>NC_136831.1:8796229-10037885 GCF_951394365.1 Tetrao urogallus | reverse complement strand
ATCTGTTCATGTCTACAGATACCTCATTTGAAGCTTAGCAAAAAAATGACTTGGGTTTAATTGTGTAGAAGTTCATTGAAGGAGAAGTTAATAAAATACTTTCAAAGATGGCTAAGAACTTTCATATATTTGTAGTTTGCATTTTGATTTGTTGTTTAGCTGTTGCTCAGTATTCCATTGTAATTTAGAAGAACTAAGCAAAAATGGTTTTTGGAACCATGTGCTTATAAGCTTTTAAGATACAGACCAAAATCTTTCCCAATGCTACACTGAAAAATCTTTTCCAATGCAGTGGCCTACAGCTTCTGTGTGAGAGGCAGCACTGAGCTCTGGGGCAGTGACAGGACCTGAGGGAACAGTGTGGGGCTGTGACGGGAGGGCTGGGGGGTCAGGGAAAAGTCTGCCCCAGAGGGCGGTGGGCACGGCCCTGATGTCGGTGCTCAGGGAGCGCTGAGACACCTCTCTCATGCACAGGGTTTGGGTTTTGTGTGGTCCTGTGTGGGGTTGGGGTTTGGACACAGTGATCCTTGTGGGTCCTTTCCAACTTGAGGTGTTCTGATTCTGTGAATGCAGGTAGATAAACATATTTAAAAAAAAAGCTTGCAGCTGAGGCCACGTTTTCAGGAAGGGTCAGCTCCTCAGGTTTTTAAATCTAATGTTAGATGTTCAAAAGAACAGGAGTTCACAAAGAAGGAGACTAGCTTACAGATGCTAAGTTGAAAATTTGGCTCGGTGTATTTTTAGCTCTGCATAGGTATCAGGTGATATTATTTGGAAAAACAAACGTATGTCACAAAGATCCTGTCACAACATAGAGGCCTGCTGCCCTTGCACTACAGAGGATTCTTTCTAATGGAATTAGTGGTGAAGTGGAGAAGAAGCTCTGACCTGAGGGTCAGAGCATCACCCTTTCCTACTGCAGCTGTGGTAAATGCTTGCTGCAGTATGAGTCTGGCCTCCTAGCACAAGTTGCCCACAATGCTTTATTTGTGCACAGTAGTGCAGTATTTTCACGCGCACTTTGCTTCACCAACCAGTTCCACACCAGTGGTGATGATGGCACATGCTGCTAACTCGTGGTTTATCCACAACTTGGAAAGGTTTCTGAGATGTTCCTTTCAGCCTCCCACTGTCCAGTTTGAATCATCTGTTTCAAAACAAATTGATCCATTTTCTTAAATCTACTTGATGTACTTGTCATGGTTTAAAGGTAAAATTAGATGACAGAGTTGCAGCAGTGACACTGCTAGGGGGCCCTTGGTCTGAGGGCTGATACCAGCATCGCCTGGTTCTTCACTGCCTGCCTTGCTCATTCATCCTGCGCTACCAAAGTGCATCTCAGCTTTCCTGGGCTTAGAAACGAGAATGAGATCTGTGATGCTGAGCCCTTACCCCGAGCAGATGATCTTTATGCTCTGGTGGTGCTTTGGTACCTGCACGCATTGCAGGAAGGGTTTTTGTCCAGAGGAGCTGTGAGTGTAAGGGTCATGCAGGGAGCAGGAGCTGAGATCAGTGTTCTCTGCACTGAAACCACTTGCAGAAAATCACTGTTTCTTGGGCAGCACGTGGATTGAAAAATGGCTGGTTTGTTTAGCAGGCTTCTTTACAGCGTGTGACAGAAACGAGGCCTCCTGTGCTATGGAGGTGTGCAGCAGGATGTTAGCTGCAAGGAGTGGCAGCACTATGGCAGGGACACTGCAATGGCAGCATGCATCCTGAGGGTAACTTGTGATGCCAGCCCTTGGGAAGAGCAGGAGGCATCAAAGAGACGTGCAGAGTCAGAAGCTTCGCTCATTATTGTTGGCTTCTTAGGGAACATTTTGCTTAAATTAATCCAGATTTGCTCTGCTAATCCCACCTGAAACGTCAGTGAGTCACTGCCCTGATGGCCTGTTCTGTGTAAGAGTTATCAGCAATTACTCATCTTAAATCCAAAGCTGGGTGTCAGGAGGTACCTGATGGCCAAGGGCTTTCTTTATTCTTTCCTAGGGCAGCCAAGGAGTGCTTGCTAACCTCTGGTGTTTCTTGTTCCCAGCAAGATCCAGTTGTGATCTCTTGTCTTCCAAATTGAAAAACCTGATATGATAGCCGTGAGGTGAACAGAATCTGCTCCTCCCCCTGGGATAACTGTGCCTTCAAATGGAAAAGCCCCCACACTCCTGGTGCCGGCCGCTCCACCCAGCACAGGGCTGTGGGGCTCCGTCCTGTGCCAAGGTGTGGAACAGCCAGTGGGATGTGGCTGTGATTGACGTTGCCACTTTTCTGGCATAAGGGAACCAAAGGGATATTGGAAACATACTTGTTGCTTTATCCAAATAAGCTAAATCCTTTCCATTGACCTTAAGCAAAGGGCAGATTTTTTCCTTGCTTTTAGTCTAAGTGCATGCTCCTAAAATTATAAAGAAAAGAGTCAGCCGGTCCCTCCTCAGTGCTCCTCCTCACAGTATACTTTATAATTTGTTCTGTTTTATTACAAAAAGGCACCTGGCACAGCCCTTTGCATAATTAATTACTGTTTTACATCAAGAAGGACTCCAGGAGCCTCATATAGTGGCCAGGTGAAGTTGCATGGAACAGATGCACCTTCCAATTTCTCCCCAGCAGTGTTTCATAGCCTTGGTGGTGGGCTGTGGCTGAGTGGTACGTCAACGCTCTCCTGCTAGAGGTTGCCTGAACTCCAGTTTCAGTGGAAAGGTGACTTCTCACATTACTGTTCCATTCTCTCTGGGCAGAGATCTGCCTGCCTGGCGCAGCACTGCTGTGCACATTGGTGCACACGAGTAAGGGTGTCCTGGGAAGTTCAGCATGTAATGCTTGTCCAGTGTCTGCTTTAAGCTCTTTTAACATGACTGATCTGCTCTCAAGGCTCAAGTAGTTTTAACTTTGTTTATAGGTATTCATATGGATGGTAATTTGCATGCAGGGTAGCATCGAGAATAATAAATGCTGTAGGTTAACAGTGGGTTTCAGAGACTTCATTCTTAGGACTCTGCTGATAGGAGTTTCTAGTCTGAGAGAACTAATCTTAATCTGATTGCAGTTTCTTGCACTTGAAGCCTAACCTGCTTTAGCCAGGCTGTGTAAGGAAGGTATTTATAGAAGCTGGTGCAAGTGCTGCTGGTTGCATGTATTGCAATTTACGGAGGTGCATGTCTGCTGATGCAGAGCATCTGTGCAACTGTGAGCCTCCTCCTGTCTTTAAATCACAGTAACATCTTGCTCACGTTTAGTTGAGTCCCAGCGCTTTACTTCACAGTGTTTTCATGACTGGTGAAGGTAATGACCAGAAACTGTTCCAGGTTCTGGCTGATCTGGGCTTCTGTACTTTTGTGGAAGCATATTTGGAGCTGCGGATGAATTATGGATAAATACTC
Organism: Tetrao urogallus; assembly: GCF_951394365.1. NCBI lineage: Eukaryota > Metazoa > Chordata > Aves > Galliformes > Phasianidae > Tetrao > Tetrao urogallus. Next base: position 10,034,511 of record NC_136831.1, on the reverse strand, counting down.
TAATAAGGTGACTTGTAAAAATGAGCACACTTAGCATGTGCTTGGAGGGCAGAGTCGTCATCTTGAATCTGAATTCTGGCTCTTGGACTATTCTAAATCAAAGGTTTCATTAGAGGGAAAAGGATGTCAGTAAGAGACATACTGGAAATGTTTGTGCTATTATTCATCAAAGCGAGTTTCTGTAGATGGAGTTTGTAAAACTGTTAACTGAAATTCCAGTTATCTCCTTCCATTCATACTCCCCAAATAAACTGCTGTGCATGCTGAAGTTCCTCATGTTTTGTTTCAAAATTTGGCTGGTTTTTATTTATAAAATAGCATGTCTGGAGGGCAAGGCTGGAAGCCTGCTTTACTCTCAAATTAGCAGTGCCGATTTTGGAGTACCTCCATGAGCAAGGCTGGAAAGGAAGGAAATTTAACAGCAAGATTACAGATTGGAAGGGCTTATGGGAAAGTAGTACTGTGTTAGGAGCAATGGAGACAGCGAGCAGTGAATCCTGCCTGCTACATCAAAACAGGCATTTTGTTAGCAGAGAAGATCTAACTATTTGAATAATAAGAGTTGTTGGAAGAGCAGAGGGATCTGTGTTGTATCGTTTTCTTTTTGATCAGACCTGGTATTTTGCAGCTTTCTTTCTTTAGAAAGGTGTCCTCAAGCATTCAGCTTCTTTCTCAGACTGAAGCAGGTCACCCACCTGCCTGGCCTCCTGTCCTATTTTCATGCTTTGTTGACATGTTTTGGCTTAATCAAGCAAGAGTAAGAAGGCTACAAAGCTATTGCAGTTTCCCCAATTATCTGCCTGCTGTTTTCTGCCACAACTCATTTTTTGTTTATTTCCATTTTCTTGCAATACTAGAGTAAGGAAATAAAGTGTAACGTGGCTTCCTGGCATATTGCTGCTCCACAAACAGCAGAGAGGCTTTGGAACCCAGAGAGAAGAGTCACATTTGCACCGTGACAGTCACGTTCACACCGTGTCAGGTGGTGCACGGGGCAGATTTGGGTCAAGTGGAAAGCACTTCCATAGGGGTCAGTTTGTGGCCCTGCAAGACAGAAACCCAGAAGAAAATCCGTTTATCTGCTGTTGTTTTGAAAAGTTGAAAAACATTTTCTTAAGTGTAACATGAATATTGTGATATTGTGAGTATCTGTTATATAGGTGTAGCATGCAGGAGTTGGGGTAAGGAAATTCCAGGAGAAAAGTGGTTGTTTTGTCCAACAGGAGGTGACTTAGAGCCTTGGGGAAGTTGTAGATGTCTGTGGTGAAGTAAAAATAATAATACAGAATGTAACGGGGGGAATACCTCGTACTGCATGTTATCTGGGAGATGGCTGTTTCCTCTTGTACAAAGACAGGTTGGCTGTGGTTGTGGTAAAGTAGCCTCAAAATGAGTGATGAGAACCTAATTGCAGAGCCAAGTGCCTGGATTAATCCTGGTGATGGATAGCAGCACATAAATAATTACGTACTTAACCCAGCATCCACTTACTCATGCAGCAGGAAACAAGTGTGCATTTCGAGCCTGGGTTGTTCTGCTGTGGCCGTTGTGCAGGTGGCCTCCGGTGTGTGCCTGGCAAGGCTTCCCAGCTGCTTTTCTTCCACATGGTCCTTTTTGGCCCTCAGTCAGTGAAAAGCCAAGGGATGTGCGGCTGTTGAATTGCAGGACACAGGGAAAGCATCTCTGTTACTTTTGTGCCGTGTAGCAGCCTGATAGCAGCGTCGTGTTTTCAAATCCTTTTTAGAGAAGAACACTGTTATTTAATGGTAGTTGTGACTTGGAATAAGTATTACTATCATGTTATGGATAGTAAATTGACTTCAGTTAAATGCCTGTTTGGGCTTCTGAGATAAGTACAGCCTAGGATAGTTACCATGCTGGTTAGATGCCCTCAAAACATAAGCTTTTTTGCCACTTCAAGAAAGCCAAGGCTATCTTGCATTCAAACAATAACATCGTTATGACCATTAACACTCAGCTTAACAAATCTGTCAAAATTGGTTAGACCTTAGCTGAAAAACTGTCATAGTTTCAGGTCTGTTTTTGAGGTTTATGAGGGAGCAGTATGCTCCCAAATGAGGGGTGTTGCTTTCTGTTTGTTGGTTTCTTTCTGAATATTGCTTCTCTGGTGCATTCACAATTTCCAGAGGTGCAGATGTTAGAGCATTCAATGGTCAGAATTACTTATTGTTAGCAAAACCTTTAGAGGATGGTTAATTTACATGAAATGGATCTTTCTACAGCATGTTTTAGAACAGTGTTGTGCATGCAGCCTTGATAGTGACAGTGGCATTAGGCTCATTTCGGAAGCAACATCAGTCCTTGGCCTCTTTAGTTTAGAGGGAAGAATAGGGTGGTCTGAATTTAATCCATCTGTACTAAAATCACCAGCAAAACTCATGTATCTAAAGAAGCTCTTTTGCCTCCATTAGTTTTGCGTGAAGTCTTTGCAAGCAGTGAGAGCATGGAGCTTTCAGATCTTTGGAATGAAACTCGCAATCCAGACTGGGAAGCTAAAGGTGCTTGAATTTGAAAGGCTATTGAGGAGGAGAACTGCTGTGTTGTTTTGTGTACTATTTTGTTTATAGTATGTGAATGGAAATTCTCAGCATTTCTCAACAAGACCGTGTCTCCCCTAGTCCTTTTCTTTGCTAATAACTTGAGGAAAAAGCAAACCGTCCTGTTTGCCTTCCTGAGGTAGGTCATGCTTCTGCGTTTATTGGATTTGCAGAAAATCCAGCTTCAGGTGTCAAATTGATATTGTTGAAACTATTCTTAGAAACTTAATGACATAGAAATCCATAGATTGATGTTTAACAGTGATTTAAAAACGAAAGTACACTCAGTGCAAGGAAATTTAGTGCATAAAGTGTTGCAGGTAGTAAAGAGTAGGAACAGGTCTTCAGAAGAGGAAATCAGCCTGTAGCTAATTGTATAGCTTTCAGCGTTGGGCTGCTTCAAGGACAAATGCTCACATCATGTAAATGTTGTGGTTCCAAATGGAAAATCATATGGCACTCCTGTACTGTTGCCCCAGGAAGAGAAGGATAGTGCTTCAGGCATGTGAATAAAACAAAACCAGAAGAATGATGAAAGCTCTAAATCACCAGACCCAGTCTGAGAGCAGAACTACGCCAAAGCAGATCAGCTGTCAGCACCAGCAGTGGCATTTCTCTGTATTCTGATGAACAGGTTTACTTTTGGGATGGGCAAAGCTGTTCATCGATCACCCTCTTGCAATGCGTTCATAGTTTTTATAAACAAGAATCTTATTGTTTGTTTCCATGCAGTTCTGCAGCCCAGACCATACTGTGTAATCTCATTCAGGTGACATGCCCAAGAAAGGCACCTTGGGAGCACTGAGCTCTGCAGTGCTGCTGTCTTCACCACAGCCTGCTGTGCCTCATGCTGGGTCCCTAGACTGGGCAAACTCGCTGACCCTCTTCTCTCCCGTCAGGAGTGATGTAAGATCCTGTATTACCAGCTGGGGCCTTGTGGAAAACTGCAGGTGAATTGTTAGCTAAGAATGAGGTGTTTTTTCGTTTTAGATGGTGGAATGCAAAGCTTTGAATAATTGGTTTTGTGCTGTTGCATTTCCTGCACATCTCTTGTGTGTAACAAATCAGGTGATGATTAGAAAATGCAGATATTTCCAAACAGCTTACTGTATTGTTGCATTGCCTTCCTACACTGTATTGCAGCAGGAGTGAAGCTAGAAGTATGCATCAGTGGTTGAAAAATAAAAGGTATTATAGAGGACATAGGAGATCATCCCAAAATGAAGATACCAAACAGGGAAGGTCAGAGGAGCACTGTGGAGCTCCATATGCTGTGGACTTGTCTGGGGTGGCAGGTAATATTCCATGGCTTTGACTTGTAACTAGTTTTTTCTCTTCCCATTGTCCTGAAGTCACTAAAAGCGCATATCCCTTTGTGCAAGGTAGAGAAGCAGTGCAGAGTGCAATGGTGTTTATGCTCAGTGGTGTTTATGCTCAGTGGTGTTTATGCTCTTGCGGTCCACAGTGTTCTCTGCTTTTCCCAGCAGACCCATGGTATGTTTAGGAATATGATCCCCACCTCAGGGCACAGGCAGAAAGGTGCTGGAGGACTCTGGGTATTGGGTTCGTTGCTGAAGGCTGGCGCCTCACAAGGTGGTTGGTTGCAGTGCCCGACCTACAGGTAGGGCTGAGTTCTGGACCCCTGCCCAGGAGATGAGTACCTCTGGGAGGTTGTGCTTAGAGTCCTGGGAGGCTGTGGACAGAGGAGACCTCGGCTGCACTGCGTTGGTGCGGGGCCGTGTGGTGTCTGGGTTTCCTGAACCCACATGGAAACAAGGTGGGATCTTTTGCAGCCCAGTAGGAGGGCTGGGAAGGGATGTCTTACTTCTGTAGGCTCTGATTCTGATGGTGCTTAAGAAATACATATCTGGTGGCTGGAGCGGTGCCCAGCAGCTCTTCCCCCCATTTCACCTTCCTATTTCTGTATGTTTTTCCGCACAGTGTCTCAGCTGGCTGCAGAGCAAAGCTTTCTCCCACCTGGTCATTGCTCTGTCGGGCTGAGCTTTGCTTTCTGCTCGGTGACCCGCCTGGCAGTAGGAGCACAGCGTATCTCCTCCATCCTCGCTTAAGCCTGATTATGCTTAATTTGCTGTGAGGCTGAGGAATGTCAGTGATTCTGCAGTTGGGGTTTCATATAATACATCCAGTGCTTCCCCTTTACCTTTGCTGTCCATCCTGGCTCTGGTAGATGTACCAAGTAGAGCAAGTCCCCTTTGCCACCAGGCTGGAGTTGAGCTCAGTGTGAAATGTGTTTAAATGAGGACTGTGTGTGGAGGGAGCTCAGCCCCGATGTGGAGGTGCCCCGTGGCTGTTGGTAGTTCTGGCTGCTGATGCTGGTCCTCCAGTTGCCATGGAACGTCCTCGGGACACCTCTGCTTAGTGACTGATGTGGAACAGGACAGGGAAGACCTTGGAGTGAGAATGGATTCGCTTTCTTGATTCCTGTGTCCTTAACACAAGTTATGATTTGCTTATGTAAATGCGAAATGTGTTTTCCTTTTCTTACAAAGTGTTATATTGTTTCTGCTGATTTCCTGATGCTTTACAAAATGCTGTTTTGTTGCTGACAAAAAGTTTACTTTACGTTCGTTGTCTCCCAGGTAAACGCAAAGCGCTGAAGTTAAATTTTGCAAATCCACCTTTCAAGTCTACGGCAAGATTTACTCTAAACACTTCAGGAGTTCCTTTCCAAAATCCACACATGTGAGTATAAAGCCAAAGGCACAACTGGTGAAACATCTTTGAAATGATTTAGCCAGTAAGCAGTTTTATTTTATATGCAGGCTGAATACTTCTTTTTCTAGGTTGTTCAAATCTGTCCATTTGATTCAGTGTAGAAGAGGTGGAGTTTTCTTGTTTGTTTGTTGTTTTTTTTTTTTTTTTTTTTTCAGAATTGAAATTGTTGAATTTGGGATCTTCCTCTTATGCTGGAGCTACTGCCATCCAGAGTTGATTAACTTCAGATGAATCGTAGCTGATAATGCAAGACCTGTTCACTGTCATTTTCCTATCTCTTTATTCACTGCTTGTTATTTTTCATTAGAGAGATGTTCTTGTTTCTGTGTTACTTGTGAAATACACAGCTGTGCTAGATTCTTTAGCACTAAAATGAATTAGTTTGAGGAATGTATTTCTACCAATATGGAGATTCAAGGTAGTTATATGTTGATTAGCCCTCCCTGAATTTTCTAGCTTTCTAGCTTCAGCATATCCCTGTATAAAATTTGAATGTAAGTGTGGCACAGAGCTGTTCCTGACACTAGTAAATAATAGTTACACCTTGTCACAGAAAGTATTAGTTTTATATCCTCAGATCCACCAATCTAGATTGATGGGTGACACCCCCGCAGCCTGTTTGTGTGGCAGAATGCAGATAGCTTGCAAAGATGTCCTGAGATTTTTCTCTTCAAGTTCCCTACCAGGTCCCAAGAGTTCAGTCAGTGGCAAGTCTCAAAAACTGCACCTGAAGCTTCCCCCTCTGCTGGACTCTTCAGATTGTCCTTGGTTATAGCGTGCTTCTGCTTTGCTGTGCATGTTGCTGCCTCTTTCCTTCAGCTTGGTGCCTTCTGCCTTCCCAGGATATATCCTCTGTGGTCTGTTCCTGTTTCTGGTAGCTTCTTTTATGCTGGAGATCTTCAAGCAAGTTTTACCTGAGTTAGGAACATGTTTCTGATGAGCTATTGCTGGTACTTACAGCACCTAGAAATTTTATGGAGTATTTTAGAAGATTCCTCTTACTATTCCAAGTGATGTTTCCAGCAAGTCCTTCTCTCTCTTTCTCTCTGTTTTCTTCTCTGAAATAGAGTATTCTCTCTGGTTGTAAAGCTAGCATTTATATATTCACTTTTTGTGTGTCTCCCTCAATATCATCAAATGCTCGTAACAGTTTTTTGTAGAACTCCACCTTCTTTCCTCTCTGAGGAACAGGAGGCTTAGTCTGAGCTAGTGAGCTTCCAACATCAGCCATCTGCAGGGCTTTGACTTGCCTGTGTTTATCTCCATGGATCTCTGTCTTGGATTCACTTGAAGTCACCATTGTTCTTGTTTATCACAGAAGAGCTCTCCCTGTTGACCGATGACATCTTTAGTATTATGTTTGTGCAAGTGACTGTCATTGTTGTCCATTAAGATGTTACTGCTCCGTCTCCATGTGAGCTGCAGTCATTGGTGGGGCTTGTATCCTGAACTGGTGAACTGTGTATCTGCTTTAAAGGAATTGGAAAGTTTTGGGTTTGAAATGATAGCTGTGGAAGTGCCAAGAGTAATGAAGGTGCACCTGAATTAAAATTTTCTTGGGATGCTACAAGCTGTAGTAGTGGTTCTGCTTGAAGGAGATGAATGCTGTTGGTTGAATTACTTTATCTGCGTTGAAGCTGAACAAGCATGGATAGAGCTAGTTTATCCTGACGTGTTGTCCGTAGCAGATGCTGTTCTCATAGGCAACGTTCAGATCTTCTGGTTACACGCATCTCACAGTGATGCAGGTGTTTCTCTCACAGTTGGTGCATCTCAGTAATGTGTCTGTCTCCTTCCACGCTTCCCCAGAGAGACTGATTTTTTTCCTCTGTTGCCTGGAAAAGTTTATAGACTCTAGTTCTGAAGTGGATATTCCAGCCCTCTGGGCCCATCTGCATTCTCCCTTCAAGATGTGATGGAACTGAATGGACTCAGGCTCACTGGTGCCAAGTCTGATTTGCTGAGATGAGTGCTGCTGCTGTGGGTTTTACTGTGCATATTGTACATATTGTTGATCCAGATGGGTGGATCTGAAGATACAGCGAAGTCAATTTCTTACATGAAATTTGAGTTTCTGTGGCTTGGATCCACCAATCTGGAAGCTGTAGTCTGGTGCCTTCTCTCCAGGAGGGCAGAGGTTCCTGCCAGCAAATGCCTCTGTTTCCTTTGCTTTCTGAGCTTTGGCAGCAAACTGTAGTGAGAGGATGCGATCAGCAGTGACCTGCAGGTGCCATGAGATAAAAATTACCCGTTAGCTGTGTTTTACTTGATTACTTGATCAGAGAGCTGTCAGCCTGGATTGATGGTTATTCAGGTAAGAGTGTGGTAGTGGGGTGCTTCATACTCATGTGGTGTGTTAGGAGGGAGGCGTGGTGTAAATTGCAACTCTCAAGTAAAGAAACCATTGCTGAAGAGAGAAGATGTTGTGCCAGGGTATCAGTTACAGTCTGGGTGCTTGATGGTGCCAAGGCTTTGTACCCTGGTAAAATGTGCATGGCCATTGCATACTCTGTAAAGGTGCAACTTTGGACTTCTCTGAAGGGCTTCCTGCTTGGTTTGAGAAGTAATGTAAGAAACTATCCAGTGGGGGAAATAATTTTGGAATCACACTAAACCAAGGGTAGAACTTAGCTCATGTGGGCAAGGGAGATGCTGGCTTGAGGGGAGCTAAAGCCCAGTGCTCGGTTGGATTCCCGCAGTAAGATTTCCTTGGTGAGTGATCATGCTATCAGACTCAATACCCTGCTACTAGTCACCTGATGTTACTGGAGGAACAATTTCAAAGGCTATGAAATTTCATGGAATCGCACATGAAATTCCAATTGCAAGACACTGTGTTATTAAGCTGTGACCAGTGCTTCCCAGTTGCTTTGTATGTCAGGGCACAGAGCACCCTCTATAACCCGGTGAAGGCTCTCTGTCCCTCTGCTAGGAGGGTGCTCCCAGTGCTTCTCTCTTCTCATAAATAGAGCTTTTTTCTCATGCACAGTTTGTGCCCTGCAATGATGCTTCCAGTGAGGGAGATTCTAGGTGGCATAACTCCTACAGAGCAGAGAAAATTGGGATGGGTTCCTAAGTGGATCCAGCCCCTACCTTGTCTTTTCTTTCATGCCTGCGGCATTTTTAGGCCATGTCTTACAGTCTGATTCTCAGGTTGGGGCTGTCAACCCCCATCTGTGGGGGTTGTGTGCTGAGGTATGGTAAATCGGAGTGCTGCCATGGGCTGGCATGGAGCCAGGGCAGGACTTAGAGCAGCACCAAGGAAAGCCTGGGCACAGGGCAAGTGGGAGGGCAGGGATGGGAGCTGGAATGGCCTAGGAGCCTCTAAGCTTTGCTGTGGCATCTCTGTTATGACCTTGGAGCTAGGAGATGCTGAGCACTAGTAGCTGTGCTCTTGCTGCTCTGTCTTTATGTAGCCCATGGCACCCAGGGACACCTCCTGTCTTTCCCCTTCCCATCACCCGCTCTGTCCGGAGTGCCCTGAAGTGTCAGGTCACCTTTGTGGTGGATTTGGATGAGGTTAGAAATCAGAGACGCCTTTCTAGTTGCTGGAGTGGCTGGAATTCATCTCCCTGAAACATCCCTTCCTGGTGACGCTGAGTCTTACTACAGCTGAGTTGCCCTGCGGGTGGCTTTCCTATGGAGATTGGTGAGCTCCAGAATGAAGCATTCACAGCAGGACCAAGGCAGAGGGTTTGGAAGGAAGATGAACTCAAGGTCAGTGAGCACATGTGACTAATGGAGCGTGAAGCCGTAGAGAATGTGCATCCTGTGTAGTCCAGCTGTGGCTGTTAGCACAAATCTACTTTGTGAGTACAGGAGATCTTGTTCTACCCAGCCTGTCTGCAGGATGTCTGGCACATTGTATGCATAGCATTGTGTATGACCTACCCAGAGTAAAGAAGGAGTGGAGCCCAAATTATGTAGATTAATTTGAAAAATAAAGCCTTTTAGAATTACTGATGTAAAAATAAAAGCTAGTAGTATTTTGAATGTTACTTGAAGCACAGTGATGGCCGTTCAATTTGATTCTCCAGTTAAACTGTCCTTGGAAAGTAAAATTCATACTTGGAGGGATGTACTGACAGCTGAGGCCCCAAGTCAGGAAAGTGTATGGAGTCTGAAAAGCATCTCACCTTTTACGTCATCTGTTCTGTGTCTAAGTAGGTTTTAGCTCACAAGCAAAATGAGCTGAAATAATTAGCAAGATGTAAGGTCTACAGAGCTATCTGTGACCGGTGGCCCTTGCTGAAAGGAGACTCAAGTCACACTGAGGCAAGGTCAGTGTGGTGCACCCAGAGCTGTGTCTGCTGGCACTGCATCTGCTGGGCTGGCTCTCGCTGGTGTCTGCTGAACCCCATTGTTCATTTGGCTGTTGTTGATTTATCAGCTTTCTGGAAAGCATTGCACTCATTTGGTGCACTTGATCTGGATTTCAGACTGCAGGTTACCTGTTAGCAAATGAGTGTACACCAACAAAGTTTGTTGGCATCTGGTTTGCAGCATGTTGTTGAGCATCCTGACCGCTATCTGGGAAGCTTGTTGAGTTTCTGAGCTCCTTTCTTTAGAACTTCAACACAGAGCATTGCAGCCTTATCTGGAAAGATGTCAAGATGAAATACTCTTTTCTTAATGCTCACAAAAACTCAGTTTGTGAACTGTAGGTCTGTGGTCTATTGGACTCTATGGCCTTACTGTGGCACATGGGTGTCTTCATGGATATGTCATGGCTTAAACTTCCAGAGCAGCCCTGTGAACCTTCTCCTTGTGTCCTGGAGAGTCACACGTTTTCCAAATAGATGCCCTAGGAGTGTGTAGGCAGATGTTTGGTTTAGAACTTTGAAGCTGGGTGCTTCAAAAGCAAAATGAGGTCCAGTTGCAGTTCAGACTCTGCTGCTTCCTTTATTTCTGTATAGTTTAGGGACTGTATTTACTCGTGGAAAGGATTTTTTTGGCAGTCTTAAAGTCTGTCTCAAGTGTCTCTTCTTCTCTTTCAGTCTTCTCTTACGTTTTTCCAAAACATTCTGATGTGTGGTTTCAGGCTCTGTAGGTACACAGAATGCAAATGGCTGAGTTCCTTAGGAGAGCTCGGAGAACTCCTGCTACTTGTCCAGAAAATATTAAAAAGCAAAGTGGAATATCCTGTGTTGGCATGTTCCCAATTACTTGTGTGAAATTTCTTGTAAATAGTTGTGCCTGTTCCCCATTTACCTCGCAGTTTTTTCACATCTTTATTACTACTCATTTCCGATGCCTTTCTGCACTTTCTCATTTGCAGGGTGGGATGCCTGGAAGCCTCAGCAAAGGTTTCATTGTAAAAGATACCAATTAAGAATATAAGTTAGTGGGTTGTGGTGGTTTTTTTTTTTTTTTTTTTTTTTTTAATTATTATTATTTTTTTTCCTTCAGTGACAGTTTTGCAACACTTCCTGGAAGTTGCACTGTCCAGATATGTATTGAGTGGGAAGCATGTATTTTCAAGTAAGCACAAGTAAGATGGAAACCTTCAGAGATCCCGCAAATACTTACAAATACAATACTTACAAATGTTTGAGTGAGTCTGCAGCAAACAGGTTTTCACTTACATTGCAGACTGCCCTGTGATTTCAGTGCTACAGCAGTGGCTCTTGTATATCTTCTATTTCCCCTGTGAGGTTTTTTTTTTTTTTTACAAATTGATTAACTTTCCTATGTTTAACAGTCCTGCTTCTTCCAGAAGTTTACAAATTTGATATCTCTGGCCTTGTGACAAAGAGGTGATAAGATCTGTAAAACATCTGTGTTCATCGTCACAAACCTTAGGAAGATCACCTCTTCGGAGAACGTGCAACCAGTGTTAGTGTGAAGTTCTGTCTGAACATACACGCTGCCTTAAGATCTCTCTTTTTCTCACATTTTATGTTTTTGTATTACTCTGATCGTAGAATCGTCATAGAATCGTAAAACAGCCTGGGTTGAAAAGGAATTCAGTGCTCATCCAGTTTCAACCCCCTGCTATGTGCAGGTTGCCAACCAGCAGACCGGGCTGCCCAGAGCTACATCCAGCCTGGCCTTGAAATTTGATGTGCTAATTCTGCTCTGCAGAGGAGCTTATCAATGTCTGCTGTTTCTTAAAATAAATCTCTCTAGTATTTTCCATATCCTGTAGGCACTGGTGTCCTAGTAGGACTATTTTCTTCTTTCTGCAAGAGTTTTGGTATCTCAGGCCTCACTCTGCTTCTGAAATTGGGCCTTGTACATCTCCATTAAGCTAATTCATGTTGATTTTCAAAGGTGCTTCCTGCTATGCTGTTGTGATGTGGGCTGCTTAGAACTTATAGAAACTAATCACTGGCATTTAGGTAGCTAAATCAAATACAGCCTTATCTGACTCCTGTTACCGTAGCTTCTGAGTGCTTTGCATGTGTTCATCAATTTGGCTTTGCAAACCTAAATGGTTGCACAAAATTCTGTTTTGCAGATGGGAAGCTGGGGCATAATGTGATTTGGGAGAGGTAAAGGCTGCATCAGAAGTGTGTGACAGAGTAGTGAGCTCAACATAGATCTCCTGATATCATATGGTGATTCAGGGCGTAACTTCGTATTGCTTGTCTTGTTGCTGGTCTAATTACAAGCTGTGGTCCTGGATTCTGTGTGTGTGTGGCTGTAGCCAAAGCTTCCAATTCAGGGTTTTCACCTTGTAGCTTGGGTGTTCTCTGTGTGCTGTGCAGAGTAAAAGTGATGCTGTTTCTGGTGTTCATGTAGTCATCCACCTTTTCTTTGGCGTGGATAAGATATGGAGAGGTCAGGAGGCTGTGAGAGTGGCAGTGCAGTTACTTTCCAAAGTCCCCAGACTTGGTAGGGGCTGCCAGCAGGTGCCCAACACTCTGGGTGATGGGTGTAGAAGAGCTGGTGGCTGGCAGCACAGGGGAGCAGGAGGTGGGGAGCGCTGGAGATTCTACACCACAGGCACCTGTGTGGGCTGCTGGTGGGGATGTGGATGTGGCTTTCTCTGGTCACTTGCAGGTCTTGGCAGCTGAGACATGGTATCTAAGGCAAACTTAGGAAATTTCTCTGAATTTGCAGCATTTTCAAGGCCTGATACCTAACACACTTGCTGTCTCCTTAAGTGTATTTTAACTGGCAGCATGGGTGAGGGATGGTGGGAAGAGGGACAGAAGTAGAGCTGCCATTGTCTGCTTCCTGTGAATGTTTTTTTTACAGTTTTCCTGTACCAAGGACACTAGTTTGGTTTGTAAGGAGGTTCTCTGAAGACTAGTAGTTAATTTCCGCCCCCCCCCTTTTTTTTTTTTTTTGTCGAATTTAATATTATTTCTTAAATTTGCTGTGTGGGAAGAAGTTGAAACATTTTGGTTTGGTAGAAGTTGGAAAGTTGTCACACATAGAATAGTGGGGTAAAAGTGCTCATACTCAAGAACTTTATGTTCACCATCAACCCTGCATCAGTCTTGCTCTGTGTTGGTCCATGAAGAGGCTGTACAGAAGAGCACAGCTGGGTGATGGTCTCCCTTGGATCCAGTGGGTTTCTTTCCAGTGAATGCCTTTTAGCGAGATGTGCTGCCTACCCCTTGTCTAGTAACATGGCTCCCCGAGTGACCTGATCCTTTCCTGAGATTCTTTAGGAGTCATCAGCCTCAACTCTGTGTGCACTTGTGGCAAAGCAGCGTGCTCAGGACCAACCTCCAGCTCTGAAGGTGCGTGTTACTCTGCAGAGCCCAGAGAAGAGCCAGGCTGTGGCCATGTTTCTTGTTTTGTCAATTTGGCTTATAAAGCTGAGAATAAGGTGGATTCTCTGGTAATGAATTTGTGTGGTCTGACGAGGAAAATGGTTTGACAAATGTTTGTTGTCCTAACCATTGGAGGGTTAGAAATTTTCTCCATAGCGTTATGGATTTGGAAGGGCAGTACCCTTGCTGTGTTTGGCAAGAGGGACAATGCTCTTTTATTCAAAAGCAGTTCAAAAGTACTGAGTGTTCGGTGTGGTTTAAGAATTTTGGTTGAATTTATTTATGCTGATTGTATCCCAGTCATTCAAAGAATGTGCTGGGTCTGGCTGGGGCAGCAGCTGTGGCATCAGTGTTTAGTAGACCCCAGAGACTGCAGAGTTAAACTCCCTTCACACATCAGGAGGAGCGCATCTGGTCCTGCAGTACCTGGATACTTCACACAAGGATGTAACAACTGGGGTGGTTATTTAAGAAAAGTGAAAGTGTGACAAGTAGTTTTAGAAATGGTATCAGCTCTTCTGTGCCCTTCATATTATTGTGATAGTAGAAATAAATTTTTCTTTTTCTTTTCCTCTCTATTTGTAGGTGCTGCATCCCCTAGCAATGGCAGCAGTGCACGTTTAAATGCAAACCATTTGTCAAAACTTAGTGTGTGGGGATTTTAAAAGCATTCAGCACACCCATGTATCCAAATCTGTTCTGTAGGGCTAAACAGAAAATGGGAGCTTTTTGGTTCAGAATTTCCCATGGCACCTTCGTGTTGTGCTCCATGCCCCAAGGTGTCTCCAGGACCTGTTGAGCTGCACTGCCTGAGGTCTGAGGGGAAGTTAAGCGTATTCGAATTCCCATGTTTGTAAGGCGTGTGCTGAAAACACGTTGCCAGTTTCAGTTAAAATTTAGCCAGGGATCAGGAGATGCTGTTACTCTTACTTATCTAACAGATCAGAGACTGTAGTATCCTCATGATATTTATCTTTTAACGTTTTCTTCTAGAATCAGATTTCTTAGCTATGGTTCAACATGGACAAGTGTTGTTCCATCCTGTGTATTTTACAGATCAGTCTCCTGGAACACGGACAAAGTCCTGAGGCATAAGAGAGCATAGATCCCCAGCTGCCCTCCTTGGGCATATACAGTAACTATGAGCTTAGTCTGAAAGATTCTCTGGTGTTTGGAGAAGAAAATGTGGCGGAGCACTCTGGGCTCATACGCACAGTTTACGCTCTGATGCAATCATTCCAAATGATGTATCTTAGCACCATGTGTATTGAGGATTTGATCCAAGCTCAGGTGAGAGGAAACCTCCAAAGCACCCTACTTTGCACTGTTTCCTGGGGATTGGCTCACAAGTTCAGCCCACAGATTTCTCCACGTCCCAATTCTGCAGGACTGTGTCTTCTGCTTCAGTGCAGAAGCACATAGGTGTCCAGCTCAATTCTGAGTTTCTGCTTCTGAGGCACACTGCTGCGTGCTCAGTTTTGCAGTGTTGGACATCACTGCCTTGTTACCTTTCTGGAGCCAACGCACTCTATCTATGCAGATTATTATGTAAAATGTCTGAATATATGTTTATATGCACTGCTCTGTGCCAGTTCAGTGTCTACTTTTTTTTTTTTTTTTTTTTTTTTGGGTAAATACATTGTTCCAGTAATTACTACCAGGTAGCGAAGTAGGACATCGCTCATGTTGATACAAGTTTAATGTGTTTGTACAAGTGGTCTCCGCTGTATCACGCTGATGATGTATGTAGCCTAAGCGCCTGTCTCTGCTGGACTCTGCTTAATGCAAGATGGTCTGTTGCAGGCTCTTTTTTTCTGGTGTGTGTGGCAGCGACAAACGGCAGAAGGGATTTTATCTAGAAAATGTTGGTATTCGTATTTGTGTTTTAAAGTTTGACATGACCCCTGCATTTCCAGATGTGGACCTTGCAAAGCATATCCTTGCAAGAAACTCCACTGAGCAGTTGCTGTTGCAAACTGTAGAAATAAACTGTTTGATGTCATTCCATGTACTCAGGATTATGTTGCATTTCTTCAGAGCAAGACCAATGTACCTGATCTCTTTGGACATCCATCTCTACTTTGTTGTAAAGTATCTTGCATTTTTACTGGCTACTGGGAGGTGAACTGAGTTTTCTGCTGTGTGGGTTCAAACCGAAGGAATTGGTCATCCTTTCTGTCTTATGGAAACATTAAGAAATGGAGAATGAAGGGAGTAGAGTCTGCGGATTTGGAGACTGCTTCAACTTCACAATTCATCATCACCAGCTAATATTTTCATCTTTTGCATTAAATGAGTGGCTTTCGGCACATTACCGCAAAGGACGTCCAGATGGAACGAACGGAGTGCACCCAAGGAGAGCAGCTACTTGTAGAACTCGTATAGAGAGCTTGACTGTGAATCATGGATGTGATGGAAGAGGGGATCGGCCTGTAGGCCTTGACTGGTTTTGCCATTTGTTTGAGGAGCTGACTTCTGAAAAGAACTACCTGGATGGATGTTCTTGCCTCTGGTTGGGACAGCTTCTCCATGTGGGGAAACGTCGGGAAGCCTTTCTGACATCGATTGTGGTGGCCCTCAACTGTCTTTGAGCTTAGTTCTCTTCTTTGTAAAGAGAGTCTGGGTGGCGGTTGTCCCTTACTGCCCAGTATAGCTGATGTCTTTGCAGACACAAGTGCTCATAACAGATTGTCTCAAACATCTTGTGTGAAGTGGGTTGTCTTCTCTGAGGAGCTGGGATACTTCTCTAGAATCCACTTGTGTTTATTTGGTCTCTCTGATGTTCTAGGTGTTTCTTTCGTACTAGTGAAAGACAAATTCTGTGGGACCATTGGCCAAAGTCAATGAGAACATCCGTAGAGAGCTTACAGAAAATAGCCTTGTGGCTCCTGGGAATCAATGGATAATGCCTTGTCCCACAGCCGATTTGGAGGAGGCCAGATTTTGAAATCTCACATTACTGTTAGTCTGCGGAGAGTGGGGACCTTTGACAGACTGACTACACTGACTACTACTGCCTGCACTGACATGTAGGAGTCCTATGTCTTAGTTGAAAATGCAGATACATTCGCTCTATTTTGTCTTGTTGTGAGCTCTCTTTTGATCACAGAACTTATCAGATGCATCTCTCTGAAAAAGCAATCTTTGACTTGCAGTTAGGTAAGCCTTTGTCTCCCATCTGTCCTTGTCTGCCACAGGAAAAAAGAAAAAGAAGTTCTGGTAGGCACACTGTTTCAGAGTTGCAATGAGTTTCAGGTTAAGGCATGGTTTTCCACCCAAATCTTTCTATCCCCAATAGAAAAGAATTTTTGAAGAAGGAGTAGTAGGGCTTTTAGCTTTCCTAGACTAAGGATGGGATTTTATAACACTTGGAAGTTTAAATTGGAAAAATTGTTTGAAAAATTGTAATTGAAACTATAAGGTTCCATGTGGCTGAAATGACAGTGCTCATTGTCTGGTGCTCTCAGCTGTTACCAACAAGGGGCTGGATAGAACTGAAGTATGATTTGCTGACCATTTGTAGATAGCTGCACACTCATTTGTGCAAGAACTTGAATGCTTGTTCTCTGTGTCCTCCACAGAGTGTTTAGCAGGAGCCTGTCTTGTGTGAGCTACTTGAACCATTCTAGATACCAGGCCCTTATATCAGACAGTGAGATGCCAGAAGCTGGAAAGTCAAGAGGCTCAAAGTCCCATAAGCTGATTTTTGTTCTTAGACAAATATTCTACCAAAGAGTGGTAATTAACCTTGGGTTGATCTGTCAGTTATGCACCTTTTAAAAAGAAAGGATGCGGCTGTTCAAGTTATGCAAACTTGTTCATTCAGAGATAAGATGAACGATGAGCCCACTTGGGAGTGACCACCAGTCCTAGATTGGTGGATCCAGGATGCAAAGTAGATTACTGTAATTATCATTATTTAGTGAGTTCTGCTTTAGAGATGACAAGAAAAGCAGTGCAGTGATGGTTCATGTGCCTTGAGGCCATAGTGTGTCACTAGCATGTAGTAAATCAAATGAAATTATTTATATTTTTAATCATATTGATAAAACAACTGGAAGTCAACATTGCTTTAAGAAAACAGACTGCTTACAATTTAATGTGTTAAAATACAGGTTGAGTCATCCAGATACCTCCACTATCTCATTGCTCCCAGTGAGAGAAGATTGTGTAGGAGAAATCTGGAAGAAAAGCCAATAGTTAACTAATTGTATGTGCTAACCACTCTGTAGGTAGTCTGACTAGTTGAGTATTGTTATACGTTATTGTGTCTTGTGATAACAGCACCATGTTTTCCTGTCATTTTCACAACTTTTCCTGGCTGAAGTGATACACAAGCAACACTGGGTAGTAATCACATTGTCCCGTTCAGTTTCAAAAGGAGAGAAGCGGACCTCATCCAGAAACTTTCCAGCAGGCTACAGTAAGCTTAACTATCTGTTAGCCATTGTCAAATATTTCCATACCTGCAAAAATGGCATCTATTAAAGTAATGGAAATTGTCTCAGAAATAGTGTCATTCCATGGCTGATTTTCATGTAATGTTAATGATATTGCATCTCAGTATTGTTTTACAAACCATTTAAGAAATGTGTTTGGATTCCTGTGATTCTCACTGATGTGCTCGTGTCTGTGTTTCCTGTTCTCTCACGGGCAGCTGAAAGGCTCAGGAGATGTCAATTTTCAGAATAAGAGTCAGCATTCTGTGAAGGGTTGTTCTTTTTAGCTCAGGTTTTCTAGTATTCTGAAATGCTCAAATCCAGTGTAGGCTTTAAGAACCCGGCTGTGGAGCTGTTAGCAGATGTGTGGCAGTCTGATATCCCAGTCAGAGTGGAGTTGAGATTAATGTGCTCGCTCAAATTCCCTGCAGGTTTCACCACGATGAATTGAGAGATTTCCTCTCTGTTAAGGGCAGGGTGAGTCAAAATCTGCTGTGCCTCAGTAGTTTACTGAGGGAGCTTAATACAAAATATTAACATTCTACAAGGCTCAGCCAAACCCTGCTGTAGCAGATGTGAATGTGTGTTGGGCTGAGTCTCAGTGGCTGTGAAAGAGGCTGAGGAATCTTCCAACTTTATTTGTATCTTTTGTCTTGAAGTTTTGCAGGAGCAGAGAAAGACAGAGCAACACTAAGTGCGAATTCTTCTACTTCATGAAAGTGAGCAAGTGTGCTTTTGGCTTTAAACTGGGTAGGTCAGAGATGCAAAACTAAATCATTTCCCTCCTTTGATACATTTTCTCTCTTTCTTCTTCACATCTAAGAATCTGTTATTGCATGGACTAAGCTTCAGGACAGCGTATGTGGGTCAGACCAGAACCAGTTTGTTCTGCCCCTCTTGAAAGGACCTCCATTGCCTATGAGTTTGCTTCTTGCAAAGATAGATCTCTTCTTGTGGGAGTCCAGAAGATTAATTAGAGCTCCAGCGTTTGCAATCTTCCTGAAAAAAAACTTAAAACATTTCATTTAGAGACTTTCTCCAATGAACTTTAAAATAGGGTTGCTGTTTTATTAATTCTAGCCTGTAGGGTCTGAAAGCTGCTTTATGAATGGCACAGATACTTAGACAGAAGGTGCACAAGCTCTGGGCTGTTTGAAAGATTTAGCAGAGATGTTTTATCTGAAGCCATAAGCCTCGTTTTTACTGAAAACAGTGTGTAGCATGATTGAAATTCTGCACTCTGCACGGAAGCTTTTAGCTAGTTGACCTTGATGGCCACAAAAGAATGTTTAAGGTTGGAAAAGACCTCTAAAGATCATTTAGTCCAACGGTCCACCTGCCACCACTATTGCACACTAAACCACATCCCTAAGTACCACACCTACCCTTAAGCAACTCTGGGGACAGTGACACCACTGCTTCCCTGAGCAGCCAGTTCTAAAGCATTAATGCTCTTTTTGAGAAGAAATTCTTTCTAATATCCAACATGAAATATGAGTAAGTGTAAGTTTTAAAAAGGTACTTCCTTAGGCAGACTTCTGAAGCACAGCTGGTTTGTCAGGATCTCTGACTCTGCAGATCTGTTTTGTTCATCTCAGCTGTGATGTTGAATCCCTCAACTTTTTGGCTTGTTTGCTCTGAATCCCACAGAACTTTTAGGTAGGTGAAGCGAAGAGCTTACAGAGGAGATATGGCTACCTGTAGCATCTTTCTGGCCTTGCTTCATATCTGATAATTTTTAAATTTGACTAAAAACGAATAAATCACCCAATCTTTCTCTGCTTCTCCCCACAATCCTTCTTTTTCATGCTTTAAAAAAACAAACAAACAAAAAAACTGGCATCCCTGCTGTGACATACTAATAAATAGCAGGGCTTGGGGAACTAACAGCCTGTGTGAGAGCATCCCAGCACCTCTGTGCTTCTGCTGGGAGGTGTGTGGGGCTCTCACAGGCCCTACCTTTCCTGCGTGGATCTGGCCCATGGCGTGCAGAGCCGCGTCCCCAGCGTGTGATGCTGCCCATGGCCCAGCTGTGGTGCCTGGCGCCAGCAGTCTGCGTGCCTGCTGCCAAGCTGGGCCCACAAACGGATTTATTTCTGACAAAGGGCAACTGTTAGCAGGAGTTGTTGTCTTGCTTGGTGTTCCTAATCCCTGGAATAACTGCTGTGACAAGCATAGTAACCATCTGCAGTGAGACCCGTACATTGGTGCCAATCAAGTGCAAGAATCTCAACCTTGTGAGCCTAGGATTGCTTTATATCTTACTTTTCAGACTTCCAGAGGTAAGGCAAAGTTTGAAGCTCAAGCTCTGGAAAAGCCACCAGGAGCTCTAGTCTCTCAGGTGCAGGCACAAATCCGACTTTTGGCTCTGTGGAGATTACATGAATCTAGCCATCTTCTCTAGCTTTTCCATGCGTGGTTTGAACAATAAAAGGAAGCACCCTGAGTCCAGCATCCTGATCGTTTAAAGAACGTCTGCATAGCTCTGCCCAACACTCCCAGCCTCAGCAAGGTTCAGATTGCACAGTGTGAAGAAATTAAGCAATGGGAGGAGTCCTGTGTCTGTTCACAGCAGTGCAAAGTAATGAGCACTGAGCACAGTGCCTGAAGGCAGAGGCAGGAACTGCCTGTTAATTACTTCTCACCTTTGCTAGGCACTGCTCTGTCTGGTTTCCTCTGTTTCCAAGCTCAGGATTTAGGCAGGTTTTTTCTTATTACTTTTGGAGCATGTCAGTCCTATGGGTTTATGTATGCCTGTATCTTGCAGCAGTGCAGATCCATTAACACGTACTGCATTGGTGACTTTTTTATTCTAGTTGCTTCAATCACTTTTACACCAGAAAATTCCTGTTTTACGTCAGTGCAGTGTCCAACTTCCAGATTTGTATTTTTGAGCTGTTTATGTGGAAGTACTGAGTTATTATTTTTTTTATTTACAGCAAAAGTTTTCTGTTATAAACAGCCATAATCTTTTGATGCTAAAGGTAATCATTGCATATAAGTTATTGACTCTTAAGTTAGGCTGTGCTGCTTAAAGGAAAACTGCATTGTTTACATTTGACAAATTATCTAAATGAGCAAAATCTATGTTATAATGTCTGTTACTCTGTCAAGCTTGTTGTTTGGTTATTTGATCATTTCCCTGGGTATTTTTCAGAAGAGAAATTTAAAAAGGCAAAAAGTCTGATTGCACCGCAAGGCAGATGGCCTCATAAAGACATAATGGAAATAAAGCCAAGCAATACATATGAGATTTGGTGCGTGGACAGTGCCAGTATGTCTCATTTTAAATGCTGAGGTTCCCCAAAGCTGTGCAGCTTCACCAGAACACAGCTGCAGGGACACTCAGTATAGACCTGAGGGGTATTTCCTTGTGCCCACCTTCCTCCCTGCTGCTGGGGACAGACATCCCGCAGCTGCACAACAGCAGCACAGCTCTGCTGTCACATTGCAGCTGGGGAGAGATGGGCCTCCTGTGTGACGGGAAGATACGGGCTCCAGATTTGAGTTTTCTTCTGACGTTGGGTAAGAAAGGCAAAGTTTCCAAGGTGGAAAAACAGGGAGAGGTCAGATTGGAGAGAGGTTTAACTGCTTTTCCAGGATGCACCACGTCAATATTTTTTTTTCTTTAACTTTCTGAGAACTTAAATAGGCAGTGTTGTTTCAAAACGAGATGGAGAGGGATTGCTCGGGAAATCGCATCTCACATTCCACACACCTGGAAGCCCCTCGTTCCCCATCCTGCCCCAGCAGCGTTTAGCTCTGTGAGCAGGAATTGCTGCATCCTTACACTGCAGCCAGAGTCATTCCTGTGCTGCTGACAGCAAGGAGCAGTGCAGAAGTCAGGGGGCAGCTGGCTGATGCAGTGTAGGCTGTCTGCGAGACAGCGGGCAGGGCTGGAGGTCATGTTTCTTCCCTTTTTTTATTCTTCTATATTTTCTTTTTTTCTTTTCTTGTTTCTTTACTGCCTCACTTTCATTCCTTGCTCTTCAGTAAGTAAATTTCAGAGAGAATGCCACTCAGTGCAGTGTTTTATTCTGAGGGATCGAACGCATAGCAGTGCTAAGGGAGGGGTGCTGCTGTGCTCGTCCCCTCTGGGCTGCACACCTCAGTGTGTGCTGCAGGGTTATTCTGAAGGACAGCAATGCTGAAGGACTCCATAGGGAACGGCAGATTGAAAATCTCCAGTTAGAGAAGGGGAATGAGTAGGAGAGACACTTAGAGTGGAAAGAGGGGCTGTTTGGTGGCAACGTTCATTGAACAGGTCAAAGGTTCAGGAAATGCAGCTGCTTCAAAGCCCGGAAAGTGCTAAGCTTGTGTCGCAGGGAAGCTGGAGTGCAGCAGATGAACCGTTTGAACCTTGGTTGCACCGGCAGGTCAACCTTTGGGCCTGACCTCGCTGCTCTCACAAAAGCCGGGTTCCAAATAAAACCCAGGGCAGGATGGGGCCACCAGCACTTCCTGCTGGGCGCTGCTCACAGCTGCTGGTGACACGTGCTCCGTGGAGTCGGCGGTAACGTCCTTATTCCCCAGGCTGATAAACTTGATAAGCTTTATGCATTTGGTCAGCTGCTTCATGTTCGGCCGCAGCCTGGGCGAGCGTGTGGTTGCTTCATCAAATGCCCAAGAGAAGTGATCAGAGTGCAAGGGATGGGTTTGACAGAACCTCCCTTATTTACATGGGTGGCCAAAAACACCTGTTGGCTCGAATATCTGTGTGGGGTCAGTGTGCCCTGCAGTGAGAACTATCCTTAATGCTCTTAATGCTGCATTAAAGTAGGAAGCTCAGATTTTTGACACACGTTGTGACCAAAGATATGTGATTCATTTTGTTAATTAATAAAAACCTGAAATTTTGCATGGCATTTTAAGGTGAACAGTGTTGAAAATACTTGTGCATTTCCTACTAATTCAGTAGGAATTTTGCCACATTTGAATGAGTAATTTTAGGCATCTCAGAACAACTGTTGAACTCCCACATCCTATACACCTGGGGCAACATTCTGCTTGAAGAAGTGCTTGAAGGCACTTTTTTTTCTGTGTGTCACAAACAGCTTGCATTGCTTTTTATAGATACAAGTTATTGGCTCTTCATTTGTTTTTTTTTGTTTGTTTTTGTTTTTATTAATAAATTAAACGATTGCCTAAAATGCTTTAAAAATTAATTGCAGTTTTCCATTAAGAGCAAACGCTCTGAAGTCCCCTTGTACGAATGAAAGATCTTGCTCATGTTGAATAGAAGCCCAATTAAAAGTGAGACTGGAGCATAATGGTATACAGCAGCAGAAGCTTGGGGAGCTGGGGATGGGGAGTGCTCTTCAGACTCTTGATTCTGCATGTTACCAGATCCTGCTTTAAGCCTGATGTATTTTATGCGAAGCAGAAAGAACTGTGTAAATGAGTGATTAGAATGACTCTAATATATGAGACATGCTGAATTTTATGCCACAGCTGGAGAAACTTATCATTAATTGAAGCTGTGAGCAAATGTATGTCATTTTTGATGTAACATCTTCCCTCACCCCTGTACCCTCCACCCCAACCAGAATCCTTCCTGGAGTCAGATTATTGCTGTAGACTTTGTGAACCCCTCTTCTAATGTTTGATCAAGTGATGAAAAGAGACATTTACAGACTATTTAAAATGTGGAAAAATTGCTTCCCAATATTTTTGACAGAGAGAGACTGAGAACACACAGCATTGAATCATCAGGAAAATTGAAGATTTCCCCTGAACAGCATTGGGATTTTACAGCAGAGGACTTGAAAGACCTTGGAGAAATTGGACGAGGCGCTTATGGTTCTGTCAACAAAATGGTCCACAAACCAAGTGGGCAAATTATGGCAGTTAAAGTAGGTGATGCCCATCCTTACATTTGTACTTCAGTCCATTAGGGGTGAAATGTGATGGAGAATTAATGTTCTTCCATCGACAGCCCATCTACTGCTCTTTTCTTTTCTTTCCAATATAAAGGCTGCTTTTTGCTGAAAATGCGTTGTATAACAAGGCATGTTGTCAAGTGATTTGTGACACTCTTGTAATTGCTTGTGCCCCTTTGAAAATGCCTATCAGGAACTTACTGTTTTGAGAGGATCACATGTTTCTGGAGACTGGTAATGGGGCACTGGCCTTTCACCTCTGGGTCACTGGTTCAGGTACAGCCGAGGTTGGTTGTAGGCACAAGCTGATGTCTGGCAGCTTCTTCGTGTCTTTTGTGAAATAAGGCAGCGATGTGAGATTTGCTTTTTATGTAAGCATGTGCCCGTGGTGTAGCAATGAACCACCTCCCCACAAGGAGCTGGAATGGGATCTGCCAAGGAGTGGTTTGCTCTTGCTGATACGTGATGGTGCGTATTTGCTTTCTGCTTACCTTGCTGGATCTGCTGAGGAGATGGAAGGTGTTGTGGATTGCAGGACTGCCCATTTTCTACCTTGTGCTTCCCAAAATCTCACCTTAGAGCATGAACAATATGCAGCCTCAT
Source organism: Tetrao urogallus (assembly GCF_951394365.1). Classification (NCBI taxonomy): domain Eukaryota; kingdom Metazoa; phylum Chordata; class Aves; order Galliformes; family Phasianidae; genus Tetrao; species Tetrao urogallus. The sequence continues at coordinate 10,010,569 of NC_136831.1, read as the reverse complement.
TTCCCAGCTGGGCAATGCGGAGTAGTTCTTGTTTTGCTGTAGCAGTGCTTCTCACCAGGCATTTCTGAGGAGCTGCTCGTCCAGTGAGCTGGGCTTGGTGGACAGCAGCCATTCTCTTTCTTCCATATCCTTTACTTTGCTTGCTGCTAGCTAGTAGCTAATGACATCAGTCTTTTAAGTTTGCTGATGATATTAACTGTAAGTGCTCCCATGGCTCATGTGAAAGAGTAGAAGAGAGCTTTGAACTGTGTAGAAGTTGGTGTCACTCTCTTTTTTGGCTCTCTCTGTCTTCTCGGTCTTTTCTCTGAACTGATCTGGAAATGTTTGCTGCTGCTGGCCTGATGTGGCATGTAGGCACACCGCAGCCCCAGCTCTAGCTGCTACAAATATAATTCATACTCATCTGAAATGTATCAGGCCACTGGAGTAACCAGCAGCCCTTTACTTTCTCCTGTGAATGTTGACATCCTCATAGGGGTGGGATCATTGGCTGGGCCTCACAGATTTTTGGGAGAGATTGCAGTGATATGGATGTTTAATTGTGTTTTTTTTTAATCCCTCAAAGTCATCAGTGGAGCTGGAGGCTGCTCAAAGCTAAAGACCTGGTTCTTTTAGTTGCTTTTGGTGGAACTGTTAGGTGGAGTTTGCAGATGATAGGTTGAAAACCGCTGATGAGGTGAGATGATGCCTGCGTGCCTTGAGCCTCCCATGCCCACAGTACGCGTTCCTAGGCAACAGGTTTTGCAGTCATGGTGGCTGTGGGTCTGAAAAAAGCTCTGCCTATGGCCAAGTGGGTTTGTGACAGAGCTCTGCAGTGGGTACAGCTCTGCTGCAATGAGTGCTTTGTTGGGCTGGCTAGTGTCAGGAAGAAAGAGGCGTGTTTGCTGGCACAGAAATTCTCTTGTCCCAGACTGTTTGCAAAGGGATTTTCTGGATGGTAGCAAAGTGTTGTCAGTGTAGAGGGGCTGCAGTGCAGGTACAGCTCCCACCTGCAAGGTGCAAAGCTCCAACAGTGCTCTTGCCCACTGTTGGAGATGACATTGCGCATCTTATTGAGCTATCTTTGCTGAGGGAAGAGAGGCGTGTGCAACCTCTGCGGGTGCTGGGCATGATGGCTCAGCATTAAGCAAATAAACTCCCCTAATTTTACAGTCTCTGAATTTTGAAATGTCAGAATTGCAGGCTGGGTTGGTGCCAGTTTCTTTTCTCTGAGCACACCCCTGTAGGGCACAGCTGTGCCTACTGCACTTTTCCTCACTGAAGAGAAAAGGGAAGCTGGAGGCTCTGGGCAGCCATATCTGTTTCTAAAACGTTAGGAGTGAGGGCTGTTCTGCACTGCCAATAATGATAAAATGTGACTGAGCAAAGGAAAATGTATGAGTGGAACAGTATGTGACATCTCTGCTGCAGAAAGAGCTATTTCGAAGCTGGTTGGTGCAGTTTCAAGTGAGGTTTCAGGATAGAGCTGGTTCCAGACTACCTACTGGTTCATTCCAAAGCACTTAGCTTCTCTCAAATTGCTGCTGCTTTTGGGGCAGTCTGTGTTGTGCAGTAACCTGCTTTGTTCTGGTCTGGTTTACGGTCCGTCTGTGTTTGGGGCCATCCATCTCCTGTTCTCTCTGTTTCCCCCAAGCCTGTGATGTCCTTCTGGCTTATAAAGCTGATGCCTTCTGAAGCCCCAGCTCCTCACCTGCCTCCCGGTAAACAAGTTGCTCACTGTAGTTTCTCCTTGCTATACAGGCAGGAATTTAACTTGATATATTCTCCTTCAAATTGAAACTATCCTAAGAGAAAAAGCATAGAAAATGAATGGTTGAGAGGAAGCCCTGTCAGTCTAGTGATCTGAGGTTCTAACTATGATCTAAGTCACATCTGCTTGCAGTTCAGTCTTGTGGCACTGTGCGTTGTGCCTGGCCTTGAGGACATTGAATTTCAAAACCAGTGTATCTGATTATTTGGTGGTGCTGCTGTTCCTGTCCAGTGCTTCCCTAAGAGCTGATTACAGCAACACCAGGGCAACAGGCAGATCCTTTGGAAGGGCGTTCAGCAGGAGGAAATAGGTTTTGGAGGCTGCAAGCCAGAAGTTGTTGTCTGTTCTGTAGTGATGAGTGAAACACAGAGCTTCAGAAGCTGCTAGTTGGATGCAGAGTATCTCCTTCATCCCCTTCCACCACTACCCATGACAGGATTCTGGAGCGATCAGCTGTCTTCCACCCCACTTTCTTCTGGCAGGATCAAGTCCTATTTGCAGTTACCATCTCCAGGCTGCATCGGCATGCGGCTTGTCAGTCCCTTCTGCAGACAGGTTCAAATCCTGCTTGTTCCACAGGCGTGCTGCAGTTACATAGTAATGAACAGATGAAGAGTTGCTCTTTTCCCATGTTGGAGTTTCCAGTTCCTGCTGCACCCAGCAGCCTAGCAGCTTTGAGCACTCATCCTGCACACCTCTCAGACTTGAGGAAACGCAGCTGCTATGTCAAACCTCAGATTGTTTCCACTTCCTTCTTTTGGCTTTTCCTAACCTGTCATGCCACTTTCATGACACTTTGCAGTCTTTGGTTCCTTCAGGCATTGTTTACATTCACCTGCTGCTTTCTCTCTGCATGGTGCCCTGTGTTTTCCCTGCAGCATGCGTTCTGCTCTGCTCCTGAGGTTCCCAGGCAAAGCTCAGGGTCTGTCTCTCCTGTCTCCACTTCTTACCACAGTAGTCTCCACTCCTGTGCATGCTGAAATAACACCAAAACAACTTGAGATGTGCAGGTGAAAGCACAGTTTCTCTTCATTTTCTCCTTGTAGGCAGTTTGGCCTGATCAGCCCATGTCTGGATCTTGGCAGATGTAATCCTGGGACCTCTAATGAGGGCATCCTGTGACTGTCAGGCCCTTGGGCAAGACTGAAAGCTTTCATCTGGTACTTCAGCATCAGCAGTGGAGGAGGAAAGTACACCCCTTTATGTCACTGGTGTGAAGCTTTGGGCTGTTGGAGGGAGAGGCTTCGATGATAAATTATTGTGCCCAGTTCTACTCCTCCCTCTCCTTCAGTTTTTGTCCTGCTGTGCCCTTAGAAATAAGTAGTTAAATAACAGGAAGACATGACGTGTCTCTGCAGGGCAGGCCGGAGCAGCAGGACGTGGCTGCAGAAGGCTGGGAGCTGTGCTCTTGCCTACAGGCAGGCAGTTGCAGGATTTGCTGTGTAGCTTTTACATCCCCTGGTCATCCCATTGAAGGCCTTTTCCCAGGCACATCAGGAAGGAGAGGTGGTAAAAGAAAGAGGAATTGGACTCAGAGGATTTGTATGGAACATTTTTTCATTTTTCTCTATGAAAAATATTCTATTTTTGCGAGATTGAAAGAAGAATCCTCTTGTTCCTTAAATCCCATTTATCTCACAGGTCTTCCTACAGATTCCAAGTGCCTGTTCACTCAGTCAGTGGGCACTGCGGTCTTCTTCTCACTCAAAAAATCCCCATTAATTTTCCTGAGAATTTATTTGCATATGGGGTCAAGGCTCTCCCTTATGGGAAAGAAAACAGCCCATTTTTGTCCATTGCCAACTCTGTGCAAATTCACCACCGCAAAGCCAGTTTGTACATTAACTCTGTACCTCCTGAGCAGGTTTCTCTTCTGGAGTCCTTCTTTTCCTTGAAGGCAGTACCTGCCCTGGCCCACATTTGCCTGCGGCACCAGCATCAGTTCTCTGTGATACTGTCTTGTCCAGCTTCCAAGTTTCACCCATCGTCCTTTCACTTTGTTTCTGGTTTCTTGTTTATTCTTCTGTTCTTGTTCACTCTGTGTCAGTCTATAAGTCACTTGTGAACAATCTCTCTGCAGGGAGCTCTGGTCCCTTCCTGGGATCTGCTGCACTCTGTCATTCCTCATCTTATTGCTGAGGCTTCACAACACATGCTGCCCCAGCCCCTTTGGTACCTGCCCTCCAGTATCACCATATGTTGTTGTCATAGCTGCTCTGGGGGGCTGTGCATCTTGTTTCATGAGGATACCACACAGCCAAAGAGCCAGACTGTCTTTGACAGATCAAAGTCCCATTTTATTAGGGTGAAGTGGTTTCCTTGGTAGGCTCACCAAGCAGCTGAGGGTTATTTCTGTCCTGAGGTTTCCCTTTAAGATAGGTGATCAAAACGAGATGTTAAAATATCCTTGTTTTCCCAGATTGATATGAAAATATATAAATGAAACGTCCCCCCAGTCTGAATGAATGCTAGGAACTATTCTCACTGTTGGAGCATGATGCTCTGCTTACGCCTTAAATAGCACAGATAATACGTAGCGTGGGTTTTATTAACCAGAATTCTGAAGGCTAGGAGGGTTTCTTGCTTGAAATGTTCCCAAGATAAATAATCAAATATTTGACATAGCCAACCTTCAACCTGTGAAGCGGTGCTTGTGCCAGCCTGGAGCCCAAGCACAGCAGCAATGGGAAGGCACAGCTCAGGCCCCTGCACTCCCCTGCAGCCTCCTGAACCACGGCTCTCCAGTTGCAGCCGGACGTTTTGGTTTCAGTGCTAGAAGCTTCTAACAGTTTATTCCTCTTCTGGTTCTCTTGTTTTAAACTGGCTGAAAAATGTGCTGTCAAGAGCCTGGTCAAATGGTTTGTGCTTCAGTTGGTGTTCAGGCTTCTTCTCAGGGCCCCATGGACAAGTTTTGCTCCTCTTGTGGTTTTTCCATCAGAAATACACCTAGGGAGTGAGCAAACTGCAGAGGGGGCATTTTTGTCTGCAGTCCTCCAAGTTTTCCTGCTCTCCAGAAGAGGCAGTGATTTTCAGCTATGTACCAGAATTTTCTGTATCTCGCAGTATCTTTCTGCAGTATAAATCAATCTAACTGATTCAGTCTTTCTCTGCAATATTATCTAGTTTAGTTTCCACTTCTAGCCAACATGTTCAGATTTTGTTGGTTTTCTGCCTTCTGTGTAGTCTAGCAATAGTTTTGACCAGTCTACAGGCGGCCTTCCACTTCTTCTGCACTTGTCTTAAGAAATTCAGGAGCAATTCTAAGATCAGCTGGGTAATCGGAGAAGCTGGCTGAGGCACTGTTTGGAAATGCATAGGGTGTCAAGCCTATAAAATGCCTGTAAAAGATCTTTGTTCTTCCAGGAGAAGTCAGTAAGCTGTGGAGCCGTTCCTGCTTCAGAACACAGTGCCTCTTTCACACCATTTTGCGCTGTAGTCAGTGCTTGCTCTCTAAGCCATTGCTTTAAAACAGGTGTTTAAGTCTTGGCTTTCACGGATTTTCACTGAAGGCAGTCCCACAGTTGAAAAAGGTTGTTGAGTATCAGATGTCCTTGAGAGCAGAAGTTAAACATTTATTTATACCTCTGTAATTTATCCATCATTTCCTGGATGTCTGATAGCCCTCTAAGATGACACAGAAGTGGATTAAGTTCAACCAAGGGGCATGTTTCTCTGACCTTCCTGTTTCCCATATGATTTTGGAAGAGGAGCATTAGGATTTTTGCGAGCTGGCTTTGTGGTATACATTTCCATTCTTGGCACAATTAGATACAGTCCCTGAAGCTGACTACTTATCTTAGAATTTATTGAGGAGGATTTTGTGTTTCACTCATCTGTTTGGGTAGTTGGCTGAGAGTAAGGGAAGGCTGTTCCAAACCCTGCTGATAAGATACAGAGGAAGTAGTGAGTGATGAATTAAAAGGAAATGGTGAGAGACTGAATCTTATTAGAGGAGACAGAGGCTAGTTGTGATCAGTGGAAGACCTGACGTGCTTTTTTCAGGGCTAAAAGTGTTATGGATGGGTAGGTGAATGTTCTTGTCCTCAGCAGCAAGTGTGCAAAACCCCCTTCCAGCCCTCTGTTCCTGTCAGCCTGCAGGTAACACAGCCCACTGGGGCGCTGTCAGGCACCACTGCTGGGCTTTCTGCTGAGCCCTGTGTGCAGAACAGTGCTGTTTTTCCTCCTAGCTCAAGAAGCAGGTTTTCAGTTTCATGCCAATGGCTTTTCTCTTCCTTTTCTTCTTTTCCTCTTTACCTTTCCCCTTTTACGTTATTCTCTTTCCTCTTTCTCAACTGGTTGCTACCCACTGCACCTGAATCTTTTCTTGTGTGTACTGAGGCTTGGTGATGTCTCTTCTGTTTCGGGTCTGCTTTGTGGAATTTGCCTGGTTTTAGGTTCAAGTGATCCAATCCACAGAGCGTAGCTTAGCATTTTGCTGCTGATGCTGTCCAGAGCACAACTTTCAGAGCCCTTGTTTCTGATGTTAGAAGGCTGCATCCTAACCTGGGTTTGTACTAAATGGGCTGAAGAATGTACTTCTGAAGGCTTTGTTGCAGTTTGAGGCCAACAAGGAACTGTTAAAAATGAGACTTCCTCTACCTGGTAGAATAAAACCCTTCTTAATGTAGCTTGTTTGGCCATAGCAGCACCTGCATGCAGTAGAGTAACCAGGCTAAGATGTATAGGACCTGAAGACAAGTGAGACCTGTCCGTCCCATTAAATGGTGTCACCAGACTGTTGCCTTGCTTTGTGTCTTCCTTTCCTGCCATTTCCCACATCCTTGGGAAGTCTGTCTGTGGGAACAGCTGCAGTGTCTTGCCATAGAGTTAGATAGTGGGTCTTCATTACAGCTCATGTGCTATTTGAATAATGGCTGCTGTTGACTTTGATTACCTTTTGCTTTTTCTTCCTTCTTTTGCTGCTGAATGCCTGTTCCTTAGCTGGTGAATTGAGACTGCTGGCATGCAACAGACTCTCCAGCTAAACAAAGCTGTCTTCTCCAGCCTGGGCTGCCCCTGCTCCGTGCTGTGCTGCACATTGCCTCTGATTGTTTTGCCCTCATCTTGAATTTTCAAACCCCAAGTCCCCAGCAGTCTTTGGACCCTGAAGCGATGTTTGCTCAGGAGTTCATGCTGGCTTCTAAAGTTGCCCTTTGGGTGCTGCATCTGCATGGATGCTCTGCATTATAACTGACTGACAGTCCATCCTCTGGGTCCTTTACTTGCTCTTGCTCTTTCTCCCAGGGGAGATTGTGGTTGGCAAAAGGAGCAGTGTTAGGATTTGGTTTTGTTCCAAGGTGCCATTAAAATCACCTCCTCTATACAACATACCTTATATGCTTTCCAGAGATGAAGAAGTAAGAGCAGAAAAGGAAATATCAGAGGTGGGATGAGATGCTTTCAGGTGAAGTTGTAGAATTTGAGAAGCATGCTGCAGGGAAGGCTGGACTGTGCAAATGTGAGAGTGATGCAGAGGGAAGCTAAGAAGATTCGTGGATCACCATGAGAAAGGCTTGTGGGGGGCTGGGAGATACAGAGTTGGCATGGAAGAGAGCTATGAGTCACAGTATACAGTATAGAGAAAAGATTCTTCTTGTATTTGCTCCTCACCTTTTTTGTGAACTTTTCAGAGAAGTGCAGAGAAGCATCTACACTGTCCCTCAGACATCCCACCACAGTGGCTTTGCCATCTGTCATCTTCAGTCAAGGGTCAGAGCAGTGTCATTATCATTTCATGCAGTGCTGATGCCATCTAGAAAGAGACATTCATTCTGCTTAGCCTTTGGTGTCCCAGCACGGGGTTGTAGAGCTTTATGTGACTTTATGTGGCTTTCTTCAGTGATGGCACTGAACTTCTGCAAAACAGATTTGAACCAGTGACCTGGAGGTGAAGTGGTTTAGTTCATTGCTAGTCCCCTCAGCCACCTTCTTGCTCTGTTTGCAACTACAAAGTATCACCCACTTGGTGGCTTTGCAAGGTGTGTGGATGTGCTGGACAATTTTTCCCTAGTACTCTAGAACCCACCGGGAGGGAAAAGGACAGCATGAGCACAGCAATGACTGGTTGTTAGGTCTAGTAGGCCAAACTAGAACGTAAAGAATGAATGGTGAAATAACAATATCAGGATGCACCAAAGGTAAGGAAAACTGTAGTGTCAACGTGGTCCTCACTTTTTGTGACTCAACACAAAAAAGTAAAGGTACAAAATCATGCACTGTTTGTTAAACGATGTGATATGAACAGCCAACCTTGATTGTACCTTCACATTCTTAGCCCTGTGCTTGTCACATGTGTGGTCTTGCTGCCACCAGCATTTGTCTGCAGGGCAGGGAGCTCTGCCCAGGAGTGCTGGTAGGACTTGGTGCTGGTATCACACAGGTTTGTCCCAGAACCTTGAATATTTTTTTTCTTTCCTAGGTGCCAAGTGTTTATTGTCCTCAAGGAGTGCCTAGGCTACTTCTGTCGCTTTGGGCTTCTTGACAATTATTTGTTCTTTTTTTTTTTTTAAATTATTTCTCAATGTGACTTCTTCAGGGTCATGATTTTCCTCACATTTCAGGGAATGCATTAATTAGTGCAAATTGCTAAATGTGTTTGCAAAAGTTACATGAAAATCTTTGGATGGTCCACTCCATCCTTCATTTAATGAGCTTCATGTTTGGAAGTGTGCTATCTTCTGTTTTCAAACTTGCATTGTTCTTTCCCACTCAAGTCATAGATTTCCTTATGTACAGTATGAAGAATAGTATGTGTATATATATATATATGTTTCAAACATATAGTATGTCTATATTTTGTACATTATATCTTAATGTTACCTTGGCCAAGGATGTTACCTCGGCCAACTATTGTTAGTTTTATGAGAAAGACTGTTGCTCACCATTAGGGTTTCCAGAGAAATGTGTTTCCTCGATTACCTGATGGGCCATTTTCAGAGTCAGCTGTGGTGGAGAAAATCGTTTTGTCTTCTTTGCTTTTCTTATTGATTTGAAACACAATGTTCCTTAGTTAAATTTCAAATTGGTCTTTGAGCCCCATCCAATATTGCTAAGAACTCTGTGGGTATTTGTTTTGAAATAAAAGCCTGAATGTATTGTTTCACTGTAGGTTTCAGTGAAAGTTCTGCTCTTCGATTTCATTCTGCCGTTTCATCTGAAAATGATGATGCTTAATGATAGTAAAACTTAATTGAGTATATTACAGTCTGAATTTAACTACTTTTGGGGTTATCAGTTAAAATTCTTGTTTGACAATGTCGCTCAGTTATTGCAGTTCAATTTTCCAGAGCATGCTTTGGGGACTGCCTGCTCAGCCTTGGATATGGGGTCCCTGACATGTTTCTCCAGTGGTGGTTTTGAAGATTCAGTAATGGCATATAAGTGATAAAGTCTCTGCCACTCTTCCTCTTTCAGAGAATTCGGTCGACAGTGGATGAAAAAGAACAGAAGCAGCTTCTGATGGACCTTGATGTAGTAATGCGAAGCAGTGACTGCCCATATATTGTTCAGTTTTATGGTGCACTCTTCAGAGAGGTGGGGACTCCAAACTTGCTTCATTCATAGCACACTTTGTTTTTCTGCCTTTTTTGTCTTTGCAGTTGCCAGTTTGCAATAAGGATGAGAAAATTAATTTGTTAGGATTTCTTGACTGCCACCTTTAATCAAGGTTATTTAACCAAGATACCCAGATGTCTGAGTGCTGCTAAACACCTAGATGCTCTCCCACTTGTTATTGTGTCTGTCTGCATATTTCAGTCTCTCTTTCAATGAGCTTGTGGTTCCCTGTGCAAGGTGAGTGCTGCTGGGCCGGGTGCAGCTCTGCAGCACCATGCTTGGACACAAGTGTGATCAATGTCAGCTGTTATCAGAAAGAGCCACGTGGAGGACGTGCAAACTCAGTGTCCCTGTGGCTGCTGGAAGCAGACTTTTACCTGATGTATGTATAGATGTATGTGTGCACATGTGTGTGTACCAGGGCTGTGTCAGACCTACGATTGATGTGCTTCTTCCCTGAAGTTTGTATGTGCAGATGCACGAGGGGTCACCTTGCTGGGTCAGAGCAGCAGGTGCTCCTGTCTCTGGCAGTGGCCCACAGGATCTGCTTACAGAAGCATGTGTGTGACTTTGGCATAGCCTTCAGTCATGTGTAGATTAGTGTCTTCTGAGCTCTGTCTTTTGCGTAGTGATTTTTCCTGGATCTCTTGTCCATTAAAAGGTTTGTTTTTCCTTTGAATACCTGTACATTTTTTGCATTTGTAGTGCTCCCGGAGAAGGACTTCCTCTGGTTGTGCACCCTTCATTTGGAGGCCTATCACCACAGTTCATTTCCAGTTTTCATCCCACTATCCTGAGTGCTGCTCCCAGTGGTTCCCTTGGTGTCTCTATTTGATGAGACTGTTGCTCCTTATCCATTCTGTCCATGCCCGTGAGGATCTTTTGGAGTGTTGCCATATTCCTTGCTACCATATCTTCTTCTTCAGCCTGATAAGTGCCAGCTTGTGTCATACACAGAATCCATTCTGATCTTTAATAATCTTTCTTGCTGTTATCTGCATCTTTTCCAGTTCTATGCTATCCTTTTGGTACCACAATTGCATTGCTGTTCTTGAAAGGAGCAGTACCTGCAATAGCTTGCCTGGGGGGCAGTAATTTTGCTTGGACCTTTAGTGCACATAAATACTCTGTGCTGTGCTGTGCTGTGGAGTGAGTTATCCAATATGACACTTCCATGAATTATATCAAGACCAGAGTTAGAGCATCAAAAGCTATGTAAGCTGACCACTGTTAATCCTGACATAGTTCGGTTCTTCATAGCCAGGAGTACAGTGTTAATCACTGCATTTTTGTGACTGTTTTAGCATCTACTTATTATATACGTAATTTAAGACATGAATTATTCTGCAAGGCAGCAGAAGGTATTGTTCTGTCTCCTTGAGCCTTGCCCAGGCACTCTCATTGCCTTTGAATGACCAGTGAAAACAGTTGGGTGTTCTGCATGCAGCCTGAGCAATCTTATGCCATCTTTGCATGTTTTCTTCTACTTGAGCCTACTTAGAGGAAGAAGAACAACAGTGAGTAGATCCCTGTTTTCCATCTTTGCACATTATCTGGCATTGCAGCCCATGCTGAGCCTGTAAGGGCTTTACTGGAGTGCTGTTAGAGGAAGAAGGTGAATCTTGAAATTTAAAGCTCACAGTTGGAACTGAATATTCAATTCCTGCTTCTCAAGAATCTTTCTCTGTAATTTCATCGAGTCTTTTCTCTGGCTTTGAATCTCAGTCTCTAAAATAGGGCTACTAATCCTTCCTTTTCCCATGCTTCACGTTGTCTTATCTGTTGAACATTTTGGGCCAGGAAGCGTTGTCCCTGTTCATGTGGTCTGAACTCCTACCGAGTGTGGAGGCTCGGCCTTGGCTGCAAGTTGGCAGCTTAGCTGAAATACAAATAATAAGGCTGTCTCATAGTTTGAAGAAAAGTCTCTGGGCAAGGCCATATCTTGCCAGATGCTGATGAGCTACGTGTGCAGAGCTGCTTGAGCCTGTCACCTCTTTGCAACTTTAGGTACATTCCAGAGTATAAGCGTACAATAATGCAAAAACCTGCCCTGATCAGTGCCCAGCCGTCAGTCCGGCCTTTGCAGCACCCTCTGTATTGTCAAAAATTCTCTTGCAGCTAGGCACTGTTCTTTGGGCAAGGCTGCAGTAAGGTCATTATATATTGGGATATATCGTGTTGGCCCCTGGCATCCCCTCTGCCTTCGCCCTCAGCATCAGTGATGTGGGATTTTTCCCCTCACCTTAGTTTCTTCCTGATAGACTTGGATGAGTTTTCTGTCTTGTCATATTAATTAAATGTTCAAATACAAATTACGTTTTTTAAAGGAAGGGAAACTGTGACAGCAGAGAAGAGAAAAAACTTATTTAAGTGAAAAAAAAGATTTTCAGCAGTATGTTTGATCCCTCCAACTCTGATTCATTCCCAAAGTAATGGAATCATTCAGCTCCCTGTTGCACTGGATCGTGGGACCACATGGAACTAAACCTCTCTCAGGAAGTCCTACAGCAATACATGTGTCAACAAACCTTGTTTTTCAGCATTTTAAGGTGAAAAATAAGGAAAAACATTCTGGAAGGCAGATCTTGGAACCTTCTGCTCTGAGCCAGGATTCAGATTCTCTGGGAATAGATGGAGCTACAGGTGGGAAATTTTCTTCCTCCTGCTTCTAAAAGGTGAAAAACTTCACTCTGAGTCTCTTTAGAGGAGCTAGAATATGGAGCAGGCAGCTCTCACAATCGAATAGTTGGCAAGAAGGTTGTAGCAGCTTCAGGAGGAGCAATAGGACAGCTGGGCTGTTCTGAATGGCAGGTACCTCTCTGAAGGACTGAGCAGTTTGTGCTGAGAAGCAGAGCTCTCCCCTGGTTTGGGGAGTAGGAATAGTAAATCAAATTGGATGGAACTTACTTTGAAGACAGTCATTTAACTGTAAACAGACAAGTTGCTGTGACAGCCTCTATGAGTATAAAATGTTTGGTTTGGAAAGGCAGAAAATACTGCAGGTGAATATTTTCCCTACTTGTATTCTCACTTGTTCAGCAAGCATTTTTTGATAGGGGAAGGTTTAAAATGCTGCTTTGTCTCTGGCAATTCTGACAGTTTGAAAGCTTCTTGAAAAATTGCTCAATGCCATAAGCTACAGCTATACCATCGATTCATGATAACCAGACTGGGGCATGAATAATCTGCATGGAAGCTTGAGATGGGATTGAGTCTTTTCTGGGAAGTGGTATTGGTTGTCCCTCAGCCATCAGCACCTTTACCTGTGTTTTATTTGCTCCTTGTTCTTCAATCACGTGGTACATCCTTCTGTTAGGTATGTCTACAAATACAGTGTAATATACATCAATGCAAATTATTATGCAGTGGAACTTCGTGAGAGTTTTTAGGCACTCACTTAGGTGAAATTGAATTACCTACTTAGTGAAACATGAATCATGGAAAAGCAACATTTCAACCTTTGCATGAAAGAAGGAGACTTTATCATGCTGACATCAGATGGTGCCTGTGCTGAAGTCTCTTTCCAGAGCTATGAGGTTGTGACCTTGATGTCACCATTCACATCCCCTTGGTGGTACAGCCTACTTTGTTCTGTTGAGGCAGCTGACCAGACTGCTCTGCTGCTTCTGCAGAAATCCCAGGTGGAAAGTTTCACCTTTTTGGCAAGAACAGGAAGCATCCCTCACCACTGACTTGTTCATGTGAGTCAGTTGAGATGGCTTTTATGTCCACAGCTTGACTTCTTAAGAGAGAAGGTTGCTTCTAGTAAAGCCTGAGGAATGAGGAGAATCAGGAAGAGAAACACGGGAGAGATGGTTGTGCTGTTATTCCTGGCTGTAGGAGATTGAGAGCCTGATGAAGGCAGCTGGCTTCCCTATACTGCCCCAGCGAGACCATTGACTTCTGATTTACAGAGCACACAGAGCTTTCCACATCAGTCCTGAGAGATGGCACATTGCAGAAGGTCTGGTTACCAGGGTCAGTTTGTTTCCTCTCAAAACAGTATTTGCCAGATGGGAGATGAAGAAGAGGATGGCTAGGAATTCTGCAAAGATTTCACTGGTGAGAATGCAAGAGTATCAGGCTGAGCTATGCATCTGCTCTGGGTGACCCTGAGATGTCTCTTGCTCCCTCAGAGTTGCTGTTTGGAGGACAAAGATATCTGTGAGAAAAGCAGTTGTTCTTTCTTCTGTGTATGCTGCAAGATTTGCAGCTGACCTACTTAGAGATTGTTCCTGTGTCCCAACCACACTAACTACTCTTAAGGTCACCATCCCTGTTACTTTTCTTATCAAGAGGGGAAGAGGAAAAAAGCCTTGTCTGACTTGGGATATCAGCAGCAACTTCTACACACTGTAGCCAAGGTAGCCAAGCCAAGTTTAAATCAACAGACTCGGTAATGCAAAATTAATTCCAAGCTGTAAAATAAGCCCAGGAAGCCCAGGCAAAGCAGGCCATGGGACCTTCAGCTGGTATAAGGGAAGAGTTAATAGTATGGCTGTGACAGCAGCACAGCACTGATGTTGATTTGAGTTGTGGATGTATCCTTGATCATTTGATACAGGGTCTTTGTTCTCTTTGCTGTTGATGTCTGCTCATCTTGAGACACCCAGAGGAGAATGGGATGGAGTGCCTGTCACCTGCAGTGCCCTGGGAAGGGCTTTCATAATACACACTATTTTCTTGAAGTAGAGTCATAGAATCCTTAGGGTTGAAAGGGATCTCTAAAGGCCATCCAGTCCAGCTCCCCCGCAGTGCACAGAGATATGCACAGCTAGATCAGGTTGCCCCAGGCCTTATCCAGCCTTGCTTGAAAGTCTCCAGGGACAGAACACCCACCACATCTCAGTAGCTGCTTTTTCCCAACTCTTGAAAGTAGTGTTTAAAGCCATGCTCTATGACTTTTGTCCAATAAACACTCTGTTTAAATCTGTGGGATCTCTAGGAATTTTCAACAGTTAAAAGACCTTTGCAGACTGCTCTAGAAACTCTCAACTCTTTTTTATTGGTGACAAGTTAAGATTTGAGGAAGAATGAAAGCAATTACGTTTAATGAAATTTTATACTACACAAAAGCATTCAGACAAAGAGGGTGACAGTCAGTTTAACTTTCCTGTGACAGGACAGAACCACTAGAAAATGAAGTAATAAAAAAATAAGTATTTCCAGTATCCTGCATTCTCAGTCAGAGACAGTGTTGCCCTCTGTCCCGAAGATCTCTGTTAATATAATATTCAGAACAGTGCTAGTCGTTACAAAGACTTTCAAAAGTGTCTCCCAATGCCAACAGAATGCACAACATCCAGGCCGGCTCTTAAATCTGCAGTGCTTATTATTTCAACATATTCATGTGTGTTTGGTACCTTGAAGATGAGTCTTTCATTGGACTGAGACTCCATATGTGACATAGCTGCTCTGTAGCACTTCTGTGGATGTCCTCGACGTGCTACCTGACCGTGGAAGTCTTCAGCTGTTTCAGAATGGCTTGAGATGTCTGGTCAAATAAGCAATCCTCAGTGCTTAGGAAAAGTGCCTTATGTGTCTTGTAAGGAAATGTGGTGGGAATCTGCATTCACTCTCGTTCGTATAGCTGCAACTTGCATAAAGGTGCACTACAGTGGTAAAACTGCAGTGTTGGTAGTGCAGGATCGTAGACTGGTTGAGGCTGGGGGGAACCTCTTGAGGCCATTATGTCCAAGCTCCCTGCTCAAGAAGAGCCACCTGGTGCAGGTGGCCCAGGGCCATGTCTGGGCAGCTTTTGGTACTGGAGTTTCCACAACCTCTCTGTGCAACCTGTGACACTTTGCACAGACAAACGTGTTTGTGGATTGTGTTCTTAGGCAGCCTCCTGTGCTATGGTTTGTGCCCAATGCCTCGTGTCCAGGGGAAGAGCCTGGCTCCTTTCTGCACTGTTCTCTCAGGTATTTGTAGATATTGACGAGATCCCCTTGAGCTTTCTTTTCCCCAGGCTGAACTCACCCTTCGTCATCTTTTTGGCCCTTGGTTGGACCCTCCTGTGGCTTCATGTCTCATGAGGTTGGGAGCCCACATCTGGACTGAGCACTCCAGGTGTGGCCTCACCAGTGCTGAGCCAAGGGGAGGGATCATCCTCCTGGCAGTACTTTGCCTAAGGCAGTCCAGGATGCCATCAAGCTTATCTGTGCCTGGTTTGTGTTCATCTTGTCTGCCAGGACCTCCAGGTCCTTTTCCTGCCAAACTGCTTTCCAGCTCAGTGGCATCTCTGTAATGTATTTGGCTGTGGGCTGGCAACTAAGATCACACAATTCAGAAGTGGAAGCAGCCCAGCTGCTGGTAAAAACACAGTTTTAGTGTATGTCCAGGACCATTGGTAGTGAAGGACATTTTTCAACGTGCCTACAAGAAGTGCACTAGCATCTGGTAATTTAGTACTTGAAAAGGAATAAAATATATTTTTTGGAAGAATAGCTATAGGTGGAAGAGAAAAGCTGAATTTCTTCGTTTGCTGTTTTATAATCAGAAATCAACCTGACCTGGGAGCATAAATTGAAGAGAAACTTTCATTAAGATAATTTTGTTCTCATAACTCAAGATGAAGCAGAAGCTTGCCATGCACATCAGCACTTCTCTGTCTTTGCTAAGAAAGGAGCTGGGTAACCAAATGCAGTTGTACCTGCCAGTCTTAACCTTTGTTCTCAGTGAGGTTTTTCAGCTCTGCCTGTAGGTGGGTTCTTTCAAGTTACAGGAAGAGAGGAGAACCTGCAGGATTTTGACTCTTAGCACCAGCCTTTAAGAAGCTACATAGTTGAAAAGCTCTCTCATCTTTCTTCACTAATCTTGCTGATGTGAATTCATGTTGATCAGGTAAACTTTTATACTGCCAGGTCGATAAATGTCCACACCCAGGGTTTCTGTATGGCATATATTCCAGGGGATGGACAAAAACCATGTCTTGGTTTTTGTTCAATCATTTTGAATGTTATGTCTCCAACAGACATGTTGGAGTGTTCAGTAATGCACACCACAGCCCTGCAGACATACAAAGTGAAGCTTTTGTTACAGTAACAGCTCTGACAAGGTTGCCTGTTGGTCGGCATGAATTGACTTTTCGTGCACAAACAGCAGCCTGGTAACCTGGGCCACTGAGGGTGCTCACATACCAGTGCAGTTGGACATAAACGTGAGGCTGAGGGCAGCCAGTTGAATTCACAAATGAATCCAGTTCCCTGTAGTCTCAGTACAGTCACAGGAATGTGGCACACTAACAGTTTTTAAGCTGGGGCTGCAGAAGCAATGTCTTGAAAGATCCTGTGGGCAGTAGAGTCATCGTTTGCTTTCGCTGTGGATAGTTGGTAAGGGTCTGGTATGGTTCCAGTTTCACATGATTTCACATGCATCACTAACACTGCATCCACAGTACTTTCTCTGAGCCACTCTTGATGATACAGAAGTGCCACAACTGCACTTCGCATTTGTTGCCAATGCTGAAAAGGAAACACTTCTGCATATGGAACAAATTCATTTCTACAATTTAAATCAGATCAGATCCTCAGCCAAATCCATCCATAACCAATGTTTCTCTAGCATCCTGAGCTCTCCTTTCTCCATGTCTCTCTCCACAACTGCCTTGTGTCAATCACTTGGAACGGCTGTGTTCTCTTCTCTCTGTGCTGCATTTGCTTCTTGGTGGTGTCCCAGCCTCTGCGTTCAGCAAAGTGCCTTTTTGATCAGTGCCTTTTGCTCTGTTTCAGGTGTGTTCTTTGGGCTCAGGCTTGTAGCAGCCTTTTCCCTTGTGTGGGAGACGTGAGCTGGTACCAGTGTGTAGGTGAAGGATGTTTTTACACCACTGAAACTGTCCCCTTTTATTCCCACTGGCCCTTTTGCTGGCCTTTTGTGTTCCCACTAAAGCAAGCACTTGGTCAGAGATGGATGCCATGGATAGTGGATGCCATTTCTTGGCCTGTTTTTCATAGGAGGTCATTCTGAGCGAATGCAAAATCCCTTTTTTTGGCCTTAAAGCCTGTGGATTGGCATGCTTTTTTAATTCTCTCATTAATACCTGAGAATTACTCCTGGCTGACGTGAGGACCAGGACATGGCTTCAAACAGAACTGTCTTGAGGTGCACCGAATGGGAGCATGGGGCTTTGCAAGAGTGCCAGCATTTCTACGCTCTTGTTTTTTTTTCCTCATTTCATTTCCATGTGCTTTGTGTGTGTCTGTTTTTGTCGGATTGGGGATAATTACTTCAGGAGGCTTCTCCTCTATTTGTCACTTCCTACATTGCAGGAGCTGCTGCTCAGCAGTGCTTCAGACAGTGCCTCACCACAATGGGGCAGCCAGGCTGACCAACCTCATCTCGCAGTTAGATTTTGGCAACTCATGCAGTTTTAACAGTGATTGTGATGCAGCCTATGGAGATTGTCATTTCTGGTGAGGACAGTCCAGTCCTGGTGGTGTAGTATTCCTAGGAACAGCGCACTGCCTGAAGTGCATTACGCTCTGCAGGAACAACTCATACAAAGCCTTCAGTGGTCCTCAATGGGAGTGAAAATGTTTAAAATTTGAAATAGCTAAGATCAATCCAAGGCTGAGCTGTTGATCACATGCATACTGCAACAAGAGATGAGAAATTCTTCCACACATAATCTTTGTGGTGACCCATTTCTTATCCCCATCTTGAATGGGCTGACTCACAGATCTTAGGAGAGAACTTAGTGAGAAGACATGCTGCTCTCCTCTGATTGTTAGTTTAGTTTTCATAGAATCATACCCCATAAAGATCATCTGGTCCAACTCTTCTGCAGTGAGCAGGGACACGCAGAGCTCGATGAGGTGCTCAGAGCCCCATCCAGCCTGACCTCCAGATGCCATCATCTTCTCTGGGCAACCTGTGCCAGTGCCCCACCACCCTTTTCATTTAGCAGAGATGTGCCTTAGTAGTTGTCCACATTTAAATTAACTGTTAAATGCAAGTCAGCAAAACTCCCTGTCCTCCTGGATTTCTTTTCATTTTCGCTTGCTTTGATTATGTCTCCAAATGCAGTATGAAATGTTCTCTGGCCTATGCAGAGTTGACATAAACTGCAGGGCATTTCTGTAGTCCTACAGTGTGTGGCTGTCTCACTGTGCCATCAGCCTCCTTGAGAACCAGACAGTTTTTGGGGCATCAGTTCATCTAATCTCAGGGAGCTAATATGCGATGTCAAGTCTGATCTTGTCAATTAGATTTCTCTGCTGGTGGATGGAGTGAGAAGTGGATAATAGGGGTGATTTCTCCATTGCTCTCAATGACTAGCTCAGGCTCGCTGCTGATCAAACGGCTGAAATTAATCAGGATGGAATTCTTCCTTCCTGTCAAATGCATGTTGCTGTTTCTGTGTTTTATTGGATTCGAGGGATATCTTAATGCTCTCTGGGCTTTTGTTTCTCATTTAAGCTTGACAGTAATAAAGATTCTTTTCTTTTTTCAGGGTGACTGTTGGATCTGTATGGAGCTCATGTCTACCTCGTTTGATAAGTTTTACAAATATGTATATAGTGTATTAGATGATGTTATTCCAGAAGAAATCCTAGGCAAAATCACTTTAGCTGTGAGTATTTTGTTAAGCATTTTTTGGTGTGTGTGTGTGATTTTTTTTTAAGCTAGTTTGAAAAATTCAGGTCTCTTAACTTGTAAGAAAGATACTTGCTCTGCATGCAGTACAGCTGCTGCTGTTGTATTGCATCACAGTGTTAATGAACCTTGAATATATTGTAGCTTTCCTATAACATATTACATGGTGGAGAATCAGGTCCTGGAGGTCTGTAACATTGACTCTGCTCAAAGCCTTGGCTGTCTAAATATGAGGGTAAGCACTGGCTCTGCAAAACAGGCTTTTGGGTTTGGGCTGTGAGGGAAGGAGTGTTGAAAAGTATCCTGAGATCTCTGTCCTGCTGCTGTCAATAGACTCTGTTGGGCCCATTGGATTTCTGCAGGATAGTATGGGCTTCTGTGGTCCAGAAACCTCTTGGGCAGAGGCTCCTAAAAATGCAGGTGGGTTCTTCAGCAGGAGCATAATCAGTTTGTTGTTCTGGTCCAGTGAAAAAGTCACAGCTGAGCCAAGTGGGTGAAATAACCCACTGTTATTTCAGTGAAGCCTCCAAAAGGTGAAGGGCTGCAGGAATCAGGTTTGGGAGTGACAGGAAAATGTGAGTGATGTGTTGTAACAAAGCACAGACTGCCTCTTTGCAGTAAGCTGATGTCATGCTTTGTCAGTGGTTGGGAAGTGCTCATCAAGTTGCAACCTGTGACCTCTTGAAAAGCTATAGGCAAATTCTTCTGAAGGTCAGGTCTTGGGAGAAAGCCATCATCCTTATCCTTCCAGAAGGCATCTTTATGAGATATTATACCTACCTGGACCTGCAGTCACTTCTTAGAAGCTGGCAGTCTGCTTTGATGGCTCACACACTTAGTTATAAGATGTCAAGACTGAAAATCCAGTCTAAGACGACTGATGGCTGCGTATGGGATGCATCATCACACTACTGACCAGCTAAATGTATCACTGACTGAAGCAAGACCTGTGCAGCAGCCTGGTGTGTTTCACCAGATCACCCTTGATTTCATGCTAGCGCTCTGTTCCCCTGAGCTGAAGAGATCTGGGATCAAGTCTGGGAGCAGGGGATTCTGGCACGGTCCAGGAAGACCATCCATTCATTCCTCCACAGACCTGCCTAGAAACCAGTTGGTTTGCTCCTCAGCAGAGTGTGGTAGCTTCAGGTGACAAGCAGAGCCTGCACTAGGAGGGCAAAAGGAGGCAGTCGGGAGGGACAGCACTGCAGCTGCCCCGGCTGGGCTCAGCAGAGTTTGCCAGAGCTTCTCATTACCTAAACTCTTGGACACAAGAGTTTATTATGTGAGCAGGAGGGAGCGTGTGCACCAGGAAATGCAAGCAGGAAGGAGCAGGCTTTTGAGGCTTTTTGTCCTCACAGACATACAACTTCAGAGAGCTTACCAGCAGAACTGACATCCTCTTGCTGTCATGATTAAGTCAATCTTCTATCAGTTTCACTGATCTATGTGAAATTAAAACTTTTTTTTTTTAGTTGTCCTGTATCAGGCTTCTTGAGTACCTCTTCCATTTGGTGGTGAATGAGTAAATCACATCAGTGTGCAGCTCCTCATACCACTGAGATGAGGAGCTGCTGCTCAGGCAAGGGAATGGGCACAGCAGAATAGGGCATTTGTTTCTTATGGAAAAGGTACAGCACAGGGCTGAAAATAAGTTCTTACTTAATTTAACTAATGTCAGAAATTACTTAACTTCATCTCTTGCTTTCCTATTTTGAAGTGTTACTTGCCCTCTTTTAATATCACCTTTTGTTTGCAGGAAAAATTGTGAGAAAAACGTTTTAATCATATAGTTTATTTGCAGCACTCATGCCTTTTTGTATTTAGTGTTTTTCTCCCCTGCTCTTGGAACTCCAGAAGTTGAATAATCACAGGAATTTCATGACATCTGCTTATTTTTCATCTGTATTTTTTCCTAGACTGTGAAAGCACTAAACCACTTAAAAGAAAACTTGAAAATCATTCACAGAGGTAAGTTAATGTATTTTCTTCTTCTTGCCTACAGAGCTAATGGCAAGAATTTGAAGCAAGCTTTGCATCAAGTCACAGTGTAAATAGCACAGGCCCTGCCGCAATTGGGAGCATGGGGAGCAGTACAGATTCTGCATTGTGATCTCAGGGGTTGGTGGCTGATTCCTTGCCCCTCTCATCCACATTTTTCCATACCAAGCAGGGGTTGGACTGTTGTACTGGGCTTTCAGGGTCATTGGGTGGCTCACTCCATCTCCTGTCGCTGCTGGTTGGACCTTCAGTGGTCATGAGCACAGCCAGGGGCCATGTGCAGCAGTCACTATTGGTGCTGATTCTCTGCAGCTGCCCTTTGGGAAATGGAAGCCTCCAGCTGAGACTTAACAGTTTAAATTTCCTTCCCTTACAGATATCAAACCTTCCAATATTCTTCTGGACAGAAATGGAAATATTAAACTCTGTGACTTCGGCATTAGTGGACAGCTTGTGGACTCCATTGCCAAAACACGAGATGCAGGGTGCCGGCCGTACATGGCGGTGAGTGGGGCTGAGCTGGGTGCTGGGTGCCTGTGGGCTGTGCAGCTTCCTGACCCTCTTCACCAGGCCTGGCTCAGAGCGTCTGCCCGAAGTGCCGGCTTGGTTCACGAGCGATAAGCACTCCCTGCCCAGGAGAAACAACTCTAGAGTAAGCACAGTTAGTAACAGGGGACAGTCCCCTCCCTGCCCACTGCCACCAGCCCTCTGTTGGTGCAGCACAGGGTGCTGTTGGCTGTTTGGGCTGCAGGAGCACACTGCTGGCTCATGCAGCTACTTGTCCAGCAGGACCCCCAAGTCCTCATCAGGGCTGTTCTCAGTGGGTTCTTCTCCCAGTCTGTACTCATATATGGGATTACCTCTACTCAAGTGCAACATCTTACACTTGGCCTTATTAAACCTCATTAAATTCTCACGTATCCACTTTTCAAGCCTGTCCGTATCCCTCTGGATGGCATCCCTTCTTTCTGTTGTATCAAGTGCGCCACTCAGCTTGGTGGGGATGCACTCAGTCCCTCTGTCTGTGTCGTTGATAAGGACGTTGAAGAGTGCTGCTGCCAGGGCAAATCCCTGGGGAGCACAACTCGTAACCAGCCTCCACCTGGTCATAGGGCCATTGACAACAACACTCTGGCTGCAACCATCCAACAAATTTTTTATCCGCGCCGTTCAAAATTGCAGTGATTTTTGAAAAAAACACTTTATTTCCAAAGTGTGCCATAACTTAATTCCAAGAGAATGTAATTCTGGAGAGCAGTGGTAGCAGCTGCATGGAAATCGCTCGCTCTGAGCCGCGGCTCGTGGGAGTCTGTCCTGCTCTGTTTGTTTCCCTCGTACTCCCAGTGATAAGCACTGTGGTTGTGACTTTCAGAGCTGTCTGAGAGTTCAAATACACAGCACATCAGGCTGCCTTGAAAAAGTATTCTTGGGTTTTACCTGAGTTTGAGGAGTGGCTTGTGTCTGAGCTGTTTGCTGCTGTAAACGTAACTAATTCCAGCGGAACTGTAACTCCTTGTGCCTCAATATGCTGAAAAATACTGTGTTTTCTGAACTGTCTTATCTACAGAGGTTCAAGTGAAAGTAATCTCTCCCTTTGAAAGTATAATTCCCATCTGGTCTGGCTAACTGCTCTCACATGGCTTTTATCTGACTGTGGTGTCCCAGGAAAACCTGTTTGCCCTAATTCTGATCTGTGCAAACAGGAGCCTGAGTTTCTGAGTATTTGAACTTCTCTTCTGACTGTTCTGATAGCAAAATGAGCTGGCTGGAATTGATGAAATCTGTTTTTGGAGACCACTTGGTGTGCAAGTTCCAGAACCACCTAACTTAGTGAAATGGGGAGTTTTGTTTGAAGACCTGGGTGGTCTGGAGAGAGTTAGGGGCATGTCTCCTTTTGACAAGTGTCTGCATTTTCTTGGAGGGAAGAAAACCAGCTGGAGCTGCTCAGTCTGTTGCGCTGATGGGGTTTAGGATGCTAAAGCAGAGGGCCCAGGGTGGGAAGGAGCTGGGGCAGGGTTTGTGATACCTTGCTCCCAGGCATCCTACTGCCCTGTCTAGGCAGTTCTGATTGCATCACTTGTGAAGTTAGGGATACTGTTGACTTTCCCCTATTCTCTGAGGTGTGCATCAGTTCTGTATATAGGGGTCTTGCTCACCCCCGTCCCTCCCTTACAAGTTCAGTGGACTATAAGTAAGAGAATTTGTATTCCTTTTGCTTTTGCTTAGAATTTTGGGTAGATAGTCAACTTTGCTCAAACTATTGGTTTAATTACTACATGACAGTTATTGGTGTGTTTGTGAATAGCTGTGCTTCTTCATTTCCCTTGGGACTTGCGTGAGTCAATAATACTTCTTGATCTCCCTCCCTTTCCATATGCACTGTGTTCTTTGTGCACTTCTATCACCAATTCCAGAGTGGGTTGGATTTTTAAATGAGAAAAATGTTTCAGTTGTGTTTATAAGAGCTTTGGCATGGTGTATGGTTTGTAGGATGAGCCAGCAGCTGGCAACTGGTGTGGGAGACTGCTGGCCTCTTCCCTTCTCTCCGACTCAGTGACTCCTCTCCAAGTCCATGTGCATTCCCATGTACTGGAAGCCTGGGAAACGGGGAGATGTCCCCAGCAAGCAGACACAAATGCCAGCTCCTTCTCTGTGGCAGCAAAGGCTGATGCTGTAGTGATACCAAATTTACCTGGAAGTGAGTCAGGCCCTCATCGCGCTCATTTGGAAGGGTAAATAATTGGCTTCAGTGTGAAATAGGTGAAGGGTGCTAGCTAGGCTTCCATGGTGTGCCTGCACTCAGCCAGGGTAAGTCTGATGAGGGGTGCTGGACCATGTTTCGTGATGATGAGAGCATGTTGCCTACTCGGCCTTTGGCACTTTCAGTAGTTCTTGTAGCATGAGCACTTGCCCATCAGAGGAGCTTGATAACACTGTGTTCACTGGAGCCAGATCTCCAAATAGCCACTGATAACAGTAACGTTGGATGTCTGCCGGTTTGACTGGAAGTGGGCTGATTGGGCAGCAGGAGCCACATCCAGCTGCCAAGCAAGTGCTTTGTGTTTGAACCAAAATGGTTGGAGCTGTCGTGGAACGCAGCATGTCAGCCTTGGAGCTGCCAGTTCTGGAAAAGTTGTTTTGCTTTTGACTTTGAATTTCCATGTGGTCATTGCATTGAAAGAAGGAGTGAATATGCCTTGTGTTCTCTGAAAGAAAGAAGGGAAAGGCTGGAGCCCGCTGTCATCCCAGGATAGCTGGTCCTCAGGGCAGTTTTTGTGGGCAAGCACGATGCTGAGCCCTCCTGAGACCCATTGTGCTGCCAGCACTGTGGATTTGCTCTAGGTGAGGTTTTGCACTGTGATCGTGCTGGGCTTGCAGGCTGGTGCCAGCCCTGATCCTGCCAGCTGCTGCTCTTCTGCTTCGTTGTTCCCCTGAGCCATGGAGAGCCAGTTCAAGGATCAGCAGTAAGAAAGCAAGCCCTCTCAAAAGATGGCATTTTTATGCAGTTGGCTTTTGAGAAGGTGCAGAGCCTGAATGGTGGCACAAAAGAGGGGTGTGAGCAGGGCTCTGTGGGGGAGCAGAACCTGGTTGCCCTGTCAGTGTGGAGCAGCTCTCAGTCAGCTTCATTGCATTGCAATGTCAGCCCCTCCAGTCCAGCCTCCAGCTGTGTGCCTGGGGCAGCAGTGCCCAGGGTGCTGGCGGGTGGCCCTGCCTCCCTGGTGAGCCATGCCTTGTCTCCTGCCGCAGCTCCTGGCCTGCAGAGGTGCCATGCTGAACATGACAGTCTGCAGCATTAACATCTTTTACCCATTTTAATGCCCAATGAATCCCAATTTCTGCGTCAGAGGGGAGTGATGAGGCCAAGCTGGAAGCAGCTGGGCTATGGATGTGGGATCCATGCTCCGGTGTCCTGCCTTGTCCCACTCCTTTGGGACCTCTCTCAGGACAGACACAACTGTCCCTGAGTCCTCCTGCCAGACCTCCTGGCTCCATTTGGAGCTGCCTGCTGCAGCCAGGCACGGGCACCCTGTGTTGTTCTTCCTTGGCTGAGGTGGCATTGCTGTCTCTGTGGCCTTGGGGGCTGCGTCCCCACATGCTAAGAGCTTGCACACAGCTTGGCCATGCACAGAAAAGGAGGAATTCCTGAGACAGGCAGCAGGGCTGTCTCTGTGCAGCTCTGTGGCCTCTTTGTGGGTGCAGGAGGAGGGCTGTGGGGCTGGGATGGCACGGGCAGAAACCTGGGTTTAGCTTCACATTCCTGACCCAGCGCCCAGGTTTTCACTGGGCTTTGTCATTCATTTAACTGAACAGGCAGCCTGCTGGTTTGCCTTTGTGCAGCTGAAATCCTCCATGATTCTCCTGATCCGTGTTGTGTGCGTTGGATTTCTTGTTTATCTTTTCTTTTAGTTTCATTTTTTCTTTTTGAATCTCAAACTTGGCACTCAGCCATCATTTCATGGCTGAGAAAACAGATTTGAAGGGAAGCAGTGAGACGTGCAGCACCATCCCTGTGTGCTGCGCGGGCAGTGCTGAGCTCTGAGCACAGCCCTCCCCTCTCGTGTGCTGCTGATGTCACCCACATGCTTCTGCGGTTTCAGCTGAGAACATGCCTCTGCTTACTCATTCATAAGCTAAAATCATCCATGAGGTTTGCCCAGCGTGGGACTTCTCCTGTCCAAACTGAGCTCCTTACGTCATGCAGGGCAGAGCTTGTGCAGAGCAGCAGCACTGCGGCACTGAGCGTGCTGCAGAGAGGTGTGGGTACTTTGCTGTGGGGAGAGGCAGCAAAGGGAGAAGGAAAGGGTCACACAGCTCCCAGGTCCACAGCTGTGCTTCTCCTGTTGTCTTTGAGCTGCTTGGTTCCTGTTGCTCGTGTGTTTGAGGCCAGGGAGGCATCCTGCTGCAGGATGACATGGCAGTGTCCCATTGCTGAGAGCAGCAGTGTCCTGCATGGCTGTGGGAGCTGCTCGGCTGCACCAGACAGTTCCAGCAGTCACCCTGGCACTGAGGTTTGGGTGCAGCTGAGTGTGGCCTGCACAGTTCTCCAGGATCAGAAATCTTCACATTGCGTTGCTTTTTTGCTGGACTCCCTTTTTTCCTGTGTATCTTGAAAGCCTGTGTTGTGGTTTCACATTAATACTGTGAAAAAATAACTGGGTTCCCTGCATTTCAGTCTTTCACAATTACTTCAAGGACTTCAAGAGCATCCACACCACAATTGCAGAATTGACCATCCAGAAGTTCTGGGATGAAATTACTTCTTAACTGTGCTGAAACAGCACCTTCCAGCCCTCTAAAATGCTGCCTCTCCAGAGCTTAACCCTGCTAACCCAGTGAAGTTTCTTCGAAGCCATGGATGACTGTGGCCTCTTGTTTCTACTTTTTTAAAGAATTAAGAAGTCCTTCCCTTGCCACAGCCTCTCTCCCCAGCAGGTACTTTCTGACTGAGGCAGTCACCTCTTAAGCTGTTCTTTGAGGGGATTAAGAGGCTGAGCAGTTTATGTCCTTGAGACAGATTGGATTGTGTTCTGTGGCTATGCTGTACTCCCTCCTGGTGTTCAGTATCCTTTTACAAACATAGACCCCAATGTGGAACCCCAGCAGTGGATCGTATAAGGAGAGCATTGCCCAGCTACACACCTTTAATGATGGTGCTTCTCTGGGATTTCATGCTCCCCTGTCCTTTTCTAGAATGCTGTCTGTCACCTCTGAGCACTGCTTTTTCTGTTTCTGTTTGGATGAGTCAGCATGCAGTCAGAACCCAGCTTACCAAGCAGCTCAAATCACACTTGCTCTTCAGGAGCACTTACATATCACACAGTCGATATTTTAATACTACACACAATTTAACAACTTGAATTTTGTATTTTTTGGTGGATGTTAGCTGTAGACCAAGGCAAGGCACCTTTGAGGTCCTGTTATAAATGCTGTCTTTTGCACTGAATTGGTCCTCTTAAGAGCATGAGGAAGTTGAACTCCTGAACACTCTCAATGAAGCCAGTTGCTAATGCAAATTATCGATGCTACTTTATTCACAGTTCTTTAGTACACAATGACCATTTTTAACAAGGTGGTGAAGGTCACAAAGGATGTATGGTGTCAACCCCAACAGGATCCCATTAGCTTCATAAACCTTCCTTCCAATCTTTCTGTGCCCGGTGAGAGCCCCTGGTCACCTGTCCTCTGCCCTGGGATCTTCCTGCTGCTGAGATCGAGGAGCTCTGTTAGGAAAGCCAGTGGGAGGAGATGGTGATCCCCTGCAATTGGAAACCAGCGTCCCACCTGGGAAATGCTGCTGGAGAAGTTTTTACATGAAACATTCTCTCGGAGTAAATACGTAAAGGAAATGGGAGGGGAGGAAAGGCCATTCTCTAGAAACATGATCTCTGCTGATAATCTCTGTGCAGCCACAGGCTTCGTGGCTGACCTGGGAGAGGGGAGGAGCAGGAAATCAAAGAACAGAGGGGATTTGGGAAGGAATGTCTGAACTAAAAAGTTAAAGCGTGGATGAATATTTTGGCTGCAATCTTTCTTTGTGGCGATAAAGCTCCTATTACCTCTTATGTAGTGTTATTCATCCGTAGATGTAGAAAAGGTGTAGAACCCAGTGCTACTACTTCTATCCTAGAGATAATAAATGGAGAAACAGGAAGAAGCTGCTTGTCCATGACTCCCACCAACAAAAACAGAATAATTTGTGTTCTCTGCTTCCCTCTCAGCTGTTCCACCCATCACACCATCTTGCCTTTGCTCTGCTATGTCACACTCTGGCCGAGGAGCATGGTCTCCTCCTGCTGCAGCATGGGCTGCTGTGTGGGATGCTGCAGGTCCTGCAGGGCAGTGAGGCACAGCCTGCCAGAAATGTGGTGCCCCATCCCTGGAGGCACTCAAAGCCAGGTCAGATGGGATCCTGGGCAGCCTGTGCTGGTGGCTGACAACTCTGCCTATGGCTGGGGATTGGAAGTAGGTGATCTTTAAGGTTTCTTCCAAATGGAGCCATTCTGTGATTCTGTGATCCCTGTAGTGATTGGCTCTGCGATACAGACCAGAGAAAAGAAAAAGTTAATCACTTTCTCATCAGCCACCTGATGGGCAGGAAGGGTATAACCTGAGAAAAATGTGGTTGTGTTGTCTCACTCCTTGTGTGGATGACTCACATCTGTGTTCTTAGAGCAAGGCTTATGCAGCACTGAGGTCACCTTCTGAGAGCCCTCAGGCCTCTGAGGAGATCCAGGAAGCTTATTGGGCTTCACTGCACATAAAAATCAAGATCCAAATGAAATTAGACACCTCAACTCTTTAGCAGCCAGTAGCACAGTTCAGTGTCACCTCATAGAGTGCCCCGAGTCATCCTGCAGAGCAGCACCAGCACCAGCAGGAGCAGCTGGGTGCTGCTTTGTGTCTCTGTACAGGGCTGCTGCTTGGCACCCAGCTCTGCTCAAGAGGCAGCAGGGAGGACTCTGGGCACAGACACCTTGCACAGCAGGGCTTCCCCTTGTCTAGGAGGTTAGCCAGGTGAGCGTGCTCTGGGGAGGTGAGAGATGAGGGCCCTCCTAACCATAGGGTGAGCCCAGCCTGGGGAGAGGCCAAGGAAGGAGCTCCTTTGTGGAATAAAACATTTGGAGGTGTTGGTGAGCAGGTGAGACTGCATGCTGGCACTCTGGAGGAGTTAGCAGAGGAGCAGGTCTGGGAGCCCAGCAGGTCAGTGCTCCCTTGCTGCCCTGCTCAGCACACTGCTTCCCCTCCCGCCTGGGCTCTCACTGAGGTTGGCCGTTGCTCCAACTCCAACACAACCAATTGTGTGAGGCCTGTGCAGGGAGAGCCCTAAAGGAAGAACAAATTGCTCTTTGCTGCAGGAATATTCTTGAGAAATACAGCAACGTGAAAAGGGAGTGGCAGCATTTTCCTTTACTGAACAGCAGAAGAATTTCCCAAACTGTTTATTTATGCTCCTAAAGATGGTTTCCATTGCTATTGCACAGCCCCACAGGCAGCTGTTCAGCTGCCCCGTGGCTGCTGTGGCTCTGCACAGTGACACGTGGTTCCCTGTGAGCACTGAGCCCTCGCAGGGCACAGCCCTGCTGACGAGAAAGCCGTGGTGATGGGGTTATCACCGCTGGGAAAACAGCACTTTCTGGAGCACTGCCTAAACACAAACATATTTGATCCGCTGGTTAACAAAGCAGCAGAAAAGTGTGCTGGGGAGCTCTGTCTCTTGCATGCAAGACTTGTATCCAGTCACTGTTGGAGCCGTGGAGGTCTATTAGTTCTGGCTGCTGGCTTGTAGCTCACTGTATGCTGTGTAGCAGAATTTGGCAGAGACAGCTCTAATCTGCAGCCATCACATGCAGCTTCCAGATTTGCAGGGCTTTACCTGCTCCCATCATCCACCAAAGGCAGGGCAGTCCCTGGGCTTCACGTCCAGTGTTTCTCATTGCGTGCTGCTGTGTTGAGGGCAGGTGGGCTGCACTGGAGGCTGGCAGCTTCAGCTCACATCCATGTGTTTCTGTGGTGGAAGGGGGGGGGAGCATTTACATCCTGTCAGTTCTGTTCTGTATTTTGGATTCCACGGATTGCTTTCTGGTAGTTCTTCACTCCTTGTAACCTTTTTATTGTCTTCTACTTTGGGAACATGTTGGTTTAAGTAGCAAATAAGGATGTGTTAAGTACAGTTTCGTGCCATGCAGGCGGTTTTGAATTTGCAGCGTGTGTAGGATAGAAATTCCCTGATTATTTAACTAGTGAAAATCCAAATCTGAGCTTCAAGAATTTTGTTTTCCTAGGAATACTGTTTTGTTCTTCAGCAACATGAAACAACTGAGAAATGCAGCAAGTTGTATGTGCATCTGTTCTTGTGTCCCACCCCAAATTGCACGTGTCTGCTTATCTGGGGCTGGGAAGAGAGGGGAGCATCAGCATTTCCCATTTCTGCTCTTTTGTCAGTGCAGATGCTGGTGCTCAGGTGGGCACTAAGTGAAGGGAGCCCTGTGTCAGGCTGTCCTTGTGCTGTATTTACTCTGCCTTTTCACACGGTCAGCAGCACATCCAGGGCTTGGTCTGTCCCGGCCATTTCCTTTCCTTGCTTGCAGTTGGCATTAGCAAGACATCCAGCAAGAACTGAGGTTTGCCTGCAGTTCTCATCCTAGGTCCCTGAGTGCTTGGTGCTGATTGCTCCCATGTCCTCTACATGGAAAATGCCCAGGATTTTTTGCTCTGTATTTACAGGGGATTTATTTTGGTCCATCGTGCTTTGCCTTTAGCTGTGCCATGGCTATGTAGAGCCAAGTCCCTGCTGCTCCGTCACACTCTGTGTGTTCGTGGTGGGTGGCTGCCCCTGTGTGGGTACTTCAGACTTACAGAATCATAGAACAGAATCATGGAAAGGTTCGGGCTGGAAGGGACCTCAGAGATCTTATCTTCCCACCTGCTGCTGGAACCCGGTAGGCAGCATGATGCCCCCAGGGTCTGGCAGGAGGGATGGAGGTAAGGAGAGCTTTGCACAGAGGGAAAGCAGTAGAGTCATGGGGCCACAGTACCAGCAGTGCTGTACCCTGGCATGGCATTGGGCTGGGACTCAGTTGCTCATAGCTGATAGAGTCAGGCTATTCTTGTGTGTCTGCTGATCAGACATACTGGAGGGGGCTGTGTGGGAGCTGTGGGCAGACAAGGCTGTGGGGGGGTTGCAGCTACAGCATGACATTGAGAATGGACAGGATAGACACAGCATCGTCCTTGAGAGATTTATGGGAGAGTCACCAGAAACTCTTCCATGGCAGAAGGTTCCACACTGCATGTTGTTGATGCCACATTCTTCTGTCCTCTATTGTGCTGGCATTTTCCATTTCCTTTTTGGACTGTTGATGGAAACGTGCTGAGAGCACTTTGGATTGGTTGGACCTGTTACTTCTGAGCAGAGTAGAAGGACGAGTTCCTCTTGTTCTTCTCGAGCCTGAATATGAACCAGTGTTCTGTGCACCCACTGGCTCCTCCTTTAGATGCTTTACTTCTGGCTGAAATCTCCAGTAGCTTCCTGAAATGTCCAAGAGCATCCAAATCCTGAATGGTCACCGGCTATCTGTCCTTCTTCCCCTCAAATCAATGAGTGACAGGATCTCAGAGTACATTTTCCATTTAAATCCTCATCCCTTCTACTGTTTTGGGATGTTTTCCTTGCTATCTCAGGTTCAAAATGTTGGAGAAATTGTCTTTACATTTCTGTTTTCCACCTGTTTTTGTGTTAGCTATTAATTCCTTATAATTTGATTCAGTACTCTGTTTAAATGGAAACCAATATGAAAAGACTGTGCTTATCCAGGCAGGATAGAATTCTGGATTGTGAGAAGTCAGAAGCATGGGTTTATGTGTAATGCAAATGTGATAGATTTTGACTGAGCTTCCAGGTGAGTACATGAAGAACTGATAATTCAAGAGAGTTTAATTTTACCAATTTTATTACTTTATGCTCATTTCCACCAGGATTATCGAAAAATCCATCCAGCAGTACCCCATCAATAAAATCTAAAACATGAGGTTAAAACAAATGAAAATCATAATTAAAGGATAAGAAAACAAGGCAACATACAGACCTGAGAGGGCAGGAAAGAATAATAGAATCACAGAGCCACAGAAGTTGGAGAAGACCTCTATGATCATCTCGTCCAGCTGGCCACCTACCACTAATATTGCCCTCTAACCCATTTCTTACATGTTTCCTTTTGTAGTATTTGATCCATCCAAGAAGACCATTCCAGCATCTCGAAACCATCAGGGAATATTAGATTGCATTTTCCCTTCCCACTGCCGTTATCTGTTAACCCACAAAGCCCCACGTTTTCTTCAGGCAGCCCATGATTGGTCTGGTGGGCATGGGAGGGGTGGGTTGATGGTTGGACCAGATGATCTTAGTGGTCTTTCCCAACCTTAATGATTCTGTGATTCTGTGACCCTGAAAGACAGCATTCAGGGCATTTGAACCCAGCCTGTTTCAAAGCAGATATTGTAACTGGGAGAGAGGGTGAGAAAACACACCGATGGCACTGGGAAGGTGATACCCTATCTAACAAGTCGTTGTGTAAACAGGAAGGTAACAAAGACGTGTAGAGTCAGTCAATCTTGCTGAAAATGACTTCTTCCCTTTCTCTTTGGGGTATGTTTGATAGTTTGATTGGTGACCTCAGTGTGTGCCCTTGTTAGAGAAGATCCTGATGAGTGAGGGAAAGGAAAAGGTTTGGAAGCACATTTGGGGCTGCTTTGTGCAAGCAGAGGTTGGCAAAGAGGAAAGCTAGCAGCAGGACAGAGCAGCCAAAATTGCCTTGGGCTCTGGGGCTAGGAAGCTGCTGTGGGGACCTGATTGTTTTCTCACACACGCAGTGGTCCACTGGAAGTTTGAGGTTGCACTAAGGGATTTTGTTGGTTGCATGGCGCTCATCAGTATGCATCTGTCGTGAAATCTTATGGAAATGCAGCTCACAGAGCAGTCGGGGCTTTCCTAATATTTCTTGCAGCTGATAATTTAGTATTGAATTACAGTTCAGGTCTCTCTATTGTTGTTTGCAGTCAAATCAGAATGTGATCCTGTTTCTTTTAGCATTTTAATTATTACATTTGTGATAAAAAAGGCATTCTCATAAAGATGACATGCAAAGCATTGAGAAAGTCCTGCTCCCTGATCACTCTGGGGTGCAGGTGTCCACCGTGCTGTCCACGTTTTCTGTGGGAAGATCTTTTGAATATTTGAAGGCCTGATAACATGAAGACATCACAGAATCATAAAGTCGTTGAGGCTGGAAAAGACCCCTGAGATCACCACATCCAGCCACCGTCCCATCACCGCAATGCCAGCCAAACCACATTTCTCAGTGCCACATCTCTGCAGGTCTGGAACACCTTCAGGGACATGAGGTGTTTCTCTGTTGGGGTTGAATGTCGTCCTGGTGGGATGAACTTTTGTTTCCCAAGTTTGCAGATGTGTCTCGTTCTGTCCTGCATGGCGCAGTGCTTGAATGTTACTTCTTTCTGTTCCAGCCGGAAAGGATAGATCCCAGCGCGTCCAGGCAAGGCTATGATGTCCGCTCAGATGTCTGGAGCTTGGGGATTACATTGGTGAGTGAGCAGGGCTCAGGCCCTCTGCTGCATGGCAGTTCCCTGCTGGGTGTCACACGCTTGGCAGTGTGACAGAGCTGGTTGTTGTCAAATGTGCTCGAAGTGAAGCCCGGCTCTGCTGCAGTGAAACATGTTATGAACTGGGCACCTCCTGGCTCGGAAGGAATATAAATCCCTTCAAGGCACATGGCTTGCCTGAACCCCTGAGGGTACGTTTAGCTGCAGCCATAGCCAGAGGTAGAGATGTGAGCTGGGAAGAGGTGCTGGATTGTAAATGAATTTGGTCTTCAGAATCTGATGTCAGGAGGGATGGTGATCGTGGTGGTGCAGAAGGAGCACCCAGCCTTTGTAAGCCTCTCACAGCCCTGGTGTCTGGGGTAATCCAGCTGTGCAGTTTGTCAGTTAATCCTGGTTCCCAGTTGCTGATTTCTGACTAACCACAACACTGCAAAATGCAAATACTGATTGCTTGAGAAGTTTTCCCATTCTCAGGGTGGTGAAGTAGAAGAGAAATCAGAAGCAGTGAGTCAGTAGCTTCTATCAATGGGCTGCCCTCCCTTCAGCCGTTTTAAAATGCTTGTTTTCTCGGGATCCCTTTTCCATGGTGGTTATTATGATATCTGGGAAGGGACTGGAGGATTTTATTTTCACCTTCTGAAGTGTCTTTAAAAGACCCTTGGTTCATTTTATAGTCAGTAGAGGAGAGACATCGACCACATGAAAGTTCAGCATAGCTGGGTTAAATATTAGCTGGGTAAGTTAGGACACAGTCATGATGTAGGTAGCAGAACTCCTTGTCTTTCAGCTGAACTCTCAGCCGTAGGAGATAAGAGGGAGAATCTCATCTTAATTTTCCTTTGGGACCTTCAGGCTCCTTGTAGAGATTTTGTTACCCTCAAAGGACTTGGGATTGTGTAACCTATCTGCTGCTGTTACTGTCTTCTTGCAGTATGAGCTGGCCACAGGGCGATTCCCATACCCCAAGTGGAACAGTGTGTTTGACCAGTTGACGCAGGTAGTAAAAGGAGACCCACCACAGCTGAGTAACTCAGAGGAAAGGGAATTCTCCCCAAGTTTCATCAACTTCGTCAACTTGTGGTAAGTGTTACCTACTCAAAGCACTTGGAGTTGGATTTTTTTGTCATTGCAAAGTATTTGTCAAGTCATGTGCCAACACTTGGTTCCATGTTCCTGTACCAGCAGGGGGTTGAGGATTTTATTTTCACATTTCTCTTCTTTGGAAGGGGATGGGAGGTTTTTGAGTTCTTTACTTTTTAAGAGATCTTTTTTCTATATTTTCAGTACACCAGAGAAGTGAAGGGTTCAGGTTCAAAGTGGAACAGGGTTTGGGTTTGGATTGTGTTGTCTTTCAGAATTAGGAGTGTTCAGAATCCAGATTCTGTTTTCCAAGTGTCTGTAATAAGAGCTTCTTACTGCAGAAAATGAAACATCGAAATGGTTTTCATTTTTCAGACAAAAACTGTGTGCAGAGAAACTATGTATCAGAAAGTCAGTGTTTGTTTCCCCTGCCACATTCAGTACAGGCAATAGAAGGTTTCCCACACACTCCTCTGTAGAGTCGCAGTGTCGTAACAGGGTGCTAAAAGCAAGAGCTTGCTCTCCTGCCCCTGTTTATGCTGTTGGATTTGGCTCCAGATGACCCAAGAGAGGAACCTGCATGGCATCTGTGCTGAACAGCAGTGTTTGGAAAAGTGTCTCACTGGTCCATTTGTCCTTCCCACCCATTCACAGCTCCCAGGGCCTGCTGCTCTGGGACAGTTGCAGTGCACAGAGCATGGAACAGTTTTCAGTCTGTTTTTTGCTTAATCTAATTTTGTGAAGAGTTCTGTTGGGGTATTTATGGTGTCCTCATAGCAACGCTGTAACAGACATTTTTCTTAGTAGTTTTGAGTTAAGCACAGGCTGATGTTCGTAAGCCTGCAGGTGAAGCACTACTATTCCTAAAGGCTGTGCTGGTGGTGAGTGATGGCACTGATCCCCGGGGCATCACCCCACGAATGTGCATTTAATAATTTCTATTTCTGTGAAGAGTCAGGAAAAATGACAGAGGAGTCGTGCAGTGTTGCTGTCTGCTGGTTGTGATAGATCTGCAAGAAAAGGTTATTTCTGCTAATGTTAGAAAGTTGAGGGAGCAGCGGGTGGCTGGTCAGGCTGTGTCTGTGTGCCCAGTGCTGTGGGGCCTTTGGTGGCCTCTGCTGCCTCCTGCTGTCCCACCACAGCCCGGCTGTGCCCCGTGCTGCAGGCCAGGAGCCAGCGAGCTGCGCCTGTGCTGGGGAGATGGCAGCTGCATGGCAAGGCTGCAGTGTAGGATGGTGGAATCCCTGAATGTGTCGGGTTGGAAGGAGCCCTTAGGATCATCGATCCAGCTCTTTGTTCCTGCAGGACCACCCAAAACCGACCCCATTATTGAGAGTGTTGTCTGAGCTCTGTCTGCCCACTGCCCTGGGGGGGACGATGTGGTTTAGCTCGCAGCTCTCCTCGGCCCATCCTCAGTGGGGTTTGTTGATCACTATGGGTCTGTGCTCATGCTAGCATCTCCACCCGTATGCGGAGGGAGTCTGGTGATGACTTGCAGCTTGGAAAGGGTGACTTTTGGAGAAAACCACGTTCCTGGACTTGAATGATTTGGGATGTTCTCAGTTCCTCCACAACAACTGTAGATTCAGTATCATCTGCTGTAAAAATGTATGTTTAATGTCTGTAACCATTTCCTCAGCCCTACCTTTTCCTAATTCTCTTTCTGCTTTCTTTAGCCTTACAAAGGACGAGTCCAAAAGGCCAAAGTACAAAGAGCTTCTGGTGAGTGCAGAGTATGCTTGCTGAGCCCAGCTGCTGTGGCTGTGCGCAGCACAGAGCAGGGCTGGGTCACATCTTTGTGTCTTCTCAGCTGATGGAAGCGGAGATTTAGCTCTGCAGCCTGTAGGACAGCACTGCCTCCCTGCCACCCTGTCAGGCTTGTGTGGCTCATATGATGGCCAAGATTGTAGGTGTCTGTCCATAAATACCCAGTCCTAGGAGCTGGGTGAAGGTGGAGGTGCCATATTGGAGTAGGTTTTCTAACCAGACATAGTTGACCCATGTGGTCTCTGAAGTGTGCAGGATTGGGTAAGACATGTAGGGTGTGCCCTGCAACTTCTGCCTTGGCTTGAGATCCTGGCAGGGGCACTCAGAAGCCCTGTCAGATTGCTGTCACACGCCACTGCCTCCAATGTATGAGATACACTGCGAAGGAAGGTGGTTGGCTGGGCTTTGGGGTTGGATAAGTCACACTTGGCAGCCACGTATTTTTATGGAACTCTGTGCATTGGGAAGCCATGCCTGCAGAGAATGGGGGAAACCTGTCCTGGGTGCCTGATGGTGTCGGTATTGTAGGAAGGGAGTTTGCCTGGTGTCCTGGCCCACAGTCACCATGTCATTATTTCCCAGCTGTTGTGCTGGGCAAACCCGAGGATCAGAGTTCAGAACAACTGTTTTGGGATCCTCACCTCTTGTTCAGCCTTCCAGGTCGTGTCTCCCTGTTGTTTCTGTCTCTTCCTTGCTGAAAAGGCTGATGATGAAGTCTTTAATGAAAGTATTTCAGTGTGTCTCCCGTGAAGTCTCATCCCACCTCTTTACTGCGTGTTTAAGATAAGGATACCTCACATGCAAAAAGCCATGGACCAGGCCATGTCCTGGTGTCCTGCACTCACTGCCAAGCACTGGGGTCTTGCACCAGGCAAGTCCATGTGCTGTGCTTGTATCTGGGGTATCCAGCCTGAAAGGCGAGTTTAGTAACCTGCTTGTTTCTCTATCTGATTCCAGAAACATCCCTTCATTCTGATGTATGAGGAACGCACAGTGGATGTTGCATGCTATGTTTGTAAAATCCTGGATCAAATGCCAGCAACTCCCAGCTCTCCAATGTATGTTGATTGATATTGCTGCTACGTCAAACTCTAGAAAAAGGGCTGAGAGAAAACAAGCTGTAAAGAATTTTCATCACATATTGCAGTGTTTTTAATGCTCGCCCAGACACCATGTGCAATAATATTGGTGTTATTTCCATCCTGTCTGTATACTGTTGTCACATATAAAGTGCATCCCTGTAATATCTGATCACACAGTGTTAGTGTTGGTCAAAGAGAGACCTCATCTGCTCTTTTGTGGACATATTCATGAAATGTGGAAATAAGTACATTTATTTGTTGACCGTGATTGGATAGCACCTAAAATTCATTTCTAGACTCAAAACTTGGAGACTCCTCAGCAGCTACTGGAAAGATTTTTCTCTCAAATTCTTCCAATTGTTGTTTCAAGTAATAATAAAAAGCAAACAAACAAAAGTTAGGCGTTGTCTGTCTGAACATTAAGAGACTTTGCCTGGAGGGAGAAGAACTTGCTTAACCAACAAGATGCTTTGCCTTCTGGAGCTAGAAAGGCAAAGGAGAATTTTATTCTTCACAAAGTGCAATAGATTTACCGCTATGAAATTCTGTTGCTTTACAGTCGCAGCGTACTTTCTGGGGACAGTGTGCTCAGCTGAACTTCCTGTTAAAAGAGAGATCATGTTAAATATAGTGAATATGTCTTTACCAAAAATATGTCGCATTGAAAGAGGCTAACATTAAACTATTCAGAGATGGGACATAATGTATTCTTTCTCCTTTTACCAAGCCAGCCACTCTTCGCTCTTAACTAGGCGTCCTGTAAATTGTTACCTGGTAAGATAAGACCTTTGATCTGAAGAATTATTAAACTACTCGATTGAATTTAACCCGCTTGTGACCTGATTTATAGCTGCACAGCACTCACCGCCAGCTGGCTTTGCTTTGACTTCGACAAGTGCCGTTCACAAAGTCTGTGGCTGTTTCAGTGAGCCAGAAACGAACATCTGCGATTTCTAGTCTATGTTTCTCATGCTCTTCACTGTCCCCAGCTCTGCTGCTAGCTCCATTTCCCTGCCCACAGCCCAGCCAGCAGCACTGCCACTTCCTAGCCCCGTGTGTCCCTAACATGGGCAGAGCTCAGCAGTTCCTTCTCAGCACTGTGCAGGATGGCTCTCCTGCCACGCTGAATCTGTGCCCATTTGCTGCTGCAAATGTGATGCTCTGCTCGGTTGGAAGCCTTGTTCGCCTTTTGGCTGATACCCTGGGAAGCTCATGTTGTTGAACTTTAAAGTGAACCTTGCTGAGAACCTTACAAGGTAGCAGAGATGAGGTCAAACACCTGGGTTTTCATTTGGCCCAGCAAGACCAGGCGAGGTGTTGGAATGGC
Source organism: Tetrao urogallus (assembly GCF_951394365.1). Lineage (NCBI taxonomy): Eukaryota > Metazoa > Chordata > Aves > Galliformes > Phasianidae > Tetrao > Tetrao urogallus. The sequence continues at coordinate 9,972,297 of NC_136831.1, read as the reverse complement.
ACTGCCCAGGGCTGTGGCTGCCCTGTTCCTGGAGGTGCCTGAGGCCACAGGTGGCCCCGTGCAGCCTGAGCTGGTGGGCAGCCAGCCCGTGGCAGGGGTTGGGACTGGATGAATTAGATCAGGTGGCATTTTATCTTCTAAATTTGGCATCTTTTTCAGAGATGATTTTTGAAGTTCTGAAAACTTTTTTTTTTTTACCCCTCTGAACTACTGCAACTCTCAGACACGCAGTAGCATGCTGGGGATCCAATGGAGGCTGTGATTTCCAGTTTGAATTGTCCACTTTTCAGCACTCGATACGACTTTGCCAAAACGCGAGCAGCCCACGAGAAGCTTTGGCAGAGGGATGGATGTGAAGAGCAGCAGGAGTGAGATTTGCCCGGATGGGGCTTCGCACTTCGGTGCCACCGGGATGCAGCAGGAGCACAGCGCATCCTGCCCCTGCTGCTCGGCTGGGGAAGCGCAGAGCCCAGGCCACGCTTGTGAGCACCCGGCAGAGGGCACACAGCGCTGCGTCTCCAGCTGCGCTCGGCTGAAGCTGGGTGTTCCCGGAACCCGGGCAGCGCTCCTGCAGCGCCAGTGGGGCAGCGCTGAGCTGTGCAAGGAAAAAAAAAAAAAAAAAAAGCAGAATGTCCTGCAGTGAGCGGTGCTCTGGTTAAATCGGAGCACGGTCCGTAGCGTGGCTAAAGCAGTAATGAGTCGGAGTCAGGCGTGCGCTGTGCGGTGGCACCGCTGTGCAGAACACGTTTAACATGCATCGATTTCAGCTATTAAGGGTGCACCATTTATTGCGTTGTATCTTTATAAAAAAATAAGTGTATAGTGTTCAGAAGCTGTGAAAGAACTGTACATTGTGTACTCTGCTTACTTTTTTTTTTTCTTGTACCATAGGAAAAAAGATGTATAAAAATGATCACAAAGACGATGTGCAGGGATGTTGCCTTATTGTCTGTAAAATGGAGCTCAGGAACATAACTGCTTCACAGAGCTTCAGAGTATTTTACCCTGGTTGGACTTCCTTCTCTATTTAAGATATTATACATGGATCAGAGTGTTTATGTAATAGTTCTATCCTTTTGCCTGCAGGTCAGTTGTAATAAAAATAGGATGCGACCGTGCCCTCGTTATTTTCATTGTGTCAGGTCAGGCATAAGTGGGGAGATGTGTTACGAGCCGGAGAAATCCCTGACTTCCAGCCCTTCCTCTGGGGGAGGCGGAGGGGCAGAGGTGGCTCAGGACATCTTGTCCCTGTGAGGAGGGCCAGTGGCTGCACCACAGCCTGGGGAGAGGGCAGTGATGCTCACGGCCTCACAGGCTTCTTGTATGTATGGGAGAGCACTCACTGTCTGCAGCATCCAGATTTAAGAGTCCTGGGTAATTTCTACTGCCAAGCCTCTGGGTGCTGGGATACGGGTCTGTGCCTGGAGGCCTCAGAGGACTTGGAAGCCTTCCAGGTGATTGAGCAGAACTGGATCCCGTAATCAACCCCACAGAGATGAACACAGTGCTGGGGCTGTCCATTCCTGTAACGTCAAACTGACTCGATGGGACCGAGGTTTTGTTGAGAGAAGAACAAGAGCATGCTGGCAGTGATTGTTGGTCATATCACAGCTCAGTTCTTAGGGACTGGTGGAGTAACCTGGCATTGGCTCTCACCAGTGCCTTCACTTGAAGGGTGACAATCTTGTCAAGAGAAGGGAAGGCAGGCAATGGAGCCAGAGAAGGACTTGCGTTGGAGATACACAGCGAGAAAGACTTGAGGTGATTGAAGTCTGTCAGCTTAAATAAATTCTGTGGTTCTGACACATCGAGGTTGTTCTGGAAGGTTCCTGTTCCTAGCACAATACTTGGGACATTTTTGGGCTGCTTGCTGTCCCCACTCTTCATCCATAACCCAAGATTCCAGATTCAGTGATTCATAGGCAAAAGTCAAAACCCACCAAGCACTGGGGAGCAAGGCCAGATGCTGCAGGGCCTGCTCCTCCCAGCTCCACAAACATCAGTTCTGTTCCTTCTGCACCAACAGCTGCCTCTGTGTGCTGAGGTTTGCTCTGGAGGAAGCTGTATCAGTGGACAAGAAACCGAAAGAAATGTGGCAGAACTGAACTGGGCATCCCCATGCTTTTCGGGATGCAGAGGACCCCGCTGATCTCTTTCCCCCTGTGGCTGTGTGGCATGTAAGAAGGACTGTGTCGTCACCTCAGGTTCTCCCAGTTGCCCCATAGAATCCACGCTTGAGCTTTTTTCCTGTTGACTCACTTGGACTTCTCTGCCTCCACCAAGGGCTGTTGTCATCACATCATTGCTCACATGGGATGGGAAACCTCTGACCCCACATCCAGATGCATCTTCTGTGTCTTGGACAGGACCTGTGCCCGAGCACTGCTGCTGTTGCTGTTGGTCTGAGCCTTGAACAAGTCCAGCATTCCTGGTACAAGTGGGCTACAATGGCTACCTCCAACCCTGAAGTTGGGAATCCTCCTGCAGATAACCCAACAAGGTCCATGCGTCTCAGCTCTTGCTTTCCCTCTGTACCATCGCATAGACTGGAGGCTGCCCCAGTTTCTGTACTCAGCCATGGCTGAGGTGCAGCTCTAACTTCCAGGGAGGCTTGGAGCCACCAAGGGCTGCTGTCATGCACAGTGGCCCAGTCTCACAGTTCATACCACTTCCTCACGTCTTTATGCCTGTGTGCAGGGCTAAAGCACTCCTGATACCCTCACCAGGTACTATATAGCACCCATGAAACAGGTACTGTGCTCATTGACATTTACGATGTGTCTATGGGACTCCAAGACTCCAAGGTTTTGATGCGTTCAAACTCCTTTCTGCGTGGACATAAGCAGTGTGGATGGACACGGGCACCCTGACTACTTCATCTGCAGCACTTGTGGGTTGTGTTGTATACATTTCCACTCATCTTTGCTTCGCCAGCCTTCCCCCCATAGGCACCACTTTGGAAAAAAGCTCAATTTTCACTATGAATCTAGACACAAACCCCAAGTGTGGTCATTGCTGTGAATGTGTGAAGGGCCCTACGGAAGGTGGAATGGCTGCTCTGGTGAATAAGAACAGAAAGCAGCTCCCGACTTTTGCCATTTTGCTAAAGGCTGTGTAGATGGAAGCTGAAGCACGACTCCCTTTTCTGGTGGCCACTGTGCCACTGTTGTACTGGAAGTAAAATACAGAGCTGGCTGTCGGATGGGACCATGGGCTGTCTCCCACACATCCCACCAAATCCCTCAATTCTTTCTCTGCTTTCTGGGAGGAAAAGTTGCTGCCATAGCCATCCATGGAGGTAGTTCCTCTCTTGGCGAGATGGGAATGCACCTTGATGGAGCCAAATAGTACAGCAACACCCCAGTTTGTGTTTGGCTGGATATTGTGAGAAGGGGAGGAGGTCCTGCCTGACCTTCCAAGGAAGACAGGTTTCTCGTCAGACTAATGGATTGAAAACCTATGTGCAGCACACCAAGCAGTTCTGCAATGTACTGGCTATAAATGGTTTGTCTTGAGAGGCTGTTGGGTGTTTATGAGTGCCACCACGTATTTGCAGAGCTGTTCATGAGCACTCCTAATACTGCTGACCCAGGAGGCACACTGAGAGCTCAGGGATCTGCAGAAGTCCTGCCTTCCTGCCTTCCTACCTGCCTTCCTGCCTTCCTTCCTGCCTCCCTCCCTCCCAATTCTGGCTCTCCACATGACAGTGATTTCCTGAAGACATTTGCAATTGATCCCAGTTCCAAGATGTTGGTGTAAACCATCCTGAAGTGCAGCCAGTTCCTGGTTCCTGCAAGAATGCTTGCTCAGAGTGCATTTCCAGTGAGAGGTGCTGGGACCATTTCCTTGCTCTGGCTCAGCTTGGCACTAGGAAGAGGAATTGCTTGGAAGGACTCATCCAATGGAGTGGGAGAAGTTCACATGTCCCTGGATAGATCTTTCTTACTGCTGAGCAGCTCAGGAAGTGCTGAGCAGACTCTGGTGAGGCCTCTGCTGCTGTAGTGCACCTGGGCTCCTTGTGGCCAGCTGGGAGCTTTGCTTTGGCTCATTCAGCTCTAACAGCAATTATCGAACAAGGGCACAACCATTACTTGCTTTGTTTTAGCTTTCTTAGAATTGTGTGATGTAACACACAGCTATGTATTTATTTTGCAACTAATAACTAACAATTATGAGTAGTTACTCTGTGCAGGAAGAGCCAGCCCTGCCCCTACTGAAACACACATCAGTTGAACCTGAAATGACCGCACAGGGGGATCAGAGAGCCCAGAGCTGCAGGCAGCTCGGAGGTGGTGGTCACTGCTCACAAAGGAATGTCACTGGGGTAGAGCAAAGCCTTATATAAAGCCTTAAACAAAGAGGGTGTCTGTAAAACCCAGCATGGGACATCATGGGATCTGCTGCTCAGCTGCAGCAGGAAGCAAAATCCCTGGGCCTTAAATCCCTTGGGAAGGGCTGTGTGGGAAAACCAGGCGGGCACAACCAGGGGTGCTGGCTCTGGAGCAGTGGAGCAGCGGGCACAGAGCAGCCCAGCACTGCCCTGCATGAGGGCACGGGGCAGTGAGTAGGAGCACTGCCGGATGCAGAGCTGGCATGGCACAGGGCTGCAGAGCTCAGCTCAGCCTACGGAGTTTATCACAATGGGATTTTTTATGCAGTGTATGGTTAAGAGATTAAAAGCCACACAGGAACTAGCTGGTACGTCACCTACATCTTTTCTGGTTCACTTTTCTGGATCAGTGTCTCTGGATCATCCCACATTTTAAGCCCATCCCCTGCAGGCAGGCAGGAAGCATCCTGGGAAAACTGTGAATTGAGGAGAGATGCGGTGAAGCTGGACATGGTCATGAGTGGGTGAGGGGAGAAGGATCCCCCCTGGGAGCACAGGGCCGTGCCTATGTCCGGAGGATTTGAGCCAGAGAGACCCAGGAGAACCCACAGACACAAGGGAAGGGCTGCAGGAGTCGCATACATATCTCCAAGTACAGATTTTCCTTTCTGGGCAGCGTGGTCTGGTGGGTGACAACACTGCCCACGGCAGGGGTCGGAACGATATGACCTTTAAGGGTCCTCTGACCTGAGCCGTCCTGTGCTGCAGCCATCAGTTTGTCCTGAGGGATGGACACCCATCCCTCATCCATCTCCTTCAAAGGCAAATGAAGGTGGGGGGCTGGGGGGCCGATAGCTGTCCTGCCCCAGGTGGGTGGAATCGAGCGTGAGACTGTGAGCAGGCAGAGCGGCAAGGCAAAGGGGTTTTTAATAATGAAGGTGTTGCTGGTAACATAGGTAAGGAAATGTGCTTGTTTACAAGTTCGAAGCTGACAGCATCCCTTTAAATAAGGAAATACATTTGTTGAGAGGAGAAAGTTACCTGGAAAGCCCTGTACAACGGCGCAGTGTAGCAGCTAACACTACTCTGATTCAAGTGCTATTAATATTCTCCATGGAACGGCTTCTAAAAATTTCTCCCTTATAAAAAGAAATTAAAAAAAAAAAACAACGCAACCTGTGATTGTCTATCCTAGCAGTGCACTGTGACCATTTGTACAATAGAAAAGTGATGCTTTAAATAGTGACTTAAAAGCTACCGCCGTGTTCTTTATACAGCATGCAACATCGCCACGAGCCAGGGACGCAGGGGCTGCGGGGCTGCTTGGTGAGCCCACGGTGCACCTCACAGCGCCGCGTCACCGATGCGCTGTCCTTCCAGTAACACAAATATTAAATACACTCAGTCTGTAAATAGTTTAACAATCTCTGTCAGCAACAATATTTACTTTGGCAAAACCAGAATTGCAAAGCCGACGTGTCCGTCAAAGAGTCTGCAGCAAGTTCGTTGGTGGCTGCCAAGAAGTGAAGCGAAGGCTCCTTCTCACTGGAGCCTGAGGAAGGATATTGCACAGAGACTCGCAGGAGAAATGCTGGTGACTTCAAACTGGAGGCATCACTACAGGAGAGCATCCATCTCCGCTGGCTTCAGAAGAACGAGCTCCTCTAGGCTCAGTGATTCACAGCTGTTCTCCAGACAGCCTTGCTCTGAGCTGGGTGATGCCGGAGTAAACTCAGGAGAGAAGAAAATCGCTGCTGAGGATCAAGGAAGAAGGGAAGAAGGAAGCCTTCTGGATGGCAGAGAGCGGAGACAGCAAAAGCAGATGCTCACACAAAATCACAGCCCTGTGAGGGCCTGCTCAGCCCTGCCCCATGTGCAGGAGGGGGGCTGCTCCTGACGGCCCTGCTGGGTTGTGAAAAGCTACCCCACACTGCAGCTCTGCAGGGACAGCCCCTCCAAAGCTGTGCTGTACTGTCCACATGACCTGCTCCTACCTTGGACCACAACACATTACCCATCTCTTTATCTGTACCACACGAGCTGAGCCATGCCAGCTCCACCGGAATGCCACATCCCTTCAACACCTGCACCTGCGGCCTGAATGGCTGCCTCCAGCATCCACACCTCTGCTCCAAGGTCTCGGACTGCAGCCTGACTCAGCTCAGACTGTAGCTGGGACAGCTCTTCGGCTTTCGGCCCCCCAGACAGTCTGAGAACATCCCAAGGCATCACCATGAACACAGTAGGCTCCATCTCTCGCTTGCTCATACAGTTGTGCAGGGACTGGGGCGGCACAGCTCCGGGGCTTTGGGGGCAGGAGGAAGGGCACAAGGTGAGTCTGGCTGTACACAGGGGGCTCACTGCCCTGGCTGGGCAGAGCCCTCATGCCTCTCTGCTCCCAGCCCTCCTGACCTGGGCAAGGCTGAGGGGAGCCCTGCGAAATGGCAGGAGGGAGCAGGACAGCAACCTCTGTGTGCTTGCTTCCCTGTTGCTTCTTGAGTGAGCTCGCCTCACCACGTGGTTTTGTCGTGAGCTGCTCCAGTTCTCACGGGAGTGTCTGCTAAAACTGGGGGGAGAAAGATAAAAAGAACAAAAACAAAGTTACAGACAACTGTCAATCTAAAGGAGTGTTGATAAAGGCACTTGGTATCCTTTGTGAAGATGTGCCAGTGGAAGGAAAACGAAGTACCAGAGCTGTTGTGCTGTCAGTTTGCAGTAACTGAAAATTCAAACAAGTTTATTCGCTGGGAAAATGGCTCCAGTTTCCCCTGAATGTGGCGTGTTAGCCCTACGTGTTCTCCAGCATGGTGGAAACACTGCGCTGGCTGCTGTGGGCGCACAGTATTCTGCCTCCACTGCCCTCCTATTCACCATTGCTGCAGGTGGAGGTCCATGCTGGTGTTTAAATTGAGATCAGTAACATCCAGGAAATCAATGTTGAAGATGCTGGGGCCTGCGGGAGTGAGTGAGCTGAAGCCAGTGGCGGAGCTGGGGGGGGTGAGGTCCAGCCACTCCATTGTTTCCCATGGAGATTCGGTGAAACTCATTTGTAAACCGGAGCCATCAGCAGGGGAAGGGGAGAGTTGCGTTTCCATGGGCGAGAGGGGAGTCTGTAAAATCTCCTGGGATGTGAGCAGTTCATCTGCGGCTTTGCTGGAGAACCCCTCTATCATCCCCTCGAAGTGGGACTCCTCTCCTCCCATCTTCAGCAGGGTGATTTCACCAACTCTCCCCAGCGGGCTGTGGGCATTCAGCAGGACCTCAAGGTGAGCATCACCACCACCTGGACAGTGCTCAAATGGGAGCTGGGTGGTGGAGACCTGTTCAAATGGAGCAGACGACTTTGGGAGCGGAGTGCTGGAGTTCCCTGTAGACACTGTTATCTGAGGTACTTTCTGGAGGCAGGACCGATCTTCCTTGGCGTTGGCTGGCATTTCTGTTCAACAAACAAGAGGGAATTGAGGTGTTCTGGCAGCCCTTGTCACTGCTAAGCAGGAGGCACTGCTGAGGCCCCTGAGCAAGGTTCTTAGGCTAGGCATGCCTGCAGGGACCCACACCCAACTCCATCCCTTTGGCATCACCCACCCATCCTCCCTGTGGGAAGCCCCTCGCATTCCCTCTTCCTGATCTCAGCTCCCCCAGTTTTGGAACCTGTCTCCAGGGCACAAGCACTGGCAGCTGTCCCCATGGGGATGGTCATGCATTAAGAAGGGCACAGGTAGCAATCTGCACAGGGGAGGGCACATCCTGCTCTGTGTGGGAGATGGCACTGGCAGCACTGGGAGAGGAGGGCAGCAGAGGCTCTGTTGCACACTGCCATCCTTTCTGAGCAGGTTCCCAAGCCTGGACGCCTGCACTGATCTCAGGCTTCTGTGGGCACAGGCTCTGGCAGGCTTTTTCACCAGCACAGGCCCCATGTGGTTTTGGAGTCAATCTCTGGTGTAGGGCAGCAAATGAAAGCCATACCCAGCTCAAGCAGCTCCCAGAGGCACACCGAGAGCTCAGGGCCCCGCAGACCTACACCTGAGGGGAAGCCCTGGAGGGGTCAGAGAAGCAGTGCGTACCTCCGCTCTCAATCAGCACGTCCAGGAGTTCGTCCATCTGCTGACTTCGAGTCATCTGCTGCAGCAAACGGCAAAGAGGAGAGTAGAGGGCATTAGGAGGAGAGTCCCTCCGGCCACGCACCAAGCAGGTGGCTCTGGACCCCACAAGAGATGCAGGGGTCTGGCAGTGGCATTCGGATGAGCACTGGGAGATCAAGGACAAGTGCAGCAGATCCAAACAGCGCTGCAATAGGTTCCCCCTGACCTGCAGCCAAGTTGTGCTCAGCAGCTGCTGCAGACTGCCTCTCCCCAGAGCAATGAGGACACAGATTTTCTGGACCTGGCACCTAGCACTGACACGTGCCTGCTCCCACTCTCTGCACTGGGAACAATGAAACAGCATCCTCTTCTCCCTGACTGCAGACTGGAAGAACTGCCCACACATCTCGCAGCCAGCATAAGCCAGTTTTCATCACTGTCAGTGGTATTGCTCCATGTTCCTAAAAGCACCATCATGACTGGCACTGAGGCTGCTGGCAGGCTCTCACAAGAAGTGATGGGTTTGCACGTGGTGGAGAAGGTCTTCCCCACAGGAGCAGCACTCCAGGATATGGCTAAGGGCAGCAGATGGTCTGGGGTGGGATTTTACCAATGGGCTACAGAGGGTAGGTGAGGTTTCTTGAAGAGTGGCTCATGTGTCTATTTGTCACATAGCACTGAACACCCCAAAGAGGAGTGCCCCTGAGTTTTGGGGCATTTGTGTGGCATGTCAGGACCCCAGGCAACTTCCACTTGCACAAACCCCATTTAGCATGGTGTCTGACTGCTCTGTGACAATCATTTAGTAGCTTTCCACAGAAAGGCTGCCTCTTATGGAAAAAGGCCTGTAATCCTCAGAGACCCCATAGAGGGTTGTAGTCCCTGCAGCTGCCTTAACCACTCTGCACCGCTCTGCCCTGTTGAAAGTAAAAATCATGCAGTTACCTGCTTTATTGAACCCTGATAGGGTGGAGGCTGCTTTCTCTCTGAGAGGGCTGTGCTTGACTTACAGAAACTTGGGGATGAAACTGAAAACTTTTGACCTGCCTGTTTAGTCATCTACGTGGGGGAAATACAGGGAAATGGAATTGATGCACAGGGAAAAGATTCTGCTCCTCAGCATGCAGGATATCTGCATCACCTTAGCTGAAGCCAGAGCAGCACCAGGAAAACTAAGGGTGTTGTGGGTCAGATCAGCTCACAGTGCCTGGTTTCTGGGCAGGAAACAGAGGGGGAATAACTCCTTGGGTGAGCTCTGAGGACCCCAGAAGGATGCAGAACCATGAGCATGGTTCTCCAGAACTCAGCTCAGCTGTAAATGTGCAGAGCAAGAGAGAGAGTAGCTGTATCCAGGATAGCAATGCTCCCCAAGCCACAAGCTGCCTCTCACCTCCTTCTTTTGGGGACCTTCTCTGTCACCACTGGTTTAAGGAGATCTCATGGAGCACTGGCAGGGCAGACAGCCCAAAAGAGTCACTGCCAGGCCTTCCCCGTGCCCATGCCAAACAGCTGTGCACTGGTGCCAACTTTTTGCCAGGAAGAGGCCATCCCCTTCCAGGACGGTCCTCACTCCTCACCCAAAGGTCTGGTTCCTGCTAGCTGCTGTTCTTCTTTGCCTTCAAGCCCACATGTGCCCTTCATGAGGAAAGCCCAGGACAGTGATTTCACAACCAGGATGAGCAGCAGGGCACTGCAGAGTCACTCCCTGAGCGTGCCCCTTGTGCTCTGGCAGTGGGGAAAGAGCTGGAGGAGCCCCTGAGGTGCTGTTCCTCCTGCTGATGCTCAGTGTCTGCCTGTTTGTTCAGAGCAGCTCCACTGCCTCTCTTGGAGTACTGCTCCACAGGGCTGCAACCCACTGCCCACTGCATCACAGTGCAGCCCCACTGCTTGTTCCACCTACAGCTCTGCACACCACCGCCTGCCCCACTGCAGCACTCTCTCTGCCTGTCTCACCCCTACAGCACTGCTCCTCTCTGCCCATCTCACTGACAGACCAACTGCCTGTGTCCTGCACATCACTGTCCTCATGATAGGCTGCATCCTACTCTGTCACCCTGCAGCCCTGCCACACTCACACAGCACACTGTTCCGTGTGCAAGCTGTGGGACTGTAGCTCAGGAGCTGTCCTGTGTGAGTACTGGGTGTTTCACAGTAGGTGCCATGCTGCCCCAGGTAGGGTGTTGTGATGAAATGGGGCTGTGATCAGTGGCATTTATTCTACTTTTGTATATTGGCAGCACGTGCCCCTTTACAAGCTTTCACACTCATCCTGAGGGCTGAATGAAGAGTGGAGACACTGAAAGGGCCACACTGCTGTGCTAGTGGCCTGAGGGGAACAAGCCCCTGATTGCAGACCCCAGTGGCAAGTCCTGCTCTATTGCCAAGAAAGGGCTTTCCATATGATTGGGAGAATTGCCCTCCTTCAACTCACTGGTCAAAATACACTGTTGCACTGCTAGCAGATGCAATGGCTTAGCAAGAGGTTGATGAGCCCCGCTGCGCTGTGGCAGGGTTCTCCCAGGAGAGTAGGGACCTCCCAGCAGCTGAGGGAGCTGTGCTGGTGGTTCCTGATTGTGGATTGAGCTGTGCCAGGACTCCATGGGGCAGAGGGAGCTGTGCCAGGGCTCCTTGGGGCAGAGGGAGCTGTGCCAGGTCTTCCCCAGGTGGAAGGAGCTGAGCCAGGACTCCATGGGGCAGAGGGAGCTGTGCCAGGGCTCCCCTAGTGGCACAGCAAGCTGAGCCAGAGCCTCCCCTGAGGGGAGTGAGAGATGAGCTAGGGCTCCTTTAGGGCAGAAGAATCTGTGCCAAAGCTTCCCCAGGGCAGAAAGCTGTGCCAGGTCTCCTCATGGCAGGGGAAACTGTGCCAGGACTCTTGCAGGGCACAGAGAACTCTGCCAGTGCTCACTTGGGGCAGAGGGAGCTGTGCCAAGGCTCCATGGGGCAGAGGATCTGTGATTGGCCCCCCAGAGCAACTGGATGTGGAGGCAGCAAGGCTCTCTAGGAAATGCCTTGCAAAGGACCCTGCGGTGCCATCAGCTTCCAACCCATTCTCCTTCTCAGCTATTCTGTGCCCCTACAGACAGCTCATCGTGTTCCTGCCGCCCCCTGGTGCCCATCAAGGTGCCAGCACTGACAGAAAAGAGCTCGGAGGCGTCTGTGCGAATGCCCACAGACCCGTGCGTGCTCACCACAGAGATGACAGCTGGGGTGCTCCCCACTTACCGATGCCGTGCGAAGGCAACTGCTGGTCTGGGGCGATGCGCTGCGCCCTTCTGCCTGTGAGCCGGGGGACACTGCCAGGAGATAGTGGCTGTTGGGGGACGGCGGCAGGCTGATGTGCTGAGGGCTCTTTGCAGCCCCGAGTGGAGAGTGCTGGGGGGAGCACTGCGGGCTCAGGAATGTCGAGGAGGTGATGGTGCTTTGCCCCGCGGGCTCCAAGCAGTGGCTATTTACAATGTGAGACAGCTGCGGCACCCCACAGTTACTTAACTTATCCGAGCTGCTGGCTTGGCCTTTCAAGGCAGTTTGTTTGGATGCAAACGGGCAGCTGGACACTGCATTTTCTTGCTTGATGGGGACACTGAAGAAATGCTGGGAGGGCTGTTGTTTCTCCTCAAGGCCATTGCTTCTCTTTCGCTTCTGCAGCTGCATCCTTAGCTCTTCTACCTGCCTCTGCTCTTGCTGCAGCTTCCACGTCAACTCATTGATGACCTTCTGCTTCTCCACCAGCATCTTGTCTTTCTCTGTGTCAATCCCTTCCAGCTCCAGCTGGATGCTCCCTCCATTCATGCTGCTCATCAGGCTTTCCTCAGCACTACCATGAACCGGAGATGGCTGAAGACCAAACTGTGGAGAAGACATGGGCCCGTCGTTGAATGTGTCTGGCAGAGAGCCACTCACAGAGAGGTCGGAGGAGGCTGGAGAGATGGGTGGAGTGGAGCTGGTGCTGCCGAAGTGGTAGAAGCCATTTGACAACATGCCTGTGGAAGACTGCGACTGGTAATTTGACAAGGTGCTTGTTGGAGTGACTGGAAAGGTGACAGTTGTGATCTCACTGAAATTTGGCACTGCATTGCTGCTGCACTCCTGGAAGGGCCGCAGCCGTTCCATCAGTGCTGTTTTGGTACCTGATACAGGCAGGCCTCTTATTCGGAGCTGCTGCCTCAGTTCTGACACCTAGAAGAAAAGTCACCAACAATCATTCCCGATGCTTTCCCTTGAAGGCAAGTGCTTTAGAAACCTGACATCACAGGTTCCCTGCTCTGGCTCCCCAGGTGCTCAGTCACCACACACAGCCTTGATCACCATATATTTTACAGGACCCTGAGCCTTCCTAATGGGAAAACCTTCCTTCTGCTAGAAACTTACTGCTCTCCATGAGCCAGCGGAGGTCTTTGGGCCATGGAGGTAAACTAGGATTCCCTTGATAGCAGTAAGTTTCCACATGAGTGGAGGACTTTCAACACAGCCCAGGAACAAGATGATGGCATTCTTTAGCTCAGACAACACGACTGCATACATTTGGAGCTAGCTGCTCCATGTTCAGACATCTGAACCAGGCTCAGGTATCTAATCAATGTTATCACTGTCATAGAATCATAGACTCACAAATCATAGAATAGTCTGAGTTGGAACTATCCTGTGAGTCCAACTCCTGGCACCACGCAGGATTACCCAAAAATCAAACCCAACTAGGAGTGTTGTCCATATGCTTCTCAAACTCTGTCAGGCTTGGTGCCACAATGGCTGCTTGGAGAGTCTTATCCACCCTCTTAGTGAAGAACTTTTTTTCTATGGCCACACTCATGTTATTTCTATCTCATTTTATTTTCCCATCTAATAGTGACAGAGAAATCCATTACCCCAAGGTCTCTGCTTCTAAAAAGACTTGGTCTTTCCTATGGCGGAAGCTCTACTAAGAAACCCCAATCCTTTGTGCCCTTGTCTACATGAGAGGATTAAATACTACTCAGTGTTCACATTTGCAGTCTCTGGAGATACCTGCTTGTGCAGTGAGTGGACCTTGCCTGACTGCTGGCAAGGAGTTGCAGCATCATGGTCTCAGCATGGGCAATGGCTGCAGAGAAGCTGAGTCACTGGGTGGGTGTGAAGGCCATGCTGACCTATTTTCTGTCTATTCTGTTGGCAATATCCAAGATATCCACCATAATACTACAGAAGCTGTGGGGTCATGAGCTGTCAGAACAGCAACACAGATTGTCCTCTAGTCCTGGACCTAATGTCCTGGCCTGCAGCTGTCTCAAGATGCAGGATTTGCTGATACATCCACTGGACCAGTGCACACATGTGATGCCCACATAGGAGCAAATCCCTGCTTTTAGTTATCACCACCCTGACCAGTTCCTGCTCCACTGTGCTGTACACCTTGGTTTGCTCACAGTGTGGTGGTGCATGCTGGTCTGTAACATACATTCAGTCCCTGTCAGCACAACCTGCATTGTTGCACTTACAATGCACAAATAAGAGTAGCAACGAACATACAGGCTATAAAATTCTGCTCCTGTGCTGACAAAGTGTTCACTTACTTTCAGATCATCCAGGTTAGACGGCAGAGGGCCTGGCTTGATAGATGAGACACAAGTCTGGCCTGAAAAGGTGGTTTTCACAGGAGAAAGAGGGGTGCTGCTGACAGAAGTTGATGAAGCATTTGAACTTTTGATCATTTGCTCATTTGATTGCCTGAAATAACAAAGGAGATACGGGGTAACAAGTCTGCCCTCTGGAGACTCTGTGCCCATTGCTATGACGTACCATCTCCGTGCTCCTTTGGGGCTCTTATCCCCTGTATGAGACCTGAAGGACTGCCAAACCCGAGGAAAACCAGTTTGGGCTGCAAGGAGATTGCTGGTATCCTACCAGCAAGTCACAGGTTCCCCAGCTAGTGCACAAAGTCAGAACAGGTTTTTGGGAGGTTGCTATGTTTCCCTTACATGTATTTATCTCCAATGCACTGGCACAAGTGGAAATGGGAGAGGAATGTTTGGAGGGAGATAGTACTAAGCCCTGCTACTGGCACATCATCACTCACTTTATCTGGCCTTGGTGCATCCCTGGGTAGTTGAAGTGCTGCTGCTGTTGCTGCTGTTGCTGCTGTTGTTGCTGTTGCTGCTGGCTGAGGATCTGGAGCTGCAGAAAGAGCTGCTGCTGCTGGAGGAGTCTTGCATATGCGGAGTCCATAGGTGGAGGGGACTTCTCTGCCTTCTGGTCTGGAGGGATGTACTGGTGATATTTCAGCTTCTTCACCTTTGGCTTGGTGTCCTTGGGCTTTTTGTGACGGTTCTTGCTGTCACTGGATGATTTTGACTGTTGGTTAAAGAAGAAAAGGAATTAGCTGAGAGAAGAGCTCTTGACATTCCTGTGGGAATTGGGAGGCCTGCATAGAGCAGGGGCAGGTCCTGCTGGCACCCTGACAGCCCAGCTCCACGAGCAGCTAATCATGCACGTGAGGGACTTCTCCAGGGCAACATCTAATCCCAGCTGTGCTGAAGAACACATGGGATGGAAAAAGGCCTTCCTTGCCTTGATAGTATTTCTGCATTACCTTATATTTCCAACTCCCAAACCCAGGGAATGTTTCCAATGTAGGACCTGAGCAGTCAACTCTAGCAAGTACCAAAGCTCTACCTTTTATAACCACAAAATGGGATCCATCTCTCCTCATTATTCCAGACCTTTAAGACCAAGCCCTCAAACTTCCCAGGCACACGGGGTGCAGCACATGCGTACTTCTGGCCTGGCTGTGCCACCTGCCCTCTAGGTATTACCTCTCCCAGGGAGTGCGGATATGCAGACATTACCTTCACCACAGAGGGCACTGGGAGAGGTGGGCTGTCCTGCCCCACTGCTTGCTTGGGGCTGTTGCACTGGCCGCTCTGGCCTGAGGCAAGCTCCGCTGTGCTGCACTCAGTGCCACGGGGGTGATCCTGGAAGGGAGAGGTGCAATGTGAGAGGGAACGTGGGGCAGGCGCAGGCCCTTTGGACCCATTCCTCTGCCCAAAGTGTTCCCAGTTCGCCAGGATACTTTAGGCCTGACCTGCCATCTCCTATAGTTTACCTCAGGGCAACCCAGTCCCTCCAGCTCCCACAGTCCTCCCAGCCTGGAGCTCATCTCATCCCAGTGCCCCTTAACCCAGCATTCTCATTTCCCCCAGTCCATCCCAGTTCCCTCAAGCCCAGCTTCAGTGGTGCTGCCTTACTGCCCTCCCAGTTGCATTCAGTGCCCCAATCCAGCCCTGCAGCCCCTCCATCCCCCCCGGCCCAGCTGTGCCCTCATACTGGGGAGCCGTGCCCCTGCCCCAGCAGAGCAGGGAAGCGCTGCTTTCCAGTGGTGCCACCCACCTGGGACGGCCCCGAGGGGGCCGAGGGCGGCAGCTCGGAGGATTTGGTGCCTGCTGACGACTCTGTGGAGCCCTGGGAGTCCTCGCTCCTGGCCTGCTCTGGGGACAGCCCGTCATTGCTGCTGTCCTCCTCAAAGGCAAATGCATCAGATGGCTTGGAGAAGTTCACCTGCGTGCCTGCCAAGCAAAGAGAGGTGGACATCAGGGATGTGCTGGCTGCCCTGCCTGCAGCAGCAATGGCCGCCTGCCTCCTGCTCCCAGCTAGCTGTGTGGGCACAACAGTGGTGCATCTGCTGGTGGGCGGGATGGGGTAAGCGGAAGGAGCATGGGGGCTGCTCAGATCACACAGCAACGTCTGCACCCTGTGGTCTGGGCCCAGAGGACTGCTTCTGCTTCCCATGTGTGCCAATCTTTTTAAGATCTGGGCGCAGGACAAGGTGCTTGAGCCGTTCAAACGCACATCCCACCTCAAGCCAAGGACAAGGCTGTGGTATGGCAAGGAAAGGAGCCTGCAGGCCGTGGCCCAATGCCTGAATGAAGGAAGCTGGTGGGTAACACATTTCTTAGGAGGATCGTGGCCTGGCAGAGCAGGAGGCATTCTCAGAGACTACAGGCCTGCTGGGCTGCACAGGAGCAGCTTGGCTACCCTATCCTGCCATTGGACTGCAATGGCGAGAGGGGCAAGGGTCTCCTTGATCAGCCAAGCATCTTGATTACACTTATGGAACTCCATCCTCAGCAGAAGAACTGAAGGTGAAATCCACCTGGAGGGTGACACAGCCTTTCCTGGCAAAAGAGTCAACATCTGGACAGAGGCTTCCAGGTCTGGTGTCTGTCCATGAGCTTCATTCACATGAAATGCTTCAAGTCGCTGCCATTACTTCTTGATTGCCACAAAGCTTGCCCCAGACATTGCTTCTCCCCTCTGCAAAGCTCCCAGCATACTATCTCCTAGTCAGATGGGCAAGAGCTCTTGACCCCAGGCTTTTACTGATAAATGAAGTGTTGAAAAAGAAAAGCTCTCATGTGAGGCTTGGGAGGGCTGCAGGTGGGGGTAGAGGAAGGAGCAGCATGGCCATGCTCATAATCTCCTCGTGCTTACATCTGGCATTTGTCAGGCAGCTTGGCACACTGATAGCAAAGTGACAAATGGGGAAATAGGAAGGGTCTGGGGACAAACCTCCACCTGTCTGTGCTGCTGGTCTAGCAATGTGCACCTTCTCACTGACACGCACCCTCCTGCTCTGACCCCTGCCCTATCTGAAAGATAAAGGTTATCTCTGCTTGCCCCAGCTTGTGGTGCCAGGGTGGGTGAGCCCTGGCTGCCCGCCCCAGGAAGGCTCTTTGAGCCACCAGCAGCAGCTGGACCCCTGTGGAGGGTGTGCTGCCTGCCGTGAGCTCCTGTTGGGAAGAGATCCCGCATAGACAGCGCTTGCTGGTATCCTGTGACAACATGGCTCTGTGTCCTATTTGCCTGTCCCCATCCTGAGTGCTGTGCATATCACCAGCACCAGCTTCCTCTGGGACCCTGGTGTTGAAGAGGAGTTGCTTTTTCTGCTTGGACAACCCAAGAGCATCCTTGCCATGGCAACTCTGGGGCAGACAGGCACAGGGATATGAGATCGATAGTGTGCTGGGGAGGGGCTCTCTCCTCCTGCTCCACAGGGCCTGGTGTTCTTCCTTGTGTTTGGAGATAGGGCCTGTCCTCTCTCCTCTACAGCTGCCATCTGACACGGTACCCAAGCTTTACTTTCCCTGAGGAAGTGCAAGGCAGTGCAGTCTGCTCCCCAGACTGGGTGGAAGCTGCTCCCCATGTCTACAGACAAGTGTGGGCATCCTCTGCTGGGAATAATCAGTCCAAGAAAAAGGGACTTGGGGATCTGCAAGACTTCCACTGCGCTGGCATTCCACAAACATGTGAGGAGAAAACGTACCAAAGCACAGAGTCCAGGGGACCTTCAGGACACAGCAGCAGCCTGGAGCATGACAGGAATGTGCTGCATCCTGCTGTTTGATACTGGGGGCCTGCATGGAGCAGGGAGTGCTGCCCTTATCTGTTGCTCTCGTTCAGCCCGGGGCTGGCCATGTTATTTCATGATCCCATGTCTCTGCTGTAATCTCAGGCAGAATGGTGTTTGCTTGGGGCTGTTTCTAATGCACTGGGTATTGTCCTCTCAAACATATTGGACAAAGTGATGACAAGGACCTGATAAAAAAAGGTTCTTATATCACTGCTCAGCTATGTAGGGCACTGGCGGCCTCCTGTCACTGGGACGTTAGGGCTTTCTGTTGGGGTCTGGCACTTTCTGCTCACCCTGCCGGAGGTGATTAGAGGAACACGTCAGCTGAACTTTCCGCTGTATAAACAGTTGAGATTCCAAGGTTAAAGGAAAACGATTTTAAACCCTGTCATCTTTCTGGTATTGCAAAAACAAAAGGCTTAACGTTCAAAAGTGCCAGTGCTCATCTCTGCTCCTTGTTCAACCTTCAGCCCCAAGGCACGAGCACAGCAAACTGCCTCCAACTTTCAAAATCAGCTTGAGGATCCCTCAGCTTGTGGCTTCTACAGAAACCTGAGGGCCCTGGTGCAGCTTCAGCCTCGCTTCTGATGACACCCAAATGCCCAAATGCCTGACCTTACATGCTGCACGTTTCACCCAAAGTGGGATAAAACTGGCCTCCAGGACGTATTTCCTGAGCATGTGATTGATAGAAGAGGATTATGAAAGAGAGAAATTTCAAAATTGAGCAAATGATTTAAAGCCAGACTTTTGTTTTTAACAATTTTGTCTTGTAAATCTCTGCTTACCACAAGCTGCAGACAAGGCAGATGGAAAGAAACATTCAAAATCTTCAAGCACGCTTTGCCTGGCCTCCAAGCCTCCAGCTCCAGTGAATCATGCTCAAACTGCCTTGATTGTTTATAAGAGGAGGGATTTTTTTAATGGTTTTGTATTTTCGCTCTTCTCTCCTTCGATAAGTGGCTAAGGAGATTTTGCTTGAACTCTCCCTAAAAATTCCTCTTCAGACAGAGTCCTGGAACATTTCACCTTCAAAGGCAAGAGCTGTGAAATGCTGCAAATGGTGTGGCTCAAGAACCAGACTGCAGAAACTGCCGCGCGTACCCCACGTGCGCTTTGCAGCAGGGAAACGAAGAGCAGGAATGACTGGAGGACAGGGAAGAGGTCTGTCTAAGCCTGCACTATTTCACGCTGTATCTGCTGGTTTCTGAGATGAAACCAAAGTCAAAGTACTTCCTGCCTCAGTTCCCATTTTCTGCATCGCTCCTGCTGTTCAAAGACCCCTCCTGTCCCAGAGCTCTGCCATTGTCCCTGTTTTTCCCTCAGCCCAGAATAGATACTTGTCATGGGATTATGCCAATGGAAATAATCCCATGTATTTAGGAATGAGGAGCAACAGAACAAGGAGTTCCTGGAGGCAGAATAGCTCTTAGTGCCCCACTTGAGGCCTGAGGTCCAATTTGGACACAGAGATGAGCCCAGACATCAGAAATACGGGCTGCTGGGCTGGCACTGAACAACCTTGCAGGCTTTCCTGCTCTTCTCTCTGTTTTCAGATCTCCCTGTTTTGGCACTGGTGAACTCTGAGTCACCAGTCTCCTTTGTTTCAGCCCATGCACTGCCCTTCCTGCAGCAGCACGGGGGAAATAACTGCAAGGGATCCTGCCTCCCCCCTCCAGCTGGGATGTGGGTGGTGGAGGAACACTAAGTTTAGGCATAAACTAAGCACTGGGAAATAGTAAGAGAATACTCTCCTTTGGGATGCAGTCAGCTCCTTGTGTTCCCCAGAAGACTGGCACCCCTTTCCCTCTACTCTGTTGGACCTTGCATTCCACTGACATCAGTGGAAAAACAAAGCAGCAGCCTCACTGAACCAGGGCTTGGGATGTAAGAGTTTGGCAGGGCACAAGCAGGGCCAGGTTGGCCTGATGTCTGCATGTGTGAGCCCAAGCCCTCTCCCATGTCAGTGAGGAAGGAACATCCTCTCTCCAGCAGTATCATTTATGAACTCAAAGTCTTGGATGGGGCAGGTGGGGGAAGAAAGGATGCATTCTCCCTGAGAATACATGGCTGAAAAATGATTCGTGTTTCCATCACAGATACCCTAAGATGAAAACTCTCTTTTCATGGACCCAAGTAAGGCTGTGTAGGACTGGACAGTTTACTGTAAAAATAAGGAAATTTAAGTAATGTGCAGCTGCTACTCTTAGCTCCAGGCAGTCACTGCTGTGCGTCCTTGTAATCTCTCCGGCCCCTGCCCCGTGCCACGCACACAACACAAAATGCACGTTCACTTCCACTACCTTTTATGGCCTCTTTCACAGCTGAGTCGACAGGAATAATATTCTTCTCCACCAGCTCCAAAGGACCCGGCCTGAGAGCAATCTTTTCATTGAGATCATCTGCCAGTCGGGCTCTTTTCAGCTTCATTTGAGTGGACTGAATGGACCCCTCTGCAGCTGAGTCTAAAAGGCCAAATGGAAGGCATCAGTTCAGGACCAGGGCCATCTGTAAGCACACTGCTTGCTGAGAGCATGCTTCCCCTCAGCACAGCATTTCTGGGCTGCAGCCAAGACACAAGCAGAGCTCAGTGTCCAGCAGGAGCTGCTCTGAGGCTGGAGGCAAGATGGGGCATTGAGATGTGGATCTGAGCCTGAGCCTGACCCTGAGCCTGAGGTCAAGCTTCTCTATGCCCAATTAAAAGCCTTTGTTTTCTAACCTAGGCTTTCAAACCCAGCCAGCAGCTGAAGCATCCTTCCGAAGGCCCAGGAATGATCTGCAATGGAAACTTCATTAAGCTGTGACTGACTTGAGAGGCTAAGTGGACTCTGCCTCCTGCCTGCCAGGAGCCCAGTGGCTCTTGTGGTCTAATGCAGATCTGTACTTCTGTGGAACAGCTGGAGAAAAGAACCATTAACAGTGTTTGACAATTGGAGTAAATGCCTTGCTCTGGAAGGTAAAAAGCTGAAGCTTCAGGAGTGGAACATTTAGAGGCAGTGTGAGGACACTGTTCCAGGCCTCCAGGGGAAAAACAAGTTGGTGGAGAGGAGCATAATAAAGGCAGCTAGATCTGGAAACTACTGCCAAACCAAATCCAGCTGAGAAGCTCCCACTTACTGAGAGGTGACAGAGCAGTAACCAATTACCATAGCAAACAGTAATTCCCCAAACAAAGATGTTCTGTTTCCTCTCATAGCATCAGCTTGGGTAGAGAGGGAGCAAGATCCTAAACTAGACTGCAATACCCCTTGGGGGTCAAAACTAAGAAGGGCTGCACCTAAGCTATGCTGCCTTCAAAGGCTAGACACTGTTATGGAAGAGATATTGTGCTCAACACAAGCTTGATACCAGGGAATAATGCTCTGCAGGAGGTCAGGAGAGCTGATGTAAGTCATTTCTGGCCTCAGACTAGATTGTGTGGAACCCGCATGAGGTCCCTGAGGTGAGCAGTAACAGAAGGTGTGTCTGGAAGGCATTTAGATGATGGCACATATTCCAGCTGCCCCATTTCAATCACCTCTGTGACCTGTTAGGAACCAGCTGGGTAGATAAGCCCATGATACTCCAGGGCACATCCCCATGAGTGAGTAGAGGCCTCAGCCCAGAAGTGTGTGTGGGGTAGCACAGCCAGGTGCTCCATGCACAACTAGGCATGCTCTGCACCACCCCTGTATCTGGCCAGCCCTATCAGTGCTCAGTGACTGCAGCTCCACATCTCTTCTACTGCCTCCAGCCCAATTCCAGTCTGTACTTGCCTAACCTAAGGGAAAGACACTTCTACCTGTTAAATGGGCAATGATGCTGGCTCATTTTAGGGATGGAGAGACACAGTTAAAGGATGGCATTGGCATGAATCTATCAGACTCCTGGCTTAGACCTCCGGCATGCCAGAGGAAAAAGAAATACGGACTTTATCCACAGAGTGAGCAGGAGCCAGCCTTTACAGTCACCAGAAAGTAATCTGCTTTTTCTTGGGGACTGACAGGGTTCGAGGAGGGAGACTGCACAATCCTCCCTGTCTCAAAGGAGCTCCTTATCTCTGGAGATAATGGGGGACACTGCAGAGATCTGCTGCCTGTGATGGGATGCAGCAGAGCACCGCCAGCTCCCTGGTTGCAATGGGACATCAGGCTGGGGAAGGGGAAAATGCACAGACAGAGCAGAGCTCAACCTTCTCATATAGCAATGCTATAGGGTTGTTATTTCCATCAGCTTTCATTTCGTTTTGTTCAGCATCACCATAAGAATTATGGCAAAAAAATAAAAAACACGTCCAGCTTTGGGAAGATATGAGAATCACCTGCTACAAGGCTTGTGTGCTACCACAGGTGCCCAAGGTTTGCACTTCATGAGGATTGGAATCATAGAATCATAAAACAGTCTGGGTTGAACAGGCCCACAACGCTCATCCAGTCCCAACCCCCTGCTGTGTGCAGGTCGCCAACCAGCAGAAGAGGCTGCCCAGAGCCACATCCAGCCTGGCCTTGAATGCCTCTAGGGATGGGGCATCCACAGCCTCCTTGGGCAACCTGTTCCAGAAGCGCAGGACCTCTGCACCTTTAACAGAGTTCTCTTTCATAGTTGTTTTCTACCCCACTGTCTTCTGGACCATCTCACGTTGGTCCTTGCCGGAGATGAACAAAGGTTAGAAAGGCCTGGGTCTCCTCCTGACAGGGGAAAAGTGTGTCTTCCACCCAAAGACGGGATCTGGACTGGCTACTATACAGCATGTCCCTTTTGACAGTGGCTCTCATGAGCAGCTGGGGCAAAGTAAATAGTAACGAGAGTCCTGAAAGGAACTCAGGTGGGGCAGGAGAGATAAGAATGTAGGAAAATCCCAGGCAGTCTTACCTTGTAAAATGTGCATATTGACCAGGTCTGATCGCTCAGGCCTGCTTCTGATCTTGTGCTTGAGATAATCTTCAGTCTGCAGAACACAAATGCAGAGAGTGTTACCTGACTGGAGCATCAATAAGGTACAGAGAGCAGGTGCCTCTGTGCTGTCCCATGTTTTTTTGGATTTATTACAGTTTAGGTTGAGTGAGCTCCCAAATGGCATTTTTTTTTCACCTGGACACTGGCTGATTCTTGAACAGAAGTTCTTCAGAAAGGGAACAACATGCACAGAGCTGCTGAATGTTCACTATCCTCACAACTACACCGTGTCCTGGCCAATTATCCTTGGGCTTCTAATCCCTCAGATCTTATGAGAGTTTATGGGAAGGAAGAGCCCTGCTTACTGGGAGGGGCAGATCTGCTGGCTCAGCAACCCACATCATCTTTGAGAGCTGCACTACAGCAGTGCCATGGTGTAGTCTTAGCAATTACTTCTGTGGGAAGCCTGTCACTCTGCAATGAGATACAAGGCTGAGCAGGTCATGAGGATACCCAGACACTCACCCCAGGTCAACCACAAGACTTAGCCTTCCTGCAGCTACATACTCTGCAGTTCCTCACCCCATCTACCCCATCTGTAGTGTGGGTTTGGGAAAAAACACTTTGCAGATCACTGCAGCTGAGCTTGTGATGAGCTTGTACCCAATTCTTCATGGCTTTAGGAACAGAAGGGCATACAGAGGTGCAAAAACACCTTCCTCTGTGCCAAGGAAGTCGGTACTGGGGGCAGTTGACCTCAAGTTTACAGATGCAAGCTTACTACCTGGTGAAGAAGAGCTAAAGAATAACTTAGATTAATTATCAGCTGTTTGCTAAGTTGAGGTGCTAGAAGAAATAGTATAAAAAAATACACATTTTTTAAAAGGTTTAAACTCTTCAGGATAAATATAAAATAACACAAGCAGCTAGAGAAAATTAGAAAACCTGTGGTAAAAGATATACAGGTTGGACTAACAGCAACAATCTCTGGTTCTCCAGGAAGCTGGGCCAGGGAGAGCATAATTTACTGCTTTTAAAGAGATGGAGAGAAGAAACCTGGAAATTACGACTCCAATCAGAGAGATATTGGAACAAGTAATCAAACAATCTATATAAAGGGATTTTGAAGATAGCAAGGAGGTGAGTAACGGCCAGGATGGATTCTCCAAGAACAAAAGATACCACAGCAACTATTTTCCTTTTATGGAGAGATGACAGATTTCTGTTACAGGAATAAACAAAGTATGTCACAAAGTTTGACTCTAAGCATGTTTTGACATTATCTCATTTTCTCATATTCAAACCAGAGAATTTGATCTGGATAAGACAAGCATAAAAAAGGAGCGTAACTGTGGGTCACCAAAGGAGTTAGGAATGGTTCACAGTGTAAACATAAGAATATATCAAATCATGTTCTGCAGCAATTCTTTCTACTATTCAATTTTTTCATTAATGCCTTGGATGATAGAAGACATACTGCTTAACTCTGATTCATTCAAGACTAACAGATTGCAATAGAAAATGATTTGGAGTAATTGAAGAAATCATCTGAAATTCATTGGATACAGTTAAAGAAGGACAATATGACTATGGTCAGGTCACAGCTAGCATCAGCTGGGGCAGCTGCACAAGCACTGGAAGGAATGAAGATTAATCCACCAGAGATGTTTCTGCAGTGCTCGGTGGGCAGTGACCTTAGATAGAATTTGGACTGGCAGGCAGCTTTCTAGGGAATGCCACAGGGAATGTCAAATGGACACAAGGAATAGCAAGGCCCTGCTCTGGGACCCGCGTCTGAAAGAACACGTGGGAAGGACCTGGCAGGCAGCAGCAGCAATCATTGAGTCAGAAATGGGATCAATGAGGAGAGACTGAGGAAAGGAGACTGATCAGCTCAGAGATGCGCCTACTGTAGGGAAACAGGGTGCAAAATAATTTTAAAACGTGGTGCACAAAAAGAAATAAATGGCTCTGCTTGTCCATGCTTGTAGAAGGATAAGTAATGGGCTTAAGTTGCAACTGAAAAGCTTGGGCTGGGAAGCAGGGAAGATATGGTAACAGCACAGGTTAGGTTAGGGTGCAGTGCAGAGGGTTGCTGAGGGTGTGGATGGGATGGCTGCTGGCTGCTGCACATCTGTCAGGAATGACCTAGCTGGGGCTGTGCTGCTGTGAGGCAGAGGCTGTGTGTAAGCTGAGCCAGACAGCCTCTGTCCTCCAGCCCAGCAATCTACCACAGGACATCGACTTCAAAGTCTGCTGCCCTGGCCTAACGCCAGCCTCGTCCGTAGCCAGTGACATGTTTAAACAAATAATAGACATTTTATTTACTGAAGCCTTTGCAATTTCTTCCCCTTCCCCCATAATTTTTCCCCAGCTTATTTTCACCATCACAATCCCTTGCTTGGACCACCTGTAGGTCTGCCTGGATTCTGTGCCAGCTTAGAGCTGGATGATGCCTGCATTTGGGTGCAGTTACATTCACCCAACTCACTTCTCTGTCAGATCAAGGCCTCACTTGAGCTAAATCTGAATTACTGTCCTCCAGACGTGATACCACCATGTTAACTCCTGCATTGGCACCATGCTAGCCTGACTTTCTGCTGTGATTACAGTTCCATTTGACCTTTTACTGTCTATGAGCTGTGTTTGTGTCACTGGGGTGCAAACAGTGGAGAAAGACCTCAGGTGTGTTTTTTCTTTTTAGCATCAGTTGAAGCAGAAGAGCTTTCAAAACACATGAAAGCCATTACTGTTATCTGCTTTCTGTTTGCAGAACACCAGTTTGAAGGAATATCAGCTAAACAACAAATGCTATTGAATAATTATCTGGAAACAGCTGCTGCTCCTTTCCTGTCAGGGCTACAAGCAGGGCATCCTTGCAAAGGAATATATTTTTGTTATAGGCTGTGTTCATCAGTGTGCTCATTAGCATGCTCTAAAAATGCATGCAGTTTGGGATAGACTAGACCATCCTTCGCTTTCCCCCAGGCAACCAGCCAGTGAAAGCCTTTGAAGAGCAGGACAGAGACACAAATGTATACAAAAATGTAAAATATATGACACTTCAGGGATACTTTGGATTGCTTGAAATTTCGTAAGCACGCTAATTTTTCAGAGTCAGACTGTGTTTCTTATGCTAGCCATTTATTACTGCTGGAGTCTCAGGGCAAGTGATTTGGAGTGTGTTTAAGCTCAGGAGAGCACTTCTCCATATTTCACAGCCATACTTTCTTGCAAAGGCCTTTTCCATGTGACTGTAAGCATATTTTGCAGACTAATGGAAGAAACTCTTGTGTTCAAGAGAAACCTGTGTGACTATTCCCTTTGCCATGCTGTGTGCAGAAATCTCTCCAGCTTGGTCAGGGCTGCATGCTGGGTGCTATAGAAAGTGTTTGGTGTGATTTTCCAAAGTGTGATCGCATCGCAGAGTTTCAATGTGCTCTGGAAATGGCTACTTATCTCGTCCCTGCCTTCAGCAATATTTTGGGAAGCCGGAGTGCAGATAGGCAATGGGGTGAGTGTGAGACTGGCTCACTTAGCCCCTGGGATATCGCAGTGGACCAGCAGTGCTGCTGACTAAAGGTCCTCTCTGATGGCAAGTATGAGCCTCCTGGGGACTTTCTCCAGGTGACATCTCGCATTGCTCCTGCACACTTGCTAAATACTTAGCCTCTCATCTGTCCTGTTTGATGCTGACTGTTCTCTATGCCCTGACTTGTGCGGGAGTGGAGAGCAGTCAGCACAGCATGAAGTGGGCCGTGGATATGGCCCTGCAAGGAAAACAGAGGCTTGAAGTAGTTGGACATTTATGTAGTTGCAGGTTTACTGGAAGGCTGAACCCTGCCTTAAGCTCTTGTAAAGCCCAGGGACTGTTTTAAAACCCCCAAGCTCAGGGGACAGATGTCCCCTCTGCAATTTTAAACCCCCTGCCTGGAGAAGGGTGCTCCTAGACACATGAACCCTGGCTTGACCCCAGCGTGTCTGAAGCAAGGGAGATGCCCTGACCCTCGTCTGTGGCCATAGGGCCTTGCTAGAGGAAGCCAGATGAGGGCAGGGTGGTGAAAGGTGCTTTCAAACTCCACAACTCATGCAAAGCGAGCCCATGTGTTCACTCATTGGGATGGCAGTAGGAATTACCTTGGCTCGCTCCAGACTTTTTCGCTGTTCATGGAATGCGGATGGGCTTTTCAGTGCTGCAACAGGAAAGAGAGAGGAGCAGTCAGCACAGGAGTGGAAGCAAGCAGCCACCAGGATATTCAGCAACAGCATTTTAATGAGTGCTATAAAAATAGCAACACAAACTAGCTGCTCTCTTTATTGCACTAACTAAAAATAACTCAGGAAAGCTCTGGGAAATCCTGTGCTCTCTGCCAGGCCACAGCAAGAGAGCAGGGGACGGGGAGTGCAGGAGGGACATGGACAGGGAGATGTGCAGGCTTTGGGATGTGCTGCTTAGGGGGATGTGCTGGAGAGCAAGTGCTGCTCTTCCTGGAGCTCCTCCTGCAGGTAATGGGACTGGGGGGCACCACAGGCCTGGCAAACTGATCTAGGGAGAGCATCAGGCTGTGGGAACATCACCTGCAAGTAACACCTATAGGTGACTGAGGCCAGCAGAAAAAAAGGAAAAGACCTGCCTGGCCACTTGGGGCCATGGGATTACAGCCTCCAGCAAGGGTGCTGCAACCAGGACCCTGGAGCTGCTTTCCTTTGTCCTTCTTCCATCACTGACCACCCCTCCATCTTCTCTTGGCTCCTTCTCTCTGGACACTGACCTGCCCTCTGCCCAGAAGCACTGGTGTGACATGGTGCTTCCCTGGGCAGCTGTCTGGCCAGGACCAGACAGATCTTAGCATCTACTGGAACTAAGGATTAACCCAGAGAGGGTCCCAAAAGAAAGGCAAATGATCCCTGGGTCTTGGACCAGTGAGAGCAGTCTGTGCTGAGTCAAGGAGGACCCTGCACACTTCCTTGTTTAGCCTGATTCTATAGAAACTGAAGAGAAATTTGTGTGGTGAAGGGGTTAATATTTCTCAGTCCCTGAAGAAATTCTTGTCTGTCTGTGTAAGCAAGCAAAATGAAATGTTCCCATTGGGACGGGGAAGGGGAAGGTGTCCTGACCCACAAAGACAGCCTGCTACAACTCTTTGTTTGGCAACACTGAATTCCTTTCCCACCTTGTGAGTGGGATACAATGAGGACAGAAGTTATTTTCACACAGGACATGATGTCCTGCATCAGACTAGAAAAGGACGATGAAAAGAATGAGGGAAGCTGCAAAATGATTGGGGGCCTGACTTGGCTTTTGGTAGGCAATACCCCTAACCTCCAGGGAATCACAGCAAAACACATTCCTGCTTCTCATGTTTGGAAAGCGACATACAGACAAGCCAGCATTACTGTGCCATGCTCCAGTGAGCAGCCATGAGGATTGGTGACAGCTAGTTTAACCAGAAGCAAAATAAAATGGTGCATACAAGAAAATGAAGGTAGCAAGAGAAATGACTTTTACAGCTCCATTCACTTCGAAGTCCTGACACTGGGAGCTTGCTAGGGGCACTGACCAGTCAAACACCATGCTATTCATGAGGAAAATGTTGCAGAATTTAGCCATTTACCAAGATTTTTGGAGGAATTATGTGGATGCTGCAGCTTGTATTAGTCTGAAAAAACAAATGAAGACATTCCTAACACTGGTTATTCAGATTCCTCGTCAGGCAATGGCCTGGCAGCTTGAAATGGCTGAGGTCTGGAGGCAACAGGGCAGAGCTGTGCTCGGTGTTGATAATTTTAGGACTACTGACTGTAAGGCTCAAGTCAGAGGATGAGGTGGTGGCTGCATACAGCAGAAGGGTCCCTACTTCAAGCACAGCTATTTCTGTATCCCATCGCACTGGGGAGAACTTTTCCTTGAGGAATCCTTGATGATGCAAACTGCCACCCCTTCCCTTTAGGCAGATCTGGTTGGGGTCTGGGGCAGCCCCTGGGTCGGGATGCAGGAAGGTTTCATCCCCACTTGTCCCTGCAGCCCTCTCTTCTGCAGAAGGATGCTCTTGAATTAAAAGATTTTGCCTGGCCAGTTTCAGTTTCACTAAGACAATAAAATGACATGAGTTCAGTAATACAGTGCTGCATGAGCTAAGAATTTCTCACTCAGTGAGCCTGAAGAACAGGACAAGTTCTGCTCTCACCTGCACACATACCTGCATCAGGAATGTGGTCTTGTCTCAGTAAACATAGATTTTCCCTTGCTTTCAGATGCATCCTCCCCCCACGCTCACGGGACTGAAGGGACCCAGAGGCTGCCCCTGCTTACCAGTCAGTGCTTGTCATTATTTGTAGAGCTTTTTATGTTAGAGTTTATTGTTCTGCCTGCCAGTTTTTCAATGTGCAACCTGCAAACTTCTGACCATCAGAGTTCACTTTTAAGCCTGGTCCAGAAGAGCAGCACTGCTGCCTTTTGCCCCTCAGCAGCCTCCTTTCGGCAGTTTCCTGCCTTCTCCAGTGATGGGACCATCTGAAGGTTTCACATTTCTTAGACAATCATCCAAAGGAAGAGAGCTAAGGCTCTGATGGCATTAATCTTGCCCAATCAAACCAGACACAGAACAGGCTTTGGTTAGGTAAGGACACCCATCTAACTGCATTTTGCTCAGGTACCACCATTACTTCACCCTGAACTGCTGACTTCAGTACCCAAAGCAAGTCAGCTTTCTCAGTTCCTCTGAAGTTTCACTCTTACTGTGCTTGTAATCCACACTGCTGAACAGCTCAGCAGGTTCTGTGGATGGTCATCAGCAAGGGTTTCAGCAAGCCCTCAAGGCTTTTATCCAGTGCTAATCTTTCACTTCTTTTTGTGGTTTCTATATAAAATGAATCAGTTAAAAAACCAAAGTTTCTTAGTCTTGTGACTGCATGAGCTGAAAATGTGACATTTTTTGTATAAAACCTGACCTGCAACATGGAATCAAGCACGTGTTCCTAGGTTGGCACCAAACCTGACTCAGCACAGAGACCAGCAATGACCCTCTGTTCTCTTTCCAGATGAGCTACTCTCAACCACAGTGACTCACAACCATCTATATTCATTTCTTGCCCACCTGCAATGGATATGAATCAATATCCCACCCTGGTGCAGCTCTTACAGCCCATCTCATCTGCAGCTCTTCAGAGCTGACAGGACATGGGAAGTTAAACAAAGACTTTTTCATAAGAACTGACTGCACGTTCCCAGACCACAGGGAAGTTTGGCTGGGATTCCCACTTGTCCAACACCAGCATCTTACACTTTCTCCTGAGGTTAAATTCAGCAGCTGGATTCTGCATGTCTGCTTTTACAATGGCAAAAGTGCCTCTTTTTAAAATGTTTTTAGTGACTGAGCTGTGCTCATGCTTCCCAAAATGGTCTCCTTGAACAGAAAGCAGACTGTAAAATGTCAGCCTAGAAGCTGGAAGGGTAAAGAAGCTGTCAGTAACTGCCCCACGTGCCCAGCCCTGCAGCGCAGCATCAGGTACACAAACTGCTGGGCTGGCACTGCAGCTGCATACACGTGCAGAGGGGTAAGCTGCACACTGTCTGAGTGTGACCACTTGTGCAGAATGAAATAAGCAGGTTTGGAGACACTGGACATACTTCTGGCCACTGACCGTATTGCCAGTGCTTGAAATTTTATCACAAATGCCACAACATTTTGCTCAAATCTCCAGCTCCTGGAGTCCCACAGTTAAAATGCTTGCCTGCTGGTGTCAGGCAGCACAGAATCTGAATGCCCATAGAAATAAACAGGAAAAATGAGAAGAGCTTTAATTTATAATTCCTAAAACCCTGACAGATGTGATTTTTATCATCTTGCTTGAGTTTTTTTAATGCTTGATGCTGGCAACAGTGTAATGAGAAGGCATCTGTTGCCAGCTCCCTCAACAGGATCTTTTAGGAAGGCAGCTGCATGAGAGAGGGGCAGCAGAGGGATGAGCAGGGTGCAGCAGGCAGTGCTAGAGCCATGATCCTAGAGAGCTCTTGTTCTGCTGGTTAAACAAAAGCTGTGTCACAGTCTTTGAGGTTAGCCAGAAGAGACAAACGTGGCACAGCTTCTGGAAAGCTGTGATCTTAGCAGAGACCCCCATGATAAGATGGAAAGCTACCAGGATTGTCCTTCACCTGGGCCCCAGATCATTACAGATTCATGCACGTGGAGCCTGAGCTTTTCTTCAGTAGTGCTACAGGTTTCACGATTGTTTCTACAGATGCTACAGGTTTCTGCTTGTGCAGAAGGGGATTTTCATTCACACACATTTTGAACTCTAGCATCCCTCTCCAACTTTTCCCTGTACTGTGGGTCTGACCCTTCCACAGCAGCTCCTGACTTCTGCAGGAGGATGTGAGATGCTCTGCCCTTGCAAAGTGCTTTGCTTTGCCACTGTGACCTCTGGGACAGGGCACTATGCAGCTCAGTTTTTGGATGGTGTAAGCTAAGCAGCAATCCTAAATTCAGCACTGTATCTTGCATGGCAAATGCTGAGCACCACTCTAAAGCACCACAGAGCACAGTATTGCTACCGGGCTGGAAGCAAAGCCCAGCTCAGCAGCAATCTGCTCAGAGCACTGGGGATCTGAGCAGGCAGCTGGTGCCACAGAGCATCCCAGCAGTGCCCAGGAGGAACACTGACCCCCAGATCCACAGGTGGGTGAAAAAGGCAGAAAATGGTACTCACGTGGCATGATGCCTTGGTCTGCCAGCTGCTCACGGGTCTTTCTCTGCTGAAGCCGTAGCTGCAAAACTGCGAGAGACAGAGTGTCAGGAAGAGACACAGGATTTTCCTAAGGTACCAGTATGTCTGTCAGGGATGATGTTCCAGGGGTCTGTGTGGCACTGAGACCTGGCACTGATCCCTGCTGCTGTGGGGCCAGACTTGGTGCAGCCAAGAAGCAGTGCCAGGGAGGGGCTGCACAGTCTGCACCAACTCAGCCCTTACTTTACACACAGATGGTAGGGATAGGACTGGATCTGGTGCAAGCGGTGCCCCCGACACTGATTTCTGCCTGATTACTTCAGCTCAAAGGGAGTCTGCATGTGGGCAGAGGGTGCTGGCAGGGAAGAAGATGGGGTTTGAAAGTCCATCACTACCTCCTCTGTATTATGGTGTGAGTATCTGTGACTGAGTGCATGAGGTTTGGTGTGGAAGCCAGATCAGCTCCCGTGACTACTCAAAACTGTTAAATTTCTGCCTAATGCAGAAATTCATAAGCCCCTTAGAAGGGGTAGATGCCATCTCTGCTGTTTGTGACCGTGGCACACCATGAGTGTAAGATAAATTTTAATTGCCTGCTAAGAGCAGAAAGGATGGAGCTGAGAGTAGGGAGAAGCACCTGTAACTAATACTGCACCACAGCTGCCACCCATAAGAACACGGTGGGAGCCTTAAGCCAGCAGATTATGGTTCCCAGGAGGTTTTTAAGTCTATAGATACTGCATGTGTTTGTTCTTCAGCATTATAATAAGCCACTTCTCCAGGACTCTTGGGTTAACTACCCTTAGGCTGAATCCTTGCTACCAGAAGCTTTGATTCAAGTGTCACTGGCTCTGCTATACTAGGGCTCTTCTTTCACAGCCTAAGGACCTCTCCTGATACCTTTATAACCAGGAGATTCTCTCCTGTCCCAGCAGTGACAATGAGTAAAGCTTTCCAGCTTCATCACCTTCCCAGAGGCATGACAGCAGTGCAGAGCCCAGCTCTGCATGCAAATATGCTTACTGGGCTGAGAGGGAGTAGAAAATGTGGTGAGGAGAAATCAGTGACATCTCTGCATGAACCTACCACTGTTCAAAGCATCTTTCTGGATAGATGGGAATGAACCACTGATTGAGGTCACTAAGTGGCTTAGAGGCATGACCTCAGCTGTAGAGCATTGAGGAGGCATCTAATGAAGAAGAGATTCCCTGAAGTATTGCTCAGTATTTACTGCATGCAAATATTAATCAGCACAGTGCAGCCCGCCTTGTGCAAGGCTATGGACATCTTTGTGGCCCAGGCCTGCAAAAGTTAGATCATCCATTGCTTAGGGAACTCTGCCAGTATTTAAGGATAACATCAGTCTACACCTCTGTTTTTGTAAATCTGTTGCCACAAAGATCAACACATGTGCATCCATCTCCTCTCCTACAAGGTAAAACATGAAATTCCCATATTTTCCTGATGGAAACTCAGTACAGCTTGCAGAAGGGCACCAACAATCACAATATGACTGCATGTTTATCTCCTGCCTACTGGCATAGCACCAGAGAGAAGCCTTAGCTGCCCTGAGAGTTGGTATTGGAAGGGGAAGAGAGGAAAGAACAGCTTTTTTTGTCCTCATAAGCAACCTGCAGAGCTCTGCCAACAGCTCATGTTTACAACACGGCTTCCCTGGGCTGTGGGATGGAGCTGAATAGCAATCCCCTCCAGAGAAGTTCCCGAAGCACAAGGCTCCCTGAAATGCCATTGCGTGTCACTTTTCCATGTCGCTTTTCCATGTCCCCTGTACAAACCTTGTCTCACAATCACAGCAAGTGTTTAGTGAAGGCCTCACAAGAGATGATTGCCTGCTAAATTCTAGCACTTTTTAGGACTCCAATGGTGGACTCTCACTGTGAGGGAGAAGTGTAGCCTTTAATACCTGGTAAAGGACGCACATATGCAGTTCTCCTTATGCCAGGGTGAAGCTGATGGTTAGAAGATGCTGGCAAACCTTGCTGCTGGGGAAGTCTGAACCCTCCCATTGCCCCTGGTACCCAGCCAGTGTTGGTGCCTTGAAGCAGCCATCCTCAGCGCTGAACTTACAGAGTTGCTGGCCCATTCTTAAATCACAGGTAAAGAAGGAAAAGTTCATCCAGCTTTGTCTATTCAGGGCAAGCTAACAGATAATGTGAAGATGAGCATGTACAAATGCCAACCATTTCCAGCCCAAGTTCAATGAATTGAAGCAGTCATTTCATCCATTGAATGTTAATTCAGATACGGATCTCCTCAGTAGGATGCACACCTTGACTCTAAGGTGGTGGCATCTTAAGATATCATCTCCAAATCCTGATGCAAACCATCTGAAAGAAGCATAGTCACAGCCAGTGTCAGTCAGTAACACTGAACACCTCTGCAGGAAGACGAAAAGCAGCCACTACCTCCAGCAGCCTCCAATTGAGAACTGCAGCTTGTGGTTTTAGCCTTGCGTATTTCTCTTGTGATTAACAATGCTTAAAAGCCAGACTGGAAGAGCCTCTGGAACCATCCTGCCAATACCCCTTAGCTGCTTCATCAAGAGGATGCGAAATTCACTGAAGCTGTGTTTGACCCCAGCCACATTCCAGTGCTCTTCCTTTGCTATGTCTGGAGGCATGAGCTCTGAGTGCAGCCTGTGACTCACTTTGAGGTTGCTGTCACCTTCCAGATAAGGGAATGATTTTTTACTATGAATATTCATATTTTTCAGCAACCCTGCTTGCTCCTATGGCACCCCTTGATGAGAAATCCCTTCCTATACAATGCAAGGCAGGTCAGAACCAAACCAGTTATTTTACTCACGATCCTTTTGTGTTAGAAATATCCTTCTCTTCTGTCCTAGATCAAAGTCCCACTTAGTGACACAGCTTCTAGAAGCACTCTCTGTGGAGGGCTTATGTCATTGGTGCTGAGAAGCCCTCTGGGCATCAGTCATGGCTGGCTCTGCTGACCCCACTTTGATCACTGCTTGTGACTCGCTAGCAATAGTCATCATCCTCTCCAGGAGGTGACCTCAGAGCTTTAGGAAGCAAAAAGAACAGCTTGGACCTTGCCTGAACTACAGATGCTCTGGAAAAGCCCCGTTCAAATCACCCTTCCCAGGAGCAGGCAGACCTGGCTTCAGTCTGCAGTGGCTGCTCACCTCTGTGGCCTGAGCCTGCAGCTATTGGGGCCTTCCTGCCATAGCTGTGACTCCTGCATGCCTTGGCACAGGGTTCATCTGATTGCATAGCTGTGAAGGTTAGCGTATGTCATCTCAGCAGCCAGTCAGGATGGGATGAACCAGGGGCCTCATCACCTGCATCAGAACATCCCGCGTGCAAAAGCATGCAGAGCACCCTGGCAGGAGGCACACAGAGGCCTCTGTAGTGGGCTCAGGGCTCATAAGAGGAAGACATGGCTGGCTATTGTTAAATCACAGCCAGCAGTAGGCAAGGAGTCCAGAGGTCCCTTCCCACCAACACTTTTGTGGCTGTCAGAGTTGGTTCCCTGGAAATCCTGAGGCAGCACAAGGCTTGCTTGGGGCTCAGGTCAGCCTCACAGCTGCCCAGGTGGGGTTGCAGGGATGCCACTTCATCTTGATGTCTGTCTGAGCACCTGGCCCCATCTCTGGCAGACCCTCCCAGCTCCTGCACATGGCTACAAGTGAGATCTCCATAAGCTGGCTTCCTGACTGGGCTGCACCAGCACCTTAGCTCTGTTTGGAAGCTGCATTCACAACCAGTGCAATTGCTGTGCTCTCACCCTCCTTTGATGCAGTGTTGCTAGCAAAGGGGACAGCTGGGCAGTTGCCTGCTGCTTCCTGCATCACCTGGAGCCACTGGGCCAGTTCTGCTCATCTGCATAGCTGAGATGTGAACCAGTAGTTTGACCAGCAACTGAAGCTGGCAGTGATACCGATAAAAGCAAGAGTGAAGACACTGTCACCTCTGCTGACCAACCCAGCAGCTCATTCCTACCGTCCTTGGCCCCATAGCTGGGCTTTTAAGAACATGAGTGCAGCTGAGTGGGGTGCAGGATGAGGACTGCTCTGCTGGGACACCAGGGAGGTGGCAGTGCGTTGGGAATGGGCTGATGGGGAGGAGAGACTCCTGTTTTCAACAGCAGCGGCAGCAGCAGCAACGGCAGCTTAGCTGCATGTCAAACAACAGCTGAGAAAACATGAAACACCAGGCCCTGCCATGCTGGCTGTACACAGATGAATGCGGAGTCACCAGCACTCTTAGCTGGGTAATCAGCCAGGGTTTGGGCTGACACCACAAGCAGAGCAAAGCAGTGATCCATCAGAGCAGCTTAGGGCCTGCTGCCCTGAGTTTCCCCATGGATCTTGGACTCCCTGCTCTGCTGGTAGCCGGGACTCAGTGAATGGGTTTTTTTCTTTTTTTTTCTGTAGCATCACATCTCCAGGCCTCTGACACAACCTGTGTGAGATTCGTGTATGCAGAGAAGTTGGCAGACACAGCCCTGGAGAAGAGGCAGCTGTCGTCAGCCACTCCCAGCCAGGAGCTGCCTTGCAGCCAGCTTTGCCTCTACATGTGATGCTCAGTGCTTTGGGAGTGGATGTGTTTCCTCAAGTTTCTGTACTTCCTGGGAGGCCACACATCACCACAATGAAATCTCAGCTATATCAGTGAGAACAGCATCTCAAAACCCATATCCAGGTCCACAACTGGAAGAGTCTAAAGACTACATCTGGGTGACAAGAAGCACAGACCCACCACTATCAGGTGTCACCAGAAAGGCACAGGAGACCACTAAAGAACAACCAGCTGTGTTCATCACAACACACAACCCAACCCCTGCGAGAACACGCTGTCACCAGTCTTCCTTGGCACGATCCCCTCAGCCTCCCTTTGAGCAGTCTGCACGTCCTTCTCCTCAAGCACAGTGAGGTATGGCTCAATCTGCGCTGTAACACATGCCTAACTGACAGAGAAACAGATTTTTGACAGCTAAAACACCAAGGTACAAGATGCTGGAATGATAACGTAAACCCAACAATGGTCTATAATCAAGTCAGTGTTGTACAAAAACTTTATGAAATCACAAAACTGTTATCAGCTACAGATAGGCCATGGTCTGAACATAGGCGCTGGCTGTGACCTGAACGAATGCCTGATTGGAAAGGAAATATGTGCACACACATTTTCTTTGAAAAATGAAGATTCCACTCCCACGTCCAGTCTACCACCCTACCAAGACCTTCTGTCTTCTGCCATTAACAACCTGCAGATTTCAGTCCAAATCCCTCTCTCCACCATGGCAGACAGAATAATTTCATCTCCCATCTTGACCATCTTACCTCAAGCTCTAATTCTTTCCTCTATACAGGCAAGCAAGTCTTCGTTGAACATTCACATCTGTGCGTCCACAACCAGGCATGGATATTGCCCCTTGTACGGCACACGGAGACATGTTTATAGTGTTACACTTCCACTTTCCACCAATTATCTGGACTGCCACTGTTGTTATACCATCTAAACTCTCTTTCCTTATCGCTGAACAGCAAAGGTCAGAGGTAAGGTTAATTCTGCACTCGCCAGCTTTGTTTGCTCTGTCTGATGACAACACTTCTCTGCGTCTGGAGCACAATTGGTTTGTATTCAAAGCAGAAGATCACATAAATAATTGTCTCTGGGAAGAGTTAAATACTTTCTGGAACAGCCCTTCAATGTTCTGGTTGATTTAATGCAATCCCATTGACAACTGGAGCACATGCGATAGCATGGCAGGCTTGAAGAATCATAATTCCAGCAAAATTTGTCAGGATGACCTCAGATCAGTATATTTATCTTTGGCAAAAATAGACAAAATAAACACGCACACAAATCCTGGAGGAAGGGGAGAGGAAACCTAACGGCCTGCCACATGCTGGTGGTTGGATCTGGCTGCTCTGGAGCAGCTCCTGGTGCTCTGCACTGCGGGAACTGCATCTCTCCACATAGCACAGCTGTGCTGGTCCTTCTCTACAGGCCACCGGGAAGACAAGAGCAAGAGGAAACACTGTGGGACTGAAGGAGGATTACAGGGCACTGTGTGGAAAAGCCACCAACTCCAGCAGCCCGGCCTTCCCTGGGCAAAGTCTTCTGTGCTGCTCTTGCTGCTGGGTGGAAGCAAGGCACCCACAAAGCACTCCAGGAAGGACACTCACATGCCACCTCCTTCTCACTGCCACCTCTATACCCAACTATCTGCCTGCTGTGTGTCACAGATATCAAGGAGATTCTGGGATGAAGAAACAGCAAGTATGTCATGTATTTCTTGCACTCTCTAGCACACAAATGACTCTCTGCTGTTCAGTGTACGCAAACTTTGGAGAAACAACAAAAATGCGGTTATTAAGATTTACCCCAGCCTTTAATGACATTAGCATGGGATCCTTCAAGAGAGATTCTGACTTATCATGAGTCACAGAGCACAGTTAATCTTGCCAATACCCGGGGGGCTAGCAGAGCCTCATACCTGCCTGTGAAAGACCACTGCCAAAGCAAGGATGCACCATGAAGCTCTGCATCCCCCTGGCTGGTTCCTCACTTCCTGCTGTCACTCTGGGGTATGCAGCTACCAAGGCTGCACATGGAGCAGGGGCAGCAGAGAAAAATGTCCCTAAGAGACTTATGTAAAAGAGATTTCACTGCTTCAACCACATTATACTAGCTTTTTTTTTCATTGTCCTCCATGCTTCTAAAATCCAAAGAAGGCGGCAGCATTACTGATCTATTGGCACTCCTATGGCCGCGGCAATGCAAACGGCAAAGGGCAGTTGTGCATTGGGGATCTTGGCAGGCCTGACTCGACCTTAACAAATAGGCAGAGAAATCTCGTCAAATGGGAATCTTGTCTTTCACCAGGCAATAGTGAGGAGTGGCAGCTGTGGGAATCAGTCATGCACCAAAGAATGCCCCACAAATTGACTGCCCCAGAAATGCTGAAAGGCACGAGAATTTATGGGCGCAGTGACCCACAAAGTTTACTTTTACTGAAGAATCATTTGAAAAATATGTTTAGAGATCCCACTGTTGGTTCCACAATAAAGCCAGCTTACAAACAAAGCAGAAATGAGCCTCAAAAACAATACTGGTTCATTTGCAAAGAATGCAGGGACACACAGTGCAGCCCATCCTGCTTGCTTCAGAAAGGTGGCAGTGTTGCTTTGTAGTTGCTGGAGGAATTGTTACAGATTTTTTTTTCAAATGAACAGCAACGCAACATAATATACCAACAAAATCTAAGGAATGACTTAATCTAGTGAAATGTAAGATCAGAGTGATATGGAAACCACACCAAAGCCCTGGACCCAAGTTTTGTATAATTGAGCCAAACTAGGACACTCGTGTTTGCACACACACTCTTAGGTTTTCAACCAATTGCCAACTTTGCATTTGCTGAGAAAACAAAGTTTAAGTTGACCACCCAGCTATCTAAGAGATCCTGATAACACCACTCATGTCTACCATCAGTGTCATAAATCTCCAATCTCATTATCTGCAGCGCACAAGGAGGCACGCAGACACACACGCGCGCACACACACACACACATGCGGAACGGCTGACATGCCAGACCATCTGCCAACGTGACGGCCCGTCCTGCCCCACAGCATTGCGTGGGGCACATGCAGCTGGTTTGTCCCAACATCCCCACTGATAACTTCACAGCGAGGACTTTGCCCCTGTGACTGAAGCAAGCTCTGTCAATATTACAGTATGTTATATTCGTTAACAAACATTATGAGACACCCGCTCGGAAGCATAGCATACTTACTATAAATATAGCCAGCGAATAAAGGCATGAATATCCAGCAGAGGGTCTGATTTAGAAGGGACCGTCCCATAGTTCACCTTCACTCACCTTCACTCGTGCTGAGCGTCCTCTGAGCAGCCCCTTAGCGGAGCTCCCCCTGCCCTACGCGACTGAGACATGTTTTACTCGCAAACCCTCCGAGAGTGGCGATCAATTGTGTGGCTCTGGTTTTATTTCTCTGATGATGTCACTTTAAATACTTTTCATGTTCCATTTGTTATTTTTACTTCTAAAAATGACGCATTTCTTCAAATTCATTTTTCTCCAATTAGTCACAACTTTAATGGAACAAAGTCAGCTGCCTGCATGTCAGAGTGAGCGCCGGGCCCGTCCCCACCGCCGCTACCACCGCAGCCCCCGAGCACCTGGGACGGACAGACAGCGCTCCGTATGCTGCTTTTCACAGATGCCCTTCTGGCTTCCTGCCCAAATCCTATAATGTAGGGTCAGGGCAGGGGACCCGGCAAGTGCAATTTTGCCAAAACTAACCACAGGCATAAATTGAAGACAATAAAAAACCAGAAGAAGAAGAAAAAAAAAGAAGAAAGAAGCAGAGAGAAGGGAAGATGAATTTCTCCACTTGCAGAATAGCCTCTGTAAGAGCAAAGCTGTGACAACTCTATGACCCCCTGAATATTTTGCTCGCATGCTGCTTCCAAACATTTAATGCAAAACAGTCTGTGGCTGCGGCTTGCCAGAGAGAGAAGTTTTAAGAGAAATCTGGAGGTTTCCCCTACCTGATCTGAACTTGCTCCGAATCAGCAAGGAGTGCTCAGACCCCAGGAGTGTCATGGTGTCTTGGGGACCAGATCCAGACGCCCCTCACTTAAACCATTAACTTCCTCCAAAGAGAAAAGCTGGCCACGGCTAGTGCTCAGGATTCATCCAGCTCTCCCGGACCCTCTGGGTGCTTTTACAGCTGGCTGGTAAGAAGCAGCAAGTGGCTTTGAAAGATTTGGTCCCATCCAGTACTGACCCTCCACAGAAACCAACTGCTCCCCCTGTGCTGTGTTGAACTAATTAACTTTTCGCTAGCGGGAGCCTCCTCCCGCGCGGAGTTTACTACCAGCAGCTGGGTGTCCTGGCTGATGTCATCGTCTAGCGGGGAGCAGCGACTATCGGAAAGGGTCTTAGCAAAGACAGAAGTTTGATATCTGATACTAATTACTACCGGCCGGTACGCAGCCAATCAGGGCTCTCCCTGTCTCAGGGACTTTCGGAGCTGCTTGGAAATATCAACAGAGCGAAGGCTTAACTCTTTGCAGCGTGGTGCGGGACGGGCCCCGCACCTCTATGCGCTGTGTGGGCTGTGGGTTCCCTCTGAGCCCAAGGAAGGGTTGGCAGCTGGGCATGGCTTCACGAGTGGCAGTGCCCTCTCCATCAGAGAGAAGAAGGAGCATCGGAGGTGCCGCTGTGCTCTGCTGTCTCTCATCCAGCTCCTGCAGGTGGGCTGCGTACCTTCAGCTGCACAAACCTCCTGGTTTAGCTGCACCAACCTCCCGGGGACCCAGGGACTGCTTGGAGAAGCTGAAAGCATTTCAGCTGCATTTCCCTCCTGCAGTACAGGCATGGCCAGAGCTGCACTGCTTTGTGCCCACCTTTGTCAGCACGTGGCTGTGCCCATAGTATTGCCTTCTTGAGATGTTTGCATACTTCTTGAGATGTTTGCAGGTGCATAGGACAAATCCTCTTGTTCTCCTACTTGTGGCACTCAGAATAATGCCAAAGAAAAGAGGCAGGGTTTGAATCATGATCCACGTTTCCCATGCTACAGATGAGCAGTGTGACCCTGAGGAGGCTGGGCTCAGCCACCAGCTGGACATAGCTGCAGGGCAGGAAGCATCTCCACCTACCAAACATTCTCTCACAGAACAAAACCTTTCAGAAGACATGCTGAGTAAAGTGGTGCAGATCCTTTGAGGTTCCCCTTCCCAAGCCCACGTCTGGTTCACTTCAGGTAAATGTAAGAGAGGGAACTGACAGCACATTTTCCCTAGAAACAGAAGTCTTAAAAGCTGAGGACACATGGGACTCACCTGGGCAGGAAGCTATCCTTGTAGAGCATAAAATCCCACCTGAAAACTTCTTCAGATGTGATGGGTGTTTATCTTTTTCTTTCTTTCTCCTTCTCTTTTTTCTCCTTTCCTTTCTCCCTTCCTTCCATGGCTACTGTTCTACAGTTTCTGTTAGTCCAGTTATGCATTTTGGTTTGGTGATACAAATTTCAAGGCTTGCAGACCCATAGGCTCATGTTGCCAAAGACCCTTGGTACCTCGTAGCCCCAGCAGCCCTGCTTACATCCACACAGCACTGATGACTGTGTAGTGCTGGGTTTCCTGGCCATCATGTATTCCATGTTCTGAGCTGATTCCCAAAACGAGCTGGACCTGTGGCTTCCTTGTCATAGTACCTCTGATATTTCTTAATGTCTGAGAGGATTAAAATCACTGAAACAAATTCATGTCCAAGCACAGATCTGAAACAGAGCTCTGGAAACAGAGCCCTGCTGTACTGTCCAGCAATCTGGCCAGGAGTTTATTCCTTACTAATCTTGCCTAATGCTTGTTTCACTACTTGAAATGTCCTGTTTGATGGAGATTTCCTGATGAATAGTGCTTCATCCTGAAGCAAATGACACCATTTAACAGAACCACACCATGAACAGCCCAAGGACAAGACAGGGCTTGTCAACACCCATAGCCTCAGGCTACAGTTTCTTGCAGTGGAAATTCACTGCAAAATCCTGTAGGATTTACTCTCCCTGCCATTGAAAGCCCCACTCAGGTACCCACACTCCTTCTGGTGCCTGCAGGTTCCTCGTGATTCTCCATCCTTCATTGGGTGGACTCGCCCAGTGATTAAAGTACTTCTGTTTTCTAGCATGGACACATAAAATTGGGTAGAGAGATGATACCATAACTTTTCAGAGCAGTCTGGAGATGCATATGAAGTAGTGGATAAAACAGAACCAATATGAATATTCAGTTTTTGACTTACAGGAAACTTTTCACCTGGTCTCTTGTGTGAGTGTGGTGAAAACTCAGATTTGTTCCAAGGCAGAGAGCAAGGTATTATAATGAGTGACAGTCTGGAACGCTCAAGAAAAGCAAGTAGAAAAGTTGAGCAATGATCAACTGGGAAAAAGGATGAACAGTATGTTCATTAATGTTTCAGCTAGTAAACTGTTCAGTCAAATCCCAGAAGGTTCAAAAGATTTGGGTGTTACCTGACCCAACTGGGGAGCATGAGAGAGAGAAAGTAAATTCCTTACTTTCAGATCTGAAGGGAGGGTAAAACCTCCAAACTTCCCAAGTACGGAAGCCTGAGAGATGGAGTCATGCAAAAAGCACAGGTTCCTTGAGCCTGGGTCACTCTGAATGTGTGCAGTGGTAAGCGTATAAGGTGGTATCCGTGCCATCTGGGATAAAGCTTTTTAGTTAGATATACAGAGATTGTTCAACTGGATTAATTCTCACAATTGCTCATTAGAAATATGAAAGTCAGCCCTGAAGGCTAGTAGCTGTGCTTGATTGCTGCTGCTGCGGCTTTTTTCCCTCCTCTGGGGCATTTCAAGCTCATCAAGGGAAAGACTGTCACAGCTTACATTGGTTCTTTTTTTTCCCCCCTTTTTGAAAACTATATATATATCAGCTAAAGCCTGCTGGCCTATCACTGTCCTTTCCTTAAATTCCCAGATCCCCAGATTCTTTGTGGGGGCACTCTGCTGAATGACACTAAAAACAGAAAGGACAAAAGCACAAAGACTGAAGTATCTAATGAAGGTGCTTCATCTGGTGCATATGATTTCACCTGGAAAGTCACAATCTGGTTAAACCATAGTTTCTTCCAGATAACCTTGGTGCCTGGTGCTGCTCTCCGTACAGATGCCCGACCAGGAGGTGTTGGAGCCACCTGGTGGAGTCCCCTCTGTGCTCTCCTGAGAAGGGCATTGAAGCAGTCACTTTGGTACCCATTGGACAAGGGGACGACATTTCTCAAGTCTGAAGTGACCCTCTTTCCTGATCTGGAACTGCCAGTGCAGGCCTCAGAAGTGTGGGGATGCACAGAGGTCGATCCTTTTTCCCACTGTATGAATTATTTGCATTTATTGACATTGAATTTCATCTGGTGTTATCTTTCATGTGTTCAGCATGAAGAGAATCTTCTGCAAGTCTTTGGAGGAAGATTTACTTCTGACTGCTTTGGTCATTTTTGAATCATCAGCCCTCTTCAATGGTGCTTCTGCTGAGCAGTCCCCTCCAAACACACATTCTTTTGTCACTCCACAGTCACCACACTCTAGTGTTAAAAAATGACCATTTACTCCCATATCTTAGAAGTCATTCAAACCTGGAAGACTCTTCCACTTCCTACAAACAGATTTGGAGCTGGGGGTGTCTGAGCAGAGATCTCATTGGCTAACTCATGGCAAATTTCTTCTGAAGTCCCTTCTGATGCTACTTCAACAGCTCCTTAGACACAGTGCTAGGAAAGTCGGTCCTCAGCATACTGGTATGCCTGGAGATGTTACCCCTGCTCCCTGTCCTTCCTCATTTCTTCTGGTGATGCTTGCAATGGCTGTTCCTCTCTCCCTGGAATGCTTTAAATAGTCTGCCATTTGTTTATCCCAAATGAGAGCAGAGCTCTGCCCTTGACCAGCAAGATAAACAAGACAGGTAAGATGCACACATGTTAGGGATCAGCAAGGCACTTCATGCGCTCCATCAGACATGGCTCTGAACTACCTGTGGCCCACGGCCACCTGTCCATCTGGCATCCTCTCAGAGAATTAGCTGAAGCCCAATGTGCTCTCCTCCCATCCTTGCCCCACCACTCCACCCCTGGGGAGCAGCCCAGTAAAACCTGTCTCCAAACCTCACAAAGTCTCTGGTCACTGTCCACATTTCTCAGAATATGGTGCAACCTCCAGGAGAGGACCTGTCTCCACAGCTGACTCAGCTGCTGAATTCATAGTCCAGAGATGGTGTTCCCCTGCACTGGTCATTATGGGAGAGTCAGCCTGTCTGCATGTATCCCTGACAACCTCAAGAAACAGAGGTAAGCTGTCCCGAGTAAATCTCAGACCGGAGACAAGGAGGGTGCACAGAAACTGAGATCAGACACAGATACTGAGCCATT
This sequence comes from Tetrao urogallus, assembly GCF_951394365.1. Classification (NCBI taxonomy): domain Eukaryota; kingdom Metazoa; phylum Chordata; class Aves; order Galliformes; family Phasianidae; genus Tetrao; species Tetrao urogallus. The sequence goes on along the minus strand of NC_136831.1, from coordinate 9,927,940 downwards.
TGCCTGGAGGTTATCTGCTTTTGATAGCATGGGAACAGAGCATATACCGTTCCACACGTGTTCATGTGTTTCCAGAGCTCATGCTGCCCAATCCTCTGTGTGTGTGAGCCCATTTGCCACCAGGCACTGTGCTGCCCCATGGCACTGCTCGGCTCTGAGCACAGCCGGCACGGCCACTGCTGCCACTTCACTCTGGCAGATGAAACAAGCCTGTAGGTACGCAAATACTAAGTCCAGCATTGCTCCCCATTCTTCTGTTTCCAGCACTTCCATAGGCACCTTTGCTATAATGAAGTCTTACTGACTTCAGTGAGTGAAAGAGTGAAGGAGCCTTAAATACCAGCATAAATTACTCACGGTAGGGAATTCCTTTGAACTGAGAAGTCACACCCCAGAGCCACAAGGATATCAGCTCTGTGTTGCTCACCAGATACCAGGAAGCAGTCCCTTCTAATCTCCCAGCACACCCTATTGTTTATGGTACTGATTTATTTTAAAGCAGATTGTTTGTTTCTATGTAGATTTGCATCTGTGGGAAAAAGACCGAAAGGAGCTGATGTTTCTGCATGATCCCCCAGGGGACTCAGAGGATCAGTGTGTGACACAGTGCCTGTGCCACGGGCAGCATGAGTCCAGCAGGTCTGAGAGCAGCAGAGCAGCAGCTACAGCAGTGATATCTCCTAGATCCCAGCCTGGGCTGTGCTGCCAGATGAGTCTGGGCTCTGCCTCCTGCCATTTCACCTTTGTGCAAGGGATCCATTCTGCCTGGTGCACTGGACAGGAGAGCCAGCCAGCCAGCCAGCCCTGTGCCCAAGAAGCAGCTTGCAGCCTGCACAGCCTGCACCTGCCATTTTGCTTGTGTAACCCAGCTACTGTGGGTGTTGATGCCACTTGGTGGTGGTGTCAGCAGCTCCTGAATTCAGCAAGCCAGACTCACCACAGGGCATAGAGTTAGATGTAATGCCAAGTAAAAAGGTCCTGCAGACATTTTACAACTGTCCATGCAGGTGATTCTTCCCCAAAGCTGGTGCCCTGCCATGTCTGTGCACACCATTCTCTCCAGGAGCATGAGCGTGGTTTGTCTTTCACTTCTCTCTAATGCCCTACAGCTCCATGGGGAGACTGGGGGCAGATCTTCCTGTTAATAGGTCCCAGTGATGGAAACCCTGACCAATGCAGCCAACTGAAGTTAGGGCAGATTGGAACGTCCTCCTCTGAGACTGCCCCAGCAGAGTTCCAGCTGTGCTTCAGGCATGACCTTCTGGAACCTGCAAACAAATGACTGTCTACTGCACGCCTGAGAGTAACAGAAGAAGTTCTATGGGTCTCATATGGCAGTAGGATACTCCTGTCCATGATCTGGGACAGGCAGTGCTTTTCTGAGTGTGAGCCAGCAAAGCCGCAGTGTCTCTGTCACTGTGAAGCAGAGGTGGCCTCTAGGGAAAAACTCAGAATGTTCCTAGCTTGGTCTTAGCTAAGGGCTTGGCCCAGAGCTTAAGATTTTTTCAGTTGGGAGCTGTGAGTATGGATGGTCCCACGCAGCCCACTCCTTCCCTTCTGCCTGTCTTAAATTGGCTGATCTGCCACTGCCAGTCATTGTGGCTGGTCCTTCACCTCTCTGTGTCCTCAGTGAGCCCGAGGGCAGGAATTCAGAGTGGAGATGTCATGAGCTCTTCCCAGTTCTGACAGCTTGAATTCAAGCTGTGAACTATTTATCACAATGCTACAAACATCCAAGCAAGGTCTCTTAATTTATGAAGGTCCGGTAGATGTTATGCAATTGACAACATGAACACAAAAATACTTCTGCACTTTACTAACGCTACTATGAAGCTGTCTGATGTTTTCATCATAATATTTACTTCTCTGCAAATGCTCTAAATTCTCCAATCCCAATTCAAAACAGAAAGATCAGAGAATGAAAATAGGGACATGACATAGCTGTTTAAAGATTATGTAAAATGTTTTCTACTAGCGTAAATATTTGATTGTAAAACTCTGCCTGTTGTGCTTACAGAGCAGGGTGTGCAGGGAGTGGTTCTGTCTCACATCTCAGGGCCACGGTGGGACAGAGGTGGTGGGGAGCAAAAGGCCCAAAGCCCAGTTTGCCCAGGAAGGTGACCAGACAGGTGGCACTGGGACGGGAACATGCTGTTGTGAGCTGTGAACATGCTGTCAGGTTGAGCAGTGCATTGCTGGAGCTCAAGATGCAGGCAGGTGCTTAATGCGCCCGCCCCGAGCTCTGGTGGCTTGCTGGCTAAGTGGAAATGGGAAGGGAGCAAAGCAATGGCAAAGGCAGTGTCAGCTCTGGAGCTCCCAGCTGACTGCCTCTGCTGACCTCCAAGTGCTGAGATGCTGCAGAATGATGCTGGGCAGCACATGGGTGTCTGCAGGGGCTGCACAAGCCCTGTTAGCCCGCGGGAGGGTCTCTGTGGCCAGGCATAGCAGAAACCATCTGACTTTAGACCTAAAGGTGTCTGAGCATTCACGTCCAGCAGAGTGGCCTGGTGCTGTTCCCTCTGCAGGGGGACTCTGAGCAAGTCACAGTCTCTTTTTTGTTTCCTTATCTCTAAACAATGGATAATGAGGCTAACCCCTCCACAAAGCACTTGGAAAACTCCCACCAGAAGGGTAAGATAAAGGCTGTATTGTTGTAAGTCCCGCAGCAGCTCTAAATCTTGAGGTTTCACTACAAAGCAGCCTGCCCAGCCCTACCTCTGCTGCATCGAGGGAGGGCAGTGACGGTGAATTGAGCATTTCCATCTACATCCCCTCCTCCTGCCCGCCAAGCTCTGCAGTCCAGCCCTAAGTGAGAAGTGTGCTTTGAGGCAGGGACTGTGTCAGGCTCTGCCCAGCGGTGCAAAGCTGGTCGGGGTGAGCAGAGCTAAAGCCCCTGATATACATCGGATGGGTTGGGAGCATTATGTATTTCTGGAATGCCTTCTGGTCTTTATTAAAATGAAACCACAGCCAGCCCAAGAGAGCTCATCGCCCAGGCACGGGGCCAAGTATAAGTTACTTCTACAAATATTTATTTAACCATATCAATGACAAACTCTTTTGTATAAATGTTTTTATTTAATCATAATTTACCAATTATTTTAAATCAATTGTTTGCCTGGTTTCTAAACACTAATCAAGAGGCTTGCATTAGCATTACTCAGGCGGATTAGATGCATTATTTCTCTGAAGCTTGTGCCATTGCTTGCCTGCCTTGGCCAAGGAAGAGGGTGCAGATGGATCCCAAATTTCACTTTGATTGTCAGATTCCTGGAGGACCCCACTGGCAGCACTGCCAGCCGTCCCCACCCAGGTGACCTCTGGGCTCAGAGGCATTCCTCAGCCACAGGGGCTCATGGATGCTGATCCCACCTGAGCTGCTCAGGATGAGATTCCCTTTGGCTTCCCTGGGTCCCTGCTCTCGCAGAGCTGCCGGCCCTGTCACAGATGCTGCCAGCTCCCTGTTCTGCTGCTGCTCACCCCTCATGCCCAAGCCTGGACTTGTCACAGTGTAGAAATTCCTCAGTGCCCCTTCAGCCCAGGGTCTCTGGCAAGAATTTATGAGCGTGCATGAGGCTGCTCAGGGCAGAACAGGAGCCCATGGATGCACGTATTTGCCCATGGTGTCCAGCCCCACTCCCAACCCTCTGGGCTCCCTCACCATTGCAAGAACGTCCCAGAAGGCCCTGTCTTCTTTTACCCCAGCTCTCTCACATGAGTCCTGTCCACCTCTCTGTGCCCAGGTGATGCTCAAAAACAGAGACTTCTGCAGGGCCCTGCCTCCTCCAGAGCACTTTGAGATGTGTCAGGATACTGTGTACAGAGCCGCTGGGCGCCGGGTGCTGCTGTGCTCCATGCAGAGCACTGTGTCCCTTGCAGCAGCCAGAACAGCACTGCTGAGCAGCCCGTGGTGAGAGCAGGGCGCTGCGAGCTGCTCCTGTTGTTTATTTACAGGATTTCAGGCTGCTACTGTCTTGCACCTTGGCTCGCCTGCTGCAAGCACAGGCTCTGCAGGGAGCTCTGTGCTCAAGCAAGCGGCTGCTCAGTGTCTGCTGCTGGGACAGGGCTGGCCTCAGTGGAGCTTCCCACCTCCCCCCCAAAAACTCCTCCCTGTCTGATCCTCCCCCTGGAAAACACCTCAGGGTCTCTTTGACATGAGATTTCAAAAAAATTTCTTCCAAGATAATCAAACCCCCAAAAACACAAAGTCAAACTGGGCAGGTTTGAGGTAATCCTCAGATTTACCTACTGCTTTAAAAATTATGAAAACAGAAAGCAATGCTAGGTAGATCCTTTGAAGACTTAAGTATGGTGCTTTTTTTCCTCTGGGTGATGAGGAATAGACTCACTGCTAGAGATGCCGCAGCACGGCACTTCAAAACACTTAGCTGCATGGCCTTGCAGCCATACCTCTGCAGTAAGAAAGCAGGAAAATGATGGTAACAGGGAGCTTCCTACTGTTGACACATAAACAAAGGGAAAGTTATTTGGACAGGGCTCTGAAATACTGTGTAAACACAGACCTAATGTAATAACGCAGATGCAGAGCAAACCCTTGGAAAGAAAATAATTATTCACATGATGCTAAAAAGCATTTTCATGCCTCTTTTGAGGGAAAATGAACCAAGAGGAGGTCCGTGTCCTTGGTTTTTACAATATCCTATTTTCTACAAATCTGCTTTTAGAAATGAATGTTTTCACTTCTTCCTTGAAAGTTCTGTAGGCGGTTTTGGAGCCTCCCATCTCCAAGTAGGAAGGAAGAGGCTCTGTGAGAAGTCTACACCTGACCTGTGCCGTTCTGTCCTCAAGCTGGTGGAAGGGGGCTGCCCAGGGATGAAGAAGGGCTCTGGGCATCACTGTAAGAAGGGTCTGCTCTCCTCAAAGTATGAGGTCTGCTGTTTCGTGAGATCCATACTCATCCTTCCCAATGTGTCTGTCTCCAAATTAGGTCCAGAGTTCAGCTTCTCTTTTGTACAGGCAGGGACAAAAGCAGGTGCTGGCAGAGGGCCATTCCCTTTGCTTATCTAGCACCTTGAGCTCAGACTGGGACAACGGGCCTTTGGAGGAAACATTCTTCTTCCGTCAAGCAGAGAGGAAGCCTAGATGACAGCTAAGACTAGATCCTAACTTTCAGATAATGGATGCGAGTGAAGAATCCCATCAGAAGTGGCCGAGACTAATGGACAGAGGGGAAGGTTGGTCACCATACAGTGTGGGAAGAGGAGCGTAGAGAAAGTTATAAAGACCAAAGACTCCTGGTGAAACGAGGGCAGTACTGTGATATAGTGCATACCTGCTAAATGAGCAGGTATGAAGTTGTGGAAACTGATTTCAAGCAGTACTGGGTAGCGCTGTTAGAAAGCACGTAAAGGAAAAAGGTCAGGAAAACCTGGCAGTTTTGTTATAACCAACGTAACAAGCAGCTGGGATGAACAGTGCAGCAAGCCCTGTCTTGCCTTCTCCTCACCTTTTCTTCAGCCCTCTCCTAAAATCCACTCCAGCTGGCCATGTAGATACATTAAAAGAGCTGTGGTGTTTATGAACAAAGCACAAAGCTTGTCAGTCTTAAGACTTAACAGAACTAAGATGTGGAGGTACTGCCAACTTGTGCTCCATTAGCTGGGACAGCCTGTCATCATCTTCCTATGGCCATGTGAGGTATGCTGGTATTGCTTCAGCCCAATCTTATCACGGCCAGAGGGAAGTGTTTAATGTTTACCATATAGTTACAGCCCAAATTCTGTGAAGTTGACTGCTAATGGCAGAGTCCTTCTGTGGGCCCAACACTGTCATGGAATCATAGAATCACAGAATGGTTTGGGTCGGAAGGGGCCTTAAAGCCCATCCAGCCACCACCCTGCTGTGGGCTGGTGACCTCCCATCAGACCAGGCTGCCCAGGGCCCCATCCAGCCTTGGGCACCTCCATGCATGGGGCACCCACATCTCCCTGGGCAAACTGTTCCAGTGAGAACAAAATTGGCAGTCATTATACAGCAATGGGAAAGCTTAAGTGGATATAAACTTGGTGAATAGATATAAGCTGCTGGAAATAAACTTGGTAATTGAAAACAGGCCAGTATGGCTTCAACCAAAGTGGCTAACTGTGTCTTGAATGTCTTTCTTCTATGCACTCTCATGGGCCCAGCACACATTCATCAGCCTGGCAACTATTCCAGATGGCAGTGGGACAGTGAGGCTGTGATGAATTGTAACCTGACTTGAGCCACTAGAAAATTCACCTGGAGTGTCTTGTACTAAGTGCTGCCATTAAGCCTAATAAATCTAGATCTCCTGACAAAGGTCTCAGGTGATGTCTTGAGGTCTTTATGTGAGGTAATAATAACTATGTGTGTTGAGACAAGGTATGACAAGTCTCTGTGCAGTGCAACCAGATAGGGTCAGAGAGCTCCTACAGGAAAACATCACAGATTGTAAGACAAGAAGTTTTCTCTTGACTAAACTCCCAAGAAAATAATGTGAAGGTCAACAAAGACAGTGAGGTCCTTGGTACACCATAACATCTACACCAATGCAGTGCTGATGGGAGCGGGATCAGATGTGCAAAAGCGACAACTGTTTGAAGCCACACTTAGAAAATGAAACTGCCTGACAAGGGTCTGCAGGTAGGACAGGCTCATGAAAGATGAAATGGAAGATGCCTCCATGGAATGTCATGTACTTATTCATATGGGTGGTAAGTAGATGGCCGGACTAGAAGTCCTTGCAGGTTTCTTCCAACAATGAAGATTCTGTGAGTCTAGGACTCAGGTCAGGGAATACGATAGAAAAGTGGATGTGCCATGGGACATTTATTATGACTTGTTCTGTCTGAGGAGCAACCTCACGTCATGCAGTCTCAGACCTCTGATCCCCAACTGGTCATCCAGGCACATCTGGAAATGTGAAATGTACCAGGGAGCAAGGAAGGATCCCTGGGTTCTGTATTAATTTTAGGCTATTTATGTAAGTTACTTTTCTTATCTTCTCTAACTATTTATAGTTTGTTTGTATGTTTAAGACCTAGACGTATCCCACTATGTTTCAATAAATCTGAAATATCTTTGTTGACAAAAAGAAATATTGTCTGCTGTTAATGAAAATAAAGTAATGAGTTACTTCTATCATTAGTATTTTAGTAATTACTTTCAGGGCTTATGTTGACTCAAATATACTAAATCTTAGTTTTTGCTTCTTTTTTTCTTCTTAAAACAACAAATTTAAGAATTAGTTGCTTTAGTTTGAAGGGCATCCACTCTATGAAAACTAGCAATAAGACAGACAAAATAGATTTTCCTTCCAAAACATCTAATATTGTCACTAACACTCATCACCAGGCAAATCAATGCAAATGCAAAATGCCTCAAATGCCTGCCATCACCAGTACATGTGCTGGTGACAGCCTCATCTGAAGAATATGCAATGGGACAAACCCAATTCCTCTGGCTGGCATTTCTTTGTCATTGCTGTCTAATATGCAGTTGCAAAAAAGTGTCAGTCTCTGAGTCCTGAGTACTGGGTTTGTCTGGAGACAGCACTTTGTATTTGCTACCCAGAAAATGCATGCTGGGAACTTTCTTCTAGAAGGGAGAACAGTGATGGGGGATGGGAGCTGGCTGGCTGCTCAGAGCGCTCGTGCAGTTCCACCTGAGCGTCAGGGGTCACCAAGCAGGCAATGTGCCACCGAGGTGATGAGCAGCCCAGACCAACAGCTGATAATCTACAAGAAACACTGAGAGTGACATAAATGCCTCCTTCCTATTTTCTTTTAATAAAACCATTTCTAAACGCGTCCATTTCCTACTAGGGAAGGGGAGAGAGCAGACATCCAAAAGTCCATTGCCCTGCATAGCACAGAGTGCAGAACCAGCAACAGGGGAAGCTCAGCCCCGCTCCCAGTGAACGTCGGCTCTGCCCCTTCAGCATCCCCTAAATGTTCTGAAAGCAGAAGGTAGCAGGTTAGTTAGACTTCCTTTACTCTGAGCTTTCAATGTGAATGTCCGTTTGATAGCTAAATGAATAACAAAAGTGCATTACAGCAAAGCGGCCCGGCCCAGCAGTGGGAGCAGGACCGGTGCAGGAATATTTTTCTAAAGATCCCTTCTGGAATGTTATTTTGAACTCTTCGAAACGGCAAAGGTTTTTAGACATTGTGTGTTTTGTTAAGTGTCCTCTGGGAAAGCTGGGTTTAAAATTAGTCAAACTCTTTCACTTTTTTAAACCCTTCCCTAAAATAGTTGATATAAAATTTGGTGGGAATTCTGTTGAGAGCTTAAATTGGCTGAAACAGACAATCTAATGGAAATGACATTTGGGGAAAAAATGTGAAAAACCTGGGTTCCTTTCTGGCTTCCAATGACATAATCTGAGCACGGCAGGACCGCCTGCTGCTCCGAGAGCTGCCCTGACCCAGGCCCTGGTCACCAGTTTCCCTCGTATGGGAGGAGGAGGCAAACAGCTGGGAGAGAGCTGAAGGAAGGACATGGCTGCTCTGCTGTGGCACTGCCCGTCTTCTGCTGTGTGCTGTGGGCTGATATTTGTCACCCTTGGAGTGGATAATATGACAAGGAGGCCAGCATGTGCCCGAGCCTCCATCCGTCAGCATGCAGCACAGCTGTTTCTGTTCAGATGGGACTTGGGGTTGGTTTCACACTTGGGAAAAAAGAGGCAGATGGATGGTTTGAGCCTGAAAGGAAATATGGGAGATGTTTCCTTGTCCCACTCCGCACGGTGCTGTGTGAACGTGGCGTGGATGTGGTGGAGGGGTTTGCATGGGGGAACCTGGCTCATCTTGCAGGCGGGCACATTGCCTCCGGTGACAAACATCTCTGGGATTGCTCACAGTCCCAAGGGGCCCAAGTGTGGGTGATACCAGCCCCGTGCCCTGCCCTAGGCTGGGATGGGGGAGCATCTCCTCTGACTGCTCTCCTCACCGCGGCTCCAGATGTGCTGGTTGGGGGCAGTGCTGTGAGCGGCACCCGCTCTGTGCCGTGGGCTGTGCAGGGGAGCCGGGTGTGTGCCGCTGTGTGCAGGCAGTCCTGCTGTGCTCTGTGGGATGTGAGGCAGGTTTGTGCTCCTCAGTCAGCTCCTCCTGTGAGCTGTGGGTGTTCAAACTGGCCCCAGAAATATGCCTGGGGCCTTCCCTGGGCCGGTAGCTTATTTACTCAAGCCATTTTGTCACTCACAGAGATAAAGCCTCCTTCCCACACCTTAGGTTCCTCTCAGAGCAGCTGGGAGATAAAGGCGGAGGGAGGCTGGCTCCTGCCTGCCGAACCTCGGAGGGTTTCATGGAAAGGCCTCTGGGAAGCCAGCTCTGCTATCGCCCTGACAGGTGTCAGCGGCGCTTTTAGCACCAGCCGCAGACAGAGCAGCCAAATGTGTCTCCAGAGTGCTTTGGCTCTTCAGGCATTGTTTGAAACACACAGAATGGGAAAGGATTTTGAGCTGAGATAGGAGGCTTTGTTCAAGAATGGTCTGACCTAAGGACCTTGCTATCGCCAGGCCCGGCATCCACCCCAGATGGGGCCCTGTGTGAGAGGGGCCTTGGTGATAACCGAGAGGGGCTGCTTCCCCATCACAGACCCTGGTTTAACGCCTGGTGTGCAGGGAATAAAAGCATCCTCAGCTTTCTGCTCCCTGCTCCCTGATGTGTGCCTGAGGCGGCAGCTCGGGAAAGTGGTGATTCCTTTGGAGAAGTAAAGCTCCGCAGTGTGGATGAAATGATGCGCTTGTGTAGCTGAAATGACACCTGACCTGGGGTATCTATGTGCACATCTCTGGAAGCCACAGCCTCCAGAGAAACAGCCGCTTCCACCACACAGCCACAGCCACAAAGGTCAGCCCTGCCCCGAAGCCTCCTGCAGGTGTGGGAACAGCACAGTTCGGGGGATGTGGGAAGAAATGGAGAGAGGAGCCAGTATATACAGAGCTGGTTCTCCTGGTGGTGCAGACTATCAGGAAAGGAAGAACTTTGTAAGGGGAGATGGAGAAGGAGACAAAAACATAACAAGCTGATTACAGGTGGTGTAGGGCCACCTGTCTCTGGGGGCGGTAGGTGCAAGTCAAGAAGTCAAAGAAACAAGTTTAGGAGTAGTGATTGGCACTGAGGCTCAGGGAGCCTGACCTTGTCACCCAGCAGCCCAGGGAAGTTCCACTCCAGCAAGTCACTGCTTGGCCCACATCCCCCCAGACAGGGTTTACTTAGATGATAAATGCCTCTGGATAAGGGGTGTCCCTTGTCATGGGGCTGTACAGCTCTCATCTAATGCCTTGTGTTTTTGTCACTTCACTGTAGATGTTGTTTTTTTCAGGAATTTGCACCCTGGTGCCCAGCCAGTCAGATTGCTTGAAGCACCCTGAAGCTCTCCGCAGGGTTTTGCCTACTAGCCATGCCCAATCTACGGTCATGGTACACAGTCAGGCACAGGAGAGACACGTATTCTGGGCGGGCTGTACGTAGCCATGGTATGCATCCATTGTGGGGCCCATTCTAGTAGCACTAAAAATTGACATTCCTCACAGTGCCCACTTTTTTATGCCAAGCTAAACTTTCCTGTCCTTCTCAAAGATATTTATAGATGGGAATCTTGACAAGAATGAATTTCTGTTTTGGAAGGAATAGTTTTACTTATTACTAGCTCTGATTTGTGTGTGTGTGTGTGCGCGCGTGCTCAAAGGTGCAAGTAAGTGACAAAAAAGTCACTTAAAGAATGTGATAAGTGAATCGCTGGGATATGGATCAGGAAAAGTGAGACAGTTTTTTAAACTGGATGATAAATACTTGACACACTGAAACATGGTCTGCTTGTGAATGGTGCACGAGGCGAAGGAGCAGGGGCTGCTGCTGCAGGGGAAGCTGGCAGGGTCTCATCACTGTGCTGCACTGCTGTGTGCCTCACTGCAACAGTATATGCTCAATTTCTGCAATTCCAGTGTTTTCCAGAAAGGAATTTTTTTTTTTTTTTTTTCTGGAGGAAAATTATGGACTGAGAGGATTATATAACACTGTCCTCAACTAGACTGAGGAGCAAGCACATTTGAGCTCCAGAGGGAGGACAGCCTGGCTGTGTGGACAAGCCATTGCAGCTTGGAAAGAGCAGTATTTCTGTGCAGACTTACAGGAGGGTTTTCACCATTACTGCAGTAAGAAGAACAAACATTAGAGATGATGGGAAAGCCCGTGTGTGTATACCTGGTGGCATCAAATTCTCACAGTACAAGATGGCAAGCATGTCCACCACCCCTCCCCTCCCTGGCTGCCCGCCTCATTCCCACCTCTGTGTCTTACATAGCCAACACTGTTCACTTTCCTTCTTTAAGATCCAGAAGACAGCTGCGTCCTTCTACATCTCAGTCCCTACAGTCTCCCATTCTGTGCATGCTGTGTTGGATGTGGTTGGAATACTCTCTCAGCACTCTGCAGATGGAGGTTGTTCTCCAGAAGGTTTTTCCATAGTGTAGTTTTGCTACTTCCTGGTTAGCTGAACCAACTGCCTCATGGCTGTGGTTAGCACTGAGTATCTGAAAGCGCTTCTATTAGTTCTTCCTACCTTAACATTTGCCCTTGGCTTAACATATATATATATATATATATATATATATCTTTTTACTTCATTGGTTATCTCACATCTTATGGAAAGGCCTTATGAGAACCATAAGGACCATGATCCATGGCAGATGACGCTTCACATTCCTCAGAGGTGCAGTAGTGTTATCTCCAAGGTCTTTAGCACAGTAACAGATGTCTGAGATCAGCCAGCTCCTGAAAACGGAAACCTCTCCTGTTCTGGACAACAGCCTGACATAGATGTCACTGCTCCTTACAGACAATGTCAGATCTGACCTGGTACTTGCCCTGCAGTCATGTGCCGCTGTCATCTCCTGCTGTGCTTCTATTGCAGAGAAGGAAACTGACCTGCTTCCCATAAGGGGTGGTAAGTCTGCACTGTTATTGTGCTGCTTGCTTTTTCCCCAGTGAATACCAGCAAGTATGAAAGGAGAACCAACTGCTCTTGCAGATGCCAGCTTTTTTGGAAAATATCCCCAAGAAAAGGAGCAAAGTGGACTTTAACATCTACCCAAAAAGGACAGCAAATGGCACTCAGCACTGAGTGCCTACCTAAATTACACATTACCCACTCTGCACAGCATGTACCATTACCCCAAGTCAAGCCTCACTGTCCCCCATGTCCATGAGCTTGTGATGGTACGCAGTCAGGCTCCTGGGTGAAGGACCATCGGCTACAGGGCAGCGCTCTGCAGGTGAGGCTGTGCACACATGTATCTCATTACATTTGCATCACCTCTGTTCCAAACCACTGTAGGCAGACCATTAAAAACACAGCTCACCTATGTTCTCACTGCAGTAGGAATGGGCACAAAGAGAGCACAGCCCATCTAGCTGCTGCATGGCCATTTCCCAGCACGTGGCACTGCCACTGTGCTGCCTGGTGCCTAAGAAAGAGGTAAACACTCCTACCACACTCCTTACCCTTACAGTAGAACTGCATTTGTAGCACTTTGCATATACAGTGCTTGTCACTGCATCCAGAAAGCAATGATAAGCACTGCACTCTGCTTTTAAAATGACACATTGGTGTCTGTCACTGTGAAGTGCTCAGGATCCTCAGGAGAAGACCTCTCTACTATATCCCCCACATCCCTGTTCCAGCCTACTGTGTGGCTTCTCTCTCTCTCCAGACAGTGCAGGATCCCCTCTCTGTAGGGATCTGATCCTTAAGACATGGCAAACAATTACCCTCCCTTCCTGCTGCTGCCACTGGCCTTCTGAGGGAACGCAACAAGCTGTGCCATGTGCACAAACAACAGGTGGGTCAGTTGCTTCTTGTTGTGGTCAGATATGTACAGTAAATGAGGTACCAGAGGCTCTGCTGGGAGGAGGGAGGGAATAACATTCATCCCCAACTACAGTACTATGAAGATGGAGAAAGACTTTATGCAGTTCAAGAAAACAGGAAGGGATGTTCAGCTCAGATGAAAGTTGACACAGTTACTGGGAAGTCTCTGCTGCATTCTCGTCCCGCCCTTTATGTCCAGGAATAGGGCTGGACATGTCAGACAACAGACACAGAAAGATGCAGTCGAAGCAGCCCTCGGGAAAACCAGCCCTGGAAGAGGAAGGTCAGGATGCCAGCTTCCCAAGCAAGCTAAAGCACTGCGGCAGCTCTGGAATGTGTTTCTTACTATAATCCTAATCATGACTTTTATTTGTCTATATTTTTGTAACTGTTTCTAATATCACAAATATTTGCATTTCCCTGATTTTCTTAGATCCACATCATGTTGTCAAACACCATCTGCTCATATCGCCAGTTCAGAGACGTTGTGCAGCAGAGGGAACCACAGAGTACCCACTCATCCCTTAGAGGACCAGTGCTAAGCAGGGGATGGGGAGTCCCACAGAGTGGGACCACCCCAAGCCCATCTGTACATCATGGTCTTACCCATGTAAACTGACAGCAGGAGATGCTGGGGCAAGGGACAGGTCCTGACTCTTTTCTTCCAGTTAGCTGAGCTCCAGGCTCTCGTCTGGGGGCCTTCTGGCTTCCTCTCAGTGAGAAGCAATGGTGCACAGGACACCCCATCATATGGGGCCAGTGACACAGTTGCAGGAGGAGGTGACGTCACTTGTGGGACTGAACCACCCCTGTCCCCAGTAAACACCCAGTGCTTGCCTCCTGCCACAATCTCTTCAGTCTGTGGCCAAGCCAGGATGCTCAGCCCGCTCTGCTGAGAGGTCCACCCCATCAGCTTGTCTTCAAAGTGCTTCAGACACCAGTCCTGAGATGGGGACTGTGTGAGTGCCTGCTGTGGCAGGGAGCTGGGGTCAGTGTGGCCAGCAGAGAGGAGAAGTGGCACTTAGGTATCCAAGGGGCTACTGGCCAAGCCAGCTTTCCCTAAGCTGATGAGAACCAAGCTCTTGACACAGAAGTACCCAGGCTACTTATTGGGAAACAGGCATCTGAAACCTTCCTTGCAGAAATATGATTGCCATTTCCATGGCAGCTGGGGAGGAAGCACCAAGCAGTTCATCCACAGACTGTGCTTATCTGCCCTGCTCACACACAACTTCTCAGAGATGATTCTTTGGCTCGATTCCATCTTGGGCTCAAAGTGCTTCTGAGTTAGGAGACATCCCCACCAGTAACAGCCGTGTGTAGTCAGGATTCCCATCCTCACCTAGAAAGATCCTTGTAACAGGCTTCCTGCCTTATATATGCTGGTGGAGCAGCCCCTGGTTCTCCAGCCAGCAGAGTCAGACCCATCACTGTGCTCCCTGGCTCCCTGCCCCTGTCTCAGTGAGGTTTCCCACTCGTTCCCAGGAACTGACACAGCTCTTCCTTGGAAACTGCAGTGCCTGAGCCCAGCTCAGAGCTTCCTCCTGGCATCGGATGGTGGGCAGCTCTGCACTGTGTCCACCACAGCAGTGCCTCAAACTCCCCATCCTACGTAAACATTTATTGCCCATCTGAGATAAAACAGCAGCATCTGGCTCCCAGCTTTCCCCACAGGGACTCAGGCAGCTGCAGCAGGTACCACCTCCAGTTTCCAGAGGGGAGAGATGGATCAGAACATTTTCAGATGGGGATGGCAGGGAGTGAGAAGAGCAGGGAACATGCTTTGTGGTGCAGGTCGATGCCCCATGTCTGCTCTGTCCTTCCACACCCTTGTTGCTCCCTACAGGTGCTAGGCAGAGTGGAAGGGACAAGGGTACTAAGTTGCTTCTCAGCTGCGGATGATATTAGAACGAGAGTGTAGGGAGGCAGTTTGTCTCAGCTGCCTGCTCTGTGCTCCACCAAAGGTGGCTTGCAGGAGTGCTGGATGTGCATGCACAGACAGGGCATGCACCAGGAGTTGCTTATGGCTATCAGCCAGGGATGTGACTTGCCCAGACAGAGCCATGACCATGAGCGTGCTGCTGCATCTATGGTCTCTACATCACAACCTGCAGGAAAGAGGTGGAAAAGATGCCACAGGACCTGGACACTCTGTAATCAGTACAGCTCCCAGCAAGGATCTTAAGTGACCCTTTCTGCAAGGTGTGCAGAAGACAACACGGAGCTCACAGACATTAAGGCCAGGCTTTGCTGAGCACCTTGCCCACTATGCTCTCCAAGCCCAGCCCTCGGTGCAGTTGCTCAGTACCCCCCTGGGGCAGCAACACTGCAGCAACAGGAGCTTTGCCAACAAGTGTGCTCAGCACAGCGTGGCATCCAGCTTGTGGGATTTCTGGGCACGCTGGGGTTCCTGGTCAGCATGTGCATAGCAGCTCCATGCTGGGGCAAGTGTTTGCAAGGCAGAGGCATGCAGATTTCATCCCAAGTGAGTATTCATCTGATATTCCTTACCAGAATGTATTTTTGGGTCTCCTCTTTAAAAGCCATCCAGTTAGGGAACAGAAACAATAGCAGATGATTTAAACTATCAGTCACACAATGTGAATGCTAACAAATAGCCAAGTCAAATGATTTTTGTTTAAACTCCTTGCTTGTGAATAGGGGCATGCTGGTGGGGCTCTGGGGAGCAGGCTGAGCTCTGGCTGTGGGGTCTCTGCTCTCTGCCTTGCCAAGTGCCTGTGTGAGGAGACTTGCTGGGTCTCACCAGGAAGGGGGGGTTAAAAGCTGCTCACTATGTGAGGAGCTGTCATTACCCTGCACTGATGTGTGACAAACACACCCTTGTTTCCCTCAGCTCACAGCTCAGCGGGCTCCTGCATCTTCCCTGCCCTGGGTGCATGGCAGGAAAGATTTGCTCAGCTCCCCTGTGGGTTGTGCTTTGCCCTCCCAACCCAACTGACCCCTCTTAATGTCCCTTTTCCCCTACCTGGAATCAGACCCAGGAGTTGCTGGGGCTGCGTTGCAGCACTGGTACCCAGCTGGGCTCCTACGGGATGAGCAGCTGCAGCAGTTGTATGTGGCAGACACACACTGTCTGCCCTAAAACAGACTGGTGCAGGACTGATTTGGTTGGTGATAAGTCCCAAGAGAACACTTGTTATTTCTCAAGCACAGAGAGCTGCAGTGTGAGTATTTAGCAAAATCTCTCCCTCTGCGTGCACACGCTGCAGGAGACCCCCTGTCCCAGCATCCAGAAACCTCCAGCCAGGAAAAACCAGGACTTCAGCATGCCATGGAGGATGACAAACGGATCGCTTTGGAGTGATTATAAACTTCCAGAAGAAGGGCTGATAACCAGAGCTTCTGCCTCAGCTGCCCTCAGCTCCTCTATGCCCAGCTGTCCCCTGTGTGCAAGGCAGACTGTCCCTGCACTGGGCAGGTGGCCCAAACAGGAAGCCACCAAGCTGCAGCTTGTTGAACCTGACCCTGCAGACTTCCAGTGAAAGAGTTCAATTTCAAAGCAATGGGGTTGATCACCACTGTTTCTAGGGAAGGTGTTCCTCTGTCTCTCTCTCGACCTTCAGACTGTATTTCCTCATTTCTAGATTAAAATTCATAGTGATCTATTTATGCCCATTTGTTCTCTTGCCAGCAAAGATCTGTAGCTTAAACAGACAAGAAAAGCTCTTCCTAATTCCTGCTGTCTACCCCAGATGTATGCACAGAAAACAGTGGCCACGTCTTTCCTGAAGCAGACCAGGCAACCAGAGCTGCACGCACCTCTCCAGACATCGACTCCCATGGGCTCCCTGGGAGGAACCATCCTGGGGCACCATGGCACTGATTTTGTGTCTTCCATGTTGACATTACAGTTGTAGGCCATGCTTGTCCTTTGACAAACTGGTGCACTCCAGTCTTGCCTGTGACTTCCAGCTGACTGGAGCAGAAGCCCACTTCTCCAGGGCACCATGGTCAATGCTGGCACAGAGGCAGCAAATATATGTACTCCAGGAACAGTTAAAGCCTTCCAAATATCACTCTGCTTTTACCAAAAGTGTTATTTTTACAAATCTCTCTCCTGCTATGGATGAGACCAACAGCAGCAGCAGCAGCAGCAGCAGCAGCAGCAGCAGCAGCAGTGCCTCATATTTGGTTAATTATATTAATTATTCTTAATGACTTTCCTGTCAGGAGAATCTCAAGTAGCAAACCCTAACCCTAATCATGTCCTGCTGACAAGGAGCCATCAGGAGATGCGGTGAAGCACAGGGAGCCTTTGACTGCATGGGGCAGTGTCTGAAAGGCATTCAGAGCTGCAAGATGAAGCTATCAGGATCAGATCCAGCTCCTGTGCTGTTACACTGCAGTGTACCACCAGACCCATGCCATGCGGAGTGGGAAGACTGCTGTTTATGTGCTTTGTATGTGTTCAGTCTGGTAGGGCTCAGCAAGATTAGTTTTCATTCTCTGAAGTTGCCAGCATTTCCCAAGTCTGGAAAAAGCTTCAGACACTATACTCTCTGAAAGAAGAGCAGGAAACTCACCGCTGAGGGCTGATAGGCAGCCTCAGGGTTTAGAAATTGCTGGTTTTATGCTGGCCTCAGGAGAACTATGTCATTTGATGCCTGCTTCAGGCAGATCCAACCTGTACCCAGGGTATCCCTGAAGATCTTCCAGTCCCCATCCTGCTTTCCCCTTCTCCTTCTATCGATGCTCCAGGGATAGAGACCGAGGCAGTGTGCCCCATCCCCAGGCCAGGCTGGCACAACCACCCACAGGCTGGTGGCACTGAGTGCTGTGTGAGGAGGTGACAGCTGCCCTTCCTTTCAGTTGCCCTCAGCTCACAGGTGCCTTGGCACTGAGTCCATGCCCAGGACACAGCTGGAGCCAAGGATGCAGATTCTGCCCAACTCTGGAGGCCGTTCCTCAGGCTGTGGAAGCTCCTGAGCAGCCCTGCTCTGCTTCCACATTGCACACATCTCTCTGACCTCTGTCATGAAGGGCAGTCACCAGAAAAAGACTGGGAGCAACCAAAGGGGAAAACAAAGTTGGTGGGCATGGAGACCCATAGATGGGCCAGGTGCAGATGACATGGTCTGTGGAGCTGGCTGCACATGGGGCTTGGATGGGGACCTATCCCCTCCTGAGAGCACATGCCATTGTGTGTGCATGCCTGGCTCTTGCTGGGAAGGGCCCTTTTCCAGCTTGTTCAGCAGCACCAGTGCCAGAACTCGGAGGGGGGCTCAGGAACCTTCCCCCTTGCTGCCTCGCAACCCAGGGAAAATATTCCTGAATACTTTGGCACGAAATCCCAGAGCTGCCTGCCGTGAATCCTTGAGTGTAAACAGGATGGCATGGGCATACGTGGTGGGAAGAGGCAGGGGCACCATCTTCGCCTTCACTGCTCACTTTACAAACGCAGCACGAGGCACAGAGCACATAAGTAGCAGAAGTTAAAACCTTGCCTTACCCCCCTCTGGGGAGCTGGGGAAAACTCAGCTGCTCAGTGTGTTGCAGGCGCGTGCAGCCAGAGCCAGATGAACAGGAAAAACTGACCCAGCATCTTCAAAGGATTAAGGCACCAGGCGTGAGCTGTGCACCATGTAAGGCTCTGGCAGGGGGAGCAGAGCTATTTAATGAATCACTGCACAGTCTGCTCTCCCGTAAGCCTTTCCCTGCAGGATGAGGCAGAGTGATAAGAATTCCCTAACCTGCCTCAAACACTCAGCATTTCTCCATACTGCTCCTCACACTGCTGAGAAGCAGAGCATGGACATCGCAGCTGAGAAGCAACATCTACATCTTCCTTTGGCCCATATCCCTCACTCTCTTCCCATAAAATTGATCCCCCCCGCCACTAGCAAGGACATATGCCTCTTGTCTTCTGAGCTGCATCACACATCCCATCACAGAGCAGTGACTGTGGCTTTTTCAGCCCAGACCCCCAGATCCTGCAGGCAGGGAAGATTTAGATGGTGGTGGATGACCCACAGCTACATGAAAAGGGTTTTAAAAGCAATGAGGGAATTGAATACAGAAGAGATCTTGTCAACTAGCTGGTTCCATTAGCACTGTCAGGAACACTAAGAATATAGACATTACATGGTTTGAAAATGTTTCCAAGAGTTCTGTGTATTATTACGTTATCTCTGATCTAAACCCCTGTTAGGGATTTCATGCTCTTAGCCCGTGTTTGAGATTCAGCACATTAATCAGTGAGATCTTTCTGAGATGTGTCAACAAATTCAGCTCGCTGTTCCGAGTTAGCTGCACTGAGTGAAGGAGTGCTGTGTTTAGGAGCAGCCTGAACCTGTAGGGCTGAGTCACACTCAGGAAGGGTCGGTACCTGAGCACCATTCCTGGGGCAGAGGAGATCACAAGCAGCAATGGATTCCTTTCTGTCCACCATGGCTATGCACCTCTTCATATTGCTTAAGAGGTAAAAATGGGGGTTGTAAAAAGAGCAGCTGGATGTTTCAAATGGTTGCAAACAGACTGCTGCTGTGAACCCAGCAAAGAGGAGCCTCAGCCTGCACGCAAAACAACAGTGAGATTAAGTGGGGACCGCTCCTCGATCCAGTAGTACCCTCTGGCATGCGTCCTCAGCATGCAGGAGGCGGCTGTTGGACAAAGGGACAGTGGCACTCGGGAGAAGGGGAAACGGAGTTTGTTCCTGCCCTGCTCCCAGTCACCAAGCAAACAAAGGTGTAGTTATGGAACCAGTAGAAAGCAAGATGGGAAAAAGCCCCAGGAATGCAGAGAACCCCAAGGCCCATCAGTACGAAGCCCAAAATGTTCATGAGGGAACACTGCAGTTGCGTGTGACAGCGAGCTGCGTTGATATGCGGGTGCTGAGGGCTGGGGCATGCAGCGCCAGCAGAGTGGAGAAGAGCAGCACGCCTGCCCTGTGTGTGTGCAGCAGCAGGAGGTGGCACCCGTGTGCACGTGCATGCACACATGTGTGCACTGGCAGTGGTGAGAGCACATGTATGCTTGCTATCGTGAAAACGTGCGACAGAGTTATTGCGAATTTCCACACGTCATGCCCTTAGATTTCATTTCCTCTCAAATGTAGCCCATGCCTGGGAGTCAGTTGGCAATGCGATGCAGCACAGAACCCCAGTGTATGTTGGAAATCTAGTCCAGAAGGCTCATTATTCTCCCTGTTGACCAACATTTCTGAGACAATACAAAGAAGAAAATTAATCGCAGAACTCTCGTTTTTAAAAGTAAATGGAATTAAGTGAAATGTTTTCTGCCAAAATCTGATCTAGCAAGAATAAGAGTGAAAGGGAAAATAGAGAGAATGTCATGGGAAATGCTGCTTTGTGAGACTGCATTTCCCCAGCAAAGATAACCTTGGGTACAGCCTCTGATCAAATCCACATTGTCATGACAAGGTGCCACTGCTTTCAGCAGCTGCATTTGCAAAGGGCTGGAACAAACCTGAGGAGCATCGTCACGCAGGACTTTCAAGATGGCTCACATGAATCCTGAGAGCCCTGAGCCTCTTCACCGGCCAGCAATAGGTAAGCTTTGCATTAGCACTTTGATTGGCCGTCAGTCATGCTACCACAGTGCCTGTAAGCTGTATTATCTTAGAATCATAGAATCATAGAATCATAGAATCATAGAATCATAGAATCATAGAATGGCCTGGGTTGCACAGGAGCACAGTGCTCATCCAGTTCCAACCCCCTGCTGTGTGCAGGTCGCCAACCAGCAGCCCAGGCTGCCCAGAGCCACATCCAGCCTGGCTTTGAATGCCTGCAGGGATGGGGCATCCACAGCCTCCTTGGGCAGCCTGTTCCAGAGAATTATTAACCAGAGAATATCTGTCTTCAAGCAACCTCTGTGCTGGTAACACCATCTTTCCCCATGTACATCATGTACATATATTCATAGTGTTTGCACAGACCAGCCCATGCATCCTCTACACAGATTCGGATTTCATACAAATGTGTGTAATTGTAACTTTGGATAGCAACACTGATTTTGGGATAAAGATATTCTCACAGTGGACTCCGTCCTTTGTTTTTGTTACATCATTCTTAATGCTTTTGAAGGCGTTTTTTATGTCAGCCACTTGACCGTGGCAGGCTGTGCCTCTTGGTTTTGACAGTATTAAAACACAAAGTGTAAAACAATTTCCACACCAGCATTTGGGTAAGGCTCTGTGAAGTCCCAGTGCCACTGGGCTCCGGCCAGTCCTTGTGGGCAGTTAATGTGCTGTTCACCATTTGAAAGGTGTAATTGGCTAAGCTAAACGCTACAGCAGTAGCAGAGTGCCTGAAAAAAAGTGTGCCATCTCCACTGAACCCATCCCCAGAGCACAAACCCCTGCTATACACACACACATCAGTGCTCCAGCGCTGAGCTCTCGTTCTGCTCAGGATTCTGAGGTCCCCTGTGCACTCACCCTGTGTAACTCCACACCACGGCAGCTCCCATCTGGCTAATTCCACATGAATAACTTGACAGAAGACAGCTTAAACACCTGCCTGTCCTACAACTCAGGCCAAGGTGTTTCCAGTCATGAGATTGTCAGTTTGCTTCAGAGCCCTGAAGGAGCCTTCACTCAAGTCTGATCCTGCAGCTTGGGGCAGCCTCTTCTAGTACAAAGCTTGTGCAGAGTCATGGCTCCAGCACAACTCTCTCTTTGGGGGTAGCAGGACCGCACATGCTTCATCAGCAATTGCAAGGATATCCACCCAAATGTACAAGATGCTCTGCAGGGGAAGACAGGGACCTTGAGAGCACCTGGAGGATCCAGAACAGGATGGATGTCACTGGTGTGATCTGTGCTATGGAGCTCAGCTATCATGCTACTGCTGCTAAGAGACAGAGTCATATCCTAGGAGAATAGCTGCCATCGTCATGGAAAGCCTGGAGGGGCAGTGAGATCCTGTCCCACCTTCCAGGCACACAGTTGAGCAAAGGCCTCTCAAAGGCTCTCATCCATCACTCCTGTGTCCCACAGCAACTCCAGCAGAAAATCCAGCCCTGGGAGCTCTGAGAGATGACCCCAGAGTTCCTGTCCCATTTCAGATGGAGAGTCCTATCCTGCCACAGCGTTGCTGTGATCCCTCACAACTGCCACAAGAAAAACCACACTCTCCCCTCCCGCAGCACCTACCTAGCGAGGCCTCTGCAGAGGAGGAGCAGCAGCTCAGCAGGATGGGATGGGCTGGTGTGCAGCAGGACGCGCTGCCGGCACGGATCCTGCCTGCCGGCTGCCTCGAGAACTGGCTGTGATGAGCTCAGCGCCAGGGAAAGGCTCAAGGCTTTTGAAAACATGAAATGTAGCTCGAGCAGTGTCCAGACTGCTGAGCTCCACCTCGTCTGGAGAAAAGTGAGAAGAGGGGGATATCTGAAATAATGAGTTTTCTATTTATTCAAAACATAACAACAGATAAACTCCAATCACATGTTGCATTCAAATATTGGAATATTTATTCCAAATATGGTCCTGTTGCAATTGTATGATAAACATGAAAGTGAGAGTGCAGTTATTTATGTCCTGCCTTCGGCTTCTCAATAGCATGTTTAAGTTTAGGGTATTTATGCTCTTTCATCCAGCTGTCTGACTTTATCAATTTGTGTACAGCTTGGGATAGGCAACCACGCCAGGAGCAGAGCAAGCCCCAGCAGACCTTGATAGGACGGGCTTCCCTCGTGGAAAGCACATTATGTCCCTCCTGCTTCTCTCCTGGCCCCCGCAGAGCAGAGCTGGCAGCAGCCGGTGCATTACATAGTCCCCTGGCAAGGAGGGAGAGCCTTTCTCCCTGGCTGGGGCCGAAGGAGCTTCCAATATCATTTAAATGAAACAATAACTCAATGGTAGCGAGTGAGGGTTATTTGGGGTGCTCCGAGAAGGCACATACTGTGCCCAGGAGCAATGGAAAAATAGGCAAAGGGAAGTTTTGACTGTACAGTCAAAAAAAGCTCTTGGCAGCACCTCCTGTACTGCAGAGCCACCTCTGGTGTGGCAGGATGGGCTACGCTCTCCTGAACTGCTGATTTGGAATGGGATTCACACTGACGGGTGTGCCATCATGTTTACCTTCGTGCCTCTGAGCATGGTCTGAAACGGCCAAGAGTCGCGACGAAATTCCAGCGTAGATATTTCCCTTGGCAGTTCTTGGGTTCCAGTGGCTGCCACCAGATAACGGGGCCAAGGAGAGTGCATCCACCTGACACAAGAGACTTAAGAGCATCTGGGAAAGTGGTGGAGACCAGACAAACTGCTCACACCTGAGGTGAATGCAAAGGTAAGGAAAACGCACTCTCTGGTCGCTCCATCCTGGTTTTGGATGGGGACCTCAGAAACCCTCTGGTACTCTTACTCTTAGTTAACTGCAACTAAGGGCTGCAACACTATGATTCAGTGCTCTGCCACAGGCCAGGATCCTTTTGCACATTAGGGTTTCCAAAAGGAAACCTAGGAGTAGAAGGAAGAATAGGCAGCAGATGCAGAGCTCCGAAGATGAGATGTTCCTCCTGACTTGCCCAGCCATGAGAACAGCAACATGCCAGCAGCAAAATGTTCTGGGGATAATCCACTTCTTCCAAGATCCACCAACCTGTAGCAACAGGTCTGCAGACAGATCCCTGCCTTTCCAGGAGGTCGGAAACAAGGACACAAGTCATGGTAGCCAAATTCCATCCAGAGTCACCTCGTGCATACACACACACTCAGTGCTCCCAAATCTCCTGTTATCACTGTCTATCATCCCCAAAATACAGACATCCTGTTACATCACTTCTTCCAAGTGCTCACCAGCCATGACACACAGAAGGCTCTTTAGAAGCTCAGCCTCCTTGCACCTCCCATGCACAGAATGCACAATCTGCACCTGCCCCTCATGCAGGCTTTGCTGGATAAAAAGAACACAAAACTTCCAAAGTAAAAGCTAACTGTTCAAGTGCCTACTTTGCTTTTGAAAAGCAGTGTTGGGTAATGTCCCTGGAGCAGGGGATTTCTTACCCACATAAATGCATAACATGCTCAGAATCCATGCAGTTTGCACCTAGATTCTCCTTCACCTTTGATGTGCTACTTTTAAAGCTCACTGAGCTCATCTGAGCTCATCTTTGAATGATGACAGCAAAAAATGAAGGGGAAACCTCAGCATGCTCTGACATTTCTCTGCAGTCCTGTGGGTTTTGTGTGTCTGCACACCACCTTGTGTCAAACATCACGTCTTCAAGCAGGACGCCCGCCTCTCCATTTCTCATGCTTTTATTTTCACCATTCCTGTCTTCACAGCACCCTCTGAGGTGAGGCTGCTCCCTCCAGGTGAAATTGTGCCAGCTGCTACAAGCCCATGGGAGGACACTGGGGTAGTCTCAGCAGCACTGCAAGGAAGCTCATTTTTGGTTGCTTCTGATCACAGCTTTGCACTGACCTTCTGTTTGAACTCAGTACAGGCAATTCCTTTGAGTGTGCAACACAGTACCCACTCAAAAATTTACTGGTCAGACTGACCTCAGCTGTGTTCTTTCCATCTTGACTGAAGACCTACAACTTTCAACACCTGCAACAGTTCCCACTTCACCATGTGAAAACATAGTAACATTAATGTCTTACTTCATATTAATCTCTATGGCTCTCCCCGTGGATGTCCCTTTATTCCTCTTGTTTGTTTTGCAGGCAGAATTAAAATGATGAATGAAGAGAAGCTTCGTTATGTGTTGTGAGTGTATGTTCAGAGAGCTGTACAGCAAAGCAAAGAGGCACACGCTTAATCTCTGCGGGTCACAGAGAGGAGATGGCTTGTCTTCCTTCAGCGTCTGGGACAGGAAATAGAACGAATCTAGTCTGGAACCCAGAGCATCACACACAGTTTTGTAGAAACTCTGGTCTGGGTGGGCAGAGCGAAGGGTGCTGCGGTTGCAGTGCTTTGAGGAGGGCAGACCCCACTTGTGGCAGTTTCACGGAGCACAGTTTTGCCCTCTGCACAGCTGGGTTGCCTGCATACCACCCAGCCGTGCCCCAGGTCGCAGCTCTGCCTGCAGGCTGGAGGCTTTGCTGCATTCACTGAGCAGAACCTCACCGACTGGCAGCAGCCGACTCCTTCCACACCCACCACAAATGCGGCTCTGTCACACCGAGTGCTCCGGCCCAGGCGTCTCATAAGTCACAGCAAGGCCAGGGGGCTGTGCAGGCGTCTCTGAGGCTGGGATTTAAACCAAGCATCACAAAGTCCTGCACGTCTGTTGTTACTGATGGTGGCATCTAATCTGGAAGGAGCCCAGCGTGTTTCCTGCAGCCTGGACTGCTATGGTGCCAGCTAGCGAAGACGGCTGCGTTTGTCAGCTGAGCTGCTGAGTGCAGGACCTGCTCCTCCATCCCTTCCTCCTGCAGTTGTGCTGATTTTACCTCAGGTTTCTCTCTACCTCAAGCTTCCTCAAGCCCCATGCGGGGAAAGAAGAGTGGACAGCCCTCTTTGGCTGAGCTGAAACGGAGGCTGGAGGCAGGGAGATAAAACCAGTTCTCCCACTGTGCTGTACTCAGCAGAACTAATTGAGGGGCCTATTAAGAAACAATACACAGCAATAGCCACATTATAAAGTCACTTGTGCAGGCCAGAACCACATTTAAAAACATCTTCCAGCTCTTTTGCCACACGTTTTATTTCCAGTATAGGGAAAATGAGCAACGGGGGAAGCTAAGGACTTGCTGAGTGCCTCAGATTAGTCAGTAAAATCTCTCATCGGCTGCTCTTCATCTCTGTGAGCTCAGGCCAATGCTAACATGGAGAACAAACAGAGGGAATGCTGCATGCAAGGAGGTACCAGAGTTGATCATCCCAGAGAGCATCACACGGTTTCCATGCTGCTGTAGAAGACACTGCTCATGTAGGACTTCACAGCCCCAGGTGAACAGAGGATCCCAAACCGAGCAGCAACTATCCACAGCAGCAGAAAGCATTCCTAGTTGCCTGAAACCCCATTGCTTTCAGGAAAAAGCTGACTAGAATCTCAGAGGACTTGGAGACAGCAGTTGGCTTCGGTATGTGAGAACCGAGGATTCAAATGTGGTAATGATGAAGCCAACAGGAAGCAATAGCTTGAAGATGAGTCTGAGGTGAGGTACCCGTCCAAGTGTGGGATTACGGAGGGCAGACGGATCCTGCCTCAGCAGAGCAGCCACTGCAGCCACCAGGGAATTCATGAGGCCAAACAGAGCAAATACATGAGAGCGATGGCCAAGGTCACGCCATGCTGCAGGAAGCAGATGTTTTGACACGAGTGTATGTAGGGCGGGCTGCTGCCCCAGTGGCGGCCTCTCTACAGCCTGAGAAATGGGAGAGCAGTTGCAGAGCCATGCACCAAAAATGCTGCCTCAGGGCTCTGGATACTGCATATGGAAGCAGAGAGATGAGTAGCAAGCTGGTTTGTGCTCAGGCAAGCTAGCAGGAGACAGAGTACATGCAGTCATGTAATCGGTCTGCGCAGGAGGAGCAGCAGGGTTTGGAGATAAAGAAGAGTTATGCATACAGTTAAAAATAATGAATGGGCTTCACCTAGGAAGAAGAGCAGACAGAGAATGAAATAGGAGTTTGCAATCATATGGCACCAGAAAGAGGAAACAGGGTTCTGGCATCAGCCATGAATCTGTTAGACAGCCTTGCACGGAGGCCAGCAGGGATCCCTGCATCCCAGCATAGCTCACCACTTCTTTGTGCAGCCCTGGGGGATGGCACTGCCACTGGGCAGGAGAGCGGCTGGGCCATGGCAAGGAAGGGCAGAGTAACCTCCTCCCCTGCTGACATCGTGCTCAGACCTGGAATCACCATCCTCAGAGGAGTGGGGGATGCAATACAGAGTTCCATGGTTTCAGTTCTGGTGTGCTGCAGTGGTGTGAAGGCATGAGGGGGCATGAAGAACAAAGGCTTGAGCTGCAAGGGAACCTCGGTGACACATGCTGGGTTCATGCGGGTGGAAAGCATTTCATCAGAAAGGACCCCAGTGCAGACTGTGCATCAAAACTTTATAGGAGACTTTCTAGAGAGAAGAGCACAGTAAAGCAATGATAGAAGAGATCGTAAGTGCTGGAAGGCAGCAAGCGTCCTGCAGTGCTGTGGCCCTATGGGTAAAGCTGGGAGAAATGGGGGAACTGAAAGAAGAAAAATATGGGCTGTCAAAAGAAGACAAAAGTATGGAGGAGATTAAGTTGCCAGCAGAGCAATTAGGCTGCCAGTACCATTTTGCAGCAGAAACAGTCACCTGAGATCATCCTTACAGACAGCAGAGTCTCTCCTGGGCAGATGTATAAAGCAGTCTGAGACCTCTCCTTCTCCAAGCACTTCTTTTACCCCATCAGCTCCAAAAGGTGCCCACAGAGGTGGCAAACCAGCACTCACTGAGGAGGTGTGGTGAATCAGACAGAACTCCAGCAGCAGCCTGAGGGAATGGCTGCCTGCAGGCCAGGAGAGGATGTGGCCTTTCTCATTTCATTTGCAAGTCTGGAGCAAGGAGACAAATATTTACTGGGATGTTTATTTGAGAACAAGTTGGTGGGAAGAGGAGCACGGCTGATATCAAAGGAATGCTCATTCGTGTCACAGCCTTTGAAAACAATGTTTATGATTAATTCATCTTTCTATGACCAGCACTACCCATAGAGTGTTTGTTATTTATTTATTCATTTATTACCCTTTCTGTATCCATCAGGGTGATTTATAACACGTAGTGAACCAAAGATCATTAGTGCGTGACTGAAGAACTGGTACAGGCTTATCTGTGGGACATTGCTCGGCAAAGCACCAAATTCTCTTCTGAATTTATTTTTCCCCATCAATGCATCATCTAAGATATGGTGTTTTCTTCAGCGTGGTCATTCCGAAGATGTTATTTCCCTTTGGGAGGCCCTGGTTGTTCGAATGTTCAGCAGTTGACAGCTATCTGGAACTCACTACAAAAGGACTGAAGCCAACAACATTTCTATCTTTCCATCTTTCTAGCCTTAGCCTGACTCAGGCGCTGGCTGCTACTTGTTGCTGCTATTCGTGACATAGATGGTGTTGCTGTGACCTTTTCTCTGTTATGGTCTTATCTGATGTTTGCAGGATTTCATATAATTGAGGGGTTTATATGTAACAGCATTTCTGGGTCGTTTTCTCTCTGTTTCTGGAGGAATTTATCATTAATGAAAGATACTGCAGAACTGACAGAGTGGCATGGGGTCCTACAGGCAGCCAGGAGGCAGGTGCTGCTGGGAGCACACACAGCCCCAGCTCGGGCAGGGGGCAGCTGCAGTCCCAGTGGGTTGGCCCAAGAAGCAGGAGCAGAGCAATGGAAGCAGGCACAACCTGAACAACTCCTCTTGCTCCAGAGCTGCTCTCAGCCAGCAGAGCCCAGCAAGCAAGAGGTACGCTCAGCACAGCCTTGAGTGTTTCTCTACCCCATCAAGGCTGCACAGCTGCAAACAGGGCTGTCTTCTACTCTAGGAACATGAAATTTCTTACCAGAGTGCTCATGGGGGGACATTTTGCTGCCGCGTTTCCTTTGCCCACTCTAATTATCACGAAGTGTGATGTCCCACTGGATCTTCGTGCCCAGAATTCCTAACCTGTTGTTGATTCTGGGTACCACCTCGTTGAGCTGGTTTCCCAATGCTTTCAGCTGTTTCCTTCTCCTGAGCTGCAGCTCTGCAGGGTGCGTGCACACAAGAGGTCTTTTGCACAAGCTGATCATCCATGCAGATCACGGTGATGTTGGTACGTGTGGGTGAGAACCCCCACTTCTGAGCATGTTTTTCTCCCTGGTAGCTCAGCGCAGCTGCACACCTATTGCTCCACAGCCACACGGTGCTCACCTACCTGCATGATATGGCTCTCAGTCACTGCTCTGCACACCTCAGAACAAATGTTAGCAGCATTTTAACTTGAAAGATGGGATAAAGCTTTGGAATGCCTCCAAGTTTTGGATGATTCTTGGTGTTGCTCCCATGTAAGTACCTGAAGAACCAACTTCGTTTCTCATACCTCCCAGCTAAAAACATAAATCTCTGAAAATGCTGCCTGAGTTTATAAGCTGCAGCTTCTAGAACTGTGAGATCTAACACTTCTTTCTCCCTGGCACTGGCTGCAGCACCACATAGCATTTGAGTTATATTGCAAAATTTTTGAAGGCTTTATCACATTTTATTTAGAAAAATAAAACCTTCTTTAGGAAGAGGGACTGTGTAACATCCCTTTCAGAGGTTGTTTTCTCAGCACTCAGGGAATATATGTCTTGTTTTGAGATAAGTTAAATAGAATCCATCTCCCCGGGGCAGAGCACACACTTTCCTCCCAAGGAGGTCAAGAAGCATTTCCACCCTGTAGCTATGAGGGATTGCTGAAAAGCAATGAAATCATCGAGGAGATCACATGAATGCTTCGCTCCAGTGGAGAGAAGTGGGTACGGTCTGGTAGGAAGTTTTACTTACTGTAAAGTCCTTCCTTTATGAAATGAGAAATGTTTAAAAATGGAGCATCCCTTGTATCGTGTCCTCTCCATATGGCTGTTGCAACAGCACTCCTGAGCTATAATGGAGAGAAGAAGCACAGAACAGTGCAGTAGGAAGGGACTTTCAGTGCCTGCCACCCAAACTTGTCCCACATTGCAGCAAAGCCAGCTGAGGCCACGGCTTGTCTAGCTGGGTCTTCAGGACTTCCAGGGACAGAGATCCCTCAGCCTCTCAGGGTGAACTGTTCTAGTGCTGCAATTTCTTCTTGTTGGAGATTTTACTGAAGTCCTCTCCGAACTTCCCACCACGAATGGTTTTGGCACCTGCTGTGCTGTCTCTTGCTACTGTGAGAAGTTTGACACAGTCACCTTTGTAGCCACCCTTGAAATGGCTGCTGACCTTGGTTAGATTCCTCGAGCCTTCTTATTGCCAGATGAAACAAGACTAGCTCTTTCCACCTTGCTGCACAGGCCATCTGCTCCAGCTTTTCTCTGCACTGTCTCCTCTTTCTCACATACACACTGCCACATCAGGTACCCAGCAGAGAACACAGTCCTCCTGATGTGATCTCACTACTGATGAGCAGAGACAGTAAGTGTCGTCTGTTTGCCTTGTCTGTAATGATGGTGTGCCACTGGGCTTTATTCATTCTGGTATCCTCCACAGCATCCCCGGTCCTTTCATCGGGGCTGCTCAGCACACCCGTTATTATCCCAGGCAGAAGGAAGTCAAGGTAAAGGACAGCACAACAGAGAAAGACCTGCTCAGGATGGAGCTCCATTTCCATGGGCTCTTGGTGCAGCAGGCAGCCAGCCTAGGAAGAGTCTCTGCACCGTGCCTACTCTGGAAAACGGCAGAGCCTTTAACCCCAGACACGGCCATCAGAAGGGGAACACAAGAGCAGCCTGTCTGTATGACCACAGCCCATCTAGCTAAGGATCCAGTGTGTGGCAATGGCCAATAGCAGATGGAAGGAGATGAGAGCAGAGCAAGCACAAAAGGACACCTTCCTGGATCATGATCCTCAACTCCTTCAGTGCATGTCAGCGATTATCATGGGAGCACCAGGTCTGTCTTGTATGGTGTTGTATAGTAAGCGTGTAGGGGCACACACAGGGGCAGTGTGGCACCCCACAGCCTGCTACAGACCCCCTCTGCACAGAAGCTCAGCTATCTCAGTGCACCTGGGTGTGGTGAGCGGTGGGGATCTCTGTCCACCCACTGTGGTCTGCATACTGGGAGCACTGGGGCTAGTAGGCGGGATGCGAGCTGTACCAGACAACGTGGGAAGCTGGTTATGGGCAGAAAGAATGGAAAATGTTCGCTGCTGTTTCTGTTTAACTTTAGGACCTGATCCAGCTGAGATAATAACAGAAGAGTTCACTTTGCCATGTCAAATATGCAGGTACTTTGCAGTATTAAGAGCTGATGCCCTGTTCTTATAAAACTGGCCTCTGCTGACTATGGGAAGACAAAGTTGTCCATAAACAATGTTTTATTTCTTATTTAATGCAAATTCTCGGGCAAAAGGAGTCAATCAATTTTTCATAAAGTATAAAACAGAGATAAGTGCCTGGGATCATGTGTGAGTCCCCGTCAAACAGAACCGATAAGTCCATGATGCAGTACAGGGAGTGCTTTGCAAGTATTGTCCAAGCGACCTTTTCATTAGTTTGTCTTAAGCAGTTAATCACTTTTTTCCAGGATACAGACTATTTTAAGTCCCATTACATCATATATGCATTTTAAATATTAATTTTCCTTCCATGTCATGCTTGGAGGAGTTGATTGTTGTTTCCCCCATTTTAGCACAGTCCTCCCCTTCTTGCTGAGTTTTCCAGCAGGGTCAGAATTAAGAAGCTTCCAGGCAAGAACTGAAAGCACTTGTTTGCAACAAGAGTGTGATGGCTGAGGGGCAGGATGTGAAACCCTGCAAGTTCGGAAGCCCTGCCAGGCCAGAAGCAGGGATCAGACCTCTCCAAAGGCAGCCATGTGATGGCAAGGGAACTACGGGGCCAACGAACATTTACTGCTGCGTGTGGGGTACCATAAACGGGAGAAGCGCAGGCCTGAGCCAGTGCTCCTCAGCAGGGCTCTGGCTTCTACAGAAAAATACTTGAAAATGATTTAGAGGAAAAAATGTGTTTCAAAAGTGTTGCTGGCATGTTCTTGTTTCTGCCTTGTAAATCATTTCGAGCTCCCTGTGCCACTTAAGAGAAGAGAGGTACCAGCTGCTACCTGCCAGAGGAGACCTTTAAACAAAGATGTTCCTGGCCCTCCGTTAGCCCTCGCAATGGTGTGCAAAACGTCTTGACAACACCTTTGGTGTATTCCCACTTCCCCTGTATTTGGATTCACTGATTTCACAACAGCAGAGTCCGTGGTACAGAGATCAGCTCTGCATGGAGTTCACACGTTATTATTAGCCGCAGCTGAAAGAACAATAATAAATCAACTTCATCCTTTCAGAGTTAAGGGTAAAACAGAGATCGCGCTATTTATAAACAAGGTTACAAAGGATAAAGCAATAACATGTTTTGCTGATATCCAGCAGTAACATGTACTGCTAAGCCCTACAAGCCGATGCTCAGCAAACTTCCCTCTCCAAAACACGCTTATTTTCCTTTGCAGGACGCTCCCAGCAGGCCGCCCCTTTGCAGAGCCGCAGATGCCCTCTGCAGCGGGGATCGCTGGGCTCCCTTCCCAGGGTATCCCTGTGCTGCTGCTGCAGATGAGACTGGAGAACAAGGCTGACACCTGGACCGGGACATGTCCGCATCCGCCTCTGGGACCTGGAGGCACGGGCTGTGGCTGGGAGCTCCTGACTCTGACTTGGGCACACTTTCTGCTTCACTGCAATCGGACTCACGGAGGGAGAGGATATATTGGAAACCACATGAAATGTTTTATGCAAATCAGGAAATGTGTGAGTGACAACAATCCAGCAAATCTTACTCATAATGCCTGGGCTTGCCTTGAACAAAGTCCCTTTCCCAAACCTTATGGAGGTCTGGACCTGCTGGGACAATTGCCTGGCATGGCCCCATCCAAAAAAATTCATCCCAGCCCACCAATCTAGTGTGAATGCAAAGTAAGGAAGGGACCTGGGCTGCAGGATACAAGGCCGTGCTGCATGCCTGGTTGGGCCCAGCCTCATGGCACCCAATCTGATGCCTCTGCTGTATGGTTGCGACTCCTACCACCTCTCTTCTGGGATTGCTCCTGGGCATCTGTCACTGCAATACCCACAAGCCAGGGTCTCAAGGAGCCAAGCAGAGTGGAGAATTGTACATGTGCCCACTCGCCCTGCATGCCTGGTGTTTCAAGAGAAGGAGGAGGATTGTCCCAGCTTCTGGCTGCAGGTGTCAGTCAATATGCGACTGTGGGGCACTCACCTGCTAGAAGAGTTTTGGTAAATGGGGAAAAAAACAGACAAACAGAAGGGAAGAGGAATCTGCTTGTCCCTGTGCTAGATTGGTAAGCACCTCAGATCTGGATCTAGATGTGTACCAGGAGATGAGCTGTGGTGAAATGAGCTTTCCCTCAAATCAGAGAAAAATCCACCAGAGCTGAAACTTCCATGTCCTTGTCAGCCTTGGTCCTGGCTGCCACCAGGCAAAGCCTGAGCTGGTCAAACTACACTGTTGCTATAACCCCTGCAAAGCCAGTTCTAGATATTTCCAGAACCATGCCCTTCTGCTGTTATTTTGTTAGACTTCCAATATTTTTCCTTCCTTCATATTAAGAACAGCTTTTATTGATGTTCATGTTGTGTTCATATTATGCAAATAATTTTGCAGTTCAAAAAGCACTTTTTCTGATAGCCCACCTTTCTTCCCCTGCTGTTCGTCACATGAGGATCTAGCCAAGAAAAGCCAGGACCATTCTCGGCAAGAGTTTTATTCTGGGCTTCTGCTGCAATCTTAAAAGAAATGTTTCCTTTTCCAGCAATGACTTTCACACCTTTCTGATTTTCCTAGCTAACGGGTTTCCAATTCCTTGGGTTTCAGACATGAGCTTCAGACCACAATCACAAGACATGACAGACAAAGTAAGGAAAACCGCTCCCCATGCCGGTCTCGGCTGTGTCCAGCTCTGATCGCTGGCACACATGGCAATCCTAGAGCTGCAGTGCTTGCAGCAGGACCTCTCCTGCAGTGATTTGGCCAACTTGCAGAGCGAGAGCAGCTTCGGGGTGCTTCCAAAACAGAAATGCTTTCTGAACGAGCAGCGAGTCAGCTGAGTGTTATCGCCAGCTAAAGAGCCAAACGTTGTTCATAGCTACTTGATGAATTGTTAGCAAGCTGAACTTTCTTGATGGCTCTAGGAGAGGCTTGCCCAGCCAGCACCCCGCGGGACCGGACCCTTGGTGCTCCCAGCGCACAGACCTACACTAAACCTGTACAACACAAAAGGAACGTACGGACACGATCTCATACAGACTGTTGTGGCTGCTGCAAACACGTGAAATGTAAATCGTGAAAGTGAAATTACGAGGAGAGCTAATCTCTACATTGTATTAGACAAAATACCAGCGTGCATGCAGATAAGCACCAAGAGTGAAGTGTCCAGTGGGGAGGAGGTTTCACATTCCGCCTGACTCAATGGAGCCTTAAAATAGCACTTCCCACTGCAATACTTTAAACAAAGACATCCAAGGGATTATTAATACCATGAGACTGAAAGCAGTTTTATATATTCCAACAGACAGGCAGAGAGTTTCACATGTTTAAGCCAGGGATGGGTGCATGTGAAGGCAGGCATGTCTGCTGAAATGCCTGTGATGGGAAGAGAAGCTTAGCTTGCTGCTGCCTATGTGTGCCTGTGGGATCTGCCAGCCTTTCTGCAGGTCAAGCAAAGGAGGAAGGGGATGTGATGCTGAAACAGACACAGTGCTGCTTCCAAAGCACTGGACAAAGAGATTCTGCTTCAGGGGGCAGCGTGTATGCTGTTGTCACACTGTACAACCTACTGATCCACATGGACTCCAGCTGTAGCAGAGGTGACAGCTTGGTGTCCCCGTGGAGCAGGTGACAGGGCTGCATGCAGCCACTGCAGGTGAATGAGCACAGGTTGCCGAGAGTGGTTGTGGAGTCTCCCTACATGAGGATCACCAAAAACTGTCTGGAAATGGGTCTTCCTTCTTCAGCAGGTGTCAGACTAGGTGGTTGCAGAGCAGCGACTTGAGATCTGGCCTGGAGACCCCCTGCAGCAGCCACCCTGAGGCTGGGCAGCATCCCCTCCTCTTGCAATGAGTAGCGTGGACTGCCTAGGCAGCTGCCCAGCCCCTGAAGCTGCTGCCTGCCCTGTGTACATCCATGCCTGCTTGCTGGGGACATACGTAGTGTGCTCTGGCAGAGCTCTTTTCTCCACAGCCACCCCCTGCTCTGTACCCTTCTGTGAAGGGCAGGGCAAGTTTGTCCCTGTTTTTGCATCTGTCTATCTCTGACCCCATTTCTGCCATTTACTAGCCCTCCAGAGCCTCAGCTGCCATTAACATGCAGTTTTAATTGGTAGATTTTTATCTGGATCTTGGGAGAGGGAAGAGCAGAGGAGGTGCATGGGCAGCTGTGTCTGCAGAACAACATCCGGTTGGTTTCCTATCTGTTGGAGAAGGCTGTACAGAGCACACAGCCCTTACTAAACTGAGAGGCTCAAGAAATGTCTCAGTTTTCTGTATTTCTACTGCTACACAGTGCAGACAACACAAAACTAGAATGTATATTTGCACCATGGCTGTGTGGCCATGCACACCAGTGTCTGCCCAGCTTGCAGCAGGGCTGTCTGCTGCAGCCCAGTAGGAGACAGCTGGAAACTCATTGGAAATGTCACAGGATCACAGGGACTGTGAAAAACTGACACTCATCAAAAGTGACCCACACTGGGCTGTGTCCTTAGGCCTCAAAGTTGGAGAAAGGAAACCAGAAGGACTTTGTAAATGTCCTGAACCAAATGGGCTGCTTGTAAGATCAAGATGTGAACTCAAGAAGCAGGAAGGGCCCTTCGTCCTCTGCTCTTCCAATCACTTGTCTTGTTCTTCCCCCTCAGGTAGGTCATTCCTGGGCCCTGAGCCCGCCTCTCCCATCTGCTAGCACAGCTGCTTAGACAGAAAAACAGAGGTCAAGGAAAGGGTGCAGGTTAATAATGCTTGCCAGAAATAATAAAAAAAAATGGTTATGTGTGTGTGCGTGTGTGTGTTCCGAGCTTTGTGTAAAAATACAGGGCTGATAGAAATTGTAACATGATGGCTTTGAAACCTGAAAATTAACTCAGTCCAACAGTGTTCAGTGGTCCTTGCACTTATGAAACTTTGAGCAATTAAACTTTAATTAAAAGAAAAAAACAACACAAAAACATTTAAAAGTGAATTGAGATAATACTTAACAGACAGAGACAGGATTTCTCATATCCCACTGTATTAACAGCAACTGATTCATTGCCAAGAAGGAATCTGTACACCCAAGCACAGCTCTGATGAGCCCTTCTTACCTAGCAATTAGAACTGCTTGCAGTGCAAGCGTGACAAGAGTGCACCTGACAACCCCTGCACCCAACTGGCAGCACAGCAGTAGCAGAATGACAGCAGCACCACAGCATGGGCAAATCCGCAGCAAAATGGGAATTTAAGGGTGCTGAAAGCCTTCCTACAGAATGCTTCAAGTCAGCACAACCTTCTGAGAACTGAATGGTGTCAATGCTTCTGCAAACTCTTCTGCTGCCCCGTGTGTTGCTCAGGGTTGTACTGCAGCTGGGGTTCCCCTGTGCTCAGTGTAATCCAGCTGTGTGCTCCTGCTCTCACCCAAAGTGGTGTTCAGGGACTGAAATATTTTATTCAGCTGGGCTTTAAGTACCAGCTCCTGATGGAATATATTGATGGAACGCTGGCACAGACCGTGACGGTTAAGGACTGTCAGATGCAGATCTGATGCAGATACTTTGCAGTAAGTCACAGATACACTGGTCACTGTCACACAGATCAGCAGACTTTCTGCACCATGACTGATCTGCTCTTGTCCTTCAGCTTGCAGTGTTTGGGATAAG
Organism: Tetrao urogallus; assembly: GCF_951394365.1. NCBI lineage: Eukaryota > Metazoa > Chordata > Aves > Galliformes > Phasianidae > Tetrao > Tetrao urogallus. Next base: position 9,891,585 of record NC_136831.1, on the reverse strand, counting down.
GAGTTTCGGCCCGTAGTTCTGGTTAACATCTCATCCAAAAATATGAACAACAAGGATGCGTAATTATTTTTTTCACAGGAAAATTCTGTGGTCAGTTAAAATATGTTATTACCTTACGAACATTCAGGTTAGACAGCGTTGCGAACAGACAAGCAGAAAGTGATTTATCATAAACATACATTGAACCAAACCTTCCGCACTGCTCTCCCCTCTGTCTGCAGAACTGCTGACAGCAGCAGTACCTGCAGCCTTCACTCAGTGCTGCAGCACAGCTTGTGCAGCACAGGGCTGAGCTGCCCGGCGTGCAGGCACTGCAGAAACATCGTGCAGTGGCTGATCTTGCACAAGGCACACTTTTTCCAGCCTGGATTCCTGATAGCGAGCGCACTCCTGGGACGCCGTCCAAATCCAGGCGGAGCGAAATCCTAAACTGTCCGTGAGACAGCATATGCAGAGCACCAGACTTACAGAAACCCCAGCGAGGTGTTTCCAAAGCAAACATCTTGTAGGCAGCGATAGGATCGGAGCTGGAGTTTTTGCTGGAGTCAACCTTTGTTGTTTTCCTTATGGCAAATACTAATGAACTCAATGGTAAAATATGGCATTTCCCAAGCAGTGAGTCTCCCCCCGAGATGCACCGTCTCCGTATGGGCCTGTCATCAGGCCTTCGCTTTTAATCACTCAACACATGTTTTCAATCCACATGCTCATGTGGTAATAACTTCGCTCTACTCGTTTTCATTTGTCAGACCAAAATGCCCTGTACGTTGGAGCACACTGCAGGACATTGTCCAGGCAGGTTATTCTTAGCAACAAGTGAATTTACAAAGAAAAGGCAGGTCTGCAGCTCAGCCTTTGCTTTTATTGCCTGCACTGCTCCCACCATACCTGGCCTCCAGCCTCTGCTCCAGCCCCTTTCCACCCCAGCTGCCATTGTCAGCCACTCACTTTGCTCTGCCCTTTACATACAAAATGACACATAGCATAGCATAGGGGCTACAGCAAAATGACAGTGAGACCTTAAAGTTGAGCTTCTTTGATCCTGGAAGTTCTCTTTCTGTCTCTTTCCTTTACATACGTGACCACGAGATTTAAGAAAATCACATCTTGGCAAATCCAGCCGAACTGGACTGTGGGTGCAAAGGGCGGTGAATGGTCCATGAGCTGTTGCCTGCTGCTGGGTCTGTGCTCTCCCATGGGCCAAAGCGGCTAAAGGAGTTACAGCTTCTCCAAAAATAAAGGCAGCAGGAGCCTGACACTGAGTTCTCAGGAGCCAAGTGGTGTGCTCTGGCATAGCAGCCCTGTCATCCACCCCAGTTAGTTAGTTACCCCAACTACCCCTAAGTATGGTTGTACCACTGCAAACCAGGCAAGTGCAATTTGTAGCATTGCTTGTTTATCGGGTAATAGAAAACTCCTGAGGCAACTGGAAAATGAATATTACTCAAAGCATTCTCAGAAAGCAGCAATACATACTCAGTGGCTCCCTGTCCTTCAGGACACTGCATTTCTCAGCAGCCTCACATTACTGCTCTAAGCTCTGCATCCTTCTTTTCACATCTTCTGTAAGACTGAACCCACTGCATCTTCTAAGCAGAAGGTGGTCTTGAAGCTGACATCCCCACTCAGAAGACACTTTATCTGACCAATAAATTACTGGTAAGGCAGTTGTTTCATAATGGCTATGGTTTCTAATTGCTCTGTGCTGATCACAGATATCAACCATATTTTCCAAAAGGCTATTTAGGCCTATATATGGTCAGAATATCATTGGGCTAGCATATTTGTTTTGTTTTGCTAGAATCAGATAGCTAGGGCCCGTCATTGACTCCAGAGGGGTGGAGGAAGTACACTGCAGAGGGTAATATTTCTGAAATTATGGAGCCTATGAGCTTGAGTATGAGGAAGTTATGTTTCCTTCTTAAATAATAAATTTGGGTAGAAAGAGGTGAGTATGAAACAGCAGCAAAATGGCCACAGACCATAACAAAAGCCAGAGGCACTGCGCAGCTTTTAAAGAAACTTGAAGAAGAATGAGTGGAAGTTATCAATTCCAGTAGTATTTCCCACAGTCTCCTTTGCCTATATCATTGGCTACAGGATCTTTTGGATCTTGGTCAAGGAAGATGCCTTCCAGCACACGGAGCACTAGTAGACATCGTCCACGTCAGCTCAGTTATAACCAATCCTTTCCTTCAAAAGTGCTAAATGCTATTCTTCATGACAAATTATTATACTATAAGTTGCACCAAGAGCAGCTTGCAGTTCTGCAGCATTGCTGTTGCAAAGGAGAAACTGAAGGATCTGAACTGGCCATGCAGGGAAAAGCAACTGCCAGAGCACTGGTTTCCCTGCTTCCCCTCGCACACAGCAGGACCTAGAGCTGCTGCTCAGCTACGGGATTGTCTCAATGCAATGTACAGTTGCAGTGACCAACAACACCTCTACAAGGCACCACAGGGGCATTTGGGTGCAGTCTCCCACTCACGTGTATTAGGGGAAAGAAAAAGATGAGAGTGTCCTCTGTGCTGAGTTTCTCAAGGAGTGCAGTCATAGGGCTGCTGGGCTCGGTATCAGTTGGAGGTCCTGGATCGCCTCTGGCAACTGAATTCCCTTCCATCCCTGCACCGTTGTAGTTAAATGAGCAGAAGTTGTAGCTAAAAAGGCAGAACTGCTCCGCTGTGGCCCCTGTTTGTTCCTTCTGACCTCCCAGGGGACAAATGGCAGGTTCCCAGTGGCCGTGGATGCTTAACAGTACGATTAGGAAGGGCAGGTAGGGAAGAGCAGGAGCTATTTCTCTTCAGCGTGCACTTCCTTACTTGGAAGGTTTTGCTCAGTGCTTGGGGTGCTTATCTGGGGCAAATTCTATGGGTTTGAACCCCCTTCCACCTTCTTATTCTTGAACTTTCCGAAAACAGCTGTCAGAAGGCACTGCTGCAATAGCCGTGCATTTCAAAGTGGTTGCCAGGTATCAAACAAAAATATTGTTAAATTGAAGGAATCGTAATTTTGATTTATTTTAAACTTCTCACTGCTGACTTACATGAGCAGAAGTACAAATTATAGAATGAAAGTCTATCTGTATTGTTTAAACTAATCATCTGCCCTGACTCTCCATTGCTGAATGAAAACTTGAATCAGTCTGTCTTGGAAACACAATATATGCTGTCAGAATAAATATTTCTCTTTACTAAAGGGGACTCAGAGTGCACGTATGCAAACAAACGTCTCTCTGAAGTAAATCCCTTAATCTACATATTGTCATAGCATTACATCAAACCACAGTGATGTAAATCTTTCTCTGTACTGTCTCTGACATTAAAAAATGGAATAAAGGCTTTGTTCCCTGTTTGTTAAGAATTTTCTTATAAGGACACATAATCCCACCCTATTATTTTCTGAGTCGCAATTATACATAACAGTCTTTATATAATGATGTTCAGCTTCCATGTTTGATGAAAGCTGGGATGTGGCTTTGAATAAGAATACAATATTTTATGGATTCCAAAACACCAATTCATACTCTACAAACCTTTGTCTACCAATTGCCCATAGCTGTTTTTCTGTTTGCCAGGAAAGGTCAAAAGAGAGTGAAGATATTATGATACTTTTGTCTATGCATTAAAAGTACCAGGAAGTGCTTATTTCAACAATCATCAATTCAGCCTGTTTCCCGAGGGGATTTCTGATCTGCTTTTGAGCAGCAGTTGACTAGTGGAGCCCCTCACCGTGGAGCTGAAATCTCTCAGCCAACTGCTCCTTCTCCGTCTCTCTCTTGGTCTCAAGTGACACTGTAATAAAAAAGATGCCTTGGCTCCTCAGGAATAGCTGATTCACTGGATCCGAGAGAATGTGCACCACAGCCCTCTGCAGTGAGCTATTCCTTGGCCCAGAGAGGGTGCTTCTTTGGGCATCTCTTCTGGTGGTCCCATCCTACAAGACCTGCCAGACACTGTGGTTGCTCTGTGGTAAGGATATACTAAGGCATACTCTGAGGAGGTTCTTCTTTCCAGAGAGACATCTTCATCTTTCTGGATTGCTTGCTCAGATAGACAAGAACTAGAAAAGTCTCTTCTTCTCTGGCTGGGTTCATTGCCACATCGTTACTCATAGTGGCAGCACATCAGTGGGGTTATGGCTTATGCCACATGGTGTGTTAGCTTGGAATAAAGCCTGTCTGTTGACCCACGATAGAATCACAGAATCTCCAAGACTGGAAAAGACCTCTAAGATCATCCAGTTTAACCATCCACCAACCACCAATATTTCCCACTGAACTATGTACTCCAGTACAACATCTAAATGTGTCTTGAACACTTCCAGGGACGATGACTCCACCGAAGTCCACAGAGGAGTCCTTCAGAACAGGTGCCTGAAATGACTTGAATGGAAACTATATATTGGTTTCACTTCTTCATTGTATTTTACACATGAGGAGATATCCAGCGTTTGTGTCAGTAGCTTGTATCGGCAGGGGGAATTGTAATGACAGATATGAGGTCAGGGACAGAGACAAAAAATGACTTCGCTATGCTGCAGACGACCAATGGAAGATCTGGGAACAGCACCCCTGACTACCCAATGTGAATGAACCTTGAATGCTCTGTTTAGGAAGATTGGGGTTCATTTTTTTGGAAGCGAAAGAAAAGCAGCAGTGTGCCATGACACAGCCTGTTCTGCCCTCAGCCCGGCAGGCTCCTGCTGGCAACTGCTGCACGTTGGGCCAATACAGGCAGCATCGCCTCTGGGGAACACAGAGAAAATCTGAGGAGGCTTTGTTTTATTTTATTATTTGGGGCTCCCCAGGAAATCAAAGCAACACATTTATTTGCACTGCAGGCCTTTGTCATGTAACAGTAATTTTCCCCCAGCAATCCTCATAGTGTGAGATATAAGAAAATATCTATACACAGAGTTGCAGACATAATGAAATCAGAGCCTCTTCATACCGTAACGGATCTTCTGGCGACGGACAGGGGAAAGGAACATGAGAAGGAGATCAAACCACCTATCAGCACTACAAGTAACCTCATAGCGCTGCTCTGGCCATACAGAAGTACATATGCAGAACAAAGCCCCCACAGGAATGTTTTATCTCAGAAAAGGAGTTGGTTTCTATTCATGTTGCTGCAAAGTGGCTTTTCCACCGGGCAGCCCTTGCAGGTCCAGCTGCAGCTCGCACCCCAGCAGGCCTGCTGGAGACAACTCCACATTGCTCGCTGCTCCCGTCTATAAATAACACTTCAGATGCCCAGGCCACACAGTCACGCCGTAGGAAAGGTCAGGCACAACCGTCACTGCCCGAAGGGATCGCTCTCCACAACTGCCCCACTGCTGAGGCTCAGTTTTGGGCTGCAGCCAACGCTCTGGGCCTTATCAGGCCTGGATCGCGCTGGGAATTTTCTGACGGAACAATTTTATTGGAAAATGCTGATTCATAGACATCAAAATGTTTCATGGAAATGCACAAGTTTTTATTAATTTACAAGGAAACCCAGACATTATTTTGATGCACTAGTGACTGGTAGGCTGCCAGGGTATCCCATGGCTCCCAGTGTCTGCTTGCAGGACAGCTGTGTCCTTTAGGCTGCTTAGACCCCGAGCTCTGCAAAGGCCTCTGATAGCCTTGCTCAGGTCTGGATCCTGACAGCCCTTAAACCTCGGTGGGAGATTGGCTGTCAGTTCTTGGCGCTCCATGTGCAAAAGCCCTGGGGCCACCATGTGCTCAGGGACTGTCGGCAGTCCCACCCTTTCTCCTCAGAAAGCAGGACAAACTGTCTGGATTCTTTATAGAAATATGGATGGAAATATTTTTTTCCACAATGGCAATAATCCAAGGTCCCTGGCACAGAATTCTCACGCTGGACAAACAGCTTTTGTCACCTCAGGGTTTTTCTGGGCAGGAGCTCTCCTGCACCCCTCAGCCTTTCCCAACATCTCTACCCACAACCTGCCTCCATGCCTCCTGGTCTGCTCACAAACATCATGAATTTGTGACTCTAGTGAGTCACAGACACAACCACCGAGCCCACTGCCTTTTCTTAAGGCCAGCTGGGACTGGTCCGCTTATGAGCAAAGGTTATCCAGAAATACATCTTCTCAGGTTCCTTGGTAGGCCATCTCCACATGGGTAGAAGATCCCTCCTCTCCTCTCCTCTCCTCTCCTCTCCTCTCCTCTCCTCTCCTCTCCTCTCCTCTCCTCTCCTCTCCTCTCCTCTCCTCTCCTCTCCTCTCCTCTCCTCTCCTCTCCTCTCCTCTCCTCTCCTCTCCTCTCCTCTCCTCTCCTCTCCTCTCCTCTCCTCTCCTCTCCTCTCCTCTCCTCTCCACCCCTCTCCTCTCCACCCCTCTCCTCTCCACCCCTCTCCTCTCCACCCCTCTCCTCTCCTATTCTTTCTTTCCATCCTGGTGGACACAAGGCTGAACACAAGTCAGCAGTGTGCCTTTGCTGCTTAGAAGGTTAATTATATTCTTGGCTGCATTAGGCAAAATGTCCCCAGTAAGGCAAGGTGATCCTTCCCCTCTATTCAGAATTGGTGAAGCTGCATCTGGAGTGCTAAGTCCGGTTCTGGGCTCCCAGACATACTGGAGAGAGTCTAACGGAGGGTTACTAAGATGAAAAAAAAGGACTGGAGCATTGCTGCTTTGAGAGGCTGAGAGAGATGGGACTGATCAGTCTGGATAAGAGAAAGCTCAGGGGGATCTCCACTGTATCTATAAACACCTGAAGGGAGGATGCAAAGAAGATGAGACCAGGCTCTTTGCATCAGTACCCAGTGCCAGGACAAGAGGCAGTGTGCACAAACTGGAATATAAGAGATTCTGCTTAAACATCAGGAAGCAATTCTTAACAGTGTGTATGATGGAGCACTGGAACAAGTACCCAGAGAAGTTGTAGAGGCTCTCCATGAAGAACTTGAAAAGCTGCTTGGACATGGTCCTGAGCAACCTGCTCCAGGTGGCCCTGCTGGAGCAGTGGTTGCACCACACGGCCTCCGGGGGTCCCTTCCAATCTAAACCATGCTGTGATTCTGCAGTACAACCAGTGTGACATAGCACAGAAATCAAATGCCTACGTTCCCTGCCCTTCCTTTCACACCTCACAAAACACGGGGTGACCTTTCTGTGGGAGGAGGAGTGAATGGATGGCATAGAGAAGCTGATGCAGATATTTAGCGAGGTGCTGAAGCTGCTGTATGCCATAACTGTCAGGATGTCCCAGGGATGGTTGCTGGATGGAGAGAGACAGCAACCCCATGGGCTGACTGTGGGAAATGTCTGTGAACTGAGGAAAACAAGCAGAGCAGAAGTGGTGAAGCCAGGGCTGGCACACACTCCCATGGGGCTGAGAGGGCACTCAGGGCCACAGCTCGGTCCTTACTGACAGTGCTTCTTGGTTCTGCGCCCTCCATAGCCATAAGCTGAACCACACTGGCTGCCTCTGTGTGAGCAACTGTGCCAAAGAGGAAAGCAAAAATCATTTTTCTAGCCCTAATTCTTCCAGACAACATTACACCAGCACCCAAGGATGACTGGCTCCTGGTCCCTTTGCTCTCCAGCTGAAGGATGTGGGAGGAGGAGCACTACTATGAATCATTGAAATGCAGCTACATTTCTCTGGGGCTCACCTAATGTTGCTGCTTTCCTGTAAAAGAGAAACAGACCATATTATTCTGAAAACAAAACACGGCAGAGGGAGTCACAGCAGTACAGAACAAGTGAAACTCAAAATGCCTGGAACAGGTGAAAAGTGCAGAAAAAGGCTTCTCTGATGAAAACCAAAGAGGAATAGATCTCCAAGATCATTAAGATAAAGGCTGTTTACCTCTCTGCCAGATCTCAGAGCTCCGCAAAGCTTCACTCGTTCTGACCTCCTCTCCTCTCTCCTCTTCCCTCCCCACAGCCCCCACTGCTTGGCACAGCCGAGCCATGCAGAGTTTGCTCCTCCAGACCATCGCACAGACACGGGAAGCTGGAAGAGCTGTAGCTGACTGCACTGACTGGAGCTGCAGTGTGGGCAAAGCTGGGGGAGCTGCGGGCAGCTCATAGGTAGTGGTGGGGAACTAAAGAGAGAGAAGGGTCTGAACAGCATCTGTGAGAAGCAGAGGCAGAGAGAGATTTCTGCCAAGACAGCATTCCTCAATTTATGGGACAGGAAAGCTTATTAAAGCAAAACAAAGAAAGAAAGAAATTGAGACCTGAAAATAAGGTTTGGTCTGAGCAAGGTAATATTCCCATTTGTTTTGCATGTCAGACATTGCACATGATGCACTGTGAAGCTCTGGAAAGGCACAAAAAAGAAAACGTGGGGTTTTTTTTCTTTCTTTCTTTTTTTTTTTTTTTTTCTTCTGAGTGAATTACAGATTAAACTGCAGATTTCTCCAGTTTTTTATGGAAATAAACGCAAAGTTATTAAAATGTTCTCAGTCAGCTGTAGTGGGTTATGCTATATATGGCTAACAAACTGACCTGCGCCCACTGCTTCCATAATGCTCTATTATTGTAACAGGGCAGGCTTGTTGATGCAATCAAAATGGGATTATGTCTCATGCTGGGTGTTGGGAGTTGAGGCAGGTGTGAGCTCTCCAGCTGATAGTGCTTGTACTGTCGTGTGGATTGTGCCTGTTCTCAGCAAAGGGATGGCTGCTGGTGGCTGCACAGGGCTGGCACTGAAGGAAAGCAGATGAGGCAGAATGGCTGTGTGCTGCTGTGCTTCTGCTCACAGCCTGAGAGGGGTCTGGGTGAGCCTGGCACTGCCCATGGGTTGGCAGCCAGCAAGGAACAGCACGAACTCTGCTTTTCTCTGCTCTTCATCTATCCCAAAGACCGTAGTATACCCAAGGCAGGGCCTGAAAGCTGTGTCAGCACCAAGTGAGAAGGGAAGATGATGCTCATCCGGGAAGAAGGAGAAATCAGCCCCATGTTCTTGGGTCAGATGGAGGCAAAGATGTTCCTGGGTTCCCTCTTTCCTTGGGGAGTATCAGCAGATCAGGTGCTACCCGGTCTTCTGTGATGGGGCAGCAGGGCCTGGCATAGCCTGGGGATGTGAAATTGTATCTTTCCTTTCTCTTGCCTAAGATGCTTTGATTTATATACCTATTATTAGGTCCTGGCAACTTGAACAGATGTTTAAAGACACACGGCTGGAGCAGAGAGGTAACTCTCTTTATTGCTTTAAAAAGCGGTAAAGAGGATTTCTATTTTTGAACAAGAGGACTTACAGATCAGCCAGTGTAACTTCCATCTCCAGAAAGGTGCTGGGACTACTAATCAAGCCCACAAACCTGTACTGAAACAAATCAAGGAGAAGAAATAAAAACATTCAGTGAGAATGTGTCAGATCCAGTCCTTCTGTGACATGTGGATAGGAAAGAAGCAGCACATGTCATCCATCTTCTCTTTAACAAGGCTGCTGACACGGACGTGACGCTCTCCAAAGCTTTTTGAGAAAACATTATCTGTATAAAACAGCCCAAGGTGGTGCAAAATGCTTAGGAAGGCACACCCAGAAGGAGAATCTCACCGCATCACTACATCCCACGAAGTCCCGTGTGCTGTTTTCTCCTACAAAGGGGAGTGGATTAATAAGAAGGCAATTCGAAGGGAAGCACAGGGATAGAGCAGGATTACAATTAGAAATGACTTCTAAGAAGTGCTTAGGATGTGAGGATGCTTACAGAAATAAATACAGTCAGATTAACTTAAGAATGACCTACACGACATATATGGCAAAATGCTGTGCAGCTGCTCTGCCAAAGCAGAACAGGATCACAACGGGTCAAGTTCATTGGTGGTGCAACCCAGGTGTGAAAGGGATTGGCACTGGGCAGGCATGGTGCAGGCTGTGCACATTGCTGAGGCCTCCTGCTCTGTTCTGCTGAGCAGGCCTTATGCTTGGGCTCCACGTCCTGCAGTATGTCACATGGAGGGAGGTGTAAGTCTGCTGAAAAGAGCCCCAGGGTCTGAAGGGAAGGCAAGCCATGCAGAAATTCAGGTCTCCCAGGGAACGCTGTGAAACTGGAGGTCAGTCTGAGGAAAACGGGGCTGAAGGGAACCCTAGTAAGTTTTTAGCTGTAGAATCATAGAATCATATAGAGCAATAGAATCATAGAATCATAGGCAATAGAATCATAGAATCATATAATCCTTAGAGTTGGAAGGAACCTTTAAAGATCATCTTGAACAGGGATGTACACAGCTTCATCAGGTGCCCAGAGCCTAATCCAGCCTGACCTTTAAAGTCTCCAGGGTTGGGGCATCCAGCACACCCCTGGGCAACCTTTTCATTGCTTCACTGCCTCTATTGTAAAGAAACTGAGCATTTTGCTCTTTGTTTCTCTGTTGGGTAAGTCTAGGAGTTGCAGGCTTGCACTGCAGGAAGGAGCTGAATGGACAGTTGTTCAGAGTTGGAATCTCCGTGAAAGAAATTCACTAAGAGGAGGATGGACTGACTTATGCCAGGAATGACTGAAGGAAAGCTGGCCTTGGCTTTGGGCAGGAGAATGTTTTCAGGTTTCTTCCAGACGTACCTCGCATGCCCATGGTTGTATGGATTCGTGGGGGGTAGTGCTCAGTTCCAGGCCTATGACAATGCTGCAGTGTTTTATATCACTGCCTCCCAGACAGCTTCACCAGCTGAACACTGTTTCTCGTCTAAGAGAACCTCTTTCACTCAGCCCATCTGTGCTCCTGCTGCACGAGCCATCCTTCATCCCGCAGAGATCCTTGAAGAAAGCAGTGGTGAATCCCTGCAGAGAGCCCAGAGGCACCTTGGGGACTCAGGCGTTCCAAGAACCCTCTTTCTTGCCTCAAAGCACTGCAGCCTTTCTAAACAGCTCCGAACGAGAGCTCCCTCTGTTTCTCTGGGGAGCGCAGTGCACGGCAGCGCCAAGGAATGCGGCCTGCTGCGCTTGTTATGGCAGCAGCACCGTGATTTACGCCTGGCGGTAGGCCGCGGCGGAAGTAGCAAATCACCTCCTTCACACAGGCTCAAAAGGCAATTAGACAAATCCAAGGAAGAAATACCCACTGAGGCCATTAAACATCGCGTCCTGCTCCTGGTTGAGGAAAGCCCTGCATCACCGAGCGCTGGTTGAGGGAACGGCGGAGCACCGCTCTGTTTTTCCACGTTTCTCTGGCCGGAGGAAGCAGCCCCAGCTGGTGGGACCAGCCCTGCGTGCACATCTGCCTGAGGTGCCCACGGAGCCGGTGGGTCACTGTGGGGATGGGAGTGCTGTGCCTCAGCCCGGCCATGTCCTGGGCTCTGTGCTTCGTGCTGCAGTTCAGGAGGAGCTGGGAGCCCTGGCCCCTCCCTGGTTTCTGCTCATGGTTTCTGCTGCAAAGGACCAGGACAGCATTTAGCTCTGAGAGCTGTTTTGCCAAACAGATTCTCGCCTGTGCTGGGCAAACAGTGGCATGACAAACTAGCAAAGCAGATGCACAGTAGTGTGCTGCTATCTAAGCACTGGAGTTTTCAGATGCAAAGAGCTTATTGAGTTGGACAGCAGTTAGTGTTCTTTTCTAACTTCACCGTACAGAAATATCTCTGAATAATAGGATATTTTTTCTAAAAATATTCTTTGTTGATTTACAGCAGTATCACATTAAAGCACGGCATTGGATCTCCTTCATTAATGAAATAAGACTCAAAAGTCTCATTATACGAGTGATTTTCGCAGAGTAACTCAGTAAGCTATTTTTAATATTCTCATGGAGAGACGCCAGAGGATAATATTATGCTCTATAGCAGAGAAATATACTTCAGACAGATTTGATTGACACTGAAGTGTGCTTGAGTGATCCACACGAAGTGCCCAAGGAGAGAGCAGCTCTATGGCTAGCGCTGAGAAAACCCTGGCAGAAGGACATCCTGGTTACCACCCCTCAGTTGTGCTGCCCTCAGGTACCTGGGGAGGTCAGAAAGAAGGGATGGTTCCTCTTCCTTCTCCCAAGACATCAGGATGAACCACTGCTGCTGTGCTTTCACACCAGGAGTGCTGCATCTCGCCTGACTACAGGGAACTGAAGGAAAACCTCTGCCCTTTTCCTGTGGCTCTCATAAAGGTTGGAATCCCGTCCCTTGCCCAATTTCCAGACGACACATACTGCACCTCTTCCAGTGCAATTCTCACTCTACTTTCTTCTCTCTTCCATGTCTCTCCACTTCCTTTATATATATATATACACACATATACTTTTGGTGCTGCAATCCTGTACCAGGAGCGAGGAACACAAAACATTGCTGTCCTTAATGACGTACAAATGAGCACAGCAACACTTCCAAGCAGACTGTGCACCTTTGGTTGGAGCAAAGCACAGGCGTGATCTCAGTTTCCTTTCTGCTATGCTGTGACTGCTCCTCTTCACATGATACCTATTTCAGACGGTCCCACACTGCATGGGGCTATTTCAGTCCTAACGAGGGGCTCTTATCAACTTTCAGGCTCATTTTCAGTGGAGCACATTGCTCTGCTGAGTGAGCAGGATCACAGCACACGTGTCAGGGGCTGCCCGAGGCATTCGAGGCAGAAGGACATTTAAAACCAAGTTTCAAACTCTGGTTCAGTGCCTGACAAAGGCAGCCTCCTTCAGGGCCTCTAGAGCAAAGCTGCTAATATTTCCCATTGAGAGTCCGAGGCTGCACAGAGCTCAGGGCAGCAGGTGTCCATCGGGGAGATAAGTGGGATGCTTTAGAGCTTCCAGGGTGCATATTTGGATGACAGCAGCCAAAGCTTGGAGAAAACACAAAATGCAGATCAGGAGATTGTGTTATCCCTTCTGTGGTTTCAACAGAAGCATCGGAGAATGGGGAAATCTCACACCTTCTCAGGATAACCGTTCCATTTTGATTCTGCTCCCTGCTGGAAAGTGCCTGTATCCTCCTCTTGTTGTTGGTATTTGTGCAGAGCTCACCAAGGTGGCAGAGACCTCTCACGGCAGTGCCAGCACAGGTAATGCCCATTATCTTTACATGACACAGAGAGACTTAGGGTCTGTATGAAGCTCAGGTAATCTGCACAGCTCCCTCAAATTATTCTCATCTGTCCAGCAGATACTGCAAAGTAAAAGTCAAAATCAGCTGCCAAGTCTTATCTGGAAGCCAACGGTCACACTCAATCTTGGAAGTTGCTATTTAGAGCAATTACTGTGCTAGTGCAACAGGCAGGTCTGGGCCTTACACCTCGAAAAGCTGAAGTGATCATCGCAGTCACACACGCTTGTCCCTGCCCTTACCATGCCCATCACAGCACGGTAGCTTGACCGTGGCATCTTGGGGTGATGCAGAACCATTCTGAGCTGTACCTGCCTGTGAAAACTTCTCATCAGCACTGAAGACACTCTTAGTCCGAAAGAAGTCTCTTGGCAGCACTATCCTCTGCTTCCAAATGGGCCTCAATTGCAAACAGCTGGTCCTAATTCTGAAACCCCAAGAACCACAGGACGAGACTGCAGCATGCTTGAAAGCACCTTCAGGAATCTCTGGCAAGATCTCCATTGTGACAATGATGTTTATGGACTACATGTATCCATCAGGAAGAGATCTGTCATGTTTACGTTAACGTTATGATTATTCTTGTTTTGCTAACATCTCTGCTATTAACCGTGTTCCTTCTGAGCTCTGCTTTAGTGGTTTGCAAATGCATCCCTGAGCACAGAATGTGCAGTGCTTCTCCTGCTGGCTTCATATGAGTCCTGTAACAGATTTGGACAGCTATACTGTAACAAATCCACAGCCACCTTGGTCTCCATGCCTGTCACAGTGCAGCAGACCATGGCTGCTCATAGCTGCAGGCGACAGCAGCCCTGGCAGCCCAGTACTCCTGCTGCTTGGGCAATGCTTCTCCAGTTGTGAACAGCCTCAAGCCTGTTCCAGGCTGCTCTGTGGTCCTGCAGCACTTCTCGCTCCTATTCCCCTTGCAAACACAGGGGCTTGTTGCCAGGTTTTATGGATGCGCTGTTTGGCCAGCCTTCTGATGCCATCTCATAACTAGCAGTGCCTATATATGTCCTGGCCCCTTCTTTTCCTCTTGTCTTTAGCATCCCAGGGTAGCTGGAAGCTACGCCTTGGTGCGAGCAGTGCTGCTCAGTGTTTACTTTTACATTTCCAAACAATCTCTTGCATCCTGACCAGTTCAGCCATCCTTGGCTAAACGACATACCGCTGAGGACAATGTCTATTGTCCTGCATGCTGCTCGCTGGCCAGAGGAGTGCTTCACATCTGGTATGAGCACTGTGGGACTGTGGCTTTGGGAGAAGCACCCATAAAAGGAACAAATCAAAGTTCGTTACCTCAAGCCCATCAGCGTAGGGCATTCACGGGTAACAGCAGCGTGTGCTGGACCTCTAAAAGCCATCTGCAAAAGCAGTTTCAGCCACTGTAGCTCCATCAGTGCCTCCTGCAGGTCTTTGTGGGCACCGGACAACCCAGCAGCAGCAGGAAGGTGTGGGTGGTGAGCGCAGTGGTACTGGGAGAGCTCAACAGGGCCCATGTTCTTAAAGCATGTCCCTCCCTGCAGCCTTACAAGAGATGACATTGTGGATACTGAGACAGCTGCCGCCATTTCTGCAAACATGGTGCAGTGTGCTTCAGAGTTACTCACAGATGGTGATTTATTTGCAGAAACTCTAGGATCTTCATTTGATTTTTGATCCTTCCTCTGTGATGGGTGTCAAGTGTTGTAATTACTAAGCCTTAAGAGAGAACTCACTGAGATGATTTCCTTCCTTACTGTAAAGAAACAAGCAGCAAAATTCAGAGAAATAAAGTAGCAGCAACACAGCACAATTGGGTGTGAGGAAATCCATGGCAAGCCAAGACCTCAACTACCAAAATATTCCCAGTCCCAAAGCAGAGCGCAGGGAGACAGGGCAGAAGGTGGCATCAAAAAAGTGAGAAGGCAAAAACTGCAGCCATATGGTAAGGGAAGGAGAGGACTTATCCCAGCCCCTAGAAAAGCCTGGTGAAGTACCCACACTGACCTCTTGTGTCCCCACATCATAGCCTCCAGCCTCTGAGCAGCAGGATTTAGGAGGACAAGAGAATAAAGACAAGGCAGCAGAGATTTCCTGTTCCTTCTGGGAGCTGCTGTGCAGGAGAAGCAATGTCTGTTGCTAGCCGCAGGGTTGCAGCTGTAGCTATGGAGAGATTTTGCTGCCACTCGACAACCTCAGAATGAGCAGCCTTCTCCCTGCACCGTTCTCTACATTCAAGTCAGAAACGGAGGCTTGATTTGGCCCTAAATGCATATATAACAAAGACACAGATGTGAGTTTCCTCTCTTCTCATTTTAAAATACATGAGCTGGTTTGCACAGCTCTTTTCCCATCCATAGAGCTGTTCTCCAAACACCACCCCAGCAAAATACTGGGAAGCAGCCACAGTGCTAAACATCTGCATAGACATATTGTGCCAGATGTAACCAGAAGATGATGCAGCACTGGGACTGGAGATGGATTCCTGGAAGTGCCCTCCACACCCACCCAAAACCAGCCATGAGAAAGCCGGATCCACAGCAAGAAACATGGGAACGGATTGCGAGGGCAGCCTGTCTGCTCCCCTGGGAGCTCGTGCTTGTCTACCAGCAGAGCGATGGGCACACGAGGGACCAGGGCAGGCTGAGCCATTGCCACAGGATCGTCACAGGCAGGAACTAACCCTAGAGAACTTCCTGGCTGGAGATCAGCTGTGGGAGCAAGCTCTGTGTCTGTCCCACCTCTCTTCCTGGTGCTCCCCAGCTATCCATGAGCTCCATGGCTTTGGGCACGCACCAGGGCCACCTACACTTCACCCTGTACTGCTTCTGGTGCCGACAATTTCCACTGAGTTTGTTAAAAAAACAGCTTGCCCTGCCCCACAGAGAATGTCGTGAGGATGATGTGGTGCTGTGTGGTTTCTGTGCCGTTCCTCGGTGGATTGTGCAGAGGTCAGACAGCTCGGGCTGAACTGCCTGCAGGGTTCTGCACGCACACGTGCACGTCCACGCTCACAAACACTTGCGCACACAGACGCAGACAGGACTTACGCACTTACTTTCCTTGTTGCCTCTTAATTTAAAACCCCATTCAGAGTGAAAATATCTGTTTCCTCTTTGTGAATGGACAAATCTAACACAGATGGCGCATTAACTGGAAACATCTTTTGTTCCAGTATGTTCGTATATTCATTCTCTTCAAGGACAGAAGGTGCCATTTATGATCCTCTCTTCAGCATTCCTGATCATAGAATCATAGAACATTTGAATTGGAGGTGCTCAGAGCCCTGTTCAGCCTGATCTTGGGTGTCTCCAGGGATGGGGCATCCATGACCTCTCTGGGCAACCTGTGCCAGTGCTTCACAACTGTATTCTAAATCTCCTCTTCTTTCTGGGCTGTGAGGGCACATTGCTAGCTCATGCCCAGCTTGCCATCCACTGGTGTCTCCAAGTCCTTTTTGGCAGAGCTGCACTCAATCCTTTCATCCCCCACTTTGTATTGGTAGTTGGGGTTGCCATGACCCTGGTGCAGACCTTGCACTTGAATTTGTCAAACCTCCTGAGGTTCCCCTGGGCCCAATGCTCAGCCTTTCTGAGTCTCTCTGGATGGCATCGTATCTCTTTGGTGTGTTGACTGCACCCCACAGCTTCGTGTCATCTGCAAGATCTGTATGACTTGGTGGTCTCCCACTAGAAACTGTGACAAGTCACCATCTCTTCCTCTCCTTCCAGTACCAAGAAAGCACTAGTTGAAAGGCTCAGAGTGTCAGCAGAGACGGATCTGATGAAATGTGCTGAGGTGGAGCAAGGCTGACTTTTTTTTAGTTGCAATGAAGTCTACAGTACTTCTGGTTTCCTATGACAGCCTTCTGTGACTCCTTTGGGATTCCTGCTCCAAATGAGAGCACTGGGAAACCGAATATGAAGCAAGCACCAGAGAAAGTTTCTGTGAGTTTTTTTCCTAAATTTGTGATTTCTTTTTACATAGAAATAGACCGTTTGGAAGGAACCCGTTAATTTGAGCTGAAAGTGTTCAAGTGCTGCAGCTTACAGTAAGTCCATAGGTAAGCTAGTCGAACGGACAAATCACCCTGAAGAAATATTTAGGCCTCATTTCTTAGCCAAAATGCACCCCACTTCTGTTTTCAGCCAACAGATCCAGACAGAGACAGTATCAGAGATGATTTCCAGGTGAGAATCTGAAAATGGCCGCAGCTGTCTATGTCTTAACAGTGACCAAAGGAAGAGAGTAATACTGGACAAAAAGGTGTCTGTAGTTAGAGAGTTCCTGAGTCAGAGATAAAATCTACATTTAATTGTTTTCAAAGGAGTTGCTGGCTGTGTGCAATTCAGTACCTGCAAGACCACAAACATATTTCACATATCCAATATATGTGCAGCAAGTACTCTGTAGGAGAGAAAGAAGGAAGTGGATAATGAGAGAATAACCAACCAGAAGATGCCTTTTCCTACCATTCCCAATCCATAGATTTCATACTTGGTTATGCACATGCTTGTTCATCATCACTGTAAATATCTCAGTGCCTCCAGAAATACTCACAAATCAAGAAAGCAACACAGGAAAAACCACAACTGTAAATGATGTGAAATAGAAAAAATGGAAGCTCAGCATGGAGACATGAGTGCTCTTGCCCCAGTGCAGCAGGGAAACAAAATCTTATAATTACTGACACTGTTTTATCACAGGCATGGCTACCAGGGAGGATAACAGGCTGAGCATGGATACCGAATGCTGTTCTGATGGTGGTGTCAGGAGACCCAGGACGCCAGGGACTCAGTCACAGAATCATGGAATCATAGAATGGCTTGGGTTGGAAGGGACTCCAGTGATCATCAAGTTCCAACTCCCAGACAACCTAATGCAGTCCTGCTGGGTGCTGAGCAATGGTCCTGGCCAGGGGGACACACAGGCAGACTGCAGCCTCACCCCAAGAATGGTCCCACTGAAAATAATGGAGGACCTGATGGGCCTCAGCGCCATGCTGCTTCGCAGTACTGAGGCTGTGATAACCAACAAAATGGGGCAACCCAAGGAAGCTTCTCCAGATCTGATTCAGCACACATCCGCGGTGAGCAGGTCAATGGAGATGCAGTGAAAAGGACCATGAAAAAATGACTATCCATTTCTGTTTGGTTTCTGAAGGAGGAAACAAAGCAGTAGCTTTGGCACATTTTGATGAAAATCCTTCTGAGAAACACCTCACAGGTGTTTCTGAAAAAGAAACCCAGAAAAGGGAGAAGTGAGGGGGGTAAAGATGGTCACAGAGAGCTGGGCGTAGCCATGTTGTTGGGTAGAGACTGGGCAGCTGGGTGCAACAAAGAGCCCTGGCTGGGGGAGAGGGGAACTGACTGCAGTCTCCCTGCCAGCCTCGTAACCCTGCAGAGAAGGGACCCCTGCCTGGGGAGCATGACCAGGACTCCTCTGTGTCCAGTGGGTTTCAGGGCTGGAAGATGAATGTGGGACTTCACACATGAGAAAAGAAGACTCGAGATGATTCTCAGTCTATCAGACACATGGCTGCAGGATACAGAGGTACACCTGCCTTGCAGGGAGCGCTTTGCAGGGTTGGCCATGTCTGCAAGCATCCCCATGTGTTAGAAGCTGGGAGAAAACAGTTCTGCAGCAGAGCTTGCTCTCCCCCAGCCAGTTCCTTTACCCTTGCTGACTGCAGCTAGCAAGGGCCAGGAGCCAAGAGCAAAGCTGATCATGAGGTGTCAGGAAATGTTTGCCACGACTTTATCCTTAAAATGACCCCTTGTAGATATTTTGCTCAACAAAAGAAAGTCCAACCCAGCCTCTGTGGAGCACAGAGCAACATGGACCCCCAAGGAGGAGTGATGGGTCCCTGAGTGAACTCCTGTTTAAGTAACACCTAAATTCCAGATGGCCGACAGGAAACAGTGCAGGACAGTGACCGGGTCCATGGCAGAGCCCTCCGCCTGCTGCTGCTTCAATCACTCATCTAGACTGAGAACCTGGGGACTTCTGAGGTGTGCCAGCGGGTGGGGTCCCACCTGCCTGTGTTAAAGAAAGAAAACAGATTCTAGAGCCATATGAACCTCTCAGGGCTTAATAGAAGAGTGATGTGTGTGGTGCTTGTGCAAGTGAGATGTAGCTCTGAACTCTGCTATGGAAGCTGTGCCCTGTGACAAATGTGCTATGAATGACTCGTCCTGAAACCATGCCAACATGTAGGTGCTGCTATCACAACATTTGATGACTTCAACTTACTGTGAGCGTTCTTGTGATAAATCGTGGAAAACCTTGCTTGTGCTATCTTTAGTCACTGCAATGTTTCACAAGTCACTCACAGCTCTAAAAATACAGTTTATATCATTGGATTCCTGGAATTCTTTCAGTTCTTACATTCTGATTTAAGTGGCATTAAAGCTGGGCTGTGTGGTTCAAGGCTGCAGGCTGATATTTCACTGTGGATTAGATATCACCTGGGTTCAATACAATGTTTGCAATATTTATTTGATTTGGATCCAAAGGTAATTTGGGAAATCTTCATGTAGATACACCTCGTACCTGGCTATGTGGAACAAGGGCTGGATTTTGTTTGGGACTAGATAGTAATTTAATAACCTTTCCAATATAGAATTAAACTAAAACACATGCTCACCACAAGAGCTGAGAAGACTGTTTAGGGTTTTCTCCCCAAAACCTGCAGATACCTTTCCTCTTCTGGTCTGTGCACTCTGATGTTGTGATGACTTCTGGGTCAGACATCTCTCTCTTCTTTATTTTTGCTTCACTTACATGTCTTTCATAATAATTGTTGATTCAGGAACACCAAGAGCAAAAAAGTCTTGACCTCCCACTAGCCTTTCTGGATTTGATTACCAGCTCACCAATGGCTGATAGTTTGAGCAGAATTTAATGCTTTAATTTTCCTTGATAGCGACTATGAAGCACGTTACTTTTTTTTTTTATCCCAACTGGCAGCTCAACAAAGCCCTGCAATAAAAAGCTCCATTTGTGTAATAAACTGTTGTACAATCTACTACTTATGAACATGGGTCCTGAAAATGTGCAACCTTTCTGCACATTACATTAAACGCAAACCAGATGGGCACTTGAAAATCCTCCCCTTAGTTGCAAGGGGCCAAAGGAGCTGGTGGTCAGAGGGTCTACTTCACTATACAAATAAACAGAAAAGTTTAACTACATTGTTTTCCAAAATCAGCAATGGGAAACCTATGTGGAAACATTATGAGCAGTTAGCAAACGCTGCTGAACTGGAGTAGGCACAAGGGGAACTCTTCAGTTCTCCTAAATGCAACTGCCTAAACGGCAGAGGTAGGGCCCATCTCACGCAGCTTTCCAGCTAGCGGCCTCTGTCCCACGCCTACAGACCTGCATGGCCTGCAGCCCAAGCTCTGACACTCAAACATGGTCACACATTGACACACTTGGAGAAACAAACGGATAGAACTAAACTCTTCCCCAACACCTCAGCCAGAGCTGGTCACGTAAAGTCCAACAGTCGTTGGAGAGAAGTAGAAACCTCCAGGGGCCTGAGTCCATTCTGAGCAGGGTTTCAAAGGCAGAGAAACCTCATCAGACCAGACAGACCTGATATTTAGGTAACTCTCTAACTGAAATACATCTCACTCTTGGAGTCCAAGAGGCTGGGAACAGGAGATCACAACACTGAACCAAAGGCTTTGCTGTATCTGGTGTACTAGAAGATGCCCAACACTTCGCACACTGAAACAGCTTTTGAGGAGCTGCTTGATAGCAAGTATCCTTCATATCCTCTCATCCTTACTTGTGATTACAAGAGGTATCACAAAATTCTTTCTGAAATCCACCTGGCCAAATTGACACTGGCAGATATGCTTGGCTAAAGTGATTTATAGAGCTTGCATTGTTACTACCCTAGAGAGGTGTGCAGAGAGTCACACAGGAGGTGGACAGGGTAAGGATAGTTTTGATGCAAGCCAGTGAAGATGAGGAGAGAAAAGTGTTGTGCAGGTGTTACCATGGTATGGATGCCACAGATAAAGAAGAGGTGTGTGGCATGGTGGGATGAGATGAGAAGAGATGAGATTGAATGGAAAGCAGGATATTATCCTGAAGAAAATGACCCTGGGATCATTGATACTTTAGAATGCTATCACTGGCCCTAGTGTCAAGACCCAAGAAGGTTTTATGTGGATCTGGAAGGGAAAAGTAGCTTATGAATCATGAGGCTGCTTAAAGTATTGTCAGGAGCTCTTATCTCACCAGCAGGCAACTCAATTCATTACTGAGGCTGAGTGGAACATTTGCTGAGGGTGAAGTTGCCTTGTTGAGCTCAAAATGACCTCTCTTGGCAAGGCAAAGTGCAACAGCATGTAGTACTCAGCCAAGGTGCATGCACAGTGGCTATGCTGGGAGCCCTGGTAGAGCTCATCTCTAAATCCAATATTATTACTGACTTTCAAAAGGCCCACAGCCATGTTTTCCTTAGGCTCTTCCAAAACAGCTGTTCACAGCTCAGCTCAGTTCAGGCCAGTGTGGCCCAGAACTTAGGAGGAAAAGATGTCATTGAGCATTTGAACACCATGGCCCATGGGACTGGGCACAGTTTTAGTATGTCATGGCTGAAGGACTGACGATGTACCTTTCCAGAGACAGAGAAGGAACAGAGACTGGGGAGGCAGGCATCAGGATTCCTGCTCAGTGTTTGCGTACCAGTATCCTCTGTTCTGAGCATATGTATCCAGTCCTGGGTTTTTGTAGGTCCTGCTGGATGGGCTTTCTCCTTTCTCAAAGGTGATTTATTTTTACAAACTTAAATGAAATCTCCTTAGCCATTTCTGAATAATACAAGAGTTAAAAAGACTATTTTCCTATTTAAAGATATTCTAGCTAGACTGTTTTCATTAAATCAAAGTTAAGTCAAATAAAGATTGTGATTTGAAAGTTCAGACTCAGGCAGGAGCTCTGAGGAGCAGTGCCTCTTGGAGGTGGGTGTCTGTCCAGGAGCACTGAACCCCACAGACCACCAGCTGATGGTGGATCCCTGCTCCCTCCTGCTGCTTTCCTCCATGCATTTTTGGGGTGGAGGAAAATGGCAAATACACTTGCACAGATAACCTTAATGGGGCTGGGAAACAAGCAGAGAGTGATTTGTTCTTTTTCCCCACAGCAATCCCACAGGTACTGACCCTTCCTCCTGCAACAGAGGGCAGGATGGAAATTCCCTCCTGTGACCACCCAATGAAGGGTATCAAGCTGGATAAGGAGACTCTGCCTCAAGGGTACAAATCTGCTTCAGAACCGTGGGGGCTTACAGGGCAAAGGCAGGTGACTGCTGTGTACCACTGCAGAGGATCACTGCAGAGCTGGAGATGCCTCCCTTCCTCATTGCCCTGCTGAATGCTCACCAGGCAGCTCCACAAGCCCAGCAGGAGCTGTCCCAGCAGGGACCATGACATCAAAGGCAGGCTGGGCATCACACAGATGTGTGATTCTTGGCAGGCCCACCTGCTCCTAGATGATGAGAGATGAAGGAAGATGGCTGTTCCTGAGTGGGGTCAGTAGGAAGAGCCAAGCCCTCACATTATTTGAATGTGCTAAAGAAAGGGAAAAACGGCAAAAGGAGGAGAGCAAAGGGCTGGAGGGATGCCCAGCCTGTGCAAACAACCCATGCAGGAGTGCAGCCATGTCCTGACGGACCACCAAGCTGATGGCCATGCAGGGCACGAGTCTCCAAGAAACATAAATTGGAGAGCTATAGA
Source organism: Tetrao urogallus (assembly GCF_951394365.1). Lineage (NCBI taxonomy): Eukaryota > Metazoa > Chordata > Aves > Galliformes > Phasianidae > Tetrao > Tetrao urogallus. The sequence continues at coordinate 9,868,863 of NC_136831.1, read as the reverse complement.
GGAAATATGAATGTTATGCATCACCAGGCAGTCTTAACTTCGTCATTTCACCGGTCCACATCATTGTTGCCTTTGGTATCATGCTATCTTAAGAATACTTCGATATCTGAGACTGTAGAAAAAAAAGTGCACTCATTGGTGTGACTTAATCTGACTTTGGGCAGAGTTTGGGCCTGATTCTCTGCTGTGTTATTCCAGGCTGACACCAGTACATTGCCATGATGACATCATTTGGATTATTTCTGATTTATAGTGATTGAGAAAAATTGGGTCCTGTACAATAATGCAAACAATCAGAGACACAAAGCAAAAATAGTGCCTTCAAGCTGCACTTTCACATTGCATGATATTTTGAACTCTTAATATTGAAAGCCTTAGAGTGCACAAAGAGGAATTTTCTTCATTTCTTATACAGTTGCCTGAAAGAAATGGCAAACAGCTCCTCAGCCTGGATATCCTCTGCAGAAGCTGAATGGTGAATGGTTGTTTTTCTTTTTCTATCAGCCTTCTTCCAATAGATCTCCCCTGAAACCTGGATCAACATCTGCCAACATGACTAGTTTCTGGACACGTGGCCAAGGAAACAAAAAGGATCCTTGCCAAGGCCCAGGCCAAGTTCACTGATCTGAAGCAAATTTACTGAACATGAGATTACTTGAAGCATCCAGCACTCTTTGAGAGCAGAACAAGTCTATCAGAATGTTTGCAACCAAAATCCTGCTCTACTGACCAACCTCGCACCACACTTACTCCCCAACAAATTCCATTATTATAGTCAGAACACCACTCTCTTCCTAAGACCTTGAAATGCTACATTTCAGCCCCAAATTATAGCAAGCACTTGGATGCAAAGAGCATAACAACCACCTCATGGCTGACAGCAGTACTTAAGCACGACAAGAAATATTGAGCTGAGGAGCCACTTCCATTAAATCTTAAAATGTTGCCACCAGAAATACCACCAAAAGCACCACAGAAAAGAATAACGATGAGCCAGAACCCAGCACACACAGAAGATGCTGCTCAGCACCGATCCAGTTGTCACGCTCACTTTCCCCCTCTTGCTGCCACTGAGAGGCACTCACCATTCTTCCGCTCTGCAAAGGGGGGTGGCTGGAGCTTGGTGCCATCCCTCACTTCACCCGCAGCCTTTTCTTTGGGTGCCTTCTCTTCCTCATTTCCACTTGGTGCACTTTTGTGGTCCGAGCGGTCCTGTTTGATCACACCATTCATCACCGTGCCTGTAGGGTCCGGTCCAGATTCTGACTGCTCCACTTTGGATGCTCAAATGGAGAACCAGACACCAAAGTGACCTCTGGAAGAGAAGAAGAGCAGGTAAGAATGAAACTCCCAATCAGCCCTTGGGATCGTGAACAAAGACTGGCGTTTGTAAAGCAATCAGACCACAGATATGCATTAGCAACATTTCAGAGGGAGGCTTCAGGATTTGTTACTGCCTGCTTGATTCTGTCCACCGTGCCAGCTGGGTCTGCATCACTGGCTACTCTGCTGGATGAATTTCCAGCCATAAGCACCAGATATCTGCAGAAAGCCAGGGGTGTTGTGAAAAAATACAGTCATGGGGAATCCGCCTAAGAGAGCACTTGAACGGTTCGAAATGCAGAACAGATCTATAAATGGAGAACAACCTTCCTTTATGTAAGGCTCTGGTTAGCTGAGCAAACTGGGTGGTGGAATTAGTGCACACAGCTCAGAAGAGGCTGCTAATTGCATGGTACAGGCAGTAAGAGAGGAATAGCAAAGAGCAGCTAGCCTTTATGTCAGAACATACACCAACATCCTGCAAACTAAAATACGCATGCAAAATTATTCTTTGATAAACATACATAGTGGAGTTAAAGCCTTTATGAAGAATTTCACCAGATTGGGTAACATTTTTCGAGAGTTCTTGACAGACGAGGAGGTTGGTTTGTTTACTACATTGTTCTGCTATGAGTTTTAAGCAGGGTTTGTCAAAATGCTTCAGGAAAACTCCCAGGAAATTCTGTGTATTCACATTACACTTCCACAAAACATTTAGGGAAGGAACGAGCTTCCCTTGGTGGCACTCATACCTCACTGGAGGGAAGGGAAGGATCCAGCTCACACCAGAAGTCTTTGTGGGGTGCATGCACATGACCTGGGAGGAGCTGCTGACACTAAGTGCAGCAGCACAGAGCTGCAAGAATCATTTCAATAAACTGTTATGTGAAAAAAAAAAGCCCATCCAGATGCTAAGTGAAAGTGAATGCCTGTAAAAATCAGCACCAGCTCCTAATGAGTCCCATCAGGAAAGAGCTGAGGAGAGCTAAAAAAGGTCATTTGCAGAGAACAAGAATAGAAAAGTGCAAGATTGATTCAGTGATAAAATCTGATTTAATACAAAAAAACTTACCAATTTACTGTATAAGGAAGCAAGAATAGTGTGTTGTATACGATACCATCTTCTCCACGCGATGTATGCCAGGACTTTCTCACACCCCTCTTCCTACTCAGCACCACTCAGATTTTGCCATCTGCTTTCTCCTTCCATCCAACCCTCTGCCCGCCCTGCCCTGCTTTGCGCTGCACTTCATTGCCAGTGAGATTGTCCGGAGAGGTAGTGGGTGCCATGTCCTTGAAGGCACTCAAGGTCAGGCTGGGGCTCTGAGCACCTGATGGACTTGTGGATGTCACTGTCCCTTGCAACGGGTTGTACTAGATGACATTTAGGGGTACCTTCCAACTCAAATGATTCTATGATTCTCTGGGCTCATCCAGTGCCCATGCAGTGTGCAGAGAGGAAGTCTTAGGTGTGCCTGTATCTCTTTATTGCTTTGCAGATGGGACATAAGCTGTCCCCATGTGCAGCCCCTGGGACTGACTGTGTCCTTACCCAGCCCTGGTGGCTGGGTCTGAAATAAAATGCAGACTTGCTCAACAGATTTCAGTCCTTACCTGGGCAAAACCCCTCACCAGTCCCTCCTTTCTTCCTTGTGCTTCCCACCGCTGCCTATCCCACTGGTCTTTGCAGCCCTTTCCCCATCTCCTGTGCACAATAATTTCCACAAAAGCCTGTTATGCTACATACTACACATGGCCATGCCCTGGAAACAGCCCTGCAGGCACCCAGACGGGCCAGGGCTTTGTTGCACCCCAAATCTTTGAACTGATGTTCTCTGTTTCCAAGTCCAAGGGAGAGTTTTTTAGCTCTTTTGGGCAGCTCATGTTCTCCTCTCTAGTGGTCGATTGCTGTACTGCCCCATCCCCATTGCTGTACACCCATCACCGGCGGCTGTAGGGTTGTAGACCCACTTTGGCAGTGTTATCTCCAAAGTTTTCCATTCAATTAATGACTAACGTGGAGCATGCAATGAGTGTTTACATTACTACTTTAAAATGTACATTTTTTAACTTTTAGAAGTTGCTGATATAATGCATCTTTCCAGTGGAATAGTGGGTGATGACAGGACAATCCAGCAAACTGCATCTGCTTACAAAAATGAGACTTTGTTCAACTGAACACTAAATCTTTGATAAATTAGTCGGGGCTTTGGTGACGTACATGTTGAACCAATATGACAGTTTTATATGGATTATTATTATTAATGTTTTTGAAAAATAGAGAGTGTGAGCCAGACATCCAGTGCTGAAGCTGCAAGACCACCAGCAGAGGCAAGAATCCTTCAGGAAAGCTTCTTCCAGGCACTGTGTACGATCTTTTTGCACTCAGAGCATATGCAACATTTTAATTTGCAGTGATTGTACCGAAGTCCTTTCTGTCTGAGCCAGGAGGTCACGCTGCGGCCCCGGCCATGCATGCTTTCACAACACACTCAAGTACCACTGGTTCAATGGTGTTTTTTTTTTTTTTCTGAAGTCAAATTTGGCCTCAAAACATTCCACATTGTTCACTCACTTCAGCCTGAACTGACTGTATTTATAAAGCTTAAGCACACTTTTGAGCCTCAGAGCACATCTCCCATCAACCACTAGTGCCAACACATAAATTGCAAGGCTGTACACAGTACAGACTATAACCCATCTCTTTCTGCCTGTAAATACCAAATTCATAAAGCTGGACTACCATGGTAGCTCGTGGGTGCTTACTTCCACAACACTGGCTGCCCTCTGGAGCTGAGGCTTGGTTCACAAGGATCAGTTCTGCTTCCCTGTAGATGAGCAAGTCTGATGATACAAAAAGAGCAGCTGAGGGAACTAGAACTGTTCGGTCTGGAGGAGGTTTAGGGGGGACATTATTGCTTTCCACAACTGCTTGAAAGGAGGTTGTGGGGAGGTGGGGATTGGCATCTTCTGCCAGGTAACAGCGACAGGACAAGAGGTGATGGCCTCAAGTTTTGAGAGATCTGGAGCACAAATCTTATGGGGAGCAGCTGAGGAAACTGGGATGGGTCAGTCTGGAGAAGAGGAGGCTCAGGGGAGAACTCTGTGCCTCCTGACAGGAGGTTGTGGCAAGATGGGGGTTGGCCTCTTCTCTCAGGTAACAGTGAGAGGAAAAGTGGTGGCTTTGAGTTGCACTAAGGGAGGTTCAAGTTGGATATTAGGAAAAAATCATTGTCAGGAAGAGCGGTGAGGCACTGGAATGGGCTGCCCAGGGAGATGGTTGAGTCACCATTCCTGGAGGTGTTCAAGGAACATGGAGATTGGCAGTGAGGGACATGGTTTGGTAGGCATGGTGGGGATGGGCTGATGGTCAGACCAGATGATCTTAGAGGTCTTTTCTAATCTTGATAGTTTTACAGTTCTATGATTCTATGTGTGCCCAGAAATAAAGGCTCAGATGAGGTTCAGGTTGTGTCCCTTTCCCAAGGACTTTGGCACTTAAATCTAGTGTCTGCTGAGAGCTACCCTTGTTGGTCTGGAAGGAGCACCATGAGCACATCCTGCTGGCCAGATCTTTTCCTGGGGTAGATCAGGCAGGTCTGCAATGGCCAGGCAGTTCATCTCATACACGGCTTTTCAGGAAAGCCCACAGACTCCCCATCATATGATATATATGCATCTCACTGCCACTTCCTAGTGCTCTTTCTGCCAAAGCTGAGGGCATGGGAACACCACCCTCCAACACCAATGGAGAAGAGAGAGAAAACATACCAACCATGGCATCTCCAAAGCTGGAGATGGATGCTGAACTGGAGCCCAAGCCCTGCATCCCTTGGATACCTGTCTGTGGCATGGTGGCTGTGGCAGCCTTGAGCACAGCCTTCCTCCAACTCTTGCAGCAGGAGATAATGCAGTAACACACCCAGCCAGGGTGCTCACCTGTTCCCCCATCTCCCCAGATGGTGCAATTCCCATCAACAAGTGCTGTTTGAATTCACCCAGCATTAGCTGGAGGAAGAGCCCAAGCTCCCACCCACCTATACATGTAGCCTCAGGCTCTGCACACTGCTCTGGGTTTGTTAGAGTTGGAAAGGAGCTGTTTTCCCACACTGCAAAACTTTCCGTGATTTTTATAATTTTTCCTTATCCCAAATGGGGATAAAATAAACATGAGGAAAAAAAAAAAAAAGAAAGAGAAAAAAAAGGGGTAGCGGGTCAGTCATGAATTTTCATAGTATAATTTTAGAATATTTTAATCTTTAAAAATTTTTAACCTCTTCTTAGTAAAAATTAACAAAACCAGTAAGATTAAAACTGGTCTTAAGAAGTGGGGGAAAAAAAAGAAAGAAAAAGAGGAAGAAAAGAATGAGTCTCCTTAGAGTAGCATCTGTCACACTAACCACGCAGCACTCCAGGTGTGATCACTGCTGAGCAGAACAATTTGGGATACTTCTGCCTCACTGACAGTCAGGGTGCAGACCCTACAGGGCACAGATGCTATGTTAGCTGGACTGGTAGCATCTGCATAGGCATGAGACCCATGTTTGGACACTGGGCTCCTGCCTGTAGCTTGCACAGGCTGAGGCACAACACCTGGAACAAACATTGCTTCTTGCCACCAGAAATGGCCAATGAACGGTGCTGCTAGAAGGCCCGACCCTTCCTTATGTTGCTGTGATGCAACACTGATGGTTTTGCTCTCTGCTTACTCTCTGCTCAAGACGGACCTCTATGCTTAATCTTGTTCACTTTCCATCTTCTCATATTTTCCCCTGTGCCACCTTCTGCATGCACCGAGACAGGAATAAGCAGAGCTTACATTTCCTCAGATACTGGATCCATCTAAATCCTCCCCCGCTTTCTTGTTTGCTCTGTCAGCTGTTGAAGTGGAAGTAAATACATTTCTCTCTAATGCACGTGCAGTGCTTCTTAGGCAATCCTGGCCCACCATAAAATCTTAAATACCCAAAGAGAAAAACCAGGAGAGAGATGTTCAGAGATGCAGTTCAGCCTTATCAAATTCTTCACGTGTTTGTTGTGGTGTGTTTGTATTCCTGGGCTTCTGCTTGCAGGAATGTTGCTGATAAAACCATCTTGCTAAACACGGTCACTGTGTGTTCTAGCTGATGTTTACAGTGCTCAGACAGTAAGAGCAGTCCTGGATTCCTGAAAACAGAAGTCCCATGGACATTTGCCTGTTGTGCTGCGGATGCTGATCAAACCCTGCTACATACAAGTCCCAGCAGGACCCTGCCTGGTCTTCCTTCGAGCCATGTCATATCTGGCAAGGCAGATGAGAACTCCGAGTGCTCACCCCCCACTCAGAACAACGAGAGACCTTTGCTCCTCTGAGACCAGCCCGGGGCTGAAAGGGAATTTACCATAACCATGAGTTTGCTGTTTTCCTTGCAGATGATGTCTTCTTTGCATGATTCCCCTCACTGAACTCCCTCATGCCTGCTGAGGATGCAGAAAGCCCCATCCTGTAATGGAGCAGAGTGCAGTGGCACTGTGCAGAGCCCACAGGCTCTTTCCCACAGATCTGTGCATTCCTCCCGTGTCCCGGAGCAGTGACCTGCTCACCATTCCATCCTCCGCACAAGGAGCTCTGCTCAGGAGGACTGCCTGGAAAGGCAGCCAGGAGACTTCCTCAGCAAATGGAAAACAAACCAAGAAAACCTGCCACCAGCCTGGAGACCCCCCCCTCCACCAATGAGCTGTTTTATGCTGCTTTTTGTGCATGTCTTGCATGGAACTAGTGCCAAGACTCCATGAGCAAAGCCGTGTGAACACGATGCCATAAAATCTTCACTCAAGGCAAATTCTCCTAGTGTTTGGTCACATTCTGATCCCCACGCGTAGCAAACTCTGCCAACTCTTCACACCCTCAGGGATTTTAGGGTAGTATCTCCTTCCCAGCCTCTACATTCCCAGTGTTGATATCTGCTACAAGATGCCCAAAGGCTACGGGGCCAGAGACGTCAGCAGCGAGTCCTGTGATGGAAAATGGCAGCTGTCTTTGTTCAAGACATCTCCTGGCCTTCAGCCTGTGGAGGATGATGATAGATATGGGCTGTTCTCAGGAGAACATCTCAGCTCTGCCCTCAGTCCCATCCCCTCAAGCTATTTTCAAAAGGAGTGATTTCTCCTTCATTTTTCATTGCATGGAGCTTTAAGTGCTGAAAAATGACAGAGGAAGCGGTGATTAGGAAACAGGTCATTAATCCAGATCCTCTCAGGACCCACGTCTCCATCAGCCATGTAAACAGGCTGAGAATATCTGGGACAAAATCAGAAAAAATTAAACACTTCTTCAAGGTAGTATGAACAGTGAACAGATCCATTGGTGCTAATTCATTCAGAACTAGTTCCCTGATTGTGCATCCATTTTCATAGGACATTTCTGGAACCCAAAAGCCCATCCTAGGGTGGAGACTCCCCATATAAAGTAATTTACTAAATTGCAGTAGCATCCACGGTGACCTATTCATTCAATGAGGGTACACCATGTGTAGCAAAGAGAAAATGAGAACCTTAAAAACGAGACTGAATGACAGTGGTTTGACATAGTGTGACGTGGTGACTGTTAGAAGGAAGTGAGGCTGCCAATGATGTAGCCACAGTGTGACATTTTGGCAACAGGTATCTCTCTGAAGGCAACCCCATTGGGGCTCTGACTATCAGCAGGACATCCCAAGGTCTCTGAGTCTCCAGATTCACAGCAGTTTGGAAAAAAGTCTTCCTTTGCTCCAAATGGCATTTGTCACAGCCCGGGGCATTCACACCCAGTGCACAAATTCTCCCTGCATCACTCACTACACCAGATCTGGCACAGTGCCCTCCTGATGTGGTTGGGAATGAAAACCTGAGCACTTGTTGATGACACTGCACAGGAGAGCTGGGTATTTGGAGGAGTTTTGAGGAGCTGTAAAATTTCATTTCTGGATGTCAAGGACATAGAACATGTGTCCATATTGACACAGCTGAACACTCCACATGTCTCAGCTCCTCAGCTCCTGCTCTTTTACAGACCTTACTCAGGTCTGGCCATGGCAATACCATTGACAAGGCATGGGTTCCAGGGCTGGTTCTTTGGCCAAAGCTACAACACAGCTCCAGTAGTTCCCAGAAGTGCAGTGTGATGAATGGAGAAGTCGTGTTGAGAGCTGAGACACAATAAAAGTGATCACAGTCAGTCACAGCCTTTGCCTTGACCACGGGGAGCTCTGGGCAAGGCACAGGAGTTACCAGCCCTCATTGCATGTCTGCTGTACTTCTGCCCCTGTCTGGAGGTTAGAAGTACTTACAGACTGCAGTTACCTGGCAGTTACCACCAGTTCTTAGCACTGTTGATGTACCCGGAGCTACTTCCCATCAAAACAGTCTGCTGGAAATACTACTGTATTTCTGCACAACACATGCACATCGTTCTGAGTTAGAGAAAACTCCTCCTTATTAATCTGGACCGTGCTTATAGTTTTCAAAGCAATCTTGAAATAAACTTAAAAATCTTAAAATAAGCAATTATATTCCAAGTATGCTAAAAAGCAGACATCAACCTCAAATCTGTTTTTGCTGCTTGTTCTGTTTGTAAAAGTGCTTTTAGGTCAATCTCATTAATTGTCCAGGTCTGAGTCACAAGTCCTGTATGCTGTGGATGATGATGTTGGGATCATACTGGTTGACACCAAAACACTGGGTACAGGGACCTGCACACCTTAATTGGCTGAGGAGACAGAGAGGATGAGATTTGTGATACAAGCTCTTATTTCTAAACTACTATCTGAGACGATTTTGTTTTCATAGAGTCATAGAAGCATTAAGGTTGGAAAGACCACTAAGATCATCTAGTTAGACCATCAACCTTGACTGCCTCCAGGAATGGTGACTCAACCACCTCCCTGGGCAACCCGTTCTAATGCCTCACCACTCCTTCTGAGAACAAATTTTTGCTAATTCCAACCTGAACCTCCCTTCATTCATCTTAAGGCCACCACTTCTTGTCCTATCACTATTATCTGGGAGCAGAAGCTGAGCCCCACCTTGACACAGCCTCTTTTCAGGGGGTTGTAGAGAGCCATGAGGTCTCCTGTGAGCCTCCACTTCTCCAGGCTGACCCATCCCAGTTCCCTCAGCAAATCCCCATAAGATTTGTGCTCCAGACCCCTCACAGCCCCACTGCCCTTCTCTGGACATGCTCCAGGACCTTAATGTCTTTCTTCTAGTGAGGGGCCCAGCACTGAACACAGCACTTGAGCGCTTGTGCTGGAACAGGGAGAAGATAAGCTCCTGCTCTGCTGGCTGCACTATTGCTCACAAAAGACAGGATGCCATTGGCCTTCTTGGCCACCTCATGTTCAGCCAAGCATCAACCAACAGCTCCAGGTCCTTTTCCTCCACGTTTCCTCCACCTCCTTCCTTCCAGCCACCCTGCCCTAGATCTGTAGCATTGCCTGGGGTTGTTGTGGCCATAGTGCAGGACCCAAAACTAGGCCTTGTTGAAGGCGGTTTCTGGAAGTGCCCCCTGGTATTTAACACTGCCAGCATCACCGTTACTGTCAATCCTGGCACTGCTAAAGCTCCTATTGCCAACTCGCAGCTCTGATGGTCACAAAATGAGTATGTTTCATATTTCAATGAAGTATGGAAAGTTACGGAGGTCAGCCCTTACAGCAGGCTTACCCATCCTATTTTGAGTTTCGTGGGTACAAATGCTCAAAATCTAGGCTATGTTTTCACATAGCTAAGCCTTGAATTCAGAAAAGAAAACACTGAAAAGAACTATCCTGGACTCAGATACTTGCAGTCCTCCAAAACTGTCTCAGAAAGCTGGTGGTGGTTCTTGTCAGGCTGCTTTGTCTATGAAGGACCCTGAAGCAACAAACTGAAACACCAGCTGAGGTCCTTCAGTACACATAGTCCAACGTAGAGCAGCTTCTGTCATTTGAATGCCTTCGGCTACTGTTGCACCATTTAGTCGTCTCCTAATTTTGTGGCGTTTGCAGTTTTTGTCTGATCTTCGTCTCCTATTTTGTTGCATTTTAGAAACGTAATAAAATCTTTCAAAATGACTGAAAACAGGGCAAGATTTGAAATGGAAAATGAGTGCAAAGTGGGCCCATGCCTCTCTATTAGATGCCAGAAGGAGGGGAAGAAACCAGACCCACAACGACAATCACTATTAATAAAGTAATGAAGGCAGAGGTGCAACTGGAAGCAGAGGCAGCTCATGTGTCTGGGATGCCCCTTGGTCCGGTGTGGGGGCCCTGCCAGCTGCAGTTGGCACAGGGAGCATTCAGTGAGTGGGAAAGGCCACAGAATGACCCAGCAGGGCTTTGGGAAAGATCCCAGCCTGCTGGCAGAGGCCCCATACCCAGGCAATATGTTCCCACTGCAGCGGGCACTGGCCTGAGCCTGAGCACACAGTGCTTGTTGGGTGGGTCGGGCCCAGATGGGCCCTGTGTATTGCCTCTGTAACCCGGTGGTTGTGGGTCTGAGCAGTGGACATGGCCAGTGACAGAGGTCACATCCAACTTCTGCTATTCAGCCTTTAGACCTCCACTGCACTCTGCAACCTCATTCTAGAGCCAGCACACTCTCCATCAGTCATGAGTGAAACAGCACGTGGACATCCTCTGTGGTCGTGGCTGGGATAGAATAGCTCTCAGGATGTCCTGGAGGCCCACAGTGTTGGGCTAGAATGATTCTGACTGCAGAGCACAACTTGGGCAGTGCCTGGCGGCCGGTGGCTCTAGCTAGGACCATTCTGTGAGTGCCATCACTCCAGAGTTCTGTACTCCACAGACACAGCTGTGGATCAACGCTGAGCCCTGCAGAGATCTCCAGGGCTCATTTTTCTGAAAATTTGTTTCTACAACTTCGTATCACATACACTGTGACTGGAAACCAAGAATGGAACACGGCTGGAGCTGACACAATTGGAAGAGGCTTTAGGACTTGTGTGAAAGACTGTTTCAGTTGTTCCCTCTATTGGTTTTAAGCACCCCTTATGCCCTGGGTCACAAATAGCTGCCAGATTTAATGTAGCTGGGATGATCTTCATTCTCAAGGACTTGCTTTGGTCGTATGGACCAAAAGGCCCAGTCCATGTCATCATAACCAAACTAGGATTGCCAAGGAGACAGGCCCTCTCAATCCCTGTTTGGATTGGTAACTTTTTGTTACGAATGGGAACCATCTTGAGGCAAAAGAAATATCCCATGATTTTGCACCATGCTGCAGGACACACAGCTGCCCATTTTGAGTGAAAGAGGAGGGCCACTCATTCACTGCTCCATGGTAGCAGTGTCCATGGGAGTGAGCAATTCCAGAAAACCTTCGTGGGCTGAAGAAAGGTCACACATCCAAGCTCTGACGGAGATCCAAGTAGCTTCAGGACAGACTGTTAGATATTGAAGAGGGACACAGGAGTAGGGAATCGTCACCATTCTTTGGCTCTGATCCTCAGCAATAACCTCAGTGAACGAAGAAGGTCTCTCAGCCCAGAAAGCCAGCCATATCTTGGGCTGCATCAAAAGAAGCGTGTCCAATAAGGTGAAAGCAGTGGTCCTGCCCCTCTGCTCTGTGCTGTGAGACCTCACCTGGAGAACCGCATCCAGATGGGCAGTCCTCAGCACAGGAGAGACATGGACCTGTTGGAGTGCATCCAGAGGAGAGCTGCAAAAATGGTTCCAGGGATGGAGCACCTCCCCAATGAGGAAAGGCTGAGAGAGCTGAGGCTGTTCAATCTAAAGAAGGTCTGGGGAGACCTGAAAGTGGCCTGTCAATATCTAGAGAGGGGCTATACGAAAGGGGACAGCAGGGTCGCTTGTGATAGGGCAAGGGGGAATGGTTTCAAACTAAAGAAGGGGAGATTTAGATTGGATATCAGGAAGAATTTTTTTACAATAAAGGTGGTGAGGCACTGGAACAGGTTGCCCAGAGAGTTAGTGGATGTCACATCCCTGAAGACATTAGAGATTGGGCTGGACGAGGCTTTGAGTATCTGATGGAGCTGTGGGTGTCCCTGCTCACTGCAGGGGAGTTGAACTAAGTGATTTTAAGAGTCCCTTCCAATTCAAACGATTCTATGATTCCAGGATCTGTCTGCTCTCTCCACACTTACAGAACTTCTAAAAGTGAAATTCCTAAGTGAATCCCAGCTAACACACACTGTATCCCTTAAAGCAAATTTTAAAAAAAGTGCATAAGAAGCTGGCAGTCCAACTAAGGACAAAATGCTGTGTGGCTCCAAGTCTATGAACATGTCACTGCAAATGCATGAGCAACACACCTCACCCAGGCACACAGGAGTGCTGCGACACAGGAGACGCAGTGTACTGGATTCCGCATCCTATCTCTAGCCAAAACAGGACACTAGGAAAAAAACCAACCAACCTCCTTTCTGCATTCCAGAAGCCAAAGCTACACTAAGGGGAAAGAAAACTGGTGATTCATTCAGACAACTGACTAAAGCTCTGTCGTATGAGGATGATAAACTATAGAGCAATAGAGAGAATCAAGAGCCGATAATCACCTCTTTTTAGCATTCTTCTGGGGATACAAGCAACTGAAATATTCTGGATTTAATTTTTCACTCCAGCATCATTCCTGTCATATCATAAAATCCCTTCCATTAACTTATCAAGCTCCATCTAGAAACAATGTAGGCTTTTTGCCCCTATTTTCCAGTTTCGAAGGCTGTTCAAGAATGTTATTCTTTTATTAGCTAGAAAATTTAATCTATCCACCAGTCTAAATTTATTTTCAAAATCACTCAGACTCAAAGCACCAAGCCAGTAACCAAAAAGGACGATGTTTAGGTAAATTCAGGTAAGGTTGTTGCAAGAGACCAGGCTTGGCATTAACTGGAGCTCCATGCCTAGTTGTCACTCTTATACTCATCCCTCTTATTTCAGTGGCCATGACCCACAACTCCCTGAAACACCTGAAAATTCATTTCTCTGGCTGTGAGGTAAAGAATCAGAAAACACAGAGCAAGTCTGTGCAGAACGTACAGACTCATTCATCATGAGTAAAATTGATGCCAGGAAAAAATGATTATCCCACAGCTGCACACGGATAAATACCAGTACTTCCATGCTGAATCCAGATTCCTTTTTGAATACTCTTTCTCACGCTGCAGGAACTAGGGAGAATCAATGGAATGAAGAATCAATGACATTCTTAATCATCAGTTTTTAAAAAAGGCAAAAGGAAGGGAAGGATTTGCTCATGTAGTTTATAGTTAAACAGGAAAACTCTCTGCTGCAGGATACTGCACAGCATTTGATGTCTTCCATCACAGGACATCAAACGCAGGTGTTAGGCCTGGTTCAAGAAGCCTCTGAGGAACACATTATTAGAAAACAGTTCACAGGAAGAAGGATCCCCAGGTATTCAGTAATCTCCTCTAGCTTCATTGGGGAACAGACTGACCCATCTCCTGACCACAGTAAATTCGTTTTTATTCTCCCAGACAACGTCTTCCACAAACAAACGCGCTGCCATGACTGCCCATCAAATCCAGTTCATGGCACAGCAGAACACAGGCAGGAAAGAGAAACGCGCACGGATCAGGCAAGGATGTCGATAAGTGGCCAGGGCTCTTGGGGCCTGGCAGGGCAGGATGGGGATCGATGCGCCAGGCACAGCTAATGCTCCAAAGCTGTGAGGAGATCTCTGGCCCCACCACATTCCCTGGCTGCCAAACTCCCTTGCTGCCAAAATTCCTCAGAGCTACTTGCTAAATAATGGAATCTAAATTTCCGCCTTCTTGTGGCAAAGTTAAAAAAAACATTAAAATTAACCAAATTATACCCTGGTCTAAACAAAAGAGGGCTGGGGCTGCCAATTTCACAATTATCCCAAATGGCTCTTAATATGACACAGATAAATACTTTCCAATTACCCAATGGAACAAAGCTGCCCTGGGGGAAATGGAGAACAATATATTACGGGGGCCAGAGACCCAGGAGATTAAGGATTTACACTCTACTCATCCTGCTGTAATCCACAAACAGCAGGGGAGGATGCAGCAGATGAGAGCCCATCTCATACAAGCTGCAGTCCTGCTGGTAGGTCCATTTCCCCAGCAGCACATGGACAGTGGGACACCAGGGAATGAGCCAGGAAGAGGACTTTGCAACTTCTGACGAGAAAGCTGGGGGTGGGCTAAGGGCTGCCAGCTGGCTGCAAGGTGCTCTGCCACAAGAGCAGAGAGTTCTAATGTGAGGTGCTTTGCCACAAGGTGCTGTGGCTCTCCAGCTCTGTCTGACACCTCTGTTCCGTGCACAAGTGAGTTCAGTGTGCAGTCTGTCCTGGTGCACAGAGAGTGAAGGAAGCACGCTGGCGCTGTGACAAATGCTGCTGGCGTCCTATGCACACATCATGAACATGCTCTGGGCTGCTCCTGGGTCTCCTCCTGCCCACAGAAGCCACACAGTGAGAAAAATGGGTTTTAAATCAGAAGGAGGTATCTCTAGAACTGGAAGAGGAGTGATGCTCATACCCAGACTGCTTTGTGTGCTGAGAAGCATCCTTGAACAGCTCTTGGCACTGTGTGCTTGCTTGTTTCCTGGTCCTCACTAATGCAGTGAACTGTTTCTTGCAGTTTTTCTCTTTAAAGATGCTAGCTCACAGCCGTCCATTACCACTAGATTAATTACAAAATCTGAAGACATCTGCAAAAAACTACAGGGTTCCTATGCTGTCCATACAGGGCCGCACCTGCACGTCTCCCCTGAGACCTGCTCCCAGTGTGCATGCGGCAGCAGCTCTGCAGGATTTCAGTTATTCAATACATATGTTTCTGGTGGCTCTGTTCTACGATTTCTTTACCCCGGTGGTACCTTCTGGCCTTGCCAGTGTCCCTGCTCTCACAGCTTTCTCTGTTGCAGAAGAGGTGCCTTGAGACTGAGGCTCACCTCAAAGACAAGTACGTCAGGGAATGTAGGAATATTACAGTCCCATACTTACACGCCTTGCTGGACTCACAGAAACCAGAAACTAGCCTTACAAACACATGGCTTTGGTGAAAAATAAGTGTGGTCTTCCTGTGATGGACCAGACGGTGTTCTGACTCCAGAGTTCCCTTAAGCCACCATTTTCCAGCTTTTCCATGTACACACAACTGTCTCTCATGCGCAGACTCTCCTGTGACACATCTCCCTAAACCTGGTGGCAGGGCCTCGTGGCCTGGAAGCAGCATGGCTGTGTTTGGCACAGCTGCGCCCTGGTTGAAGGCCCTGAGCCTCGGGCTTGGGGCAGGACAGCCTCTGGAGCCTGAGCAGAGGGCCCAGCCCCTGCAGGAGCTGTGTCAGAGATGGCCAAAGCGGCCCATTGAGCGATGTGCTATGGGTGCCACAGGTGCGGGGGCAAGGCTCATCGATTGCCCACCAAGGACAAGTTTCCATGTGCTACAGATTTTCCCCCAGGCTCCTGCCACCATGAATCCCTTGATGCTGTTCTGAAACTGAGTGCAGGCAGCAAGGTCGGTGGGCAGCTGAGCCCTGAGAATAGGAACAAAGCCTTTCTCCTTCCAAAAACGCTCCAGGATCCACCTGTGGCCTCAGGTGCTGAGCCTGGTCAGCCCAAGCCCCCTCTACTTCCCAGGGAGCCGAGGTGCTAAGTGCTACAACCATTAATGCAGGGGGATGATACAGAGGTCGGTTACCTTAGAAACCCACCGAGGGGTAATTTTCTGATTCGTATCAGCTCCAGAACCAATGCTTTAAAATTACATACAGGCTTGTTGTTTTGGTAGAGTAACCGAAAGCAGATGCTGGAAGGAGCGCGCAGCCAGCAAGAAGTGTAAGGACTCCCTGTGGGTGCGTGCAGCACAGCACAGGCAAACAACCAGCCTGTGAAGGATTTTCTTGCTACCTAAATGACTCTGCCAGGGCCCTGTCCTTTCCCATCTCTCAGTTCCTTTGTTCCCAGGCACAGAGAATACCACACAGGTGTTCTGCAGGCCTTTCCTCCCCTGGCATGGCTGTCATTGGTGCTCTTGTGAGCTCCCCGTGCAGAATGGACGCATGATATTCCACAACCCATTCTGTCTGCCTGCTTGGGAAAGCTCTGCAAAGCAGCTTCACATACTTCTTGCGCTGCCAATCTGTGCCTGGCACATATGCTTGGCTCATCCCGCAGCCTGCGCAGCTGAACTCCCAAGCCAGCTGAAGCCCCTTGCCTGCAGCATAGTCCTCCATTCCACACTAGCTGTGCACCAGCTCACCCAGGAGCTCTGCCTTGTGCTTCTGAAGCTGCTGGTTTAGGGACCAGGAGGCACAGCACCTTCCCAAACAGCCCTGCCCTCTTGCTGTCCATACTTTCCTTTCCCAAGGACAATCCACGGTCACAACATGCCATGGTTTAGGATGGACTTTCCCTGGTCCTAGCCTCAACCCACCTGCCTGCAGAGGCTGTGGTTGCTGTACTGAGCCATTGCCATGGAATATATACAGGAGCTGAGGGGCAACCAGCAGGCTGCACGCAGGACTGAGAGCACTGCGTGCTCCTCTGCAACATCCTACATTCTTCTAAGCCAGAACCTGAGGCAGACCTTTGAAGTCCCCAGTTTCTGCTCTGCCTTATTGTGGATTTCTCTAATTTGATCACTGTTCTTAGGCAAGATACACACATCCCTGCTGACCGCAAGGATCTCACCAGTGTGCTGTAGGGTGTAGCAGAGGAAAGGCAGCGCGCTGGGAGAGGCTGCGGTGCTGGTGCTGCATTAGGGGGGTGGAGAGCTGAGTGAAGAAAGCAAACAATGAAGAAAAGAAGGAATGAATACATTGTTCTGGTCACTAAATCACAGCGTGCAGAAGCAGCTTTCACTTACAGCTCCCTTGTAAGTGAAGCATCTGCTTCCAGTGCCAGGTCAGTCTCTATAAGGCAGAGCTACCTGCACTGCGGCAGGAACTCCTCTCCATCACAGGCAGCTTCTATGCCACCTTGGACTGGTTTCAGACCTGAGCTGAGAAGAGACAATGAGGGACAAGGCTGAGTCTGCCTAGTGGAAACTCCATTGATTACTTGGTGCTGTACCTTCCCGACATCATGAACACCTCAGCCCCAGGGGAAAATCTGGGTTCTATCAGCTCTTATAAGCAAGTGTTTCAAAAGGTTTACAGAAAAGTAAAGTAAACAGAACTCTGAGTAACAAAAGAGCCCCGTTTATGCATTCTTTGATTCACTGTAAAGGATGGTGTAAACTGACTTTTTAACCAAGCATTAGGCAAGATTTGGGCCCCCGCCATTATATAATAAACAGTGACATGGCTATATTAAAATATTTACTTAATGCACTGAAGTGACTTATAGTATGAGTGGCTACTCAATAGGATGGCCTAAGTGTTAAGGCGTCAGGTGCCATCGCCTGTATAAATATTCTGTGTGCACTTGTTTATAGGAAAACCCCATCTGGATTTGGCTAAAACAGCAGACACCCTGCTGACCCCAGTTTTTGCTATTGGAAAATATAACACAAGTGTTCACTCATCTAGAATAACAGCAGCGGTTAAGTGCCATCTGACAGACAGAAGGGTATTGGCTTTTCTCAATAGACAGCAGGCTTGGTGCTGTGAAGGGCTTCATGGCAACAGCTCCCCAAGATTTACAGCATCCTATGGACCAGAAGCAGAGGGCTCTGCCTCCCCTGTCACAGTCTTTGGCTGATAGGAGGCGTCAAAAAGATTCAGACACCCCAAATCTTGCTGAAACAGAGGTGGGTTGTGCCACACTGTGAGGAGACAGGCAACCAGGTCCACTGCTCTATCCACCTGGCTGCTGGGAAATATTAAGTGGAATCTGCTTGTCTGCGCGGTGTTCTCCCACGTGTATGTGCCCAATGGAAGAAGGGTCCGAGGCCATGTGAAGCAAAAGCAAAACTGTCTCATTCCAGATTATTGATCAACACCCTGCAGGAACCGTGGAGGCTTCATAGATAGGGCAAGCCTCTGTTAACCAGTCCTGGATGTACAATTTTTGGAGGAGATTAGCCTTAAGCCAATTGTAACCAACCCTACTAGGAATAGATGATGGAACAGCAAGAGGAACTTCCTAGACAAACCCAAGGAGGGATTCACCATCACCGCTCAACCCTAGTTCTCCTCAACAGCAGTGATCAGATTTTTGTTCTGTATTTTGCAAGCTTGTTGTCTGTGATACGTCTGCCTAGATGCCCAAGGAGGCTGGGCACCTCTGCACTCACAAAAGACATGAGAAGGTCATACAGCCTGAAAATACTTACAATGCTTTCAGTGAAGAGGTTATGCTTGTGGAACTGTAGCCAGGGTGGGAAATGCTCTCTGAGCTCTGCCTCCTGAAGGTCTGTCTCCTAGCAGTGCATTTCATAGGTATGATAGATGCAATTCAATTTTTCACAAATACAGATAGGAAAAGCAGAAATTTCAGCCAACAGAGCCACAATGACCAAACTCACAATGACAAACCAAGTGCCTGCAGCACTTTATCACCTCCTGAGCTGGCAGTGGGAGCAGGCAGCGAGGACCCTGACAGGGCTTTCCTAAGCTCTTTGCTGCAAAGAACAGTGGGATGTGGGAATCCTGCAGGCTGGAAGGGAGAGGTATCTGCTCCCAGCTCCTGTCTCTCCCAGCTCTTTCAGAGCCTATGAGTATCAATACTGAAACTTCTGTCTCCACTTTGGCTCCCTGAGGTTTAAACACCGGCTGGAAATGGAATAGAAGGGAAAGAGGGATGATGGAATGCCTTCAAAGCAGTGGGCACTCACACCTGAGAGGATTACACGTGGTGGGAGCTACAGCCATGAAGACTTCTCCTCACTCTTGTATATAACTGGTGTATTGGTGACCTCTAGACATGCCTACGCCAAACTTCTCAAAGAAGGACTAATATAAACATGAAATCAAGCCATGTCCTTGTATAGCTGAGTCCTGAACACCTCCAGTGAGGGAAATGCCATGCAGGATTTCAGCTCTGGCCTACTTCCCTTTTAAACCTCTTTGGGATACCTACTGGTCCCAGGTCAGGTGCACCTGACCTCTGCCATCAGCAAAGGCTCTTGCTGTTTCAGCTTTCAATTCAAGAGGCTGCTGGCTTCAGAGCCTTCTGTCTTCAGCTCTCCACATGGCCTTCCCTCAGAACTCCCACATGGGATGCACAAGTGGCTGGGGTGTTCGGTGACCGGGGCTCTTGGTTTGAAAGCCTCATGCCAGCTGGGTTTTCTTCCTTCAAGTAGATGTAACGCTGCCAGACAGACAGCATTTCAGATTGCCAAATAAAATCTACTAAGTTAGTAAAAGAATTTTCCATTGGAAGAGAGATCTGAAGGAAAATTTATGGCTCTCCACAGAGCTGTGTCCCATGGTCTGACTACAGGCAGTGATGTGAGAACTCAACACAGGGATAGTCCACCACATCTCCTTCTCTTGGCCAGGCCTGCAGGAGGCAGCAGCTGGCCGAAGGAACCAACCTGAGGGTTTTGTACGACATTAGTAGTATCAAGAAATCCCCATCCTGATGTGACCTTGAGAGAAAGGTCCCTTTTGGCAGACAGACTCTGGACAACAGGTTGACCTTGCTATCCACCTGGGTTAGCTCACCACCAGCCCAGTACTTAAAGCATCATTGCTGACCCATCCTCAGCTGTGTTCTAAGGAATGTTACCTCACTGCTTTCGTGCTGCTCCACAGTGGCTTTGTATCAGTCTAAAATCTATTCCTGCCCTGCTGTGAACTTCCTGCTCTTCCCAGTCAATGACCAGTCACCAAAGCAGTAAATAACCCTCCCCTCTGCTCCATCATTCTGCTAATCCACTGAATTCTTCAGGAGTACCCGCCTGAGACAGGCCATGGTTGTCTAGGTCACTACAGCCTTCCAGACAGACACCAAATAATAACAACCATAATAACCATCATGCTTGCTACCTTGCTTTGCAGTCAGCCCTCAGCAATTACATCATAGCCATCTCCCCTCTACGAGTATATGATTATGACTGGTGATGGCAAAATATCTACAATATTATTTGACAGTTCCTGCTTCTCTCTACTTGTAATACACATATGAGCACAAAAGAAGTGAATTGCTCAGACATTATATTTTTTCTTGACGAATACATGTCAGCTGGCTGCAACACCTCTTACGTCCTAGTCCAGCTCTCTGCAAATGGCTCATTAGATTATTGTTCCTGATTTCTTTCAATGATAAGTGTTACGTGGGTTGTTCCTCCTATCTGGCTCCTGCGTCCTCCCTCCTGAGGATGGGCATGTTCTTGCCCCTTCCCATGTTCTCAGGGAGAGTCAGCAGTTGTCAGATGGCTCCAGTTCCAAAGACCTATAGAAATTTAGCAAAATTTTATCAGACCTAGCTGAGATGAAAATGAGTGGATTTCAATTATTTAAGCACTCTTAAACTGATTCTTTTCTTGTTTTATCCACATCTTCCCCTCTTTGTAGCTAGTTAATTGCATTAATCACTTCACTGAAGTTAATCGCTCTAGCAACAACCGAAGCAAAGAAAGCACTGAACTCTTCAGCCCCACAATTTCATCTGTTGTCATCTCTCCATTTGCCCTGAGCAGAAGACTCACCTTCTTAGACTTTCCTATCAGCCCAGGAGGAAACTGCAACTGGGCAGCCTTGCACCCTGCTGAAGAAATGCAGTGACTTTCCTGTGGGGAAAGCCTTGATAGCATGCAGTAGATGTTGGTAGTGTGGACCATAGTGCTGGACAGACTCCCTCCCACCCAGCACACGTCCACCCAGGATCTGGCTGCTGCTCCTATGCCTCCACCCACCCTCACCAGATTGCAGAGGGCTGAAAGTTGTAAAAACTCCCAGAATCCAAGCCTGCAGCTCTTCCAGGTTTGCTTTTTCCCTCCCCTCCCCTACCACTATTCCTTTTCCCAGTCTTCCAAGCTGTAATTATATAGCAATCCGGGTAGTATAAATACAGTCCAACTCTCATATCCCGTCAGACAACACTTAGCAGAGCAAACCTGCCTGCAGAGTGCTGGCATGGTGGCTGCACGCTCACGCTGTGCATTGCACTATCTTTACGAGTAGGATAGTTTAGTCTAGTACCCTTTCTGTTGTATAACACCATCACACATGGGGTCAGGATGTAGAGATGACAGCAGCCTTACCATGTACTGGGGTTGTGAATTGATGAGATACCAACAGAACTTTCGTGCAGGAAGGATTGTTTTTGTCAGCCCCCTGCATGCTGCAGGAGAGCAGACATAAATCCTTAGGCACAAGTTTCGTTGCTTACAAGAACATGCTTCCTGTGGCTGCTACAGCTGTGAACGTGTGAGTGCAGAGAGATTTCTCACCTGCAGGAAGAACGAGGAGGGCTACTGCAGAATACTGCAGGACATGTCCTGCAGTGACCCAGCAGGAAATGCTGTGCCAAGAGTGGTGCAGGTTTTGGGAGGGCAAGGCTTTCCCCTCATCTCTCACCATCACACCTGTGTGAACCAGCACAGCTGGGCTCTCCCTCTAAGAAGCCCGTGATTGCCTGATCCCTGCCCCATCCCTCACAGGTAACAGAAATGAGGAGCATCTGCTGCCTGCTTGGATCTGAAGTTACCCACCAGAGATGGATGCTGAGGATGGGACTGCAGACTCTGGGCCCAGTATTAGATGAATGTCGGGTAGGCAAGAAACTCTGTAATGGTTTCATTTCCACAGCATTTCCATCACAACATAGCTGTTCTGCTCTGGGAATCCCAGGCATCCCAGAGAAGGGCTGCAATGCTGAGTGTGACAGCACTGAGGAAAAGACAAATGGGAATGTGGAGCCAGTGGGGAAGATTGGGACACTGGAAAGAATGATAAAGAAGGAAAGATGAAACATGACTGCTCTAGGCAGAGAATAATTCTGAACCCCTAATACGGCTGCCTCATGCCTTCTGTGAAGTCCTCGCTCATAATCACTAAGCACTGCAATAATGCTACTGCCTGCACCATCCTAACTAGATTTCCTGTAGAATATTTTAATGAAAATATAAAATGAAACGAAACACAAACACCTGCTAATGCAGTTTTTATGTTTTACAGCAGCCTTCCAGTGCTTAATAGGGACCTACAAGAAAGCTGGGAATGGACCCTTTATCAGGGAGTGTAGTGACAGGACAAGGGTAACAGTTTTGAACAGATGATGAAAGAAAGAAACTTTTCCCAACGAGGTCGGTTTGGCCCTGGCATAGGCTGCCAAGGGTTGTGGTTGCTTCATCTCTGGAAGTACTCAGGGCCAGTCTGAATGGGTTTTTGAGCATCTGGTCTGGTGGGAGGTGCCCCTCTCCATGGCAGAGGTTTGGAAGTGAATGGTCTGAATGGTCTTTCAACATAACCCATTCTATGATTTCATGGTACATTAGAGAGCTCAAGGGATGTCCAGACCTCCTGGAAGATTTATGATTCTTCCTGTCCTTATCCAGAGAGACAGCAAACTTCTTGCAGTCAAATCTCAGCCCCTCATCTCTGTGCTGTGTCTGTCCTGACTTGGATATCCAGATCCATGTGGCCATGTGCTGGCTGTCATCTTGACATTTCCCTAACATGAGGGCAAGCAAACTGGTAAGCTTTTGGTGGTTGCTCTTTGCAGACAGCTCAGCCCCACTGCCACAGAGCACCATCATTTGGAAAGTGCACCTGGAGTGAATGTGTGGGCACTGCTCCTGGGAGATGCACTGTTCATCCCATCTCATGCTGCCCATTCGCATGAAGCTGCAACCAAGAATCACAGTGTAACTGCCCCTTCCAGTCTCCAGATGCAGATTTTGGCATGTTCCTGCTCTCCAGACCTAACACTCTTCTTTTTCTCTGACAGTCCTGAAAGGTTGGCTACCATGGCAGAAGCTGCCATACTTGCAATTAGTCCTTCTGTGTGACGCAGAGATTCTGCTAGCTGCAGAGGCAGCTGCACTGGCTGCTGGGAGGAATCTGGCTGTGCCAGAAGCTGTCCTCCAGGTTGAGCACTTCCAGACCCCATGGCGTGTGCATTCCTAAAGCACAGCCTGGCCAGCTATGTTCTGAGGGCAATCTGCTGCTCAGCACAGATTTGGCACTCACATTCTGAGGAATAACACCTCCATGCAGGACCTGAGGTGGTGACTTTCTGCACTCCCTCTCTTGTCTGCAGAGAGGTGACCCAGAGCCGCACACACCAATTGCTGCCCACTTATGTTTTCAAGAGCATCAGCTTGGAAGGGTTCATGACTTCAGTGGTGGGTCAGAAGCCACAGTCCTCTGACTTCAAAGAGATTTTTATCACTAAATCCTCTTCACCTAGCAGCTGCTAAAGGAATATGGACAGGTTGGTCCCTTGTTTCTCAAAGAATGAAAAAGTAATCCTGATGAGACAGCACAGAGTCACTACTAGAAACTTACTTCCTGTGAACAGACAAAAGTATGTACAGATTGTAGCCCTTTTCATTTCACTTCCAAGCCCAGAAGACAAACCCGAGAGCACAGTATGGTGAATCTGCCATGGCATGGATGTCAGAGCCCTGACTTGGAGGTCTCCAGCTGCTGCCTGGACTGATCTGGGACTTGGCAGACGTCTTTCAGAAGCAGTGTATTAGAAGACTCCAAGTTTCCAGAGCAGCCTCCTTCTCTGTAGCTCTGGAACACGGAAGTGCAAGGTGAGGTCTAGGTGATGGCTGGAAAAACTGAGGCTCCAGTATTTATCTATGGCTTTTGGCCTCTTCCTTGTCATTGATGGGAAGTTCTCACTTTTATGTGAATTTTCAGCTTTTGAGGTCGCTTCCATCTTTTGGGGTGCAGAGGAGACCCTACTGTAGTTGAGGAAAGCCAACAGACCTTCAGTCTGCTAATGGCTCTCACTGATGCTAGGAATAAGTCTGCAGTTACCCAAGCACACGTATGAGCAGCCAAAGCTATGGATTTCTACTGGCTACATCTACAGGGCTCAGCAGGAAATCTCTCCCTGACCAGACAACTGGGCAGTGGTGCACTGCCTTGTGTTCCCTGGGGAAAAGAATGGGACAAAAACTATTTCAGCACCTCTACTGTCTAATTACCTCAAGTGCTTAACAGAGGATTAAATGTCTGCTAGCAAGGACAAAAGTCCAGATGGCCAGTGTTGCACTTCTGAGTACTCCATTTCCTTCTTGCACAGACTCAGATTTACCCTGCTTAAACTGAGCATGTCAATTAGTGTCCAAAATTAGGAGTGCTGCCACCCTGAGACTTCTTCCTGATCAACAGCAAGAGACAGATCTTTTTTAGGGGTAGAATCATAGAATCATTTAGGTTGGAAAAGACTCCTAAGATCAAGTTCAGCCATCAATCTAGTGCCAAGTCCACCATTAAACCATCTGCCTAAGCACCATATCCACACTTCTCTTAAAATATCTTGAGGGACAGACACCATCACTTCCCTGGGCAGCCCATTCCAATGCCTAAACCACCCTTTCCATGAAGAAATTGTTCCTAGTATCTAATCTAAACCTCTCCTGACACAACTTGAGGCTATTTCTTCGTAACCTAAATAGTCTGGCCTCTGGTACCCAAAAACGAATGCCACTTTGAGTTGCCCAAATTATCACCATGAAATCAGCTGGGATGGAACAAGACCTCTCTGCCCAGGCAGGGACTGAGTGCCCAGGAGCGGCCTGCTCTGTGTGTGTTTGTCCATTCCTTTCCAAGGGGACTTGCACACCGTAACAGATCTTGTAACTCTGAATGGTTCTTCCCTGCTGCTTCAGGCAATGAACTTGTCCCAGGCCAATCAGTACAAAATCCCCAACTGACCACTTTATCTTTCTTGAAGAAGTGGATTCATATCTTGCAGAACAACCACCAGGTCACTCTCTTTCTTAGGACGTAGCAGGGCAATGTAGACTCAACAGATCTAGAACCCCACCAGAACTCCTGCTGCTCTAATATACGACGGGGCAACCCAGCTGGGAAGGAGCTCTGCAGAAAAGGACCTGCAGATCCCAGACACCAAGTTGAACACAAACCAGCATTCTGCCCTTACTACAAAGAAATGTTGGTATCCTGGGATGCACTAGTCAAAGTATTGCCAGCAAGTTGAAAGAGATGATCTTTTCCCTGTGCTCAGCAATACTGAGTCCACACATGGAGTGCTGCCAGTTCTGGGCCCCCAGTTCAAGAGACACGTGGACATACTGGTAAGAGTCCAACAGAATGTTATGAAGATGATGAAGAGTCTCTCTCATATTAAGAATGGCTTAGAGCTGGGACTACTCAGCATGGAGAAGAGAAGGCTCAGTTTGAATCTCATAAACGTCTATAAGACCTGAAGGGAAGGTGCAAAGAAGATGGAGTCAGGCTCTTTTCAGTGGTTCACAGTGACAGGATAAGAAGTAAAGAACACAAAATGGAACACAGGAGGTTTTGTCTAAATACCAGGAAGCACTTCTGTGCTGCAAGGATGACTGAGCCATTGAACAAGATGCCCAGAGAGACTGTAGATTCTCCCTCCTTGAAGATCTTCAACAGCTGCTTGGACATGGGCCTAGGCAATCTACCTGAGCAAGGGGACTACTTCAAACAGCCTCCAGAGATCCCTTCCAACCTCAGCCAGCCTGCAGTTCAGGAGATGTCCACCATGTTGATCTGTGCATGGAAGAGGGAACCTTTTATGGACAACAGTGGGGTAGTAACAGAAAAAGATGTCCAAGTCCACCACTGCTCTGCCATGTGCCCTCGGGTGTGTTCCTTCACCCCTCTTTGTTCCCTGCTTAAGTTGCACACTGGACGAAGGCATATCCCATCTACTTTCATACAACGCCTATAAAAAGAAAATTGGCTATGATAGAGGTCTCAAAGCTTGATCTAAGTACCTTTTTCCCTCAGATTCCTGGGTTTCTAGCTAGTCTCTATCGAGACTGTCTGAACTGGAACTTTTCAAATGTTTATAATGTGCCCAAATTTGGGCATCTTTTCTCTAGGATAGTACAAGCACATCTTGACATACACACCACCACCATCTCTGCCAAATGTCTTGTCCTGTTCCATAGCTTGCATGTGCTGGAGCTTCTCAAAATAAAAGTCATATGAATCTAGGAAAATGGGCAAAATCATCTCTTTGTCTCTAATCTCATTCTTTGACGCAACTTAGGGGATCTCAGTGCCATGTTTCAAACAAACTCAGCACAGTGCAGATGCACGTTATGAGGAATCCTGGCCCTGAGTGTTCATCGGTTATTAACAAATGAAGATAGACCTTTGAGATGAGAAGTGACCTGAGCTGGCAAAGACTGTTACTCACACTGCTAATCATTAACAACAAGCCACACTTTATCCTTATATTTTAAATCTAAGCTTCAATTGCCATGAACTTAGATTCTGTTTACTTCAGAAGTACCAATCATTCTGTAAAGGGCGTCGCTGATGCCAAAATCCAGGACATTTTGTGTAAGATGATATGGGAGGAACTAAAGCTGCCAAAACACTTTCTTTAACGTGGCATGAGACTACATTTGGTATGCCCAAATCAGTCAAGACAGGCCTTCACCTGTAATTGCATTTGCCAGTCCTTTGACCATCCTGCAGTGGTGTTTTGTTCCTGGAAGACTCTTTCATCTTCCAGCTGGAGCTGGGCCTGATAAACAGAATGACAAACACACATGTTTTGCACAGGAGCGCCACAGTACCCTGGTTCCTCTTCACACATCAGATTCTCCTAAGCACTTTCTGATACCCTCTGAGATGCTCACACAGATCCACTCTTGCTGTGCTCCTGTTTCTGCTTTGGTTTCCACAACTGAGCCAGCACATGGACGCTGCTAACAAGAATAATTAAGGAAGATGATCTCTGAGTTTGAATGTTTTAATAGCCCACACTGCAGCTGGTGGATGGGATTTTAATATTTAAAATCCACCCTGCAAGAGGATATGGCATACATCCTGTCTGGGACCAGAAATACCTTGTTTCCCTCACTGTCTATGGCAGCAGACTGAGGCAGGACCTGAGCGTATGCACCTACCTGGAGTACCGTCAAAGGGCACAGGCTTGAATTTCTGGTACATATACAGCATGCAAACGTTTCAAGGGTCAAGAATTGTTCAGTGACAGAGATTAATTGCAGATCATAGACAAATTCAAGACAGTCACCACCTGCTCGCAGTCAAATAATAGGAAGATGCAGGCAAAATTGTCACATCTGTTCAATAATTAATTATTGACCTTTTCTGTGCCTGAACCCCAGGAGCAATCCCTCTGCCTACACCACGTAAACACCCTGATGGTCTGTGTAGACTGAGAACGCTGCACCTTTCATTGCTGTTTAGCTCAGTGAGACATGCAATGTTTCAAACTGCCACTAAATGGTTTGCATTTCTGCCCCAATATAAACTTGTTTGAATACAATTCGGCTTTCCATGCTGCGCTCTGGATGCTGCAGTGCCCGGTGCACCAGGAGCTGCTCTCTGCAGCAACCCGCCGGCGCTCAACCTGGTCATTCTCAGCAGCTGTGTACAGGGTCTGACACTTCTGAGCCACCTGATTCTCAGCTAGGGCAAAGTGACTGAAGGGGAGGTCAATTTTCAGCAGAAGATATTACACATAGCAGTGCTGTGATTGATATCACAGAATCAAAGACTTATTTTTCACTTAATACATTTTAGTTTGTCATTTCCTCTCTCCCTTTCTCCCCTTTTCCTTTCCACCTGTTTTCTGAGGTGATATCTTACATTTTCCTGAATCTCACTGTTCCACTGCCTAACCATCCTCTCACCTTTGTGTGCCTCCACCACTAATACCAGACTGTTGCAACTTGTGTTTGCAGCACAGCCACTCAGGTACAGCTGCAGGATGCTCCGGTTGATGCTGCAGGAGAGAGGAATGCACAGCCTGGGTTGCTCACCTTTCCGACAATCAGAGATGACCTGCAGCCAGACCATCTGCCTGCAGCCAGATGATCCTGCCCAAAGAATCAACCTGCAGGGTGAAAATGGCTTCTTCACCCAGGGGGAAAGGCACAGAGCTGAGCAGGAGTAGCAACACAGCTTCACAAGCCAACGGGAAAGAGCTGTAAAAGGGGTCAGGGGATGAAGATCACCCCCAAATCTGGTCCTAGCAAGATAGAGGATTCCCTTAATCCATTAATCCCTTCTCCAGTTCTGTGGTACCATGGGGTCAGTGTACACTTGACATGATTAAAGTACTGCAAGAACAAAACGCTAATAAATAACTTTTATATTCTTCATTTCTTCAGTTGTAACATACATAAGAGAGATAAAACGAGCCCTCTAAGGATCCAGCCTTAGCTCTTATCTTCTGTTTGAACCGTTAAGTGCCAGCTTGGTTATTACTCATGCTCTTGACATTGAAGTTCTCCCTTGAGCAGTAACTCTTGTGCTGAGGTTGCTGTGAGTAATCTCTGGGATTTAGGCAGCTGCATGCTCAGGCAAACATTCACCAACAGAGCTCAGCCCTGATGCCTGCTCGCCTTCCCTCTGCTAAGCCCCACCAGAGCTGGCTTTGACCCATTCCCTCCACTTGCACTTGCATTCAGGAATTGGGAGTATCAGTGAAGCAAAGACCTATAGGGACAAGGACATCTCCATTTGCAGAGCCAGGTCCTGTATCCTTGACTGCACAGACCAACAGTGCTCACCAGCCCATGGGGCTGTGGTGACTGGGAGACAACCATCCTTTCTGGCCGGCTGGGATGAGACTCAGTTGGCTTTGGAGTAGTCAATAGCAGGTTTTACTGGAAAAGCTGATATCGGGGATGGTTAATTAATATTGCAGGTACGAGGTTCATATACCAGCCAGGATGTAACCAGCATACAAGGAAAAATTAGATGCTTTTAACAGCTCTTCTGATAATGCCCTACAGGGGGGAGCAGCAAGCAGCAGGCTGTGCATCCTCATAGAATCACAGAATGGCCAGGGTTGGCAGGGACCTCGTGCATCACGAATCTCCAACCCCCCTGCCACACACTCTCATAGTAAAGAACTCCCCCCTGACATCCAACAAAAATCTTCCCTCCCTCAATTAAAAGCCATTTCCCCTTGTCCTGCTGTTATCTACCCTTTCAAAGAGCTGACTCCCCTCCTGTTTGTACGCTCCCTTTAGGTACTGAAGGCTGCAATGAGCTCACCCCGCATCCTTCTCTTCTCCATGCTGAACAAGCCCAGCTCCCTCAGCCTGTCCTCGTAGGGGAGGTGCTCCAGCACCCTCTTCATCTTTGTGGCTCTCCTCTGGACCCTCTCCAACAGCTCCCTGTCTTTCTTGTACTGGGGACTCCAGGCCTGGACACAGTACTGCAGATGGGGCCTCACAAGAGCAGCGTAGAGGAGGACAATCAATCCTCTGCTTCCTACTCACTTTAGGAAGACATTGTGTCCCCAGTGTCATTCACTTCACGGAGACTCATCTCTAGTAAATCGATCTTACCACAGGAAACCAAGAGTCTGCTGTCTGTCAGGTCTGTTGGGGTTGGGTCTGCTACTTCCCACCCTGAGGAAGGGAGCCCAGTTTGCCTCCCGAGTGACACCTGACCCAGGCTGTAAAGTGAGGCCAGTGATGCTCCTGGATGAGCAGTGTGGTATATGGGACTTAGGGCAGGTGTATCCTAGCCAACCATGTGTCCTGCTGGACATTTTAGCCCCACAGAGGGAAAGATTTTGGCATAGGTTTAATAGACCTTAGGGATGGATTGGCTAGTTCAACTGGAGATACAGGCATCTGTATCAATCTGATCAAGAGATAATGCAGTCAGTCCAGGGCAGTTTCCTACCCATGTCCCCTGGTACAGTAGTACCATTCACAGCACAGGGCACCTCACTGTGCTAAACTGTGTCTGTGAAGACTGACCTACTGCTTTCTTGTTTAAGAATGGTAATTATGTCTGCAGTGTTTGCCAATGGTCACCAGATGCTCAACTAAGGCTAAAAGCACTCAGAGAAAATCCTGATCCAAAAGCCAGGGCCTTCTCAGAGAAGGCATTCACCTGTCCCTGGATGGTCTGAGTCCCACCTGGACACACTAGTTCCTTCCAGCTCTGCTCACTGTCAGACCTGACCAAAGAAAACAAATGAACAAGGAAAACTCTTCCACCTCCAGATTAGGCCTTAGTATTTTTGAAAACAATGTGTCTCCAGTTCCACTCAGCATGACGTGCAACCATGAAGTGAAGCACTGAGGACTGCTGGCAATAGTAAGATGCTGCACAAACGTGCTTGTCACAGAGCTGGAGTGAAAAGATACTTTAACTTGTCTTGGTGGAGGACAGAGAGGTTCACAGGCAGGGCTAGGCCTCGGAGGAGGTTCACAAACCCCCTGGTGGTTTAGGAGTTCTGGTGGGTTCCTGAGCACCCAAATCCAGTGCTTCTTGCAGACCTTTGCTGGGCTTCTGCCATGCCATGTGTGTGGACACAGAGCCTTTGTCAGGTGGGAATCCTTGGTTTAGAAGAAACGACGCAGCAACATGAAGTCCTTGCACGGAGACATCAACCCCATCTTCCATGCGTTAGCTTTATAGCTGCATTAAGGTTTCAGATTTCTCCCTCCTCCACACACGTTCACAGCTAGGTGCAGCGAAACTGCAGCACTGCCTTCAGTTCTGCATGGAATGGGAAAGTGCGGCCCACAGTTCTGTGAATCTCCTCTCTGTGGAAGCAGTAGGTCTTATCCCCACAGCGTGCGGAGTCTGCGGCGTCCCTCCAGCAGCCAGCCATGTCTCGCAACCAAGACACAAGCCTACACAGTGCCATGATCCTCATGCACACTCCAAAATGAGATCCTGCTCAGGACAAGACTCGTCACTGCCTGAACTTCTCCCTTTGGTGAAGACAAAGAATGCACAGAGAGAGGCAGGTCACAGTGCTCAAGCAGAGCAAGAAGATGCTCAGTGCCTGGTGTGCCTGCTGTGATGGGAACCAGAGCAGAACAGAGACCTGCCCAGCCTGGCAGCTACACTTGCCTTTAAAGTAACATCTGACTCAGGAATGTGTGTGAATTTAATACAGAGTATTAGAAATCAATATTCAGCTACTTCCTCCCCTCCAGCCAGTGAGATCAGGTGCTTCTTTCTGAAAATAGTTCTGAATCAGAGGATAATTTCTCCAGACAGAAAAGTGGAGCATGAAAAATCTGTATGCTAAAAAGCTGCAATAAAATTGATCTTTCATCCTCAATAGACAGAGCCTGTCTCTGTTGCCTTCCCTTTCTTATCATTTTTGGCAGGAGGTGGTGGGTCCTGCTGACCTCATGTTTCATGGACAGAACAAATGGCTTCTCCAGCAGCTTTCTGCTGGCAGGTTTCCCTTCTGGAGCTTCAATGGGCCCCTCTGCTGTTATGAGATTGGTCCTTGCAGACCCTGTAAGTACTGTCCACAGCAAAACGAACTGCCTTCCCTCTAGACTTTTCACCCTGCCATTGTAAATCCCACTGGCTTTGTGCCAGAGACTACACTAGACACAACCATAATACAGTCATTTTTCTTCTACATGTTGGAGAAGGAAACAGCAGAAATGCTATTCTTTCAAATAATTTAACAAAATACAGATCCCAGCTCAAGGTAACTCTTTAACCTCTTCAGTGAAAGTCTTTGCTCCTGCCAGAACTGTTATCCTGCAGTCTGTCCACATGCAGGGCTTTTCAGGGAGAAGAGTTCTGCCTCTGTGAGAAATCATTCCACTGACGAAAGTGCTGGTCGTGAGCAGCCTGAATAGATGGAGAGATAGCAGCTGTCCCTCGAGAGCTGCTTTTACAGAGAGAGGTTGTTTTTTGGGAAGAGTCAATGAAGGGAAATGCTGCTTCAGAATGTATTTGTGCTTCTCAGTCCTTCTGGGCTACAGCAGCACCCTGCAGTGTCCCAGGTGGAGCCTGCTCCCTGTGCATGATCTCACTTGCTCTAGGATGTGTCTGCAAAACACAGACTTGTACACTTGCACGTTTCCTGCCCACTCTAATGCACACAGCATGAGGACACATCAGCTGTGGTGAGTCTGTGCCTGAAGAAAGCAGAGCAGAGGAAGCAGCAGGTCTGAGCAACATCCTCAAGTCACTCCAGAAGCATTTCATGTATTGACTGGAGGACCAGGGAGAGGGATTGAGGGCTCTTAAGTAGACAATGGATGGCCTATAGTGGACTCAAGGGGTGGCAGTACCCCTAGAAAATCTATGATTCAGGTTTCCTTAGAGTGGCAAAATAATTAAGGTTTTCATCTCCACCTTTGATGTTGCAAATAGAATTCCTTTGCTCCACTGATATCTGCTGTGATTCAGAATTGATACCATCCAAGCTAGTGCTGACTCCATCTCTGTACTCACACAGGCAAACAGAAGGCAGGAGAGATTTTTTTGACTCTATCTTACCACTGCTTTGTAAGAAGGACCTTTCTTCTTGGGATCCTGTGAAAGAGCTGCTGGAAGGACCTTTCAGGAGTCAGCAGATTGAAAACGAAGTACAGTAGAAGAGGCAATAGGAGCCAGCTT
This sequence comes from Tetrao urogallus, assembly GCF_951394365.1. Taxonomy (NCBI): domain Eukaryota; kingdom Metazoa; phylum Chordata; class Aves; order Galliformes; family Phasianidae; genus Tetrao; species Tetrao urogallus. The sequence goes on along the minus strand of NC_136831.1, from coordinate 9,836,113 downwards.
TGGTTTCATCCAAAAGCCTGAAGCATACAAAGCTGGAAGAACAGCTGCAAAATTCAGATGTGCAGAAACAGAACCATAAGAGACATCCCCAGCCAGGCTGCATGGTGACACCCAGCTTTGTTGGGTTGGGCAGCCGCCTCAGCCCTGCAGACCTCTGGGGTCTCTGCACCTCAGCACACTCGCCTCTCCAGCTGGATGCCTGGTTTAGAGTCTCCAAATAGTGCCTGGACAAGTGGCCTTGCTAGATTAACAGCGGCTGTCTGAAATGCCACCGACCCTGGGAGCCACTGGTGTTTGCAGAAGACTCAAGCTGAAGTTCAATCTACACTGCACGGAGGAATACGGAGCAGTCCCAGTACTGGCTGCTCATCCCCATACTGCAAAGCCTTCCCTGCAGGGTTGCAGGGAGCAACAGGTTGCAGCATCACCACCAGGCCATCTCAACTCTCCAAATCCACCGCATGATGGCCAAACTCTGAATTTCCTCTGCCAGGTGCAGATTCCCAGCCACCAGGGATCTCAACATACAGACTGTGGTTTCATCCCATGATGGATGGTGTCCAATTCAACCACTGAGTCAAACTGATTTTGTTGGTGGGTTCCTGGAGGAAGGAAGGGTTCCTCCTCACATCTCCTGGAGGGCACAGGCGGGTTTCAGGAAGCTGCCTGCCAACACAGTCCTGTGGCTGTGCCTCATCTCTCAGGCTCTGAGGAGCTCAGAGCACAGACAACAACCAGCTGGGCTTCCGTGGGCACCTGCTGCTGGCCACCACGTGCTGCTCTGTAGCACAGAGATGGCCTATTGGGACGAACTGTCCCTGGAGCAGCCCGCACAGTGTGTCAGCAGCCTGTGACAGCATAGTGTTTGCTCATCTCCAGAGCCTCACGTGTCAGTCTCTGCTGACACAGATTTGCGGGCAGCAGGCAAGAGCTGTGCGTTCGCAGTGTGGTGCAAAGCTTTACACTGCCCAGAGATACTGCTTGGGCCCTGCAGACAGAAAGGGCTTTTCCAAGGAAAAACAGGACAGGAAAGACCCAGTAATCCCCTGAAAGAAACACCAGCACATTCCTCCAGACAAACAGTTACGTGACAAGCGGCAGAAACGGCTCCCCAAAGCCGATGAAGAACGAGTCGACAAGTACCATGTGTGGAAATTTCAGCTCCAGTTCTGCAGTGCAGGCTATAATCATGTAGGAGGTGTAAGCCAGCCCTGCCAAGAATTCAGGGCTCTGCTCCGGAGAGACGCATGCGCCGTGCTGGTGCACTGTGCCCTCTGCCAGACCTGTGCCTCAGCACAGGGCTGTGCTCCAACAGTGCTCCTGGCCCTGCTGCAGAGCAGTGGTCAACTAGCTGCATGCTGCAGAGCAGGAGGAAGGGTCTTGGGGGCATCACTCCACTCTGCTGGATTCAGAGCAGCTGTCATGCAGGACCTGTGTTACTGTGCAGACAGCTGCCTGTCCCTCTGCCTCCCCCCAGTTCCTCCACGGGGCTGGACAGCTGGTCAACACAGGTTGTTACATGGTCTGGCACAAGTCTGGGAGGTGCTGGGGTATGCTGGTCCCAGCAACTGCCTGCGACAGCTACTGCATGGGAACAGTCAGACAGCGTGTGGGCAGGTGGCATACTGGCATTAGTGCCACCACAGAGAGCCTTCAGAGCTCAGAGATGTCCCACTCCAGATTCTGCACATGGTGGGCTGGCATGCTGAAGGGACCTCCACAACTCAGGCTACAGGCTGAGGCATTTCCAACAATATGGAGAACAAGAAAGAAGGTGGCATTCTGGTGCTATATAAAACTTGGTCATCTGGAAGTGTGTGGTTGAGTGTGGTTTATAAAAATCTTGGGAGCAGTGATGAGAATGAAGAATGGATGAAGCTGCTGCAGGCTGTGGAAAGAAGACTGAGGCAGGAGGCATCAGGCTTTACAGACTCATGAAGGTGATGGTTAAGCTGAATACAAAATTTTTATTCCCCACCCTCCACCCCTCAAAACACACTGACACCATCCCTGGGGCTGCCCTGCAGGGTGTGAGGGTGCCAAAGAGAGGTGGCCAATGTCAGTGCTTTTAGATCTTGCTGGCAAGGCTGCTCTCTGAAGGTGGAGCTTTTAAATCAACTGGTAAAATATGCCTGTTTGCAGCAAGGAGAAATGCAAGGCATGACATGACTGACAGGCGTGAAAACTATTCTCAATGGGAGTTTGGATGAGCGTGTGACTGATGCTACAGACACACACACATCCCCCACACACATGGGCACAGCCTCTCTTCCCAACTCTTCCCAATTATCAGCTCTATTCTCCCAAACTACTTAAAAACTCTTTATACATCAAAGCTTTGAGTCCAACAAGAAGTATCATTAACTCTCAGTAGGCTCAGTGGGAAGAGGAGTGTGACTGTAAGCAACCTGGAAAACAGCTCAGGCTGAACAAGAGGAAGTTTCCTGGCTGTCAGCACATCCATCAGCATTTGGGGTCTCCATGCCTTCTGAAAAGAGTGATGTTTCTTGAGGCAGTGGGAGCAAAGACTGCACTCCAGCCCTGGTATCCACAGAAGGCAGTTGAAACAGTGTTCCGGTCTGCAAAACCTCCTAGTGTGCTTTCAGCAACAGGCCACAAGCTGTCTTGTAACCTCACATGAAGGTCCCTAAACTCTCTGAAAATGTGAGTCCAGCACCTTTTGCCTTTGCCTCTAGAGTCAACTGAGCTGGTTTTCAACACCAGTATCCTGCTGCTCTGTATATGACAGCAGAGAAGTAAAAATTAGGAGTCAGGTTTTGAGCAGTAGTATCTCAGGCAAAAAGTGCTTTCTTCTTTGTAAAGCCAGTCTGATATCGGTTACCTTCCTCTCACCCTCGTACTTTCTGAATTAAAACTGAAAATCCAAATAAACATCCTACTCAGAAATGATTTCTGCCGCAATAGATGGAAAAATAGTGAATAACAGAGCACGGAAAGACCTCAATATCACAGCAACTGAGTTCATCTTCTAGAAAAATGTCACCAAATGTCACCAAATGCTTTCCCTCAGAGCATGGACTGCAGTTCTGCTTGTCGTGTCTCCTTCTGAAATGACAGTCTGGAAAACTCGTCAGCATTTATTTCTGAGACAGCAGAGGGAAAGCAAATAAGCCTCTGGGAAGGGCCCTTGAGGGCTATATGGGCACTGTGGTGGGACTGGAAAGGACCTCGGAGTTGAAATGGGCACTGAGATGGGGCAAGATCTCCCCAGGTCAGGTTCAGTTTCTGTAAGAATATTTCTGTGCACACGTGGTTTTGCTGCTGCTCTACATCTTATGTGGAAGAATTGAGATAAGTGCTGTGATGGGAAGCAGCACCAAAGGAAAGCAAGCAGACAGACAATAAAGAGACTCTTTTTTCTTTCATGAGCCCTCATCCCTTCTGGCAGGTTTATAACAGTTGACTCCAGTGGTGCTGGACATGCAGAGAGCGAGAAAGTCATTACACTTCTGGGAATTGGCAGGGCATGGGAGCATTCACCTAGGATGGGGCCCAAAGTGTTACTTTTCCAGAGCCCTGACTCTTCTGGGTGAATGACTTAGTTTAGATTAAAGGAATCAACAAACCCAAGTACAAGGCATTCTCCTGTGGTAAGACGGCATCAGCTCTGCCTGCACTGCCAGCACGCTTGTGGGAACTTAAAGGAGAAGGAGACAGAAAGCAAAAGCTGGGGAAGTACAGAGGTCCCAGTTATTGGGCAACACACAGCGACCCGCAGGGTACACGGTCAAGAGGAACTTTTTTGCTTTCAAATGCACTCTCTTGTTTTGATAGCGCAGTTACTTTTTTTTTTTTCCCAATAACTATGAAGGAAAAAGAAACTGTCTGTTCAGAGATTATCTCTGCAGAGATATGTGGAAAGCAAAGCAGAGCTGTAAAATATCTACAGCTAGGGATCACAATCTGGAAGAAGAAAACAGGAAACATGAAACCAGTGGAAACACAAAGATAAATGATCACTCAGCTAAGGAGAGTCCGAGACAGGGAGATATTTCCTACTAAAGAAAGGAGGTTTTGTGGAAGTGACACCTCGCTCTGCACATCAGGAGAAGACTTTCCACCCAAGAATTAGGTGAAAAACATTATTTACTAACTTGGGGAAAATGAGGAAAAGGACAAGGTGACCATTTCAGCTCTGCAGATGATACCACGCTGCACTTGGTACAGAGAGCTGGCCATATGGGCCAGCTCATGACTGAACAGGCAGGTGGTGCTTGGGTCCTATGGCTGTTATTTTATTCTGGAGCGATCTGTGGTCAATGAAGGGCTGCTCCTGCCCACCTCCTCTCTGAGATGAGCTGTGCTTCACAGTGGGAAGGGCGATGGGACTGCACTGAGGTTGGCTGCTGGGGAAATCAGGGAGGAACCATCACAGCCATCACATTGCTCTGATCACAAAAAGTCCCGTAGAGATCTGTGGAGGAATAACCATCAACAGAAATTGAAGCCACCTTCCAAACTGGGGCTGTGATTCTCTGCTCAGCTGGGCTGAACTCCATGTGTCATTCTGGATTTGCTTCTTTGACAGGCATGGGAACTTTTCCATTACTCAATCATTCTGCTCTGACAGTTGCACCCAAGCATTCTCTGGTTCTGCAGCTCAATCCATTGTGACCTTCTTGATCTCAGAAGGGTATTTGGTGAAGGCTGCATGCAGTTACTCTATGGATATTACGCTCCCTGCTGTACTGGAGCCCCAACAGCTAGCATTGCTCTGTGCCTGCTGGTGGCACAGCCAAAGATGGAGTGGGGAAAGGCTGGGAGAAGTCCTTGTCCTCACTGCACTCTGAGACAAAAATCCCACTGGCATCAAAGGACTGAGGTCTTCACTTGCTCTTTTCAGGCTGCACTTTGTCAGAGATCCTCTTGGGAGTTTTATCAAAACAACGTCCAAGCAAGCTGCCATGACCCAGGGGATTGGAATGTGGCCCTGGGAAAACCTCCCCAGCACGGCGGCAGTGGGCACAGCACAGCTTTCCCCACTGCAGAAGCAGCTGAGCCTGATGGTCTGTTCTACTCTGATCAGACATGATCACAATCCCCAAAAAAGCCATCCACACCAACTGCAGTCATGCATGGTACATTCATTCCCATCTGCCTATTGCTGAAAACATACTGGCTGTGCATGTGGCATGCACAAACCAGGGACTGGATCCAGCTGTACCAGGATGGGGACGACAGCACAAATTTATGTCCTAAAATACATGGTTCCCACCTTGTAGTATCAAAGGTGGGGGTCCTCCAATCATTGGGACATTGCATAAATCCTCACCAGCAGGCTGTGACTTTTGCAGCAGTCCTGTCCCACATGGATGTGGGTTTTCAGAAAAGAGCAGACTTTGTAGTGAGTCTTGCTTTGGGATATCTGCTTGATGGTCTGCCTCTCAGACCCCTGACAAAAGCCAGCAAGCTGGATGACTAATCACTGTCAGCTCCAGCTGGCACCAAGAGATCAACCCCACTGAAATTTCTCCTTCCTCACAATCTGGGTCCATACATGGTTTCTTCTGTGTCCCAAGCCCAGCTGCCTGCCTCCCTGCCCAGGCCCAGAAGATTTGTTTGGGTTGTGCCTGCATCTGATTTCATATGCACGAAGGTTCCTGCAGGGTCACATGCAAACTGCGGGGGAGAGGCAGCCGAGGAGGGTTCCCCCATCCAGCCTCTTCTGGAGGATTTAGAGCCAAAGACGCTTGTCCTTCCAAAGTGTTTTGCTTTGGTATCTTTTAGGTCTATTTTTTTCTTTACTTGAGTATGTTATTTTAACCTCGTGCCATTATATAATAGTAGAATCATAATGAGTAATAGTACCAGGCTTTTACACTATTTGTGCAGTGTTTCCCTGGGGCTTGATGCATGCTTGCTTTCCTACCCTCGCTCTCTCGGTCAGTCTTCTCCAGCAAGGCAGAGCCTGCCCCCTCTCTGCTTCTCCTGCAGAAGCTGCAGACGGCTCTCCTGCAGCTGCAGTGCATAATCCACACGTACACAGCACAGCGCCCACAAGGTCAGAGGTGCTGAACACTCAGGTGAAGCCAGAGGAGGCACTGATGATATCTTCTCTGGCTTGGTCTGCAGTGAGAGCCACGAAAGAACCAAGAAGAGACTTTCATGCCCGTACTGCTTTCCTTCCCCAGGGCAGTGGATGTGCAAGGTGTCCCTGCCCCTCACACTCCCTGTTATTTGTGCCCAGGGTTGGTACCCATGGGGGTTGGTGGGCAGCACTTTGAACCCACGAGCCATTGGCTGCACCAGGCTGTCTGCACGCAACACAGTGCACCTGGACCTGGCTGTTATCAATGGCCTGCTGTCCATGGCAAGGAAGGACTTCTATTGCACTGTAGGGCATTCCACTTTGCCTTTTCCTTCTCTAGATTGATCAGATAGATTTGCAGCAAGCTTGGCTCTTTGAGGGGATCACAGCTTCTTTATGCAAGCAACAGGGAGGAAAACTCCCCCCACCTCCTGGTTGTGCTGGCAAACTCAGAGCATGGTCTCAAGGAAGACACCTGATGTCATACAGAGGGCACGCTTCCTTAGCTACTCAGGCTTGTTCAGCTTTTGCCCATAACTGAACTTACTAATTTTGGCATTAAATCCTAACTAGTAATGGGAAAGTTGGGAAAAACTCAACCCTGAATGCTGACAGGTTTGAAGGCCAAGATTTCTTCCCGCCCACAAATTTGACAACCCAGGCCTCACACATTCTTGACTCCTGCTACATGACGTTCCTTCAGCCCTGCCGAGGCTCTGGCCAACCTGCTGGTGGTTCCCATCCATCCTCTCCCTTGTTTGATGTTGACCCAGTCTGCAGCTCTCATCTCTTGGCAGCCTCCTGATGGAAGCCGAGGCTTAAAAGTAACCCGAGAACACAGAGGTCTCCTGGGACTGTACAGTAGGCTGCCGAAGCCTTCCAATCTGCTGGATGCTTTCTATTGCCTACAGCCTAAGGTAGCACCTTCGTGTGACAATGCAGCCACTGACGCGGCTACTGTTAAAGTGGCTGCAGGTTGGAAAGCTGAGATGTGGAAAGCTGTCTCTTCCAGACAGCAGGACCTGAGAATCGGCACACGGGTTTATAAAGAATTGGGCTGGGAGCTCCGCCCCGTTAATGTTTATTTTTAACAAATGTTGGAATATTGTTCCAAAGGACTGGAAAAGGCCAACAGTGTACAAATATTTACAGAGCATAGAATAAACTGTCAGCCTCTCAGCTTGACATCAGACCCAGACGAAACCATGGCAAGCTGATACAAGGCTGCTCAGAGAGAATTAAAAGCTGTTTCTGCTCTTTGAGCATGAATTCATTATCCAAGTTTGTTGAGTTTGGTCTACAAAGGTAACAACCAATATCTGATCTTCTATGAAGGCTGAAAGTCAGTGGTACTACGTGCTTAGAAGTCTCATAAAAATATCTCTTCTATTAAGTGGATTTGAATCTGCCCAACTGTGAGGTCCTGAAATGTATGTGTATGAGGGTGTCCTCATCTGGTGATGCTGCAGCAGTTTGCGTGGGGCTCCTTCACTCCACACCCTGCGTGCACAACAGCTCTTCATCAGTGAGATGAAATAGAGAAACAGTATTTGCTCCTGTGGCTTTTCAAATTCAGAAAAGGTGCTGCAGTGGATAAATAACAGAGTTTAGCAGATGCTGCAGCTGAACTGTGGTAACTGAGGTTTTGATAGCTAGGCTTTTCTGACCATGCCTTTCAGTCTTAATGCAAGTAAATCGTACCCCTCCAAGAAGGAAGATGAAGATGCCATTGACAGCAGACAGGTTTCCTGGAAAGCTGTGACCTTGAAAACAGTCCAGGGGTCACTGTAGATATCAGCGCAAATGGCTGAAGCGATGCTTTGGCTGCATGCAGGAATGCAATTCCGCCTGCAGAAAATGGCTCTGAGAGAAGCGTCAAAGCTATTTGTTAATAACATTTCTAAGGCTTTACTTGAAGAGTCTTCCCATTTTTAGCTTCATGGGTTTCTTTTAAGATATTTAAAAATGAGAAGAAAAAAAAAGATTCAAAAAAGAGCTACAGGGAAGAGCTTGTTTTTAAGGAGCATATTTTGGTGAGAGATAAATGCATGTCTACCAGTTTGACTCATCCGAGAAAAGATGATCAAGTGATGGAACAAAGTTTGTAGGTCTATGCATATATGCATATATATATGTATCTATTGCAGGGTGTTGGAACTAGACGATCTTGAAGATCTCTTCCAACCCAAACCATGTCATGATTCCATATGTTAAAGAAAAATCTTTGATTTAGTAGAAAAATAAAGAACAGGGTTTAGTGTTTGGTGGTGGAAGTGAGGCAGTGCCATCTACAGTGGAGGCATTCTGTCTATCAAAATCAGCACCCTGACATGGGGATACAGCGATTGATTCTTTTCCTGGAGTGTGAGTTGGATCCCACCTGCCACCAAAATAGTGCACAGAGACGTTCCTGGGTACAATGTCTATCATTTGTGGTTGCCTCTGACTTGCAAACAAGCTCTGGAAAGCAACGGCCCGATGTCCTGCCTGTTCCCTGGAATTGTTCTATGACTCTGGAAAGCATCCACAGGATTCAAAAACCCTGATGCATTGGACCTCATCAGTGGTAGATGTTGCCATTACAAAATAGGGCCCATAGAGGACTGAATTTGCAGGCTATCGTAAGTACTGGCTAAAGAGTCCAGGCATGTGACAGCGTATTGAATTAAGACTGTGAATTCATCTAATGCTGCAATATAAGGCAGCAATGGACTTCAGTGTCAAGAGAGACATGTAAGAGATAACTTACAACTATCTTCTTGAGAAGAGATAACTTCTCAACTAACAATAAACATTTCTTCCATGCCAGCAGCTGCTTACAGGTTGTACCCAAGCATGCAAACCAACACAGCTTGTCAAAAATAATAGGGGTCCAGACTGGTTGCTGCAACTTGATGCCTTTCAAGTGCTGTGGCAACACAGAGGGCAGGGAAGCAGCTGGATCTTCCCAGCTGGGCATTCCTAGAGAATGACAGCAGCTGGCATTGCATAGAGACAGCACAGTGCCCCTGGCAGACCAGGACATTTCTGATCTCCAGCTGGTAAAAAACAGAGGATTGGAAATGATCTTGGAGGCCCCTTCACATGTCAGTGTTTGTGCTGAAGAAATGCTTTGGGACATCAGTTATCTTGTCGTCAAATAGCAGAATGATCACTGGAATGCTTTCAGTTTCAAGCATGCAAAATAAATGCTTCCAAATGAAAAGATTTCTACTTGAGATAGGTACACTGCCTATCTGCCTATCTTTCTATCTATCCACGTCTCTGTGGAGAGATGAACAGGAGCTTATTAGGTACCACATTGCATGAGGGGCAGCTCACAGTGGGAGAGTGCTGCATTCCCAACACTTCAGCAGGTCCACATGCCAAACCTGTGACAGACATACAGACCTCACCGTGGCTTCTCATGCACAACAGCAACAGATGACATGATAAAAATGAGCTCAGTCCTATTGCTTGGTGGCTAGAGCATATGGTAGGAATCTTCTAGAGCCCAACACATAAGGCATTTGGACTCTGAATCCTATTTTCTTCTCACTCTCTTGAGCACCAGGGATTATAGGCTTAGGCAAGTCAGCTGGGGATAACAGAGCTGTGTCCAAGGGCATGAGTAGAAAATGGGGAGGAAAATCTCTCCAAAACCTATTCCTCAACTCCAAAGAAAACATGAAGCAGCAGCATATAGCATCAGTTAATTCTCTTGCCACTGTTTTGGAGACTGCTGTTTACATTAATGTGTTAGCTCACATAACAGAATGTATAGCTCTTGACTCCAGTCTTAAGGACAGGAACCACATACAGCCATGCCGTATTACCCAGAGGAAACGTTCAACAGAAAATGGCCCTTGGGCTGCCCTGCAATTGCAGATGCACCTGGCAGAGCTCCTGCTCTGGGGTGTTTGATGAGACAGCAAGCACACCCAGACTGCTCCGTCTGCAGACAACAGCTGTCCATGGAGCAGAGGGCAGAGCAGGACCTCGCATTCTGTGCCCGAGCATTCCTCAAGTTCTTCATCCCCACATCCAAAGAGTGGTGAAGCCCCAGGACAAGGCCTTAGCCAGCATCATGCCAGACCATGGCTCCCACCACTCCTGAGATGCATCATTTTGGGGGCAAGGACATAGCCACCATTTCCAAGGGGAAAGGAGCTGAAGCACAGCAACAAGCAACCACCTCGGAAGGCTCCTTTACTACCAAAGCAAAGCCGCCTTAACAACACCCAAAGTAGCAAAATGGTATTACAATCTATAGATACAGAAGATCTACAAGATCTCTCTTGCAGCTGCACTTAAACATCCCTCTGTCTTCTGCTGAGCCGTTAGAACTGTACCCCATGTCATTGAGCCCAACACTGCCTGGCCCAACCACTCTCTGGCACACCAGATGTCACTCCAGGAGAAGCAGCAATAAGCACCATCCACAACAGACACTTCTTTACTCAGGCTTACAACTCAATTTTCCTACTCACAAGTACCTCAGCTCCCTCTAGAAAGTGCCAACTGAGTTCAATGTCCCAAAAGCGTCGAGAATTCTAACATCTGTGAGGGTGGGAGAGTTGCTGTGAGGTAGTGTTAAGGGCTTCCAAACAATATTAAAGTTCCAGAAGGCTAATAGGAGCTGGAGGTACCCTTCTGCCAAGTGAGGACGTACCCAGAGGTGAAGGTGCCACACATGAGCTGCAGCAGTAAACTCACAACCATCTCTGCATGGCACATTAAGGTAGCTTTAATTTGAATGAAGGTCAGATCCAAGACTCTTTAGGATGCTTAAGTTTTGGATTTGGGATGCTATGGGCATTATAACACATTGGCTGTCCACCACTGTCTTCACATTACCCCTCTGGATCTTGTATTGACTCACAGTTCAATTTTTTTCCATCTATTCCTTCCTGTTCCATTCTCTCACCTGCTCTGCTGCCGCAATCACAGTGCTGGGGTAGCAGTTCACTGTTCTCTCAAAAATCTGCCTTAGTTGCTTTGCCTTCTCTGCTGCCCCTAGCCAAGATACCTCCTCTATCCCCAGCCTTGAGCTCCCTTTCATGCTCCCCTGTCCCTTTACTGGGATGAAAAAAAGGCCAAAAGTTTTCCATCTCAAGATGGAAACAAATGTCACGAAGGGTTTCTTAAAATATCATCTCTCACTGGAAAAGTGTGAGTTTGCTAATTAGAAAAGACATGTCAGGGCCTCATGGTGTTTGAGTCAGGATGGACTACAGCCAAGGACTTTCACCATGCATCAGCCCAGCTCCTAGGGAAGACCTCACGGAGCATTATGGGGGATGTAGTCCAAACTGGGAAGGCTGGCCCAGGGAGGTGGACAGTGACAGGAGTCTCCAAAACTACAAGTGCAGTGAGTCACCCCAGCAGCATCCCTGGGTCGAACAACCTGAGTTTTTGCCAGCTTCTGAAATACTGTGGTCTGTGGTATTTCACTAGAAAGTAAATGCATATTTTTTCTAGAGAAAAATACTTATTTATGAGAAGCTTGAAGCATTTCTGTAGCTGGGGCTGTGCATCCCTGGTCCCAGTAGCTTCTGAAGAGAGGACCATGTGTTGGTCGTAATGCTTCTCTGTCTCTACCTCCCTGCAGGGCTCCCTTTATGAACCTGGAGGTATGAGAACTTTCAGATGCAGCTTTTCACTATGACAAGGAAACCAGGGGACTTCTTTTTGCCCTCCCTGGGAGCTGCTTGGAATCCAGCCTCTTAAATACACTGCCCATTAGCAACAGGCTTCGTTATCAGGCAAGGCTAATTGCTGACACCGTTCCCCATTCATAAGCATTCAGCTTTGCAGAAAACCAGGAAAGCTCTTACCCACAGCACTAATTCCTTTGATGATAAAGGTTCTGGATGTGCCATATCAGCCCTCGCCCTGCCTACGCCAGGAAGCCTTTATTTAGCATCAACATTTATCATTGCTAAACGTATAAATAATACCATTAGCCACTCTGAGCAGTGATAAAATTAGCACTGTAAACAGAGAAAGTGAGTGACCTTAGTGGAGAACCATTGTTGATTTTGACCCAACACCTACCAGTATGATTAGTCACAGCAGAACTGCTCAAGGAAAGGGGCCATTGGGGCTTGTTTGGAAATTAGAGACTTGCACTGTTTATTTTATGAAACAGATCTAATTCCTGCTGAGTTTCTCTGTAAGCACCGGGTCACGGCCCCACCTCCGCTCCTCCGGACTCAGCGGCTCCCCAGGGGCTCATGAGCTGCGCCTGGTTGCTGCAAGCAGCGCTCCTGTAAGCTAAGCTCTCTTCCAGGCTGGTGGAAGGGATGCTCTCCTGTCTGCCCTGTTCATCCTGCCCATCCTGACCCAGAGCTGGGGCAGGAGGTGCCACACAATCACAGGCAATCACAGAACTGAAGCACTTCTAATGACTTCCTCCTCTTCACACCCTGGCGATTTTCCACCCTGATGAGATGTGTGTGTCTGGAGGAGGGTACAGCTCCTGGCCATGCAGATGGTCACGCATCCCTTCTGAGGGAAGCTATGTCTTATACACCATTAAAGACTGCAGCACAGACAGCTATTCCAGCTGAAAATGCTGCCACAACAGCAGTGGAGCTGGATACTAATGCAATTAGTAGTCAGCATATGCTGGGTACAGTTCCTTGTGTAAAGGCTCAGCTTTTAACAGCAATATTAATAGGGAGCTCCCAGGGCTTCACCTGGGCTTCAGTAACTGTGCTTTGAAAAGGTTGCCCAAGCATAGCTGTGATAAATCAGGATGATATACTAAAAAGCCTTTCTTAAAACTTTCCTAAAGGTGGCTGAGAGTCCCATCACCTGGAAGGTCTCCAAAGACCTGCAGTCCTGCTCAGTGGGAACAGTTTTGGTTCCAAGGGCCTTCTGAGCATTAAGCTCCTGGAAAGATAGTCTCTAGTTGCAGAAAAGAGACTTTATTATCCACTAAGGCATCCTTCAGTTTAGGGAATGTGATTCACCACACCCAGAGAAGTTACATCCAGGCAGTTGGAAATGGTGCTCACACCAAGCAGCAGGTTCCACAAGACCACCTGCTAATCTCAACAGCAAGCCTGGCTTCAGAAGCTAAGCAAAATCACAGCACCCAACAAAATCACAGCTTTGAACCTTTGGGGTCATACTCATTTTCCCAATCACTAGCATTAAACAGCATCACCTCAAATTTAGCACTGTGTCCTGGGGTCTGTGTTCGTCTGTCCAGCAGACAGGGGGTAACCCAGCACGAGACACCTAGCACAGCTCTGTCCTCTGAGATTTCTCCCTCTCTCTGTTTTTCTCACTCTTCCACAAACTGCTGGCGGGTAACAACTTGGACATGGAATACATGTTGTAAATCACAATCTTTTCATCCAGATTTGTCATTTGAACATGAAGTGTGACGTGCTGTACTCTTCCAGATTGGAAGGGGTTGGTGTACACAACACTGGGTCGAAAGAAAGAGACAAACTGTTATGTCGTCAGTGTTGCACTGGATAAATTGCTTGAATTATCAGCGTAGCTGAGCAGAGCAGTTCCCTGGAAGTACTGATGTCCATGCAAAGTGTTCACTGTTCCATACAAGCAAAGAAATGTTGGCTGGAGGGACCTCAGGAGGTAGTCCGGTCCAAACTCGTCACTGAGCTAGTCAGAAAATGGCTGATTTGGGAAGTTTGGAACTAAAAAAGAGCAACATCTTTCCAAAAAAGCTGTCATGGATCTGTTACTTTATTTACTGTAATTTAATTAAGTTGATTATTTGGTTAATTTGATGATCTGATGCAGAATAAGATGCACTGGAACGAATCACCCACGGCTGTGGGAGGAGTTCCCCACCATTGCCAACTCAAAAATCAATACGAAACAATTGCTGAAAATACGTGCTCCATCAGCCTTCATTTGGGGAAGCACTCTGGCCTGCTCCATGCAGTAAGACAAGCCAGATGACATTCTTTCTTGGCCTAACCAGCAGTGACTACAAGCCCCTTTTCCAGCCATCCTCTGGCTTCACTTCCTTGTTCTGTTTGTAATACCACATTAAATGGGCACTGGTGAGGTTTGATGGCTCTGTGCCCTGCTATTATTATTGAGAGATATCCCATATATATTGACGTTCTGTCAAGAGAGCAATCTCGTGAACTACATCCAGGGTCCCAGTGCTATCCTACTGCTTCAGAAGAGGAACATGGCTGGGTTTGGAAACGAACTGACTTCTGTGCAGCAACTGTCATGCCATGAGCAAGCTGGGTCCCCAGAATTCAGGGATAGGGAATGTAGAGCTTGCCCGCAAGAACAAGAGAATCTCGCTGAGGAAAAACCAGTGAGGAGTGAGAGGGAAAATACACTGATGCACAGCTCAGTGTGCCCCTACTTCTGCAGCCAGCCTCCTCCGGCCCTTCCCTCGCACAGCACCTTTTCACGGAGCTGCCCCACACCCTGCCTGTTTCCCATCCAGAGACAGTGCTTCATCTCACCCAGTGTCTGGGCACACTCTCCTATCGCTTGTCCCGGATCTTGCTAATGTGTTTGCCTTCCCCTCCTACCACTGGCTGCCGGGAGGTGGTGGGGAAGATGTGTGTCCTAATTATAAGCACATGCTGGCCAGCCCTGCTCGCAGCCTGACGGTCAGAGCTGTCTCAGGAAATGTAAGTGAGCTCTGACGCGTGTCTGTGCCATGTTCATTTTCCTGTTGTGCTGCTGATTGGCGTGCTCAGCCCAAAGTAAACAATACCTATGCCATGCGCTACAGAGTGCTTTCCTGCTTGCAAGTGCCAGGTGCTGGCAGGCGCAGTGTGCAGGAAGGCTGCAGAGCCTCAGCAGACTGGCAGGTCCCAGCCTGCGAACACAGCTTGCAGTGAGCAGCAGAATCCTCAGGAGGGAGAACAAACCACTTTCTCACTCTTTTTTTCACTTTTTCCCAATTGTTTGCTGCATGGGTTCCCATCACTGCCACTTTCGGCTCTCATGTTCACCATCTCTCCAGGGCCTTCCCTGGGTTTGGATCTCCTTCCGAAGCCTGACAAACTGGGATGAACATTCCCACCATCCCATGCTGGCCACAGCCTCCCACATTCAGTGCCACCCGGGGTTTCCTTTTCTTCCTTTCATTGGCTGCTCCCTACCAATGGGGACAGTATGCATCACCTCCGCACACAGACCACAACACTGGGCTGTGCTCTGAAAGTCACACACGGTGCCCTGCCAGGTTGTGCCAGGTTGAGGCAGGGTAGCAAAACCCCCTTGGCTTGAAAATGGGCCTGTGGCAGCTGGATGGACACACAGTGGGAAACTCTGGAGGTGAAAAAGAAAGAGGAAAGAGTGCACTGGTACGGACACCTGAGAGAAAGGAGGCAGCAGGAGAGAGAATCCAGGCACCCCTCTCTATGGCACAAGGTTGCCATGAAGATTGTGCCACTGTGCAGCAGAAGGATCCGGTGGCACTTACAGAACATAAGTGGGGCTGAGAAGAGTCTCTGGTTGTGGATGACGCATCCAGAGCATGCAGGGTGCATTGTTTATGAGCAGCAGCTACATCTCCTGCCTCCCTACACCAAGCAACACCTCATGCCTGTCAGCACCCTGATGGAGACCTCTGTGATGTTCAGCCCAGTGCCTGCAGCCCCTGCCTGCAGTGAGGGTCCGCAGTGCCGCCACCTGGGGCACCCATGATGTCCCACAAGGGCCTCTGTCGGAGGTGGGCCTGCGGCTACCAGCCCACCAGGCCTGGGGCTCAGCTGTGCTGATGGGAATCTCGCAGAGCTGCCAGTTGCATTCCAGATCATTATGTTTTAATTTAGTCAATCCATAGGCTGCCTATTGTGAGGATATCAGCGCTGAGGAGTAAAATCCAAATCCAGAACATTGCAAAAGAACCAAACTGCCAAAATGCAGAGACAGGGAGACAAAGTAAATCTGTCACGAGGCAGTCCTGACAGACCTCCCACCCCGAGAGGAGCCAGTTCCCAATTAGCACAAAGAACTTGGGCAAAGAGGAGGAACAAATTCAAAAACAAATGAAAGGGACCAAAAATGGTCAAGAGAAGGCCAGTGGAAACACTCAGGTCAGCGCTGTGCCACGTCGCACAGAGGGGGTCTGCCTGGCACCGACGTACCCTGGCTGGGCACAGCACAGGGGGATGCTGCGCTGGGCCACAAGCCAGGGCGAGGGGAGCAGGCGGGGTGCTGGGCACTAGGGCTGGCAATGAGAGCAGGTAGAGGCGAGCCCAGGGACCTGCACAGCTTCTGGGAGAGATGTGAGGTTGGGAGGGACAGGCAGACAGGGCACAGCAAGGAGCCAGAGCCCCTCCCAGGGCAGCACGGCTGTCCCTGTACCCACTCCAAGCTTCATTTTGTCTCCTTTGGGGTTCTGAATTTGCAGCCAGCAAATAGCAATCCATCAGCTGGCAGAGAAATCTCCACCTTGGAGCTGGTGTGGTGGCTGTGGTGTCACCGAGTGTCCGGTCCACCTGTCATGTCTGAGCTGGGTGCTGCAGACATCATGCGGGTGGGCACGAGGATGCTCCCTTTGCCTCTGGCCTCATGACAGTGCTGATGGAGGAAGGAGGGAGAGGTGGGCAGTGGCAGGGGGCGAAGACAGCGAGGAAGAGTTCTGCTGGAGGTACAAATCTGTTGGGCTGTGTGACTGTAACACTGTATTCCAGCTAAGCATCTGCCTGCAGAGCTGGAGGCCAAAGGGATGCTGGGTCTGACCTCCTGCATAGCGCAGTCCTCCCGCCAGGCTGGTGGGAGCAGCACATTAAGAGCCATTTCCCGTACGAGGGCTCCTCAGCCCCACGCCCGATCGTGTCCAGCACTGCAGCTCGCACTGATCTCCCCGTGATAAAATAGTTTCCTACTCGCTTTGATGCCTTTGGGCTCCAAGTCCAGCCTGTGTTTACTGGCTGCTTTGGTCAGGCTGTTTGGGATGCTGTCTGGGGAAGGAGCAGACACCTCCCTGCTGCGGGCCCTGGTGGGTGGTAAGGGGTGGGTTTCAGCTCCTTGGAGAGGATCAACGCTGAGCCCGGCCCTGACTCCTGGCTCGTTAGTTAGGTTTGCTCAAACACTAAATCAGTCCTCTGGGTTCAGGCACACTGCAGAGGCCAGATGAGAAGAACTGAGGAAGATGGGGTCACCAGCTGCCATCAGATAAGCCACACAACCGCACAATCCACCCCTCCCCACCTGCCCCTGCCCTGCCCCCTGTCTGTCTGTCTCATGGCAGGCAGATTCCTCCCCTTGCGCCCATGGCCCTCCTTCCCTGAGCGCCCTTTGGCTTTCCTCAGCTCCCTGCAGTCCTCTCTGTTCTTGACTAACCTAAACAACTCTATGGCCTCTATGAATTTTTTCCCTTTACTGCTCATCCTGGTTTCCAGAGCATTGCAGACTATGCAGATCATAACAGCTATATTTAAGGTTGCCTGACAGTTTCCATGATATGACCCATTGTTCTGGTTGCTTGCAGCACTGCCAAACTTTAACCCTTTTGGCTGAAAAATTTGGGATAGTTTCAGCAAAGAACAAGTTCAGTCCTTCAGAAAAGCCAAGCTAGGGGAAAACACCTGGTTTGCTCCAATTGTCAGCAAGATTTGCTAGGCAGCCTGTCCTTTAGAGATCTGGTAGGTGACATGGGGAGGACACCTAGCCTCAGAGCTCTTGCAGCTACTTGTGACAGACAAGCCCACCCAATGACCCAGGGACCTGAAAATCCCATTTGCTCCAGTCTCTGTGACGCAGAGCCTGGAGGAGCTGGCAGCTGGGAGCTGCCCTGGCCCCACACTGCCCACCTCTGAGCCCCTGCAGAGTGATGCCAGGCACAGGGAGCCTCCAAATTCCTTTGCTGTCAGCAAGCTGCTGAGAAGTCAGCAGAAGGCTTTGCTGGTTGGTCCGTGGTGTGAGTGACTGCCCAGTGCTGTGCCCCTGTTGAGTTTGGGTGGTAGAAGGGAACGAACACGATAGTGACCTTTGAGGCATATCTATAAGGACAGATCTGCTGGGTTTGCTGTCTGTTTTTAAACTGAAATCATATTTTATTGATAAAGTTTTTCCACTCTTTTGTATTTTGCAGCCTCTACATAACTGTATGTTTAATATAACCGCAGCCTGACAAAAACAAAACAAAACAAAAAAAAAGGTAAAGTTAATAATAATAAAAAAAGTATGTTCATATAACAAAAGCCTATTCCACAAAGCATGCACACCGAGACCAACAAAAGCTGCACAGGCAGAATCAAATGTCATTATCCATGCTGCACCTTCCCATCGTTTTACTTTGTTTTTGTACACAGTTCGTATCAATGTCTGACAGCAGTGCAGCTGGCAGGGAACCTACAAGCCCTGCTCTTGTGTAGGACTTGGGAAATCCCATGCAAGTTTTGTCAGCCTGCTTCCTTGATCATTATGGAACCCGTAACAAACCTCATGCAAGCACAAAATCCTGGTCCCACATGGGGTCCTGAAGCAGGTGACAATGCCAGTTATGCACTGTTTATCACACCACAGCTGAAAAAATCAAACCTAGGGCCTGAGTTGTTAAAGCAAGGACTTGGAACAAACACAGCTGCAAGTGATGGGTCCTGCATGAGCTGCGTGCTTATCCCATGTGCTACAGAAACTGCCTGGGCTGTCAACGGGACGCTCTGTCTAACAAGCAGTCAGAAACCAAAAGTAATTGGCAGCCAAAATTTAACACACTGATTTTTCCAGCTTCCATTCAAGTCTTTTCCACAGCCAAGAGTCCACTCATGTCAAATACAGGTAGGAGTGAAGGAAAGGGACCAAAAATCTTGTGTTCCTCCAGGTTGTCCTTTAAGTCAGCGGATGGCTCTCCCACACCACTCAGCCCCTTGGTGAAGGTGCCACGTTGCACAGCCAACCTTCCCTCGTGAGCTGCTGTCACCCACATCTCCCTTATAAATCCTTGGAAAGCAAAGAACATGCTCGTGCTCTTCCTGTCCTCTTAAAAACAACATTACACAACCCACTTCTAAAGAATGATGGTCTTTCTTATAGCCATTCTGAAACTTGAATATTTTATAATGGATAAAACGATCACAGCGAATTCCAAGGACAGCCAAGGAGCTCAAAGTGATCCGATCATATTTCCAGCCATGAGACCTTTGGAAAGAGCCCCAGAAAGAGGGGGAAACACATTAATTTTACGTTTTAATATTCAACAAACAGAGCAGACTCTGCAGAGCGGCAGTGTCCAGTCGAAAGTGTCGAGAGGTTTATTTTTGTTCAAACCTGCAACGGGGCTGAGTTTGGGACTCTCTGTTTAGCTTTTCAGCCTGTAGTTACATTGTGTAAACAGTTTATTTAACATCATTTTTGGCACTTCTTCAGTAAACCCACCATAATAATCCTACTGGCAGACCAAACAGATCGCAGATTAGCAGACAAAGCTGCTGTAAAACACCAAATTACCCATCCCTGCTTTCCTGTTTTCGGGAGATGTGAAGCCCCGTACTTAGCCGTGTTTACGCCTCGCTTCATGGCTGAACCCCCAGGTCATGGAGCTGCTCCCATTAACGCTCGGATCCACCCCCAGCTCCGTCACAGAGGGGCAGTGGAGTGGGGGGAAGATTTTTTGACCCTTTTAGGAGCTCATAAATGTGCTGGGGTGCTGGCTGTTGCTTAACAGGGTAGGTATGCTGGCTTGATCCAGATTGGAAAAGACTCTGGACTAATGCTAAAGTCACCTATTGCTTACATTTCATTTTAATGCGCTTGAGTTCAATAAAAGTTTATCATCTCCATTAAAATGGTGCCTATTGGAACTGATTTAATCTCGTTAGCGCAGAAAACCACATGAAAGGAATCAAGTTCATGGACAAGATTGAGCACAGATACTTTTGGAGCATAAATTACATAAAAGCAACGGATAATCAGCTAGAGCCACAGCGCCTGTCACCTGCATTATTCACATATTTATGCCAATGCACTTTGCTAGGGAAGGTGCTGGGCAGGAGCCATATCGCAGCGGGACTGAGCGCCTGCCAAGCACAGGAGTAATCGGCTGCTTAATGTCACAGCATCAACACTCTCCTAAAGAGTCCATGAATTGTGTTACATTTGAACAAACAAATGTCATGTGTAGGGGTGCCGGTCAAATGTCTACTGGCAACAGGACAATGCGCTCGTAAATCTTGCCTATGTATCACCCTGCTTTCAGCATGGGGATGCTCTGCTTTTTCAGGGGAAATGCCAGCTCCACCTGGCTGCTCTGGGACTCGGCTGAGCAGGAGGGATGCTGCTACAGGACAGGGAGTTGCTCAGGGATGCCTTGGGACTGCAGCCCCAGCTTGTCCTCCTGGCAAGGAAGGCAGTGGAAATGGGCACTCCTGTAATTCCACACTCTCTTTTCAGTGACTCCATGCCCTGGCAGACCATCCTTTTGCCATGATGATGGGGCAGAAGGAGTGAGAAACAAGAAAGGACAGAAAATCATCTGGAAGAGACACTTCTCTTTTCCAAGGGTGCATCTTGCTGCAAGCAGCCACCCCGTCCGATCCCATCCCACCCCATCCCATCTTGTCCTATCTCACTCATACTGCCATGGCAACTCAGTCATGCAGACCTCAGCCCCCAGGATAGATTGCTGTGCTGCTGCTGCTGCCCACAGGGCTGCGGTTTGCTGACAAGGGCTCTCTGGAGAACAGAAAATCTCCTGGTGTCTGGCCAACATCAACACCACGCACCTCTGTCTCCCAGTTCCCCCAGTGTGCAGGCAGAGAGAAGCACTGAAGAGTTTACCTATACTTCAGCATCTCACTCATGGACACAGGTCCCAAATGCCCAATGAGATAAACCACATCTTTAGCACCTTGAATGAAGCCATGGCTCTCTGTGCTCCCAAATCCCCCTTGCACGTGGATGGGATGTGCCCACAGCTACGCAGGTGCCTTAATCCTGACCTTATCCTTGCTGAGGGCAGTGCTCACTTAAGTCCCAAAGACAAACATATCCTCTCTCTTGTCACAGCCAGTACTGAGGCTGTGCTGCCCCAAAGTGAAGGGGCAGCAGGGTTCTTGCAGCTCTGTGCTTGGCCAGAGGGCACCAGCACATGGGCATCTCCAGGCCTGCATCACTTGATGCACAGAGGTGACCCAGAAAGGACTCAAGTCCTGGAATCTTGAATGCACGAGTACATGCATATACATATACATGTAAAGATGGACACTAAAGAGCTAGACTCAACCAGGAGGCCCTATGGCTCACCAGTAACCACTGGTAACACCACCTTCTCATTCTGAGCATAGCACAGGGTGCCAAGCCACATATCCACCTTTCAGCAGGAGGAAAAAGAGTTTCCCTAAGGTGAGCACGTGGCTCTGGCACATTCAAATCATCAAGTCAGCGTGGAGGAAGGTGACACAGAACAGACTCCATCCTCCACCCAAAACAGCTGTAAAGGCAAAGAGATGGAGGAGTGGGTAAGAATTTGGTCAGACTTAAAGAAGTATTTAAAGCTTAAGTGATGGAGAAGTGGGAGCACGGTATCAGTTGGCACGTATCTGGAAGATGCAGATGAGGGAGACTATTTTATGTCTCATCTAGAGCATGAGTGGGGATGCATACAACATACAGCATGAGTGGGGATGCATACAACCTACTTCTGTAGAAAAACTGGAAAGAAAACTTTCCGAGAACGTAAGTACTGGAAAATTCACAGCCTATGGGAAAGCCCTGGGGACGGTCTGTCTTCAGGAGCATGTCCTGGGTCAGCAGGAGTCCACCTGGTTTGGGTGCCTGCAGGTCGTGGTGAGGACCTTGGCCTTTGCTACATGCTCCTGGTTTGGAAGAACTTGTGGCTTCACCAAGCTGAGCTCACAGGAGTGCGGCGGGGTACCCTGCAGACTTGGAGAGTAGGAGACATTTCCTTGAATGCTGCCTGGAGAGAGACAGAGTTTAGCTTCCTGAGCCCAGAAGGAATCTGTGGGGACAAGATTACGCTCGCAGGACAAGAATGGGTCAAGAGCTCCTGGCTCTGCACTCACCACAGATACATTTGCAGTGGAGGTCAGGGGTTTCTAACCACCACTCCCAGTTATCTTATGGCAACAGCAAAAGAGCAAATAAATGGACAGCTGAAGCTGTTGATTGGAGTCTTCAAAACCTTCTCTCATGCAGCAGGCTTAGCTCAGCTCTTCTGCTCTATGGCCATGGACAAGCATTTGTATGGAGGACACGAGATGATTCTCATCCGACTGGCCACCATGTCTAAGTGTGCCCATAGTCCTGCCAGCTTGCAAGGAAAATGATTCATTAGTGTGTGAGCATCCTTCCTGGTTACCATTCACCCACTGTGCCATATACTGGTGGTACCAATGTACAAAATCCCCACACCTCAGTGCAAATCACAAGTGGCCACTGATGTGGACCACAGTGGACCACAGCCAGTGGGATGCTGCTTTGCCAAAAGGCATCACAGCTGCAGAGCTTGTGATGTCCCCAGAAAAGCCTTGTGACACAGAGCCCCGAGGTGACATCCCAGCTGGGGAGACCTACATGCACCACTTCTGCAGGAAGCAAAAAATTGCAGGTCATTTGGTCACTGTAGTGACCCCTTACCTCAGAAAGCTCTACACAAACAAGCCCGTTCTCAGAAGTATCTCCCGTGTTCAGAGAGGTCTGAAACAGGATTTACCAATTATTAAAGATCTCTCTGAACGCAGGAAAATTCAAAGAGGGTTTGAGCAAGATTTTCTCCCTTTCAGGTGACTGCCTGCATACACCACTTCAGAGGGAATGAGAGAGCATGAAATTCAATTATACAGGCACCCACTCAAACATCTGAACCAGAACCGCTTCCCTTAATCTTTACGCTGAGGAAGGGGTAAGACCACGAAGCCACTTTCAGCGTGACAGCTCTTTGTTTCGTCTGCAGTCCTGTAAGATACACAGCTCTCTTAAGTGAAGAGCAGGGATTTTGAGCTGTGTGCTGCTAACGCTTTCTGTAAGCAGCACGGACTAACAGCACTGCCCATCACTGTCAGCCCCCGCAGAGGAAGGCGATGGGGAGCAGCCCTTGCTCAAGGGCTGGCCAAGGGAGGAGGCTGATGAGCGAGGCAGACACAGGGCAATGGGTGATTGGAGAACAGCTCTCACAGCCCTGTGCAGCCCTAGGGATGGACACAAGGGGAACAGCTCATTTGTGAGGCTGATGAGCCACGTGTGCCTCCAGAGGACAATTTGCCTTCCACCTGATTTTAAGACTTGTTGTTCTCTTCTAAGCTAAAATTCCAGTTGAGCAGCAAAACAGTATTGCTGTGTCACCCCATCCATATCATGGCATCATCATTCTGCCAAGGATTTATGGTGCTGCAGTATTTGAGACAGTGAAATGAGACTTTAAGCAGTGCCAGCAGATGTAAGGTGGCCTGGTGTGCTGAAGGCTTACACTGTGTTTCTCAATTTCTGCAAGGAGGCAAATGTAAAGTTTTCTGCTTAGCTATGATGGAGGTTAAGAAGCCATGAAGGATAGCAGATGTGTTTGAAGTTGCTCAAAATGGGTTTTCTGACAGGATTTAACAGGTCACAGCACCTGCACAGTGAAGCACTCCTGAAAAAACCTGTTGTCTCAGCAGAGCATTGCCGTGATTCAATAGTACTCAGATCTACCTCTGAATGCAAGTCACTGATCTTTGGCACCACATGGCATGGGGACTGACGGCCTGCTGTCCCGTGATGTCCCCATCTCAACTGAATCTATCTGGGGTAACTCCACATCAGACGGAGGCACCAAAACCAGAGTAAAATGAGATTAAGTTTGGAGCTGAGTCCCCTCTGTCAGTGTCTTCCAAGCAGAGAAGTTTTGGTTTGGAAATGTTTTGCTCTTTGTAATGCCCCGAAGCCTCTTTGACGCCAAGTTTCATCTGTTTCCTGCTGAAGGCACTGCTAGAACACCATTCAGACCTGTCTCCATGAGTCAGTGCAGACACTCTGCAGCCCTCCTCACTGCCGGGCGCACCACCAGCCCTGCCTGGATGCTCCAGGGCTGCAGTGTCTTAGAGTAGCAACCTGGCTGTCTTTCACATAAGTCCATGTCTCAACAGAGATTTAGCAAACATCATAACTCTTCTTGCTGCAATCTGGTGAGCAGGCTGCAGCTAAAGCACTGGGAGAAGAGAGCAAAATGAGGGACCAGAGATAGATCCTGAAGTGGAGGAGAGGTCTCAAGAGGGGATCACTTCTGCAGTGCTGCTCCGATGCTCCCTCCCAATGGCTGTCTAGCCTGTGCTCATCACACACCATGAGGAGCTTGGCTGGCTCACTGGAGGTCTTCTTTCTAATTAGCAGTGCTGTAATGACTAATTAAAGCCTTGAAAGGTGGAAAACCCATATTTGCTAGCTGCTGGCTGCAGACTGCTAACCTTACACCATGTGGCTGAGTCCCACGCATCAGGCTGAGCCCATGAGATCAAGATACCATCAAGTCTGGTCTCTGAAGGACAGAAGTACACTACAGCCAAGTCTTTCTGCAGAGAACTGGCTGTCCCTGGGAGCAGACAGTCCCACTGACCTGACTTCAAGCCCAAGAACCTTCTGGTGAGGGCCCAGTATGCGGAGAAGAAATATCTCCAAGACGGACGCTTTTAAGATGTTTTCCCAACCCAAGAGCATTAAGTATTTGGAGCTGGGACTGC
Source organism: Tetrao urogallus (assembly GCF_951394365.1). Classification (NCBI taxonomy): domain Eukaryota; kingdom Metazoa; phylum Chordata; class Aves; order Galliformes; family Phasianidae; genus Tetrao; species Tetrao urogallus. The sequence goes on along the minus strand of NC_136831.1, from coordinate 9,811,447 downwards.
AGAGGCAGAGGAATTCAGTTGCTCCGGCTTTCTGAACAAGCTTCGTAGCACCAGAATTTTTTAGAAAGGGCAGTAAATGTGTTTCCTCTGTTTGCATTAAACACTGCGCAGATTGCTGTCACGAGGAATGAAAACAGGAGTTGGGTCAGTAAATGATAATGAGTCTCCATGTGCCTTTCAGGGGGTCAATGCCAGATCACAGAGCCCGGGCCCGTGCCAGGAATCCGGGGGAGGTTTCCTGGAAGAGCTCGGAGCAGGAGCAACCTCGACGCCGGCCCTGGCTCCTCCAGTGAGTCCCAACCGGGGGAGCTGCTGATCATCTGCAGATGCTCTGCGGGCACCGGTGCAGCCAGCACGCAGGGCTGAGTCCTGGGGCTGGGCAGATACTTTGCTTCTTGCTGCAGAGCACTGTTTTTGCCAAAGCCGAAATTTTAATTAAAAACAACAAAAAAAAATGGTGTCCTTTTCCCCTTGAACTTTTGGGAGGATTCCCATGGAAGAACACCAGGAGAATCCCCCAGAAGTAAACATTTCTCAGTTGTTAAACTCAAGTAAATAAACAACCCCTGTCGTACTCCCATGTAAACAGGAACATTTTATTAAAAAGAAAAACGCTCTGTTTCTGTGAAAGGAAAAGCTAATCCCACACCACCTCTCTGCAGCCCCAAAGGCGCCCGGCCTTGGCTGGATGTGCCTCCTTGCTACAGCACTGCCACCACATCACCCGTGGGACTCAGAGGTGTCAGCATCATCCCTGAACACAGGTTTTTGGACCTCAGCTTGAGCTTCTGCAACTGTGCTCCGAGCACCGGCTGGCCCAGCCCCAGCTGCTGGCACCACTGGGCCCTGCTCCACAAGGAGAGATGTTCCTGTGGGACAAGCATCCCGCAGCCCGGGGTGCCACTGGCACTCATCACTGTTCCCTGCTGCTCGCCACGTGCCCCTGCTGTGCTGGAAGCATCTCCCCCTGCTGCCCCTGCTGTGTGCATGGGCCCTGACTCATCTCTCGTGCACGTGGAGGGCTTGTGTCCCCGCAGCTTGGGGTCAGGCACTGCTCATCCCCTGGTGAGAGGAGGAGATGAGCGGCCACAGCTTCAGCAGCAGAGCCAACATTCTTCTGGGTGACTGGCAGTGCTCAAGCATTGGGGATTCAGAATAAAGAGTGCTCCTACCTAAAATCCGTGCAAGGCTGCTAAGCAAAGAGGGCTCAACAGCCTTTTTCTGTGCACAAACCTTGCAGGAGAATTGCAGTTTCCAACAGCAAAGTGAGGTAGCACCATGCACGGAAGTGATTTTCACAGAATCAAAATGGTTTGAGTTGGAAGGGACCCTGAAGGTCATCCGGTGCAACACTCCTGCAGTGAGCAGAGACACACGCAGCTCCATCAGATGCTCAGAGCCCGGCCCAGCCTGACCTCAAATGTCTTCAAAGATGTGGCATCCACCACATCTCTGGGCAACATGTGCCAGTGCCTCATCACCCTTACCGTGAAAAAACCTTCTTCCTTATATCCAATCTAAATCTCCTCTCTTTTCATCTGAAACCATTTCCCCGTGTCCAATCACAACATAAAATGACATATTGTCCATCTTCTCTGGTCAAGGTTGTTGAAATCCTGTAGTACCCAAGGCTCTTTCAACATAGGTTAAGCCACTCAGGCAGCCTGAGAGCACTGACCTCTTCCACCACCCCTTTCTTGTCCCTGGTGAGGACACAAGAGCTGCACGTGTACTGCAGAGAAATTCTGGTCAGGCTTGTTGCTCACTTTGGTGTTTAACATTCCCACTGATTAGCCAGTGCTGCCTCAGAAAAATGTACTTGGAAGCAGTGCAGTATTGTGTCTGGGGGGAGCGGTGGCTGCCTCCAGGGAGCTCTCCTTCTGCAGACCTTCCTTGCCAAGTCCCACTTCTGAGCACGCCTCTCCCTCCAGCCCCCAAAGCCTTGGAGTCCCCAGCTCCCCAGGAAGCAAAGACAGGAATGTCTCCAACCTCCCGGTCCTCACGGGACTTTGCAGGGCAGAGGACCACCTCTCCCACCATGCAATCTGCATGGGCCTTGACCAGCCAACCTGGGAGTTTGAAGGCCATTCTTTGGGAGCTGGCTGCATTTCGACTGCAAATTTTTGTCATCTCAAAGCCATGATTCAGAAGCCAGATAGCCATCACTGCTTTCCAAAGCCCTGGGCTTTGCTCCAGCCTGTGGGCACTGGCCCAGATGGGGAAGGACATGCACAAGTCAGCTTGCCTGCTATGATCATGGGTCAGATCTTCAAAATCAACAAAGCATGGTGACTGCAAGGGTCAACAGTTCCATGGTGAGAAGATAACTCCAGCAACAGCCTCCTCATTAGCAGCACCACTGCTGTTCTGGGTCTCCACCACTGCATTCACCACCCTGGTCTAGCTCTTAAAAGAAGCCTTGCAACTACAACAATTAGAATTTCGTAGTCACTGAGGTTGGGAAAGATGTCTATGGTCATCTAGTCCAACTGTCCTCTTATAACCAACACTTCCCAATAAACCATGTTCCTCAGTACAACATCTTAATGTTTCTAGAAGAACTCCAGGGACCTTGACTCCACCACCTCCCTGAGCAGCCCGTTCCAAGAGGCTGGATCACTGCACTGAGGCCAGTGGGATGAAGTTCAACAAGACCAAGTAGCAGGTCCTGCCCTTTCGGCACAACAACCCTAGATAACACTACAGACTTGGGCCAGATCAGCTGGAAGGTTGTTGGAAGCTGGGGGTGTTGGTTGATGCTCAACTGAACATGAGCCAGCAGTGTGCCCTATGGCATCCTGCCCTGTGTCAGCAGAGCAGGAGGTGATCGTCCCCTGTGCTCAGCACTGGTGAGGCTGCATCTGGAGTGCTGTGTTCAGTTCTGAGCCCCTCACTGCAAGAAAGACACGGAGGCCTGGAGCGTGTCCAGAGAAGGGCAGTGGGGCTGGAGCACAGGTGTGATGGGCAGCGGCGGAGGGAGCTGGGATGGGTCAGTCTGGAGAAGAGGAGGCTCAGGGCAGAGCTCACGGCTCTCTCAAACTCTCTGACAGGAGACTGTGGTGAGGTGGGGGTCAGCTTCTGCCCCCAGATAACGGTGACAGGACAAGAAGTGATGGCCTCAAGTTCTACCAGGGTATGTTGAGGTTAGATATTAGGAAAAACTTCCTCTTCATTTAATACACTTCTCTCTATATCTCCTCCTACTCAAGGAAGATGGAAAAAGCTAGCATGCCCACTTCTTATTTCCATCCTGGAATTCGTAAGTCTTACGAAAATCCATGGAAAACAGAGGCTCTGTGATTAACACAGACAGGTAACGCTGATGGATTCTCTGCTGTGAGCCTCTTGTGGCTTAACCTTTGCCAAGCCCCAGCTCTGACTGCCAGGACGTCTGCTTCCAAGCGAAGGTTTTGCAAGCGCTCAGCTTAAACAGGTCAGCTATTCCTCACGACAGAATTTGGGAAAAATGTTGTTTTTCTCCATGATAAAAAGCTCCTCAAAGCCACTATGCAGAAGATGGAACCCTTTGGCTTCAGAGCGAGGGCTCACAAGCAGGTATCTCTGGGAAATTCGGCTCCATTTGATCAAATGATAGATCCTCAAAATTCAGAGTTTACACATCATGTCCTGTGGAAAAATAACATCTGCTCATGTAATCCCACTTTCTATGGGAATGCAGGAAAATGAAATTGCCCAGGCAATCGGGAAAGTTTGAGAATTTATTCATGAAATTTGAGAAAAATATTTTGGCACTGGAAAACACAGATTTGTCAAAATTTAAACCTCTACGAACCTCCCAGCCTTTTTATTTTGCCTGTTAAAAATGTGAAAGGTATAAATTTGAAGGTTTTGAAAGGACATTGGTATATACATCTGTGCCAAACCTGTCCAGGTTTTCCTCCCACGGTGACACATTGTTTAAAGATCCAGGTCGCTGCATTTTATTTACGTATTTTATTTACTTTCAAATGAAAAAGAAGCCAAAGCTCAAGCAAAACATCTCAGATTTTCTGAAACGCCTTTTTTCTTCTGTTCTGACATGAGCATCATGAAGAGGTAGGGAGAGAGGGGAGAAAAACTCTATGCTGGCTTTTTAATTGGAGCAAAAAAAGAATTGTTCTAAATGTCACAAGAGAACTTCTGCTGGGCAGCCCCCCGGGTTCCTCACCCCCCTGCAGCCCTGGAGGTGCTCTGCAGCTCTCAGCTCTTTGATGAAAGCATTCACCTCTGTGTCTGTGGTGGCACTCAAATCACAACCTCCATCCTCATCTCCCCACGCACGGGTTTGTGTGGGCCATGCTGTGAGCACACAGCATTTGCTGGGCACGTCCCTGCCTCGCACCTACCCAGAGACAAGGTCCTCCGGGGCTGTGCTGCTGGCTGTGCTGCACGTATCCTGCGACAGCCCTGAGCCAGGGCTGCCTGCACTTGGGCTGTGCTTGCTCAGACGTACAGGAACAATGCAGGAGTCATGAGGAAACCTGGCTGAGCAGCCAAGTGCAATAGGATGTTCTGGGGTTTGGGAGCACGCTCTCTGATGCATGGTTTTACTGCTCTTTGGAGTGTTGGTGGGACACATCTCAGCACTGTCATCTCTTCCGCCATGACAAAAAGGTGCTGAGCATGCAAAGGAGGGCTAGGATAGAGTCCTGAGCCATTGGCACATGTGCAGATGTCATGAGAGAAAATGTGTATGAGCCCAGTATGCGGCTGGGTGCTGGCCCCTGCTCTTCCCTCAGCCTGGTCCTTGCTCTCCTCCTGCTCTCCCTCATCTCCTGAGCCTCCAGCCCTTCTGCAAACACCTTTGGTCACCACCACTCGGTGCCTTGCCCAGGCTCAGCAGGCCCCCTGTGGCTGCCTCCATCCCCTGGGGGGATCCGTGGCTGCAGGCAGCCTGGAGCAGGCCCTTGGGATGCCACTCCTGAGGCTGCTGTGCTCTCACCTCAGGGCTGTGGGGTGGGCTGGAGGAGCTGGCTGCTGTCCTCTGCTGTGTGCCAGCAGTAACACTTGCACAGGAATTTCCAAACAAACCCAGTAAATCCAGGGGCCAGAAGGGGTTCCTGGCATGCTTACAAATCATCACTGTGGCCCCAATGGCTCTCATAAGGCAGAGGAAGTGACTGGCACTTCTCCTGTTCCAGGTCCCCAGTGAATCCAGGTGGATCATCAGCCCCAGACACCAGATGGGCATCACCATATCCCTGCCTGGACACCAGCTCTAAGGAACATATCTGCTGAGGGCAGGGACATGCTAGGAGGCAAACCATGGGCTGGCCATAGGGCCTGGTGCCTGGAGCTGGAGGATGCCTCAGCTCTCCATGCATGTTGAAGAGGGACTAGCGCCCACAAGTCCAGTTGTGTGAGCCACAAGCAACCCCTCCAAGCAGCCTATGCTGCCCTGGAACCCCCTTCACCTGAGCAGCCCCATTGTGTATCCCTGTCTTCTTGAGGAGGTAGAAGTGGGAGATACCCCAAACTCTCTGCACCACTGTGGGGCAGACACCATGGCACGGGATTCCCTCCTGGACCAGGTAGGAGCTGCAGGAAGAGTATTTGGTGACTGACTGCAAAAAGCTGGGCTTGCTTTCCCCAGCCAGGTCTGTGAGCAGGCATGAGGAGGCTGGTTCACCACAAGCCTGTCCCTGCACAACCCCAAGTGCCCATGCTCACCACCATCCCACTTCTGTCTGGAGCACACAGGGCTGGTGCTGGTGGAGAAACACAGGCATTCTCCAGGAGCACATCTGACATGCGTGACCCAGAGCAGAGCACAGAGTTGCAGAGAATTTCATCATTTGGTTTCCACTATGCTCCCAGCTCTGCTTAAGCCAGTTCTTACATTAAACACACGTGAGGTGATAACTGCCAGCATCTGGTTGTGCTTGCCACGATAATTCCCCAGCCTGCGACTCTGAGCACGTCTCCTCTTTCCTTGCATCCCTACTGGTTTTGCTCCTCTCCCAGGCTGCTTCCCAGCTCTTCCTCCCATTTGACAGCATGTTTTTGCACTCTCTTCAGCTGCTCACATTGTCTCCATGCTACATTTCCAAGGACATTTTCTGCTCCACCCCACGCAGCCCATCTCCCATGCTACCTCTCAGTACCCTCCTCTCAGTACCCCAGAGCATCTCATCAGCTTCTCTAGATCCACCACAGCAGGTTCCCAGCCAAACATCAAAGGCAAGAAGCCACAGCACATTCATAGCTCACAACATCTCCATCTGTGCTGCTCAAACAGAAACAAACAAACAAACAAACAAAAACACAGCCTATTCTTAATCTCAGTTGTTAACTGGCAGGGCCAGAATTCTCTAGGACCAATGTCAACACTCTCTCCATCCCAAAAGGGGCTGGGAAGGGTGGCAGGGCTAGTGGCAGGACTGCAGCTGGGTGCAGTCTGGGCAATGGCTATTGAGCCCCGAGCTGCCTGCCCAAGGCCATGCCCCAACCCTGGTTCCACTGGGATGTAGCCAGCATGGCTCAGACCCAGCACCAGGAGCGTACAGGAGCAGCAAAATGAAGCAAAGACCTCCAGATGCTGTGATTCCATACCCCTGCCTATAGGGAAGCACCTATCTCACTCTGATGGGATGAGATACGACCTGTAGCAGCAAGAACAGTCAGCATTAGGTGGCATATGGTCCCTTAAGTCCTTATGGGGAATGACTGAAGCCCCCTCCAAACCACCTACCATTCAGGAGCCTGCAGACGGAAATTTCCTGCCTCAGCTCCTTTGCTGCACCAGCCTGCGGTGTTCCAGAGAAACAACAGCAGCAGCTCAGCACAGCCTGAACTTTCAGGAAACAGCCTTGTCCACAAGCTTAGTAGCAAACCCTGGCTGCCTTGCTCCCATCCTGGTCCAAATTCTCACAGCGTGGGTGGGTGGGAAGCTCCCTGAATTGCTTCTCCACTTGCTGAAATTCGCTGCAGAAATGGGCTGAAATTCAGAGCTGATCACATTTTCCCCTGCGCCTGTCAAAGCCCAACCGGGAAGCCCAGTAACCGGCATATAAAGCTACTACTGATAGCAGCACACTTGTTCCAGACAAAAGATCAGGAGACGTATGTCATAAAAACGCAGAGATGTCTTCCAGATGTTTTTGTGCGTTGGGTCTGCACAGATGTTTTCGATGTCTGCCCATAAATGTAAGAAATGTAAAACATTTGTGTCCCACAGATGTAGAGATTAAATTATGCAAGAGATGTGATAAATCTCTGGGTAATGCGAGAAGACCATGAACTATTCACATTCATTGTTTTTAGTAGAATCGGCCCCATTTTCCAGAATGCGGCTGCGAAGGAGACTTTTATTGTTATTAAATGTGACTAAACATGACGTAGATGTTGAAAAGCAGCACGCACCGAGCTGTGTGAAACCATATATTGCAAACAGCCTGGCAGGGCCCTTGGCTGAGGTGGGACACGGCAGTGGGGTCAGCAGCCCCAGGCCAAGCCCGGCTCCCCTGGGTGGGCACACGGAGCATCTCCTGCCTCCACAACGGGGAGTACTGAGGGCCCAGAACCAGCACTGAAGGCAGGCAGAAGCAAGAAGTCTGGCAGCACACCCGGGCAGGACAGACACCTCCCTCCAGCTCAAGCAGGTCTTTGGACTGGAGTGCTCATCCACCTCCATAACAGCTGCAGACCTTTGGTTCCACTGGCACAGAGCTGAGCAGAGCCGTTCCCCAAGCCCAGCACTGCGGAGCCTCCGACTCCTGTCGCTAGGAAGACCTCAGTGCTTCCCCATGCCAGCGTGCTAAATCCTTGCTTGCATCAAGGAGACATGGCATTTTCTTGGGAATCCTCCCTGCTAAGAATATCCTCTATTTACATACTCGCCAACGTGGGGGCGGATGGGAAGCAGGGCAGCGAACTGAATGTACTTGGAAGATGTCTGTGTTGGTTACTGTAGAGCTCTGCAGCTGACTGGGTCTGTTTGCAACAACCACGTGTGATGATGGCATTCACGACAGCCCCCTGGGCTGGTTCTGCCCCAGCACCCATCACCCATTGGCATCTGCTGCTCGGGAAGCCCTGCTGAGGGGTGTGCACAGCTGTGTGTGTGTGAGGGCTCCCCAGTTCCCCTGTAACATCCAAACCCCACGCCTGAGCAGTGGAAGCACTGGTGGCCCTGGCAGGAGCAGACCTTGGCATGGCACAGCTCCCCGGGGGGCAGCATCACCTCAGTGCCCCCTGTGCTCATTCTGATGACAATTAGGGGGCATGTCCGAGTGAGATTCGTCTCATCTTCAGGCCCTGACAGGTCAGACGGATCTGTCTGGGGATGAATCTTTCTTTCTCAACCGCAGAGTAACTGAGACCTGCACCCAACTGCCCAGTGAATTACTGGTTCTGTGTTTTGGCCTCATCCATCTGTTGCTAAGGAGAGAGGATGGCTCCTGTACACCTAATGGAGAACAGGCTGGTAATTAAAGCCTTGAGCAGATCCTGTTTGCCCAGAACAAAAGGTCAGGCAAAACCTTGGCAAGATGAGGTTTTCCAGCTCCTCTGCGCAGGGCTGGGGCATGGGCATGTCTACACCCCGTCAAATGAATCATGCACTGGAGAGGCTCGTTTCTCTCTAATGGGGATGGCTATCTTTGGGATGTTTAAAGACCGAAGCTGAAGGAGAAGACAGAAATTAATTTCCCTCAGGCTGAGAGTCAAGAAAGCAAGGACAGCTTTCAATAGGAGAGGAACAAAGAGCCTGAAAGAGAGCATGCAACTGCTGTACAGCCCTATATCCCCAGTACCAGTGTGCTCTCTGCATTGGTGACCAATTACATGTGTTGGAGAGGTACATCAGACACTGAGCATCTCTGCTGTCAGATTCTCTGTGCACTTCCCAGCCTCAATCTGCTGACTGAGAGGTTATCTGGACTTCAGTGTTTATCAGTTCCAGTGATTTTCCTTCCTGAATGTAATTGCTTTTTGAAGTCAGTTATGCCTTTGGCCTTACACTATCCCCTGGTAATGAGTTTCACGATGAATTATGAGTTGTGTGAAAAAGTACTTCCTTTTGTTTGTTTTAAATCTGCTACCTGACAATTTCATGGAGGGCCTCCTCGTTCCTGAGCAGAAAGAAGCAGTGACAGATTGTCCCCTAAGCACCTTCTCCAGACTGCTGTGCACCTCCCCTATCACTCTCCTTCCACCCAAGAGAAAGAGCCCTTGTCCCCTTTGTGATTCCTACGGGCAGCATTGCATTCCTGTGCTCATGCTGGCTGCCTTGTTCTGGTTTTCTGAACCAAGAAATAGGGGGAGAAAGAGAAGACAGAAATAGATAAACTGGACAGCTTGGAGTTGCAGCGGACTCACCCCAGCAGAGCTACATCTCCTGTTTAGTTCCCATTTCCAACCTTAATCATTCCCAACATCAGATTCCCTTTCTTGCCCCCCACTGAGCTGATGTTTTCCGTGACCTAGCCCAAGAACCCCAGATTTCTTTCCCTGGTGGTAATTGCTAGCTCAGAGCCCAGTGCTCAATTAGCAGGGAGTCAAACCACTGCATATTTTTCATTCTGTTCCAGTTTGGGCTCGGATGTGACAGAAGATTTTCCAGTTCGAGTCCAGGCTAATAGCAGTTCATTAACTGTTTGCATGTCACAACGGGGTCACGCGAGGTGCCCACAGCACCTGGCCTCAACCCAGGGTGGGCACAGCCCCTTCCACGCCCTGTGCCCTCCTTGGCACCTCTCCGGCACAGCACAGATTTTCTCAGGTCCCCTCCCAGCTCTGCAGGGCCAAGGCTGGTGCCAGCACGGCGACAGCCAGGTGAGAGAGAGGAGCCGAGGGTGCCATGGGCACACGGTGACTCACAGCCAGGAACACCTCCTTTTCCTAACGAGTCCCGTTGCTTCCATGCTCAGCCCCACTCAGCCTTGTCATTTCAATGTGGATCTCTGTGCTGACCTCCCTCTTCATAGGAAACCAGTTATTCCCATCTTTTTTTCCCCATCTTTGAACTCGATAGACATTTAAAAGAGGGCTGCCTGCCTCTGGGAGGATACCAGTAGGCTGACAAAGCATGACAGCCCTTCCCCACAGCCACGTGGACTGCTCACGCCACCTTTACACACATGCCCACTGATTCATACTGTATAATAACCCTCAGCATCAGCTGCCTTCAGTCTTTTCCTACGCAGACCAGAGCCATGACCTTCACACTTGCTGATTAGCTTCCTAATATTTATGCTCTGAGAAATGTTTTATTAGTGGCTTTTAGCAAGTTTTTCCTAAAAACATTTTTGGCCTGTCCTTATTATGGATGTCACATCCAGCGGACATACTTTACACTTCATTCTATCTTCCTTCTTTGGAAATTACTTCAATTTTGATGAATATCTCTTTTCTTCTTGCAGCCTCTTTCCCTACCAAGGCGTGACAGGTCTGTTTTTTTCCTTCTGGATATTTGAGCACATTCTAGATTGGTTGTATATATTTATTCTGAGCCTCTAATACTTTGTCTTTAAACAGCTTTTATGCCTCCTGTAAATATTTTACCCATTTAGCGTTTCTTTTGAATTCCTTTTTAACAACTTTTGTATTTTTATCTCGTTCCCATTCTTAAAATTAAACTTTGAGGTGGACTCCATTGTTTCTTTTACTTTTCTTCCCTCTCACAGTCCTAGAAGGAGTCAGCTCTTTGCAGGACACTCGCTTTGATCTGAGCCCAACGAGGTCACAGAGCCTGCAGCTCCATCATCGCAGAGCTGGAGCCGGGCGTCCCTGCCGAGCTCCTCTGACCCCAAGCACCGTGTGGGAGAGCTGAGGAAATTCCCCATCTGAGAAACGCCCCGGCTTGGACTGCCTTACGTCCCGCTGGAGCCGAGCCCCAGTGGCTTCCCCCCGTCAGGGATGATGGCCACACAACCCAAGGAGAGCACAGCCGCAGGCCTGGTGTCCCCAGGGAGTGCCGGCAGCCCGAGAGGCAGCAGCGCAGCTCATTCCCAGAGCCGGATAAGGCCGACCTTAGAATAGATACCACGGGGGATCCCAGAGAGACGAAAGAAGCGTGTCCACCCCCTCATTCATCTTGTTCTGCTCTGAGATGCCGGGCTGCCAAATCATAGAGCTGGCTCCATGGGAGTGCAGAGCGTGGGGACCCTTACCTGGCGAGGGACACAACTGTGCAGCTTCCTGCTGCTACCTGCCCCTCACACTGACCGCAGCTCAGCCCAGCCGTGGCCAGAGGTCCTGCTGCCCACCTGTGCACACACCTGGTGGGGACAGGGCCGGGGCATGGCCACAGACACTGCTAGGATGCTCCTGTTTGCAAGCACCCCTTGACCGTGCTCATCCCTAAACTGCCTGGGACAGCCCTGCCCATGCCAGAGCTGTGCTGAGAGACGCACATGGAGACAAGACGAGTGCCTACAGCTCAACACTCAAACCTTGTTGCCTGAACAGTGTATGTACGCTCAGGTGATCACAGCAGGGACAGGGATCCCTGGTGCCTCCAATCCTGCAGGCTGAGCTGGAGAGCTGGACTGCTGCTCAGCACACAGGGCACAGGCTGATGAAAGCCAGGGTGTCCTGCTGCTGGGAGAGCAACATCACGCTGTGAGCTCTAACCTAGAGAAAAGCAAACTTCAGGGCTTTCCAGCTCTGAATTATGGACGAAGCTTTTGGAAGAGGTCCTAGATCTAACCCCCTTGGCACACGGACTGGAAAGTCTCAGCTACAAGAGCTCTATCTCCCTTGAGCACCCCATCTGCAGAGGTGCATTTCCAATTCAGGCATCACTATGCACAACTCCCCCCGCTGCTCACTGCGGGTGTCCACCCAGCTGGGGCAGCTCCTGGCCCCATCCCCTGCCCACACAGCCTCAGGGGCATCCACTGCCTCGGGGGTGAGGAAGCCAGCTGGGCATCCTGCTCTTCCGTTGTGGATAAGTTGTGCCTCCCTGAAACGGTTCCCATTTCCCTGCGATTTCATGCTTAGGTGGAATTCTTTCCCCTTTATCTCTGGCTGGGTGGTCTTTGGGTTTGGGTTTTGGTTGTGGTTTTCCTCCTAGGACTCTTAAGGGATGAAATTGGTGCCTTGGTGTTGAAGACCAGGATGCCGTGGAAGTTTCAAAGCGCACGTGGCTGGAAACTGTTTCACCTTTGTCAATAATAATTGTAATCAGCAATATGAAAAAAAGAGAAATAATATCTCTAAATGAAATATTAGCAGGCACATCTCAGCCTGTTCTCTGCCCTGATACATTCTTGTGTTTCGCTCTTGTATGCAGAAGGCAAAGTGCGCTGTTTATGGTTTTACTGTTGCATCCAAGTACTTTATATACTTATTTTTCATAACAAAATTACTTTGTCCATAAATCAGGCTGAACTCAGAGGCAGCTCTGAACCATTACCTCAGCCTCCTGCTGTAGCTCAGCTGTTCATAAACTGTGTGCCCGGCTTCAACATCCAGTGCGGGTTGTTGTAATTAGGAATAAAATATTTGGGAAACACAGTTTGCATCACGGCTCTTTAAGTAAGTATTTGGCTTCCTGGAAATGATGACTCATGGTGTGGATGTGCAGAAATGTACCAATAACATAACCTTTCGATCCTCTAATGCCAGACAGATCAGTACAAAGCTGGGCTTCGTGCTGCCCGGATGAATGGTGCAACAAGCCGTATATATAGCATCGCTTTGGACTCACTCTTCCTTGTGCTGTGTGGGAAAGACAAAAAAAGGGGCAGACTGTGACACTGAGGTCAGCCGGCTCCCAGGGCCACGCTCTATCAGTTCATCGCTGATCAGCTCCTTCCTCTGCCATGCGGATGATTTAATAAGCAGTGGGTTCTGGGGTGAACCCCATGTGCTGGCACATTCTGCAGGGTCTTTGCAGCTCGCGTCAGGTACGATGCATAAAGAGCTTTGCAAAGAAATATTGCAAGCGTGGGTCTGGTCCCTGGCAGGGCGAGGTGGCAGCACTGTTACTGCTCAGAAAATGTATACAAAATTGTCATGAAAGAAGCCTCATTTGTCCCCTAACAGCCCGCTAGCAAGCAGGGGGGTGATTTTCCAAACGGGCGCCCCAGTAGTTGATGTGCAGCAGCCAGAAGAGGCAGATGTGGAGCTCTGCCAGATGGGGACCTGACCAAATGTACCCTGAAAGTCTGGACCCTGCTTAGAAGCTGGATGCAAAATGGATGTGGAAGGCCCAGCCCTGCTGGAATAAAGCATGCCGTCACTTCTGTGACAGCTTTTCTTTCTGACCATTTTGCTCTTTGAAAAATGCTTCAGTTTTCCCAGACTGTGACAAGGTAAAAACAGGACTAAGAGCAGCCTTCAAAACAGCACTTTGCACCTCTGTTTTGGGGCAGTACCCAGCAGAGATGTTCTGCAGAACGGACATGGATTGGGGATCACCTTGGCATGAAATCCTGCTGCTGTCACAGGGTCATGGTCTGTGCTGGCGAGTAAAGCACAGTGGGACACAGCACAGGCTGTACACACTTTAAGTACCACAAAGCCATGGGAAAAAGGAGCTCCTGGGATCCCTGGGCTCCTGCACACTTTGTCCCTGGCTCACTCTACATAGCTCCAGCCCCCAGGCAAAGCCCACCCAAGTATCCACCCCAGCTGCGTCACCTTAAAAAACCCCAATCCAACAGAAAGCTGAAAAGATAAAGGACTGGGCACAGATGAGCCCAAAGGAAAGATGCCAAGAGCAGCACCATCACATCTCAGCTTTTAGGACTCTGTGGTTCCATCACCAAATGCAGAAAGTCTTCTCACACTCTCTCTGCACATCTTCAGTTCAGAGAGTGACCTCTGCCTCCACACAGGTGGCACCAAGAGCAGAGCTGCTTAGTGCACCTGGCTCAAACTGCATGCCCAAGGGCAAGCCAAAGCCCCAGCAGCATATCGTCCCCTTCCTTTTGCTTGCATAACACAATGGGGGTGCTGCCCCCGCCATGCCTTTCTCCTTGTGCTCCATGGCAGGTGTGGGGTGCAGCTGGCCCGTGGCACGTGCTGCAGCTGGCTTACACAGCTGCAGGGATCTGGCAAGCAGCTGTCTGCTTCTGCACTTGCAAGCATGGGCAGCTGAGCACAGATGTCCCTTTGCCCACGCAGGTCCTCATCATTTCTCTGCTCAGCACTGGGAACCTGCCCACATCTTGCAGCCCACGGCAAGGACCACAGCACATGCCTAGAGCACAGCCTGGCATCCAGGGTGCAAACCTGGGCTCTCACAGCCCCAGTCTGCCCCAAGCACAGCGACTCCAGGCTCCCCATGCTCACCATCAGCCCCTGCTCAGGAGGGCAGGATCCGCCGGCCTTCCTCCTGCTCAGCCCAGCCCGTCCCTCCCAGCAGGCAGGCAGCCAGAGCACCATCACCTCCAGGAGGCAGTTTTACTGGCTGACACTATAAATGTACTGTGCTCTCATGGATTTGATGCTGTTTTTATGAACTTGGAGCTCAGTGCGGCTGTTTAGTTTGAGATGAGCGAGGAATGTATTAATAGTTGGGTAAAGCGCACTCCGAGCTTCTAATCTGACCGAGCTGTTTGCTTTAGGGAAAAAACACTTCACTTTTTCCATTCATTACTATTCTTTGTTAGTGGCTGCAGCACCCGCCCCCAGCACACCGGAGCCCACATTAACCCCTTTCCTGCTGCACCCCAGCCACTGCGGTGCCACTCAGGGGTCCTCCCACCCCAAGCTGTGCTGCCAGCCCTGGGCACCAGCCCTGCTTGTGGTGCTGGGGCAGCAGCAGCATGGACTGGGCCGCTCGTTGCTTTGTATGTGGATGGCCTCACTTGCCAGAGCCACCCATGCCCAGTCCCACCAGGAGCAGAGCATGGAGCAGGTCCCCAGATGGCCACTCGCTGTGTGCCGGGGCCTTGCTCTGCCCCTGCCCGCTCCCGTTGGAACACAGTGACTGATTTACGTTCAGATGAGGACTGCAGCGGCGTCCTGCTAAGTCTCTCATCCAGCATGAACTTTCCATAAGCAAGGCTCTATTTTTAACTCTGCCAGGGCTAAGAGAGGGGTTGTCTCGTGGGGGCGAGGAAGTGGCTGTGCCTAGCTGTGGATGTGACCTCGGGGAGCGTTCAGTGGGGCACAAGGCCTTACTGGGAGGACCAGACCCATCTGAGCGCTGCCGTGCCTCCCTGAGCACCTGCACCTCACCATGGCAAAGGGCCCTTCCAGCACGTGGAGATGTCCCCATCCCACTGCCCCTGCTGTGCCTGGGCTGACCCTCATGCTGTAAGCTCAGCAGCACTTCCTGGTCACACTGTTTATTACGGTGACTTTAAAGAGGAGCGCAGAGGTCCGCAGCGCCGGGCGGCAGGCTGTAAATCCCTGCAGAGAGACAGCGCAGCCCACACAACTCTGAATGCCATGGCCAGCCCGTCCAGGCCCTGCTCTCGAACAGGAAGGCCAGCATCCAGCCAGGAGGGCAGCAAGGGGCAGGCTGGTCCCCTCCCCAGGGCGGCACAAGGCGCTGGGTGCTCCTGGGGCTCAGCAGGGACTTGTGCCCACTCCTTTCTGCTCCTACTCGGGCTGCCCACCAGGCACGTCCCTCTGCAGCAAACATGGATTTTCCACGCTCGCTGGGTTTTCACACAGCCAGTTCCCAAGCACCGTGTCCCAAGCAATTTTAAATTACTCCAGCAATAGTGCACTTGCTCTGTCCCCTGGGGAGCCACTCTGCTCCCATAGATCTTGCTGCATGGAACACAGGATTTTGCTGCTGTCCAGCCTGCACTTCCCTCCAGTTAAACTCACTGTGGGGCTCTGAGCTGCAGTGCCACAGATGGTTACAACTTCTCTTCCCCAGCTTTAAGTGTTCACCTGTTTGCAGCGATCAGGGCTGATTCCTCCAGGTCCTACAGACCCAGGCCGAGTTCTGCCCTCCTCAGCTGGGAGCTAAACCATGTGGCTCAGTCAGGACATGCTGGCACTATCTTCCCACCATGATGAACAGTGATGCATTCACAGCCACACAGATTTGCTCCCCCAGTCACACATACACACATCTGCCCACATCCAGCTCCTGACTGCGTGTTTCTCACAGCAAAATATATCTTGTTTTATTGGTGGGACAGAGAGAAAATTAAGAGGTACTGTTGATTGTAGCACAACAGCATCTGGAAGAGCCCGTGGTGCACACACGTGGTGGTGCACACATTGACTCAAGACTTTCCCTGACTCTCACAGTGAGGATTTGTGAATCAGAGCACTCATAAATCCAAGAGCAAGAAGCCGAGCATGAGAACACCGAATTTCCACCCTTCAGGAAATGTCAACACTGAGAAATTTCTTCTGATTCTCATTAAGTCAATTTGTGAAAGTACTGACATCCACTGGGTCAAAACTTGAAAAACTAGCTTCCATATTGTCAGATTACTGCCTCAAAAGTAGCCATATGATATATAGTATCTAAGGTCTAATGATATGCCCTGAGAATCAAAATAAAATTGAAGGTAATAATAAAACAAATTTACCTAACAAAACAGATTTATTTGCATCGAAGCACTTCTAACATTTCAGTTGTGAGGATAAAGCATGAAAACGTCACTGATACTTTTCACTATTTTTCTTATAACAACTTCATGGAAATCAGGCCTTTCCTACGCGCCCTCCCAAGTGACATCCAAGGGAAAATGCTCAACCAGAACTTCACACGAGTTCACTCCAAGCACACAGCACTCCTCAATGGCCACATGGCCCCAAAGCACAAGCCCTGCACTGCCAGTCCTCACAGACCCCTTCTGGAAAGGCTGACCAGTGAAGGAGAGAAATTTACTTTGAGGATGGGAGGAAATAGTGTGATATCGACCATCTCAGCCCCAGTTCCCTATATATATTCTCTCACTGAGTTTCTCCTGACACATGACCTGTAATCTGGGGAAAATCTGGCTTCACACCTTCAAAGCACTGCTCGAGATCATTTCTTTAAATGAAACGCCGTGAAGTCTCCACCTCACAGATGCCATGGACAAAATTCTAGTCAGATTCAGCAAGACCCCAGCCCACCTGTGGTCACTGAGGCACAAAGGTGACAGCTCTTTCTGCTCATGGTCACCCAGCCTGGGGCAGTGGGCATGTTTGGACTGGGATGGGGACAGTGCCCCTGCATCAGGGCACATGGTACATGTGTTCACAGCTCTGTGCCTCTGTGGTGAGTAACACCCTGGTACCACCACCACAGTGAGCTGCTTTCCACGCTCCCAGAACAGCACGCATGGCCCTCTGGCACCCTGCACAGACTCATGATTGTTCCCAGGTTCTCCAGCACCACAGGACTCCAGAAGACTCCCTGCCCCATAGGATCATTTGGGGAAGGAGGAGAGACCTCCTGCTCACAATCCTATCATGTGTCTTGAGGTGAAACTAGTGGAAACCACAAAGAGGGGGAAGTTCAGTGCCCACAGCTGCAGCTCACGTCAAGGTGCCTCTCCTGCAAGCTTTATCTCACTCCATTTGAGCCTCAACCCCAACCCCAATATTTCCCAACTCTTCTCAGTTTCCATCTGAGCAATGCTACTGAAAATAACAGGTGGTAGTGCAATCAGTTGGTGCCTATGCTATAGGAGGGATGGGTGAGCACCTGGCAGAGCACACAGCGCAGTGTGTCAGGGGAATATCCAG
Organism: Tetrao urogallus; assembly: GCF_951394365.1. NCBI lineage: Eukaryota > Metazoa > Chordata > Aves > Galliformes > Phasianidae > Tetrao > Tetrao urogallus. The sequence goes on along the minus strand of NC_136831.1, from coordinate 9,793,849 downwards.
GTTCTCCCCCAAGCTAGCAATTGGCAAGAGCACAATGTGGGGGTCCTCATTATGCAAATGAGAAAAAATAGCCCTTGATCTGAGTGAAATGAAGTTTGTTTGGTTTCATTTTGTGTTACAGAGACCTATGTGCATGTGGTGACTGATGGATGGTCTCTGTATCAGACATGCATGGGGCTCCCCAGGAGCCCTCTCAGGTAGCCTGTCAGATGGGTGACCATCATCTGCTGGGGGATCTCTGCTGCCTGCACTACCAGCACAGTGGAGCTGTCTTTTCTGGGGCTAAGGAAAGGCTCTGGTGACTGTGTCTGGTGCTGCCAGGAGCTGAGCACCTCCTGCAGCAACACCGCAAGTGCAGCCTTCGTCCTTTCCCATCTGCTCTCCCCAGCTGCCTGCATTTGGTGTAAGCAGGATTGAACTCCCCACCTCTCTTGGCTGATGAGCACTGAGTTGCAGGACTCACGATTACCCTGTACTGGGTCACCCCGCTTCCAGAGGAGAGCCAGGGCAGGCACAGGGCTGTCCCCACTCACGACTAAGCCGTGGCAGCTCCTGAGAAAGCAGCCCTATGGCAAGAGCCGGGCTGGGACAGGAGGAACACGGCCACAGCCCGATAGAATCCCAGGATGGGGGGACTGAGTACAGACCGCGGTGCTTAGCACGGGATGCACTTCCTAGGCTGACTCTAGGGGTCATCCGCCTTCAGCTTTTACGTGCAGAGCTTGCCAACTTCCTTATTCCAGCCCTCCAAAGGCAGCTGTCCCCAAGGGCCACCAAGAGACCCAGACAGCCCGCACGTAAACAAACACGGCGTTGAGCTGAAGGATCCGCGCCCGAGTGCAGCTCTCCCTGGCAGGGAGCACTTTGTATCACAGCGCTGGGATGCGGGCTGGCAGGCATGGCTGGGGGGCACCCACCAGGACTCCTAGCAGTCACCAGGCCTGCAGGGCACCGGGCTGCCCATGGGGATGGTGGCCCAGCCTGCCTGCATGGAAAGAGGTGGGCAGTGCTGCTGTGCCTTCCCCACACCAGCTGCAAATGGGCTTCAGTGCTTACAACAGCTTCAGGGCAGGGATGCCTCCTCGATCCACAAGTGCTAAATGAATAATGAATATCAACAATGAATTAATTGGCAGCTCCTCGCTGTGTAACAGCCAATTACAAACACCTCCAGGCAGTGGATGCGGTTGTTCCTTAGACAAAGCTTTAGCCTAGTGGTGCAGCCCATGAGCTAAAAAGACCTAGAAAGGAACGATGGAGATCCTCCTAGTAATGTGCTCTTCTGGTACAGCTGGTGTGGAGCTCACACAAGACACCTCACGGACTGAACCTGTGGCTGCTTCCAGTGAGGTCTGCCCAGCAGCAATGAGTACAGGGGTGACACAGCACCCTGCCCCTGCCTGCACAACTGCACAGCCAGAGGCAGAGCAAAGAGCTCCTGGCTGCCTGAAACAACGTGCGTCAGCAGCATTATGTCAGGCTCTTTAGCTAAATGGAAATGGTCCCATGGGATGTTTAGATTATGCTGTACTAGAATTTTGTGGCTGAAAAGCTTCTCAACCAATCTCGTTAGGAGAGTCATCCTTGGTGTGTGGCACAACAGGCACCCAATGTGAAAGTGAATCTGGGATGCAGGAATGGTGCCGAGCCCCTGGCATGCTGGGCAGGAATAGAAAGGCTGGAATGGGGATGGCAGTGGCCACAGTACCCAGAGGTACTGTGCAATGCAATGAGGATTCAGACATAGGAACAATTTTGTTTCCATCTCACCACAGTGCGTTGGTTCAGGCACTGTCTGGCAGCAAAGAGCAGGAGGAGCAGAGGTAACCCAGGCAGCTGGAAAATCCTGAGAGATGAGGCAGCCCCTCCAATGAAGCCAGATACAGGGCAACCCTGAACCAGCCCGCTGTGCATCTGCACCAGCCTTGTAGCAAGGGGTGACTTTGTTGCCTGCTGCCAGCACACACCGGAGTTCCCTGGAAACCTCAAAAAGCGGGTAGGAAAAAGTGTTGGGATCTTTTGCAGGAGTTGAGAGCAGAGTGAGGTCAGCAGGTTGGCTCCTCAAGGACATGGTGAGCGTCACTGTCTGACTGTCCCAGGAGAGCACATGGAGACAAGTGGAGAGTCGAGGAGGTAATTTGAAGGATAGCACCAGGGCCAATTGAAGTAACGTGGTTTGATATATTTTTTTTTACTTCTTGTTTTTATGAGGTATACTGGAATAATACAGTCAGTAGGATATAGAAACAAAAAGTCAAAACAAAAAATCAGAGTGTTTCACTAGCCAATGTAAAAGCCAAACATCTTGACATCAGTAGAATGTCTCTTTCAGTGGTTTTTCTAAACAAATTTAGTTCCTATGGAAAGTTTCCATTGAGATGAATTGGCAGAAAAGTGTGCCCAGCTCTGCTGGCAGGGTATGGGCTGTCTCTGTGGCCATGCACATCCCTATGCATGGAAGGATGGTACAGAGCCCACCTTCCAGCACATGCTGACGCTGCGTGCCTTCTCCAAATTCATCACCTAGAAATCCCCGTGTGCCCACTGCGGAGTGGAACTTGAGCTCCACACCCAGCTCTCTGCCTGCTGCATGGGTGAAAAGCCACTGAGCCATAAACTACTTCAACTGCATCACTTTGAACCTGAGGCTGTTCATCTCCCAGGGCCCTGCCCTGGTGCGGGATCCCTGCTGTAGTTTAGGGCATGGAAATGAGTGTGTGGGCTGTGTAGCTCACCCACTGCCAGCTGAGTGCTGCCAGCTCCCTGCTATGCAACTCCATCCAGCACAGCTGTGGGTTCAGCCCGTGAGGAGCACTGCTGGGTTTAGATGTTCCCTTTGGGTGACAAAGTCTGTTCTGCCCATCCTACAACGGCCTGGCACCTCTGGGAAAGAGAACAGTCCTCACAAAGCACCACAGCTTCCATTTCCAACCCACCACAAAGCCAGTGTCAAAGCTTGGCAGAAGGCAGAGCTGCACGTGGCACCTTTGTGTCCATCCGCTGGTTCCTGCTGTCTCTATGCTGTCCCAGCAGGTGAGAAAGGCCTGCTGTGGGGCCGTGTCTCCCCTGGAAGGATCACGGCAGGGCTGGGGCCGCTTGCTGCAGACATCGCTCGGTCCCTGCACGCCGCTGCGCTGCTCCATCCTCACACACAGAGCGCAGCGGGAGCCGGGCCCGGAGAGCCTCCTCATTCCAACAAAACCTCTAAAAGCATCAGAAAATGTTCTCATCCCACACCAGGAGAGACCCAAAACCTCGAGTGATTTCCACGAAAAACCAAAGACCCTCCCTGATGGACTGCCGTGGTGGCAGACACACTGGGCGTGGGAAGGAGGGCCAAGGCCAGCTCAGCACGGCAGCGGGGCTGGCTGGGAGCCCCCGGCCCCAGTGGAGCGCTCCCATGGCCGAGACAGGGCTCTGAACAGCCTGTTCTGCCACAACTTTCCACAGCATAAATAAAGGAATAATCACTTGAACTTGAGCCCAAGTCAGTACCTTAACGAGCAGACTGCAATCCAACTTTCCCTTCGACTTAATGAATATTAATTAACTGCACACAATTGAGCAGCTCCAACAAGGCAGGAAAGGCATGCGCCTGTCCTGGAGCACAGCGAGCACCGCGATCTCATGGGACACCGGGATCCAAGATCCATTCCCCTCTGTGCAGCCTTCCCCTCCCAGCTGCATCCTGACCGGTAGGTGATCGTGGCTGCAGGGTGGTCTCCCTCTCCTAACCCTTCCCCACCGGTGCTGACCTCTCCAGATTAGACTTTAACTCAGACTGGTGCACTCCTATGCAACATTTTCCTTTTGATTAATGACTCTTCTCTTTTTTCCTCCATTAAAACTCTACAGTGATGGAAAATTCCTAGCGGATGCAGAAGCTGCTGCTCACAAGGAGGTTCGGTGCGACAGCTGATGGCTGTTGCTCTGCTGAGTCCCTAGCATTGGCACAGTGGACTCACATCACTTTGGCACACAAGGAGAAGGAGTTCTTCACCTCCCACATCAACCATGCTGGTTCCTCCACCAGGAGACCTTTCTCTGCCATCAGGGAAGGCAGGTGTGTGCACAATGGGGGTACAGCAGAGCAAGCAACTCTCCATTGGCAGAGCCAGTTCTGTTGCCCCAGCACTCTGCCACAGCCTCCAGCACCGCTGGGACAGAAGGATGTGCTGAGGCAGGACCCCATCTGAGGATATGATGGGGGTGTGGGGAGTGGGGATGGGCTGCTTCTCTCACGCTGGGGAGAGCACAGCCTCCCAGGAGCATCCATGCCAAGAAGTTCATGATGTTCTCCAGATGCTCTCCTTTCTGCTCACAAAGGCAGAGATTGACACAATAAACAAACTATTTGTAAAATTCCTCAGTGAGGGCAAAAAACCCCACATTAAATGGAAACATCGATACCCCCTGAAAGACTGCAGGAGGGGGGAGCATTCCCGGGACCTGATGTTACACCAGTGGGTATAGAAATGAAAACATGCATAGGACTAGATTTTCTAGCAGGGCAATTCACCAGAGATCATGGAGTTGCTGGTCCTCAGTCCCCAGACAATGTATTGCCTTGTCCAGCAGAGGAAAAAGCATCGTGTCTGCATGCGGCGTGGTGAGCTGGGAAGCAACTGGGCAAGAGGACACAGACCCTCACCCAGTGCTTTGCATCACTCCTCCTACCACGAGCACTGGGCCCCTCTCCCCTGCTGGGCTCTGCCATTCCATCTCTGGGAAGGACAGTACCATGGGCTTAGCACCTCACAGGACAGTTCTGAGTGCCCATGTTGGTGCCAGGTGATTTTATTTCCAATCCTATCTCCTGGAGCTTCATGAGAGTGGGAGAGGATCCCCTTTTCTCTAACAATAAGTTGCTTCCTTTCCCAATTTCAAAGAATGGCTCAGAACCACCCCTGGCCTCCACTCAACAAATCAAAGGAAAACCCTAAAATTGATTATTTTAATCAACTACTCATTTCAAAGTCAAGGCTTATTTCAGTTTAAAACCGGCATATCCAAGCTTGCGTGGAAGAAGTTTTGGGAAAACAACTATTGCTTCTTCCTGAGCTCTCCCCCATGCCTTCCAGTCACCTTCCAGTCTCCACAGGGGTCTTTTGCCATCAGAACAAGACTGTTCTGCCTCTTATCTCCTATATATGAAGGCCCTAAAATTGGAATAATCACGGAAAATGGTCCAAGGGAGAATCTGGCAAAGTCTTGCTGGACCAACAGCTCTCTCTCCACCGCAGTTCACCACCTTTTTTTATTTATATTCTGGTTGCAGCCCCACATGACCTTTGCTCTGGTTTGTCCAATGGGGCCAAGCCCTGCAGCCCCATCTGGGTGACACCCCGCTTTCCTCTCTCTTGAGAGGTGACATTCCCTGTGTGCTTCAGCTGCACTTTTGAGCCTTGTATTCAGCACAGAGTTCTCCAGCATGCTCCTTGTTTTTATAGCAAGGCCACTATTTCTAATTAAAAAATATAAAAAGATCTCAATGTGTCTTTGAAGGATCCCATCAACTACTTCTCTCAAACCAACTTTCCTCCTTTCAACATTACGACTGTCTCCCGGCTCCTAGCCAGGCCCACAACCCAGCGTCTACGTTCCCGTCATCGACTGAGTGTCAGGAGAAGCAGCAGTTTCCAGCACTTCTACCACAGACCGATACGTCTCCAAACACTCACACCATGCCAATCAATGAGGTTTAGTACTGCTTGGGAGCATCTCTTATGCTTTCAATGACCAACAAGCCAGAAAACCACCACATTTGTTCCCACGCAAGCCATGGTAATGATGCACACCACCAGGAGACCCATCTCCACCTGCCTAGTGTTGGAGGAAGGTGCAGGAGCGCCTCAGAAGGACCCTTTCTTTGTGCTGACATAGCATCACACTGCAGAACTGAGCCATTGCTAACAATAATCTCCAGCTAACGGCCGCTTGGAGCCAGGTCTGAAAGCATTGCGAGTGTGGCCCATATAGAAACATCTCCAAGAATGATTCAGGAAAGGAATCTGTGCAGTCCTGCCCTGCTCCAGCAGAGACCCAGTTTTCACACGACTTAGGTGGGCCGTAATAACTCGCGTCCAGCAGCTGCTCCACTTCTTGTATCAGATAAAGTACCACGGACTCGTGTCCAGGACTCGCTAATGAGCAAAATGTGGAGCGTGTGCATGCAGGGAAGAGGAGAAAGGCTTCGGTTTGCTACAAATTCTAACCGGCTTTGCGGAGGCAGGAAAGTCTTTCCCGAAGTTATTTCTGTCTTTCCATTCATTGCAAGGGGGGAAATGGCATTGTAATTTCTAACCAAGATTTCACTATAGTATTGCTTCTTCCTGATTTACCATCCTCAAATCCCAGTGGAAGAGCTTTAGCGGTCTGGGCCAGCTTTTACTTTGGCAGTTCAGGAGGAAAATCACAAATGTCTGTGAAAGTCACCAAAATATTCCCTAAGTTTTCATCACTCCAATGAAGAAAAAGAATAAAAAGCAGAACAGAGAAGGGGGGAGGGCTGGAAGGGGTGCAGAGAGCAAACAAACATCGTTTAGAAAAGCATGCTGTTATTCCTGGAAGTTGGTTTGTGGAAACACAATTTACAACGCCTATGAAAAGTTTGGCTATTCATACCATTCCCTTTTGGAGCTGGTAACCACAATGGCAAGCTCTCCCTGTGCATTCAGTCACATAGCGTGATCTCCAAACCCAAACAGCTTCGCCCATCCCAAAGTGCTGGATTTGCATCTTGTTGCTTGGGTGTACGAGTTGTTTTACACAAGGGATAAAACTTGGAATTATAAATAAGGCCAGCATAGAAAATTGCATTTAACTTTTCCTTCCCCCTCCTCTTTTCGCAAAGGCAAAATATTTTATCGTTTGTTTTCAACGTTCTTTGTACAAACCGTAAAGGAATTATTGATGGTGTCACAGGGAGATTTGGAGGGAGAATAATCAGAGAGTAACCAACGAGAAAAAAGAAGTCTGATCTCAAAGAAGGTAGCTCTCTACTTATATCCCTTACCTCGAAAAGTAATACTGGGGAGATAAGAGAAATTCCTGCTGATATTTGTGATGAAACAACCCAACCATGCTCTACACAGGGCCACCTTTCCTGTGCCCCAGGGAAGGCAGAAGGGACTGGGGGATGTCCAAACCTCTGTGTGTCCTCTGGCTTACTGGAAACATCAGCACTAATACCGGGACTCCTGGCTCCAACCCACTTCCAGCCAAGTGACAGATGGTGCTGTCAAGGTCCAGTCCCTCCTCCAAAGGAACACGCAGCCAGCGCTGAGAAGCACACAGGCCTCTAATTCTCAGAACTTTGGAGATGCTTTCCCTTCTTATGGCCACGCTCTGGTCTTGTCGCTTCAGTGCTGATAGCTTGCAGGGAGATAGCAGAGCTTTTCCAACTGTACTGCATCCACCTCTGCCTCTGCCATCTCTGGAACGTCACAGTTGATCAATCCAGCACTTCGAGGGGTGCTCCGGGAACCAGACTGTGTTGATTCAGGTGCAAATCAGATAGCAGAGAAGCTCAATTTCTTCTAACATAACCGAGAGGAAAATTCTCTTCAGTACCTTCTCTGGTCATGTATAGAATTTGTCTTTGGGTACGTTTCTAATGTACCCAAAAAAACTCTAAAACAAATAAAAACGGTTTGGAGCCACCAATCACAAACTTCTGCTGTGTTTTTCCATCTTCTGCCTCCATTTACCAGTCACCGGGGGAGGGAAAATCTACCCAAATAACCTTTGGTGGATGGACAACACAGGGAGCTAAGCGCAGGGAGCCGGAGTTGCTGCTCAGCCCGGAGCTGTGCCTGAGCGCCGGAGACCTCGCCTGCTGCATGCCTGCTAAATAAAGAGCCCCTAAAACAAATTCCAGAGCATGCATGCTCCTCAAGTCGGACATATACTATTTAGGGCCTCCGCAGAGCAAATAAAATGCCTATTGCAAAATAACTATTTAGAGAAAATGCTGCAGAAAGATCTAGATAGAACTATGTGTTTTAACATGGTCTGTTTACAGAGCATCACTGCTTCTCTGCCTGAAACCGTGCTGTAACACAGCAAAAATGCATTTGCATTCCTTCAGTGCAAAAATACTCATGTACAGACATCACAAGAGTATCACAGCCATTCTCCCTTCTCCTTGGCTATTTGTTGTGTTGTTGTTGTTTTGGTTTTGTTTGCTTTTTGGTCCTTTCCCAGTTTCTAGAAGATTGACCTAATATATCCTTGGCCCAGGGTAGCACCGTTAGTCAAACTGTGTGTAATTAGCTCTGCAGCTGAAGAGCTGGGGGGGCTGGTCGCTGGGGGAGAGCTCATCCACGCCTGCAGAGCACTGCAGCCCAGGGATGCTGGCAGAGCAGACGGAGCCGTGCTGCTCCTGCTGTGACACAGCTCGGGCCCCAGAGAGGGTTTGGGACACACCGCAGGGACCCGTGGCTCTCCTGTTGGCACCTGCCCACCACCCCAGCACGATGGGAGAGGGAGCCCTGCCCTCGGGATCTGCTCTGAACAGACGGGTGCAGCAGATGAACAGACTTGCCAGCAGATGTAAAGCCAAATGGCAGCCTTGGAAACAACATACAGAACTGTTTGCCAGGCAAGACAAGGCGGAAGGGGAAAGGTATTGCTAGGATCTCCTGGTTAAGATGAGTTCCCCACACAGACTTCACCTCCACGCACAGAGGGCAGGTGACAGGCAGGTGGCTCTGTGCCAGCGTCGCTGCAGCCCCAGGTGCCCTGCCTCCCGAGCACACAGCCACTCCAGCACTCTGCAAAAAAGGCAGCAGAGCCCATTTTTTCCACATGCTGCTCCCACACTCCCCAGCAGCGCTCAGGGAGAGCACGGAGCTCCTTCCCGTGTCTCTGGCTGCTCAACTCTGCATGGCAATGCCCCCGGCTGCCCCTCGTGCTGTGCAAATAGCAGCACACAGCGCAACCCACTGCCCATCACCGGGCTGCCAGAGCTGTGCAGCAAACAGAGCATGCAGTCAGCTCAGCTGCCCCACGCTTTCTCACTTCTCTTCCCTCTAACACCCTTGCTATTTATTTTTTTTCTCTTTTCTTTCAGTGGTTTATTGCTCCCCAGCCTGCTGTGGGTGAGCACAGCACTTCTGGGACAGACTATTTACTAGAAGGTATTTGGTACATTGCTTTAATAAGAAGAACAATTTTATTTTTTTTTAAAGCCTTACAAATATGTTTAAAATCTAAATACAATGAGGCAACACAACATCAGTTAATAACTCCAATAATATGCCAAGCCTGAGAATGACAAAAGCTGCCAGCGGGGTGCTACAAAGCAGGGTTCAGAACCCCACCGCTTCCCAGCTAAGCAGAAACAGATTCCCAGCAGCAAACATTTGTTAACCATTTTGGAGGCAGCAGGACAGGGTGCAGAACGAGCCTGGCCGCCTGCATGTCACTGCCTTGCAGAATCCTTGGCACGGGAGCACATCAGCGTCCTTGGAATTAAGGCCCTTGTGAAGACTTAAAGGCTTACTGCTCTAATATACGTAAGAATTGTTCCAAATATTATTCTAAGTAATTCAGAGACACTGCCCTGGTGCCGATAAGTGTGAATGAACACAGCTCGAGGAGCAGAGCTGGCATGCTCCTGCAGCAGCACTTCCTACAGGGCTGCACATCCAAAGAGAACACTGGGCATGCAGCAGTGGGAGGATGCTCAGACATCCCAGGAACTGTTCTGTGCACAGTCCGTCCCTGGAAATGCTCAGCATCCCCAGCCGCATGGGCAGCGTCCTGAGTGACCCCTGGACATTGCAGGGCACAGATGCTGCCCCAGGCAGGACACCCCGGAGCACCCACCCGTGACACTCTGCAGTGAACATGGCTGCAAGCCCGGGAGCACCCTGCTGTCACCAGGGCAAGGACTGTCACCTGCCCTGCAGCAAAACCACGCCGTGTGGAGCTGCCCAAACAGCAGGACCAGGCCCTGTGCTGCCCAGGACAATGGCTGCCCGCAGCATGTCTCATCCCCAGCAGTGACAACGCTGACCCAGTGCAAGTGACAGCCTGGATGTCTTGATGACTCTGGTGAGCCCCAGCCCCCAGCAGGGCACTGCCTGTGTCCCCCCACGCCCCTCACAGACCCACCTAGCACCAGCCCCATCCTGCTCCCATGAAGGTAGCTCTGGGGCTGGCAGCACAGCCCATGAGCAGGGTTCCATCACAGAAACAGAGATCCTGCTTGAGAGCGAGGCGCCACTCGTTATTTCCCCTGAGGATAAAGATGGGAAAAATAAAAGAGAGTCTATTGACAGCAGCCTCAGTGAGCCAGCAGAGAGGATGGGGACCTAATGCAGTCTTCAGCAATCAAAACCAGCCACAGCTTGGTATTGGTCTCGCATAGACCAAAAGTCCTAATAAGCTGTTAATGGGAAAAACGATCATATTTATTACAGGAAAACAAGTTTATGATTACTACAGGGATGACATCATAACCCCCTGTGCCAGTTTAAACAATATTTGGAGAATTCATTTGTTTTGTACTATTTAAAATTACAGTGTGGAAGCCTATTTTAAGTGCGTGTGTGAGCGTGTACGTGTGTGTGTGTGTTGATGTATCCATGCTAATGTTTATTTAAATCTTTTATTTATAAAATTGATGTTCTTACGCCTAAAATGGAAATTTTCTGCTCCAAAACATGTCTTAATTGTGGAAAATTATTGTATACGTTTGTGTTTTGCCTCGTGCTCACATCTGTGTGTTTACCACGGCACGTGCATGCTGCACATCCGCACGCTGACACACGCGGCTGGACCGCTCCGCTCGGCGGTCAGCGCAAAATCCCCGGCGCACCCGCAGCACAAGGATGCCAGCGTTAGAACCACACCACAGACACCCATCTGGGTGTTCCCATACCCACAATGAGCCCAAGGGGCAGGGGAAACCCACTGCGAGCAGGATGGGGCCGTGCAGAGCCAGCGTCCCTCTGGCTGCTCCACAGGGCCATCAGCCACCAGCAGCTAAGGGTGTCCTCATACAGGGACGCTCCTGGTCCCACCTGTTCCCATCCCTTTGGTTTCATGGCACAGAGGGAGCTGGTGCACATGGTATGGAGGGGGCATGCATCTGCTGTGTGCAGCTCTGGGGCCGTGTCCCAGTGCCATCACCCCCCATCACCTACAGCTTTTGGAGGCCCCAGGCAGTGCTGCAGTGAGCTTTTTGGCAAACTCCCCCCACTTGGCAGCAAGATGAAGGGCCAGACAGCTGGAGATGTGCCGCATACCTTTCGCCAGTATGTACCTGTCATCCCAGAGATGGTCTAGACACTGGGGTCGTAAATCTGCTGGCTGCCGCCCTGTGCCTCACTCCCACCACTGCCACAGGACACAACCCCAGAACCATCTGCAGAGAGCTGCACAGCAAGATTTTTCCCTGGAGGCATTCAAGGCCAGGCTGGATGTGGCTCTGGGCAGCCTGGTCTGGTGACTGGCAACCCTGCACATAGCAGGGGGTTGAAATTAGATGATCATTGTGGTCCTTTTCAACCCCAGCCATTCTGTGATTCTATGACTCCATGATTCTAAGAAAAGGCACTGAGAGAGTTGGAACAGTCACACCAGTCCAGTCCTGCACCAAAGCACTGCTGTGCACACCATGTGCCCTCATGGATTTGGCTGCCTGCTTGCAAACTCAAACCAAAGTGGATTGGTGGGTAAAGGTCACACAAACTGCAGAGGCATGGCCGAAACATTAAGTAACATTGAGTAAGCTTTGTTTAAAGGAGACAGCTGTGCTACTGGAATGAGCTGCAAATGAGTGAGATTCCCAGTGACGCGTCTTCTGCTCTGCTGCAGTCTCCCACCACCCACGAGCCGTGCTTGGTGGGCTGAGCCTCCCAGCAGTGGTCATGCACCAGAAATATGGTTGTAATTCTGGCAGAAGGATTTGGCAACCACACAGAAACCATCCCAGGAAGTAGGCAGGTAGGAGACAGCATTCAGCCCACTGGGGAAAGCCGGGCAGCCTGGGCAGGCAGGACTGCCCCCTGAAGCTTGGTAGAAGGCACCAAGGGCTGCATCCCTGGGCTGTCCCTAAAAAGGATTCACCACTGAAGGATGTGGTCGGTGCCTCCGGAGAACCAGAGCACACCCAGCTTCCCCTGGAAGGCCTGTATGCAGCTGTCCTGTGAGAAGTCCAAGGCCAGGAAAGGTGTTTTAATGACTGCAAAATTCCTAAAAATCACTTGCTAACCTATATGTGCCAGAGCAGCAAGGCCCAGAGCAGGAAGACAAGAGAGACAGATTTCAGCATTGCATAACGATGCTGTGGAACTGAGGTGACACAGGAGCCTGGGGAAATGACACCAAAGCCAGAACTTAAAGATGCATGGTGGAAAGAAGCCACCTTATGGCAACTATTTTTTGTTTTTTTATGGTAAGAGTGACAGACGGGCTGAAAAAAAAAAAGGTGCCAGAAATATGGCTCCAAGCATGGGAAGGGATCAACCTGCTCCCTTGAGCATCAGATAGTAGAGGAAATGGGAAAGCTCTGCGTCCCAGCAGCCCAGGCTCACAGAGCCCCAAAAACAGAGCCGCTGCTCCAGCAGCCCTCATCTCACAGTGACCTGCACTGCACAACGGGTCTTCACAGTCTGCAAGGTTTGACAGGTCCTGTGGCTTCTGGGAGCTTCCAGCAAAGAGCAGAAGGGTTAATGAGCATTTGGGGGAGAAGAGGAGCGTGGTGGAACGCCATCTTTCTGTGTGGGTGTGTTTAAATGAGTTCAGCTCAAGAGATTCCTTGGATTGTGGTGTTATCTCTCACGGCAAGGGATGGGGACCCATCTCAAAGCGGAGCAAGTCCAAGTCTCAGGCTGGGGAGTGCAGTGGTGCCTGGGATGGGGTGAGCTGAGGGGGAGGTACTCAGCTGGGGACCTGTGCCCATTCCATCCTATAAAAGGCACTTTGCGTGTCAGAGAGAAAGTTGACTTCCACTTTTGACAGCTCCTAAGCTCCAGTGTCTCCTAATAAACTCCATATCTTCATGCAAAGGAGTTGCTTCATGTATATGAGATATGCAGAATGATGAGGCTCAGAGCCAGCCTGAACTTCCAGGACAAGGAATGTCTTTTTAAGCTGGAGGTCTACTTTAGAAAACTTCTTTACTCCAGTTTCCTGGGCATAGGAATGACAGGAAGACAGGAAAAGAGCAGTCTGGGACCAGCGTGGGCACAGCAGGGTGAGAGCCCGTTACAACAGTAGATACTTGTTGCCCCCAGTGAAGATCCAAAGGACACCACATGGAAGGACCATAACTGCAAGATTGTGAAGCCACATAATGGCACATGCCGTCCTTGCAGTGACCCCCAAATGTCACCAGGAGGAAGGGAGCTGGCAAAAAGTCCTAGGCATAGAATCATAGGATCACAAAATGGTTTTGGATGGAAGGGACCCCAAAAGATCACCCAGCCCAACTGCCGTGGGTGACATCTGTAGTCACATCTGTCACTACATCAGGTTGCTCAGGGCTCTGCCCAGCCTGACTTTGAACACTTCCCATGACAGAACCAAACTTCTCTGAGCAGCCTGTGCCAGTGCCTTACCACCTTTGCCATGTCCCTCCTTCTGAAGGGCCAAGAGCAATGCTCAGAAAACTGCTTCCCGTGAGAATGCTGTTTTTCCCCATGTGCATCACACTTTGCATCTATGCATCTTTTCTCAATTGTCCCTGCTAGTTTTTCCCCTGGTAAGTCCCCTCTCCTTCTTGTCACAGGGACAGCACCTTTGACTGCTGGTACCAGGACAAAAACATTGGCCATCTCCACCTTCTTCAGACTTTCTTTCAAGCATGAAAAGCGTGGACCGGTAGGAAAGGAAGAATGAAAAAGAACGTATGAATCCTGAACTCCTGGGTTCACTTCCAGATAGAGTTCCTATGACTACAGCAGTTCTCTTTCTCAGTTTTCAACGTTTTAAGAAGGTACAGTGACGTATTTGCTTTGGACACTTAGAGTCAAGGACAGAGCTGAGCAGTGGAGAGATGTGGGCTAGTGGGCCCCTCAGGGAAGCTGGGTCCTCCCCATCATTCTCCATTCTGGGCACAGGACCTCATGGATGATGAGATTTGCCACAGAAACTACAAGTGTTACACCAGCTGCTAGAAGTCAGAAGTCAGGATCTCTCACACTACAACCTTGCAGTTGCCAGCTCTCGGTGCAATGAGTTGCTCCTTGGACAAAAACAACTTGGGAAGCATGGGCTCAGGCTGGCATACTGTATTCTCTCTGCAACACTTCTGTGCAGAAAGCACAGCTGCTCCATACTGCCCAATCCCCACAGAGACATCACTGCTTTCTCTGCAGAAAGCCCACCTCAAAGTGTGCCCCATCTGCTCCCTGCTCCTTCTTTTCTTCCCACCAGACTGAGATGACTCTGCTCCACAGTTATTGAGCCCTGCAGCTCCCCATCTCAGGTGCAGTCAGGCTCTCTGTCCCCTTCCCTGCATAAGATGGCAAGGTCCTAAAACCTGGCCAGCCCTGGGTAGTCCTGCTGATGTTCATCACAATGGGTTCACAGAATCACAGAATCACAGAACTGTAGGGGTTGGAAGGGACCTCCTGAGATCATCGAGTCCAACCCCCCTGCCAAAGCAGGTTCCCTACACCAGGTAGCACAGGTAGGCATCCAGGCAGGTCTTGAACATCTCCAGAGAAGGAGACTCCACCACCTCCCTGGGCAGCCTGTTCCAGTGCTCCGTCACCCTCACTGTAAAGAAGTTCTTGCGCATGTTTGTGCGGAACTTCCTATGCTCCAGTTTCTGGCCATTTCCCCTTGTCCTGTCTCCACTCACCACTGAAAAGAGTCCGGCCTCGCCATTCTGCCCCCCACACCTTAGATATTTATAGACCTGGATCAGGTCCCCTCTCAGTCTCCTTTTCTCAAGGCTGAACAGACCCAGTTCACTCAGCCTTTCCCCATAGCAGAGATGCTCCAGGCCCTTCACCATCTTCGTGGCCCTCCGCTGGACTCTTTCCAAGAGATCCCTGTCTTTTTTGTACTGGGGAGCCCAGAACTGGACGCAGTGCTCCAGATGAGGTCTTACCAGGGCAGAGTAGAGGGGGAGGATCACCTCCTTTGACCTGCTGGCCACGCTCTTTTTAATGCACCCCAGTAAGCCATTGGCCTTTTTGGCCACAAGGGCACACTGCTGGCTCATGGCCAACCTGTCGTCCACCAGGACACCCAGGTCCCTTTCCGCAGAGCTCCCCTCCAGCAGCTCATCCCCCAACCTGTACTGGTGCATGGAATTATTCCTCCCCAGATGCAAGACTCTACACTTGCTTTTGTTAAACCTCATCCGGTTTTTTTCTGCCCAGCTCTCCAGCCTATCCAGGTCTTGCTGAATGGCAACACAGCCTTCAGGCGTGTCAGCCAATCCTCCCAACTTCGTATCATCGGCAAACTTGCTGAGGGTGGCCATTATCCCCTCATCAAGGTCATTGATGAAGATGTTGAACAAGACCGGACCCAGCACCGACCCCTGAGGAACACCGCTAGTTACAGGCCTCCAACCGGACTCTGCACCACCAACAACGACCCTCTGTGCTCTGCCAGTCAGCCAGTTCTCAACCCACCTCACTGTCCACTCATCTA
Organism: Tetrao urogallus; assembly: GCF_951394365.1. NCBI lineage: Eukaryota > Metazoa > Chordata > Aves > Galliformes > Phasianidae > Tetrao > Tetrao urogallus. Next base: position 9,778,228 of record NC_136831.1, on the reverse strand, counting down.
TCCCACACTTCCTCAGCTTTGTTATAAGGTTCTCCTTCCATTCCCTGTCTGCTCTCCATCACGCAGAGCAACCGCAAAAGCTGCCACCAACTGCCACTCAGTGCCCCACGGCCTTCTGTACTTTCCTATCCAGGCTGTGCTGAAGTGTTCCTGGGGAGGATGGCCAGAGCCAGCAGAAACCCGCTGGAGCTGTGAGATCTGCTTGCTGGCCAGCAGACAAAGTGTCCCTCAAGCTGGAGTCCCCTGGGGAGAATAAATGCTCTCCATCTGCTGGGATGGTCAGGGTCCGCTGTGCTGACCTACGCTTTGCCCATGGCTTTGTCCCAAAGCTTGTTGACACCAAAAGGCAAGACTTCAGCCATACAAAAAGCCAAATGCGCAATAATAAACACATTCTGATACCGAATTTGGGCTGTTGGACACTGGGAAGGGCAGAGACACTTTGGGTGGATTTCACAAGTATTTAGATAATTTATAATTGGGGCACTGGGGTTAATGTCTCTGGGCGCTGTCCCAGGCGCCAGGGTCTGCCGGCTCCCACCACTGTCCCAGGCATGGAGGTCACACAGCCCCTGGATTTGCCAGGCCAGACACCAAGTCTGCATGGATGGATGTTCAGCAACGCACCAAAGTACACCTGGTGCTGCAGCAAGTTGGGTTTGGGGCAGGAGAGAAGGAAGGAGAGGCAGGTGGGCACTGACATCCATAGGAGCAGAAAGTCTTAGAGCTTATCTGCAGTGCCAGACGTGGGACAGGGGGTCCAGATAGCTCCCAGGTGCCAGATGCAGCTGATACCCAGTCCCATCTGCACCACAGCTTATCAGGGTCCTGGTCCCACTCGTGAGCAGCAGCTGGTGACCTCCCATCCCTGTGGCTCGACAGCATTGCAGAACTGAAGGTGACACACGGGGTGTGCCCAGCAATCTCCCCATCCCATCCCGCCCCACATCGCTGGCAAAATCACTCCCTCCGAGCGCTCCAAGAGGCTTTTTTTTTGCAAACTCTTCCAGATAAACCCAACTTATTTAGCTGATAATATATAAACAGTTTATCAGCTTTGCGCATTTGCAGTGCAGCGGGATGGATGTTGTTCTTGGAATTCTGTTTGGTCATAATATTTAGAAGAGGGCTCCGATAGCAAAGATAAGCAGCTCGCCCGCAGCAGATGGCTCGCGAGACGCTCAGCGGAGCCAACATTCTGCAGGGAATGAATAAACTTGTAATGCAAGTTGTTTGTAAGTGGTTTTAGCTAAATGTCACATGTAAGACTGCACAGACATGCTCTGTCCAAGGTGTTTGAATTTATAGGAGCGAGGATACAAAGCCAGGGGCCAAATTTGCTTTTAAACTTCCTTAAACAAATGTACTGAGGATAAAATACCTCTGGATTTGCTCTTTGAGCAGGGGTGTGAGCAAGGCACGTGCGAACACACAGCCCGTCCTTCCCAGCAGGTCGTGCCTGCTGCCATGCCCAGTGCCACCTCCACCCGTCTGCCCCCAGCCCTGTTTTCTAGATGACCCCTGCCACGCCTGGCTCCTTCACTGCTTCCATAAGGAGAACAAGGAAATACACTCCTCCTCCCAAGCACCCCATGAATTCTTGCTTCATCCCCTCCACCCGGATACCCAGGCTGTCAATGGGCCCCAGAAAGCTCTGGGCAGCCAGGAGCACAGAAGGCATCCTGAATCTGAGCTCCCTCACTGCTGCAAGGATGCAGGAGATGCCAAGAGACAATCCCATTCCTAGCCCCCAGCTCCACCCAGGGGTCTCCACAGGTTGTCTCCCAGTGCCAGCTATCCAGAGAGCTGTCTCTTCTCCCACTTCTCTCCTGCCTTGCCCCTTGCAAATGCTACAGGGCTGCCACGTGTCCTGCAGGTCCCTTGGTTTGGTGGTGGCTGTCCAGCGGCTGCACACCCCACTGCAGTCCCCCAGGCCAAGGCTTGGTGCTCAAGTTCCATGCCTCCCTCCCTGACTTCACCTCCCCTTCCCACATTTTGAGAACAGTGATGCCGCTGAGCAGCAAAAGACCTAACAGTGGGTGAGTGCACCCAAACTCCCCTCTCACAAGAGACACTATGGGTAGTGCTGTCTGTCTGCTGGAGGATCTGCGGGGCTGGGAGCACAAACCACTCCACCCGTGGGATCACAGCATGCTACGATTGGAAGGGACATCTGCTCCTAGCCCCTGTTCAAGCACAACCGAGGACAGAGCAGGGAAGCCCCGCACCTACACTGTGACACACTGCTGTAGTGTCAGGTAATGCCAGCAGCTCTGCGCCCATGGGTGCTGCAGCCAGCACAGCTGCTAACACCCCACGTGCAGCAGGATGCGCTCATGGAGAACACAGTAAAGGCAGAAGGGCGGTTATGTAGGAGATGCTCTCAGCAGAGCTGGTGGGAGATCACCTGGCACCAGCTGCACAAGATCAACTGCCCAGAGGAGCTCAACTGAATCTCCTCTCTCATGTTGCCCAGAGGTGCCTCCAAGACTGCATACTTAGGGTTCAGAAAAGGATGAAAAAAGGGAAGAGGCTGAAGGAAAGGAGAGTTCACCCTGCCCTGTGTTTTGAGAGTTAACAAACCCGATGTTTCCATTCCATTCCATTCATCCAGTCTTTCTCTTCCAGCTACTAAGGAGTCAAACAGGTCACATTGCTCCAGCATGGCCTCATGCTTGAGCTGCGGAGAGCTGTTTCCAAAAAGCCAACCTCCTGCCCCAACATAATCGTGTTGGGCTTCCTTAGCTGCATCTCTTAATTGTCTAGATTTATGAGGCCTCTACTGAAATGTTGAAGACAGCATTTAGAGTCCCTCAGTTCTTGTTCTGTTTAATTCATTCCCTTTTTCCCCGGGTTGCGATTCCAGCTCAGCATGTGCAGCCCTGTCATTGCCAGCAAGCGCTTTCATTTCCAAAATGAGGCAGATCAGAATCTCTGCAACTCAATTTCTTTCCCTCGTGCGGTCTCCCTTCACCTTTTTACAAGTTGTATCATTGGTAAATTAACTGAGAGCTGGGCTCTCTATCCACCATGCATACAGCCTGGCACAGGGAATATAAATTCCTCTGGCCAGCAGTGATGGTATTCTTGTTTCCTGAAGGGGGGAGTCGTGTTTGCAGCCCGTATGAGCTCAAGGTTTTGGTGCATCCAGCAAACTTAATCTCCTCTGAGAGCTCATCAACATCAGTCAGCAGCCTTTGTCTCCCAGCTCTCTCCAAGCTTCTCTCTATGGCATGGACTCAGACAGAATGTCCAAAGCTGACTGATTCAGGTTACTGGCTTCAAACTGTTCTCCACAACCAGAGAAATACCAAAAGCATTAAGTTTTATCTACCCAAGGTTGGCCTTTTACTCTGAGGCATCCTCATTCAAAAGATTCTCTTGGAAAAAGACTATCAGCAGAATTGCTTGGGTGAGAGAATTCCGCTTGCTTTTGCACAGTGCACATTCTCAGGACATAGGTGATCTGTGAACAAGTGAAGGGTTCTGTGCCACTGGCCTCGGTCCCCCGAGGGCACGTATCCAAGCTCCCTTAGCAGGCCCTGGATCTCTGCCTCTGCGGCCCAGGGTAACTGCAGATGAGCAGAGCACCATAAGCTGGAGCAGCAACAGGGATCTCAGCTGCCTCCTCGCTGGTCCCAAGAGCACCCCTCCACAGATCGAGTCTTTCAGAGCTGTGCCAGCATCTGTTCCTGTCCCATTGAGATGCAGCCATTGAACAATCCCTCTCTAATTGGCATTGTTTGCTAAAAATAAACTCCTGCTCAATGAAATGCAGCCAGGATGATGCAGATCCCCCAGGGCTTGTGCTCCCTGTTAGACCAGCCACCCTCACACACGGCTGTGATCCTGCAGCAGGAATGCCCAAGCTGCAGGCAGTGGCATGGGTGAGCGCAGCCCTTCACTAGCTGGTGAACCCTTGAGGTCTATGACCGTGTGTCCTCCAGGTGCCAGTGCTTCCACAACCTGTGGGATTTGCAGCAGTCCATGAGTACCCAGCACAGAGCCGCTCCCTCTCTAACCGAGAGGAGGAATGTCTCACACAGTTCCTTGGCTGGTGACTCTAGCAAGTCATGGGCCCTGTCCCCAGCAGTGACTGTGTGGCATTAAGCAGCCAGCACAGAGACTCTCCTGTCCAAATGAGAGGAGGAAGTCTGACAGCAAACTCCATATGCTGAATTTTCTAAAACAAACTATAAATGGTAAAAACTCAAAGTCCTGCTTTCTCTGGAGGTTTTCAAGCAAAATAACCCTGAGAACAGCAGCTTCAACTTTTATTCGGATGAGAAAACATTCTTTTATTTTGACATCATCTGTGTCCGTTTTTATCATAGGGATAAAGTATCTTTTATCTGGACATAATGCATCAAATTGCAGAGTGAGTCATACGTGAATCTATACAATTGGGCTGACGTGCTGTGCCTTGGTGAGGACTGGCAAAGTCTAAATGTCACACTGGAGGTACAGGGTCATAAACAGGCACTTCTGCTCTCCAAGCAAGCAGAGTGCCTTGGTTGGAGTGACAGAGGAAGCCGTTAGCATCATTTCACTGACACTCATGAGAGGCAGCTGGAGAGCTGGGCATGGACCAGGATGCATCAGTGAACCTTCCTCACACCTACTTAATTTAGTGGTGATGCGGAGTTTATTGATCTCCTGCAGATTTTGTTACACACGTTGACATGCGGGCAGGTGTTTTAACTGGGAGTTGCTGTGGGCTGATGCTCGCTCTGTCAGTGAGGACCAGTGGAGCTTTGAGCCAAAAGATGCTTGTGCTGCCCACACATCCAGTGTCAGACAGCAGATGAGCTCAGGGGTTAGAGGTCACCAGGACGTGTCTGCACTGCTTGTATGGGAGGGCAACCCTTGCATATGCTTCAGAGCTGTGCCATAAATGTCAGAACACTGAAGTAAAGCCAAATTCCTTCCTTGATTGGCTCATGGCTCATGGTCCAGAACCACCTTTGCAGGCAGGTGTTTCTTCTCTGTTTGAGCCCTTTATTGTCTGGGCAGGGTTGGACAGGGACATCCATCCACAACCATGTGGGCTCTGGAATGTTCTCAGAATCACAGAATGGCTTGGGTTGGAAGGCACCCCAAGGATCCAACTGCTAGATCAACTACTAGATCAGATTGGCCAGGGCACCAAAGTGTCCCTGTAGTGTTGCTATGGGCAGCTTGTGGCTACACAGCTCTTGCCCTCCTATGGACAGCAATCATAGCCCCCCCTTCTCCTTTTCCTAAACAGACAATTGAGGGTGAAGAATAGCAGGATTCCAGAGCTTTATGACAACTCATGTCCTTGGGGCTTCCTGAACCTGCCCTTTGCCACCATTCAGAGTCCATACAAGACCATAGGCAGGGCAGGGCAGCATGGCATGCTTACTGCTTTGGGCACAGTGTCACTACAGCATGCAGTCTTCCTTTAGTTGAGTCCTCCAGAAGTCACATACCAGACAGAAGTAAGAGTGACACATGAAACTAACCAGGTTGTGCTCCCCAATGGCAGGAGGTACATCAAAACCAAGTCCAGTGCAAACCCACATGAGCCCACGGTTCCCTTCACAATCAAGGCTCATGAGCAAGAGACAGAGCCCTTTCACAGAGAGGAGGCAGCTCAGTGGTAGAAACTAGTCACTTACCCAAAGTGGTCAAACCACTATGTCAGGGGACAGTGGTGGTACAACTCCCCTGTCCCCTTGGCCAGCCAAACATGGTGGGAGCTGGCTGTGAGCTGAGCATTGAACTGCCCTGGAGATTGGAGGAATTTGCTGCTGGTGGCTGACCACTGCCGTAGGGGTGACACAGAGCTGTCACTAAGTATTCTCCACCCATACATATCAAGCGAAGATCCCTTCTGCTTTTTTTTTTTTTTTTTTCCCCCTCTCAGATACCATGAGAAAAAGGCACTGCAAAGGAAAGTCATTATATCAGGGATGGGAAATCTCAGCTCTCCCATGTTCAACCTTCCCTGCCCAGCTCTTCTCAGAAAATGGGATGTCTGGGGAACCCTTCTGTAAGCAAAGTGCCCACCATGGCAGAGGACACTGCACCAGATGCTCAACGAACTGCCAGTTTGGATTCCATGTGAGCCCAGGTCAGGAGGGAGGAAGACCTGCTCTTTGTCTCTGTGTTTTGTTATTTCCTTGCAAAACCTTGTCATTAGTCAAACAACAGAGGAGGACATGAAGAAATAAACCAACATGCTTTTAGCTACAGACTGATTCAGTCACCTATACGTGGGCTTAGGGGGTTTGTAGAGGCAAGAGCGGTTTCTGGATGAGTAGGTGAGGGCTGGAATGAACTCCTCTGATCTGAGGATCCTTCAAGAGCCATTCTAGAGCTGCCATTCTAGAGCCAACTGAGCAGCCACTAGCTGTTCAGTTGTGGGGAGCCAGAGCTGTGTATCTTGCTCATAGGACCACGGTTGGGTTAGCAGCAGCATCAGCTGTGACAGCTCACCAGGACCTGGGCACAGCTGGGCACCTGCAGGAGGCCACCAGGCAGGGGCACTAAGCCAGCGGTCCCCCCTGCTCCCAGGTACAGCATGACTTGGCTCTCAGCTCTCCCCAGAATGGTCTTGTACTCCCCAGGGCCCTTGCCTACTCCTCTCAGGACTCCTACAAAGCCGACGGATTAAAATTCAAAGGTGAAAGCAAAGCAGGAAACACTTTGATACCAGGAGACGGACCAGCCGAGGAATGTTACAGGATTTTTCCATGGCTGTTTCTTCTCAAGCATGTACACAAGCAGCGCTGGGTTATGCAACTTTGCATCAGTGCCTTTTAGCTGTTCAAAGCAGAGAAGAAACGGGCACTATTTAGAATACCCCTCTCTTTAAATCAAGCTGAGAAATGTGCACTGGCATGAGCTGCAGGATTTGAAAATTGTGCCAGTTCCAAGTGTTTCCACTAATTTGTATGATGCAGTATCTTTCCAAGAATAAGGGAAGCTCTGAAAGCCCAGGACTGTCTAATAACATGCAGTGAGATGGGAGTATACGTGGTGAGGGTGGGTGGTAAAATCCTTGTGGGCAGGTCGTGTCTGAAAAGCCAGGCTGGGAGGAGGCTGATAAATCACAGAACCATAGAATGTCTTGAGTTAGAAGTGACCCCCAGGGATCATCGAGTCCAAGCCCTGGCCCACACAGGACTACCCAAAACTCAAACCCTGTGTCTGAGAGCCCTTCCAATTAGGAGGGGAAGGATGCTCCTGAGGGAACCAAAATGTCTCTCTGCAGACTCAGAGACTGCAAAAAGCCTGGCACTACGTGGGTATCTGGTGGAAGGGCCGTGCTTGCTGCACTCCTCGTGCCGTTCAGTAGCACTCACATCTCTCATCCTAGAAATCATCACTAGCAGCTTGGAGTCATCATACTTGCAAACCTCTAGAGGGAACATGGGAGTTCTGCTGCCCATGCACGCTGCAGCTGCTGTAAATTTGGCTTCCCTCCCTCCTGAAGTTCAAGGCAGGAGTGGGACCACAGCTCCCCGCAGTTCCCGATGAGGGAGGATTAGCACGAGCAGCTTCTGCAGGTTACATCAGTTTTTCTCCCGCTGGGCTGCTGCTTCCCCATTGACCTAGAGAGGAGCTCAGCTGACATTCCTGCACGAGCTGTGAGCTGAACACACCACACACAGCTGAGCTGAGCATCTGTGCTCTCCCAGCCCTAAGATCTGAACAATGGAACAGAGGCGGGCAGCACAGCATCCCTCCTCTGCATCCCACCTCCAGCCTTGCCCCAGCATCCTGCAGCTACTACAATTCCTGCGCAGTTACAGGTGACTGCCTTGGTACCAAGCATTGGACAGAAAAACACATGGCAAGCTGTAGATCAGCCCCTCAGCTTTCACACAAGGCTGCTGTGAAGGAACTGACCCTGCAGACACCTGTGGAGCTCAGCACTGGATAGCAGCACCCAGCTCAGCGTTTCCAGCCTGCCCAGCTTCCTGGGGACCACACCACGCTGGCTCAGCCTTTATTTTTAGGTTCTCCTTATCACTAAGGAGTCGGCTGCCAGCTGCTCCCTTCAGTACAGCGCAGGAGAAATAATCAGCCCCAGCAGCGAGCACACTGGCAGCAGAGCTGGGGCTGGCAAGCCAGGTGAGTATGAACCCTGCTGCCCTCAGCTTGGGGGAGGCTCCCCGGAGCACAGGCATCCCCCTGGGTGCTCACTATGTTCACACGCAGCACGTCCCTGCAGAAAAACAGTGTTTCATTTGCAACTGCTATGGAAAAGGACTGGAAAACCATCCGTGTGCAAAGCCATATCCAGCAAAGAAGTCCTCAGTACAGTGGTTTAGGATGTTTTGTGCACAGAGCTCGTGGGCTGTGCCTCAGTTCTGCTCTGGGCAGAGCTGCCAGGCGTCGCTGCTCTGCCTGCTGGAGCCCAAACAGTGCTGGCTCAGGATCACCTGCCTTGGCTGAGTGCTTGGAAGAAGGAGTTTGGAGCAAGCTGGGGAAGAAATAGAGAGGGCATCTTTGGGCATGCAGCAGGGACCCTGGGCTGTGATGCACAGCCACTGGTGGGCACAGGTCACCCTAAAAACAGCATAGGAATGTTGTTCCCAAATAAAGTGGGGATCATGCAGCATACCCCATGGACAAAGTAGTCTCCACTGTACACTGAAAGTTAATGAAGAAAGTTGTGTTTCCACATAGTACAAGAGCTCAGGAAAGCACAGTGCCAGGCAGTGCAGAAAGATCGGAGATCTCCAGTGGGATCATGACTATGTGTGTGTCTCAAACAGCAAATACAAACATGGCTAAATGCTGAGGTTCAGCAGGGCTGTTGGTAGGAGGGCCAGAGTGGGAAGCATGGGTTGTGGCAGGAGCAAACTTAGCTTAGCCACCTCCAAGCAGTCAAGAGCTGTAGCTGCAGAGAGTAGAGGCAGAAGTTGCTCTGAAAATGAAGCTACAGCCTGGGATGTCCAGGGAGGGAGGTGCCCCACAAGCGAAGTGTTTCTGGCCATGAGTTCTGAAGAAGGTAAGGTGAAAAAAGTGTTTCAGAGAGGCTTAGGGAGCTTCTGCATCACCTCCTAGAGGAGCCCAGGAAAAGCCACCTCCTCCAGCAAAGATCTCCTGCTTTGGGCCAACACGAGGGAGGGAGAGAGAAAGCTAAAACCCCACTGAAATCACAGGAGGTCCCTTGTGGTTCCTGGCTCAAGCTGACGTAGATCTATTTCAGCTGAATACAAGATTATCTTGACAGCTTGAAAGCTGTTCTTGGGCACAGCTCATGCACAACACATGTAGCTATGGGAGACATTAAATCACAGCCTGGTGGACATGGGATACCAAATAAGTGAAGAGATAAGAGACAATAACACAGGTGTGAGTCACTTTGGCAAATGCCTTCAGGATGGCAATTCAAGGCCTCATTATTATAGCCACACCACAAGCAAGGCTTGATTAATGGATGATTCCGTGGACTTTGAATTGCTACCACATCCTGTGGCACCTCACAACTTTCAGTAGAGTTCAGAGATGTCAGGCTGATGGACAAGTCACAATGCCAGGATCACAGAGACTCTAGGTCCAAAGCTGTCCCATCCTAGAGTGAGAAGCAACAACTCCACCTCCAAGAAACAAGGCAGAGCACAAGTTATATTCAACACAACTTCTGGGCAGCTAAGGGAATTCCAGATCAGCAAGACTTTGAACCTCCCTGGTGGTCTGCACTTTCCAAAGGTGGCAAATATACAGCAGCTTCTGCAGCCAGCAAGTTCTTCATCCATTCCCTGTTCAAGCCTGACCCATCTAGTCAGCCTTCCCATAGCCCCATCCCTTGGGCAAAAGCGAAATTCTGCTGGTTCTGCCTTTCATCCTGCTCCTTCAGTCAGACACCATGCTTTCCTTCTCTTCTCCCCTGCACAGAGCTGAGTCAGCAAAGGGGAGAGGACAAGAAAAACTGTGGAAAGAACACAGAATTGAGGCAGCATGCAGATGGAAAACTGTCCAGGTTGAGCCCCAGGATGGGGCTAGGGAGCAGCTGGAACGTAAGTGTGCTCAGGGAACCAGATCAGACTGCAGCAAGACCTTTCTCAGGAATTGAGGATGTAGTGTGAATGGGAAGCTCCCACATGGCCAGGCAGCAGTTGTCCACACCATTGAGTCTGTAGGCACACAGTAAGCCCAGCAGGCTGCTCTCTGGGTTGTGGAAATCGAGGTGGATCAGAGTCCTCAAAGCAGCTCTTGAGGATTGTCTATGCTATGACCTGTGAGACTTGTTAGTGGGGTGTGGATACTCTATCAGGGCTTATATTTTATCATATCACTTAGAGCAGCCCTGGTATCAGCAATGCTTAGGCAAGAGGCATCTCTGGTTCTGCACGTAATGGTTCTTTTTCAGCCTTGCTGGGGCCAGCCCTTTTATCAGGTGGCTCAGCTGTGCCCTTGGACCAGCTCTCCCAATGAGAAAGTCTTTAAATGGTGAGAAGTGAAGGTGCCAGCATTTAACTCAACTGCTTCTCTTAATTTTTGCTTTCTTGCCAGTCCTCTTGTTTTACAGACAGGACATATCACATTTTCTAATTGCTTTTGGATTCTCTGGCCAGGCCCAGCACACGGGTTTCCGCCATTAATAACAGACATGGAGCCATATCTCCACCAGTGTCTACCTCCCCTGCCCATTGCTACCTCCCCTTCAGGTGTATCTCTGCCAGAAAAGATTTGGGATCTGTGGCAAACTCCAAGGCTTCCTGATTGCCTTTGGCCCTCCTCTGCTGGTCTCCAACCCCAACAGAGTGACTATTTGCTTGCTCAGTGCAAGTTTATCCTGGAAGCCCTCATCGATACTCAGCCACATTCGTCACTTGAGTCTCTGCAGATCCTCTGCCAGTTCAGGTGGGGTTTCTTGCTTTCTCCCTTTTCACCCAGTTCTGAGCTCTGTTTGGGCCAGCTCAAAGGGATGCCTGGCTCTAAGCCACACATCAAGAGCTGGTATCAGATCTGGATCACTGAGTCTCTTTTTTTATAGGGATAAGTTTGGCAGCAATTGGTCCACTCAAGCTGACTGCAAAAACCTCTCCTCCCTGCTGGTTTTCCCAGCCATTCATTGCACTGGGATTCTAAACCAAGCCAGGGGAGCCTCCTGGGGAGATTTCACTTGAGGGAATGGTCTCTGAGCTCATGTGGGAAGAACAGTTCTGCATGTCCTGTACCAGCACGAACCACTTACTGCAGATGTCAGATCCTGCCCATCTTCACCTCCTAGGACTCTTTCTGGCTGGGACTCATGCAAATCTTCCATGAAAACCTCCAAAGCAATCTTTAGCACTTCTGATGAGGTCTCTATTGCTTTCTCTACAGCTCCTCTCCATTCCTGGGGCTCCTCTGGATCTTTTTTTGCAAATATTCCCATTGTATGTCTTAATTTCTTTCCCCAACTGTATCAGCTTACAGAGGGCTCCCTCCAGTTGTGCATACACTTAGCCAAACTCAAACTGTTAGAAGGAAACATTAACAATTGGTTCAGATATTTCTTTCTCATAATCTTAGTTGTTTACTGGAAAGTGCGCACAGGATCCTGCAAATGTTGAGCATCAAATCACAAAGAAAACTCACTGTATTGACAACCTCCAGCTTTTTCTGAGCCACTGCTCTTCCCAAAAAGTTCTCTTTTGGGGAATTCTGCTATCCTGTTCCAGCCTAACAAATGCCAGAGCACGCAGTTGCCTCTTCATGCTGCTGATACTCCAGTGAATGCAGTAGGCGACTGCAACAAGTGAAGAGTCACAGCAAAAATGACACCATTCACAAAACAGATCTTTACAAGATACCACTTTTTGAAGAAAACCTGTATTAGTGAAAGGACAGGGCAACAGGAGATGAGACAGATGAGTGTGCACTGTATGCATCAGTAAGAACACACTGTAGGTTCAGGATATGCTACAGCAAACTAAAATACCACATGGCTGACCTGGTCAGCTATGCTAGGCCTGCTCTGTACTGAGCCTAAGCCAAGGGGATCAAAGAAATTTGCACATTCTCTTTTTTTTTTTTTAAGTGTAAGTGTGGTACAGCCTGTTCCATAAAGTTGGGCATAGATCATGGAGATGTCCTCTCTGGAGGAATGAACTCTTCACATTTCTTGGTTATTGTTCCAATGATTTTTCTTTTTCCAATTAGCTAAAAAAAACAACAAACATCATAGATGAAAGCCACTGTGCTGCAATCAGTACTGCAAGTGAATTCTAGTAATTCACAGTGAACTACCTTACAAGACAGAAGTAGCAAGTCCTTGTCCATTTAAGCAAAGGAAATTCCTGATTAAACTTGTAAGAAACCAGGCTATTGCTAAGGATGTGCACAGTTCGTGTACACAGAAAAGCCAGCTGCTACCTTAAAACACCGCCAAAATTCCCAAGAAGGGTTAGCATCCACAGATACCTTGTAGATAAAGCATTCAAAGGTCTAGGGCACTGTTCTGTCCCTTATTCTTTAGGATTCATACTTAATTTTGTTACAGACAGCATCACAGTGTTGGTGGGAAAAGGCCTCTTAGGGACCTGCTCACCTGGAGGTGCCCTGGTCCCCCCTCCTGGCAAGGAGGATGAAATCAGGGAGGACCAAGCAGCCAGTGGTTTCATACAATCACATCCTCAGGTGCTGGCAACAGCAGACATCTCACCCTGGCAAATGGCAGGCTCATCCTCTGGGCCCTTAGAATGTCTCAGTGGATAAAAGCCAGTGGCTTTGCCCAAAGAGTCCTTGTCCTTCTCAAGCACTCTCAGAAGCTAAGGAGGACAAGGAGCATGGCACTTCCTGTTCATGCAGGGGGAGAGAGCAGCCTCACATCTCCTGAGGCCACAACTGTGGGCACCCACGGGTGCCTTCTGACCAGGTGAAGGGTAACCATAGGCTGATCCATTAACATGGGGGCTACTAGTCACAGGACTGGGATGTTCAAGAGGCCACAACAGCAGTAGGAGAGGGATCAGTGGATCCCACAAGACCCTCACGTCAGCCAATGTCTGCAGGAACATGGAGGGAATCCAGTCTCTTTCTGGGTTACTTTGCCCTCTGAATTTGTCTCCTCTGGGGCAGGATGCCCTGTGCACAAGGACCACACGTTGGTCAGAACCAGGGCAGAGCCCACCATCCACACACAGCCCAGGACTGCAGCTCACAGCAGGTCCGTGACCCTGTGCATGCGTGGTGACGTGGTGTCAAGCTCAAGAACGGCCCATGGGCCATGACCACAAGTAGCACCGTGAGCCGTGCTGCCCCATCCTCCAGCACCCCCGGCAGAGAAGAGGGCTGAAGGGTTCCTGATGCTCCTGGGAAGGCAGTGTGGTGTGGCAGGCAAGAAAGGCCCCAGCAAGCTGGCCCTGCAGCTGGCCCTGGAGAGCATTGCTCGCTGTGCCTAGCCATCAGCGCTGCCCAGCACGTGCCACGCTCGCTCTGTGTCTCCCATTCAGCAGCCCCTGCAGTGCTGCTAAATGCAGAGTGTCTTTCCAGGCCTGCTCCTTGCCAGCAGGCTCTGTGTGAGGCCAGCGCAGTTTGCTCGCATAAGACAACAGAAAGTGATTTTTACACTTGACAACAATGAAGTGTTCTTGCATATAACAACAAATACTTGCCAAACTGATGCCTGTTGGAGAAGCCCTTAAATCCATCAGCTGCCTCCCACCCCATCCCAAGGGGGGCATATGATGATCTGCCCGTGTTCTGGTCCTGCCTGGCAGGGGACGTTCTGGGTGAGATGTTCATGCCCTGTGGGACAGCGGCCATCCCAAACCACAGGGGGGAATGCAAGCCAACAGATGTTGTTATGGCTTGATGGTGGAGAGGAAGATGGGGAGGGCTGAGAGGAGGAGAGTTGGGCAAGGTCTGCATGAGGAACCCCAGCTCCAGCGAAGGCCGTGTCGTCAGGGTGAAGCTGAGCCTGGCATCCGACCACCTCACACCAAGGGCACTGCACAGGGACAGGCAGGGGCCAGCCCAAGCTGCGCTGTCATGACTGGGCATTGCAAATGACATCAGACAGGCTTTCCAAGAACGTTTGGAATATCTGATTTCTTTCCCATTCCAGTAGTGCCATAGAGCCGAGATCCATTGGACCAGCCTCAGCCTAGTTTGCTGCACTTCACGCCATGCCACGGGGCTGGGAATATTGCTGGAAAACTGATTTGGCTGGATTTTATCATAACTGCCAGTCTGGAAATTGCAGGTACATTTTGTAATGTCCCTCAGGGCCAGAAGTGATTCCCACCTTACAGGAGACACAACCCAAGCAATGCTGAAAGATAGCCTGGCACTGCCAGAAGCCCATCTAGAGCAGAAGCTGCACCTGATCTAAGGGCCTGTCCAAGTAATTGCAAAAAAAAAAAACAACAAAAAAAGACCCAAGCATAAATAATAAAACCCAGAAACTGCACATCAGGAATTTCAGACTGAACAAATCGAACAGCATCACTTCTCATCGCTTTTTTAAAGGTGTATCTTTCCTGGTCTTTAGCTGGAAAAACACCACTGATAAACCACTTGCATTCAAACAAAGCCACTTGGTTTTGATTATGATACATTCAGTGAAATGATGATGGTAACAATGATTATTTTTCCAAAACAGATTTTTCCCTGTGTAAAACACCCATTTCAGTGAAACCCTCTTGTTCAGTGCCTGCTGTGAGGAGCTGTGGAGGTGGCTGATGACCAAACCCTGGGGCCTCGGGGTAGGCAGCCTCTCATACCAGGCACACTGTCACACTGCCACATGTTGGCTTTCCTACTGGGGCCAGCCCCAGCTTCGCCCCATGCATGGCAGCAGCAGCCCATGGTGCTCTGTTAGCGGATATGGATTCCCCCTCCTCCCGCACAGTGCTCACCCTGGCTATGGCTAAGAGCACTCAGGCAAATATCCACAGGTCACATTTATAAATTTAGAATATATTTATAGTGTGATCATATATTGCATTTTTTTTTTAAGTTTATGATTACATTTAAAATATAATTTCTGCACTCAACCAGAGATGGACTTCAGCGGGACACAGAGATGCTTCAGCTGGACTCAGTACAGCAAAGTGTGAGTTTGCCATCCCTGCCATGATACCAACAGCACAGGAACACACGGCCCAGGGCATCGTGTGGGTGTGCATACAGTATACGCCCCACTCCTAAATGTCTGGCCTATAAATGCCAGAATCTTCCCGTACGGAACTAAAAACATTTATTCTGGAAGAGCCCAGAGACTCATGGCTAAAGGCAATAAATACACATTTAATTTCATAGCTAATGCCCTGTCCAGGGTAAAACACTCATTTTTAATATCGTTGCCTGCGACCTGACATTACCAACAAGATGTCGCAATACAATATCTGAGTCACTGCGCGGGAGATAATGGTATTTTCTTGAGTTCAATCTGGAGGAGAGCTGGACCCATTAATCAGACTTGAAAAAGCGATGCCAGAGAGTCTGCCAGAGAGTCTGTCTGGCCTTCTCCAAGCACGTTACATGACCCAGGGCTGCAGGGAGAGGGGGGAGAGCGTGAGTAGACCTGGATGTTACAGTGGGAGCTCTGCTGGCCTACAGGCACTGCCTTCTTGGGGTCAGCCAAGAGGCTCCTGAGTTTGGGGTGCAGCCACAAGGGAGCAGCCGCATTCCTCCAGCTCTGCCTTTGCTTTCATGCTGCCCCACTGTATAACCCTCAGCACGGCCAGATGGGGAGTTCTGGTGGCATGGAGGAACTGGTGAATGTGAAAGGTCAGCAGGCTGAGAGTCCCATGGCTGAATGTCCCAGGGGCCAACCACAGAATGCAACAACATTTGGTGGAGGGACTGAGACAGCAATGTCCATCGTGGACAGGTCAATAAACATTCCTAGGTAGGGACATGCTGAAGGAAAATCATGAGGAAACATCCCATGGAAGGAATACTGCCATTAAGAGCATGATCAGGTCTTGTATGTCTTCACAAGGGAGAAAGCTGAGCAAGAGATGGATAGGGACAGGAAGGGAAGCCTGCCCGGGCTGCCTTGAGCTCTGGGAGTGCTAATGGAGCTCAAGAGGACTGGAGAAAACCAGAAGCTCTCCTGGGAATGACGGTCTTTCTTTTCTGCAGGCAGGCAGCAGTGGCTCCAGTCATCCTGCAGCACCAGTGTGGGAGGCAGACCTCTCTGGCAGAGAGCTCTTGGCAAAAACAGGATCTGTGCAGAAATATGCAATGCACTTTTAACACTGAGCACTATTGGTCCATTGGACCAACTTGCCTAGGATGCAGAAGATTTGCTTTCAGCCGAAAGGCTTTAATTCAAGATTGGGTATCTCACTGTAAAATAAATGTTTTTTCTTGACCGGAATTTACAGAGGGATGCAGCAATCAGCAAATGAAAGTCCCTGGCCTGCTGTGCAGATGTCAGAGTAGATGATTCCTTCTGCTATGAAAGCCAATAAATGGCTCTGCAGAAAGTCAAGGCGTGAATGAAAATTGACTCATAAGAATGAGATACATCAACTCCTGTCACTGTACCTCCAGAGGCAGTGTGCCATTTCTGGGAAGAGCAGAGGCTGCAAGACAGAGCTCAGAACACCCTGGGATCTAAGTCAGAGGAGGGATGAAGGAAAGCACCATGTTTGTCAAGGCTCCATACAACCCAACAGCCTTGATGGGGAGGTACAGAGATAGAGACTGTGTTGAAACCTCATTACCTGGCTGGTACCCTAGTAGTGGGCATGACCTCAGACTGTAGAGTTGTGCAGAGAGACCCAGTTCTACAGTCTGAATGGCCAGCTGCAATTTATGTAGAGTTATCCCCAGCACCATAATTAAGAGAAGATGAGAGTCCACAGACCACAGTCTGAGCCCTGCACACGTTTCAGTAAAAAGCAAGAGATTGAGGATGGACGCCCATTTGCAGATAATTCCACAGGACACATCGGTGACTCGCCATGACCCAGACACTCTTCTGCTCCCTGAGCTGAGTGATGCACTAGATATGGCAGAAGGAAGGGATGCCATCCAGAGGGACTTGATAAACTCAAAATGTGGGCCCTTGTGAACCTAATGTTCAACAAGGCAAAGTGCAAGGTTCTGCACTTGAGTCGCGGTAATTGCAGTAAACAGACTGCGGAAGCACTCCTTGAGAGCAGACCTGCTGAGAAGGACTTGGGGGTCCTGGTAGATGAAAAACAACATGGGCCAGCAGCGTGCACCTGCAGCCTGGAAGGTCAGGGGCTACTGTGGGCTGCATCAGAAGAGGGCTGGACAGCAGGACAAGGGAGGGGATTGTCCCTCTCTACTCTGCCCTCCTGAGGCCCCAGCTGGAGTACTGCGTCCAGGTCTGGGACCCCAGCACGGAAAAGATAGTGAGCTTTTGGAGAGGGTTCAGAGAAGGGCCACGAGGATGCTCAGAGGGCTGGAGCACCCGTCCTATGAAGACAGGTTTGAAGGAACTGGGCTTGTTCAGTCTTGAGAAGGGAAGGCTGGTGGAAGACCTCAGTGTGGCCTTCCAGTATTTCAAGGGAGTTTAGTAACACGAGGGAAATCATTTTTTTACACTGGTAAGTAGTGATACGACAAGGGGGAATGGCTTTAAACTTAAGAGAGATTTGGATCAGATGTCGTGGGAAACTTCTAACAGAGAGAGAGGTGAGGTGCTGGAACAGCCTGCCCAGAGAGGCTGTGGATGCTCCAAACCTGGAGGTGTTCAAGGGGAGCTTGGATGGGGCCCTGGGCAACATGACATACTATGTGATCCACCGATCGGGAACCCTGACTGCAGTGGGGGCCGTGGAAGTTGAGCTTTGTTCCAACCCAAAACATTCTATGATTCCAGCACCCTATGAATCTAAGATTCTGTGATCTACGGCCATCTGCCTGCCATGATTCTATGAGCTGAGCACCTCAGCAGGGACATTCTCACCATAGGCATCCTCCTCAGAATAACTGACAAATGCTCGTTCAAAAGTTTTGTCAATGAAACGTGGTATTCTGGACACCAAATTCATTATTTCAATATGCAATGTTCATTTCCCATTAGAAAAAAAAATGAAATGAAATAAAATAAAATAGAATAAAATAAAACAAAATAAAATAAAATAAAATAAAATAAAATAAAATAAAATAATTTTAAAAAAAATGAAGTTGGATTCTCAGTTAAACCTGAACAACTTCAAAGTGATTAAAGAAAGATGTTAGGGGAATGCGGAGAACTTTTAAAAGATTTCATAGAATCACAGAATGGCCTGGATTGCAAAGGAGCACAATGCTCATCAGTTCCAGCCCCTGCTGTGTGCAGGGACACCAAATAGCAGACCAGGCTGCCCAGAGCAACATCCAGCCTGGACTTGAATGCCAGCAGGGATGGGGCATCCACAGTGGGACGGAATCCCACCCCACATCTAACTCAAATCTCAGCAAGCGGTGGCGACGGGGCAGGCACAGAGCAATGCCTGTGTCACCACGGCACCGTGTCACAGAGGCGCACTGTGACCTCAGCGGAGAGGGGCTGACCCCAGCGGTCACGGAACCCCCCACTGCCACTCTCGAGCTACCTTGGCAGGTAAGGCAGCAGGCTCCCTCTGCTCCTGGCACGGCGGCCCTCCAGGGGATGCCAGTGCCCCAGATCTCACCCCAGCGCCCATCTGGGCATTTCTCCACAGAGAGAATTTCTCCACGGATGCCGACGGTGCTTCCGACACCCGACGCGATTATCCCTGGATCCGTTGTGCGTCCACTGGCCACTGCTGCAATGCAGACCAACAGCAGCGGAGCAGTGCCAGTGTCGACCCAAACCCTCCCTGTCCCCAATGTCACCTACGTGGTGCCTCAGGCTTCTGTCTGGCCTGGGGCACCAGGTGTCCAAGGACAGGGAGCGCAGCTCCCACCTGGGGGGATGCCCCCAGCAGTGGTTCAGCTGCCACCTGGGGGGCTCTCCCAAGTGGTTCAGCTGCCACCTGGGGTGATGGCCCAAGTGGTGGGTCAGCTCCCACCTGGGGGGGTCCCCCAGGTTGTGGGTCAGCTCCCACCTGGGGGGATTCCCCAGGTTGTGGGTCAGCTCCCACCTGGGGTGATGCCCCAAGTTGTGGGTCAACTCCAGCCTGGGGTGGTAACCCAAGTTGTGGGTCAGCTCCCACCTGGGGTGATGCCCACAACAGTGGTTCAGCTCCCACCTGGGGGGGTCCCGCAAGTTATGGGTCAGCTGCCCTCTGGGGGGGTCCCCCAGGTTGTGGGTCAGCTCCCACCTGGGGCAGTCCCCCAGGTTGTGGGTCAGCTCCCATCTGGGGGGATTCCCCAAGTGGTGGGTCAGCTCCCACCTGGGGGGATTCCCCAAGTGGTGGGTCAGCTCCCACCTGAGGGGATTCCCCAAGTGGTGGGTCAGCTCCCACCTGGGGGGATTCCCCAAGTGGTGGGTCAGCTCCCACCTGAGGGGATTCCCCAAGTGGTGGGTCAGCTCCCATCTGGGGGGATTCCCCAAGTGGTGGGTCAGCTCCCATCTGGGGGGATTCCCCAAGTGGTGGGTCAGCTCCCATCTGGGGGGATGCCCACAACAGTGGTTCAGCTGCCAACTGCGGTGGTCCCTCAAGTTGTGGGTCAGCTGCCCTCTGAGGTGATGCCCCAAGTCGTGGGTCAGCTCCCACCTGCGGGGAAGCCCCCAGCTGCGGGTAAGCGACCACGTGGGAGGAAGGCCCCAGCTGTGGGCAAGCAGCCACGTGGGGGGAAGCCCCCAACCGTGGGTCAGCTCCCACCTCAGGGGGTGCCTCCCATTGTGGTTCAGCTCACTCCTGAGGGGCTGCCCACTATTTTGGGACATCTCCAACCTGGAGGGAAGCAGTTACCCCTGCTCTTGCTCCTACCCGGGGGCATGAAGCCGGGTATGCCTCCCCCCAATGCCCCTGCCCACTGCTGGGATCATCCCCCGGTGGCAGGGACGATGCAGCCCCAGCAGCCGATGGGGCTGCAGCCCGGGGCCGCGTTGCATGGGCAGCCCCCGCAGCCCGCAGGCAGCTGCCCGCTGCAGGCTGCCAGCCAGCCCGGCCCCTCCACTGTCCTCCAAGGACCTCCGGTGCAGCAGCGGGTGCGCCTCGTGCCCGGCACCCTGCCCACCATCTTAGAGCAGCCCGAGGAGCCGGAGGACCAGGGGCAGCCAGCACCCATCGGCGTGTGCCCCCATCCCAACGCGGCTCCGCTCAGCTGCAGCATCGCAGCGCTGGAATCAGGTGGTGAGTTTGGGGGCTGCAGAGCGGGCGGCAGGCTGGCCGCACCGGGTGGCTGTGGGAAAGATGGCATTGCCTCACGGCGCATTTTCTTGCTTCCCAGCAGCGACAACCAGCTCTGACATCCCGGAGGACATCACTGACATTGGTGACCTCCTGGCTTGGATAAACAGCGGTGAGTTTGGGGGCAGCAGAGCTGGTGGGGGAGTGTTTGCACCCATTTGGTGTGGGAAAGCTGGCCTTAACCCTGTGGCGATTTTCTTCCTCTTCCAGAAGTGGCACCCAAAGAGGTCCCGGACAACATCCCGGGCACGGATGAGGACTCGGCCAAGTGCCCAGCCCCTGCCTGCACCCCCAGCGGGTACCAGCAGAGCGCTGGCAGCATCCGAGCCACCAAGAGGAAGCTGCCGCAGAGCCAGGATGCTCCAGAACAAAAGCACTCGCGCTAGGCGAAGCTGGGTGGGCTCAGCCAACACGGGAGCATCGGCAGAAACCGGCCCACGTGGTGCAGCAGGAGACACGGCCACAGCAGGAGACACAGCCAACAAATAAGGCTACCTGTAGCCCTGGGCTCCTCGCCGGCCCTCGCACAGAGCAGCGGCAGTGCTCCAGGGGCACCGGCACCGGCCCCAGCCCAACCCCTCCAAACCTGGGCTGTCCACCAACAACACCTTGGACGGCGACAGTGTGGGACTCCATCACATTATGTTATGTTATGGTATTTTATGTTATTTTATGTTCAATTACATTAAATTATTTAAATTATTCAATGTGTCATATCCTCTTTGCTACGACGACCTGCAGTTGTTTATGCAGCACTTCCCCCAGAGCCCTGTGCCCACCTGCAGGGCAGGACGGGGCAGCGCACAGGGCTGTGTCCCAGGGCTGCTCCCAGCAGCCCCATCCCTCCCCTCCAATGGCCTCTCCAAAATCCTCCTCCTCCTCAGTCAGCACCACTGGGAATGTAGGGATGGTAAACAGTTGGGGTGGGATTGTGGGAGAGCTGGGGTGGCTCAGCCTGCAGGAGAGCAGGCTCAGGGGGATCCCAGGCAAGGCCACCAGTCCCTGCAGGGAGGTGCAGAGAGGATGGAGCCCAGAGGCACTGGGCAACACACTGAGGCACAGCTGTGGTTGCAGCAAGACAAGAACTGCAGCTCCTCCTCACTGGTGGTCTACATCACCGTCACTGCTGACAGTGCCCCATCCCGGCTGCCCGGCTGTGGGCTGGAAACACCCTGCCATTGCCATCCCCTGAAGAAGAGTGCAGAGGAAGCAGATGAGGTGCCCAGAATGAGTGGCCTGGGTTGCAAAGGAGCACAATGCTCACCCAGTTCCAAGCCCCTGCTGTGTGCAGGTCGCCAACCAGCAGCCCAGGCTGCCCAGAGCCACATCCAGCCTGGCCTTGAATGCCTGCAGGGATGGGGCATCCACAGCCTCCTTGGGCAACCTGTTCCAGTGCCTCACCACCCTCTGGCTGAAAACTTCCTCCTAATATCCAACCTAAACCTCCCCTGTCTTACTTTAAAACCATTCCCCTTGTCCCATCACCATCCACCCTTGTAAACAGCCGTTCCCCCTCCTGTTTCTACGCTCCCTTCAGGCACTGGAAGGCCACAGTGAGGTCTCCCTGCAGCCTTCTCTTCCCCAAGCTCAACAAGCCCAGTTCCCTCAGCCTTTCCTCACACAGAGCAGCTCCAGCCCTCTGCTCATCTCACTGCCCCGTCCACCAACGCCGTCACTCCACCATAGAAGGCCGCCACATCGCTCAGGCACCATCTGCCCTTGGCGCAGCCACGCTGGCGGTCTCCAATCACTCCTTCCTGCTGGATGTGCCTTAACACAGCTTCCAGGAGGATCTGCTCCATCATCTTCCCAGGCACAGAGCTGATGCTCGCTGGCCTGTAGTTCCCTGGGTTTTCCTTTCTCCCTTTCTTAAAAATAGGGCTGATGTTTCTCTTTTTCCAGTCACCAGGAACTTCACAGTTTGGGACTAAATGTCTGAAACTTCAATTGCCAAAAGAGAGACGATGCTTCACAGCTCTGGACTTTAGGCAAGCCCCGCTTTATCCAAATTAATACACATTTTGACAAAACAACAACAACAACAACAACAACAACAAAACTTTTCATGAAAACATCTTTTCTAAGGAACAATTCTCATTTCCCAGTTCTGTGACCCTGAAATGCATGCCAAATGTCTCTAAGAGTCAGTGTTTTATTTTATTTAACTGAGAAGCAGAATGGCTGTAAAGTGAGTATTTTAAGTGAAGCTCTGTTCTGAAAATATATCCACTTAATGCTAAAAAGATTTGGTTTCACAGAGCTGAAAACAATTATGAAGCGAATCAATTGGGAGAAGTATTTAATCAGAAAAATGTGAATGCTAAGTGGGAATTGTTGAAAAACATTTTACGTGTTGCCCCAAAACCACAATCCCACAATTGAGAAAGAAGGCAACACTGGTTAAAAAAAAGACTCTGGCTTGTGAAAGAAGTGAAGACAACTGTGAAAAATAAGAAAACCATATATAACTTAAGAAAGGGGAAACTGATAATAATGAATGAGAAGTGAGAAACTGTAGAAAACTGATAAGGAAAGCCAAGAGCTGAAGACAATGTACGCAGTGCAAACCTGAAGCTGATGAGAAGCAATTTCTCAATATAAAAGGAATAAATATAGCTCTTCTGAAGTTGTTTGTGTTAGTCTGTCTCTGGATGGAGGCACTAGAACAGTCAACAGCAATAGAGGAAGGCGACGTTTGCCAACGTTTGTGGAGTTTTTGGCTGAGCCAGACCCTGGCAGGCCGGTCAGCGGGCGGCAGCTCTGGGCAGGCAGCTCTGAAGGCTGCCACAGCGCGGCGGGTGGGGATTTCAGCTGAACAAATACAGCGAATGCTAATTGACACAGACTTATGGAGAACAGGACTTGTTAGACAAAGACTCATCTTTTTTGTGAAATTACAAGTTTGATTGATAAAAATAATATTGGTGGTGTAATAGACTTAGACTTCTGCAAGGCAATTGCCTTGGTACTGTATGACATTTTGATTAAGAAACTAGAACAATACACAATCAACATGGCACATATTAAATAGATTAAAAGCTGGCGGGGTAACGTGTCTCAGAGGCAACTGCAAATGGGAACTCCTCACCCAGCAGGGGTGGATTTAGTGGAGTTCCCCAGGGGTCGGTTCTTGGCCCGATGCTATTCAACGTTTTTATCAATGATCTGAACAAATATTAAATCATCTGTAGTAAAGTTTGTTGATGACACAGAGATTGTGAGACTGGCAAATAGAGAAGAAGCCAGATCACTGATACAGAATGGCCTGGGTTGCTGGTTAAACTGGGCACGAGCAGGTTGTCAATATCGCCAAATATAGTCACACATCTTGGAACGAGAACGCAGATCATGGGTCACGCATACAAGGCAGGATGCTCTGTCCTGGGAAGTGGTGGTTGTGAATCTCTGGGTGGTTTGGTAGAGTTGGGACTGCACCCTCCTCACAAGTGAAGGTGCCCCAAAGGCTCATCACGCCTGGAAGAGCTGGGGGGAAATCAGATGTTCAGACGAAATTCAGATGAAACTACATGCCCCTGCCTTTGGGTGCCTGTGCCAGCCAGCAGCTGGCTGCAGTGCTCAGCAGGACATTGAGAGAATGGGAGAAGAGCCATGAAGATGGTAATAAAGAGAATTGACCTTGCAGTGAGAGGCCCTGAAAGCTCAATCTAATCTGCTAGCCAAAAAGCAGGCTGTGGGGTATACAGACCACGTCTGTTTTCCCACCGAAGACTCTCCAACACAGCAGAGTCTTACTACAATCTGATGTCCAGAAGCTGAAGCTAGGTGAACTGGAAGTAGTAACGTGGCACAGTATTACTGGCATACCAGAAAAGGTAATGAACCACTGCAAGAATTCACTTGGGCACTGTGGGAATCTCCATCATTAGCAGATGTTACACCATGCTTGGTTGCTTGCTGTGATTCGAGCAGGAGAAAATCAGGGCTCAGATTATACCTGGTAGCCAGAGCAGATAATCACAATGATATCCGCAGTCTTCATAGTTCAAGCAGCTCCAAAAAGGCACTTTGAAAAGAGTTTCATCACTATTGCTGACTGCCTGTACCTGCAGGTGGGACGGAGTCCTGCTGTTCCCTTTCAGCCATGCACCGCTGATAACAAAAGCTTCAACGTAACATTTATTCTGGAGACGTGTTTGTCACACAAAATAAACAAACAAATAAGAATTCCTAGACCTGCAGTGATCTTTGGAGCCAAAAGAAGTGGATTGATGCAGCAGCTGAATTAAACCATGAAGCACAGCAGAAGTGACCTCTCTTCTTCCCAAGACTTGTCCCTTAGGAGCTCATGTGCTTTGAATTCGGTTGAGACGTGGTGACCTGATGGAACTGAGCTACTCGATGGGCCCAGGGATGCCCAGGGTCTCCAACATCAGCATTTAGAGGAGAAAAACGGTCTGAAAGTATGAGTTCTGAATTTAGGAATGGATGGGCAGCTGGAAGGTGCACCTCGTGCTGAGCAAACTCTTCCCATCTCACACCAGGGTGACTGTAGCCTCTATCTTACTTTGCCATTTGCCGCTTTAATTGCTCTGGTTTTTCTTTCATTACTGCCCTTCTCCATCATTCTCCAAATTAACTTTTTTTTCCCCCAAAAAATATCAAGCTTGTGTTCTTGACCATACTCCTTTAGAAAAGAAAAATTCTCTTTTTTTTTTTTTTTTTTTCCTTTTTTTTTTTCCATTCAAGCATAACTCAGAACTGGGCTTCCTTGCAAAGCTTGGCTCTGTGTGCTCCTGTTTGAGCTCCAGCCTCCCCTGATCCCAAGGCTCTGTGCTGAGGTCAGCCTGCTCTGGCACTCCCACACCTGGCTGAGGAGCGCAGTTCTTCCTGCGTTAAGTATATGTCTAAAGTAGGGCAGATCATTCTGGGGCCAATGTTTGGGTCACAGTCACAATTCTGCACTACAGGAGAACTAAAAAGACTAATTATAAGATGCTCATCAGCACACAGCACTTAAAAAAAAAAAAAAAGGAAAAAAGAAACTGATACAATTAAACAACAGAAAAAAGTACTGAGGAAAAGTTGAAAGGGGAGATTCACGCTGGATATTAGGAAAAAGTCTTCTACAGAGAGGGTGGTGAGGTGCTGGCACAGGTTGCCCAGAGATGCGGTGGGTGCCCCATCCCTGGAGACACCCAAGGTCAATTTGGATGGGGCCCTGAACACTGACGGAGCTGTGGGTGTCCCTGTTCGTTGCAGGGGAGTTAGACAAGATGACCTTTAAAGGTCCATTCCAACTCTAAGGATTCTATGACTCCACGATTCCACAATTCACTATCTAGCAAAGCCAATTACTGCACAAAGAGGCTGCTGGCCAGAGACTGCTGTCACTTAAATCCCCAACCCTGAAGCAGCACACAGCACCTGGAGCCAGCGGGAGCAGCATCTGCCCTGCGACTGAAAACCTCCGGGTGCTGCTCCCAAGAGGATTGTGAGGACTTCAGAGCCCACACCCTGCACATACCACAGCATGGCGATAAGCATGGCCATGGGATCCCGACAGAGAGCCAAATCTTGCTTCACTTCATCGAGGCTCCAAGAACCCCGAAGAACAGGTGGAAACAGGCAGCTCGCAGAACAGTCAGTAGAGGTTCTTTATCCACGCTGCAGTAACAACGCAGAGGAGGAGGGGAGGAGAACCTGCTCCTGGAGCCCAGCACAGCTGCTTGGCCCTCGTCCTGCCTGCATGAGCCCCCTGCCTGCTGCCCAGCCCTGGGGAAGGGGCAGGAAGAAGGAGGCATCTCTTGCCTTCCCAGGGAGAGGCCAGGCTAACCCGCAGCTTCCCCACTGCCGAACGAAGAGAGCAGCTTCGGTTTGCTCCAACGGCCTATGTGCCAACATCAAACATGTTTTACAACTGACCTGCAAAGAATGTGTGTCACTGAAGAGGATATGTAGCTCTGGAGAACATAAAACACAGCTGTGCTGTTTAATTGTATCTCATCCACCCGATCGGAATAACAGGCAAAGATGATCTCGGGAGATAACTCCACCGAGTGCGTTAGGAACGGCTCCGCTACCTTCGCCAGTGGAAGATTCTTATAAATTCACTCCTCCTGCCATCCTTTTGCAAAGGGTCAGGAGATGCACTGACAATAGCAGCATGCAAATATTTCAGAACTTGGCCACACGCTGAGCAAACACTCTGGATAGCTTCACGAGTAGATTAAAATGCCAGATCAGCGAGCAGTGGTGCACTTTAAATACGCTCACTAATTTATTAAGTTTATTCTTAGCAAGCTTGCAGACTTCAGAAAGTTAAATTTCTCAGTGACAAATGGCTTGGATGCTGGGCAGCCAGAGCGTGCATGCTGCAGTCAGATGGCCCTGGAGAAGGCAAAGCAGAGGAGCAGATACCACCGAGCATTCTGTACGGGTGAAAGTTCCCAACGGAAGGGCCTGCATGGGCTTATTGTCAAGTCTGCTCTACAAAGAGCTCAAAACCAGGGCTCTTGGCACACCCTACTCCTCTCCAAAGAACTGCTGCCTCCCACTCTGGGCTTAGACATCCCTTATCTCCTTCTCTAGGCCTGGCTGTGTGCTGCGAGTGAGCTGCTGGGTGCACCAGACCTTGGGGCACCCTTTGTGTCCCGGCTGCACCAGCAGTCCCTTGTGTTCCAGGAATGACTCCGGTCGTCCCAGAGGGTCACCTCCTGCACCAAGGGCTGCACCAGCTTCGTGGAAGTGTCTCTAGTGGGACACAGCAATTACCAGAATCTCCAGCTGGCAGCCCCACACCACTGCTGTCTCAGCTCTCTGCAGCCCTGCAAACCTGGGGCAGGGTCTGAAGTAGCAGGGTTTCCCTAGGAGGAAGCCAAGGCCAACACTGCTCACAGAGATATTTATTTTTAGGATCCTTGTTCAGCTTGAACTAAGAAGTGTGTTTGCAAACCCTTCTGAGAGGCTGTGTGTCTGACTTTCACTGTCACACATGCCTGAATACAAAGTGTGATGGCTCTGGGCCAACATGGAGACACAGCCCATCACTCAGCAGCAATGTCCAAGCCCTGGGACCCCGGTAGGAGTGCAGTGACACCAGGTGACACATGGACATGAGACCACGCCTGGCAGGGGATCCTGAGGCAGCTGCACACAGCACTTGTGCACCTCCTTCACTGCTAAAGAGAGGAGGAAATGGTTTTGCTGCAGGAAAGCAGCAGAGCAGGAAGGGGACACTCTCAGCGCCAGGATCCCCTGTTTCTCTGTGTGGCTGGACAGCAGAGCACAGCAGGACACAGGCTGGGGCCACCTGATGGATCTACCTTAGAGAAACAGCAAGGAGCAACAGTATGAGGATGAGCAAGCAACGGCGCGAAGGGTTTGTCAAACTCGAACAGCACCCAAAGGACCAATTCTGCTGTTTGAACCCCGCTTAGCAGCTGGCATTCAGTGAGCCTTTCTGGACCAGACACACACCCCAGGCAATGGGGCAGCCTCCAGGGACGGAGCAGTTTGTCAGCACTGAACCCGGGGCTCCAAGCAGCACGCCGGCACAGCTCCTCGCGCGGTGATGACAGCCGCTGGTGGAGATGCCTACGTGCTGTTTGTGGAGCAGAAATGAGATGCTGCGAGTTTTCCAGGGACAGAACGCAGCGGGGCCCTTTGAGCTGGGGCTCACAGCTCCGCAAGGCTGTTTCACAGCCTTTGCCACATCTCTGGGGAGTTATTATTCATCGTCTTGCTTCAGAATGGAGTCGAGCCTCCTCTGCTAGTGCTGCGAGCAAAAAGACTTTCCCAGGAACGTTTCCTAAGCAGAGACCAAACCCCACACAGCACTGCAAGCCTCCAACAACTGCACACGCTGTTATTGTTATTTGCACTGCAAAACGAGCTGCCGGACCCACGGCACGACGTGCTGCCGTGGGTGGTTAAACAAACTCCATGTGCCCCATCCGGCAGCTGGCTGGCCGATGTCAAGAGCCCTGCGAAATGACCTGCTCTGACAGCACTTCTCCTGGTGATCCACTTTGATTTACGGCCTTCGCCTGCTGTGCAGATAGGGAACAACACGCACAGATACACCGAGGCTGGATCTGCATCCAACTGTATCCATGTGCTCCCTTCAGCTCCTTCATCCCCACATCCCTCTGCACTGCAGCCAGTTCTCTAGGAGCGCCTTGAATCAGACTCCTATAGTGAGATGCTCAGCCCAGCTTCCTGATGCTTTGCTCTTCCTCAGCTGCAGTTTTCGCTACTAAAAATGCAGGAAAGCTGCAAAACTCTGTCAGTCTGGGAGTAATGCATTGCAGTGCATTGTGGGAATGCTGCCAGCCATGGCTCAGAGATTCATCCTAAGAGCAGAGATGTCCCTCTGGTAAGGTTGTACCAGACTGCCATTTCAACAGGCCACAGCCTCTGTGCTTTCTTCCCCACCACTGGCTACAGCAGCACATGGAGTGGAATGGCCCTGGGAGGCTTGAAGTACAATGGAAGGCTAAATCTGGCTCTGCTGTTAATGGGACTGGTGGAGCATAAGGAGAGAAGCTTATGGGGTGAGCGATGCCCGCAGGGCCACAGAGTACCCCTTCGTCTCCAGAGCAGAGCCAGAGCCTGTGTGCATTTCCAATGGTGAGAAACCTCCCTGGCTGCATGCTGAATGCTGGGCAAAGCAGTGGGAGCCCATGAGGGTCAGTGCAGAGCTGAGCAGGGCCCACACCTGCCCCAGGGCTCTGGGCACCATCCCAAAGCAGCCCTGGGGAGAAAGACCAGAGCAGGCTGGCCATGGGGTGCCCACAGCTGTCACAGCCTCCTGATGAGGTCAGCAGCCAGGAAGGCCCTGGGGACAGCTGATAAGCCTTCAGTGTCTGCTCCAGTGCTGCCCGTGTGAGCTGGATGTATTTTTGGCTTGAGGTTGGGTCATAAATCAATATGAGTCAGAAAATGCAGTTAAGGCAGAGCCACGTCCCCTGTCCTCGGGCCTTCTGCAGTCGAAGGCCAACAGCACCGAACTGCTGGCTGCTGTTTGCCCAGGACATGGGCACGATGGACACAGGCAGGTCCCGGGTGCAGGGATATGGCAGCTGAACCAACCTGCCTGGGCAGTGGGATGGGCTGCCTCTGCCTCAAAGTAAAGGTGCTTCTACAGCAGACACAGAGCACGGAGGAAGGCTATGGCTTGTTGACTTGCCAAGGAAATCACCCTGGATCACCTCAGGCAAAAAAAATATGAATTTGCCTCCTGTCCCCTTCCAGAAATGTCCCTCATGGAACTAACTCACCACAGCAGTGCTATTGTGAGTCTGCAGAACAGCAGCACGTCACACAGAGGAGTCAGATACCATGCCCTGATGTGCTCCTCTCCCTGCTCCCCAGCTATAATCTTACTGCTCCTCTCCAGTCCTCCCACACAGGGATAAAAGAATCTGCACCCAATGCACCTGCCAGCTCCCAGGACTGGCATGAGTCCTTCAGAAGAAATCTCCTCTCCCACAGATCTGCTTTTCCATGGTCCCTGTGATGATGCAGAAAAGATGCATTTTGGGGACTTACAAAATGACAGCCTTATCTGTGCAGTGCCCACAGTGTAGGAGCCAGGCAGGGGCTGGAGGAGCCCATAGTGGAGGAACAGGGGGACAGGCAGGCACTGGTGATGGGCGCAAGGCTCTCAGCCATGCTGCAGCACAGCTGAGCTGTAGGCCGCAGGAGCAGGGAGCATTGAGCTGACACTGTGTGCCATGTCCACAGCCCCTGCTGACCCAAAAGCTCAGCCAAAGCAGCTGGGCTCTGGTCTGGCACGTGGCACTGAGATGACCTGGCACTGTGGTAACCTGCCCTGGTACCTGACAGGGTCTCCTGACTGGCTCTCAAGCTGCTGTTGAGCACCTCCACCAGGGCCTGATATGCAGCTGCCACCCCTCTGCTGATGCAGCCCAGGGTACCACTGGCCCTGCAGGCTCCAAGCTCACACTGCTGGCTCATGTCAGATTTTTGTCCACTAGAGCTCCCAAGTCTTCTCTGCAGAGCTGCTCTCAAGAAGTTCTTCTCCCAGCCTGCACACATAACTGGGATTGCCCCAACCCACCTGCAACACTTGGTCTTGTTGAACCTCATTAGGTTCATGTGGGCCCACTTTTCAAGCCTGTCCAGGTCCCTCTGGATGGCATCCCTTCCTTCTGTTGTATCAACTGCACCACTCATCTTGGTGTCATCAACTAACTTTGCTCCTCTCCAATAACAAGTGAGAAGGCCAAGAAATAAAACAGGTACATTCCGGGAATGCTGCAGCAGCAAACACTGCATGAATCACGTCAGGCAGTGTCTTCTTCCCAAAAGATGTGCCTGTCCCCCTGGGAAAGCAGCCCTGGAGCACAGCCCCGGGGAGGAGGACAGGCCCTGCAGGAGGACAGGTGCCCATGGAGTGGGGGAGCAGGGTAAGCACCAGGAAGAGGGAGACTGTGCTTCTACCACGGCACACAAGGAGCCACACAGCGTTCCCCGGCCCCTTTCCCTGCCTGCACCCTCCTCTGTCAACAACTTCAGCTGTGAGCCCACCCTCACCAGGAGACCACCCCTGCTCCATCCCGCCTGGGCATCAAGAGCTCCGTCACATTCTTGGCACAGGGCACTGCTCCTGCCACAACCCATCAGCCGGTACTGAAATGTCCCTGCCACAGGAGCCTGCATGCCAGCATGCCCAATGCGGCCACATACAAAACAGAATGGCCAAAGAAAAGCATCAACAGGACAAGGTCACAGGAAGAGGCACGGTTCAGTAGGAGGGCTGGACATGGCACTGCAGCCTGGAGAGCAAGTGCAGCACAAAGGTTTGGCATTATCAGTGTGGTCATCAGGGGATGCCTACACAACAGGAGGGATGCTGGAAAACGGAAACAGGTTCAGAGAGACAAAGAGAATGGGGCTGGCCTCCCGTTCACCCCATTATTTGCAGCTCTGCAGCCACCAGCACAGTGCTGCAGATAGGTTGGGGCACCGGGGGACACCTTTATTTGGAGACGTGGGGCTGCACGGCCCCACGAGATGGGAAGGAGTGGGAAGGAGATGGGGGTGAGCATGAGAGGCCCATCCTACCCACCTCGTGGGGCCGTGCCAGCCCAGTGAGGTCCCTGCTGGTTTCCTCTTGGCTGTCAGGCTGTGAGCACGCTGCAGAGCCGTGCCAGGCTTTTACCGTGCACAGCGGGATGGGGCCGGCCTCCAGCCCCAGCTGCCATAAAACGGGAAATAAGGGAATTGGAGCAAGACCGCAGCGACCACCGAGCAGCTGCCACTGAAGGGCTGGGGCATCTCCTCCTTCGAGTCAGAGGCGCATCGCCCCACGCTGCCGCAGCACGAGCATGCACGGACCACGAGAGGAGAAGGATCGGCACCAGGAGGAGGAGGAGGAGGCGGCTCAGTCTCACCGGGCTCTGCCCTCCCCAAACGCCCGCAGGGAGCAGGGCAGCCCCGCCGTGCCCCGCAGCAGCCGGCGCAGCCCCCGCTCACAGCGCTGCGCAGTTTTCTGCTCGTTACAAGTTTTATGAAAAGTTGTTGGCAAAAATGCACGTTTTCTTTGGCTGCATTTTGCACGGATCTGGCAAAAATGTAACGTTAGTGTCTCCCCTTGAGAGAATTTTATTGAGTGGAACAAAGTCGGATATTTTTAGCTACCCATTGTTAGCTGAAGAACAAAGCCATAACTAAGATATTTTGTCTCTTACACTGAAATGGGACTATCAGACAAATCCATGTACAGTCATATGTGGCTGCCCATTCAGATGGAGCAGAAAAGAGAAACTATTTTTAGCTCGATGCTCCACAAAACACCCGCACAGCTCCTCCCTGTGCGTGGACCAGCCCGGGGCAGAGCACTGCGGAAGGGGCTGTGGGGCCTTTCGCCATCCCTCGGGTCGCCTGACAAGTGACATTTGCAGGAGAGATCACGTCATACCCTTCTAAAACAAATTTCTTTCATACATTTTTCTCCTATTTTTATTCCTTATAGGCAGAGCTGGGCTTTACTCATAGGCATCAGGGAAAAGATGACCAGGATGCAGACGGGTTGCAGCAGAGCAGTGGCTGTAACACAGCACAGAAGCCCTGACATTCAGCCCTTTCCCCAACATCTGATCCCCTGAGAGCGATGGGGCCTGTGGGCAGTGCTGCAGGGAGTGGAGAGATGGGCATGGCACAGGGATGGATGGGAACAGTGCAACGAGGGCACAGTGCAGCACGGGCACAGCAAGGGATGGATACAGGGCACAGATAAATGGACAGCACAGGGATGGACGCAGTGCAGGGGTGGAGACCACGCAGAGATGGCACAGCACAGGATGGGCACAGCATAGAGATGGGCACACTGCAAGGATGGATGAGCACAGTGCAACAAGGGCAAAGTGCGGGATGGGCATAGCACAGGGATGGATGAGCACAGTGCAGGACAGGCAGAGAACAGGGATGGATAGGGCCACAGTGCGGGGAGGGCACAGTATAGGATTATCACAGCGAAGGGATGGATGGGCACAGCACAGGGACGGCCAAAATGCAGGGATGGGCACAGCACAGGGATGCTTGTGGAGGGACACAGCAGGGCACAGGGCAGGGATGGGCACAGCATGGGGATGGAAAAAGCGCAGGGACAGGCATAGCGCAAGGAAGGATGGGTACCGTGCAGGGATGGATGGGCACAGCACAGCAAGAGCAAAGTGCAGGGATGGGCAGAGCAAAAGGATGGATGGATACAGCGCAGGGATGGATGGATACAGCACAGGGATGGACACAGCACAGGGATGGATGGATACAGCACAGCTGGACAGCCCTGCTGCGCTCTGCACAGCCCTGCTGTGCTGGGACCCTGCCTGCTGCCAAGGCAGCTCCCAAAAGCATTAACCCTGCAGGAACCCCGTGCGAGGACAGCAAACCTCCCCGGAGGTTTGCAAACAAACGAGACGAACCGTTTATGTCAGGACGCATCTTGCAATGCATTCATTTAAAAAGAAACAAAACTATCCATAAACGCCCCGGATTTTGAAGCGTGAGCGATGCCGGGAGCTTTTACTAAACAGTTCTGCGGGTCGCACTGGTGAGTCACGGTGAATTGGCACTAAGCTGTCGGTGCAGCCGGCCTGACCCTGCGCGCAGCCGCCCCGCCGAAGCAGGAGCACGAGGAGCGGGAGCCGGGAGGGATGTAGCGAACCCTTCCGAGCAGCTTCCAAACGGCCGCCGGGCACTCACGTGGCCCTTCCCCATCCTCCCTTTGCAAAGCCGCATCCTCTCCTCGCCGTGCAGCGGAGCGGGGCTGCCAGGTGCGCGCGGCCCCACCGCCCGACAGCCCCCGAGAAGCAGCGGGAGCGCGCCCCGCGGGGCGGGAGTGCCGTGTGTCGGCCGAACTGCGAGCGAGCGGCCGGTGAGCGGAAAGACGTGGAGTAGGAAACGCAAATTACCTGCGAACTTTTCAGCTGAGCTACAGTGTCCGGGAGGAGATGCGGCTTTTGGGGGTCCTCGCTTCCTCCGCGGGTTAGGGCCGCTTTTATCAGGGAGCAGTGATTGTTTTTATAAACTCGCAGAGCACAGTAAGAACCGGTTTAAAATAGAGTGAAAGGAACCGGTGCGGATGGAATTAGACAAACTCTGCGAGCCGCTTTTCCAAAAATAAATTAACTTCTTGCAGCCCGCGGTGCGGAGCGGGGAGGCCGGGGCTGCGGGGGGGGCTCACCTTGCCCGGCGCTGCCCGGGGGGCGGGGAGGGGCCGGCAGCGGACAGCCCGGGGCGGTGCGAGCTGCCCGGTCCCGCTCCGCGCCCCGCGGACGACCTCGGCCCCAACCCCGAGCGCCGTGGGACCCGCAGCGCCCCCCGGCTGCGCGGAGCGGCCCGGGAGCCCCGAGCCCCAGCCCGG
Source organism: Tetrao urogallus (assembly GCF_951394365.1). NCBI lineage: Eukaryota > Metazoa > Chordata > Aves > Galliformes > Phasianidae > Tetrao > Tetrao urogallus. Next base: position 9,744,163 of record NC_136831.1, on the reverse strand, counting down.
CAGCGCGGCTTCGCCCCGAGCCCGGCAAGAGTTAAGGAGGAGGAGGAGCCTCCGCCGCCCGGGCTCGGGGAGCAGCGAGAGCCGGGAGCTGCCGCCTGCCCCGCGGGCTCCGCCGCCTCCACCTGCCCCTCTGCCCGCCGCGCTGCTCTCGGGACGGCTGCGGGGCCGGCGCGCGTCCCCAGAGCGAGGGCCGCCCGATCCCATCCCCGCTTCCCCGAGGAAAAGCAGTGCTCGAGGCGGCTCCCGGCCCCATCGAACCGCGCAGCACCCCGAGCTGGAAAGGACGGGCAGGGATCACCGAGTGCAGCTCCGATGGCTGAGAGCGATGTCCCAGCGCTCCCTCAGTTCCGGCACCGGGCCGTGCCCTCCGTCCTGTGGGGCACGACCTTCCCCTGACCCCCCACCCCGCCCTGACGCGGCTCCGTGCCGTTCCCTCGGGTCCTGTCGCCGTCCCCAGGCTCAGCGTCCCCGCTGCCACCGCAGCCCCGCACCCCGCAGAATCCCACGTCCGCGGGAGCTCCCGGCTGTGGCCGAGGGGCACCGAAGGCGGTTTTGGGAGGAGCACTGCAGAGGAACGGGGTGCTGGCAGGCCTTGCTGCCCTATGCCCCAAGGGTGCAGCCTCACCTCGGGAACGGAACTGCTCTTTATCACAATCTTTGCATCAGCAGGTCCTAAAGCACTTGATTTCTCCAGGTAAAGAACCAGCAGCTGCCAGGCGCCCTTTACCTTCAGCTTCCCTTCAAAGCCCCCAGAACTCACTTTCCCACTTTTTCCTGGGCTCAGGCTTGCCTCAGCCGTCCTTACAGGGCTGAGCTGGCACAGCTGCCCCACGGCAGCATCCATTCCCAACCCGAAGTCACGCTTTAACCTCAGCTGTCAGCTGGAGGCTGCGTGCAGAGAGCATCTTTCCTCAGCAGCCCTCCTCACCGGCACTGAGCTGTGTTTCCTGAACATGGGAGCAGCCCAAGCAGCAGATTCTCTGCTCAGGCTGCATTTCCCCAAAGCCCTGAGCCCGCAGTCCCCCCAGGGTCCCTGCCTATGCCCCCCCAACCACCCCATGTACCCTCTCCCAGCAGCTTCCTCCCCTGAGATGAAGAGCAGGAAGGTGTCCCCCACCCTCACACTGTGTGCCACCGCTGCTGGGGATGGCAGTGCCTGCAGTTCTCCACTCAAAACTTTACCCATCCAAAAAAATACCACTCTGTTTCTTTTTTTTTTTTTTCTCCCTTGGAGAACCCCCCCAAAGATGTGTTTGTGTGGAGCCAGCAGCCCCTGTTCCATTCTTTCCAGGGCAGGCAGGATGCTGCTCCCCTCTGCAGGGAAAATCCTTTTCTTCTATTTATTTACATCTGGCTCGCTGTAAATTCACCCGTCTGTGAACCTGCAGCTCACACTAACAAATGGTGCTAAACCTTTTGGAGTGTGCAGCAGCCGCTGGCGGGCGGACATACACTGTGGGGAGATCTCTTCCCTCCTACAAGTCCTCATCTCCAACCAGGTTCATCCATATGGCATCGGGCAAGTGCAGCATTCTGCTCTGTGGCCAAAGATACCATCAGCCTTCTCAGCAGCAGGGGCACACGGCTGAGCCACGTTCCACGTGCTGTCCACTGGGAAGCCCAAGCCCATTTCTGCAGAGCCCCAGTGTGTCCTGGTGCCAGGGCTGCTCCTCCACAGGTGCACCAGGGTTCCTCCCTGGGAGATCCACCCCAGGTTTGGATGAGGCAGAACCAGAGCTCAGAAAGGGTCCTTTGGGAGCGGGAGGCTTTGGGGAGGGAAGCACAGGGAAATGAGCATTTCAGAGCTGACAGGTTGGTGTTTCCGTGCAAACTGGTGGTGGAGTAGCTGCAGTGATTTAGGCTGTTATCATTAGGGCTCAGGGTTAACAGACCACGCTGAGCAGTGGAACAACATCTTCTCAACGTTTTGTTGCACTGCTGCATTGCTACGGGGGCCACCGGGCAGTCGCTGGAAGCTCTCTGCACCACAAGGTCTCCTTTGCAACCAGCTCTCAGGCGGGGTGAGATGAGAACGGGACAAGGAGGGAAGGAGAGGCTGCAGTGGCTGCGGATCCATCCCACGGCAGCCGCAGCACACGGCCACACATCTCCACCCCCGGCCTCCCTTCAGCAGCATGCTGAGTTTATTTTAGCCAGGGAGATGGAGGACGGAGAGCCGGAGGATCAGAGAGCTGCGGGGTGCGGGGGGGTGAGGGGGGCCGCGCCTTCAGCACGTGTGACATGCGCCTGGTGTCACCGAGCACAGGGCTGTGTGCGGCGTGATATACGAGCTGCGGGCGGCGGGCTGCAGCTGGAGGAGCTCGGGAGGTCCCTCCGCGGGCACGTGGGCGGGCAGACCCCACGCTGGCTGCTGGACGGAGCCGCTGGGATGCAGCCAGCAGCCGTGCAGAGCGCTTTTTTATCGCCTTTCTCATCCTCGGTTGCTGGAAGGGTTAAACACCTCCGCTGCCAATCTGGTACACCAGGATTCCTGCCCCATCCTTGCCTCACACACTGCAGATGCACGATGCATGCACCCACATTCCTTCACTGCCTGGTGCTGGCAGCCCGCTGCAGGTCCCGCACGGGGCTCACAGCACATGGCACATCCCAGAGGTGGGGAATCACCCCAAACCTGCTGGAGAAGGAACAGCCCAACGCGCTCACCCTGGTGGAATAAAAGCCATGCAGAGCTGTGAGCTGAGGAGCACAGCAGCCACCTGCGGTCCCTGAGCAAGGAGATGTGGTGCTTCCTGCCCAAAAGGTACCTGTGTGCCTGTGGGGTGCAGGCAGGGTGCCCAGGCAGCACCCGGATGCTTCCATGGCTCAGCACTGGTGCAGGCAGCCTTGTGTTGCTCTGAGTGTATTTCAGCCTTGTGTGTGCAGGGAGGGCGATGGTTTCTGATGCAGAAAGGGCTGATTTGCACCAATCTGGTGCATTACACTCATGGCTATGTGCGTGCAGAGCTCTGCAGCAAGGTGGGCCAGGGCACGGTGCCACCCTGCTTCAAGCTAAGCCCCTCCATCAACCAGCACAGGGAGACTGGACAAAAAATCCACACTGGAGCTGTTCCTGTGCTGCTGTGCCCTTCTGCTGTCCCACACAGAGCCCAGCCCCTGGGAAGGCTCCTGTGATCCTGGGGGTGGTGGGCACAGCCTGCCCCCGAGGTACTCCAAACAAGGCAAACAAAAGCAGGAAGGAATGGAAATGCCACGTCAGTGGCTGTGGAGCACCAAGCTGCTATGCAAAGGACGGTTCAGCAGCCCTGGGTCACCAATGCAGGCAACTTTAGCAGCTCCAGCTGCCATGATGCAAAAGGCAAGCTCCTGGTGTCAGGTGGATACAAGGATTGGAGACAGGAACACCAGTCCAGGGGCAGCTGGAGGGCTGAATGCAGCAGCCATGCTCTAAGCACATGCAGCAGGCTCCCCACCTCGTGCTCTGCCCCTTCCTGGGGCTACAGGCACACCAAGGGAGCAGCAGCCATCCAGCCAGCCCTAGGGGTGCCCTCCTGCCCTGAGATGCTCAGCCACCTCCTGTGCTGATGGCACCCATGCACACATGGACACGAGGGATGTGGAGCCACGGTGCTGCCATCCTCTGCACCACACCGGGGCTGCTGGCAGCTGAAGGGACCCCACTGCTCAGCCTCAGAGCAGGGCTCAGGACCGGGGTGCAGGCAGCGCAGAATGCAGCCAGAGATGCGCTCCCCACACTATTCTTAGGAAGGGTAAAGTTTATACAAGAAATTTAAGCTTTAAACCCAGGCACCATAAATAGTCTATTTTTCAAGGGCTGCAAGTCAGTTGTAGGCCGGCAGCCAGAGCCAAAATTTGGCAGCTGTCTTTGTTTAATGATTAATTAAAATGAGGTAACAAAACGAGACGTATCTATTAACGAGGGTATTTGCAGCGTCAGGAGACGATTCCAAATGGCTGATTTTTTTCCCCTTTTAATCTCCAAACCTCTCGTCAGGAAAACAAGCTCTTCCTCAGCAGCGGTGGGCAGGGCTGTGCCGTGGCCCCTCACCCTGGGAGCGGGAGTGGAGGGCGTGCAGGCACGGCTTTATCTTTATGGTCCTCTGCCTTTAAACAACGCGAACCCTCCGCAGAAAGATTTTTCCAGCTTAGAGATTTTATTAGAACGTCAAGTAAACTTCAATGGAGAGACCCTTGGCTGTGATGGAGGAGGGAGGGGGGAGGTCTGCACGTCGCTCCGGCCCTTTGCCCAGCATGGGGTGGTGGGTGCTGCAGAACAGGGACGGAAACAGGAGTGCTGGAGGCAAAGGGGCACTTTCCATATTCTCTGCTGGAAAAACAGGATCCAATCCACATCCCCACACTTCTCTGGGGGAGCAGCTCATGCTTTGGGTCAGCTGTCAGCAGTATCCAGCCCAAGCCCCTCAGGGAGACGTCCCCAGAGCATCAGGATGGGGAAGGCGCTCTGTCCCCAGCCATCACCCAGTGCTGGGATGTTCCTGAGCTCTGAACACCCCGTGGAGCACACGGCCACCTCAGGTGGGGTGCCTGTGGCCACAGGAGGGTTAATACATACAGGGGGGTCTGGAGGCAGCTCCGGGGGGTGTGCGGAGCAGGTTCACCCTCCCCGGGGCTCCAAAGGCCTCACCACATGGGAAAGCACCCAAGTATGAGGAAAAGGGAAAAACATCCCAAAATAGTTTAGTCTTGTTTTCTGCACTGAGACGCCCAGACAGGGTGGGAGTTCTGGTTGTGTCTGAGCTAAAAATTACAGTAAATAGCGAAGTGGCTGCAAAGCCCCACGTTCTGGATAAGAAGGACACGTGCAAACGCTGCCCGTCAGCGAGAGGACATTCTGGAGGTGAAGGCCCATAAATAACCGAGGGGGGATGGAGCTGTGCGAGGGGTGAGCCCCAAGCGCCTGCTGCAGTTTGTCCTCTGCCCAGCCAGGCAGTGAGGGGCTGGCAGTGAGGGGAAGATGTGGGGACTGCTGAGAGCACAGCCAGGACCCTGTGACCCCACAGCCACGGCCAGGACCCTGTGTCATCATACACATGGCCAGGACCCTGTGTCCCCATAAACACGGGCAGGACCCCGTGACTCCATAGCCGTGGCCAGGACACCGTGTCCCCACATCCAAGGGCAGGACCCCGGTATCCCTGCATCCACGGCCAGAACTCTGTAACCCCATGGCCATGGGCAGGACCCTGTGACTCCATAGCTGTGGCCAGGACCCCGTGACCTCATACCCACGGGCAGGCCCTTAAGACTCCATACTCACTGACGGGACCCTGCTATCCCCTGCCACACGAGGACCGAGGGTCGAAGAGCAGCCCGGCAGCAGGGAGGTGCTGCCTCCGCCCGCCGCTCGGAGCCGCTCCTGGCTGAGCCACTTTCTCCGCACCGGCCCCCAGCCGCCGGTGAGACGCTGCGTGAATCCCGAGGTTACGGGGCTGACTGCCGACCCTCCAGGAGCCGAGAAGCGCTGCGGTCGGCCCGGGCACGGCGCTGCGAGCAGCGGAGGCGCGGTGCCGGCCGCCACCTGTGGCCGGGCCTCGGCAGTGCAGCAGCGGGCGGCGGGACACGGCTGCGCTGCTCGTCCCGTGGCCAGTCGGGGAGCGGGGATGGAGGCTGTGGGGCGGGAGGGCGCCCAGCGCTCACAGTTTGGGTGCTGCAGAAAAGCTCTGGGAACAGAAGTGCGGCTTTGTTGGCTCTTGGCGCTGAGAATCAATCATAGAGTCATAGAGTCGCTCAGGTTGGAAAACATCTTAAAACTCATTGATTCCAACCACGACCTACCCAAACTAACAACCCGCCACTAAATCCTGTCCCTGAGCACCACATCCCAACGGTTTTTAAACACATCCAGGGATGGTGACTCAACCACCTCATTGGGCAGCCCATTGCAGTGCTTAACAACCCTTTCTGTAAAGTTTTTCCTGATATCCAACCTAAACTGGCTCAGCTTGAGGCCATTTCCTCTCATCCTGTCACCAGTGAGCAGAGACCAGCCCCGCTCTGCTGCAAGCACCTTTCAGATATTGGAAGAGAGCAGTAAGGTCTCCCCTCAGCCTCCTTTTCCCCAGACCAAACAGCCCCAGTTCCTCCAGTCTCTCCCCATAGGCCACATTCTCCAAGCCCTTCACAGCCTTGTTGCCCTTCTCTGGACCTGCTCCAGCACCTCCATGTCCTTTCTGTACTGAGGTGCCCCAAACTGAACACAGCACTCGAGGTGAGGCCTCACCAGTGCTGAGCACAGGGCAGGATGACTTCCCTGATCCTGCTCACCACAACATTCCTGATCCAAGCCAGGATGCCGCTGGCCTTCTTGGCCACCTGGGCACACTGCTGGCTCACATTCAGCCCACTGTCCATCAGTGCACCAAGCTCCCTTTCCATCAGGCAGCTTTCCAGCCCTCTTCCCCAAGCCTGTAGGGCTGCCTGGGGTTGTTGTGACCAAAATGCATTAATTAAATTAAATTAAATTAATTAAAATGTTTAAGCTCAGTCTGCAGGCAGAATTGTGGCCCTGCTTCCCAGAAGCACACACTGGCGGTGATGCGGTCCTATGGTTGGACATCAGCCTGGTCTTTGAGACCTGGTTGTGCTGTGAAGCCTGCAGCCCCAGGCAGTTCATGCAGGCTGCTTACCGTGGTGGGAAGGTGTTTCTCCACACAGCCTGCTGCTCTGCCCTGGCCCCAGAAGCACACTGAGCCTTACCTGCCTTTGAGACCTGGCCCTGTGGAGCCCCTTGGTCTGGTTTCAGCTTGGTGAGGCTCAGGCCTGGGGCTGGAAGCTGGTCGCTTAAGTGCTGTCTCTGTGCAGTGTGATCAGACCCAGATCACTTCTCTGGTGGGACAAAACCAACCTCCTGGGTCATGCAGTAAGAAGTGCAGACGTGTCAGGAGAAGGGAAAAGCAGAGCACAGCTATAAATCCTCCTAATTCAGAGGCAGGGGCTGCTCTCTGTGTGCCTGCAACTTGCCACATCCTGCAGCTGTCGGGGAGAAGCTGATGGAGAGGCTGGGCCAGGGAGCCCGGAAGGGGTGGGCTGCCAAGGCTGGTATGAAGCAGGCCCAAAGTCTGCAAGGAACAAGGAGGAGGGAGGAGGAGGAAGGAGTGGCGAGGCTGAAGCTGAGCCTGCCTTCATGCTGTGCCCGTGTGCTCTTGTATCTCTAGGCTTTTCTTAGCATATATCCCAGCGTGAAATTCCTGTTTTCAGCCTGATTTCTGCTGTCTGGCTGTCTGAAGGCTCACTTGACTCAAAGTCAGTGACAAATTGATGCTAAATAATGCTGGCTGTGTTTTTGTGTGTCATGGACAGAGGACAAAGAGTAAATTACAGGGAAAGGACCTTATTCCTCCTTGAAACAGCAGGAATTGATTCAATTTACACTTTAATAGACAGAATTGAAAATAATCAAGAGCACCTGCTGCTGAGTGCAGAATGTTTGCTCACCCCTCACTGAAAGAGCAAAACCCAACATCCTTGTGGCAGGGTGACTGGGACAGAGAGATTTACCTCTGCAGGGGCTCAGATCCACCCCCACATCTGCTGCCAAAAATAGGGCCCGGGGTCTGCATGAGATTACAGATAAGAAATGTAAACTTCCTTAATGAAGCTCCCCAGGCTGTACCTTGCTATTCACCTGTGCTTCTTAAGATCACTCTCAATTCAGGCATTTCTGTGGCCCAAGGGATATTTTCCTCTTTCTTCACTACTTGTCTACATTTTCTCCCATGTATTTTCTATCTCTTCGAAGATTTCACCAGCTAAGGCAGCTCCTGTGATGCCCAGTTCCACTTTGTGGGACTCTCCTACGAGTATTTTCATTATTAGTGAGAAACAAGTGCTTTTCAGCAAAATGCCACCAATCTGAGGGATAAACCACCTGAAAGTTCAGCTTTTGGGGTAGCCCCTTCAATTACCTCAATCCAAATATCGTATTTGATTTCCATGGCAAAATCAGCAATGCCAAATTGATCTCTCCTTTTGGATTCCCTGGATGTCAGGAAATCAGGGAAGAAAAAAAAGAAAAAAAAAAAAAGTAGAACTCCTGGGCTGAGATAAAACTATTTACTAAGAGAAAAGTAAAAGGAAAGTAGTTATGACTATGTACATAAGTGTGTATGTGAATGCATAAAACAAGTGATGCACAAGCAATGCTCACCACCTCCCCTGAGCAGCAGCAGAGTGAGATGAGCCCCCAGCCCTTCAGAACTCTCTCTGCATGACGTCACACGGTATGGAATCTCCCTGTGGGCAGTGTAAGTCACCTGTCCTAATTCTGTTCCCTCCCAGCTCCTTGGGCCCTTTGCCGAGAGTGGCGTTGGCTCTGTACAGCACTGCTTAGCAGCAGCTGTAAACACTGGTGTGTTATCAGCATTGTTTTTCTCCTGGACCCAAAACAGAGCATCATACCAGACACTGAAGAAAGCAATTCCATCCAATCTCTTTGTTCCCTGCACCCTCTTGCTCCTGGTTTTCTTTATAATCATTACGATAGAGCAGCCAGATGCTCCTGCCCTGTGCTCAGGTCATGCTACTCGCCACCAGGTTAAAAGGTCCATTAGCACTTTTCTCTCTTTGAGAAATGCTAATAAACAAGTTGCTCCTTGGTCTTCATTTGGTAAGACCTTAATGGCTGATCTTTCTCCTGCGTATGCTGCAGGTAAATTGTGCAAAGCAGATGAGTAGCGCAGACCAGGATGCTTCTGCTTTGCAACAGCCATGCAGACAAGATCCTGCCTAAGATGGTGATGGCAAGAGCATGGGAAGAGCACAGAGGATGAGGAACCTTGTATCCATACTTTTGTTGTAAGCAGCATGATCATGGAACAGCCTCAGGGCTCGGTGCTTTGAGCATGCCTGCATGGTGCACACGGGGGGGCTGGAGGATGGAGGCCGGCAAGCAGAGAGGAGACGGCTGCTTCCATCAGCTGCTGCCCTGCCTTAGCACAGCTGTCCATCTGGGTGACAGTCATGCAGCACCACGCTCTGGCTTACTCACTGATGTGAACCACTGACTTCAGCAGTTTCTGATCCTAGCACTCAGTTTTACTGGCCAGCATCGCTTGGTCTTGACTGGCAAAGCTCCCGTATTTGTAAGATCCAGGCTGCTACGGGCTGGCATTCATTGCTGAAGAAGGAGAGTTCTTCTAGTACCACCCCTCGATCCTGAGCCCACAGACATGTTGCATCTCTTCCTCAATAACCTGAGGTATCATGGGCATACCGAGCTAGAAATAATTCACCTTTATGTTGTGAATCCAGATCTACCTCAGCCATTGCAATCCTAGCAGCCTGATCCACCTGCTGGTTGTTGTGATGTTCTTCAGTGGCACGACTCTTGAGTACATGAGCATCTGTGTGATGTACCTTTACAACCACGTTCTCTATCAGGGCAGCAAGATCTTTCCACAGTGCAGTGGCCCAGATGGGTTTGCCTCTGTGCTGCCAGTTCAGCTTCCATAGCTGTAACTGCACTCATAGGGGCATTTGCCACCATCCAGGAGTCAGCATAGAGGCAGAGCACTGCTACTTCTCTCATTCAGCAATGTCTAAAGCCAGCTGGATGGCCTTCATTTCTGCACATTGACTCGATTCACCTTCTCCTTCGGTAGCTTCTGCAGCTCATTGCGTAGGACTCCATACAGCAGCCTTCCACTCCAATGTTTTTCCACCGTTTGACAGGACCCATCAGTGAACAGGGCATATTTCTTCTCATTTTCTGGCAGTTCATTGTATTCTAGAGAATCTTCAGCACGTATCACCTCCTGTTCTGGTGATACTCCAAAATCTTTGCCTTTGGGCTGTCCATAATCATTTCTAAGTTTCCTGGATGACTGAGATTCCCTATTCAAGTCCATTATGTAATCAGTGCAAACCAACTTACTCTACATAGGATAAATTGCACATTTCTATGATTCTGTTGTGTAATTCAGCATTTGTGATCAGAGGGCTGGCAGAGCTGCTCCAGGTGACCCACGAGCTCAATCACTGCCTGTTTCCATAGTGATGCTCAGCTTCACACCCCACTGTGTTTTGGCAGGAGCTTGGGTCAACTGTAGCACCCCAGACCACTGATGATCACTTGCAGGCAGCCCCCATTAACATTGCACGTGGGAGGTATGAGCTAAGAGTGACATGGGAACATCTCACAGCCCTGAAATGAGCGTGAGGAATACCAAAAGGAGAACATGCAGACAGGAAGCTTCAAGCCCACCCAGCCCTTCCCTGGTCAGGAGACAGGTTTGTATGTCTGTGGCCTCAACTAGAGCAGAGAGCAAGCTCTTGGCAGAGGTGGGTGTTCCTCTTCTGGCAGGTGCTGCTCATTGCCACAGCAGTGCCGAACAGCAGCCTGCTCTCCTTGTGGGGGATTCAGCCTTGCTCTGCTCTCAGCTCCTCAAGAGCTGCAGGATGTGCTCTCCTTGTGCCCTCCACAGCCAAGCAGGGCAGGGCACAGCAGGGCCTCCTGCATGCAGAGGATGCAGAAATAGCAAAAGCCATTTTCAGTCACTCCCAGTAGCAGCACATAAGTGGTTCTGAGAAATACAGAGACATCTGCAGCTTTAGCATCTCTAGGTGACTCCTGGGCCTTGCTGCCATCCAGGCAAAGTTCATTGCCTCTGTGCGCCCAAAGCACGCACAGATTGCAGCTCTTATTTCAGAGAAGCAAGGGGTAGCTTTAAAATCCAGGATTTAACTTTCCCAACTTTCACAGAGCCATGCCCCCAATTTAAACCCAAGATCTTTCACAGCTGAACCAAGCACACTGTCTGCAAGCCAAAAGATTGTTTTCCAAGGAAATCAGAATGACAACAGTTAGGCAGGCAAAATGCATGAGCCATTCATTTTCTCAGTACTACAGGGGCTAAACTTTACTTCTTTGTAAACAAATCGGAAGGACTAGGACCACTCTCCCCAAGACATGGACTGAAGCTGTAAATGAAAAGACATTTCCTTCTGAATCAGTTTTTGAAATCCCTTCCCAGGATGTGAACTGCACAGAAAACACCGTAACTGAAATTGCAGAGGACAGTCCTGCACTGTTGCTGCTATGAACCTTAGAATAGAGAAGAGTATTTCTCTTTCTGTGAGGTCCTCACGAGCCTGCTGAGATGGAGCTGTGGTTTTGCCTCTTTACAGAATTTACTGGAATCACAGCTCTAAATCCTGCACCTTGCACACAGAGCCAACCCAGTAAAGTTGGACAAAATTGCCAGGAACCATTTGACTAAAAATACCACACAGTATCACTTAGTTACCTCATCAACTAAAGAAACACTGGCTGGAAATCCATGCCAGCCGGTCAGAGCCCTGAGAAAGCTTTTGTGCTCCCAAAGGTGTAACAGAACTAGCAGAAAACCTGAGCTGAAAATCATTAGCATGGGGAAGAAATGATGCAGCAGGAGCAGGAGCGCACAGATGTACCTTTAGGAACTTCAGGTGTGCTTAGGAAGCAGTTCAAGAGCCAAACCGATGTCCTGTGTGGCTTCAGGGAGCAGAGCCAAAGCTGCAGGTGAACTTTAGCTGCAAGACTGTGATGTGGAGGATGGGCACGAGCAAAGTGCTTGCTGTTGGAAGGAAAATCCCTTTGTTCCAAGCAGAAAAACGCTCGTTTGTGCTACTGCGCAAGGAGATGAAAGTTTGGAGGTAAATGAATCATACAGCACTGACAAAACGTCTGCAAACAGCCGTGCTGAGACCTGCAGGCCGGGCGCTGCGGGCAGATCCCCAGGGCTGTGATAGTGGGGGAAACAGAGAAGAACGTCGGCAATAAGAATAAAGGGAGACAGTGTTTGGAAAGCAAAGCTCTGAGAGAGATAAGGTTCGTCTTTGGAAGCGAGGAAGAAAAGGAATATTGATGGTTGGGACTGTTTATGGCGGGGCTCCGATGGCGACAGCAAAACGCAGCGCCCCACTCTGAAGCGGACAGAACGGCGCAGAGCCGCCGCCACAGCCAGCCCCCCTAAGCCCCGCCCCCAGCCAGGAACAGCCTCACTGGGTACCTCCGGTCACGTGACGGCGGACGTCCGCCGGGTCGCCTTTCGCTCCTCATTGGTTCGTCCTCCGCTCCTCATTGGTTCGTTCTCATCACGTGGCGAGGGGGGACGTCGGAGACGCTGCGCTCCTATTGGCGGCCGGCGGAGTTCCGGGGCGGGGCGCGGCACGCGGATGTGGAGGCTGGCGCGGACGCTGTGGCGCGGCCTGGCGTGGAGCGCGGGCACGGCCATGGCTGAGGGACCCTCGGCGGCGCGGCGGCCTAAGGGTGTCCCGCGGCACGTATGGGCCCGCGAGCGGCGGCGCAGCGCGGGCACGGGCCTGTCGGGGCCCAACACCGTGTACGTGCAGGTGGTGGCGGCCGGCAGCCGCGACGCGGGCGCCTCCGTCTACGTCTTCTCCGAGTTCAACCGGTGAGTGCGGGGACCGGGGCCGGGACGGGGCTGCCGGGACGGGGCTGCCGGCCCGCGCTGACCCCCGTGTCCCTCAGGTACCTGTTCAACTGCGGCGAGGGGACGCAGAGAGCCATGCAGGAGCACAAGTGAGTAGCGAGGGGAGCCGCGGGGGGACGTCCCGGGCTGCGCCGGCCCCTGCTTACCGCCCCGACCCGCTCTGTCCCCAGGCTGAAGATCTCGCACCTGGACAGCATCTTCCTCAGCAGGGTGGCCTGGGCCAACGTCGGCGGGCTGCCTGGTGAGTGGGTCCTGTGCCTGGATCCGGCCGCAGGGGTGGGGCTCGGCTCTGCCCGCAGCCTCTCGGGGCCTTTAGGGGTTCGTTAGCTGCCGTGTGGCATCACCTCAGGGTGCGGGGCAGGGTGCTGCTTGTCTGTGCACGTGGCTTTGTGAGCCCGAAGCCTGCAGGAGATGCTGGTGCTGCCGGCACTGAGAGCTTTGTGGATCTGAGTTAAAAAGACCTCCTGTTCCTGCTGCTTTCTGTGTCTGCAGAGATGAACAACTTGTTGAAACCACCACAAAGCTGAGGCAAAACTGAGATTGAGATTTTGGGTCTGGTCTTCCAGGAGAAGGTCTGAGAGTGAGAGGGACCTTCCCAGCAAGATCCATCACCTTTTTGTTTGGCTGTGATGAAGTTGTTTCTGTGCTTTGTTTTAGGTATGATCCTTACGTTAAAGGCTATGGGGCTTCAAAGGTGTGTCTTTCTAGGGCCGCCAAAGCTGGTAAGTAGTGGAAGGTTGCAGAGAGGGGATGGGAAAGCATGAAATACTGGTACTTACCTTTCAATTGGGAGAGCTGGTGTCAAGGCCTCTCACTATAAGAAAGACATTGAGGCCGTGGAGCATGTCCAGGGAAGGGCAGTGAACTCACGAGCAGAAGTCTAATGAAGAGTGGCTGAGGGAACAGGGATTATTTAGATTATTACAAAAAGGAGGCTCAGGGGTTATCTTATAGCTCTCTACAACTACTTGAAGAGAGGTTGTGGTAAGATGGAGATTGACCTCCTCTCCTGTGTAGTTAATGATAAGACAAGAGGAAATGGCTCAAGTTGTACCAAGGGAAATTCAGGTTGGATATTAGGAAAAATTTATTCTCTGAAAGAGTGGTTGGGCACTGGAATGGGCTGCTCAGGGAGGTGGTGGAGTCACCATCCCTGGAGGTGTTCAAGAAACGTTCAGATGTTGTTCTGAGGGACGTGGTGTAGTGGGGAAATATTGGTGGTAGGTGGATGGTTGGACTGGGTGATCTTGGAGGTCTCTTCCGACCTTGATGATTCTATGACTCGAAGGCAGTGGATCATTTGAGTCTGAGATGCTATTCTGGGACAGCACCAACCCGAAGGCTGTGCCAGAGAGGTTGGGTTTCAAAAGCAAATCTGTTACATACAAGACAGCATCACACTTCTGCTACTTCAAACTGCCTTGTTAGTCAGTTTTAGAAAACAAGGGGAGTTCTTCTGACTGTTCTTCTTCCCCACATTTTAATAGAAGCTTGGTATCTGAAAACATGCTTAAGGCAATCCTTAACAGTCTAATGCCATATCTAGGCTTACATTTCTGTTCCTCACTGTCATTTAATTTCCTTGTAGTATCTGCTAATGGTGATTCAAGGTATGGGAGGCACTGCTATTTGTTTTCCTTTCTTTCTGTGAATGGGTGATGCCTGCTGGGGGTGGCATACCTGCCCACTGCTTTTTGGCTGTGCGCTGCCCAATTTCTTGACCAGATATTGAGCTTCTGATTTCATGGAAGTAAAGTATAGCTTCTGAAAGTGTTGCTTTTGGTTTGCACTGCTGAGGGGCAGTTCATTGACTCACTTTTTTTTTTTTCCCCCAGCAAAACTACTTGAAAGCTATTCGTCTCTTTCCTGGACCCCTAAAAAGAATGGATTTAGGTATGTATGTTAGGGGTATGCAGCCAATATAAAGTTGTAAATTGTTGGTTTCAACTGTATCCAAAGTTAGGCACTACCAACATCAGAATAAGTAACTCGGGTTTGGGTCCCTTTAAATCCATCCCAAGAACTGTCTGGGAGAAAAGTAGTGTTTCCAGGTCTGGTTGTGGCAGGCAGCTGCTAGTCTGCCCAAGTAGTATATGGAACTCAGCTTCAAAGCACTGTTAAGGAAGCTTGCTTCTGGAGATTGCCAGTGAACTTGCTTACCATGGTGTTACGAACTCTGTTTTGAGGGCAGTGGGCTTCCAAGAGCTTTAATTATTCTTTGATCCTTGCTCTGGGGCAGAAAAATGGAAGGGGGTTGGTCGTTCAGTTTTTTTTTCTTTTCCTGAGAGAGGAAAAGATGTTTTCCTGGTAGTAATTCTTGTAGCCTATGAATGTCTTATGAACTTCTTAATGCCTGTTTTTGTCCTCTTCCCAGCTGTGCAGTTGCACACAGAGCCAGAGTACAAGGATGAGACAATGACAGTCCACCAAATACCTCTAATAGGTGAGCGTGTGATGCAGTAGTTAAACAGGAGAAGCGCTTGTTCATTAATTTTGCTTAAGGTGATTAAAGGAGCAGCTTCTGTTTGCAAGCCTGAATAATTAGAGGTTCAAGAATTTGCATGTTTTTCTCAGCAGTAGGATCTCTCAAAGAAATGAGACATGCTCAGTCAGCTTTCATTTGTTCTTTTAGCAGTGAGTTTAGAATGATGTGTGTAACAGGGCTGAATTTTGGCTTTGTTAGCCAGCTGAGTATTCCTGCTGCTGAAAGTTGCAATACTTCAAGAACAGGCATAGCTTTCATAGAGTCTAGCTATTCTGAGGGAACCTGGAGGATGTAGACGACAGGTGGCACCTGAAGACCAAGTCAGACTGGTGGAAGGGTGCTGTATGTTGGTGCGGTTAGAATGCTAATGTCACAGAAGAGGAAATGCTACTCTTGCTTTTCTTGTTTGTCCACTTTGCTTGAGAGGTTTTTGCCTGTTTTTCTTGGATTTGGAACAGGAAAACCATTAGCTGCTGAAAGTACATTTCCTCAGAGTCCTGGATTATCATCCCAAGATGGAAGTAGCTCAGAAAGTGACACAGAGCCTGGATCCCCAAGAGCTGCGCAGCAGAGCTTGGATGAGAGCAAGGAGAAAGGAAGCCCAAAGAAAACAGGTGAAAACAATGGAACTTTTAATGTGCTTGAAATGAAACCAGAATAAGGATGTTATTTTTATTTATTTTTTTTTTTTTGTCCTCTAAGCTGTTTGTCTGATGCAAGTGAGATCTGTACAGGTGCTCAGCTGAAGGATGACGTGGAGCACAGTGAGGTCTAGTACTTCAAAACTTAAAGCAAAACTAAGAAGGCCTAAACACAGGACATGATTCCTGTGTGGAGTTGTGATTAGGCCTTGTATTGATTTGCTCCTGTCTGCAGTGGGCTCTTCAGCCTTTGTAACGTGAATATGAATGGATGCTGATCAATGTTCAGACAAGGGTTTTAGGACACTTTGTTGATGGGCTGCAGGTTGGCTGGATGATGTTGCTTCACTAATGCTTTAATAAAAATTCGTCTTGGCTTAAGGGAAAGTGATATTCAGTGAAGACAGTCAGTGATTTTTCTTTCTGTTGCAGATGATGAACAGAAGCAGAAGAGCAGGCATCCTGATCTGGTCATGGCATTCCTTTGTAAAGTAAGCTTGCACACAAAGATACCTTGTTCAGTACTTCATCTTGCTAGGTGGATTTATTTGTAAATAGTGTTTCCAAGCAAAAATTTAGAAGCTTTATAGCCCTACTTTCAAAAAGGCAGCAGTAGTAGGAATAGAAGCCAGTTAAAGCTGGAAGGTTTTTTACTAGGCAGCCAGTTAAGAGTAGACATGTTCCATTTTTTCAGTGTGTTTATACTGTAGAAGTCTCTCCTGCCTATATTACAAAAGAAGAGAGAGAGAGAGAGAGAAGCAATAGCCTGATCCTCAACACCCAAAAGGTCTGGGGAAAACTTTTTGGGAGTAAGTTAGATCAGTGGCGGGGGAGCTAGTAATAAAAAAAACAAACAACAACTATCCAACCTTCCTTGTCTGGAAGGTGATTTGTTAAAGATTTGCTGTTCCACATCTACTGGGTGTGATATGCTGGGTTCTTCATGTCTTCACTGGAATAGCGGAGAAGACTTTGTTTCACAAAATCTGATATTGAAAGGGAAGGGGGGAAAAAGAAATGCCTTGGCTTCTCAGGAAATAGCTAAGCTGGACATAATGGATCTTATTTCCTGGCATTCCTTAATGTTCTTTAATTTGGTTGATTAATTCTGTTTTAACTCTTTTCAGATTCATCCAAAGAAGGGAAAATTTTTAGTGCTTAAAGCACAGGAGATGGGTCTGCCAGTGTGAGTATGAGAGCCCTGCACGGGGATTGGGGCCAGCCCTGGTGTATTGAAGATGTCAAGCTAAGTTTTCAATGCCTTGTTTTCAGGGGAACACCAGCCATTCTTCCTATAATTACAGCTCTTAAAAATGGGGAGAGCATCACTTTTGAAGGCAAGGAGGTAAGATGCATGTATGCTTTCTGGCTGTGGGTCCAGTGAAGGAGGTAAGTGGCAAAATTTTTCTGTGGAAGGGTGGGTGATAGTTTTCTGCCTGTTTTCATCTCTGCTGAGGTGTTTGTATGGGTTTTGGCGTTCAAGCTTTGAGTGGTTACTTTTGGTGACTGGTCCTTGTTTTCAGCCCCAAGTTGTTGCTGAAGGTGGCTCTTGAGGAGTGTCTGTTGGAGGATGTTGTGAGGGTGTGATCACAGAAGTACACTCTGAAATGTGTTCGTTTGTGACCATGAATGTCTCTGATTTGCTGGGGCTTCTCGGTTTCACTTTCTCAAGCCGATGCAGATTTAGTTGTGAACTGATCCCTACATATTTTAAATCTGGGACTTGAATGCTTGTACAGCCATTGTTCCCTCCTTACTCTGCACTTCTTAGACCACAGAGGCGAAGTGAGCTTTAATCTCTCAGACTGTAGTTGGATGTGAGAGGCAGTCAGCCCTGGCAGTGTCCCGGGGGATCTGTAAGTGAAGACCATAACCTGGATGGATACAGCTGTCGTATCTTTTTGTCATAAGAATTTAGCAGAGCTTCTTTTCCTAAGCAAGCTGTTTCTAGTGTCCGAATCTGCACTGAGAACCCGGAAGCTGCTAAAATCTCCTTTGTTTTTTTTTTTTTTTTTTTTGTTCTAAGATCAGGATTGTGTTTGTTGTGACACAGCAAAATGCAAACTTGTTCCTGTCCTGCCCTCTCACTGCACGAGGACTGCACTGTGGTTTTGCTTAGTGTTGAGTGAAGTTGCCTGAAGCTGCTTCTGCAGCCCCAGCAGCCTGCTGGGAGCTTGCTGGTAGAACTGCTGAATGGAGACTGATGTAATGGTGCACAAAGGGCTGCTTGTACACCTTCACCCCACAGTGTGGTGTTTGTATGTCTGTCTGCAGCTTTCACCTGAAGAACTGTGCGCCCCTGGTGATCCTGGCCCAGTGTTCATTGTGTTGGAATGTCCTCATGAGGGCTTTGTGGATGCTGTCTGTGAAAATGAGACCTTCCGAAGGTAGCGGGGATGGGTGACCTGAAGTGTTTGGGGGAAGACGTCCGTGCTGAGCCTTCTAGAAAAGGCAGGTCTATGTGTAGGACCTGTGGGATTCTGTGACTGTGACAGATCTGTCTTCCCAGAGCCTTCAGAGGAGGAAATAGGCACTGGTTTCTTACTATGGAGCCATGCTGAGGCTCCTGCTTTTTTGTGCAGTGAGCCTAGGTGCTTAGTTTGTGTGCAATATCTCTGTGAGACTTGTGCAGAGGCGCACCGAGCTTCTGAAAGGCTCTGCTCCTCTTGGAGGAGGGTAGCTGTTTGGGGTGGGAGAGTGGAGATGTCAGCACACGAGTTCTTAGACCCTCATGTGAGCCTTAGGCCCACTGCTGTGGGGAGTCTGGAGCTCCTGGGCTGTGCTGTTGAGATCTATGCTCTGCTTGCTCCTGGGGGAACAGCTCCAATAATACAAGAGTGGAATTGGAGGGAATGCCAAAGGGGTTAAGGATCATTCTCACGTATCCTTTCTGTATTTGCTCCAGGTACCAGGAAGGACTCAGTGAGGATAAGGTTGCCTTGGTTATTCACATGACTCCAGAGTCAGTGCTTCGGGACAGCCGCTACCAGCAGTGGCTGGAGAGGTGTGTGATCTTCTGATTACTTGGCTTTACATCGTTACTGGACAGCAGCGTTCTGATGTTGTGAAGATTTTCCCAGAGACGGTGCTGAGTGGCAGGAGAGCTCTGTCTTAGATGAGATTTTTAGCAAGTGGCTCAGCAGTGTGCATATGGCAGTGTGGGACTGACGCTGTTGAACATTTTGTCATCCTCTTGTAGATTTGGACCTGGAACTCAGCACTTGGTGCTCAATGAAAACTGTTCTGCAGTGCACAATGCGCGCAGCTACAAGATCCAAAGCCAGCTGAACCTCATCCACCCAGAGATCTTCCCTCTGCTCACCACATACCAGAGCAAGGTAGGCAAGGCCCTTCCTGTCTCTGTACCTCGCACCCTTGGGTGAGGAACGTGTTTCACGTTGTACTTCTCCCTGCAGGAAGAAGAGGCTGTGTGCAGTGTGCCCGTTGTGCGAGGAGAGTGCCTTCTGAAATACCACTTCAGACCCCAGCAGGAGTGGCAGAGGTCAGTGGCAATCTTCTTGGCACTTCAGTTTTTGAGCGTCGGGCTATCAGTTGTGTTCTGAGGGTTGTGCCCCTGTCACTGAAAATCTAAAGTGTGGGACACAGATGTGAATGAATTGCTGATTTAATAATTTGGGCAGTAGTTTGGAGGGTTGTTTTAATTCCTCACTCTTGAAGTCCGATATGCATTTCTCTGCCCTCTGCTTTTGATCTCATATGCTGTGCACCCAACTGGCTGTGATAGGGAGAGACTCCTCAGGAAGCCAGGTGAAAATCTTGCCAGACTTTGCGTGTTCAAATGGTATCAGAGCCTAAAGCCCCAGGTGATTAAACAGAGCGGGCTCTGCCCTGTCACTTGCTAGTGTGCAAGCAGGAGAAGGTGTTGGATGGAGCTGTAGAGGGCAGGGGGTTCTGTGATACACCATTTACTGAGACTCAAAATTATGTCTCTTTGAGCAGAATAGGAGACCCTAGATGCTAAGAGGAAATGATTTTTCTTAAAGGTGCCGAGACCTGCAGTAGTGCTTGTGCAGTGATGCAGAACCAGCGGACACTGATGGGTGCCTGCAGCCCTGTCGGGTGGTTGCTGTTCTTGCAGGAGTCTCACTGCTTCCCATGGTGGGCCATGCAGTGCCCTCTAGTGTCTACAATCTGAACCTTCACGGTGCAGAAGAACATAGTGCTGTTACAGAAGATTTGGTGGGATGGTTGTTTTAGTGGGGATGTTCAGTCCTGCCTGACCTTTCTAGCCCACGCCATACTCATGGGTTTGTTTTCTCCCACTGCTTGAAATAGAAGAAATATTTGACCCTTTGTTGGAGAGCTGTTTTGGCACAGTAATTCGTCATGCTGCTCTGAAAAGTCAGTTCCCTGTCACCCCCCCATCCTGATGCCTGGCCTTTTCTTTCAGAGATGCTGTGACCGTCTGTGATCATGATGCATTTGTTGCTGAAGCCATGGATCTCCCTAACTTCCAGACTCGTGTGAAGGAGTGCAAAGAGAGCCTGCCTGCTGTACCAGGTAAGGATCAGCAACTTGTCTTATCTCATGTAAGGGCAAGCAGAAGGTCCTGGTGAGCCAGTGCTTTAAAGCTCAGGTCAAGCTGTGAATGTGCAGTTTTTCTGCTGCCCAAGATGTGCTATGAAGACCTCCTGGAGCTGTGCAAATTCCAGGCTGAGCTCAACCTGAGTTTAGCTTACAAATTCCAGGCTGAGCTCAACCTGAGTTTAGCTTATACCTGTTGAACTGTGCAGTCTTCTGCTTCTGTTTTTCTGAAGCTGCTAGGTTTGGGGATTGACCACTTGGGGACAGCTACAGACAAAGATCTGTGTGGTGTTTCTCTGTGGTGATGAGCTCTGCTTGTGTCGAATGCTGTATAGCAGGCAAAGTGCAAGTCCTTATGTTTGGGAAATACCCTCCTCTAAAAGCAGGTTCCTGTGAAGTGTTCTCTAACTTTCAGTTGTCCTGTTGGTAGTGAGGCTTTCCTGGTATGGTGCAGCACCACCCACTCACTGTCTGGATCCTGCTGCAGAGAGTTAGGGCAGGGTGGAACAGTAGCTAGATCCCCCTTGAACTGACAGCTCTGTGTTGGCCAGTGAGATGAGTCCTCATTTGCCTGCCTTGTTATATGCAGCTGTGCATTCTGCTTTGTTTTCGTGATTGTACCTGTTCTGTTTTCTGTCCTCCTACGGTAAATTCTGATGCTGTGGGAAAGCTAGAAGCTAAGGTGAACAAAAATGAACGTTCCAGGTGTGGAAATGCTCGGCTGTTGAACTGAACAGTGTCTGACTGGGCAGTACATGGATAATGCTTACAAACTCGTGTGCATTTTTGCAGGAAACGTGAATCCTTATCCTGAAATTGTATTCTTGGGAACAGGATCTGCAATTCCAATGAAAATCCGAAATGTCAGTTCTACACTGGTAAACACTAGGTAAATCATGTGTGTTTTGCTTAGGGAGAGGCTCTGTGTTCTGAGGGTGTTTCCCAAGGGTGGTTTTGAGCAGAGTGCTGATGACACAGGAGAGTGCCCCTGTAGTGGAGTCTGTAGGCCTTCTGTCTCTGTAGGGAGGGAAGGCTCGAGAGTTACTTGTAAACACAAGCATTTAATGTCTTCATTTTGCCATTTGCCCCAAGAGTGTGTTCACCATCAGTATAACAGCAGAAGGAGCTTGTGGATGGAACAGTATCTAGAACTTTGGCTAGTAGGAGTAGCAGTAGAGGTGCAGCACTGACAGCTCTCTGCCCTCCAACCCAGCAGATCCCCTTCCCTGAACAGACCCTGCTCAGTGCTCATCCAGTGGCTGCCACTTGTCTTTGTCACTTGTCTTGCCAGCTCAACCCGATCCCTGCTCTTGGACTGTGGGGAAGGAACCTTTGGACAGCTCTGTCGCCACTATGGAGAGCAAGTTGACCAAGTGTTGTGTAACCTAGTAGCTGTGTTTGTGTCTCACATGCATACGGATCATCATTCGGTAGGTGATGTGTTGGAATGAGCAGGAGCTGTGTGCAGGTCTCTTTGTGTTTGGGAGCCAGATGCAGCTGCAGCTGGTGAATGTAGGTTGCTCTGCTCTCAAGGCTGCAGTTCCCCTCTTGTTCCCCAGGCACTGCTGAATCTGTCTGTTTCTAATCCCTTTTTGCATCCTGTTAGTGGTCCCTGTAGATTGTTTAGAGATGTTTTTATTTTTATTTAGTTTATTTTTAAATCAGTATCCAACCCAGCTTCCTTTGGTGCTGTGCAATAAATCCTCACAGAGGGACCAGTTGGTCTGTTCTAGGTTGGGCCTGGTTGGGGCAGGCTGTTTGCTGGTCTCCTGTCTCATGTGGAAACCAGTCTGACAGTGATGTGTTGGCTGGAGACTTTCTGCTCTCTCTTCTGCTGGGAGCAGACACAGCTCTGGAAGGGTGGAGAGGCATGGTGTTATGGGCTGCTGGTCACCAGCTTGTGGCATAAGTGGTGACAGTGTTCCAGCAGCTCAGTACGATGCAGTTACTGGGGAAAAAAAGGTGGTTGGTACTTCTGATTGTAGATTCTCCTGAAACTGAGCCTTGCTGAGCTGCTGTAGCACTGCTGACTCTTATGTTCCTGGGTCTTTCTGACTGCAGTTTGCTGTCTTTTCGTTCCTTTTGCAGGGCTTGGTCAACATCCTCATGGAGAGGCGGAGAGCTTTTGTAAGTTGTGCTTTTGTTTCACTGTTCCCAAATGTATCTTGAACAAGGGAAGGAAAACTTTCCCTATGTGGTGGAAAAGCACCTTCTTTTCCCACGGCTTTTCTTCTGTGTGATGCAGTGTCTGCCTAGTACTGATTCTCCTCCTGTCTTTTCTTTTGCAGGCTTCCCTTGGTCGAGCTTTTAGCCCTCTATTTCTGGTAGCACCTGAACAGATCATGCCTTGGCTACATGAGTACCACGTCAACTGTGAATCGATTCTCAGAGACATCAAGTGAGTTTTCTGTGTGGTATGTGAGGAAGTACTCCTGCTGGGTCCTTAGTCAAGGCAAATGACTGTCATTTGTTCTCCCCATCGTTCTACTGAAGCTCTTTGACACCTTCCACTGTGCAGGACTGCGATGTGTGACTTGCACAGGAGATGAGAGGATCTGTTGTGCAACACTTGGTTGTGCTTCCTAAGAGGGGCTTGCTTGCAGATTATGAAAAGGGAGGTGGGCTGGTTTAAAATGACTCCAGAAAGGCAGGGTGTGTGACAGTAGGGAAGAAACGATTGGATGAGTTTGTGGGGCCCTGGATAGCAAAAGCAGAGGGGAAAACAGATGCAGAAAATCGTCTCGTTTGTCAGGCAGTGAGCAGAGAAGACACTTGTGTGAGAGTCTGCTTTAAGGTGAGATCAGGTTTTACTTTGCTCCTGTCCTCAGTTCTTTCATTTCCCTTCCCTTGCAGAATGATTACTTGCCAGTCCCTTGTGAAAGGCCGTGAGAACATCAAATCTAAAGCCAAACGGTTTATCACTTCTTTATTAGAGAACTATGACTTGGCTGAGGTAAGCTGACAGCATCATGTGCTGCAGTAAAGGACAAGAGGGAATTTGAAGTCTGATGTTCATGTTCTTGTTTAGTTTCAGACTTGCGAAGTCCAGCATTGTAAAAATGCTTTTGCATGTTCAGTGATCCACAAATCTGGATGGAAAGTAGTGTATTCTGGTGACACAATGCCCTGCAAGGCCTTAGTACAAATGGGTAGGTGACAAAAACCTCTTTGAAAGACCTTTGAGTATGGCCTTGGACTGTCAGTAACTGAGGTGGTCACTCCCACACTCTTTGTGCTATGACTGCAAGCCAGTGGGGGCCCTGGGTGGAGATGAGAATTCACTTGCTTATTTAGGCAGTTGTGTGTTCAGCTGAAGGCGAAATATGTGATTATTTACACAGGGAAAAATGCTACTCTGCTGATCCATGAAGCAACACTGGAAGATGGAATGGAAAGAGAAGCTATAGAGAAAACACACAGGTGGGTGTGTGTTGCTGTTTTATCACTGCAGGGAAAGCTAAGCTGCTTAACTGGGCTTTGACCTTGGATCTGGTGGTGAGGGGCCCAAGGCCTGTAAGTAGTTCTGGTGTGCATAGAGCTCTTCAGCACTAATATTAGAGTGTTGCTCACTGCACCAGCTCTGTAACTCTGTTTTGAGCATCCTCGGAGAGAAATAGGGGAAGCTCTTAGACAGTAGCAATTCTACAAACTGACTAGCCCAAAGGAAAGGCCCTCAGCTTGACTGCACTGCAGGACTAAGCTTGGACAGTAGAGGGGTCATCCACACCCCTGTCAGCTATCTGCACGATTCAAACTGAGCTGCAGCCAGTGGTGCTGCCTGCTGCCCCCAGTGAAAGGGGGCGATGGACTGGAGAGCAGTTTCCAGCAAGTGAGCTGGACTTACTGGCACCTCTAGGTTGAGCTTTTGTCCCCAGGTTGTGAAGCACTGAAAAGCTTTGAGTTAATTAGCATCTTTTCTGCACTCTGAGTGGCATGGAAGCTAGAGACTTGCCAGCTGTGCAGGCAGTGTCTGGGCTTGCTAATGAAGACAACTCGTGCCCAGCAGGTGGTATATCGCATCTAGTGTTTGCTGTTGGCATGATGTGGCACTAGCTGCAGATGCAGCCTGCTGTTCCCTGTTGGAGGAGCAGCACTGGCTAGTGTGTGAGTGCTGTGTTCCTGGTCCTTTTGCAGCACAACCTCTCAGGCAATTGAGATTGGGATGAAGATGAATGCTGAGTTCATCATGCTCAATCACTTCAGCCAAAGATATGCCAAGATCCCGCTGTTCAGTGAAGACTTCAGTGAGAAAGTTGGAATTGCATTTGATCATATGAGGGTAAGTTTGGAGTTTTGATCCAGACTGTGAGAAAGGTTTCAGTGCTACCTGGGGATGGCTACTTAGGAATGAAATTTTCCATTTCTAATAAAGTATCAACGTGCTGTGTCCTTCTGAGAGCAGCTTCCTATGAAACAGCTCCTTTTACTTCTGTCAGCAGGTATCACCAACATGGAGGGGTGGGGGGCATAGTGCCCAATTCTCTTTAGGACAGTTGCTGATGGCTCTTGAGAACAGAAATCTGTTCTTCTGGATGCTTGCCTCATGTCACCTCTGTTGTTTGTGCTATTGCCAGCTAAAAATATCACTTCCATTCCCTTTCCCTTCTTAATCAGTGCACTGCCTTAATGGCTTTCTGCAAAAGATGTCTGGGATCCTAAACCCTGTAGTGCTGCTGCTGTCCTGAATGTGGGAGTAGCACACTGGCTGACGTATACATATACAGTGTGTGCATCTTTCCTGTGAAGAGAATGGCAATAACTTGGTGTAAGGGATTGATGGACTGGCTTCTGTAAGGGTTGTAAATGCTCATCTGCCTGGCAGCTGCAAATTGTCACCAAGGTGAGGCTCCTCTGTGCTGGTACCACCCAGAGGGAGGGGTGCTGTCCTGCTTGCTGAGCTGCAGAAGGCTGGGGGCGAGGGATGGCAGTTCTCAAGCAAGTGCTCTTGTGCCCAATGTATTGCAGGTACGGCTTGGTGACTTTTCAACCATCCCAAAGCTGATCCCACCTCTGAAGGCTCTGTTTGCAGATGACATAGTGGAAATGGAGGAGCGGAAGGAAAAAAGGGAGCAGCGCCTTCTGAAGGAGGCTGCAATAGTCTTGGACCAACTGACTGGTGGTGAGAACAAGGAGACGCCATCCCAGAAACGGAAACAAGACAAGAACCATCAGGAAGTGCCAAACAAGAAACTTAAAAAGCTTAAAACAGTGAACTGAAGGAAAAGAGGTAGAGAACGTTCTCTGCTCTGTAAGAGGTGCCCTGTGTTGTACAGGCCTCTGGGGCTGGCAGTGCTGGGCAGCCTGCAGGTGCCATGGCAGGAGGGCCTGGCCTTGGCGGCTGGCTGCGCTCGGTTGTCAGTGGGTCGCTGTGGGCTGAAGCTCCCAAGCATGCTGTAAGCAGTGCAAGTCCTTGATGGCAGTATTTACCCATACCACAGTTCCTGACCCTGGATATCAGCAATCCACGTGCCGTTTTTCTTTTAGCCAAGACTTCTCTCTGAGCTGTTTTAATTTTCGGTTTTACAATGGAAGCTATTGGTAATACAGCAGCAGTTACAATCTTGGGAGTTGCAAGAGGTGAAGTCTGGTAAGTCCTCATGGGGCTGTGGACTCACCAGAATGGGGGGGGAGGAGCTCTCTGGTTACACAAGGAGTGTATCTAAGTGTCAAGACCTAGGCTGTGGGAAGAAATTTCAAATAAAATGGGACGCAGTTAATTGCTTTTAGAGATCTAGGTTAATTTAAGGATCTGAATGCTGCTGCGCATTCCCATTTTATTTTGGTTTTCTTGGTTGATTTCCTCCACCCTCCCACCCCCCCATCAGAACAGTTTTCCAAAACCTTCATTACAGTCTGAATAAACCACTCAACATCACCCACAAGTGTTTTGATTAGGTAGTTAATGAGGTGAGGAGTCAACAAACACCTGAATTTTGGGAGAGAACGACCTTATTTATGTGTTACAGCACCTTGATCAACCTCATAGCTGTTACAAATATGCTTTGTGCCACCAAAGCCACACCTGCTTCTGCTGCTTCATTCCTGCTGTTTGAGATGGCAAACACTGCTTCTGCAAGGCTCCAGAACAGACAACTATGAACTGTGTTTGGTGTAGTGTGCAGGGCAGCTGGCAGCGTGAGCTGATGGAGGACAGTGAGCTGCGAAGGGAGGATGTGTGATAGTTTCTCTGCTCAGACTTCTGTGTCCTGTAATCATGTGTGGGTTTGATGGGGGAGGCATTGGGAGTGGGTTGCCCAAGGAGGCTGTGGAGGCATTCAAGGCCAGGCGGGATGTGGCTCTGGGCAGCCTGGTCTGCTGGTTGGTGACCTCCACATAGCGGGGTTGGAACTGGATGAACATTGTGGGCCTTTTCAACCCAGGCCATTCTGTGATTCATGGCTATTTCAATGAAGGAATTCCCTCTCAGAAGCTACTGCTAGGCCCCCACGTGCTCGACAGGAGGTAGCAATACATAGTAAAAATGGCTTTATTTTAAGGGGATGGAAGATTGAAGACAAAAGGGCAGCAAAACATCTTAGTAAGTTAGCTGTGCTTTGTTACGCTTGTCTAAAGGGGGGAGCTTGGCACGCTGGAGCAGAGCAGCAGGCTGTGTGGGCTTAGCAGGGTCCTACTGCTGCACAATGTGGGCACACAGAGGGCCGGGGGGCGAGCGGGCTTATTGCTGGGCTGCCGCGGATCCGTGCTGCTTCTCGTAGAAGTAAAGGCGGATCTCTTAGGTGCCAGAAATGAGGAAACGCGCTCGTTCTCACGTCGACGTATTCACAAGCAGCAAACGAGCAGCGACGGACGCCGCGAGCTCCGGCTGCCCCGGGGCTGAAACGGAAAACCGGCGGGCGGGGCGATCGGCGGGCATGGCCCGACTCGTCCCCCGGGCAACCGCGGCTCCTCCCCGCAAACAGCCGCCGCATGGAGGGCGCGGAGCTGCCCGCGGAGGAGGCTCCGGATCCCCGCGTCCTGCGGCTGCTGCGCCGGGCGGCTCGGGGCCTGCGGCTGCCGGCGGACAGCGTGGCGGCCGGCGATGAAGCGGCGGCGGAGCTGCGGGCGTTCGCGGCCGGGGCGGCGGGGCGGGCGCTGTTGGCGTGGCGCGGCCCCGCGGGTCGGCTGGCTCTGGGACCGTCGCCGCCGCCGGCCGCCGCCGCCCGTCCCAAGGCGCTCTTCTTCCTGCGGCCGCCCGGGCCCGGCGAGCCGCTGTGCGGGGATCTGCCCGCCGACGCCCTGCAGCACTTCGCCGCCCTGGTGGAGGAGGTAAGGCGGAGAGCGGGGCGGCTCGGCGCCAGCGCGCGGTTGGGCGGCGGGGATCCGAGCGATTCCTCGTGGGATGGAGCGCGGCCGGCTGAGGGTGACGGAGCGCAGCCGGGCCTCGGGCACGGGGCGCCCACGCTTCTTCGAGCGGCCACGTGTCTCAGCCTCGGGATAGCAGAGCTTCCTCCTCACACCTAACGTGCTGCTCTCCTGTTGTAGTTTAAAACCGTTTCTCCTGGTCCTATCGCTGTCAGACTGCGTAAAAAGTTGCTCTTCACTGAGACGTGCAGGCTTCATCTGAACCTCCCAGCCCCATTCCTCCAGATCCACAATTACAGACCCCCCGGGTTCCTCGGTCCCCGGCTCCAGCAGCGCTGCACGCTGGGCTGGATTTTGTTTTGTTTTGTTCTGTCACCCAGCAGGGCTCAGCTCCTTCCCCCACCCGCCTCTGCAGGAGGCCGCTGAGAAACGAGGAGGAGGAGTTGCTGTTCCATTGAAATAAACTACTTTACTATAAGTGGTAAAGGAATGGGAGGTAATACAATGTAAAAGGAATCAAGAGTAATAAATCAAACAAATGGGAAAGGGAGCATCTCCTAAGTGTGTGCTGCAGGCTCGGCAGTGTGGAGCAAAAGAGATTGTCTTGGTATCACTGCGTCACTTTGTATCTCCCTCCCCAAAACCACGTGGGAAGGTCTGGAGCCCTCTGGGGTCTGTAGTTCTCCCTCAGCAGCTGTCCCAGTTCTGTCACTTCATTGCATGATGACATGATATGGAACGCATATGGAAAGCCCTGACAGGTATCCAGCCTCTATTCCATGTCATTGCATTATGCCAGAATTGTACAACACACATATATAAATACATGCAAATAATAAACAACAATTAGCATTACATGCATGTGCACATGTATACTTAAAACTGCTGACTCTTCTCCCCAGCATCAGGTCCCCTTGGAGATACGCACTGAATGTCCGCATTTCCTCGTGTTACCCTCCAAGTGAACACAGGTCTCTGAGCAAAAGCAATCTTCTCCACTGGTGCTATTCCAAAATTCCTACCTTCAGTCCAGCCTGTGTCAGTTCCAAAAGTCCTGGACAATGGGGGTTTCCCCTTCGAGCCTGTTGTGTAATCAACAGAATCCACTTGGCATCAGTCAGGGTGCCAAAAGGAGCTGTGCACAG
Source organism: Tetrao urogallus (assembly GCF_951394365.1). Classification (NCBI taxonomy): domain Eukaryota; kingdom Metazoa; phylum Chordata; class Aves; order Galliformes; family Phasianidae; genus Tetrao; species Tetrao urogallus. The sequence goes on along the minus strand of NC_136831.1, from coordinate 9,715,611 downwards.
TACCAACCACTTTGGAAGCAGCCCAAACCCACTCGTATGCTGCCAGCATCTCCTTTTCAGTTGGAGTGTAGCACTCTTAAGGTCCTCTGGATCCTTCTGACTGCTAAACCACAGCCTGAAGCTCTGACTGACCACCTGAGGCAAGCTAGGAATCAGCCGTGGGAGCACAGGTGAAGGCAATTCAGCTGTGCTGCTGGGAGGGGGGGAGCCTGGCTGCACCTCTCCTAGATCCCATTTAAGTGCTGACTGCCACTGAGGCAGGATCTCTTCCTGGACATCAATCCTTGTGGAGAGTGTTGTGAGCCTACAGCATCAGTGAGCATTTTTCACTTATTAGCTTTCCATCACGATAATCCTGCTTAGCCTAAGCTCTGTACGCTTATTGATTTACATGTGGTGAGCCAGGCAGGCTAAAATGGACTGAAATTGTTATAGTGTCTTTTCTGTGGAACGTCTACAAATGGGTCAGGGGGAGAACATCAGCCCCTTAGATAGAACGATTCCTGGGGAGATCCAGGGCTTATGGGTTCTCCTTATTAGCAGTTAGCAACCATCGTTGAGAAATGGGGTCTCCTGTGTATTGTGGGGAATGTTTCTGCCTGGTGGAATACTTTTCACGGGTTAGATAGAGATATCTAACTACAAAAGAAAGGCAGTTGGCCGCCTCCAGAGTGGCATGGCTACTGTTAAATCAAACTGAGATAAGAGCTGACACCTTAGAAAGTGAACATCGGCTATTAAAAGATTGCACTGAAAAACTGGAACAGGAGCTTAATGTATTAACAGGGAACAGACCAACTTTACATTCCCCGATAGGTCAGGTCTGCAATACTTGAATAGATAATAACCACACCTCTGAAACAACGGGCCTGGCTGAAACTCTAAATTAGATCTAGAGGTTCCACTTATGACGGATTCCTTGGCACTCATCCTATTATAACCCAGAAGACAAAGGAAGCACAAGGCAGACTGGCGGGTGCCCCCTGCCCAACGGCCCCCTGCCCAAACGCATTCACACGTGACGGTGAGGCCGTGCACCTACAGAACTGATGGATGTGGTGCAACATTTTGGCACAGGCTGAAAGAGAGTGTACCCACGTGGTTACTTAGATTAAGGGATTCAGGGGCAGAAGGTGTTGTGGTTAATGGCCCAGAAGTATCAAATTTGGCCACTGTGACGGTGCACCCTGCCCTCAGGCAGAGTCTGTGTGCTGCTGTTCAGTACAGCAGTGAGAACCAGTCGGTAATAGACTGGTTAATGGCTGCATGCCGCGTGGTTTGGCTGAACAAACCAGATGTTCCATTAAACACAGGATTGTGGTCCTCCATAGGGGACCTTCAGAATTATATTCGTGAGCTGGGCAAAAGAGAAGCGATATACGAGGACTCATTCAAAAGCCCAGACATAGTAAAGTTTTCAGCAGGTATGCGAGATGGAATCTACAGCAGGCCCCTTCCCACCTGTATGGGAATTTGGTTTCCATATTAAACCTGGTGAGACAGAGCGTCTGCACACTGGGCGCAATATCTGAGTAGTAGAAGAAGCAGAGCTGCTTCCAGTAGTTAAAACCAAGAGGCCTCCTGTGCCAAGGCGCCACCAGTCCTCAGCTGGGCCCATAAGGGTGTCGTGAAAACAAATGTTTAACGATCTTATTTGGGCTGGGGTCCAATTTGCGGAGATCGACTGCCAATGACAGTGTGGAACATAGAGGATTTCATTGCTTCCAATAGCAAAAAGAAGCCCCTCAGGTGTCTCGGGCCACAGTGACAAAAAACACAAAGACAAAAGACTTGACTTTGGCTCAGTTCATGGCGTGACGAAGGATGTTAGTCCCCCTAGGGCCCCCAGAAGGGACCGGAGGCCCTTTGTAGAGTTGACAATATTCTGGTCCCGGAAAAATGTCCAGGGAGTGTTATGGCACTTGTTGATACAGGGGCAGAAACATCAATTATCTACAGAGATTCGACTAAATTTGATGGAGACGGAGTGATGATGGGTGGTTTTGGGGGACAGACTATTCCTGTCAGCCGAACATGGGTGAAACTGGGGGTTGGGCGTCTCCCACCATGGGAGTATAAGGTGTCTGTTGCCCCAGTCCAGGAATACATCCTGAGTATTATTATACATTATATACAGCCATAAATATTCTATGAGGTCTGGCTCTCCAGACACGTGCACTCATGTAAGGCAGTATAGACTCCAGGGTGGGCAAGATGAAATATCACAGACCATGCATTCTCCAGAAACCCACAGCACCTAAAGAAGCTCGTGTTTCCCTCTTGCTGGTTGTCAGGGATGTAGCAGTGATTTTGTTGTTGCTTCCATTGGGATGTGACGATGTCGCAGTCTTGGGAACTGGATTTCCTAGCAGAAGGGTTTGGATTATTTTCTCTCCTTTCTCAAAAACTTCTGCTGTGTTGCCCCACACGATAACGTCATCAATGTATTGCAGGTGCTCAGGGGCTCCAGTTCGCTCCAGTGCAGTCTGAACATCAGTTTAATGTTCCAGGTCATTAAATCCACGCTGAGAAGTTCTGTGGGATGCTGACCACCAGAGTGGGCTTCCAGGAGCAGGCTGTGGGCTCAGCATGGCTGGCAATGCATTACTTACATGGGAGCTTTTGTTCTGGCTTGAGCTCTGTGGCTGTGCTTAGTCTGCACAGACAGCAGTTTTTGTATCAGGTTTTGTTTGTAGATGACAGCAGGTAGTGCATGATACGTGTTGTAAACACCATCTGTTATGGGGAGGTTTGGGGGTAGGAACATTCCATTCAGCACTGTTGGATCTGTTTTCTGGCTGCCTCCAGCTGCTTGGGGGCACACTTTGGGCTTTTCTCCCTGCAGCCTCTGCAGATGGATGTGGTGTTTCCATGGGGAGCAGACAGTGTCTGGGTTTGGTTCTGCTTTTTTGCTCAGACTTAACTTCAAGGAAAACAGGATGGTGATACAGGATGGGAAGAGGGGTGGAGAATTGAGAAGGACCTTTAGTTTCCTGAGGCTGAGGGCGCACATGGCTGTGGCTGCTGCAGAGCATGTTGCAAAGGGCCTTCTATCAGCACTTCTGGGTCAGCCTTAGAAGGCTTTGTCTGGTTGGAGAAACAGCTTGTGCTGAACAGTGAGGAGGCCCAGCATGGCTGGGGATGTCTTTTCTGCCTGTCCCACACAAACCCTCATTAGGGCTGAAAAGAACGTGCCTTCTCTTCTTTGTGGAGCTGGGGGTTGTTCTCCGTGCAGGTCATGTTTTGATGGTCTAACAAGGGAACAAGCAGCTGGTTACAAGGTCTAACACTAGCAGCCCACAGGATTTAATAGTGGAAGGTCTCAATGGTAATAGATGGAACTACTGAACCAGTAGTGAGCCAAGAGTTGGGCACCCTGCAGTGGCTGGTGCTGCTGCTCCCCAGGCCAGCAGTGGCTGCAGTCACTGGCACTCTGATTTCCCAGGCACGGTGCTGTCATGTTTTTTTCTGTTCAGATTTGGGCCCACTTGCAGTTGTTTTTGTAACTTTTCTTATTGCAGCTCACCCTACTTTCATTGGCTTCTGCCATAGCTGCACCCAGCAGCCTCCCTGTGCCAGCAGCACTAAGGAGTAGCATTGGTCACCACAGAGAACCCGGCTTTGTTAGTCTGCTGCCACAGCCTGGAGCCAGCTAAGCCAAGGCAGAGCCAGCTCTGGCAAGCCCAGGGGGACTCTGCTGCCAGGCTGGGACCAACCTGAGGCTGTGCAGGAATGGCAGGAGTCAGATTGACAGGGCTGCAGCTTGGGAAATAACCGAAAAACTGAAGAGCTCTAGTGCTGTTGGAAAGGAGACAAGGTGACCCTCACCAATGGGGGGATCCTCTGAACTAGGGGGGTTCAGCCCAGCCCTGCTGCCCTTGGAAAAGGGCTCAGCCCTGCCTACCTGAAAGCTCTGCCTCTGCCCTGCCTGCTGGCAGTGAGTACCAGAGCTGTGTGCAGGGGAACAGAACCGATGCAGCCTGCTGGTCCGTGCAGCTGCCTCCAGGTGCAGGTTTGGAGGTTGGGGCAGCTGGAGCAGCAGCAGGACTGGGCTGCCTGCTTGCTTTGTCCACTTGTTTCTGCCCTTCTCAGCTCTTGGATTTAGGGAGGTGTAGTATGTGAGTTTATCATCACATGTGACTGACCTCCTTCCATGAGAACAGTGCAGAGATGTCTGATTTTTCGCCTTGCACACAACAAAACAGCCAAGTGAGTGCTACTGAACACCTTCCCATCCGGCTTGACTGTCTTCTGCCCTCCTGGTGAAGGGAGAGCTCTCAGGACAGTTGACAGTGGTGAGCATTGTTGGGAGCGGAGAGCAATGAGCTTTGAACCTCAGCATTTTCTTATTCCTCTTGTGCCTTGTGATGCTCAGCGATGCACGAGAGGTGTGATGTGGAGAGGGCTGAAAGCTGTCACCACAGCCCTGGTCTGAGCGAGAGCAGCTAGTTTCGTAGACAGGTTTCATCCCTGGCAACGTTTTGGATCACCAGCAAAGCAGGCCTGTGGAGAGGTCCTTTCCTCCTGCCCTGCCCTTGTTTCACACAGGCACGAAGCTGCTTGGCCCAGCAGTGAGTTCAGGTCTCCAGGCTTGGTTGAGCACGGAGCTCGGAGCCTGGCGGCCTGTCATTTTCCTGCAGCACTTTTCTCTTCATTGCTTTTTTGCAATTTGTTCTGCAGGTGATCGTGCCCATCCTGACAAACAGGAAGAACCATCAGGGCTGGCCACGGGTGGTGTCACAGGACATCTTACGTCATGTCCACAGCTTGAAAAGTGCCGTCTTCGTGGTGGTTGGCCAAGTGAAAGGCAAGACCTTGCTGCCTCTTCCAGCAGGCTCGGAGGGAATAGAGAACATTGATCTGGGACATGAGAAATTGTGAGTATCACTGCTTGCTGTCCTCTGGTTATGTTCTACTGATGCGTGTGCTGTGTTCTGGGGAGCCCTCACCAATCGTAGTGGCTCTTACTGATCACCATTGACTACTGCTTATCCAGACTGCCCAGATGAGTGTATTTTGCTCTACCTGTTCTCTTCCTTACAAACTCTGTCTCTGGGGAGCGTGCAGCACTATAAGCAGGCAGAAACAGCTCAGAAAGTGACAAGAAGTTGTGAACACACAGCAAAGCAACAAACTTAATGGAGAAAACAAACTGAACAAAACCTCTGCTGCTTTCCCGTTACCTCTGAATGGGAAGCCAGGGTTCTCCTGCCAGAATTTTTCTGGCTTCAGTTTGCCAGTGTATCCCCTCAGCTGTGCTGCTCAGTTGTTACCCACCCGTTTGTGGTTCATGCTGACTGCTTGGTCAGGGTTATTCTGCCTCCCCTCAAAACTGGATTTGTTATGGAAAGGTACCTGAAAAAACAGCTACAACTTCCTTCAAGTTTCTGAGCTGTTTGTGGTCCCACAGAGAGATTTGAAAACTGTTGCCTACGTCCTCTTGCAGAAGTGGGGTGGCTTACCGGACGCACTGCGTTTCCATGAGCACTGTGATAATTTCTGTAGTCTCGATTCATGGTTAGACCTCCCTGGTGGCTGTTGCGATTCTGAAGCTCACTTTTAGTCCCTGAGGGATGACCCCCAGCAAAACCACCCCAGCATCTCTGGTTAGCACAGCCTGGGGAGGCTGAGCCCCTGCAATAGCTTCAGCAACTGAAGAATCACTATCCCAGTGCTAGTGTTATGTCAGGCAGGGTGCCCACACTGCAACTGGGAGGAACTTCCACTCTGGTCTCCTCAGCAGCCAGCCCAAACTGGGAATTAAAGGGGTTTGAATTCTGCAGTGCTGTGAAGCTGGCCCAGGACAAGGCAATAATGCCTGGGCAGCATGTGGTGGCAGATACCTTTGCACACTGTGTCATCCCCATGCCTGGACTGCATTTGCACCCTGTGGGTCCTCAAGAGGTGTGCTAGTGAGTGTGATGGGACCAATCACGCCTTGGACTGGACGTGGTGTGGGTGGGATGGCAGGAGGCTGTGCTGCTTCCCAGGCAGGGAGGTGGCCTGTCCTGAGCACACCTGCCCACCTACATGGTTTCTTTCCGTATTAAGTGAGTTAGTGACAGTGGGTGAGAGCATCTTGCTGCAAGTGTGGCTCTCCAGGCTGGACACTGAGCCCAAATGGATCTGATTGTTTGGGGATGGCGATGTGGAAGCTCTTCCACCATTCCTTTTGTGAACCTTGCTCATAAAAGTGTATTGTTGCCTGGATTGCTGTCGAATTTAACTCATTTTCTCCAGATTGTAATTTAGGTATTGAAGTAACAGCAAGATCTTCATTTCTGATGGTTTTCTGGTTTTGAAACATAAAGCTGGACCTTAATCTATAAAATCTAGCAGGTACAGCTGAATAATGAGCATAAACAAGCAGAAAGCAAAGTTAACCACGCAGTCTGTTATTTTGCAGCCTGGAGCAGATTGACAAATCTCTTGTGCATGCCACGGAGTCAGCTATCATAGACTGGAGCTACCAGATCCAGAGAGCACTGAAGAAAGAGTCCTCAGAGCCTCTCCTGCAAGGCAGTAATCCCAACCCCAAGGTGGAACTGGAGTTCTGGAAGAACAGGTACCCTGGGCAGCCTGGCTGGAGCACGGTGGGCCCTGGTGCCAAACCTGGCTGGTTTGGAAGGAGCCTCGTAGGTGCCTCTAGTAAAGCTGCTTGACCAATTGCAAATGTCGGGCTGCCTTGGATTCGTGTAAGGATTTGAGGCACTGACCACTGCTCCCACACATAAAATAACCTGATCTGCACAGTTGCTTGAGATCATAGGGCAGCTGGTTGCATTTTGACTTAGTCCTGGTGTCACATCTTTAGGGGAGAGTTTTGGAAGTGCTCTCACTGTCTCAGTTCACTAGGAGCCAGCCACAGCTGTAAGAGCTGATGGACACCTCTCTGGATCTTCTCAGCCCAAGTAATTTATTTGTGAGGTCTAGGAGATGTCCCACTTCCTAAGAAACAGAAATCTGGTTCTCTGCCTTGGAAGAGGTGGTTCCTGTGCCTGAGGCCGATTAGTGCAGCCACTACCACTAAAGTGATAGTGAAGGCTAATGAAGTTTTCAGCCTTCTCAGAAGCCATCTTTTATTTTTAAAAAGACTACCAACTTGAACAGGCATGTCAACATTTGTTTGTTTTTTTAATTCAGAACTGATTTTCATTGCTGAGCCTCTCCTGGCTGGAATGTAGTAGTCCTCTCAGCCACTCTTGGAGCATGTGTGTCATCAACAGGCATGTGACAGCTCTAGATACCCAATGGAGCAACTAATGCTTGCAGATGGGAAGGGGTTTGAGATATTGCTGTCCCTCTATGGCCTCTAGGAGACCCTGCTCCTTGCAACAAAACCTACAGAGCCTGTCTGCACCACAGCTGAACTGATGAGTTGAGCTGATGCTCGCTCAGTTTGTGAGCTTGTAATGTGTCTTGGTTGTTGCAGGTGTGATGACCTGGAGTGCATTTACAGTCAGCTGAGGACGAGGAAGGTTAGGAACATGATAGAGGTGCTAGAGAGAGTTGAGAGCAGCTACTTACCGGCCTTCAGAGCTATGCTCACGGATGTTGAAGCAGGTGAGATAATGGTGCAGCTTTGATATATCTGTATGAAATAACCTCTGGCCTTTGTTTTACCTAATTTTACTAGGTTTACTAGTTTTACTGGTTTCAATCCTAATGTGTGGGCTTGGTCCTTAGGAGTCCACTATGACCATGAGGACTGCAACCACATTGCTAGCCCTGTTTTGTGGCAAGTTGGTCTGCTTGTGCTTTTGTTTCTAAGCTTGGCCAAGCACGATCACGGTTCTGTTGAGCCAGACCATTCCCAAGGATCAGGGTGAATGGATTTGGGATTTCACTCTACTGTACTAAAGCAATCACAGTAATCCAGCAGGACTCATCTGAACTGATCTGAAAGATCAAGGTGCACAAGGTGTATCTTGAGACTTTATTGCATCAGCTCCTGTGGTGTTGATCTGCAAGACTGAAGTTTCAGTACAATAAGGACAGTTCTCACAGCCAAGAGAAAGCAGACAGGCCTTAGGTTATTTCCCAAGCTTTGGCTGCTGCAGTCCCAACCTCTGTGGAAGGGTAGCAGCATTTTGCACTTTATGATGAAGCCCTTTGGGCATGCTGATTTCAAGGTCACCCCTTTGCAGACCTCATTTAAGGGTTGGCAGTGGAGGTAAGGGCATCTCTTGCTTGAGATCCCTGCCTACCTGCAGCCTTCCAAAGGTAAGTAGCTTTTCTCCTTCGTTTCTGCATCCACAGCTGCTGCACTTGAGCTTCTTCTCATTTGCTGTAGCCAAAACTTTGCCACCCCGCTGTTATTGCAGTACTTTCCATCCCTTTATAGCATTACAAGGGTATTAAATCATTTTTTTTCTTCAATGAGAAGAAAATCCTTACAATGAAGGATTTATTTTCTCCTGTTATTGAAACAAAGTTCTACCTTTAACATGCAGCTACGTGAAGATAGCGAGTGAGTTTTGCTTAGGGGAGTTCAGCCAAAAGAAATACTGCAAATTCCCCTCTGCAGTGAAAACCAGCAGCGCCCTGCTGCTCCGCTGCCTGCAGCTCACTGTGAGTGACCCTGCATGTTCATCTTCATCTCAGCTGCTCTGTGGCAAGAGAAAATTATTCAGACTTTGCCAGCTGTGTTCATGCTGACAGATAACAACACTCTTTACTTCTTCACATGGAAATGTTCCTTCTTTTAAGGACATACTACGGTATGCACAGTGCATGGGCAGTGCAGATCAGTAGGGCTAGAGAAGGACCCAATGTATAAGGAGCCAAGAATTCACTGTCAGTGTAATTAATTCTCTTAACAGCCTAATCAAAATAAAAAACATATTTGGTTTTAGTACAGTAACAGCAATACCAACTGGGTAATTTGGACTGTAATTGTTAAATCCCATTACAGCACAGGTCAGATTGGTGGAGTGCTCTTTGTGCTGATGTCTGTGGGTCTGTGCAGGGAGGTCAGTGTTGCTAGTGGGGGTTTCTTCCTTCATCGTGGATTCTGGGGTTATCTTCATATGTATCTGGATACTTCTGTCGCTTCTTGTTGGTCTACAGATGTAATTGAATTGTGATCATATGGTGTCATTCATGTTTATGCTCTGTAGGATTTTTCTCAAAGGTGAAACTACACAGGTGTACAAAGTCAACTTGTGTCTGTGTGGCTGAAGGTTTTGGCTGAACTTGTTGTTGGACAGCTGTGCTGTACAGCCAGGACGAGTGGGACTGTGATCACCTGTGTTGCTAGCTGCTATAGCTGAAAAAAAGCTCAGTCCAAGACAGGCCCTGCAAGGCTCCTCAGCCTGTGCTGCATGGCAGGGTCTGCAGGCTGCTTGGGGCGATGGCAGCACACATTTACAGCACTCGTTTGCCCACGTCTCATTGAGCAGTTGCAGACCTGGCTTCCATCTGTGCTGGTTATTGCCGTAGATGAACAGTGGTCCTGGGCCACCTTCTGCACCTGGGTGTCTCGGTACACCTTGTGGTCGATGGCTGGTTTGCACCATGTGTAGGTGGGTCTCACCAACTCTTGTGCTGCTTCACACAGCTTTGAGTGAAGCCCAGGACATTCACCTGCACCTGATGCCCCTCCGGCGCCATTTGGAGGACGTAGAGAGGACTGACTTCAGCGAGGTGCAGCCGCTCCTGCTCCCCCTGCTCCACGTGGTGTGTTTGATCTGGGTCACCTCCAAGCACTACAGCCGGCCTGCACGCATCGTGGTGCTGCTGCAGGAGATCTGCAACCTTCTCATCCAGCAGGTGTGTGGCTGTCACGCTGATGCTTCCAAGAGGAAGCTTTCTAAATCTAGTCCCTCTCTCTTCCTCTCTCCCATCCGTCCCTGGCAAAATGATTCTTTCAACTTGAAACATTCAGTGCAAGAAGTGACCTCCTGAGTGTGATTTTGCTGTTCCAGGCCGTGGTACACCTATCTCCAGAAGACCTTCTAAAAGGGGAAATGGAGGAGAGTCTGAGCAAGGTGCAGATGGTGCTTGGCATCCTGAATGGATTCAAAGAGGCCTTTGAGGACAGAAGGGAAGAACTTCACACCTATTATAAATCAGGCAAAGAAGTGAAGGAGTGGGACTTCCATGCCAAGATGGTGTTTGCAAGGCTGGACAGATTTCTGAAGAGACTGGAAATGGTGGAGGTGAGAAAATCATTGCAAGCCTTAAGAAGAGCTTTAATGACTTAAGTTCATTTGTTAACACCTTCACTGGGTGCCTGGGGATGGAGTTACTCGCTGTTAGGTCTGCTGGAACTTTGTTTTCCCTCATCCTGCCCAGTAAAATGATTGAGCTACTCAGTTGTGCTTTTCTGTTCAAATTGCTAGGTGTATTTGTTCTTCCAAAGAGTCCCGTTGGGCCAAGGGAGTGGGAGTCACTGGGGGCTGTGGATCAAGCAGTGCCATCTCTGAGACCCCCTGTCCTGCTGCTGCTGTCAGAGACACCCACAAGCTGGGTTCTGAGAGGCTGGGAGAGGCTGCCTCTTCCCCATGATTATGTGTGACCTGGGAAGAAGCTCACCGCATCATCCCTTCGTGTCCCGGTGGTCTGCCAAGGCAGGGTGCTGTGGCTCAGGGGTGTCCCATCTGCCTATTCAGAGGCAGATTGGGGTTGTTTTTCTCCTCTTGTTCTCTGCAGTGGAACAGAAGGTTTTACTAGTCAAAGTAAGCTGTATATTTTTATGCATTATTTAATTAACTGTACTCAAAATCGTTGTGACTGATGTCTGTTTTAAGACTCTTCATAGTGATGGTTTCCAGTAAGATTTGCTGTGCAGTAAACCAAATTATTCTGGTCAGCGTAGAGATGAATGTTAATAGGCATAGAGTAACTGCAGGTCATCATGAGGACAATATGAGTGACACAGTAATTATGCACCGTAACTCTGCAAAGACTCTGGGGCACTGTTTGCTCATTGCTTGGTTACTTTGAAAATGGGCTACAGAAGAAAGCCATTATGGAGGGTTTGAGCTGCACATGTACTGACATGATGGCAGAGCTTTGCAAGACTGTCCTACACCCCCAGGGATGGAGAAAGGCTGTACAGTGTGCAGTCAGGTGGAGGAGCTGGAAGGGGGAGAGGAATGAGCTGTAAAATAAAAACAAAGGCACAGCAGCCTGTTAATGAGGAAGGCTGCTGTCTCCCTCTCTCTTCTTTTCAAGCAACCCAGTGAGATAAAATGAGGGGCAGAATTTCATGAAGGGTCCAGTTACTCTGGTGCACAGGCAGCCTGTGAGCGTGTGCAGAGAGGAGGGCTCTTCCCTTCTTCATCTCAGTTTTGCTTTTCTGCTGTAAAGCTGCTGCCTGGCTGGGGTGGCCCTCTGCCCTCTGTAGTCTCAGCGGTGCAGGATGGTTCTCAAAGCTGTGAATATTTAGCTGCCAGAGACCTGCAAGGTGTAGTTCCCTTGGCTGGAAGCTGTTTCTGATGAGCCTGGCCATGGCTGGAGCTGCAGTCACATGGCATCTCCCCACCTCTGCATGGAGGGAGGCACCAGAGCCTGGCAGTGCCTTGGCATAGATGGGAAGCTCTGGACCAAGGGCTGTCACCCATTCAACAGCCCATGTGGGGTGAAGCTCCCTTGCTGCTTAAGGTTGTCCCTGGAGCTCAGGATGTCTGCCAGTGCATTCCTGTGCTTGGGATCAGCGCGCTCCTGGTCCTCTGAGGAAGACCAACACCGATGCTCACGCATGCCCACCAGGAGTCCTACTGAAAGGGAAGGACGGGGTGGTGGTTGTGCTGCTGCCATACCTGCTGAGGGGAGAATTTCCTGAGAGGTAGCACTGTGGGATCAGGCCTGCTCAGGATGTGGAGGGTGGGAAGGAAAGAGCTCCCCGGCCATCTCAGCAGAGATAGGTCTCACGTTTTGAATCTGCTCCCTAAATAACCTCAGGAGCAGTTTCTTTGCAGGCGCTGTGTTTACAGTGACAGCTTCAGCTCCCGCTGGGCTGTGAGCAGCCAGTGGTGCCCATGACAGGTAAGATCTGGCTCCCTGCTTGTGCTGCTCAGTGTGTGCCTGGGGAGGTTCCTGCACGTGGCAGCAAGCGCAGCTCCCTGCTGGGACAGCTGTTCTCATTGCCTTCTGTCAGTGTTATAACCTGCGCATGTCTCCTTTGACTTGAAGTGTCTCCTGTCAAATGCCTTGGATCTGATGAAGCTGGAAAAGATTGAGTTCAGTGGATTTAAAGGGAAGGCCCTGGGTCAGAAGGTCGTGGACATGCATGAGGAATTCCAGGAGGCATACAGGGTCTTTGCAGAGCGAACCTACGACTGCCTCGACCTGACCAATGCGGTAGGTGCGACTGGGAACAGCAACACCACGTGCTTGTTTCCAAAGCACTGATGAAGAACTGGCCCGCATGCACTCTTAATGACTCCTTCCCACCTCTTCCTTCCTTTTGTTATGATCTTGTCTCTCACTGTGGGGGAAACTCTGTCACTGGGAGACGCTGGTCCTACAGACACATGGGAGCTCCTGCAGGCCCATGCTGGCATATCCTGCCAGTTCAGGACCTTAGACCAGTGCAGCTGGGATGCCTGGATTTCTGTGTGTTTTGCCCAATGTTTTACTCTAAGTGGCGCTTGCTAATGTGTATGAACTGTACCATCCACGTTGTTTTGTTTCCCAGCTCTCAGTTCCTAGATGGTCAGCTCAGGTAATCCCTGGGGATGCCTTTGCTTGTCTTGCTGCACACATGATGTCTGGTGCTCTTGGTGTTCAAGGATTCTATGTTTAAATAGTCATAGTGCTTTAATTAAAGGATCATTGCCAGTCCTCTGAGTCATGGCTCAGCGAGCATCCAAATCCCAGATGCTCACAGCAGCACAAGCAGGGCACAGCAGGTGAGCCACTGTACTTATGGTCTGCATGGAAACTCAAACTCCTGGCTTTGACACCAAGCAGTGTAGCCTGTGCAGGCTGTGAAGGAAGAGTGGGAATGGAATTTCTCAAAAGATCTGTGTGTTGATCTCAGCAGGAGAAATCAGAGATCCTCTGCTTGTCGCATTTGCTAAATTGAGTTGTCAGGACGTGGTTAGTGCCATGTGCATCCAGAGGAGGGAGTGCTAAAACAAGTGGCCACAGGGTAGCTCAGTGCTGAGAAGCTGCAGTCCCACACTGCTTCACGGTGATCATCCAGCTGGAAGAAGAAGGCAGAGTCCCTCTTCCTGCCTTGCTCTGAGTTGTGCTGGGATGATGGGCAAGTGGGCTGGTGGTGGGATGCAAGGCTGGTGTGTCCGACCTGTGGGTGGTAGGGGCTGTACGGCACAATGAGGACAGCTTGCACTTCACCTCCTGTAGTTCCCAGTGATGTCTCTGCAGTGGGAAACACAGGCCCCAGTGCTGCCTGGGAGGGTTTTACTTGCAAACTGCTTGCTCTACATCACTCCTTGTTCAGGATAGAGGACACAGAAAGAGTGGTGACAGTGGCTTTGCAGGGGCTGACTTGGTTTTTGTGACCCCTTGGCCTCTTGAGTCACACTCCTTCTTTCAGTGCTTGAGTTTTCCACCCTCTGTTACTGTCTGGAGACTTTTTTTTTTTAGCTAAATTGTGACATCTGGTCTTGCTGAAGCTCACTGATGGCAGAAGTAAAGCTGTTGCCTTGCCCTTTGTTTTTCCAGTTAAGAGACACACAGCCTAATTTTTGTGCTTTATCCAGATTAGAAAGGCCAAAGCCTTGCAGTTTGTCAAGTCCAGCTTTTGATTTTACTTGAAGGAAAAATAAAACAAGATATTACTCTTCAGCTTCAAAGGGTTTATTACCTTTAATCGGAACAAGAGAAGCAGTGCCGGAAGACAGTGGAAGTTACAGAAATGAACTGTTGAGGTTTGAAAGACCTCTGGAGTTCACCCAGTCCAACCCCCTGCCCAAAGCAGGGTCAACTAGAACAGCATGGTCTCCAAGGGTGGGGACCCCATAATCTCTCTGACTATTTTCAGTGCTGTTTCACAGCCTCATGGCTCGCTGCTTTGCCTTCCTACAGGATTTTGAGCAAGATGCCTTTGATTTCCAGCAGAAAGTAGAAGACATCGACCGGCGTCTGGGAACTGTTTTCATCCAGGCCTTTGATGATGCCTCAGACTTGGAGCACACCTTCAAGGTTAGTTGTGATAACACTGGCAGCTCTGGGGTCTCGGGGCTTGAGGCTCACCCACAGTCTGTTAAACTGCAGAGCTGGCAGGAGGGTGTTTGCAGACAGCTTTGAAAGTATTTCTGCTCTTTCCATTAAGACACAAACGGATTAATGTGGTTGTTTTCCTTCCCTTTCTTTACCTGCTTGTTCACCTCTGCAGCTGCTGGAGATGTTTGGGAGCCTTTTGGAGCGGCCGGTAATCGCTGCGCATGCTGCTGGCAAATACTCTGACCTCGTCCACGTGTTCAGCAGTGCCTTGAGCGATGTTAGGCTGATCTACTCCAGGCACGTACGGGCAGAGCGGGAGCTTGGTGAGTAGGGATGCTGAGTAAGGCTGATTTATTAGAGCTGGATGAATTCTGGGGGGGGAAATAATTTGTATTTTCTGGGGAAAGTGAAACTTCTAAGTTACAAAAATGTACAGCCACTGTATCTCCCAGTGCAAATGGAAATGCCTGGGAAATATCTCTGTTCTTAGTATTAAAGCAAAAAACCTACCAGGGTGGGGGGGAGACTGTGTGCGCGTGTGCATGTGCACGTGTGAGTGTGTGGTATGCAGCTGGGAATGGAGATTCTTACTGGGATTTTCCCCATTAAGGCTGTGACAAGAGTTCTGTTCATCTAACACTGAGCAGGGCTTTGCTCCTGCTTGTGTGCTCCCCAATATGAATGCATGATGTTTCTCTTGTATGCAAAGGAGTGAATTCTTCCTGGGCAAAGTCTGCCTCTGTGTCAGCTCCATTTCTAACAAGAGCTGGCTTCCTGATTGATCAGAGCCGTTCTCAGATGCTTGCGTTGAAGGGAGAGAGCTGGGAAGTTAACATGGTTTTGTGCAGACGAGTTGCTTTTCATGTGTCTTTGAGGTTAGAAGGGCTGTGTTCAGTCAATTGCAGTTTCAATGTTCCCCCCAGGCTTCCCTGCTGTGCATAAGAACATGCCACCAGTAGCTGGAGCCCTGCGCTGGGCTCAGGAGCTGCGAGCGCGGATCCAGGCACAGTTTGGTCACCTCAGGCACATCACACATCTGTGCGTGGCTGTTCAGCTAAGTTGTTTCATGACTATCTTGGTATCTTTTCTCTAATCCATCTGATTTTCTTTCTGTTCCGAACATCATGCAATGCTTATAGTTTGAAATATTTCTTAGTTGAAGAGGAGTGAAATGGTAGCACTGCCTCTTCAGCTTGCCAGGAGTTGCTTTTTAAGGAACTCGTTAGCTGAATTTGTTTGGAAGTGGTTAATAGGCACAGTAGTGGTTAATGGGCTTTTGAGCTGTGGTTCTAGGTTGCAATTACAAGACACACTGGAACCTTTTTCCCTACAACTCACTCTGTGTGTGCTCCAGTACCTCCCTGGGAGCAGCCCAGGCCTAGGCTACAAGCCCTGATTCTGGTATCACCCAGTGGAGGGCAGAGAGATGCTGGGACGGACTCTCCTGGGCTGGGTTGGTGGAGGGGAGTTTCAGGTTGGTGAACACATGAAGACTTGTCCTGGGCACTGACAGAAAACAACTTGCTCAACACCCAACAAGGGAGCGATCTCACACAACCAAGGAAAGAAACTATGCTGAGATATTTTTCACCCCAAATTTTGTTCTTGTGGGTCATCTTGGAGAGAGGCGGTCTTGCACTTGCACTGCTACACCTAGTGGCACTGTGTGTAGACTTCAACATTCCTGAAACAATGCATAAAAGCCCCATAAGTAAGCCTGTGTTGGACCTAGGATAATTGAAGGTACCCTGGAAATTGCGTTGTGGCTATCCGGAACAGCTTTACTTGAGGCTGAGTAAATGAATCCAGGTTTTTAGTGTGCTTGTCCAAACTAAGCCATCTCCATCACTGTCTAATATTTGTGGTCTTCTCTCACCTTCATTACCACTGTGAGTCTTTAAGTGCAAGTTGTTCTGCAGCAATAAAGACATCTCTGTGGTGAGACAGGCTCTTGGACCATTCCCAGCAGAGCACCCAAGTTAGCACATGCGTCTTGTTTGAATCCAAATGGTGAAGTTTGTAATCCATGAAGAAGGACCTGGATCTGCATTTCACATTGATTTTCTTTCCTCTGTTTGGAGTGGTTAATAACGTGCCTGCAGCAGTGGTGGTGTGATTCTGTTTCCTACAGTGCAACTTGAAAGAAGGAAAGGATTAAAATAGAAGGAAGTTGGTTTTGCTGGGGCTTGCACAATGCTTGTCCAGCAGTGACCTCTCAAGTGCTCCCTGTGCTTTCAGCTGAACTTGCAGTAGATACCAGTTGCCCTTTGAGCTCTCTGAGAATTTGCTAGGTTTTAAATGAATCTAGTTTTTATCAAAGCATTCTCCAAAATCAACAACTTTTCAAGAAGTCTTGAACCTGGGATAAAATTCTTATCAGCATTACTTTGGTTGGCTGCCTCCATGGTGGCTGGGGTTCTGCCTCCTGCACTGTGGGGTGCTCTTCCCCACTCCCATGGTTCGAGGGGCACAAATCTGGCACTACAAATAGCTGTGTCCAACAGGAGCCATGTGCTGCTTCTTTCTGAGGCTCTTTGGTCTTAGAAAGTCTTGGCTGGTGAGCAGAAAGTTGCCATGCTCTGCGCAAGTGCAGTGTGTGAAACTGGGAGTGTTGGATGTGTTAAAGAGGCCAGCCTTCCTCCAGCTGCACTGATACCTTCTTCCCCTCTGGTGTGTGGTTCCTGTTTTGCAGTTTGCCAAAAAAAAACACTTGAGAGGGGTTGTCCAAGCCCCACTCACTCTTTGTGGAGCAAAACACTTTGGGGTGATGTGGTGGGGTGAAATGGTCCCCAGTCATCTACAATCTGTCCTACAAAACGGGAGGATGAGCTTATGAACTTAGGAAGGGGTAAATACAGACTGCAGCCTTGCAGAACTACATGTAATGCTGAGTTTGTCTGTTTTGCTACCAGCTGCCTGGACTCTACTGAAGGAAGAAGGGTGTTGGAGAGGTATGAAGAAATGCTCCAGTTGCTTGACAGGTGAGTGGCGGTGCAGGCAGGACTGTAACTGTACAAAATGATGTTCTCCTCCATGCCACCTACCACTGTACTTGCCAGTTCAAGGCCTAGGAATGTTCTTTTCTAAGCCAGAGAGGGTATCCTGATGAGAGAAGAGGAGGAATCCTTTTGCTGTGTGCCACGATCTTTTTGTGATGCCTTGCAGTGGGAAGCTTTCCTGGGAGGAGCCTAGCAGAAGCACTGGTACAAGTTACTACTGGGTGTAGAAGTTGCTGTGGTTGACAATCTGGATTGACCAGAAGTTGAGCTGCTGTTGTTCATTCCCAAAATGTATCTACACTGCCTGTGATGTGTATTTTCCACAACTCACAGTGGAATTTATTATCACAGACTTGGTATCTTACAGTTTGATGTTAAATCTGATCTGGTCGCTCTGGGCTTTCCCTTGTGAAGTGACACCTCCCCAGCCAGGATTCATCTCTGCAGGGTCTGCTCTTCCTTGGTCAACAGTGCAGGTAGCTGAGACGCAGGATTGCTGGGAAACACAGGGCAGGTGGAGGCAGCCTTGGTCCTGATGTTCAACCCCCCCAAAAAAGCCACTGAGTAATCATGATGCATCCTTTCATAAGGGAGCAGACCAATGGGCAGATCCTGGGTGACTTTGACAGAGTTGTTTTCTGGGTGACGTTTTCCAGAGCTCTCAGGTGACAACATGATTCAGAAGAGACTTTGCTGTTTGGGTGGTTGTTACCATCCTTGTCATGTGAGCTAATAGGACCCCGCTTCAATCTTCAGAGGTGTCACTGAGTTCTCCAAGAACTGGATCTCCATGAGACTGATGGTTTCTCACTTCTCTAAGATAAGTGAATGCAATGGTATCCAGCCCAGGGTTTGTATGGGTGTAGACACCTGTCCTGCTTAGAAACATTGGAAATGCCCAGCAGTTGCTTACCAGTTACTTCTAGCCAAATGCCTCAGAAGTCTGTCTCCAAATCAGTATCCTCTGCTAAAAGTGGTACTTAAGTGCTGTTTGTCCTCCCGATTTGGTACTGTCTCTGTTGCTTTGGGTGTTTGTCTTCAGAATTGAGTTAATTGTGGAAATGATGTGAAAGGCTTTTCTCATCCTTTATGTTCAACTTTCAGAAGTGGGCTTGGCTTCGTCTGCTTATACACCTGTCAGCTGGCTAAATAGCTATGTGATGAATGTGTGGGTTTTTTCCTGCAGGTATCAAGAAAAACTGTACGTAACCTGGTCCCAGACAGTCTCTGAGAAGTCACAGTACAACCTCACTCAGCCACTCATCCGGCGAGAGCCAGAAACCAAACTGCTCACAGTCAATTTTGATCCCCAGGTAAAAACTGCTGCCATCTACCTTTCCTGCTTGTCTGCAGGCATCTCTTCCTGCTGGGCTTTTTTTTTTTTCTCACTGGGCTCCACTATAGGAAGGTGATTGGGTGAATTTGGTATTAGATCTGTTCTGCTGACATCTGTGGATCCCCTTCTATGATGAGTAACATGAGTATACCACTCTCTGTTTCATCTGTCTCCTGAGAAAATAACAGGATTGAGGTTTTAGCAGAGCTGTTTCTAGTGAAAATCAGTTGTGGGATGTAGCAGGGCACACAGATGCTTAAGCATCTCCAGGTTAGACTTGGTGCTGGTGTGAAGAGTGCTGGAGCTTGAGATCCAGTGTTTGGTTCATGTTATGTGTATATGAACTCTGGGCTGCCCAAAAGGGTATAGTATAAGCCAGGAAAGGTTCATTTCATTACAATAGTATTGTGGCTGTTAGATTCTTTTATTGAACTGCATGAGGCTTGGAACAGATTTAGGGTATTTTTTCAGTACCCTAAGATTTCTTCTAAAGCCTGTCTTGAGCACGGACGGACCATTCACCTCGCCCAAGGTAGAATCTGGGGTCCAAACCATCGCAGCGCATAGAGGGACTGAGATTTTTCTGGGGCCTGGTGCGAGCCAGTAGCTGGGAAATGTAAAAGTGTCATTTAATGGGAGAAACTAACTCGCAGGGTCCTGGGGTGCATTGGCACCAAAACCTTCCCACTTTCCTGGGTCTGCTGCAGTTTTAGTGTTTAGATTTTACAGCTCATTCAGACTTGGCCCTCAGTAAAAGAATTTGTCTATCTCCTTCGAACCTCCTTTCTAAGTTGGGTGCCAAGTGGCCTTAGGATGTTTTTTACCCTTCACCTTGGGGTTTAGAGCCTGTGATGTACTGAGCATGCCTGCTCTCATCTCCTGTGCCAGTCTTCAAGTACTGCTGCTCTTCTGTTCCTTGCTTCCCACAGTCAGGACAGTCTGATTCCCTGGGTGCCAGTTAAGCTCCTTCATTCCCTCCAGGGTGGATGGGAGCGCCTTGCTTTGCCTCAAGGCATGTATTTGTAACCCTCCAGAAGAGTCTTTGAGAGCTCTCCTCTCTTGGAAGGAGAGGAAAGGAGGACTATGTTTTCAACCCCATGTTGGGCACATCCCAGACCCAGACAAAGCAGAAGGGAGGGGAACTTGTCTGTATCTCACTTGCCCTCTTGCCCCTTCAGCCCTCCCAACATGTGCAGTTCCTGGAGCACTTTACCATACTAGCTACAAAATACAATGAAGATTTTTAGTCTTAAAAGTCACATATTATGCTGGAAGATCTTACTGTTCCCTGCACTGCAGGCTTGCATTTATACTGGGTTTATAACTGAATAAAACTCATTAATCCCAACAGTCACTACTCCAACTGAGGTGGGGAGAGGTATCCGGAAGGCTTTGCTGGTAGGTGGGCACCCTGAGATGGAAGGACTTGACTTGCTAGGTTTGGGCCATGGTGTTTGTTTTTTATGCCAGTCATCTCCAGTTAACCAACAGAACTGGAGTCTGGTCCATCTTTCCCTTAAATAACTGCTGAGCTCTTAGACAAGAATATTGCTGAAAAAGTATTGGTGAGGATGGCTAAAAGAACCAGAGTTCATCGTGGCTTTTAAGGGCTGCCTGGAGTTTACTTGCTTGGTAGTTACTAGAGCTGCCTGTCTTTGATTGGAAAGAGAACTGGTGACAGAGATCAGTGGAAGACAGACAGTGTACAGACTTGGAAGTGTCCGGATGCTTTTCAGAACATGTTGATTTATTAACAAAATAGCAGGCAAACCCTGAAACGTTCAGACATTGGAGAGTGTATGCTGGGTGAATGGAGAGGATTGCTCTGTGTTCAGCTCTCTGCCTTGGTTTTCCAGTTGGTTTCAGTGCTGAGAGAGGTGAGCTACTTGTCTGGTAGCCAGATGGGAAGCATCCCACCAACAGCAGCAGAAATCTATTCCTCCAAGGAGTCGTACCGACAGATGGTGGCCAGTTTGGAGCTAATGGTGAACAGATACAACAAGATCCTGAAGACAGTCCTGGAGATTGAATACCCTCTAATACAGGAGCAGCTGCGGGATATTGATTTCAAGCTGAAAGAGGCAGAGGAAACATTGAACTGGAAGATGGAGGGTAAGCTAGCTAAGCACTGGGTAGTGTGAGCTCAGACACTTGGGTCTTGTCACATTCCCCCATGTACCCAATGTCTGTCACTGGCTCCCAGCTGCACTTCTCAGCCCGCAGCACAACAAGGGGTGGTGAGGTGAAGAGCAGCCCCCAGCTTGCCTGCTGCTCTTCCTGTTCCCTTACTCTGCTGGCCTGGTAGATGGGATCCTGTTCCCTTTGGATTCAGCCTGGAGAACGCCAGATTTGGGTTTGTAAAAGCTGGCAAGGCTGAGGTTGAAGCCTCTTTTGTTGCCTGTGCTGACCACCCAGTGCTAGTCCAGGCAGCCTGTGTCTAGCTGTGTGCCTGTGTACCTGGGGCACTGCTTTTTCCCAGTTTACAGAGAGTGGGGACCTTTGGCCCAACCGTCTGGCACTGGAGTGAGCTTCTCCCAGGGAGAGGCAGAGCCACCTCGATAGCTTTTCCTTAAGGATGAAGTGCTGCAGCTGGAGTTGGGTACTGCGTGACTTTGGGATGATTTAAGTAGTGTTCTTGCTTGATCAGTTTTATCTGCAAGGCAAAGCAGAGGAAAACAATTTGTTTCCTCTTGGTGAAAGCAAACTGCTCACTGGTGGAATATATATTTCTGTCATCAGGCTTGTGGTATGAACAGGAACAAATGTCCTCCCTTGAGAACATGCAAAGCAGAAGTGCTCATGCTGAAAAGCTCTATTCAGAGAGCTCCATTGCGCAGTAAAGATGGAGGGATTTTCCTGCAGACGAGTCTGAAGTTCTCTGCATCTAAATGTAACCCTTGCTGGTGCCTGAGGCCATGTTGTGGGTGCAAAGTCCCTGCTCCAGTCATGGTGACAGGGTTGCTTAGCCTGCTAACTGTGCTGTGGTGTGTTGGGGTAGGATGGGGCTCACAGTGGCTCGAGGCAGGAAGCTGCTGTCGGATGACATGGTCAGTCTTGCAAGCAGTGATGGGTGAGAAATACATGAGACCTTAGGAAAAAGATGTCAGAGGCTAATCTTAAAGGTATGTGAGAGGTTGCTCAGCAGCTCTGAAAACGCA
Organism: Tetrao urogallus; assembly: GCF_951394365.1. Classification (NCBI taxonomy): domain Eukaryota; kingdom Metazoa; phylum Chordata; class Aves; order Galliformes; family Phasianidae; genus Tetrao; species Tetrao urogallus. The sequence goes on along the minus strand of NC_136831.1, from coordinate 9,693,982 downwards.
GTCAGTCATCTTATTTCTGGCCAGGTGTCTGGGACCGCATCTCCATGGTGATGGATGGTGTCCATGACCTCGAGCAGAGGATACAGAGAGCCAAAAGCAACGTTGAGGAGATCCAGAGCTTTGTGCGATCATGGGGGTCACCCATATTTGAGAGGAAGGATGGGAAGAAGGAATCACTGCTGAACCTGGAGGACTGCCAGGACCGTCTGGAGAAGCGTTACAGCCTGGTCCGAGAGTCAGGGCTGAGGATTCATTCGCTGATGAAGGTAAGGGGGGCAGATCCCCAGGGATGTGTTGTCACTGTAGTTTCTCTGTGTTTCTCCCCTCTTTTGAAGTTATCCATAGCTATTTCACCTTAAAATCAACTCTTTTAACACCCTTGAAAGTTTTAGGCAGCGTTAATTGACAATACCTATGATGATTGAGTTGGTGTGGCTGTGTGCTGGGGTGTTGCTGGCTGGGCATTGCTGGAAACACAGCTCAGGACAAGAGCGAGGGCAGCCACAGCCCGTTGAAGGAGTCGTGGCTGTTGTGGAGCCACTAGAGGGGAGTCATGTATCAGGCTTCAGGCTCCTGCTAAGAGGAAAGATCTCCCTTCAAAATATTTACCTGAAAATACAAAGGCAGCTGCTGACCTTTCTGTTTCAGAATTGTTGTCCCCTGAGGAAGCAGGAGGTGATGCTGGTAGTCCAGGGAGAAACTAAGTGACAGGAGAAAAGCTGCTGTCCAATACTTTGGAGTTTTCCACTGACATTGTCATTGCTGAGAGATTTCTTTGCAGTGCAGGAGAAAACCCAAAGTTCTGCTTTGCACCTTCTGGAGCGATGTGCTTCGTGTGGTGGGCACAGCACCTTGGCCTGGAGGGCAGTGGGTTTTAGACCCAAACCACTCTTGAGGGTCTGGAGACAGCTGACTGACCTGCTTGGGACACCAAGCTCTTGCTGCTCACCTCACCTTGCTGTCTGCAGGCAGTCCTGGACCTCTCACCATTTCTCTGCACACTGAACCAGGATGAGGATTTTGTTCTGCTGCTGTGAGCGTAACAAGTTCAGCCCCCTCCAGCTATCCAGCTACCACCCAAGAGATGAGTGCCCTCCTGTGGTAGCCAAGGAGGACACGGCCTTGTGGTCATAGCAGCGGGGTTCATTAAAACATTGGTGATAAGGGAACTTTGTTCAACATGGCAAAGACAGTGATGCCTTCAGTCAGCTGTTAGTACTGAGCTCATTCGTATGAGATTCTCTCTCTTCTAGTGTCAGCTTTCTGCTGCCAGTTTGTTTGCAAGGCACCAGAGCCCTACTTCGCCCTGTTAGGAGCTCAAGCCCCCGGCTGCAATGTGTCAAACTGGGAAGCAGCAACTTTGGGTTGGATAACTAACTAACTAACCCAACTGGCAGTGCTGTCTCCCACGTGCTGAGCTGCCACACCAGCACTGGGTGCATGTTCTCCCGTGCACCCGCATGTGAAATACATCTGAGATATCCCCTAAGCATGCCTGATGGACAGAGTGGGCTGGTTTCTGCTCTCTGCAGGCTGGACCTTGTTGAGACTGTGACTCTTGAGAGCCTCCTTGGGAGAAGGAGCACTCAGAGGACATGCCAGGGCTGGGGACCCAGTCCCAGTGGAGCCAGAAGGCTGCTGAGAGGAGCAGGGGGTGGGCAGCCTGGCTTTGTGGGGGTGCAAGGAGGAAACCCAGGAGGGATGAATCCTTGTTGTGGCTCAGAAAACCCTGAGTTTCATGGCTAGGAGCTGACCTGGAGGAAGGGAGCATAGCAAGATGAGGAGTGAGGCTGTTAGCAAACCCTTTGTTTTGTCATCCCAACCATTCTCTAGTTTTGTTGTTTAAAAACCTCTTCTTGAATTTGAAAGCTCAATGATCTTTTTGAGATGTCCATTTGTAGGACAAATTTTAAGCTGTTTCAGATGACAGCAGTTTCTGACAGAAGCAGTCACCTGTCTACCTGGGTGTTCAGTAACAACTATCCGGTTTCCAGTCCCTCCACAAGGCTGCTACCCATGGGTTCCCTGGCACATATCCTTAGCTGTGAGCAGCTCTCTTGCAGAACAGGCTCAGCCCTGCTGAATTTCAAGGTGTCTTTGTTTTCTTCCAGGAAAATCAGAGCCTCTTAACTGCAGACCCAGCGTCTGATGTCTGGAAGGCCTATGTGGATTATGTGGATGAGATAATCCTGGATGGATTCTTTACTGCCATTGAGTGCTCACTCAAGTACCTCCTGGAAAACACAGGTAGCTGCTGATTCTTTTCTTCTGGCCACAGTGCCTGCTTCAGTCTCACCTAAGGGAAGTTCCCTGCTCCTCTTTGCAGAGAGCCATGCAGTGGGGTCAGTGGGCTGTGCCCAAGGGAATGGGGTGGATGACTTCTCTCTTCCTCTCTCTCTGATGGAGATTGCAGCATTTGAATCCCTTGTGTGCAGCAGAGATGAGATGCACAGGATGGGGCTGGAGGAAGCAGCATTGCAGGAGTCAGGTCTCCCTTGCTGTTTTCTGTTCTGTACTTTCCCTTGTGCCTGGAAGTTGCTCTTTTCCTGCCTTCTTGCTGTGCCTCTTGTGCTGTCTACAGCAACTCCAGGTTGGGTGAGTGCCTCCATCTTCTGGTCACTGGAGCAAAGCATTGCACAGGGAAGGTATGGAGAGGACAGTGCACCATTTGTGGGGACTGGATGGACTAATTTGAAGGATCATCCCAAGTCTGTATACAGCTCAGTTATTGATCTCTCCTGCTTTTACATTTACAAAGCATCAGGGATATGCCGTCTTTGACTTGTGAGCAATCTCAAGAGCTGATTCTGCTGTTGAAAGGTAGGGAAGAAAATCTCAATCCTCAGGCAGCAGGCCAGCAAGGAGATGAGGTGGGTTCAGGAGATTCTTCCATCAGACCTCCTGCCTAAGAACATTGTGGAGGTGCACTTAATTCTGCTGCAAGCATCTTGTGTTTACCTAAAGCATGTTTCCAAAAATGCTTCCCCCTTGGACGTGAGGGACGCTGAGTTGGGAATTGAAATCCAAACAGTCTTGTTTAAAAACATGCACGTAACTTCAGATTTGAATTTGGTTTTCATTTCCAGTTGCTATAGTTTATTTATTTATTTTTTAATGCGTTTCTCCAATAAACCAAAGTGCCTCTTGGTTCCTGATGTTTTTCTCCTCTGCAACTTGTGCCCTGTAATTGTTCAGCTCTCAGACTCCCTTTTGATTAACTGAAGAGCCTGGACTCCATAAGGCTCCATTCCACAACATTATTATTATTATTTTTTTTCCAACCATTAAATCATTCTTGCCTCATCTGTTCTCCATTCTGATCTGTGGCTACTGGAACATTAGAGAAAAAGCTAGCAAGCCACCTGTGCTGTTTGCAGGCAGAATATCACAGGACCCTTGGAGTGGGTGTCCTTGGTCACATCTGCCAGTGTCCTTATAGGGCACAACACGAGTGTTGTGTGGTGGATGTCAGTGGTGACTCGAGGTCATTTCTCTCAACCTGAGGAAGCTGCTGATGTCTCTGTTCTTCCTTGCCAGATCCCAAGGCAGGGCTTGCACCCTTGTTTGAAGTGCAGCTGGATTTAGTGATCCCAGATTTGATTTTTCGTCCCTCCTTGGAGCCCGGCACAAATGATGGTTTCTATGACATGGTGGAAAGCCTTCTCAATGACATCTACAGGATCTCCTCACTGGTGCCCAGGCTGGCTGAGCACAGCGGCTTCCCCCACTACCAGGTCTGGTGGCTGAGCTCTGCCTGCTGCCCCGCGGCGGCACAGAGGCCCCGCTGTCACTGTGCTCTGCTTCCCTCCCCTAGGCTGACATGGAGGACATGGCTGACCTAGCTGACGTGCGCCACGACCTGATGGGCCGCGTGCAGGCCGTGATGGCGGCCTGTTGTGAATATCGCAGCAGCTTCGATCGCTACTCGTACCTCTATGGGGATGACAGAAAGGAATTCTTCCGCCAATTCCTGCTCTATGGGCACATCCTCACCGCTGCGGAAATCGAGGCTCATGCAGAGGATGGGGTCCCCGAGACACCCCCCAGCCTCGAGCAGTTCAGGGAGCAGATCGACTCCTATGAGCAGATCTGTGAGGAGGTGAGTCGCATCGAGCCCATCAGCGTCTTCCATTGCTGGATGAAAGTCGACGCGCGGCCTTTCAAGGCGTCCTTGCTGAATGTGGTTAAAAGGTGGAGTCTGTTGTTCAAGCAGCATCTCATTGACCACGTCACACACAGGTAAGAGCTGTTCCCACCTCCTCTCTCCAGCACCTGTATTGACAAAAATGAGTTTTTCTCTCGTCTTGACTGAACATTCAGTGCTTAACAAATACAAGAGCAGGAGTAGGAGGATCCCTACTTCTGTCAACTTACCACATGCCCTGCAGCTTTCATCCCCTGCTCTCTGCTGGGAACAGATACTGCTGAGTGGGTAAAGTGGAAATAGCTCTGTGGACTTGGTGCTCTTGATGTCCTACATGCAGGTCCTCCCAGGACCTGCTGTGTGGCTTTAGGTGGGATGTCTGTTTGTCCATTTGTCCTGATCCAACTATTCTGACAGTCATGAGGAGGTAGCTTCAAGGTCACAAAAAGGGGGAGTTCTCCAAACAAGTTTTGAGGTCATGTTCTACTTGCTCTGAGTAGCTGCTTGGTTACCAGCTTTGTGCAGGGTGATGCATCAGGTGATTTATTTCAGCAGTTGCAACTGAAGGCCACTGTAGCTCTTGGATGCTTACAAGAAGTATTTGCAGACATTTGTAGTAGTGAAGACCACTGCTCATGGTGGATGGTATGACCTCATTGTGGTAATTTCACCTGATGGGCAGCTCACCTTCACCACACTGCTCTCTTACTCCCCTCCCTCAAATGAACAGGGAGAGAAAATATGATAGGAAAGGTTCAAAGGTTGAGGTAAGAACAGGGAGATTGCTCCAAACTACCATCATGAGCATGATTGCATGAGGAGATCTTCTCCAAGTGGTGCTCGTGGGCTGCAGGGGGACAGCCGTCTGCTCCATGGGCCTGTCCTGTGCTGCAGATTTCTTTTGCTCCATGCCTAGTGCAACTCCTGCTCTCCTTCCGCACCGACCCTGGGAGCTGCAGGATTCTCTCTGTGCATTTTAGCACTTCTATCTCTGCTGCTGTGCAGCAGTTTTCCCCTTTCTTCATTCTGCTCTCCTGGAGCGCAACCAGCATTGCTCGCTGCTCAGCGTGGGTCCCTTTTGAAGCAGCTGGAGCTGCTGCTCTTGTGTGACATGGGGCAATCCCATTGCATCCCTTTCTACCAAACTCTTGCCACATAAACCTAATACACGTGTTCTTTTCAGGACTGTGACTTTGATAGATAATTTCTATGCCAAGAGCTTTTTGTATAGTTTTACAACCAGGCAGATAGGAGCTCTTGCTTGAGAGTCCTTGACTCAGCAGTTTAGTCTTCATTAGGTGAAGAATTTAAGAACACATCTTGGCCCAGTGACATTCACAGAATTTAAGCAGGTGCTTAACGCTGAAAAGACCGAAGATCCAGGAGCTCATTATGCCTCTGCTGACTGTGCCCAATAGCAGGCAAGGTTAAGAACAAGGTAAAGCTAGTAAGGAAGCTTCCCCCACGTTCCCTTCATTGTGTGTTTATTTTTATGCTATATAGCTTGACTGACCTTGAAGAGTTCATAAAAGCTGCTGATGAAGGTCTGAGCAAAAGAGTTGAAAAAGGAGATTATAATGGCTTGGTGGAGATTATGGGTCATCTTATGGCCATTAAAGAGAGGCAGAGTGTCACTGATGCCATGTTTGAGCCCCTGAAGCAAACCGTGGAGCTGCTGAAGGCGTATGAGCAGCAACTGCCTGAGGAAGTCCATAAGCAACTAGAGGTGAGTGAGAACTCAAACAGGAGTTGTCAAAGAGAATGTGACCTTAATAGCATTGCAGTAATACTGAAGACCCCACTCCCAGTCATTAGAGGGCCTCATTGGATAGTGTTTTGCTATCGTGGGATGTGCCTTGATAACTCTAAATTTTGGAGTTCTATTGAGATTTTCTTTTAAGGCAGAGATTAAGCCTTTTGTTATGTATGAAAAACATAGAATTGCCTGCTCCAACTCCCAGCGATTACTTTTGAAAAAATTAATGCATTTTCAAATGCATCTGTTAATTAGGTTGAATTATAATTATTTTTAAATAAGCCAGTTCTTGGCAACTGTGGAGATGGGGAAGATAATGTTGGCAGAGGAGTTGCTTTCTCAAAGGACTTCATTCCTCCTCTGGGTCTGTAAAACCAGATCTCCCTGACTCAGAGGATGTCACTGGGAAACAGGTTCTGAAAGTGTTCTGACGCCTTTACTGGCTCTGATTGAATTGGTTTTCTTCTGAGAATTCCTTTTTCTTCGGTGAAAGGGACCATGAGATGAAGGTTAGAGAACATTGTGAGGTACCCAGCCAGCCCTGGGGGTAGCAGGAAATTCTCCTGTGGGTGCCCCATCCATCCAAGGCCGTGGAGGGGCCCTGGGCAGCCTGAGCTGGTGGGGGGCAACCAACCCATGGCAGGAGTGGGGCTGGGGGGCTGTAAGGTCACTTCCAGCACAACCATGCTGTGATTCTACGATCTGATCTTCTTACAGTGGAGAAGTGCATGGCTACAGGCCCATGGATGCCCTGTGGTCATCCTGAGTGCTGTGTGCAGAACCCAAGGCTGAAAGTGGGGCCTTTCTTGGAGGTTTCCAAGGAGGTGTCTTATGCACCTGGGTAGCAAGGACTCCCATTTTCTGATGCAGGCTTGGGTGGCAGCTGAGTGGGGTTTGGTACTTCCTTGGTTTCCTGTTTTGTTTGTTTTCCTTCAGATGCAGGAGAAAACAAACAAATTGTATTCTTTATGGCAACACGGAGTTGAATGGTTGAGTCACTGCCATATAGGGTGGGAAAAGCAGGAATAAGTTGCTGTCAGTGCCTCTCTCTCCATGGCTGGGCTGAGCTGGAGCTGGTGACGAGGACAAGGAAGCAGCTCCGTGTGTGCACTGACAAAGCAGAACCCTGGGATTCAGGGACAACAGAGCCCTCGGCCAGTATTAGTGTCTGGGCTGAGAATGTGGCCCAAAAAGCCTAGTGAGAAGAAACAGATAAATACATCCCCTTCAGAAGGAAATCCCAGGTACAGCAGGGGGGTTGTCAGCAGCACTGTGTGCCTACAGCTTGGCTGCAGACCTGAGAAAGGAAGCAGACTTATTTAGCACCAATTTTATATACACAGACTGCAGGGATTTGCCCCAGAGTCCTGCTTCTTAATTAGCTCTGAAAATCCATCTGATCTGATGAGCTGGCACAGGCAGCCCGTCCTCCTGCCTTCAGCTGCTCACAGCAGTCTCTGGGTCCCGCTGGGCTCAGTGTTAGCAGCAGTGTTCTTTCTCAAGTATTGAGCCATCGTGGGAGCCCAGAATTTCACATGGGGCCCTTTGTTAAATTATTGAAAATACTTTTGTGATGAGAGCAGCTGGTTGTAAGGTGCCAGTCCTCAGTATTCTTCAAAACTCAGAATCCCACTTAAGTTTTATCCCAAACTGTGTGTTTAGCTTTTCTATCATGGGAATTCTTCCTTACAACTTACGGCGCAGACTCAATTGCTGTTCTGGGTTTATCAATAAACAGATCAGATATGCCATCTATCAGGTTTCAGATACACCCTACCATTGTTCAAATTTTGCTTGCAGGAGCTGCCAGAAAAATGGAACAATATGAAGAAGCAGGCGATAGCTGTGAAGCAGCATGTGGCTCCTCTGCAGGCGAACGAAATGGCAGCTCTGCGCAGGAGCTGTGCAGCCTTTGATGCTGAGCAGCACAGATTCAGAGAGAGGTTTCGGAAAGAAGCACCGTTCAGGTAAAGGCAAACTGCAGCATCGCATGAGCCCTAAGGAACAGAGCTTGATGAGGTCATCTCTGAGCGTCTGTAGCCTTTGCATGCACTTCCTACCTGCTCACAGTGTTGTATCTCAACACCTGGGGTGTTGTGTTGTTGGGAGCACTGTCCAGAGCTAGCAAGACATTGAGCCTGGGTGCTGAGTGCATAGTACTGCTTAAAAGTGGTGTCAACACTGGCATGGGGAAGCACCATCAGTGCATACTACAGATGTTTAATTTCTGCTTTGTCTCTTGGAGGCACCATTTTTTTAATGTTTGCTTCAGAAGTTGTTACACTATGTTTCTTTCTAGGTTTGATGCTGAAAAGCCTTATCAGCTGCTGGATGCAAAGAACATTGAGATTAAACAAATGGAGTCAGCCATGACCTCGATTTATGAATCAGCTGCTCTGTTTGAAGTCATGGTGCCAGATTATAAACAACTGAAGCAGTGCAGAAAGGAGATGTGTCTTCTCAAAGAGCTCTGGGATGTGATCTCAGTTGTGAACAGCAGCCTCGAGGACTGGCAGACCACCAAATGGGTGGATATTAATGTGGAAAACATGGATCTCGAGTGCAAAAAGTTTGCAAGAGAGATTCGAAATTTGGATAAGGAGATGAGGGCATGGGGTGCTTTCACAGGGCTGGACAGCAGAGTGAAGAACATGCTGACGGCCCTGAAAGCTGTGGCAGAACTTCAAAATCCTGCTATTAGAGAAAGACATTGGGGTCAACTGATGCAGGTGACGGGTGTGAAGTTTGTGATGGACTCTGACACCACGCTGGCTGATCTTCTGAAGCTCTGCCTGCATAACTACGAGGATGAGGTTCGTGGAATTGTGGACAAAGCAGTGAGAGAAATGAGCATGGAGAAGGTCCTGAAGGAATTAAAACTGACCTGGAGCAACATGGAGTTTCAGTACGAGCCTCACCCACGGACAAACATCCCGTTGCTGAAGTCGGACGAAGAACTCATTGAAACTCTGGAAGACAACCAGGTGCAGCTGCAGAACTTAATGACATCCAAATGCATTGCTTTTTTCTTGGAGGAAGTATCTGCGTGGCAGAGGAAACTGTCCGCTGTGGACTCTGTCATTTCTCTCTGGTTTGAAGTGCAGCGTACGTGGTGTCACCTGGAGAGCATATTCATAGGCTCAGAAGATATACGGACGCAGCTTCCAGACGTAAGAAAGCCCAAGTTTTCTCTTTCTGTTGGGAAAGGGTTGAAGAAGATCCTCCATGATCTGAAATGGGACTGTCTATAATGCCATGTTCCCCAGAGTGGGACTTCTCTCCAGCTGCCTCTCTTTTGGCAGAGACTCTGGTAGTGATGCAGTAGTTTCCCTCGCCCTGCCCAGGGATGGTTTTGTATTGTAGATTATGCCTGAGCTGAGAAGCTAGTTTTCACTGTAATGGAGCAAATACAGAGGTACTGGAGACTGAGTGCAAGGCTGCTAGTCTCATTCAGTGCTGCAGGTGGGTTCCCTGCTTATTTGGAGGATCGAGGACCAAGGTAATAATGGAAATGCTGCAAGACCTCCAAACAGACCTGAGCCAAGCAGCTCTGGCAGCATCTGCTTCCATACCTTCAGTGCTGCTGCAGAGTGAGAGCAGATGTTCACTTGCTTCAGCAGCTGGAGCACACCTGTCATTGGTGACCTTGGGGTGCCTGTAGCAGCCCACCTTCCAGCCTTGCACCAAGTTCTATTCATTACTTTGAAAATGCTCCAACCTGGTTCTTGGCCCCTCTGGACCGCTTGCATCTATGCTGAGGGATCTTCCTTTGCATGGGCTGGAGTTGGCAATGTCCCCACTGTCCCCATCCACACATGGTGTCAGGTCCTGTGTGCGGAGCCAGGGTCTGTCACCTAAGGTGGGTGTGCACAGCCCAGTGTTGTCCTGGTGATGCACCACACTGGTGCTGTCCCCTTGTCCTGCTCTGTATGGACTGCTAACTCCCACAGCTTTTCTCACTGGGCAGTATAGACAGGTCCTAAGGACCAGAGCCATGAAGGCTGTACCATGTGCCAGCATGCTGTTAATATCTGGCAGCTCTTTGATGGCATGTGTGAAATCGCTTCGTGCTGTGATCTGCATCCTGCTGGGCAGCTGTCTGCAGCTCAGTACCCACCTGGCAGGTGGCACAGACCAGAAACTCAATGTTTCTGGAGGACAAACCTCCTCAGGACGCACCCAGGGCTGGGGAGCACTGTGCCAGCAGGGCATGGGATGTTCTGGAGCCTCCTTGTGCCTTGTGAGGAGGGCTCAGCCCTGGGGCAGGGCTGCCAGCACTGAGTGCAGGGTAGCATGGAGATGCTGCCAGGAGAGCTTTGAGTGCTTTTGTGGCCTGACTTGGGAAGAAGGGGAGGAGCAGGAATATCCTGAACATAGCTTTATTTATTCTTCACTGTTCTAAAAATTGAGGATCCTCACTAGGCACAGAGCATATCTGTCAGTGTGTCCCTCTGCTGCCACAAGGGGTTTCCATGCCCCATTTGAAGCAGGGAGAGGCTCTGCGTGCAGGAGCCACGTCCCCATTTTGGAGGTGGGCACTGATGCTCTGACGCTGTACCAGGAAGGGAAGAGTGCATGGAGTCAGTGTCCTTTTCCCTGTGTGGAAATGTCTGCTGCTGCCGTGGCCAGGGAGGTTTGTTACACCACCTGAACAAAGGAGAGTAGGTATGAGGAGACATTCAAAGAGCAGTTCAACCCCATGAAAGTGGTGGATCCTAGGCACTGACTTCTGCGTGGGTCACTTTATCCATGGCTTCTCTGGGAGCAGTCAGAAGCTGAGTGCCTGTTTTGGGCATTTGGGTGGAAGAGCCCTTCTGATATGGTGGAGGTGTCCCTTTCTGCTCTTGGCACGAGGCTCTCAGTGGGGAATCTCTCCCCTCAACACAAATGTGGTGCCTGAAGGATGGGGCCTTCCATCACAGAATTAGTGCTTTACCATGAATATGTTCTCTGTTGCTTTTTAGGACTCCAAACGCTTTGAAGGCATTGATGTTGATTTTAAGGAACTGGCCTATGGAGCTCGGGAAACCCCAAATGTAGTTGAAGCCACCAATAAACCAGGCCTTTCCCAACAACTGGAGAACATTCAGAGTAGGTAGGTGGACCTTTGGTCCCTGGATTTTGGCAGAGGCTGGGCTCGGCTGTAATAAGTTAGCTTAACCTGTGCTCTGAGGAGTTCTTTTTAAGACTGCAGGCTTGTTTGCATTCACAAGTAGCAGCACGTCTGATCTTTCTTGAGTCCTTTTATTTGTGATCCATCACCTTGAAGCCCCCAAAGTGGAGCCTGGCTTTGTGTATGTGCAAATTCTCATCCTGCCTATCGATTTGCACATGTACAAAAGTAGGCATTCAGCAGGTTTGAGGAGCACGTGGCCTTACTGCCACCCTAAATACAACGTCTTAAAGGTCTGTTTAGCAGTCCAGGCAGGAATATCTGCAGCAGAGCTGAGCCCATGTTCTTTAATTTGCAGTATTATCTCTGCATATATACCCTTGGCATATGGAAGATCTAGGCTGCCTGGGAAGAACCTTACTGTCCTGAGATGGATGCACTTCTCACTTAACGTATGATTTTGTCTGCCTGGAACACACTGAAAGCTTAATATGATAGCTTTTTTCAGTAATAACTATCCTCTTAAAATAAGGTGGTTTTTTAAATATACATATTAGGTAAAGCTAGTGTTGCTCACAGAGGAGTAGCTGCATGTTATTTATGAAGTTTGTAAGCTCAGCAGCAGTTTAGCGTGTAAACACTGAAAGATTTATTTTAGATTGGAGCAAACAAATTTCCCTTCAGGCTTCACAAACACAAAGAGCTTGAATAAGACTTTACAATACAGCTTGTTAAAATAAAAGCAGTTATAGAAACTTTTATCCCAGTGTGAAATCACCTGTGAAAATTATGAACTTGTCTAAAGCAGCAAGTCAGACTGCAAATGCTTTCTAGCTTCTTCCACTTCTGTTTTTGCTTTTTTATGAGGCTCCTGGGCTGTTTGGCCCTTGGGGATACAGGGAGACCTGTGAGTTACTACATGCCATGCTGCCCTATTCAGTGAAGGCTGTAAAGGACCACGCCGTAGGCTCAGCTCATGCCTGACATTTTCCTATGGCAAGGAAGAATCTGCCCAGCTGCAGCATGGAACATGAGGGGATATTCTTCTGTCCTGGGTGTTTATTCGCTTTGTTTCTCCAGGCTGTCGCTGTGTGAGAAGGCTTTGGCTGAATATTTGGACAGGAAGAGGTTGGCCTTTCCCAGATTTTACTTCATTTCTTCTGCAGATTTATTGGATATTCTTTCCAATGGCACCAACCCACAGCTGGTAAGCATCGCTCTGTGTCACCTTTGCATTTCCAGCTGCCAGTGATATCACAGCATGTCCTGGGACTCTCTGGTAGCTTATCCTTTCTTTGAGTGCTTTTTCTAACCCCCCTTACTTGGTTAAATAATAATTCCTACACAAGCCAACTTCATCTGTCATCTCTGAAAGTCGGTGCACACTGTTGTCAGATGTAACCCTGGTGAGGTTTGCAGATGGTTCTGAAAACATTTCTCAAAGCAGAGTTTGTCTGCGTGTTGATGGTGCCAAACCACTGGTGGTGAGTGAGCTGTGGGGAGGGAAATATCATTCTTGACGATTCAGCTAGAACTTGTTCCTGACCCGGGATCCCCAGGCTCAGGTGCCTCCTGCTGCTGGAAGAGCTGCAGACAGAGCATTTGGATGTGAAAGGAGATGTCCCTTCTGAGACAGAGGAGTCATTTGTTATTCAGCCACTTCTTTCCAGAACCATAGCTCTTGGTGTGCCCTTGTGCCAAACTGAAAGAGGCAAGACAGCTGGTGACCAGACAGTGGCCATGGCCAAGGCAGGCAGATAGATCTCCTGGTTCTCTCCATCCCTGCACATTTCAGCATGCAGGCTGGGTGTCCAACCTTCTGCCCTAGGTCCTGGGCTTTCTAACCAAGGATGTTTTCTCTGTTCAGTCTGAGTTTTGGAATGCTAAGTGTGGGGAAGTCCCTTGAAATACACAATTCCCCCTGTTTACTTGTAGTGGGGGAACTTCTAGTTTCCTATTTTAGGAAATGACCTCCATGTATGCTTTCCTGCACTCCCCAGATGAGCACGAACTCTTCCACCAAATTCTGCCCACTGAGAGAAAGGAAGTTTCATAAGGAGCAAAGCAGTGCTAGGGTTGTTTAGTGGTATGGGAGCATGTCAGGAAATGGGGCAATTATGGGCTGCACAGTGCTGTGTTCTGGCTGGCAATGCTTGAGGGGCATCATTTGTTCCAAGCTTGGCTTATCAAACTGATAGAATTTTGCAGCAAATGAGGAGTTGTTGGATAAGGAATAAACTCTTTGTTCCAGCTTTCAGTAGTGGATAACCTCACCTTCAAGCTTTCCATCTAATTAGGAATGTGGATGCATGCGTGGAGCAGGTCTGTACGTGCATTTGACAGTGTTGTTATTTATTGCTAACCTTTACCACTGCTTGTACCTGCCTCTGCTGCTGGCTGATTTCAGCCCTCGGAGCATTACAAATGCCCAGTTGATTGATGCATAAAATAAAGAGGAAAAAATAAGGTTGGAAAGAGAAGATACTGTGTCAAAATGCTCTGTGGAGTATGAAGGAATTCTGCGTGTTTTCTGTTAGTTGAATCTATTTGTGAAAGCAAAGTAAATGTCAAGTAGGATCATATGTTAATATACTCTCTGGTTTTCCACTGTATTTTCAAAATCTGATCATCCCTAAAGGAGGATTAAATGCACAGTGCTGTTATCCTCTTGAGCTGGGTATTGAACTTGGGTGGATTCAGGTGTGCCCAGGGCTCCTGTGGCAAAACTATAGCAATGGTTGTTGGAAGCCTTGTGAGCAGGCCAGGATGTGGGATGTGGAGATGAGTGAGCAGAAATTCTAGATGTAAGAAAAACTTTCTGTGGTTTTACTTAATGTTTGAAAGGAGAGATTTTAATCTGGGCAGATGCAGAGTGCCAGTTTCTTCTTGGAAGCGTTCAGCATCTTCCAAAGTCTGGCCCTACTTGGACATGCATAAGGTGGCTACTGAGGAATGTCAGCTGCAGTTTGTGAGAGCAAGTGTGGTTGTCCTTTGTGAGTCAGGTTTAAACAGACAAGTCTGTTGTCTTTCTCTGAAAGCATCAGCACACCATGCATCTCAGGCTGTTCTCAGCCTCATCACTTAGGAGGCTGCCTCCGACCATCTGCCCATCCCTGGCTGTCTTTGAGAGAGGCAGCTCTGCTCTGGGACGGCTTTGTGAGCCAACCCTTGGGGGAACATCAGTCCTGGGAGACAGCTGCCTCTGGTGGTGGCAGTGATCTGGTGCACGACTGAATGGAGGTGATCTGGAAGAAGATCTGGTGACCTGCTTGGCTTCCATCGGGAAAGTGCTGATGTTGAGAGCCTGCAGCAGAAAATCTGACACCTCCACATTGGCTTTTCAGTCTCATACAGCTGTGAACAAGGCAGGAGTTGATCGCTTTCATTCTAGAAGAGCTCTTTTGGTCAGGGTGGTTTTGTAGAAGGGCTGGGCTGCTAAGCTGTTTAGCATGGATCTTCATCAGAAATAAAGGTCTCATAATGGAGGAGATCTCATGACTTCATTGGCCCAGAATTGCCTTCTAATAATGAGAAAGCAGGGAGATTCACAGCGAATAAAACTCCCCAGCGTGGAGGGATGAATAGGATGAAGCCGAGCAGTGGCTGGAGACCTTTCGTCTTTACATGGTAGGGAAAGTGGGCCTAGGAGGTGACGTAATGCTTGAATGTTTGCTTTCTGTGCTGTTACCCAATGTAGGAGATTTCTCAATGGAAAAATGTGCTTTACTAAGGCATGTCTGATTTGTGAATTGAATAGAAATAGCTGGAAGTATTGGAAGGGACAGCAGCAAGCTTGTGATCCTGGCCATACATGAAAAGCTGTGGTCGCACTGAGACATTCAAGAGCTTCCTTATGAACATGACTGTTGCTGTGAGTTGTGTATGGTGATGGCTGCTCTGCTTGCCCTGTCTCAATCACTTTATACAATTCTGCCTGCAGGTGCAACGTCATCTTTCCAAACTCTTTGACAACCTGGCCAAGATGAGATTCCAGCTGGACTCTGAGCAAAAGCCAACCAAGATTGGCCTGGGGATGTACAGCAAGGAGGAGGAGTACGTCAGCTTCAGTGAGCCGTGTGACTGCAGTGGGCAGGTGAGAGGGAGGACCTCATCCATCAGAATGGTCTGGGGGGGGCTGCTCTCCCACACCATATTTGGGCTTCTGTAGAACTCCACTACTCTCCTTTAATGAGAGAAAGGTTGGAAGAGGTGCTTGTGTGATTTAGTGGCCCTTGGTCCCACTGTGGTTACATGCTCATGGAATTGATGCATTGGCATTGCAGTCCACAGAGGGAACAAAGGGCCTTTTATCAGCTAATTGGGGTTTCATTTATTCATTTATTTATTTAAGATATTTTGAATGTTAGTCTTACATCTTGTTAAGAATATCCTCGTAAGGGAGGAGCTGTGCATTGGAAACAGAATAAGCCCTTCCATGCTACCTCTGCATGGGCATCTTTTGGAAGACAAGGGTTTTTTTCCTATTTTCTCATCTTCGTTCCTTCATAGGACGAATTACTGAGCTACTGCTCAGCTAGTCTGTCCCCACAG
The DNA here is from genome assembly GCF_951394365.1 of Tetrao urogallus. Lineage (NCBI taxonomy): Eukaryota > Metazoa > Chordata > Aves > Galliformes > Phasianidae > Tetrao > Tetrao urogallus. The sequence goes on along the minus strand of NC_136831.1, from coordinate 9,678,418 downwards.
CTGTACCTTTCTGTATCAACTCTTACAAGAAGCTGAAGTATGTATCAGCCACCAAACTGCATGGTGATGGGGCATGCTGCATTTGTGCTCTCCTCTCAGTGAGGATTTTGTGGAATACGAATTTCAGGAGGAATCTTGTTCCCAAGTTTGGCAGCACTTCTTGCCTGCTGCTGGTAGATTGCACCTGAGTCCTGTCTGTGATTCTTCTTGTGGCCTGGAGGAGGAACATACTGCTCCAAATTACTCATCCATGGAGTTTGTTTTGGTTTCTCCCATAGCTTGAGTTCAAGAAAGATCTTGCCTGTTGATGTCTACCCATGCAAGTTGTCCAGTACCAGAATCATCTAAATCCCCTGAGTCCAAAAGAGGCTGAAGCTTGTTTAGAGAGTTGAGATTCTTGTGCCATTCTGTATCTTCGCTTAAGCCAAAAGTGCTTAGGAAGAGCAGATGTGTTACTGTGATTTAATCTCTCCAGGTTGAGGTCTGGCTGAATCACGTACTGAACAGCATGAAGGCTACAGTCAGAGACGAGATGACAGAAGCTGTAACGGCATATGAGGAGAAGCCAAGGGAACAGTGGCTCTTTGACTACCCTGCTCAGGTATCTGCTGTTGTTCATTCATCTCTGCTTGGTCTGGTGCATGAAGAGGCAGCTCTTGGCCTTTTTCAGTCCTGCTCTTTCCTTCTTACAGTAACAGCATCTCGCTGACTGAGAGCCTTCTGCTATGCTGCCCAGTAGTGATGGGGGATGAGTTGTCCTTCATCCTACCATTCTTCTACAGAATCTCCAGGCTAAGCCCTGTGGTCTGGCTGGGGCTGCAGGGAAAATATTCTCTTGGTTGGTTTACAGTGCTCATGGGCTTGGGCAGTGCTGTGTCAAAGACAGGTTTGTCTGCCCAGAGAATGAGAGAGATGAAGATGGATGGTGAGGGCTAATGAGAGGAAAGAGCCCTCTGACAACTTCAAGGTCTCCAACTCTGCCTCCATTGCTGTGTCTGGCACATGAAAAATGCTCACTTACTAATAAGTAGTTGTTAAATATGTCTTTATCACTGACATGTTTTTAAATGAACATTGCTGAGCAGGTCCCCGTTGTCCTGTGTGCTGTGACTGCTGTATCAAAAAACATTTAATTTCATGTCACGGATCCTTTATCTTTGATCTCTCATGGATCACATGCTCTCTAAGTTCTGCTGTTTTCCCTGGTACTGAGCCAGCTCCTTTCCCTAGGTGGCTCTGTCCTGCACACAGATTTGGTGGACGACTGAGGTTGGGATTGCCTTCGCCAGGCTGGAAGAAGGCTACGAGAACGCCATGAAGGAATACCACAAGAAGCAAGTGACCCAGCTGAACACCCTCGTCACCATGCTAATTGGGCAGCTCTCCAAGGGTGACAGGCAGAAAATCATGACAATATGCACCATTGATGTGCACGCTCGGGATGTGGTGGCAAAGATGATAGCACAGAAGGTTTGTGTTTGCAGCTCAGCAAAGTCCTGGGCTGGGCATTGGAGGAGGGATTAAACGAGGGAGAGTCAGCCACGTGCCATTCAGCTTGCTGCCTTGGAGGGAGAAACAAGACTGATTTTTACCTCTGCAGAGTTTGCTGTGAGGAGGCAGCCCCTGTCACAGCTGCTCTGAGTCAGGGCCCTGCGGCACCGAGGGGCTGCTTGTAATTGCTGCAGATTCACACTGGAGGGGTGGGAGAGTGGCCCTGTCCCTTCTACCCAGGCACTTGCTGGCAGTCACTGGCATCACACTGGGAGGCTGCTGGACGTGGTCTCAGTTATGGATTTAGAAAGTCAGGAAAACATGTGAGTTTTTTGCCCCTTGAATGATGTATGGGGCCATGGGGACTCCATTGGGACTCCCTTTGTCCTTCACACTATTTGTGCCAAGCCCTGCAGTGGACCAGAAGGGGCTCTGCTCTGAGCCTCCCAGGGTTCTCTCAGAGGCAGCCATGCTGCTCGCACTGCTTCTGGTTGCAGGGCTCAGCTCGGCTGGCTGCTGCCTTGGCCCAGTTCGTGGTGCTTTGGTTCTCCCTTCTGCTGGCTGGAGGTGGGAAGGTGTCCTCAGCACACCTGCCTTTGCATTGAAGGTCTTGTCTAACCTGGAAAACTTCATTGCAGTTGCCGTTTTTGTACCAGCATTGTGTATGCTCAGCTAGGATAGACTTAATTTTTTTTGTTGAGTCTTGTATGATGGCGTGTTTGGGATTTTTAATGAAGAGAGTTATGAGAGTATACCAATGGTTTAGCTGTGGCAGAGCAGTGTCAGGGAGTTCTGTACTACTTGTGCTGCCCTGCCAGTGAGGGCTGGGGTTGCACAAGGAGCCAGGAGGGGACAGAACCAGGGCAGCTGGCCCAAAGTGGCCAAAGAGTATTGCATAGCATATGGTGTCATGCTGGGCAATGAAAGCTGGGGTAGAGAAGGAAGAAGGAGAGGACATTGGGAGTGATGACATTTTCCTGCCCCTGGGAAGCAGTGTGTTAATTCCTTAATTTGTTTTACCTGCGCATGTCGCTTCTGCTTAGCTACTGAACTGTCATAATGTGAACCCATGAGTTCCCACGCCTTCACCTTTCCAGTTCTCCCCCATCCCTCCTGCGGAGCGGCTGCGCGGTGCTGAGCTGCTGTGAGTTCAGCACAGCACTCTGACAGTGCATGTGGGTGCATTGCAGGTGGACAATGCACAGGCTTTTGTTTGGCTGTCGCAGCTCCGACACAGGTGGTCAGATGAGGAGCGGCACTGCTTCGCCAACATCTGTGATGCCCAGTTCCTCTACTCCTATGAGTATCTTGGCAATACCCCTCGGCTTGTGATCACTCCACTGACAGACAGGTAGGTCCCCGGGAGCCACCATCACAGCTGGGCTGTGCCGTGCAGTCAGACACAGCTGCCACACATGGATGGGTTTGGTTTCGACACCCACATCCCCCTTGTTCTTTCTCCATGTCTCAGCGTTCTTGTGGCAGAGCTCTAACTCTAACCCAGCAGTGGTACCCACTGGGGTATCTGTGCCTCAGATCCCAGGCTGGGGTTTAGCTCACAGATTAATATGTTCACCTGTGTGTTTGCCTTTGCATGGGTTGTCTGCAGTCCCGTGCAGTCGATAATTTTAGAAAACTTTCATCCTGTCTTGAAGTAGACACCTACTATGTGGTTCAGTTGTCTCTGTGAGGATGCTTGGAGGGACTTGAGATGTTCTGCAGTGTCCCAGCTGGCTTCCGGCTGCCAGTTCAGAAACATTCAAGTCTTCTGTGGACCCTGTGTTGCATCTTCACTCTCTACTTGGCATCTCACGTGGCTCAACCATGTTAGTCAGCTGAGCCAAGACCCCATGTATTATCATTACAGAATCACAGAATGGCCAGGGTTGGAAGGGACCTCATGGATCATGAATCTCCAACCCCCTGCCACACGCAGGGCCACCAACCTCCCCATTTAGTACCAGACCAGGCTGCTCAGAGCCCCGTCCAACCTGGCCTTGAACACCTCTAGGAATAGGGCACCCACAGCCTCTCTGGGCAGCAGTTCAGCACTTCACCACTCTCATAGTAAAGAACTTCCCCCTGACATCCAACCAAAATCTTCCCTTCTTTAACTTAAAACCATTTCCCATGTCCTGCAGTTATCTACCCTTTCTAAGAGTTGATTCCCCTCCTGTTTTAGGCTCCCTTTAGGTCATCATGTTTTGTTAACCATATTGACTACAACTCCGTGGCTTCTACAGGGAGGTGTGTGGGCATCTAGCATATGTCTATCGTCAGCATGAGAGAGGAGCTTTGGGGCAGCACTGAGTAGGATGATTCCTAGGCCGCCTAAGCAAATTTCTGGCAGTGGTGGGCAATGGGATGCTTTCAGTTGGAGGGCACTGGGTGGCAAGAGGAAGGTCTCTCAGAAAAGCCAGCTTTTTCCCACGTTACCTGGGATGTTCTCAGTATCAGTAGGCAGTATGGGCTTTCAAATGAAGCTTAAATCTGAAGGCCCATCAGCAGACCCTGGTGGAACTGCACACAACCAGGCAGAGGCGGTAACTGATGCAGAGGATATTCAGCTTCCACGTGCACTGTGCTCAGCTACTGCTTTGCAGAACGAAGGCTCACCAGAGCGCATTGCTTCAGTCCCTTTGCTCTGCGCCCCAACAGTGACCTATTGGACCAGGTCTCAGTCTCTTCTCGTTTTCCCTTTTTCTTTTGCCATGCAAGATGTTACATCACCCTGACCCAGTCACTGCATCTGACCATGAGCGGAGCACCTGCGGGCCCTGCAGGCACCGGCAAGACGGAGACTACGAAAGATTTGGGGCGAGCCCTGGGCATCATGGTGTACGTGTTTAACTGCTCTGAGCAGATGGACTACAAGGTACTGCAGTGCTGCACCTCACTGCCTGCTGAAACCTCAGCTTGTCCCTCTGGGATCACTGCCATCCACCACCTCGCTCTGCTCCTTTCTACTGTACTCCATGCCATCCTCTTCCCTTTTCTAAGACTCGCATGTGGCTCTTTGAGAAGCAGAGAGCCAAATCCCTCTCTCTGCCTCATGACACCTTTCCTTCTGGAATTAGTTTTTCATGTGAAATGCTTGAAAAATCTGTGTTAATGTTTCAGCCCTGTTCGTTTCTCCCCACCGTGCTCATGGGCTGATGGCAGGGCTGCCGCCTGCCCTGCTTTTTTCAGGGTTCTCTGCCAAATAAAGGCGAAGCCTGCTGAACCTTCCATCACTGCAGAAGGTTGAATCATCAGGTTGAGCTTTGCTCCCTGTCACTCTGGCACGGTACAATGATTTGGTAGCCTTAGATCATATTTTATTCAGCGTATGGGCTCTCCCAGGAAGCAGAGCCATAAGTAATTCAGCACAGGTGACCTTTAAATCAAACGAGTGCACAGATAGATCAAGAAAGTGCAATTAGCAAATCAAGTGGCAAACTGTGTGGAGCTATAAATATTATAATTGAGTTGTGCCTGCTGTTTCCATGCACTCTTCTAAATACCCACAATAGACTGTGAGTTGCTAAAAAATAAACAGACTGGGAATGAAAATAAGCATCCTTTTTTTTTTTTCGTTTTCTTTTTGGGGTTGATTCCGTTCTTAACGTCACTGTTGTTATTTTGTCGTTCTGTTTTATTTTTATTTCTTTCAGTCTTGTGGGAATATTTACAAAGGCCTTTCCCAGACGGGAGCCTGGGGCTGTTTTGATGAGTTTAACAGGATCTCAGTCGAGGTCCTTTCTGTGGTGGCTGTGCAGGTAAGCGGCGAAGCACTCATAAATACACACAGACAGGGCAGAGTTGTGCTGCACTCATAGAGCAGCAGTAAACGTGGGAGGTGCGTGTTGCTGGTTCCTCAGCATCGTGGCTGAGGGATGATATCCCAGGGCTCTCACACGCAAATCACAGCACTGACAACGTGTGGCAGTTATGCTGCAAGTATTTCTGTCACTTCTTTTTCTTCCTGCAATTACAGCATTAGTGTGGAGGCAATACCTTTCTCCAGATCAGTGCGTGCTGTGGTTCTGTGCTCCGTCCTGAGGAATGCACTTCATCATTAACGTGCTGTGAGATCATTGCAGCCCATCATTTTATAGGGAAGAAGTGTATTATGGCTACTCAGTCTGCTGTGCAGGGAGGAGAGGAGGATGTCTGGGGCTGATCCATGGCCTGCTGGGCTTTCTGGTGGTTATTTATTGCCTCCAGTCAGGCACAGCTTTCGTATCATGTGTGACGAATAGAAATATGTCCAAGATGTATTTTCCTAACACCTGCCCGTCACCAACCCCAAGTCATCTTTCCCTTCTTTTGGTTTTCATGTGGATTTAATCTCAGTGTCTGTAAAGAGGGGCATTCCCAGCAGAGTGGGTGCAGTTCCTGGGAGGAAAGCCTGCAGCCCCGTGGTGCAGCTTGGTGTCACTGGAACTTCTGCCACCTGCAGCCTTGGCTGGTGTGCTTGCCTAGGATACACAGTGTGGAATCAAAGCCTAGAGAGGGCTGTTTGAGCTGTGCCTGGCTGTGTGTAACTCTTTTCCCTATAGGATGATTTCTCATCTTTTTGTTGGTTTATCTGTAGAGACAATGAAGGTCAGGCTGGAGCAGGCTCTGAACAGCCTGATGGAGCTGTGGGTGTCCCTGTTCATTGCAATCTTTAAGGGTTTTTTCCTACTCAAACAATACTGTGATTAGTGAATTCCATGCAATGCACATCAGCAGCCCTGGGAGAGGGGCTGGTAATGAGAGCCCCCTCCCCATCATGCTATGGAGCCCTGTTCTCTTGTGTTTATATGTAATCTGGCACATCCCCTCCTCTTAACGGCCAGTGGGGGAAGCTGGAATTAATTTGGAATTATCTTGAGCTCAGTCACACTGGTGCCCTCTGAAAGCACCAGGGACATCCCTGAGGCAAGGTGGGATGGGGAGCCCCCAGCGTCCAACTACCCCAAGCATTTGGGTGGTGGGTGCCCAGCACTGGGATGGATGAAGCAGTTCTGACTTAAGCAGCACTGAAAATGTTGAGCCTTGGGGAACTTCACTGTGGAAAACTGGGAAGCTGAAGGGTTCAACTTCTTCTGCACCCAAGTGTCAGTTGAATGCAGGGTTTTAGGATCCCGGTGTTTGATGGAGGTACAGAGTTCTTGATATGTTCTCTTTTGGGCTCAGTTTTGTAGGAAGAAATGTCTAGAGCCCAGAAAGTTCTGTACTCTTGTAGATGTTTCAGTCAAAGATGTTCTGAACCCCTCCATGGACTCCTCACTCTTCTCATCTCCCTCTAAGCTGTAATTGGTTCCTTACGTGACATCCCAAAGAAGCCCCAGGCGAGTAGAGACGTTTATGTGCCTTTCCCTCATTTTCTCTTCCATCAGATTCTAGTTGAAAGTTGTCATTGAAAAAAGTCTTTGAGGATCTTAAAATAAAAGGGGAAGCTGAACAAAAGAAGCCCAGATATGACTCAACTGCTAATGATTCTCTGCTCCTGGCTGGAGAGCCGCGTCTGAGGAAGGCAGCACAGCTGTCATTCCATTGCTGGCTGCTATTAGGGGTGTAACCATGGCGATGTTTAATTGGCTGCCTTAGTCATGCAGCTAACGTCGATACGGTTCCTTACAGGAAAATATTTGATTAATTGCTTCACTTTAAGATGGCAAACAGCGGTGAGGTTAGAGTGGTGAAAATAGATTTCTCCCTTGCTTAAGCTGTGTTGGTGAAGAGATGATGGGTCTTTAATAAACTCGGTTCTTTGGAACCCAAGGAATGGGAAGGACAGCGCTGCAATCAAGCAAATGTAATATTAGTAAGTGAAGGTGGCAGGGGAGGCCTTGCAGCTTCTGCCTGGTGATTTTGGTTTAAATTAAGCATCTGATATCCCAGAAACTTAACAAGTGATAAGTTCTGGGGCTGTTTCCTGCTCCTCACCCATTGCTCTTATGAGAAATAGTGCAACTCTTCTCAGCTCCTTTGCCTGTTTCCCAGTCTCTTCAGCTCTGTTCTCTGCTTTGTCAGACCTTAGCTGTGATGGGAAATTGATGCTGGCACACAGATGTACTCCAAATGCTATATAGAGATCTATATGGTTGATTAAAAAAGTGAAACAGCAACAATAAAACCCAACCAGTGGTAAGCTCTGTCTGTCATGGGGCCAGGGCTAAGGAGTGTGGCATCGTCATCTAATGTATTTCTTTGTACTGAACGCCATACCAACGTTTTGCCTTGGCTCCTAGGTGAAGAGTGTGCAGGATGCAATACGGGAGAAGAAGAAATCCTTCAGTTTTCTTGGAGAAGAGATCAGCTTGGTACCTTCAGTGGGAATTTTCATCACCATGAACCCTGGTTATGCTGGGCGAACTGAGCTACCTGAGAACTTAAAAGCTCTCTTCAGGTGAGTCCAGGCCAGGTTTTGTGGCCTGTGTAGGGCTGACAGGAGTTGTCTTTTGGGATGTCTAAGCTTGACTTTGTTTTCTTGGAGAAAATGCATTGGAGAATCACAGATTTCTGCCTTGCACAAGAAGCCAGTACCAGGAGTATAGAGGCAGGGAAAATGAGCTGTGTGCTTTGTGTTGGTGAAGTCAGTGCATGACCTGTCTCACAGGAGTCATTCTGGAAGATAGCATTGCAAATCCACTGCCCTTTTACAGCTGCAGATCGACTCCTCGTTCTCAGCAAACACAGGCTGTTGCTGCCTTTTGGCTCATTTCTCAGTAGCTGAATATTGTAAAAAGCACAGCCCTGGTCCTTCAGCTGGATAGGGCAGGATGGAGGGGTTGGAACTTGATGGTCCTTGGGGCCCCTTCCAACACAAGCTATTCTATGATTCTGTGATCTCCTTCCCTCTCACTTTCCTGTGGAACAGTTGTCTCAGATAGATAGCCGCAGCCTGTCTGCTCTGCTCTGGGACTCGTTATCCCACTTGTTTGTTTCATTATCACACGTCTGTGAGCCTGGATGGCCATTTTTCCTCTGGCACATCACCTGGACATGGGGTTAATGGGCACACACAGGGCTCCCACCCTCAGCTCCCTTCCCTTCTGCTCCCACACCAGCACTGCCTGCAGTGGGAGGGGCCCATCCTCTTTTCAGCACAGTGCTAAGACTTTGCAGAAGGTGGGGGAGAGGCCCAAATCTGAGTCTGTCTGCAGGTTCCTGCACCAAGCCACCGGTGTTATCCTTTTCTGAGCATCACGCAGTATTCACTATTGCTGATTCAGCAGGTTCAGCATCTGCTCTCCTACCCATCAGGATAACACTATTGCCTGGAAACAAACCATTGTAGAAAGGAGATTTCAACAATGATATTTTCTTCTGAAGACTGATATTTTTTTTTCTTATTTTTTTTTTCCCCATCAGTGCTGACACAAATGTTTTCAGGTGAGCTTCAACGCAGCCTCCTGTTTCAGCTCAGGACAGAGCTCAGATAAACTCAGGAAGAGCTGGAGAGGGAGCTTCTGTGTCTTTGGGGTGGCATAAGCTGCAGTACAGAATCATAGAATGATTTGGGTTAAAGATCACCTACAGCCTGCTGTGATCAGAACAGCTGGTAGCGTAGGCTTTTTGTTTTATTACATCCTCTGAATTCAAGCCCAAACCATACTAATATAGAGGCAGCAAACTGTGCCTGTCCCCTCTTTATAAGACCTGTAGTCAAAGGTTCTGCTCTCCTCCCTCCCGTCCTCCTAGGCCATGCGCGATGGTTGTGCCGGACTTTGAGCTGATCTGTGAAATCATGCTGGTGGCTGAGGGGTTCATCGAGGCCCGTGCGTTAGCCAGGAAGTTCATTACTCTGTACCAGCTGTGCAAGGAGCTCTTGTCCAAGCAGGTGAGCCCGTTTCCATGGCTGCACGGAGCAGAGGAGCACCCTGATTCCAAAAGTTGCTCAGAACACAATGCTTTGCCACTGCAGCTCCATGACTGAAGCTTCCCAGCTGTTCTTTAGTGACTGCAATTGGGCTGGAGGCTGAAGGGGGTCTTGGGCTGTCTAAAGGCTGTGGACAAAGTAAGAACATAAGAAGTTACTTCTTGGCTTGAGAGCTCCTCTCATACCTCTTTGTGATCCTTTTCCAGCGATGCCCTTACAGCTCAATGCTGCTTCTGAGCTGTAACATGCCAACATGCTGCACATGGTAACCTTGTAATGGAGAAACCTGGGTGTTTGGGGCTTCATAATGTACTAACACGACTTTCACTTCATTAACTTGTGCAGATCCGGGCTAGGCTGGACTTGCTTTAGCTTGTTTCATTATTTTGGTGGAACAAATTGCTTAGGTCTTGTTTAGTGCAAGTCCTATTGCTGTTCTGCTGCCAGTGTTGAGTCCCCATGGTACTAGAAGCAGTTGAATTATTTGACTCTTTAATGCTGTCCCTGAAAAGAATCTCATCCGGGAAAGAAATCAGGTAGCTCAGTCTGGAGGAGGCTTCTGGGCACAATGCAGATATCAGATTTGGACATATTTCTGTTGCTGGCTTGTCTGGCTGTTCAGAGCTACTAGTTCTTCCCCCTTCATGGCATCATGGCAGTGTGGTGTCTAAACATAAATTCATCCTTCCTTTTTCTCCTGCATAGGATCACTATGACTGGGGCTTGCGTGCCATCAAGTCAGTGCTGGTTGTTGCTGGTTCCCTCAAGAGAGATGACCCAGGGCGACCTGAAGACCAGGTTCTGATGCGTTCTCTTCGTGACTTCAACATCCCCAAGATAGTGACTGATGACGTGCCCGTGTTTATGGGGCTGATTGGGGACCTCTTCCCTGCACTGGATGTGCCTCGGAAGCGTGACTTGAATTTTGAGTCGTTTGTGAGGCAGGCTGTGTTGGACCTCCGGCTTCAGGCTGAGGACAACTTTGTGCTCAAAGTAAGACCAAATAATCAGCTGTGCCTACATCGCCATCAAATTGTGGTTTTCCTCAACCATTTTTGCCTTTGCAGAGGTGGCTCTGTGCAGAATTCCCCTTTCGGTCTGACCTTGGTGGAGGAGACAGTTTGCTATGCTGGTTCTGACGCAGTTGTGCAGAAAGCCAGCACTGACTCAGTCCCTGAGTTTACAAGGGGCCAAACCTTGTTGCTTGATGAAAGCATGATCCCTAGAGAGCAGAGCTTTGTCAGCCAACAGCTATAAGGTATAAATCACAAAATCATGGAAGGGCATGGTCTGTAAGGAACCTTGAGGATCTTGTAGTCCCATCCCTATGCTGTGTGCAGGCTGCCCCTCAGGCTGCCCAGGGCCCATCCATGTCCTTGGGCACCTCCAGGGATGGGGCACCCACAGCTCTTTGGGCAGCAGTGCTGGGGCCTCACCATCCTCTGAGAATAGAATTTCTTCCTGATGACTGACCGAAATCTCTCCTCTGTTATTCAAAGCCGTTCCCTCTTGTCCTATCACTATTCGACTGTGTAGAAAGTCATTCTCTGTCCTGTTTACAAGCTTACTTTAAGTACTGGAGGACCACTGCCTGGTGTCTTCTGTTCTCCAGGCTGAACAAACCCAGCTCCCTCAATCTTTCTTCATAAGAGATGATTGGAGCCCTCTGGTGATCTTCGTATCTCTCCTCTGGGCACGCTACAACAGCTCCACATATTTCTTGTGCTGAAGAGCATCAGTCCCAAGACTGGCTCCTGGGAGACATTACTCATCACCAACCTACACTTAGACAGACCTGCTGACCACAACCCTCAGGCTGTGACCATCCAACCAATTTCTTACCCACTGAATAGTTCAAATCGTTCAAATCTGTGTCTCTCCTCCAATTTACAGATAAGAATGTGGTGTGGCATCATAGATAAGGCCTTGCAGAAGTCCAGGTAGATGACATCAGTTGCTCTTCTTTGTCTACTGATGCTATCACTCAGTCATAGGAGGCCACCATTGGTCAGGCAAAATGGTGCTGGTGATTTATTTGCAGTCTGAGGTTCTCAACCATCACGATCAGAGTGGTGAGATCAAACTGGAGCCAAACCCATTTGCGTCTCTTGGTCACATCCTTCTAAAGAAAAGGCACAGCAGAAGCTGCTTTGTAAGTCTGAACTTCAGTATGGCATCGTTGTCTGAAATTTGGGCATGCTTTTTTCAGGTGGTGCAGCTGGAGGAGCTGCTGACAGTACGGCACTCTGTCTTTGTGGTGGGAAATGCAGGCACAGGCAAGTCGCAGGTAATGAGGTCTCTGAACAGGACTTACCAGATCATGAAGCGACGGCCTGTCTGGACAGACCTCAACCCCAAAGCAGTCACCAACGATGAGCTTTTTGGCATCATAAACCCAGCAACAAGAGAATGGAAGGACGGTATGTGTATTTTCTCCCTGAATGGGATAAAGAAGGGTTTTAATTTTTTTTTTATGAACTTCTTGAGCAACCTAGGAGGACTCCTTGTGTGCAGGTCGCAAAGCCTGGCGTTTGTCTGCTGCTCGCACCCATGTGAGAGTTTGTGGTTGAAAGGATTTGTAGGATGTTTCAGCTATTTGGTTGTCAGATGGGAAGTGTAACATGAGCCTGCTTTATGCTATTGCCCTGAGAGTGTCACGTCCCTTAAGACCAGCTGCTACCAGTTCCTAAATGGGACAGATAAGCTGGAGTGATCTGGGCCAGTGACAAAAGAGATGTGTGCTGGGGCCCCTCAGTGTGTGCCAGCCCTGAGTTTTTACTGCTGGTAGAACACACATGCCAGCCCTGGAAGTGATGCTTTTCCACCACAGTATTTTCCACCAAGTTGCTTCCTGATCTCTGCAGTACACCAGGACTTGCCAGACTGTCAGTCCTCATCACTCCCAAGGAAAATAAGCCATGTGCTTAAAACTGGCTGAAAGGTCACAGGCAAATCTTGGTTGTTCAATGCAGGAATGCAGTTTTGATTTACGTTTGCAGCTGGTCTGGGAGAAAGGCATTGCCATCAATCATCCTTGGCCAGAATCTCATCAGAGATAAGGAGACAAGCTGTCACCCACCTCTCCCTGCCACGGACCCCTCCCGATGCCCCGCTTTGCTCCAGTGTCAGGGCTCATTTCATTTAATTGTAATTAGGGACCCTAAATGGAAAGTGAGGGAGGGAAGTGCGGGATGCAGGCAGAGCTGTGCAGGAGGCTGCAGCAGCAGACGGAGGGCTGCAGGTGGCATGGAGTAACAGCACAGGATGTGGTAAAGGCATGCACTCTTTCTTGCCTGGCCTGCAACATGTCAAGGGAGCATAGGTGATTCTGCCCTGAGATTTAAAGGCAAACACTTTTTGTGTTGGCCATTCCTGAAAGTTCTGTTTCTTTTGGCCACATAGCAGCAAGGAGATTTTTCCCACAGTCCAACAGGAGGTGATGCTGTCATCTCATCACTGTTCATTATTGAGAGCTGAAAAGGCTGTACCTGTTAGATGGTGGAAGGTCCCACGAGGGAGCCCTAAAAGTGTGCTTTATAAAATCAAGCTCCTCTTTTAAGCCTCTTGACAGCTCTGTGGTGTGGATGCACAAGGTTAGGAGAGAGGCACTTTTCTCTCTGCTGCTGTCACAGAGCATATGAGGAGAGCACTGATGCTTTGAGACAGTTGATATTTTGGATACTAATGATCTTGGAGCAGATTCAGGGGCAGTTTGCGTGGCATGTGTTCAACATGTGAGGGGCTGCATAGAGGCAGAGCCAGTGGAGTCCCCCTTTGTGACTTAATCTCAGAATGAGATACCCAAATCAGGTGAACTCTTCTGCATTTGCTGTGTGCAGGCTTAATTTTCAGTCATGTAATGCCACTATCCATTCCTGGTGTGGGTCACAAAGAAGCAGCTTCTCTTGGAGGAAAGAAGTGTGTTTGTTAACAATTCATCAGGAGAGACGCTTTGTTTTTCTTTCATGTTTGCCTGATGTTTCTTCATGGAGACCAGCATCTCCTTCGGTGTTTCCATGTGTGGAACAGAGCTGTGGTTTCGTGGAGTTTCCGTTTGCTCTGCAGTACTGCTGCTCTGTTCCCAGCCTCCTTGCTCTTCTTAACATTCATTATTTACTCCCCTCGAGACACTGCATCCTCTCTGTCTCCTTGATTTTACTGACATTTTGTTCTGTCATTCAATGCCATCCCCTGCTTGTTCTCCCCTCAATCTCACTAAAGCCGTGACCCAGTGTTTAATGCATCTTGATTTCCCTGAAATATTTTGAGCCACAAAAAAAAAAGAAACGTAAGAAATTCCAAGGCAGATTCAAATGGTTTTCCCTTCATTGTGTAACTCATGCTTTCTTTTGCCTCTCAGCATCTCCTTTTTGCTTTTCATACCCCTTATTCTCAGTGGGAATGAAGCTCGTGTGTAGGTCTGCAGTCATCTTCAAGTGATGCTGACTGATAACATAATGATTCCTTCAAAGCAGACTAGACCCATATTGTGATACAAAAGTATTTATTACTTAAAACATGTACAGGTGCACGGTGCTCTGAATGCTTAAGATGAAAGCATTAATTATGATAATTTTTAGCAAGATGCTAGAGAAAATAGAGCAGGTGGCAGATTTGTTCATCAGGATATTCATGTCATCTTCCCAGGGCTGTTTTCATCAATCATGAGAGAGCTGGCCAACATCACACACGATGGCCCCAAGTGGATGGTACTAGATGGAGATATTGATCCGATGTGGATTGAGTCTCTTAATACAGTGATGGATGATAATAAGGTAATTAAAATAAATTAAAGCAGCAGACATTGCTTGAACTGCATGGTGTGGCTCAGCATGGGAGAAATGCATACACAGAAGTAACACCTCCTTGAATAATGCAGTTATGATAGGACTTTTTTTCAGCTATACCAAACAATGTTGCATTAAGAAAACAATACGTGAGGAAAATAGCATGCTTTCATGGGAATTTCCCTTTCTTGGGAAACTGGAATCACGAGTAACCACGATGTCCTGACAATAACTGCAGACCCTTTAAAGGTAGAGAATAGGGCATAATTATGCACCTTTTCTCTCACCCCAAGGGAGTACTGTTGATTCTGAGTTGTGGAAGAGAGGGATCATTGCTCTGCTAGAAATCAGTTGCTGTGCTTGGAGGAGCCGATATGACAGCAACCAAGCTTTGAGTGCAGAGTACTCAGTGCTTGTCAGTCCTGTTCCTGGGGATGCATTAACCCCAGAATTGTGCTGCTGCTCTGTCTGTGTGCCATATGCAGGTGCTGACCCTGGCAAGCAATGAGAGAATCCCCCTGAACCCAACCATGCGACTGCTGTTTGAGATCAGCCACTTGCGCACAGCCACCCCAGCGACCGTGTCCAGAGCAGGTGAGTCCCGGCCTGACCTCACCCTGGGGTGTTGCAGGGGCAAGCTGGGATCCATTGCCATTCACCAGACTTCTGTTGGATCCCACTGGAAGTTCCCAACTTGGGATCACGCTTGTCTTTGATGGGCAGAACGTATCCCTGAAGCACGTGGGCAAACTGAGGATCCTAAACCCAAATCCGTGCGTCTCGGAGATGTAACCATCGCTCTCTGATGCTGCTGGATGATGACAGCAGCAGCAGTGCTGAGTGCTGCAGCTGTGCAGGGCCCTGTATGGACAATCCATATTCCAGATTGCCTCTGATCTTCAGGAAAAGTGCATGAAGCAAGAGAGGAGGGAGCGAAGGTGTCTTCTACTTTCATATTCAGGGGACTGAGGCCCAGAGCAATAACATGACTCAAGCAGGACCACGTTCTGACTTTGAGTCAATCAAGAGATGTCATCATGTTGTCTAGGTTGTGTCCCTTCACTGTTAGTGTTTCTTCTCTGCATTTTATTCTGCAGAAGGGTTGTGAAGTGAATTCACTGAAGAGTGGACATTTCTAGGGGTATATGCAGAATCATAGCACTGGGTTGGAAGGGACCTTTAAAGCCCATCCAGTCCCACCCTGTATCATGGGCTGGCTGCTCCCCAGCTCAGGCTGCCCGGCGCCCATCCATGGCCTAGGTCACCTCCAGGGATGGGGCACCCACAGCTCTCTGGGCAGCAGTGCCAGGGCCTCACCACCCTTGGGGAGGAGAACTTCCTCACATCTGACCTGAATCTCCCCTCTTTTAGATCTAAATAATTCCCCCTTGCTGTATCACCACATTTCCTGACACAGAGTCCCTCTCCAGCTTTTCTGTGTGCCTCTTAAGTGTACTGGAAGGCTACAGTGGGGTTTCCCCAGAGCATTCTCTTTTTCAGAATGAGTTTCCTCAACATTTCGTCATGGCAGAGGTGCTCCAGCCCTCTGAGCATCTTCATGGCCCTTCTCTGGACCCACTCCAACAGCTCCGTATCTTTCCTGTGCTGGAGACTCCAGGTCTGGACACAGTGCTCCAGGTTGGGCTTCGTGAGGGCAGAGCAGAGTGGGACAGTCCTCTCCCTGCCCAGGGTACTGTTGGCCTTCTGGGCTGCAAAAGCTCACTGCTGGCTCATGTTAAGATTTTCATCCACCAGATGTCAAACTTCTGTTAAGCCTTCGTGGCGATGGCACCCCCGCGAGGCCCCATGCCTGGCTGTGTTGGTGTTGAGGAGCCCACCTGGCACACCCTGCCCAGAGCTGCACAGCTCCTCAGCCCTTTCTGCCTGCTTTTGCCTGCCTTGTCTCTGTGATGAGGGATGGTTACAGTGGTGGGAATGCAGGGCAGAGCAGCAGAGCAGTGCCTGGGCTGTGGATGCCCTCCATCATGGGGCATCCAGGTGTAGCTGGTTGTGTGAAAGTTGCTGAGCAGTTCTGCTGAAGGCTAAGAGTGGTCACTGCTGTGTCCTCAGTGTTGTTTTTTTTTTCCTCACCCTAAAGGGATCCTGTACATCAACTCAGCAGATCTGGGCTGGAATCCTCCAGTGAGCAGCTGGATTGACAAGCGAGAGATCCAGTCAGAAAGAGCCAACCTGACCATTCTGTTTGACAAGTACTTGCCACCTTGCCTGGACACCCTAAGGACAAGGTACCATCTGCAGTGACTGCTTCCCCAAGGGCAAGAGGACATGCTCTGCTCCCATGCTGGCTGTGCTGTGCTGGGGCTGTGAGATGTGGTAGCAGAGGGGAGAAGTTTCCTCCTTCCACTTAAGAGCTTCGAGCATCACTGGCTTAACCACAGAGAAGCAATGAAACAAGCCAACACTCCTGCCCTCCTTTATTGGCAGATCTTGTTTTAATCTGGTTGTGCCTGTACTTCTTGTGCCAGTTCTGCATCCCTTGGAAAGTAAATCCAGGACATCCTAAAGAGAAAGTCTTCTCAAACTCCAAAAGCATCAGGCTGGACCTGCGTCCACCCTACGAGTTGTTTTTCAGTAGAGCAGATTTTAGACCACTGCTGAAGAAGAGTTTTCAGTCTGTAGTGCGGGTGGTGGAGAGATCAGATCTCCTTTCTCCTTCTTCCATCTTTTTTGGATGGAAGAAGAAAAACTTCCCGTGTTTGTGAGAGAAAGTAGGATTGCTCTTGAGGCAGTTTTATCTTGAATTTCTTTTCCCAATGCACTTGAACAAAATGAAATCAGTCTGCAGTCATCCAGCCTGGATGTATTTCACAGTTGGCCAACTGCCCAATGCATATGAACTTGCACTTTTGGAAGGGCCCTGATCCTTCTTGGGTTGAGTTAGTTCCCAGGTGGGGCCCACAGAGAAGTCCTGTGGTTCTTGATCAATCATTAAGGGAAAAAGAGCACTCTTAATCTTCACGTAATGAGAATTCGCCAAAGCAGAGTCCCAACAAATCCGAGTAAGGAAGCTTCTCACATTCTCTGCTTGCTTCCATTTTCCAACAAATGACCAAACAAAAGAACACACCAAAAAAGTCAGGCTGCAGTTGAGCATTGGTGTTAATTGATCAAAATAAGGACTTATCAGAAGAGTCTGAATTAATGAAGACAGCGGCCTTTGGAAATTAGAGTTGGGCAGGAGGTAGAAGGGAGCTGCTCCCTATGAAATGAAGCTGACTGTGGCTGCTAGCAGCAAAGTCCGGTGGACATTTCCCACTCTGCTGAACATTGCTGTGTCAGAGTGTGAAATCCATAGGATCAGCTGCAGACAGCCCTGAGCTGAGTATTTTGGTAGCTTGCTTAATTCAGAAATTGTAGCACCAACCTTTCAAATAGCTATAATTACTTTATGGAGGACTTCAGTTCTGCTACAATATTAGTTTGGAATTCTGTAAGTGTAGCTTAAATGAATGTAAAATGGCAAGATGAAAGGGTTTATTTTATTACTCCTCTATTTGACCGCTTTTGAACTCCCTGTGTTCGCAGGAAATTATTGCCTTTAGCAAGACTTGCATTTTACTTCTTTCAAGAGGATCAAAGTTTTAAAATGCTTGAAACTTCCGATTACTGTTATTAGTTGTGTGTGTGCCAGCACCAGCAGGTCCGGGGAGGAGAATGGGGGCTTTCTTTATCCCTGTACTTGTGAGTAAGACAAGCACTGAAAAAAAGTAAAATGCTAATATTCTGAAAAAAGGATTTCTAGGCTTATCTTCCTGTGTTGTGAGCGATTGTAGTGCTGGACCCAATTACATTTCCCATGCTTTCAATTTCCATCCCTCAGGTTTAAGAAGATTATTCCCATTCCTGAGCAGAGCGTGGTTCAGATGTTGTGTTACCTCCTTGAGTGCCTCCTGACGGAGGAGAACACACCTCCTGACTGCCCCAAGGAGCTGTATGAACTTTACTTTGTCTTTGCTGCTGTCTGGGCCTTTGGTGGATCAATGTTTCAAGACCAGGTAATGAGAAGCCGCTGCTTCATCAGTCTTCTATGCATGTCTCTCTTTTTTTTTTTTTCCTTCCCTCTTTTTTTTTTTCCCTTAATACTTTCCAACATGTAGTTCTCTATCAGTAATGCTGGCTTCCTGGGGCTTGCATGTGGATGATATAGAATTAGAAATGTGAATACAACCAATCTGTTTGCTAATGACCTCCATAGTACCAGAAAGGGGAGGGTGTAGGGGTCAAGCAATGAATGGATGTTTGTTCATGCAGGCGTGTTTTAATGGGGAGAAACACAAAGTTAATTTATAGAGACCTGTGGATAGGCTTAATGAGATGAAATTAAGTGTGGTTTATTAGGGGATGCATCAGCTGAGCAGCCTTTCAGCCATCAGATTGCATGGGTAGACATTGTACTCTGTGACACAAACCAGCCGGTCCTTTGGCACCACTGGCTTTTGTTAAAAAGAGGTGTGTGTCAGCAGTTGGTAGTCGTCAATTTCTGATAAAACCATGTCAGAAAGAGAAGTGGTCAGCAGGGCATGATGTGCCCTAGGGATTATGGGTGTTCTCTTAGGTGGAAGTAGTGGCTGTGCTCTCTCCCGAAGGTTTTGTTTGCTGGAGGAGGTCTGTCAGACAGGATCAAAAACGTGGTGCCCTTTGGGTGCTTAAGTCTTCAGTCCGGCCAGAATTGTTATGTGGCTGTTGAAAATCTGCAATAACTGTAAATGAAATGTGAAAAGAGGGTCCCTCTTTAGAGTGTGTGGGTCTCTTAGTGTCTGGCCAAGGCTTTTGCAACTGCTGTTGGACATCTCGACTCCCTTGCCCCTGCACTAGTGCAGAGGAGCAGCCACACAGCTGCTTGGCCAGCTACTGGGGTGGGTGGCAGTGGAAGCTCCCTCTGGGCAGGCAGCTGGTTCCCTGGAGTGAGCTGCTGGCCACAGTCAAGCTTTTGGACCCTAGACTAGTGCTTGAGGGCACGACCTAGAGATCAGGGTTTTCTTGGGAAGGAGAGTTTATCAGGCCATGTATCACCGCCTCTGACAGTCCAAGTATGGTCCTGTCTGAGAGGCAGAGGAAGGCAGGGCACTCCTCCCTATGCTGCTTCCCACAGCGCATCTATCCTATAGATTAATTGCAGCTGTCTGCCTCTGTATCCATCAGTTTGCATTAGATGAGGTGGGTGTGATTCCTCACATGATGGTAGCATTGTAAGACTGAGTTTTCTCAAGGTCATCATGTGATAGTGCATAATTTAAACTCCCTCTTCAGACCCTGGTACTCAAAGTAGAGCTGGAACACAGTGGCTTTGGTGGGAGCTTTGGTGTGGGAACACAGTGGGACTTGCAAGGATCTTCTCTAGAGTTGCCCTGGGGAAGCAGAGGATAAAGGGACATTTCTCTCCCCCCTGGTCCCTTGTTCTGCCCCATTTCCCAGCTACAAGGCTCGGCTCAGAACAGTGTGTCTTACCACGGGCCAGAAACACCTGCTGGACTGCTCACATTTGCTTCATAGCAAGGAGCTTTGGGAAGTAATGGGCAACTAAAGCCAGACTCGGTGCTTACCAAGAGCCCTCGTGTCTCCTGGTACTGTGTGAGCTGGATGAGAATGGCTTTTGTGGTCCTTGTGGAAGCCTTAACCCCTCAATTTCAATGTGAAGCACTGTGTTTGCTCTAGCAGTGCAGACTGCTGTGTAACCACAGGAGCTCACAGCTCCTTCGGCAAGCTGGCTAGAACGCAGCTGCTTGGCCAGTGGGTGCCATGTCCCCCACCCCACAGCTCTGCTCCTGCACCCCTGGCACTGTTGCAGCCATTTCTGCATTGCCAGGGCCTGGTGGGCTCCCAGAGCTTGGTGAGGGCTGCAGGAGGATGCACGCAGCGGCCCTGTGGGATGCCACCCAGCGTGGGGCTGCTTCTGATGCTCTGTAAATGTCAGCGCAGAGAGCGAGGGTACGGCGGTCCAAGCGTGGGGAAGCCTGATGAAAAATGATCCAATATAAAATCTGTTTATTGCTTTCCATTGAAGGGGCCTTTGCGTTGACCTTTTGCTACTGAAATGTCAGGAGCAAAGAGTTGGGAAGGCTTCTCACCGCTCTGCATGTGGTGGTGGGTAGAAGGGCCCTGTACAAAACCAGATGATAAATTGGCCATTTCAAGGCTCTGAGATCAGTGGCAATCCATGCAGGGTTGTTATTAAGGAAGCAGTTCGAGCTGGAGGCCGTCCTGGCAGTGAGACTGGGGCTGGAATCCATGCAGCTGCAGGCATCTTGGGCTGCAGGAGTGATGGCACGAGAGGGCTTCCAGCACTGCTGTGTGTTCCTGCTGCTGAAGGCTGCTCTGCTGCTGGCACTGGGCGGTTGTGACAATGGGAGAATGGAGAGTTACAGTTATTCCCCTTCTCTGAATAGCACGAGGATGCAAAATCAGGAATATGGATAAGCTGGTTTTAGGATTCTCTAGGCTTTTTGATGAGTGATGGCTCAGGGAGCTTCACAGAGGATGTTTGGTGGCCATTCAAGCCCTGATGGAGACTTACCAGCATGGAGGCAATGTTCTGGCAGTCCCAGTTTCTGGCCTGGGAAGGCATGTGGCATAGCCATGTGGGGAGAGTGCCATAGATGCCCCAGGAAGACTCTGAACTGTTAAAGCTGGATGAATTTTGCATCCAGTGTTTTACAGACATCTTTTTAACAGCATCTTTCCCTCCCTCCCTGCAACTCCTCCCTGGGGCAGGGAGCTGAAATACCCCCGATCTGCCTGGTGTCATACAGGAGATCCTTGTCAGAGAAGAAAGATGAGCACATTTTGCAAGTCCTGGACCAGCACTGAAATGAGCTCTTGTAAAATTCAAAATGCTTGAAAATCTCTATGCTTGGAAGGGCATAACGAGGAACAACAAGAAAGCAGAGCTGAGGGCAAATGGTTCCTTCTGCTGCCTCAGTATATTGGCACAGTCCTGCTGCTCCAGAACACCGTGGTTTAAAAGAAGCTAGAAGACAACGACTGATATTAATAGAGTGCTGTGATTTATGAGGAAAAGCTTTAGTATGCATGCTTTGACTAACCACGACCACCGGTGTAGACGGATGTTGTGTCCTTGTCTGTTGGAAGAAGCAGGCACCACAAATCAATCAAGTGGTCTGTTTAGTCACAGGCACGTATTGGTCTTTTTCAGATTGATCCATCTATCTGTTGTGAGAGTGATCAACACAGAGGATGAATTATTTAGATGAGAAAATAGGAGCGATGAGAAGAAACGGTGGAAATGAAAAATTAGGCTTAACAATAGGAAAAAAAATAAGACCATTATACTGTGGAATGTGTTTTAAGCACCAATCCTGCTCTGGTGGGCTGAGGCTGCTAACGTTCTCCAGCACTGATGAATTCCTACAGATCAGCATATCTTCTTCCCTTTTTGTCTCACAGCTTGTGGACTACAGAGTGGAGTTCAGCAAGTGGTGGGTGGCAGAATTCAAGACTATCAAGTTTCCCTCTCAGGGAACGGTCTTTGACTTTTACATCGATCCAGAAACAAAGAAGTTTGAGCCTTGGTCTAAACTGATCCCCCAGTTTGAATTTGATCCAGAAGTGCCATTACAGGTTTGTGTGCCTTGTGTGGATTGGTTGTGCGTTTGGTGACTGTGAGCAGGCTTTGGGATGATGCACCATTAAACATCAGGCTCTTCTCAATAAGAATGCATTTCTGCGTGAGGTACAACGAAATCATCCAGTTTTCATTACAGTGCTTGGACTGTGCAGATCACCTTCCCTTGGCCTTTCACATACAACCTATGTGCAGAGAGGTGGGTTTGGTGGCAGCTCGCCAAGAGCAGGGAGATGGCATTGGGATGAAGCCCCCACAACACCATGTTGTTGTTCTGTCTCAAAACAGAGATGTTTTTGTGAGCTAGGCGAAAAATGTCTGCAGATAGAGAGCTGCATTTGCCAGCTACACTTTCCTCTCCTTTTGGAAGTGCTGCTGTGAGCAGATGACTTGAAAAAGTCATTACCGTTTTAGCAGTATGTGTGTTTGTGGGGAGATCCAGATGCTGCTGCCAGCATCCAGCTGTCAGGGTTTCATCTGCACAGTTAGTTTAATTTTAATGGCTGGCAGCTGTGTATCATTCCCCTTCCAGGTGTGGTCTGCAAACTGGAGTCTCCTCATCCATTCCCACCTCTCCCAGGTTTTCTGCTCCCCAGAGCGTGGCTGTAGGTTGTCAGTGATGGGAATTGCTCACCTTCTCGTTCCCCCCTGCCCTCAGGCTTGCCTCGTGCCCACAACTGAGACGGTCCGGCTGCGGTACTTCATGGATCGGCTCCTAGAGCGCCAGCGCCCGGTGATGCTGGTGGGCAGTGCAGGCACTGGGAAGTCTGTGCTGGTGGGGGACAAACTCTCCTCTCTGGACACAGATGCGTACGTGGTGAAGAAGGTCCCGTTCAACTACTACACCACCTCTGCCATGCTGCAAGGTGAGGCGGCAGCCGAGCTGCGGGACTTTTGTGGCTGCATCAACAGAGGGGTGGCAGTGGGCAGATGGCCTTTTATATGGGCAGATGGTGAAAAGACTAGGGGTAATGGCTTTAAACTAGAAGGGGAGGTTTAGGTCAGATGTAAGGAGGAAATTCTTTACTCAGAGGGCAGTGAGGCCCTGGCACTGCTGCCCAGAGGTGCACAAGGCCATGAATGGGCCCTGGGCAGTCTGAGCTTGTGGGGGGCAACCAGCCCATGGCAATAGCGAGGCTGGGGGGCTGCGAGGTCCCTTCCGACCCAAACGTGCTGTGGTTCTGTGAGCTCCTCTAGCATGGTACCTGATGCCCAGGAATCCTGTAGGGTTCGGAGTGGGGCATGCACTGCACCTTGGAGAGGAAACCGTAGGTGAGCTGCCTGGTCACCTACAGGTTTTGTTTGGTTTGTGTGCTCTGTGCTAGCACTATGCAGCCCTGGTTTCATGGTAGATGATGTTTTCCAACATGAGAATTTCAATTCTGAACACATGATTCCAGTTCAGGGCTGTGCTGAAGTATATGCTTAAATCCGCTGCTATTTTGCACAGCATGCAGCTCATTCTTGACTTGAGGTTTGTCTTTAAGATGCTTGAATTTAAACCATGCAGAATAAGATAGGATTCTTGGCTAGGATCCAAACTGTCCTGGGGATATGATGATGGGAATTGCATCCCAATTACCAGGAGGATGGTGTGAAGGGAAATAGGCAAGGCTGGGAGCCAGTGCTACCTGCTGCTGGTGTTTTCCTCTGCATCCCACTGCAACCCAGCCTGCCCCCATGGAACAGGTCTGCCCCCATGGGATAAGTCTGCCCCCAGCCTGCATGGGGGCTCGGAGCCCTGGGAATCAAGGCAAGGTCAGTTTGCTGTGTGGTTTCTTCAGAAACAAAGAGAAAGATGGGGATTCTTGCAGGGGGATTTTGGAAATGCTTTTTGACTTCGAGTTGCCGAAAAGACAGAAAAAGTTATTTTTGTGTGTTTTTATTAACCCAGAATGGAACAGCCCAGCTTGCTTTGAATTGAAGAGTGCTTGAGGGTCACCATGAAGCAAAGCACTTCCTTTATATTGCTCCTCTAAACCCTTTTGTGATCCATGTAGCCTGAAGTCCTTTTGCTCCTCTGGCCCTCTATGAGAGCACCATTCCTGAAGCATCACTGAGACCTTGTCAGGAGCGTGGTGATGGCAGAGGGCTCCCTCTCCTCCTGCCTGGTCCCATTTTTCCTCTCTGGGCTCTCTCTGGGATGCCCTGGAGTCATTGGATGGGCTGAGCTACTGTGAGCAGTGCTGCCATTTGTACACCCTGTCAGTGTCCCTGTTTCCTGCAGCCATCAGCTGTGGTCTGAGATGGGGACGTTCCTCCTCTGTGGAGGGGAACAAGTCATCTTGCTCGGGGATGAAGGCATGGCTGCATGCCTTGTGTTGGGAAGCATGATTTATGC
This sequence comes from Tetrao urogallus, assembly GCF_951394365.1. NCBI lineage: Eukaryota > Metazoa > Chordata > Aves > Galliformes > Phasianidae > Tetrao > Tetrao urogallus. Next base: position 9,654,344 of record NC_136831.1, on the reverse strand, counting down.
TGCTCGGCAGGCTTCCCGGCTGCTCATTTTTTAGAGTTAATTTGTCCCTTTTGGTGCAGTTTGTCAGTTGGCTGCTTTTTTCTCCAGCAGGCACCTCTGAAATTTGTGAAACATGGATACAAAGCAGTTTTGTTGTTGGTTTTTTTGGTTGGTTTTTTTTTTTTTTTTTTCAGATCTCCTTAAGAAAAGATAAGACCCTAACTTTCAAGTCAGCAATTTCTTAGGCTAAGTGCCTCTCCCACCCCCATCAGCAGGCAGCATATAGAGCAGTGATGCCTGCAAAGTCCCATCTGCAGAGATTGTTTCTTCCAGGTTCCAGCTCAAGTATGTAGCATCACAGAGATAGAGATGTGGGCCCTTCCTGTTACTGTGGGATGTGGCTTCAAGCTAAAAAGCATCTTTCACCAACATGTCACTTGATCCCCAGTAATTGTGTTTCAGTGTGATGGATCTCCTGGATACTTGTGTAACCTCAAAAAGGGCTGATTTTATATGTTCATTAAGGGCTAATTAAATTTAAATTAAATGCTTATTTGAAACACTTAATTTAACTTGCTACAAGACATCTCAAATCTTACGGTTTTACTGAAGGGGGGGAAGATGCTCCACTGAGGCAAGATTCATCATTTTTCTCAGCTCAGTTCATTCCTTTGTGCAGCAACTGTCTGCAACCAGAAATGGGCTGAATTTTGAGGAGTGGGAAAGGAAAGCTGTCTGAAGTGCACCAGAGCAGTGCAAACCAACCCTGAACAAATGGTGCTTTAAAGCATATATAACTCATAGCTTGAAAAAACAAAAACAAAAACAAAAACAAAAAACAGAACATAAATCTCCCTTAATAACTTCTGCACATGGTAATGATTGGATTAAATGTACATTTTAAACAAGGAGAGTTTTATTGAAGTTTGCAGTCCCGTTTGCATTTGCAGGTCTTCCCTAATTACAAAGAATTGTTGCTTGCTGTGCTGCTATAGATGTGCTGACAACCCAGCCTTTGTAAATGGAACTAATTCTGCTCCTGGGTCTGGTAGCAGTGAGCCCCTAAGAACAGAATGTGCTCCAAGTCAGTCCATGGGAGAGAATCCATCACACCCAGCAGAAAACAGCTGCTTCTGTTTGGTTTTCTGCTTTCTGAGCCAGTAAAGGTAGCTCAGAATCAAAGGAACCAATAGCTATGAGATGTTATGTGCAGAAAGGTGAAATGGTTTTTATTAAACATGGCCTGGTGTTGTAAATATTCACCATGTTTTACAGTGTACAACATGCAACCTCAGCCTTCTGCTAAAACCGGCTAGTATCTTCCAAAGCTCTGAAACAATAAATTCTTCTTTGTGTCCTTTCCCTTGCTCATGCATGACCCTGCTGAAATCTGAAGGCTAATCTGGCAGCTGACGTTGGATATATGTAGTTAAACTGTGGGGAGGTTTGGATATTCTGGGAGGGGAGCAGGGAACCTGTGTGGCGCCTGTTAATAGAAGTAAAGGATGCCTGCCCTGCATCACCCAGCTCTTTGGGCTGCTGCAGCTGCATGTGGCATGGAGCTGCATGGGGTGGGAGCCTGTTTTATTTTTCAGCCGTGACCCTCTGGTAGTTTACATTTGCGTCTCTTCCTCTGTGCAGGTGTGCTTGAGAAGCCTCTAGAGAAAAAGGCTGGCAGAAATTATGGCCCTTCAGGCACCAAGAAGCTCATCTACTTCATTGATGACATGAACATGCCAGCAGTGGATGCCTATGGGACGGTGCAGCCCCATACACTCATCAGGCAGCACCTGGACTATGGGCACTGGTAGGAGGCTGCCTGGGCTGCACTGCTCAGATCTCTTTGTTCAGGCCCAGATTTCAGGATGGCTTTTTGGAGGATGATGCAGTGCAGTTCTCCCTTCCGGGACTGTGTTTGCCATTGCATCTTTCTGGACTGGAGAATTCTGGGGCACACTCAGAGGTTTGCCCTTTCCCAGCACAACAGCTCGCTTGCTCCCAGCCTCGCTGAGGCATTCTTGGCTCTGCTCTTGGCATGGTGTGTGCCTGTAGTCTTGAGGGAGAATGCTCAGCATTGATGTCCTGTAGTGCTGAGAGCAGGGGGAGGTGATGGATCCAGTCCCCGTGGGGATGCAGCATCCCTGCTGAGCCCTCGCTGCAAGCACCTGATGTTGTTTGCACTCAACCAGTAGAAAACAAACATTTTCTAGGCAGAGGTAATTTGAAGAAAAAACAGTGACAGTGCTTGGGAAGATCAGTGAAATTATACGTTGTAGCCAGCAGCGCTGCGAGGGGTAAGGATGTTCTCAGCCCTGATATAGGGAACATTGTGCATGGGCCTCCAGTGCAGCCCTGAAGCCAACCCAGACATCGTGCTCACCCTGCTGCCTGTTTTGCCCGCAGGTACGACAGGGCCAAGCTGTCACTGAAGGAGATCACAAACGTGCAGTATGTGTCGTGCATGAACCCAACTGCAGGGAGCTTCACCATCAACCCACGCCTGCAGGTAGAGCCCAGAGCAGGGCAGGTCTGAGTTCATCTCACAGGGCGTTGTTGGAACATGAGGGCAGAGGAAAATCAGACAGGGATGCTGCTGTTGTTTTATCAGTAGAAATAGCATTAATCAGTTGGGTGACCAAAATTTGTAGTGGTAAGGCTGCGGACTCCTTCCCATATTCCCTTGTCTGGTTTCCCTCTCATTTTGCTGTTCCATCAAAGGAAACAGTCACAAGAACACCTACTTCTGTATTTCAAAAGAAAAAGACATTACCAGGTGCTGGTGATAGAACCGTAGCATCACAGCTTGGCTTGGGTTGGAAGGGACCTCACAGCCCACCCAGTTCCAGCCCCTGTCATGGGCTGGTTGCCACACACCAGATCATCTTGTTACGCATTGCAAATACAGATTTTAGAAGAGGTGTTAAACCTCAGGTTTGATTTTATTGGAGCTGGGAGGCTTGACCTGGGTCCACAGTCATCAGCTCTGCCCCTCCCAGCTGCATCACAGCTTCTTGGAGAAGTCTCATGGCTGGAGTCAGTCCAAGCCATGGCTCCTTTTAGCTGTTCTGTGTTAAAATGGAGTGTTCTGTGGCTGGAAATGAGCCCCTCTGCTGAGGGATGGGTCCCACATCAGTCTTCTGGGAAATGACACCTTCCAAAGATGGCATGGGTGTAGTCCTCCTGTTCTGGGAGGGAAGGTTCAGTGGGATGGGAGAGCCAAGTGTTACTGCAGTCTGAGTGTTGGGAGGAGGCCAGGGGCTGCTGGAAAAGCAGATGAAGCCACAGAAGTCAGGATTTGGGGAAGCAGGCACTGAGTGAGAAAGTGAGGCCAAATGGGCTGCCAGAGAGAACCGCTCAGCGTTAGAGCGGTTGCAACACGAGTTTAGCTGAACTTTGCTGAATCTTAAGTGTTAAACACAGTGTGTGGGGAGTGGCAATGCTCTGTCAGTTGGTGAGACCATCAGATGGGCTGAACTTCCAATATATGGTGGAATACAGCTGAAAATCTCACTTAGGGAGCTGAAAGAAGTCACTTGCCAACTTTCCTCTGCTGGGAAGTTGGAGTTGGAAAATGGAAGGTGTCCTTATTCTGCACAGACACCGAGTCCCCCAGGGCCTTGGGTGCCGCAGGGGTGGTTGCACAGCCCCCTGACCTTTCCATTCTTCCTTTCTCTTCCTCAGCGTCACTTCTGCGTCTTCGCCCTCTCCAGCCCCGGGCAGGACGCCCTGTCCAGGATCTACAGCACCATCTTAGCGCAGCACCTGGCAAGCAGGAATTTCTCAGAAGCTGTACAGAAGTCAGCTCAGCAGCTCATCTCTCTGGCCCTGGGCCTGCACCAGAGGGTAGCTGCTGCTTTCCTCCCGACGGCTCTCAAGTTCCACTACATTTTCAACCTGAGAGACTTCTCCAATATCTTCCAAGTAAGTGCAGCTGTCATTTTGTGGCGCTTGGAGCCCAGCTTCAAGCTGCAGGTGTGTGTTCCTCACCTGCGGCGTTGCAGCAGATGTCCTTCCTGAGCAAAGAGAAGAACCTCAGTCCGCTCTGTAGTCCATGTTTGGTGTAGATGTATTCCATCCCCCAGGGCTGTGAGGAGCACCAGTTTGAAGCTGGTTTACTCTCCAGCTGTGTCTGTGGGAGGGGGTGCGGATTTGGGCTGCGTGGCTGTGGAAGAGGCCAGCTGAAGGGGTTGTTGGGCTCCTGATGTCAGCTCTTAGTGAAGTGTCTGTTAGTTGGTGGAGCGGTGCTGGCTTTGTGAGTGTCAGTGTGACAGCCTGCACTGGCACATCCTTGCAGTTTCTCCATGGTCAGGTACCCAGCCCACACGTGACAAATAACATCCAAGGCATCGATAAATAGCTTGATTCCAGTCAGCTCTCAGTTACTGACTGAATCACTGCCAGAACCAGTTCCCTACCAAGGAGAAGCTGCCAGCCAATAACAAAGTTTGAGATGATGAGGTTTGAATCACCCTAACCCAAAAGCTGTTCTTGTTGATGTTTATTTTACCAAGAAGGTAATAAAGGCTTGGATGCCCCCTGCAGTGATGGCAAGCAGTAGGAAATCTAAGAACAGAAACTTGAACAAATTAGTAACTTGGTCACATGCATTCACGGGAAGAATCAGACCTGTCATTAACTCTCAGCTACACATCACCAGCATTTGGCTTTAGTGTGGGCCACACTGAATTCTGGCTTCTAACCTGTGGTTTGAGAAGCAGAAAGAGAGAAGCAGTGGATGCATATTTTAGTTCTAACTGTGGTCTCTTTGAAGCATGTCAAGGCTCTGGGATATCAGAGAGCATCTTGCCACATCTCAGTTCCCAGCCTCTGGAGCAGGGACAGTGATAGGAGCTCAGGTGGCTTTCAGTTTATCACAGAGATGCAGGAGGGAGGGAATTTGGTTTCTTGCTCTTGTCTTGTTTATTTAGGTTGTGGTTCAGGTGTTGTTTTTTTTGTTTGTTTTGTTTTTCTGTAAGCCCTTTATTTGGTATTTGTTTCTGATTATTTTTTTTTAATACATCATAGAGTCACAGAATCCTCAGAGTTGGAAAGAACCTTTAAAAGTCAGCTAGTGTAACTCCCCTGCAATGAACAGAGATGTCACAGCTTGATGAGGTGCTCAGAGCCTTGAAGGTCTCCAGGTGCCCCCACCACATCCCTGGGCAACCTGTGCCAGGGCTTCCCCATCCTCACTGTGAAAGACTTTTTCCTTATATCCAAGTTTAGCTTTGCCAAAAAAGTTGTGAAGCTCTGAACTCTGGGAATGCATTTCCCTGTGTTTATATAATAATGTTGATACACATTCGTTATATCTTGTAGTTTAGCTCTGAAATGACCATAGGAGGTCTCTTGTCTGACTCGAGCAGGGCCAACTTCAGAGTTCCCTGCACTGAAGATCCCACAGCCACCATGGCCATCGCTGTACTGTTAAACTCAGTCTGCTGTGAAGTGTTTGTGCTTCTCATCCTTTCGCTATGTACTTCCAAAGGAAATAATACTCAGTCCTCTCTATGTTGCCTGTTAGCTGCTCACAGACAGCAGGAGGGTTCCCCTTGGCCTTTTCCCCACCCTGAACAAACCCATTTCTCTGTCTTCCCCTGCATGTGGATTGAACTGCAGCTTTTCTCCTGCCTCTCATGGTGTAGTACCTCTCTGCTCCCCCAGTCCCACCCTGGGCTCACTGCTGCTGCTTGGCCTCCAGGTAGATCTGATAACAGTGACATTGGAGCCTGCTGGTCCAGCTAGTTCTCTACCCACCTTGCTGTCTGCTGTTTGGTCACAACCCCTGGTGTGAAAATAAAGCAGAATGAAAAAACACCTCAGACAAAGAAGAAAAGCAGGGCTGCCTGAGTTTCCTTAGCCTTTGGGGAAGGAGAGAATCAGCATATGTAATGCCTGTAGGTCAGTGTGTGATGCCTTTTAATCCCAGACAAACGATCAAGCACTGGATGTGTTAGCAGGATATATAATGTAATAACTGCATATATAGAAGGCACTCAGGGATTGTTGTTATACCAGCTATGCTGTAATTATACACGCAGCCAATGATAGCTGTTAAAGGCACAAAACACATGCAAATTGCAGCAGTGGAACTTGCTGCCTGTGTGCTGTGTTATTGCTGGTTCTGCACAGGTGGTTAACAGGGGCTCCGTTTGCAGTTTGTCCGATGGCTCTGTCATTATCATACCATAATAGATATTAATATTGTACCTAAACATTTAAGTAAGGCCTTACAAACCCAGCTTGATTCCCTTTGTCAAAGCTGCCTGACAGCTCTTATGACAAGGAGCCCTGTGCTAATTGTCTCATTACAAACACTCTAGGAGCCCGTGCCTTAATTGTTGCAGCTAATGAAAAATGATTGGGTTTGAACCTTGCATGCATGTGAGTGTTACACAAAAAAAAAAGAAAACTACCCCAAAGCAACAGTCAGCAAAATACCTTTTCATTTGTGGGTTCATTCATAGAGCTTTAAACTTGGTACAAAGGGGGTGGGAGGTAACTGGGGTCACTAGAACAGAGCCTGCATGTAACGTCGCAGCACTTGTAGGAGAGGGCTGTGCCAGCAAGATCCACAGTCTTGTGTCTTGGTGATGACTCACCCTTTTGTAGGAAGAACACGAGGGTTGGTGTGAGGTTGGTGGCTGTGGAAACACCTGAGTGTGGTTATGAGGGTATTAGGGCTACTGCCACTCGAAAGGAGCTCGGGTGCCTTTACACTAATGCATGCAGCATGGGTAATAAACAGGAGGAGCTGGAGGCTGTTTGCAGTCAGAAGGCTATGATATGGTTGCCATCACAGAACTGCGGTGGAATGATTCACGCAGTTGGAGTGCTGTGATGGATGGCTACCAGCTTTTCAAGAGAGGCAGGCTAGGCAGGAAAGGCGGTGGTGTAGCCCTCTATGTTAAGAAAGAATGTGAATGTGTGAAAATTAATGATGGTGATGATAGGGTTGAGAGCTGATGGGTCAGAATAAAACCGAAGGCCAATAAGACTGATATTATTGTGAGAGTCTTACAGGCCACCCAACCAGGATGAAGAGGTGGACAGGACACCTTATAAACAGTTGGGTGAGGTCTCAAGGTCACTCCCTCTTGTTCTTGTGGGGACTTCAAGTTCCCAGACATCAGCTGGATTTATAATACAGCAGATAGGAAACAGTCCTGGAGGTTCCTAGAGTGTGTGGGAAATAACTTCCTGACACAGCTGGTGAGAGAGCCAACGAGGGAAGGCAAAATCCTGGACCTGCTGTTTGTTAACAGAGAAAGTCTTGTGGGGGATGTAAAGGTTGGAGGCCATCTGGGGCACAGTGATCGTGAGATGCTGGATTTCTTGATCTTTGCTGAACCACGGAGGGGAGTCAGCAGAACTGCCACCTTGAACTTCTGGAGAGCAGACTTTAGCCTCTTTAGGACCATGGTTGAGAGGGTCCCTTGGGAGGTAGTTTTGGAGAGCTTGGGAGCCCAGGAAGGCTGGGAATGCTTTAAGGAAGTTATTTTAAAGGTGCAGGAGCTGACCATCACCACATCACGGAAGATGAGCTGATGGGCAAGGAGGCTGAACTGGCTGAACAGAGACCTATGGCTGGATCTCAAGAATGAAGGAAAGTTTATGGTCTTTGGAAGAGTGGGCGAGCTAATTATGATGATTTACAGGTATGCAATAAAGCTGTGCAGGGAGAAAATTAGAAAAGCTAAAGCCTGAACTTGGCCACTAAGGTAAAGGAAAACAAAAAATATTTTTATAAATAAGTCAACAACAAGAGAAGGGCTAGAGAGAATTTAGCAGAGAATTTAGTGGAGAGGATTTAGTGGAGGGCTGTTAGGGTAGTTTGGGTAGGTCGTGGTTGGAATCAACGAGTTTTAAGGTCTTTTCCAACCTGAGCGATTCTGTGATTCTTTTGACAGGCGGATATGGGAACTTGTTGCTTCTGTGTCCTTCCTCCTGTACCCATTACCTTCTGGCCTGTGTGGCTGGGTGGCAGCTGTAGGTGACTCCAGAAGGTGTCCACCCCAAATAATAGCAGAACACCAGCACGGTCTGGCCAGGCAGATAAGGAAACTGATGCTGTGCAGATCTAAGGTGGGGATTGGCTCCAGATTGAGGCACACATCCAGGCACGTGAGGATAACTAGGTCAATCCAGTGCTGGGGAGTGCAGCCCTGCTCCCCAAGCTGCCAGGTCAGGGCTGATTTCGTGTGGCTGCTCAGGTGTGGGGATCTGGTGCTTCAGGAAACTCCACCTCAGTCCCAGGTGCCTTCCTCTGCTTTATTTGCCTGCCCCTTGGGTGTCCAACCTTTGGGCTTCCCTGGACCTCATTGAATGAGGAGCAGTTGTGTCAGGCCACATACATGCAGGTTACTCCAAAAATAATGCCTCCTATTTATTTCCATGGAAATGACAACAGATACAAAGACCACACTTAGACTGTTTGAGCAAATTCTCATATAGCAAACACTGCTATTCCACATGCCACCATTACTATGCATTTTTGCTAGCAGTGAACAAGAGCCTGCATGCCATGCTTGTAACAATCTGCAGCAGCAGGGGTGGCCCACTGTCACTGTGCCACTGCTGTAAGGTGCCACCACTGCCTCTCTGTGCTCACATCCTCTGGTTGGTCTCTGCAACAATTCAGTGTCAGTGAATGTCAGTGGGTGCCATTTTTTCCACGTGGAGGAATTTAGTTCCACACCTTTGCTTCATCTATACTTCTGTGTCAGATGCTGTTGTGTCAGAGTGCCCTTCTGCTGCCGTGTGTCACATGGCAACAACATGGAATGGGATATTGATGGGAAAGTTCAACCTCTCCTGCCAACCCACCAGCGTCTGTCTCTGATGTCATGGGCCAATAGGGTGAAATAGTAGGCATTACTTTTGGAGCAGCCCTCATTAATATATACTTTAGTTAATGTGTACAAAGTAACAAAAAAAAAAAAAAAAAAAATAATTACAACATACACAGAAGAGATCAACAAAAACATGAAACCAGTGGGCTGTGTGACCCTGTTGTGGTATTGACGCGTTCCCTGGGCTCAGCTCACGTGGGCTCATGGCTCAGCGTGGTTTGGTTGGTGCTGAGGGGAAGGGCTGCCATGATGGCACAGGGCAGCGGTGGCCATGGGGAGAGCATGCAGGCCGTGGGTTGGGCATGCCTGGCCTACCCCATGTGGATGCCTTGTTTGAACTGCTTGAGCTTTGCTGCTATCTAGGCTCCATTGGATATGGAAGAGGTATCCATAGATTTAAATGGCACCCAGGGCACATATAGATACCTATGTCTCAGTTTGAATGCCTTAATCTAAAACTGAAACCAGCCCTGAAGTCCCCTGAAATGAAACATCTTGTTCTGTTGACTTGGGAAGGTCAGGGGAACCATAGAATCATAAAATAGCCTGGGTTGAACAGGCCCACAATGATCATCCAGCTCCAACCCCCTGCTGTGTGCAAGTCGCCAACCAGCAGCCCAGGCTGCCAGAGCCACATCCAGCCTGGCCTTGAATGCCTGCAGGGATGGGGCATCCACAGCCTCCTTGGGCAGCCTGTGACCTCTGCAGAGTGTCACCACCCTCTGGGTGAAAATATATGTGGAGAATCCCACATATTCCTATGGCGTGGGATTTTATCCCCTATCCTCACTTTATTTTTGTCTCTGGGCTTGACATTCAGCAAAACAACCCCAGTTGCCCCAGTACTGTACTCAGTGATGCTGCTGTTTCTCCAGCATCAGCTGTCCAAGGGCTGTAGGATGAAACCTGGGCTGCCGTCCCTTGCGGAAGTCAGCCAGTCTTCCCTGTGCGATGCTGGGGCAGGGTGGATGTGTGCCCAGCCAGAAGGGAACAGGTCTCCAGGGAGCTAGGGACTGCAGTGGGAGGAAACGGGGGGGCTGAGGGGAGAAAGAAGCAACAACCAGGGACAATTTCTCCTCACTTTCAGGTCACTGATGACCTGCAAAGACAGTAGGGTCTGGGCTGTGGGATTCCCCTCTCTGCTGTTCAGAAGAAAGACATGGAGCTTTGAAATCTGTGGTCCCCCGGGCACTCATTTTGTAAAATTACAGAAGGCTCACCACGCACTGTGAAGCCTAGCTGTAATAAACAGCTTACTTTTACTGTCACATCTAGCTGCTGGTGCTCAGGAGAGGCTGGCAGTGGCTGTACAGAGTGAGGGGCAAGCAGAGGCTGGAGAGGGATTGGGATCGGGTGAGAGCTGCAGGAATGGCAGCCCTGGCTCCTTGACCTCAAACTGTCATTTGCTGTTGCTGGTGTTACCGTTGAAGGGGTAGGATCACTTTTCAATCCTCTATAATCTGAGTTAATCTGGGTTCATCATCATTATCTGTTCCTTTCCCCCTCTGGGAGGTGCATCTGTGGTTAAAGTTCGGTGCTACTTTCCCTTGCGTTTCTGTAGCACCTTTTCATGCTCTGGGTCCCACCGTGCACTGCAGAGTTAAATTGATTGGTACGCTCAAGGCAATTTACCCTTGATTAAAGAAGACAGGTCTCTGCAGTGATGGAGTGGTGGATTATGCTTTTTAAAAATGAATTCCCTGCTGGTTTACACCAGAGGAAGCCCTGTTGCTGTCTTTCTTTCCCTTCTGAGAGGGTTACCATGGTATTACGCTCTAAATTGTATCTGTCATCTCCGTAAAATAACCATAGACTCAGCAGGGTTGTATTTTGCTTTTTCCCTTTTCTAACCAGATTTTCAAGCAGCATGTCACATTAAGATCACGGCAGCTGAAAAGAGATGGCGTCCCTCTGCCTGCCAATGTGATGACAGCAATGGTTCCCAGCTCAGCTGCTCCTTCATGTGGGCTGCAGCAGATTTCCCTCTGCTTGGTGTGGGGGAGTGGTGGAGGTGGCACCTTTGTGTTCCCTGGTCTGGCACAGCTGGCATGGCCGTGGTTTTGGTTAGGATCATCTGGGCCCATGTTTGCAACTCGGAAGGTTTGCTTTGCTGATCCATCTCAGATGCTCTTCTGTCTCTTAGCGTGCTCTGAGCCAGTCTGGTTTTAGAGCTCCCTTCCCCTCTGTCTTGCTCTTTGTTCCATTTCTGATCTGGTGGGTGGCAGCCCTGCCCACAGCAAGGCATTGGAACTGGGTTGTCTTTAAGATCCCTTCCAACCCAAGCCATGCTGTGGTTCTATGATTTCTTTTCCTGGGAGAGATCTGAATACTGGTGGGTGCTTCCAGGCTGCCCCATCAAATGCAGCATCACACAATAGAATATAAGCTGGTGGCTTGGGCCTCGTCAGTCCTCTCCAGTAGTATGCTTAGAAATTGGTGAACCTTAAGTAGGATTGCTGGCTCACATTTTGCTTGTGGTAATGCCAGGTTTGTCACTGTTTTCATGTCACTGTTGTGACGTGATTGTGCCCCAGGAGTATTGGCAGGAGGGAGGTGAGCAGGAGGTCTCCAAGCAGTCACTGCGCTGCACTTTACTACTTTAAGTGCTGTTCAGACTGCGAAGGGAAAAAAAAGTGATTTATTTATCTATATAATTGGGAAACCTCGTGCTTTGTCACCTCCTAATCTATGGGAGCCTCTTAGATCTCTCCTCACATTTACCTCTGCACTTTCCCTGCCCAGCATGCAGAAGCTGAGCCAACAGCCGCCCTTTTGTGCTTCACATCCCTCTCTTCACATGTCCAGAGCAGCACCAGCAGCAACTCAGCCTGCTGGGAAGGAGCATTGCAGGGTGCAGAGCTGGGGAAGGGGAAAGAATGAACAGCTTGGAAAGCCCAGTGTCCAGAATTCAGGCTGCACTTCTTTAGATCCTAATTTTTGGACAGTCGCTGTAGTCTTGGAGGTTTTGCAAGAATTATGATGTGGTGAGTGGGGTTTTTTGTGTGTGTTTTTTTTTGTTTGTTTTTTTTTAATGAAACATTCAGCTTCCCTATACATGTGGTTTTTGTTTTGTCCTAGAAACTACAATGCAAACAAAAGCTTTGACTTTCCTAGGGTTGTCCTGATATGCAGAAGCCTCTCCTGCTTCTATTTTGCCTACGTGTAATATATATCCACGTGAAGATGGAGCATGCATCTTCTCCACTTATATGTTTGGGAACAAGTTAGGGTGCAAAGAGAAAGAAAATGCCTCTCTCCACTGCACCATCAGACCATTTGACTCTGAATGCCTATTCCAAAGATCTGCTCCAGGACCAAATATCCTTCAGCTGTGTGGTGCAGGGTAGTGCCAGAGCCCTGCAGCTCTATCTAGAAAATGAGCAGTCCTTTTATTTGTGAGTGATTCCAAATAAACTCTATGGCACCTGGCCTTAGAGATGAAGGAAGATGTATTGCATGAAAATGTCTTTCGTGGCTGACTTGTGGCATTTTGCTAAAGTGATGTTTGTGAAATGGCTCTCAGCTATGGGGTGGCTCTTCCTGGGTCAGGACTCCATTGCAGGGTGGGGGTCCTGGTGGGCAGGGGTCTGAGCAGAGGCTGTTCCACCCTTCTGCCTTTTATCTTGAGGGCTGTGATATTTGGTATCATTGTGTGGAGAAGCCTCTGTGTGCCAGGAGCTTCCTTGCCACGTCCTGTCCTCTCTGTGGAGGATCAGGAGCTGAAAGGTTTGGCTGGTATACAGCTCAGTGGCCAGATAGGTAAAGCTTGCACTGTCAGGGCAAAGAGCCAGAGATCACCCTTCCACCCTTTGTGGCTTTGTTGGCAGCACAGCCGCAGCAACCCATGGCCACAGCTCTCCATGTGCCAGCCCTTATGGCCTGCACAGTGAGGGCTCGGAGCATCCCCTGGGGCAGCAGCTGAGTGTGCCAGCTGGGATGGCAGTGCTGCGCAGGAGAGCAGTGAGGGACTGTTCTGCAAAGTGAGGAAAGGGGAGAAGTTTGAATATTAAGTTAATGAATTCATTAAAGAGCAGCAAAGTGTGAATATTCTGCTCTCTTACATGGTCTCAATGTGTGCTTGCGTCAAGACAACGTCCTCTGTGGCTTGAGGTGTTTTTTGAGAGTCTGAGTGATAGATATTTTTTCACAGCAGTTTACAGCTTGATGGGTTGCACCTTTTGCCTTTTCTCTTCTCAAGTTGTCAGCTGTTCTCTCACTCATTTTGTTCCTGAAATAAATAAAATAACGATTTGGCAGCTGTAATGACAAATAGGAAACTCAAATCATTTGAGGCACGGGCCAGTGAGATGAGAGGGAACACTTTACATTGATTTTAATGCATTTTCTATTTTATGTGTAAATAATTAGATGTTAGGAATAAATGCTGTCTGCTTAATTCATGCTATTGAAAGCCTTGTGTGCTGTTAATAGGCTTAGTTATAGGAGACACCTCTTTGAAATATAGTTCTTTTATGCATTTTAATAGAGTTCATGGTAAACATACCGTGATAAGCAGACAGCAACTCGTATTTCCTGTAGGCAGAATGCACCTAATTAAAATTAATTGATTTTTAAAAAATCATCACAACTAACGTTTCCAAATTACTTTTTCCTGTTGAAGAAGCACCCACAGAATTCTGTGGGGGTGTGGGGGACCCATCTGGGCTGGCACCTGGCTCTCCATGCTCTCTGATGCTGGGATCAGGACCACCAGCACAACCAGGCCGCACTGGGGATGCTGTCTGGATTCTCAAAATAAATACAGTGAATATAAACTGCTTTAGGAAATGTAAGGTGACAAAGGGCACATTCTGCAGAGGCTGTTGAGTAGGGGCTTATTCAGAAGTTCGGGTGCAGGTTGCTATAATAAATCTACATTTACAGCCCTGTTGTGGTTTTGGTAGTTTGGATGCTGGCAGTAAGGTCAGTCCCTGAGTGTTTTGAAGGGTTGTCTGGGGTTTCCTGACTGTCTTTGATCCCCGCAGGGTCTTCTGTTTTCAAACCCTGAATGTCTGAAGCAACCCCACGACCTGGTGAAGCTCTACCTGCATGAGTCAAACCGGGTGTACCGGGATAAGATGGTTGAAGAAAAGGATTATGATACCTTTGATAAAATCCAGCTGGAGATGGTGAAGAAATGCTATGACGTAAGTGTTGAGGTTCGTAACTCTGAGAGTAACACGCAGTAACTCACAAGAAAAGTCAAATTCCTTGGGAGAACGGAGTTTGACTCAGTCTACTCGCCTCTTGCTTGCCTGGAGGGCAATGCTTCTGGCAGGAGCCAGGAGCAACATCTGTCATCCATGTTCTGGGCTGCCAGTGTTGTGATTCACCCATAAGGTTCTTGGGAAGAGGAGATTTGGGCTCTGTGAATTGAGTTCATTGATTTATTTAAGTGCTTTGAGTCTCACTTGCACAAGCAGGAGAAGGGTCACATCTCCCTGCTCTGAATGGGAGCAAAGGGGAATCAGGCACTTCATGCATGGATGTCCAACCTGTTGGCTTTCCTGGGCCACACTGAGTGAAGAAGAATTGTCTTTGGCTGCTTACAAAATATGTAATAGAGTTAATGTATGTAAGTTACAAAATCTTTAATATATATATATTTATTAAAATGCAAAAAAAAAAAAAAAAAAAAAAAAAAAAAGAGCAACAAAAGCATAAAACTAGGGGATATTTGACCTTGTTTTTTGTGGAACTAACACGCCAGGCTGGTTCTATGGAAGTGATTGCAATTCTCAAGGTGCACATCAGAGATTTTTGATGATTTTTTTCTTTTTCTGTGCTTCATCTTTGAGAGCAGCTGATTACAAATGTACTGCTGAAAAGCAGTGATGTGAATAAGGAATATGGCCACTCTTCCAATTTCAGGTTCCAAGTCCCTTTTTCAGGTCCCAGAGCTTGGGTTTGAGGTTCATTCTTAGGGTTCAAATCCTCATTGTAGGGTACAGAACCACATTTTAAGGAACAACTCTTCCTTTTTAAGTCACGATCTCGTAAAGCTCTGTGCTCTGCTCTCTCTTGTAGGCTAGAAAACGTATGAACAGGAGTCAGAGGCTCGATTTTGTAGACTACAGCCTCAGCCTTTGGTGCCTAACCCTTATTTTCCAGGCCTAGAGCCTGTACTTGGGATCCAGAGCCATTGCTTCATCACCTACAGCCTTATTTTTCAGAACTGGAGTCTTATTTTATGGCATAAAGCATTAATTTTAGGGCACAAAGCCTCCTTTTGATGTCCACGTTCTCTGATGGGACAAAGCTTTGCTCTAGAGGCCAAGGTCTGAATTTTAGAGCTCAGAATCTCCTTTGACAGCCAATTCCTCTCCTGTCCACCAGCCACCACCACTGTGAGGGCCCAACGCCTCATTTCAGTGCCCAGAGCTTCCTTTCTAGTGCCCAAAGCCACACTGCAGGGACCAAAGGCTGATATTCAGGGCATGAAATCTCTTTTGGGGATGAAATGCCCATTTTGATAGATTAAAGCACCGCTTTAGGATCCAGGTCCTGAGCTGGAGACTCCAAAGCCCTTGCAGAGCACAAGCCCTCTTTTTTCACTCTAAAGCATGCTAATGGGGTCCAAAGTGTTGGGTTTTTTTTTATTGCCCAAAGCCTCCTTTATGCCAGGCTGGTCGTGATGATCTTGAAGGTCTCTTCTGCCCTAAATGATTCTATGTTATGGCTGAGGCTGCAGAGCTTTCCTGGTGGCCATGTTTTCCTATGGCAATGAGTTGAGTTTTCATGAGTTCCAAAAAGTTGTGAGAGTGAAGGCTATCATTATTGGAGCTTTTTTTCTTTACTCCTTTTTCCCTCTTGCTCTCTTTAACCTTTTCTAACACGGGTGTAACTACATGGGTATTAAAAGACATTTGCTAGTTAACTGTACTTAGAAAGATGGCAGAGAGCTGAGTTTTTATTTCTGTATTTGTTACATACATATGTGTATGTTTCTCTGGCAGGACATTGAGGAGACCTTAGAGCAGACCAAGCAGATGAATGTTTATTGCCATTTTGCTAAAGGTATTGGTGAACCTAGCTATGGGCCTGTTCCAACCTGGGAGGAGTTGAACCAGACCCTTGTGGAAGCCTTGGACAGCTACAATGAAGTCAATCCTGCCATGAACCTGGTGCTGTTTGAGGATGCCATGTGCCACGTGTAAGGGGATTTTCTGGTTTTATAGTTTCCTCACAGCACTTATCTGCACAGATTGCTTCTGTAGAGTTGTCGGTATCTTTACTTGCAGCTGATGGAGAGGAAGGTGTGCAGAAGCCCCACTTGATGTATCCTGCACAAATATTGCACTTCTCTGCAGGTGACGGGGGAAACCGTGAGGATTCCGGGGGCTGGGAGATGGGGGTGTTGCATGCTGGTGGTTATTTTAGATTCTGGTTACCTGTGTGATGTCCTCAGCCCTCCCTGTTCTGCGTATTGTGTGGCCATTTAATGAATGAGATGGTGTTCAAGCACTTCGTTATTTTTGTGGGCCTTTACTTCAAAGCCAGCTTTGGGATTTCCCTAAATGCTTTCCCAGCTGATTTAGAGCCATATTTACACAGTTTCTTTCTGGCATTTTCAAATGCACATGGAGTGATGTTATGTATGTTCAGCCTATCAGTTTAAATGCTTTCAGGTATTTGAGCTATTTTCATTTTTTTTGAAAATCTCACTTGCATTTAGGCACCTGGAGGTCCAGATGGAAATCAAATGTGGAATTCTATGAAAATAGCAGGTCTTCAGTTTGTGGTTATGAATCCACTTAGATGTCTTGGCGCAGATAGGGAGACGTACCTTTGGTTTTCAAAAATCGTCTGAATGCTTTCTGTGGATCCGAGTAGAGACAGAGCCTCATTTCTCTGTGCAGAAATGCAGATCTGGCTCTTGGCTGCTTGAGAATCTCTGGTATAAATCCATGTTTTAAGTGTTTTTTGTTTTCTTTCTGAAGGCATTATCTCTCTGGACAAGGCAACCTAATGAAGTCAATCTCCTGGCAGTTTTATAGATATAATAGTAGCAGCATATATATATTTGGTGTTAAAGCTTTTTAGCTTGTCACTTCACTGTTTCTGTTCTGAGAGCAGAGCATCCTGTTATTCTTGCACTGTAGTGTGCTGGCACTGTGCTCTGGCAGATTTTCCCTGTACTGTGGGCTTTTACTCCTTTCTGTTAATGAGCCATACTCTCCTGGGTGTCCATGGGTGTTTCTGTTTCCAGGAAGGTGACAGTAGTGTTAACCTTGTTCTTCCTGTATGCTAAACTGTGATTTGTGATAACATTTAATGTTATCCTTCCAGTAAATATTTTGAATAAATAGGAAAGCAAGGATTGAGTACTCAGCATGATTTTGTTGAGATTGGGTGAAGTTTATTCGTTTCATTTGGAAATCACGTGTTGCAGAAACACAATATTCAATCCATCCCAAATATTTACAAATTTCAACTTGAATTTGCTGGAAAATTTCATTTCAGGAGGAAAAAAGAAAAGAAACAAAAGTTTATGGGCTGAATTTACATAAGGCGGTGGGGGTCAGCTATCTGTCACGTCCCAGTCCATGGCTCATCGTGCCTGTTCACGGAGCACACAGCCCTGCAGTGCACATTGCTTGGAGAGCTGAAACTGGGAGTGCTGAAGCTGTCTGCACAGACTGGATTGCTTTTCTAGGTGCAGTAAAGCACTGTGGTATTTCTCACAGCCTTGTTTAAAAAAATTAATGCAGGTTAGTGTAGGAAGATACTCAATTTAAATGAGCTAAATAAAGGTGGTGGTGTAAGGAGGGGAGTTGTGTTTAATACACAGGACAGTGTGTTTCACAGGTAGGTCCTGAAACTCTCCTTAGTCAGAGTTTCAGCAAGTGGGGATGTCATCTTTTGCTTCAGGAGGATACATCAGAAACCTGCAGAGTTGACCATGGGACTCTCGGGACAAGTGAACAGATCAGGAAATAATACGAGTTCATTCTTAAGAATGAGAAAATCTTGCTCTTAAGTAGTGCTGTTTGGTTAAGTACAAAACAAACTGCTTTTTCTGGATAGGATTTGTGCCGTGGTAGACATACACAAATAGGTTTCATGGCATAGCAGGATGCCTCATCTGGACACGGGCTCCAAATGCTTTGTGAAGATGAACCTATGGAGAGTTGCATCAGATCCTTGAACTTTGCTCCGGTCTTTGCACATCCATGGAATGTGCTTTTCCTCTCAAAGATGGCCGGACTTTTATCTTTTTTTATTGATTTCTGTCCATTAGGACTTGGCAGCTAGAATAAGAACTGGATGCAGTCCAAATTGCCACCAAACTTCTTCCATCAGCCGTGTCCTTTGTGCAGGTCTCGGCGGAGATTGGGATTGCTGACACGTCTCTTAGTGACATTTTTCATCCCTTTCAGAATACAATTTCTTAGTGAATAAAATATGTATGGGAAAGCAGTGGGCAGAGAAAAAGAAAAATACTCTTATTAAAGAGAGATTTCGTATGCTTCAATTTAGTTGCCGCATCAACCGTATCCTGGAGTCCCCCAGAGGAAACGCGCTCTTGGTCGGCGTGGGCGGCAGCGGCAAGCAGAGCCTGACCAGGCTGGCAGCCTTCATCAGCTCTCTGGAGGTCTTCCAGATCACTCTGAGGAAAGGCTATGGGATCCCTGACCTGAAGGTAGGTGACTTTTAAGGCTGTAAGAAGCCGGCAAACGTGGTTGTGCTAAATACTGAGCAGTGAAGATGGAAGAGCTCCCACCGTGGTGTCGGACTGCAGAGAGAAGAAATTCATCACCAGGTATCTTGTTGAAGTGTGTCTGCACAGAGATACGGGCTGATCTGCTGTCCCCTGCCATTCTGTGAGCTGGCCAGGACTGGCAGCGCTCCAGCCCAAGGTTTTATATTGGCAGTGTTATTGGACCCATCCACATCTTGTGGTTCAATGAGTGGAAAATGTAAAGGAGCAGAAAAGTTCTGATTATTTATTATGACCAAACAAGACATAGTAATTAGCTGAGCAGTGAAATCTGGAGTAATTTGGAAGTGGAAAGGGAGCAGGAAAGGGGAGAAGCAGAGCTCCTAGATCATAGTCAGAGATACAGAGGATACATAGAGGCCAATGAGCTTAAGAGTTAGAAGTCAACACTGAAAAACTTCAGTGAAAAGAAGTTTCAGAAGTCCATTAGTTTCTGACAAAATAAGTCTCTTTACAAACGTTGTAAAAATCACCACAATAACTGCAGTCTGCTCTGCCTGCTAGACATGATAGCTGGTGGATCCTGGGTTCCTTCCCCATCACGGACAGGACAGCGAGTCCTGTCTCAGGGTAACGAGTGCCATTGGCAAAGCACGGAGCACAGCTGGTGTCTTCCCATCCTAACACGGGCTTTCCTGGTTGCTTACCAGTTTTCCAAGCTCTGCAAATTGGAACTGACCAGGCCTGGCTTTTTCTGCATCATCAGATCAGAGCGGTGGCTGGGCTGGTCCTCTGCTTGTCTCCAGCTCTTTGCTTCCTGATCAGTACATTAAGTTCCTGAAACATCATTAGCTCTGGGACTTCAGAAGGGGCTGCAGCAGTTGGAAGGCCAAGATTTATACCACAGCAGTTACAGGACTGTCTGTAGTGCCACCATCTTCCTTTGGATAACCTGTGGTTGTGAACAAGTTGTTTTCTTTATGTCACACCAAGCTGTCCCGCCTGTTTTCATCTCCCTTCTGTGTTTTCAGCCTCACTCATGGGATTTTGTAGCTCCACCCTGCCTGCTTATTTAGGAAGCCTGCTCTCTCAGCTAGAAATGTAGCTTGATCTCAACATTAAAAAATGTGTTTTCAAAGCACCTCAATGCTTCTCTGTCTGCAGAGGTGGAAGGTAATTTGATGTTCCCTTCACTCTGTATTCATTTTCAAAGAATTTATGAAGGGTGAAGGTTTTTTTGTTTGTTTGTTTGTTTCTCATCTGTGGAAAAGCAGGATGGTGACAGATCACCCTGTCTGCTGTTGGCCCACCCTGCTGATCCAATCCAAATATCTGGTGATTAATGGAGCAAATTATTCTTTTAGAAGAAGTGTAGTTGCTTGCTGAATTTCCGGAAGTTTCTGGAGTGGTGGCTGGTGTGCTGTTCTGGGCAGCCCTGTATGTCCTGTGTGCTGCTTAGAGGGGCAGGAATTGAAGGATGGCACCTAGCCCATGTTTTGTACAAGGACAACCCCTAAGTCCACTTGCTTTTCAACCTCCAGGCAGACCTGGCAAACCTGTACGTGAAAGCTGGTGTGAAGAGCATAGGCACTGTGTTCCTGATGACCGACGTGCAGGTGGCTGACGAACAGTTCTTGGTGCTGGTAAACGACTTGTTAGCATCAGGTATGTCTCATCTTGCTTTTACTTCTCCTCTTTTTCACTGTAAATTTGCTCATCTGTAGGGCATGCTGAAGGGCAGTATATGAAGCAAATTAGAAGATATGTTGGCCAAAATCTGAACTAAATGCAGCACTCAGGTGTCATTATTGAGGATGCACTCCATCTGGTAGATTTTTTCTCTCTGATGTCTCCTAACCTTGTTTTTCCTGTTCTTTTATGGTATGCTGCCTGTGGATGTTATGTTATCTCTTGTGATATTGCAGCTGGGGACAGAGCCAAAGGAACGTATCAGAAGAGGAGGAGTTTGACCTATGGATGCCGTGCATCCACTTTCTAAGTGTCTGATAAAACAAGATTGCTTCTGGGTAGAACACTTGACTGAAGCATCTGTGAGTTGGTGGATGATGCTGAAGCCGCTGATCACCCTATCTGTGGGTGTCACATGGCTGCTTATCCCATTCCAGTCATTTTCTTCTTCATTTTTTCGGGATGCGTTGAAGTTTTTCATTTGCTGCTTGCAACAATTTGCAGAATTGTCTCCATGTAAAAGCCTCATTTCCTTGCAGAACGTGGCACGAGTGTGTGCCCTGAGTCCTCCCCTCGCAGGTTGCACTGCAGCGATGGTGCACTTTGGAGCAGCACAGGTGTCACCGTGATGGTGCAAGGGAACCCGGGGAGGGATCATTCCCCAGGCACCCCCATAAATCACTGCCATAACTGCGTGCCACTTGTTGCCTTGTTTATGAGTCAGAATAAGAAGGTACAGCTGGTTCAGGTGACCTCTGTGGATGGTGAGGGTGCAGAGTCGGCAGCACAGGGGGCTGAGAGTTTGTGAGTAACTCCAGAGTCGACATATGTTACTATAAATTGGCCAGATGGAGCAGCAAACAAGTCCTGCCTGTAATGAATTCATAACCAGGTGTAAGGACAGGGGATGCTGTGGAGGGCGACGAGAAGTTCCCTCTGTCTCATTGCCTGCTGCAGATTACACAAGCATCTCCCTGACACAAGATGAAGCTCTGCAATGTCCTGAAGCAAGGAGCAGACTTCAGTTGAGTTGCTGAGGTCATTTTACGGCTCCTTTGAAAAGCAGTGCGGTTTTTTTGTGGTTGCTTTGTGGGAAAATAGGACAGAGTGGATTCTTTTTCTAGGCTCACAACTGCAGCACAGAATTGGAGCTGCACTGAAGAGGTGACTGTGCAGGGACCTTGCCTCACTGTAACACAGGCTGGAGCTACAAGGGCTGTGCTGAGCTCTCTGGCAGCTCGCTGTTATCTACACGATTGCATTTTCTTACTTCTTCACCGAAGAAACTAGAAGACTATATATATTATAATATATATTATAATCTAAAATCTACTGATTTATATTCTCCTAGCTGGTTAATGCTCGTATTGATGGTGTCTCTTTCAATAATGATGATTTCAATCAAATCAGATGCCAGAAAGGAAGTGAAAAGTGGCAAACTGAAGAGCCACTAACAAAGAAGTCTGGGCACATTTTGGGCAATCAGTTGTATAACTGTGAACTTCTAAGACTATCTTTTAGAAGGTTTTAGTGGCATGGGGCTTATTTGAAAGTTCTGTATATGGCATATGAAGTTCTGTAGAAATTGTACAAGTCTCAAATTCATTTGTAATGCTAAAAAGAATTCATTATTGTGTAACGCATAATAGGGATTTGATTATTTTTATTATTATTTGTAATCAAATCAGCATTGTTAATTAGAAAGAAATGGGCTTTCTATACTCTGACTCTATTCCACATTTGCTTACTGTGGGCTTGTATAAGAGAGTTGGCTCTCACAAATGTTCATGTTTCAGCAGAGCAACCTTCGGTGCCACCTCCCTGCTGCTGGGGCTCATGGGCGCCTGATGTGATGACTTTTCTCTGGGAAGGGAAGCAGCTGCTTCACTTAGCTCTAAGGCTGCAACAAAATGCAGCCCCGCAAACCAGCAAGTACCCTTTTCTTCTAGGTGAAATCCCTGATCTCTTCCCGGATGATGAAGTTGAAAACATCATCAGCAGTGTGAGGAATGAAGTCAAAGGTCAGGGCCTGGTGGACTCCAGAGAGACTTGCTGGAAGTTCTTCATAGAGCGTGTTCGACGGCAGCTGAAGGTGAGACAGTGGCTGTGGGAGCTGGGGTCCTCCCCATCGACGTCAGTGCAGTTCCAAGTGTTGGAAATCCTTTGGGCTACATTGTAGGGACAGCAGCCTGCAGCCTGAAAGGCTTTTTTGCCTGTTCGTGATGTGAACCATGATTCTCTGAGCAAGTACTGAAGCATACAATTCGCTGTCTGTACTCATCACTTTTTGGGCGTGAGACAGCACTATGGGACTTGTATGTTGTCACTTTCAGGAGCTGAGTAGGACCAGCCTTTCCATTTTCAAAGCAGTGCACCAGGGGTTTAGCTGGGGTGCATCAGGACTAAGTCTTACTGCTTGGAAAAGTTGCACGGGGGATCTGCCTTCACGTTGTTGACAGTCTGTAGCCAGAAGAATTTAAAAAATGTTATCTTAAAACCAGAGTGCTGGGAACTGAGTGGGACGTGAGATACAAGATTTATTCAACTGCTGCACATATTCCCAGCTCTTCCCCTATAAATACTTCCTGATATCCCAAAACAGTTTTTGGACTTTTAGGTATGTTGAGCATGTAGAGTAAGTACACTGCAAGAAGGGGTTGGACTTCTCCAGAAAGTATTTGCCCATCTACAGAACTGTACAGTGCTGGGATCCCAAATTGAAGGGGTGGAGAGAGAGTAAAGACTTGACCTTTGCTTGGTGAATACCAATCCGTCAATCTAATACAAATCCTTTGTGTTGGAGGAACATGCTCACTGAAGTGGGGTACCCTGTTCCCTTTTTGATGTAGGTGGGCATGTGTTTAGGATCAGGAACAAGCAGAAAGTTGAATTTGAGGAGAAAATTTGGGGATCATGCTGCAATGTATTTGCCCAAGGAGAAGGAATCCAGCCCCTCTGTCAGTGTGGAGGAGAATTTTTGACAGGCTCTAAGGCTGTTCTGTATGTCTTCAGGCACCTTGGTTGTCTTCTGCCTAGTGCCCCTCCCTCTGTATATTCCTGTTGACTCTTCAGGTAAGCTAAAAGGGCACTGTGAATGTGATTTCATGGAGGCTGATTGCTTTTCCTTGTCTGCCCTTCTCCTTAATGCTGCGTTAAAGCAGATGGATGGGAAGTACTCTTTTTTGTCTCCCGCATTGAGTGACATCACTGTGCTCTGCACAGAAAGCTGATGGAGCCATCAGTGCCTAGGCCTTGCTAGAACTCAGGCAGCAGCTGGGAGTAGGGCTTGGACCAGTGGAACCTGAGCACCAGCAAACATTCTGCCTCAGGGTCTTGGGAGAGTAATGCAGGTGCAGAAGAGGGCTTTGGTACAGGAATAGTGCCCTGAAGCTTGCCTGGCCCTCAGAGAGTAGCACAGAGGTGCCCAAGGCTTATGCTTGAAAGTGTAGGAAGGTTTCCCATATGGTTGTCCACTAAATGCAGTGACCATCTCAGAGCTCTGAGTCCAGCTGCGTGCCCTGAAGTGGAAGCAACCGTGTTGCAGGCTGGCTTTCACAGCATCTAAAAACCTGGTCTTGGCTCTTAGTGGAGGTGGTGACACAGAGACAGCCAAGCCGATGGCAGCCTTCCTCATGGCCTTGCAGGGCTGTGCAGGTATCAGCCTGGGCTGACAAAGTGGAGAGAGGGTGATTCACTGAGTGAATTATTCTGCTTCCCACACTGGCCTTTGCTCAGATACTGCTACTTCATTTTGCTGTGTAGACCTGCCCGTGTCCTTATTTGTGCCTGTTTAGCAGAGCTCATAAATCCAGCAACAGCAGGCTTACAGGAGAAGGCCTGTGATAGATGGTCCTGGCAGATTTTGGTCCTTGTGACTTATTTTGCTATTGAAAATGGTGGTGAGGCAGCAAAGAGGAAAGCTGAGTTGCCTTGTTCTGACTTCACAATCTGGGTGAAGAAGTTCCCTCTGGAAGAGGAAGAGGTTGTGCTTTAGGACCAACACAGTAGGAGAATGAGACCCAGGGGAGGGGAAGGTGGAACAAAGAAGGATGCTGCAGTTTGAAAGGATGGAAAGTGGGGCTGAGAGACGAGGGAACACCCCTTGGCGAGGCCCCAGAGTAACATAAAGAGACATTTCCTGCAGATCCATAGCGTCTCTGCTGAAATACAGAAAATTCTTGGAGGTCTTGGGTTGAAAAAGAAAAAAAAAAAAAAAAAAAAAAAAAAAAAGGAGCTTGGAAAACAAACAGTCTTCTGTCTGAAAATGCAGTAAGCAGGGAAAACAAGTTCCCAACTGCTTTTGTTTTCACTCCACTGTGGTTTGAGTTTTGCCTATCTTAAAAAAAAAAAAAAAAAAAAAGTAAATCTGCTGAAAGCAGACTTGGAGTTTGAGCCACATCAGCCCTGTTCAGAGCTGGCTTTGGGGGAAGAGATTCAGGCAGGCCTGCCTCAAAGCCATGGTCCTGCCAAGAGAATTCAGGTCCTTGTTGCACTGTTTGGATCTGGACGCCTGTTCTCTGCCGGGCTTCGTGTCACTGTGATGGCAGCAAAGAGTGGTTATATTAAACTGGCTGTGGCTGTGACATTGTGCCAGGTTGCTGCCTTTGACCAGAGCAATGCTTAATGTCACTGCTTGTTTTAATTGCAGAGTAGAAAACATGTTTACTGCCAGATTATGCCTTTTCATTGGCATCAAGTGCAAAAGCTCAGGGATTGAGGTTACTGAAACCTGAGGTGTTGGCATGAGATTTGCTTTTGGGAATAACTGGAGGAGCCCAGGTTGGGCTGCACACCTGAGCTGGGCCTCGGCTCCCGGGACCTTGGGGCTGAGCTGAGCTTCAGCTTGTGGCCCTGCCTCTCAACCTGTCTCTGCTTGGGCCCCTCAGGTTGCGTTGTGTTTTTCGCCTGTTGGCAACAAGCTGCGGGTCCGCAGCAGGAGGTTCCCCGCCATCGTGAGCTGCACGGCCATCGACTGGTTCCAGGAGTGGCCGCAGGAAGCCCTCGAGTCCGTCAGCCTGCGCTTCCTGCGAGACATGGGCAGCGTGGAGGTGAGCACCTCATCCAGCCCTCGCAGAGCAGCGTGGGCCATGGTCATAAGTTCTGTGCACTGATGGTACAGTCAGTGAGATGATTGCCTTGCTGGCCAGAAAGACTGCGTACAAATCAGTGCAGAAAATAACCGAGCACTTCTTCAGGAGGGGAAACTGTTTACAAGGGTGGATGGTGATGGGACAAGGGGAATGGTTTTAAAGTGAGACAGGGGAGGTTCAGGTTGGGTATTAGGAGGAAGTTTTTCACACAGGGTGGTGAGGCACTGGAACAGGTTGCCCAAGGAGGCTGTGGATGCCCCATCCCTGCAGGCATTCAAGGCCAGGCTGCATGTGGCTCTGGGCTGGGCTCTGGGGGGGGGTTGGTGCTGCATAAACAACTGCAGGTCGTCGTAGCAAAGAGGATATGACACATTGAATAATTTAAATAATTTAATGTAATTGAACATAAAATAACATAAAATACCATAACATAACATAATGTGATGGAGTCCCACACTGTCGCCGTCCAAGGTGTTGTTGGTGGACAGCCCAGGTTTGGAGGGGTTGGGCTGGGGCCGGTGCCGGTGCCCCTGGAGCACTGCCGCTGCTCTGTGCGAGGGCCGGCGAGGAGCCCAGGGCTACAGGTAGCCTTATTTGTTGGCTGTGTCTCCTGCTGTGGCCGTGTCTCCTGCTGCACCACGTGGGCCGGTTTCTGCCGATGCTCCCATGTTGGCTGAGCCCACCCAGCTTCGCCTAGCGCGAGTGCTTTTGTTCTGGAGCATCCTGGCTCTGCGGCAGCTTCCTCTTGGTGGCTCGGATGCTGCCAGCGCTCTGCTGGTGCCCGCTGGGGGTGCAGGCAGGGGCTGGGCACTCGGCCGAGTCCTCATCCATGCCCGGGATGTTGTCCGGGACCTCTTTGGGTGCCACTTCTGGAAGAGGAAGAAAATCGCCACAGGGTTAAGGCCAGCTTTCCCACACCAAATGGGTGCAAACACTCCCCCACCAGCTCTGCTGCCCCCAAACTCACCGCTGTTTATCCAAGCCAGGAGGTCACCGATGTCGGTGATGTCCTCCGGGATGTCAGAGCTGGTTGTCGCTGCTGGGAAGCAAGAAAATGCGCCGTGAGGCAATGCCATCTTTCCCACAGCCACCCGGTGCGGCCAGCCTGCCGCCCGCTCTGCAGCCCCCAAACTCACTACCTGATTCCAGCGCTGCGATGCTGCAGCTGAGCGGAGCCGCGTTGGGATGGGGGCACACGCCGATGGGTGCTGGCTGCCCCTGGTCCTCCGGCTCCTCGGGCTGCTCTAAGATGGTGGGCAGGGTGCCGGGCACGAGGCGCACCCGCTGCTGCACCGGAGGTCCTTGGAGGACAGTGGAGGGGCCGGGCTGGCTGGCAGCCTGCAGCGGGCAGCTGCCTGCGGGCTGCGGGGGCTGCCCATGCAACGCGGCCCCGGGCTGCAGCCCCATCGGCTGCTGGGGCTGCATCGTCCCTGCCACCGGGGGATGATCCCAGCAGTGGGCAGGGGCATTGGGGGGAGGCATACCCGGCTTCATGCCCCCGGGTAGGAGCAAGAGCAGGGGTAACTGCTTCCCCCCAGGTTGGAGATGTCCCAGAATAGTGGGCAGCCCCTCAGGAGTGAGCTGAACCACAATGGGAGGCACCCCCTGAGGTGGGAGCTGACCCACGGTTGGGGGCTTCCCCCCACGTGGCTGCTTGCCCACAGCTGGGGCCTTCCTCCCACGTGGTCGCTTACCCGCAGCTGGGGGCTTCCCCGCAGGTGGGAGCTGACCCACGACTTGGGGCATCACCTCAGAGGGCAGCTGACCCACAACTTGAGGGACCACCGCAGTTGGCAGCTGAACCACTGTTGTGGGCATCCCCCCAGATGGGAGCTGACCCACCACTTGGGGAATCCCCCCAGATGGGAGCTGACCCACCACTTGGGGAATCCCCCCAGGTGGGAGCTGACCCACCACTTGGGGAATCCCCCCAGATGGGAGCTGACCCACCACTTGGGGAATCCCCCCAGGTGGGAGCTGACCCACCACTTGGGGAATCCCCCCAGATGGGAGCTGACCCACCACTTGGGGAATCCCCCCAGATGGGAGCTGACCCACCACTTGGGGAATCCCCCCAGGTGGGAGCTGACCCACAACCTGGGGGACTGCCCCAGGTGGGAGCTGACCCACAACCTGGGGGACCCCCCCAGAGGGCAGCTGACCCATAACTTGCGGGACCCCCCCAGGTGGGAGCTGAACCACTGTTGTGGGCATCACCCCAGGTGGGAGCTGACCCACAACTTGGGTTACCACCCCAGGCTGGAGTTGACCCACAACTTGGGGCATCACCCCAGGTGGGAGCTGACCCACAACCTGGGGAATCCCCCCAGGTGGGAGCTGACCCACAACCTGGGGGACCCCCCCAGGTGGGAGCTGACCCACCACTTGGGCCATCACCCCAGGTGGCAGCTGAACCACTTGGGAGAGCCCCCCAGGTGGCAGCTGAACCACTGCTGGGGGCATCCCCCCAGGTGGGAGCTGCGCTCCCTGTCCTTGGACACCTGGTGCCCCAGGCCAGACAGAAGCCTGAGGCACCACGTAGGTGACATTGGGGACAGGGAGGGTTTGGGTCGACACTGGCACTGCTCCGCTGCTGTTGGTCTGCATTGCAGCAGTGGCCAGTGGACGCACAACGGATCCAGGGATAATCGCGTCGGGTGTCGGAAGCACCGTCGGCATCCGTGGAGAAATTCTCTCTGTGGAGAAATGCCCAGATGGGCGCTGAGGTGAGATCTGGGGCACTGGCATCCCCTGGAGGGCCGCCGTGCCAGGAGCAGAGGGAGCCTGCTGCCTTACCTGCCAAGGTAGCTCGAGAGTGGCAGTGGGGGGTTCCGTGACCGCTGGGGTCAGCCCCTCTCCGCTGAGGTCACAGTGCGCCTCTGTGACACGGTGCCGTGGTGACACAGGCATTGCTCTGTGCCTGCCCCGTCACCACCGCTTTCTGTGGCCGCTCAGTGCAGCCTGCCATTGTTTCAAAGGAGATTACAAAGAGGAAGGAAACGAACTTTTTGTGTGGTGATGGTGATTGGAGAAAGGGGGAATGGTTCTAACGTAAAGGAGGGGAGATTTGAGTTAGCTGTGGCGTGGGATTCCGTTCCAGTGCAATGGTGGAACAAGGCCGAGTCCTCCTGGTGTAACTGAATGCATACAAATCCATGGGGCAGGATGATATCCATCCTGGGGCTCTGAGAGAGATGGCTGATGTGGCTGCCGAGCCGCTTTCCATCGCATTTGAACAGTAGCGGCTGTGCAGTGAAGTCCCCGGTGACTGGAGAAAGGGAAACGTTGCTGCCATGGTTAAGAAAGGGTGAGGGCGGTGAGCCTGAGCTCTGTGCCTGGGAAGATGATGGAGCAGATCCTCCTGGAAGCTGTGTTAAGGCACATCCAGCAGAAAGGAGTGATTGGAGACCGCCAGCGTGGCTGCGCCAAGGGCAGATGGTGCCTGAGCGATGTGGCGGCCTTCTATGGTGGAGTGACGGCGTTGGTGGACGGGGGAAGGGCAGCGCATGTCATTGCGTGGACTTCTGCAAGGCCTTGGACATGGTCCCTCGCCACATCGTGCTCTCTAACGTGGAGAGGAGTGGATTTGAAGGCTGGGCTGTTGGATGGACTGGGAGTTGTCTTGGTGGCAGCCAAGGGCTGTGATCCATGGCTCTGTGTCAGGGTGCTGAAGCCAGTGTCAGGGGCTCCGTAAGGGCAAGCGCAGGGTGCTGCCATTGGGTGGGGGCAATGCCAGGTATTGATACAGGCTGGGGGAAGATGTGCTTGAGAGCAGCCCTGCGCAGAAGGACTTGGGGTCCTGGTGGGCGAGAAGCTGGCCATGAGGCAGCAGTGAGCGCCTGCAGCCCGGAAGGCCAGCTGTGTTGTGGGCTGCATGAAAAAGGGGCGGCCAGCAGGAGAGGGAGGTGATCGTCCCCCTCTGCTCGGCTCCTGCGAGGCCCCATCTGCAGCGCTGCGTCCAGGCCTGGGGCCCCCAGCACAGGAAGGACGTGGAGCTCTGGCAGCGGGTCCAGAGGAGGCACTGAGATGAGCAGAGGGCTGGAGCAGCTCTGTGTGAGGAAAGGCTGAGGGAACTGGGTCTGTTGAGCTTGGGGAAGAGAAGGCTGCAGGGAGACCTCACTGTGGCCTTCCAGTGCCTGAAGGGAGCGTAGAAACAGGAGGGGGAACGGCTGTTTACAAGGGTGGATGGTGATGGGACAAGGGGAATGGTTTTAAAGTGAGACAGGGGAGGTTTAGGTTGGATATTAGGAGGAAGTTTTCAGCCAGAGGGTGGTGAGGCACTGGAACAGGTTGCCCAAGGAGGCTGTGGATGCCCCATCCCTGGCGGCATTCAAGGCCAGGCTGGATGTGGCTCTGGGCAGCGTGGGCTGCTGGTTGGCGACCTGCACACAGCAGGGGGTTGGAACTGATGATCGTTGTGTTTCTTTTCAACCCAGGCCGTTCTGTGATTCTATGGTATGATTCTTATTACTCAAGGGAACAAACATCTTTCTCTCCACATGCATAACTGTCTGTAATTCTCAGGGCAAAAAGATGTCAGGTTCTTGTTGGTGATAACCTGCTGCTGGGCCAAGGGAGAGGTGGTTGTGTTTGTTTAGTTTTTCAGGATGGAGTTTGGGAAGGATAAAGTCTACAATATTTCTTTTTATGTGTGTGCGCGTTCCCATTTGTACTGAAGAAAAGCTCAAATTTCTACTTAAGAGACTGTAATTTTGATGGAGTTGAATGCTAGAAAAATTGCTTGGAATAAGATAAAGTATGAGATAAAAAGAGAAATAAAAAGAGGTATAAAGTGCATGAGCAAATGAAGTTATTTTAGAGATAACAAAATGAAAAGGGATCAACTTGGATGTTCTGTCCTGGATTTTGCTGCAACAGAATAAAATGTTGATAAATTCCTTTATCCATGGCACAGGTCTGCACGATATATTGGTGTGGTGTTTGGAGTATTTTCTCTTTCCCTTCTCATCTCACTTCCAGGCTTCAGTGAAAGAGTCGATAAGCAAATTCATGGCCTACGTGCACACAAGTGTCAATGAGATTTCCCAGCTGTACCTGAGCAACGAGCGGCGGTACAACTACACCACTCCCAAATCATTCCTCGAGCAGATCAAACTCTATCAGAATTTGCTAATGAAAAAGAGAAAGGATTTAACAGCAAAAATGGAGCGGCTGGAGAACGGCCTGGAGAAGCTCAACAGTACGTCTGCCCAGGTGAGGAAAGCCTGGGGTCATACGCTGGTTGTTTGGCTCAGAGGAGGGCTTTACAGGCTGAAGCTGTGCAGGATGGAAAATCTGTGCTAAGTCCTGACTGACTTGAACTGGATTCCTGGGGCATAAGTTCTGTGCTTGAGGGGAAGAGGGAAGAAACGTGCGTGTGGTCTCTGCTACTTGGGTGGTGCTAATCCCAAATAAAAGCTCACAGAAATTAAAACAAGATAGAGAACCAGCTGGGTGTGTATATCTTCTTTACATGGTTATATTCCAGCTGCAGTGACAAAATAACTCAGAAAATGCAGGAAGATTAGTTGGTTTTGGAATTTCATCCAATAAACATATACTAACTTCAGCAAGATTCCTATTTTTTAAATTAAACAAAGAATCCTTTAAAAATGAAGCCAGTGTTCGTTTATCCTTGTGTTATGTTGTCTGTTAGGAATACCAGTGCATGTCTGAAATGTAGATGAGCTGTCCTGAAATCCCCCACTAAAAGCATGACTGGCATCCATCTGTGGCAATGACTGGATGTTGTTCTGAGTGTTTCACAACCTCTCTTCACTGACTCCAACTGCCTGTTTTTCTCTCCATTTCATATTCTATTAACTCTTATAAATGTTCACTTACTAGCTCCTACCGAAGCAAATGGGGTCTCCTGACGCTGCTCCAGAGGAGCGTGCAGATCGCTGTGAGTGAAGGACTAGCAGGCTCAGCCTCTTTCCTGTGTGCTCTGGTGGCATAAATCATGTCTGTCATGCTCAACAAGTTACGTGCTTGGTGGGAGGGTGATATATGGGTTTTATTAGTGCCTCTCGACTCCGATAGTCTACATCTGACTTCAAGCAGTTGCTTTCTGCATGGCACAGGACAGGTCTTTGAGGACGGGGGGATGGAGCAGACATGTTTCTTGGACCCTTTGCAGGTTTCAGCACCTCTTTAGAAAGCAGCTGAGGTTTACCAGCTGTTAGAGGAGACCACTCATTGCATCTTGTGAAGCCGGTTGGAGCTGCAAGCATTTGCCCTCACTGCAAAGCAGGCCTTACACCTGCCTTACTTCTGGTGACAAGTAACTCCCATGATACATGGGGTGCTGCTGGTTTTGCTGATGCCGCATCAGTGGACAAGATGATTTAAATCTATTCCTCTGTCAAGAGCAACTAAGATAGAGGAACAAGTCCCAGTAGTGGTCAAATGGGACCTTCTTGTATGCTTCAGGCTTATCTCCATGTGGCTGTTGTGTTGGCAGAGGCTCACTGACGTGGGAGCTGAGCAGTGGGGGAGGACTGAGGATGGCATGGAAGCCAAGCACCTGTAGGCATCCTGTCTTGCAAGTTTTGGTGTTGCAAAAAGAGTGAAGGAAAACAAAGCTCACATCTGCTTGGAGTAAGGCTGGGGTGAGAAGAGCCCATTTGTGAAGCTGATTAAGATGCAGAACGGTCAGGACAAGATAGGTCAAATTAGTATCTAAAATTAGCACTGGGGCCTAAAATTAAACACCTAAATTAGCAGATGTGCGTAACAGTCAAAAATGCTGTTGATTTGGAACCAGAGTGTAGATACTTGGTGTTATTGGAATCATACCAATCTTGAATATGGATTTGAAAGTCTGAAGTGTAGCATTCACTCATGGAAATGGCTGGGCTTGGTGTTCAGGTGCTGTCTGTAGCTTGGTGGTGCTTGGAAGCAGCATGCTGTGCTTTTGGATGTCCAAGGCAAGGAGGGAACATTGTGATAGCTGGGTATGAGCTGGCTGTGCCTTAGGACTGAGGACTTGTGCTCCCCCTGTTCCTGCTCTGGTCTCCCGGTACATGGGCACAGGTGAGGAGCTAGTGAGGAGTTCTGTGTATTTCTTCACAGTGTTCAGTGTCCCCCCAGCACTTGTGCAGGTACTTATTACACTTTTTTGACTTAGCCAGTTCATTTTCAGGGCAACCTCTCCCCTTCCTTTTAGTCTCCATTTCTTTTCTTTTGGCATTTGGCCACCAACTTTTCTTCTGTGAAAATACTTTTGTTTGCCTGCCATGAGGATGGTGGTTGTCATTCCCTGTACTCAGAAAATCAGAAGCTGGCTTCCAGTTATTAGGACATAATGGAGTTGGGAAGATTTGCGAGATGAGTCATTTGTTTTTCAGTGGTGTTTGCAATGAAGAGGTCAACGCTCTGCTCAGAGCCCATTGCTGAGCAATTTTGAGGATGACTTTGGTTAATATTATGTATCTGGATTCTAGATTCAAGTCTTGCTTGCTCTATCAATTAATTGCTGACCTTTGTGATGTATTTTGTGTTCTTGAAGCAAGGCAGGGACAATCAGATAAAATGAGTCTCCTGGGAGTCTGCCCTCCAGGTTTTCTTCAATAATTCTTCTTCTGTCTGGGTGGTAGCAAGTACTTCTTCCCTGTTGGAGTCACAGTACATTACCCTTGAATCTCCAATTTGCTTTATTCTTTCCCTTTCCATCTCACGTTACTAATGTCTTATCAGCAAACTGTCCTGGACTCGGGAAGCTGCTCGCATGTTTTTCACATTTCTTACCACAGTTTGAGACTGAATGTTGACCTTTTGTGCCCAGTGGTGGCAGTCAGTGTTCTGAAGCACATGCTGGATCTGCCTGTTCACACCTTGATATGGTCATTACATTAATGATGCCTATGGGAATGAGGTTAATAGTGTTCTCTCTTTGCTTTGGGATCATTGTCTGCTGTGGTTTTCTTGCCACTTTTGTCTCCCTCTGTACTGTTACCCTCGTGTAAATCTTGCTTTTTCCTTCTTACCAGCCACATGTTACTTAGAGAGAATCTTCTGCTTTCACCAGTGCTGGCAGACAGTGGTGTTTGTCTCATCTTCCCTGGAGGTGGCAATGAATCTTCTGGATTACTGCTTATAAAGCATGCCTCACGTTGCTGCACCATTAGTTGTGAGGGCTCGTGCCTTTCAAGAGGGGTGAATGCCCAGAACTGTGATCTTATTCAAGACATGAGGCAATCTCTTCCTGCCTTACTTGTGAAGCTGCTTCTCTATTTTAAGCAGCTCTCTGTAGTCCTGCTGTGTGTGCCTGTGTCCACATTGCCCCAAGCCTTTTAGTGCTTCCTGGGCTCTGTATTTGGGCTGTGGATTTCTGATTTTCGGCCTTCCCATTCCATTCCGTGTCCATTGTTTCTTTTGTACAGAGACGAGATGAATAGGGATTCCTGGCCTCAGTCTCCAGAGTGGCTCTTATTGTATGGAGACAAACAAGAGGTTTATCTCCATCAGCCTTCATCCTTCCCATCTAAAACAGCCGTTCCAAGGAACTGGTACTGAGGGTGTCAGTGATATCTTCTGTGCTCGTCTCTGTTTGCATCGTGCTGTTTTGTGCATCGTGTTGTTGCATTCTGGGTTGTTGTTTGTAGCCCCAAGCAGGAGCACTGTGGAGCTCACCCAGGAACGACCAGGGAAATGCAACTAAGAAAGAAGCTCGGAGGATTGCAGTTGGCTCTGCCAATCTGAATGGTTAACAATACTTTTGTATTTTTTGGGTGGATGTGGATTAGGAGTATGGGGTTACCAGTGCAAGAAGGGAGACCGTGACTGCTGGAGAAGTCCTGGGCTGTGGGAGGGCAGATGGGAGCTATGCTGGGAAGGCTTCCTGCACACCCCTGGATAACAGATGTTAGTAGTGGTCTGCCTCTAGATTTGGAAATGCAGTAGCAAAAAATAGCAAAAAAGCAAAGCCTAACTATGTGCACAAACTTTTAGAGTGGAAGGTCCTTCTTGGCATGAAAGGAAGGAAGTGTGGGGCCTTCTGTTAACATGAGATCTATAGACAGAGGAGAACCTTTCATGCTTTTATTTCTAGCAGCACTCTGTTGGGGATGGCTCTGCTTGCCATTCATGGGATCATGCCTATGGGTTCTGCTGTCCCTGTGCCTTCCCAAAGGCAGTGGGGTGATGTCTCCCAGTAGACCTGGGTCTCCTCAGGAGTTTTTAATGACCTTTAAGGGTCCCTTCCAACTCAAAACTGGAAGACTAGAGAGAATGTGGCTCCCCTGCTAAGTGAGGGGGGTGTTCTGGTAACGGGGGATGCTGAGAAGGCGGAG
Organism: Tetrao urogallus; assembly: GCF_951394365.1. NCBI lineage: Eukaryota > Metazoa > Chordata > Aves > Galliformes > Phasianidae > Tetrao > Tetrao urogallus. Next base: position 9,619,780 of record NC_136831.1, on the reverse strand, counting down.
ATACTGAATGCCTTCTTTGCTTCTGTCTTCAGTGAAAAAGCTCCCCCTCAGAAATCTGAGACCCTGGAGGTCAGTGAGAGGATCTGGGGAATGGAAGACCTCCCTTCAGTCAGGGAAGAGGTGGTCTGAGAGCACCTAGGCAACACCAATGTTCACAAATCCATGGGACCTGATGGGATGCATCCACGGGAGCTGAGGGAGCTGGCAGAGGTGGTTGCTGAGCCGCTTTCTGTCATCTTTGAGAGGTCTTGGAGGACGGGGGAGGTGCCTGAAGACTGGAGGATAGCCAATGTCACTCCGGTATTCAAAAAGGGCAAGAAGGAAGATCCAGGCAATTATAGGCCTATCAGCCTCACCTCTGTCCCTGGAAAGGTGATGGAACAGCTGTGCTGGATGCCATCTCCAGACAACTGGAAGATAAGGAGGTGATCAGGAGCAGTCAGCACGGGTTCACCAGGGGGAGGTCGTGCTTGACCAACCTGGTAGCCTTCTATGATGTTGTCTCTGGCTGGAGTGGATGGGGGGAGAGCAGTGGATGTAGTCTGCCTTGATTTCAGCAAGGCTTTTGATGCTGTCCCCCACGACATCCTTGTAACAAAGCTGAGGAAGTGTGGGATAGATGAATGGACAGTGAGGTGGGTTGAGAACTGGCTGACTGGCAGAGCACAGAGGGTCGTTGTTGGCGGTGCAGAGTCCGGTTGGAGGCCTGTAAGCAGCGGTGTTCCTCAGGGGTCGGTGCTGGGTCCGGTCTTGTTCAACATCTTCATCAATGACCTTGATGAGTGGATGGTGGCCACCCTCAGCAAGTTTGCTGATGACACGAAGTTGGGAGGATTGGCTGACACGCCTGAAGGCCGTGCTGCCATTCAGTGAGACCTGGACAGGCTGGAGAGCTGGGCAGAAAAAAACCGGATGAGGTTTAACAAAAGCAAGTGTAGAGTCTTGCATCTGAGGAGGAATAATTGCATGCAGCAGTACAGGTTGGGGGATGAGCTGCTGGAGGGGAGCTCTGCGGAGAGGGACCTGGGTGTCCTGGTGGATGACAGGTTGGCCATGAGCCAGCAGTGTGCTCTTGTGGCCAAGAGGGCCAATGGCTTACTGGGGTGCATTAAAAAGAGCGTGTCCAGCAGGTCGAGGGAGGTGATCCTCCCCCTCTGCTCTGCCCTGGTAAGGCCTCATCTGGAGCACTGCGTCCAGTTCTGGGCTCCCCAGTACAAAACAGACAGGGATCTCTTGGAAAGAGTCCAGCGGAGGGCCACGAAGATGGTGAGGGGCCTGGAGCATCTCTGCTATGGGGAAAGGCTGAGTGAACTGGGTCTGTTCAGCCTCGAGAAAGGAAGACTGAGAGGGGACCTGATCCAGGTCTATCAGTATCTGAGGTGTGGGGGGCAGAATGGTGGGGTCGGACTCTTTTCAGTGGTGAGTGGAGACAGGACAAGGGGAAACGGCCGAAAACTGCAGCATAGGAAGTTCTGCACCAATGTGCGAAGGAACTTCTGTACAGTGAGGTGACGGAGCACTGGAACAGGCTGCCCAGGGAGGTGGTGGAGTCTCCTGCTCTGAAGATGTTCAAGACCTGCCTGGATGCCGACCTGTGCGACGTGCTGTAGGGAACCTGCTTTGGCGGGGGGGTTGGACTCGATGATCTCTGGAGGTCCCTTCCAACCCCTACAATTCTGTGATTCTGTGAAAACATTCTGTGATCTCTGTGATGTGTAGGATGGAGAAATGGATGTGACAGACTGTTATTGCTCTGGATCCAAGCGTGGTATTGAGAGAAACTGTTTGCTGTGCTGAAAGGGTGAAACTGGAGGAGTAAGGTCATCAGTTTGCATTCCTAACACCATCCCCAGGAAATCACTAAAGACAGTGAGTTTGGTTATGTAGGCATTGCTGCTCGTTCTTTCTATCCGCTGGGCAAACGCTCTTAAATTGCCCTTGCTCAGCTGCATTTGAGCTTTATCGTCACTGAGAAAATGTGATGGTTTTCTAGTGTGCTCCCAAGCCCTGCTGGAGGTAAGGAAGGCTGCCAGCCACCACCACCCCCCAGCATGCTGAGCTTTGCTGGCAGAGGGTCCAGCAAAGTGCCAGGATCCACACGGCACCCCAACCTGCACTGTTTCTGCTGGGGGCTTAACACATGACCCAAACCAGTTGGACAGGTGACTTGGTAGCACATATTTCTCTGAATTGAGATATTAGGAATTCTTTCAAGAAGAGCTCTAACTGATTTTCCTGATTATTTTCTTTTTCTTTAATCCTGACAATACGTTCTTGGCTGAAAGCAGGTTGTGTCAGGGCATTGTCTGTTCTCACAGTCAGTGCTGAGGGCTGAGTATACATATGCTCCTTTTGTAGAGCTGTGGAGAGCTAGTGGGTTATAATCCCTTGTTTGCCTTGTTGTGGTCATGTAAAGCCATAGAGCTCCTGGCAGGGTGTGCGTCCAGCACGTGAGCACGGATTTGGGGCAGGTCACAAGGCCGATCTGCAATCAGCAAAGCCTCCCACTTCAATTTCCTGCAATCTCAAAAGACACAGAGCTGCACGAGAGGTTGCTCTCTGGTTGCTGACTGAGGGGATTACGTGCTCCCATGTGTCTGGAGCTGCTGGGATTTACGGGCGCATCTTTGTGCTGGTTAAAGCAGTGCTGTAGCCCTGGGCAGCAGGAGGTGGAAAATGAAGTGTGCAGTGCAGGAGTGCAGTGAGATTCCTAAGAAACCATTCTCCACTTGAAGCTGATGACAAACGTCAATAGCTTCAGTTTGTGTGTGTTCCAAATGGGGCTCTCTCTCTTCATGCATGAAAGCAGAATTGTGAACAAAAACAAGCATCTGACTTCCCTCACGGTGAGAGTTTTTACATGGCAATGCTGTACCCCAGGAGCTATTAACAATCCTTTATGAGCTCAACAACAGGACAGCAAACGACTCTGCAGTCTGCACAGAGGCTGTGTAAAGTCATCAAAACGGCTTTTAGAAAGAAATCTTCTGTCCTCGAGTGAGAGCCGGCCTGAGCTCCTGGCTGTGCAGGTGCTGCAGCCATTGCTTGGAGGGCTCCTGCCCTGCAGGGCTCAGCTGCTGCTGGTGTGTGGGTCCTCAGAGCACCCACACTTCTCCGGGCAGCAGTGCCAGGGTCTCACCAGCTCTGGGTAGAGGATTTCCTCCTAACATTGAACCTAAATCTTCTCTTTTCTAGTTTAAAACTGTTACCCCTTGTCCTATCACCACACTCACTGACAGAGTCCCTCCCCAGTTTTTCCTGTAGGCTCCTCGAGGTACTGAAACGCTGCAGTCAGGTCTTCCCAGAGCCTTCTCCCAGCTGAACATCCTCAGCTCCCTCAGCCTTTCTTAATAAGAGAGGCGCTCCAGCCCTCTGAGCATTCTTTGTGACCCTTCTCTGCATGCCCTCCAACAGCTCCTCATCTTTCTTGTGCTGGAGGCCCCAGGTCTGGACACAGTGCTCCAGATGGGGCCTCATGAGAGCAGATCAGAGGGGGACAGTCCCCTCCCTGCCCACTGCTGGCCTTCTGCTGATGCAGCCCAGGGTGCTGTTGGCCTTCTGATTTGCACGTGCATTCTGCTGGCTCATATCAAGGTTTTCATCCACCAGAATACAATCTAACAATGGCTGTTGCATTGATAGGTGGATGGAAGCTGTGTGAATTTGGCTTTATAATAAGAGCAGCTGAAGTGATCTGGTGAAGCTTCTGTGTTGTGAAAAAATAATCCCAAGAAGAGGAATATGCCCAATATGAGGGCTTTTGCTTGCTTCCTAGTGAATCCTCCTCAAAGCAACATTTGCCTCTAGCCAGTTCCCCAGCAGAGGCAGTGAGCAGGGCTGGGACAACATCCTTAGCAGTAAATCCTTCTGGTTCTGATTCCTTCCCTACAGGGTTCCTGCTAGCGGCCTGCTGTGGCCTGTACACCATGCACATGGGTTCTCCATCCCCTACATGAGAAACCAGGAGTGAAGCAGAACTGCAATGTCCTGCTGACAAACAGTAGTGCTTTTCTGAACTCCCAGGGCATTGCTTGCTTTATACATGGTCCCTCCATACTGTTAGCTATTGCTGGGCCCCCTCAAGTGGGACAGGGTGGGGGAAGCAGGGTGCTGAGCAGCTGTGCACCCACATGTACTTCTTTCCCCCAGGTGGATGACCTGAAGGCCAAGCTGGCAGCCCAGGAAGCGGAACTGAAGCAGAAGAATGAGGATGCCGATAAGCTGATTCAGGTGGTGGGTGTGGAGACGGAGAAAGTGAGCAGGGAGAAGGCAGCTGCAGATGAAGAGGAACAGAAAGTGGCACTCATCACCCAGGAGGTCCAGCAGAGACAGAAGGACTGTGAGGAAGACTTGGCCAAAGCTGAGCCTGCCTTGGCAGCTGCCCAGGCTGCTCTGAACACCCTCAACAAGGTAAGGCTGGGACTCCCATAGAAAGCTGGCATCTCTGCAGTAGGAGTCTGTCACTGGTTTTGGGGTGTTGTGTTGATCCTGCTTTCACTTCCTTCCTGGGTTGTGTATACTTTATCCAGAGGCTGCTCCAGTTGACCTTCAGCCATGGCCATACAGGGGCAGGAGGACCTGGGGGTGGGTTCCTTGTATGCAGCTTTTCTCCGCTAGCTGACTCCACTGCTCATCTTCCTGACCCATGAGGAAGGGAAATTGTTCTGCTGTCCCTATCAGGTCCCAGAGAAGAGGCTATATGCCCGGCTTCATAACCGTTGCAGAATCTGTGAAGTTTTGAGAGAGAGAGCAAAAGCAGTGTTTGCTCTGGGTGTTACTACGCGAGCACGCAATCAGCCCAGTGGGAGCTGGGTGCCACTCACAGCACCACTGAGGCCGACTTGATGTCCATCTGCTTGGAGCCTTTTCCCCAGCACACAGCTGTGTAGCAGGGACTGACGGCTTTGCACAAGCAGCTGCCAGGCCAGCCCCACAGGTTGGTGTTCACACTGGTGGTGAATGTGGGCATCCTCTGAGTCCCCACGTGGCCCAACTTTGGAAAGCAGCTTGTGATGGGAGGGCTCATATCTCCCTGTCATATGGACAAAACAGTGTGAGCTTAGGGGCTGGCCTGGTCTTTTCCACCTGACTGCAGGTGTGGGACAGGATTCCTCCTGCCCTCTGTTCACCTAAGGCGTTTCTCAGGCCTTGCTGAGCACGGCTGCATGGCCCTGTAGGTGCACTCACGGCTTGGCTTCCTGCTTGATACAAAAAGGGCTGGTGCTGAAGCCTCACTGGGTCTCTGCTGGGTTTATCCAGAGAGAGCTGTGAGCAAGCAGTCTTTGGGTGAAACGGCTCTTGGTGGGGCCATGCGTTCCTGCGGACAGGACCACTTCAAAGGGCGAAGCCACCGGGGAAATCAGTAACCGGGAGATGGCCTCCTGCAGTCAGAGATGTTCCAAAGCGATTGATTTAAGGAAGGATTTACTTTGAGAAGACTTTTACAATTAGAGTGGTCTGGAAGTTCCTATTTTGCAGCCCTGCACTGAGGCGTACCCCGGCAACACACTCTTGCCATTGGTCTCCTGGCTGCAGTGAAAGCAGCACCCGGAGCAGCAAGCTCCTGCTGCTCAGCAGGCAGAGAAATGGCTGTGCACCAGGTGCAGCCAGAAACTCAGAGTTATTTGCCAGATCAGAATGGCTCAGTCATGCCTCAAGTCATAGCGCTGCTTTAGAGGAAAACAAAATGAGTCACCAGGAATGGGTTTCCAAAGCGATGATGTCTCCCCAGAGGTGGAGCAGAGTGGCGCAGCGGAAGCGTGCTGGGCCCATAACCCAGAGGTCGATGGATCGAAACCATCCTCTGCTAAGCTTTTGTGTGATGGTTGGACCAGGTGATCATCTCCAGCCTTTCTGCTTCTGTGTGGCTTTGCAGCGGGGATGTTGTGACTTTCACTGCTGGAATACAGGGGTCTTGTCTGCATCCTTCAGGTTTCATGTTGGGTTTGCTGGTTATTTTTCTAGACACCTGCAAGCAGCATTAGCAGAGCTCTCTAAGCCAAAAGCAACTGCAGGTTTGTTCAAACGGAAGCTGCTGCAGCCTCTCATACATCCCTGCAGTTTAGTGGTCACAGCTCCTGCAGGGCCTGGTGGCAGTGTGACTGAGGCAAAGTGCGAGGCAATTTAAGGTATCTCTATCTGTATGCTAAATAAAAAGTTCTGACTTGCATGCTTTCATGCTGCCTCTCCTGTCCTGAGCAGTCCGGAACCCAACATGGGGCTCAAACCCACGACCCTGGGATTAACAGTCCCATGCTCTACCCACTGGACTATGAAAGTGACTTGTGTATGTGAATATAAATAGCAATTAAGATATTTATCACATGGACCATGATGAATGCCATGTAGAAGTTATTGTAGGCCCAGCAGAGAGAGCACCTGCAAAATCAGAAATGCACATCCATACATGATACTGTGTTTGAAAACATGGGAAAACAGGTTGTAGAGGAAAGAAAAAAGCCCTTTTGCCTCTCGTAGTGCTGTTTGCTTGTGCCATGGGCATGCCTGGGTTCTTCCTCAGCACCCACATCCTGTAGGCCCTGGAACACAGGACACGGGACTTCACGGTCCGTGCAGCCCCCTCTCCTGTTTTGGGGTGATGATGGCATACCCACCTCAGGACTGCCTTCCCCCCCGTGGGTCTCTGTTAGGCACAGTGCAGCTCTCCACGAGGAGACAGCAGCCGTGCTGCAGAGATGGGTGGGCAGCTTGGAAGGGTGCTCGGCCAGTGCTGCCCAGCGTTTGCAGGGATGATGATGAGCCAAAGACAGTGACAGTATCAAAAGCAGTGACTCTCCTCCAAGTTGTGTGCAAGGAGTATCCCCCAGGATGGTCGAGAGACTTCCAGGGATGCCACAGTGGTCAGTGTTTCTGAGGCAGGCAGCGCTTGGTGCAAGCATCCTCACTCCAATTCCCATCCTGCAGGTGTGCCAACGCATGGAGGAAGAATTCAGAGCAATGTATTGAGTTGTCCTGCTGTGGAAATGCTCACTTCTTGGTAAAAAAAGCAGCAGTACCGGCTCAGCATCCCATTACCAGGGAGACAGAGGTTGAACAAGGACTGATGTCAAAGCCATCCTTGCCACCCCAAGCACCAGAGCGCTGCCTGTATCCAGCCAAGCAGGGATTTGGGATAGAGGAGAGCTTTTTGTGGCGTTCTCTGTGCCCACAGTCAGCTCCATGTCACTAAGCACGTTAATTAGAGATGTTTTATACCACAAGTGCATGCAGCTCCCAAGGGTCTGTCTCTGTCAGCTTGATTATTAACAAAAGCTAGCAGCAAGCAGAGACAGCGCGCTTGGTGACAGCTTTGTAGCTGACACCTTTCTCCTGAAAACAAATGCTCAGAGGTACCACACTTGCTTCAGTAGGCAAACCGGTGGAAGCAGAACATCAGAGAATGCAGATTAGAAGTTATTGAGAGCTGGTTTAAACAGGAACTACAGAAATTCACAGATTTTTCTTAAACGGGTATTGATTCTAGCCCTTGTCCTTGTTTCGGCTGCAGCCTGGGATCTGAGAACAGCAAATTCACCTGTGCTGTTTTTTTCCATGCAAAAGCTGATTTGTGTGTGCACAGAGAGAGGATTTAAGTGTTAGCAGGGTTTTGTGCTTAGGTCAAGATTTGACCTGCCTGCTGTTAAGGATGCACTGAAACTGCCTGGCTTGGCAGCAGGGAAGGTCAAGCATGCCTCCAGGAATCAGCCCGTCCCTTCTGAGAGCCAAGCAGCTCTCTCATGCGGGGACTGCTCTGCTAAAGAGCACTGGTTGAAGTACCTGGACTGGGGCTGTGTGATGGAGACACTGCTGCATGCAAACCGTAATGTGTGAGTGTCTCTGGCATGGGGAGAAGCTGAGCATCAAGGGAGCATGAGCTGCCCTGCAAGGCAGTCTTAGAGGGGCTGGAGACTGCTATATAGAGGTCGTTATCTGGAAAGGTTTCACTTGGCCTTATCCCATTCTACCAGGAGTTCACAAAGCCCCTTTCTGCAGAGCCCTGGGCTCAGGGAAGGGTTGGGCGTGCGGGGAGGGAGAGTGTGCTGTGCTGGTCCTGGGTGGGAAGCCAGGAGCTGAGTGTGGGAGTGGAGCACATGCCATAAACATGCACAGTGGTTATTGAGAGGCAGTAACTTTCAGGTGGAGCAAAGCCCATTTATCAGGTCAGTACCTCAGGTGCTTGAGTATATTAGCAGTGAAACAAACAGAAAACCCATTTGTTTTTGTCTAACGACTTCGTTTTCCCTTTTCAGAAGAACCTGACAGAACTGAAATCCTTCGGGTCGCCACCTCCAGCCGTCAGCAATGTCACTGCTGCCGTGATGGTGCTGATGGCTCCGGGAGGAAAGATTCCCAAGGACAGGAGCTGGAAGGCAGCGAGAGCCACCATGGCCAGGGTGGATGGGTTCCTGGACTCCTTGATCAAGTTCGACAAGGAGAACATCCACGAGAACTGCCTCAAAGCCCTCCAGCCTTATTTAGAGGATCCCGAGTTCAAACCTGAATTCGTTACCACCAAGTCCTACGCGGCAGCCGGCCTCTGCTCGTGGGTGGTGAATATCGTGCGCTTCCATGAGGTGTTCTGCGACGTGGAGCCCAAGAGGCAGGCCCTGAGCAGAGCCAACGCTGAGCTGGCGGCCGCCCAGGACAGGCTGGCCAGCATCAAGGCCAAAATTGCAGTAAGTATGGAAGAGCGCAGCAAGCCGTGCCGTGGGCTCGCCTGTGCCTGGGACCCATCACTGCTTTGAGGAGCAATCCTCTGCTTTGGGGAAAGCTGCTTCTCTTTCCTCATGTATTTTTAAACGGGTGGATCTGAGGGTTGAGCAGGTTGTAGGGCTTTTATCTCTCTTTTATTGCAGCTTTTTGCATTTCATCCCCAGGCTCCACTCCTGCTTGTGCCTTAATAGGATGGCTAGTTATTAATTCTTATTATTCCTATCTAACTTTTAAGATGTGATTTGGCTCTACTTAGAAGTCCTCAGAAAACTTGTTATCTCAGAGCAGTGAGAGGTCTGGTGTGCTGTGCAGGGGCAGGGAGCAGGGCTGGCAGCTGGCTCTGGCCAGCAGATGCTCTGCAGGATGAAGACTCTTCCAGCTGAGTCTGCTCATTTGTTCCAGCCAGCAGTCTTTGCATCATCCTCAGCTTAAGAATAGAAAGGCATCACTGAATAGGTGAAATCACTGTGTGATTGTAAGTGGGTTCTACAGAGAGCAGCTGCTCCAAAAACCTGTTTTGCTATCCAAATCCCTGGCCGGTGCCTGCTTGTAGCAACGTGTGGAAGCAGGCACGGGGGCACACTGTAGAACCTGCCTTTCCAAAGTGCTGTGGATCTGGGATCCCTCGTGGTGATGGGTGGGTCCTCCATGGCTGTGCCTTTGTACTAACAGCAGGAATCCCCTTTCAGAACCAAAGTGCGTTGTCAGCAGGGCTGCCAAATTTCTTTCCATAAGTTATGTCAGCTTGGGATGTGCCCCTGGGGCAGCACGGTGTCATACACACCTCTTCCCCAGCACATCTTCATTATAAGAAGTATCCAACTCTCTTGCTGCCTCCTAGGACTGCTTATTCTTGAAGTGTTTGCTGCACTTTTAATTAGAAGTATTTAAAAAAAATTCTGCAGAGCACTCCAGCAGCCTCCTCCTGCTGCAGATACACGTACAGCACCCAGTCAGAGGTGGGTTTTTAGAGGTCTCCTTTTCCCATCTCAGCTGTGAAGTAAGGTGCTACGGAACTGTTTGTTCCATCATTCAGTCTATTTCCAAAGCCTTAATGCTAGCTATTATTGCTACTTCATTTTTTTTAAAGAGGCAGTATTATGGTGTGCAGGATGGCTCTCTCTGGGGTTTTGTGGTCCTCTGCTGGCGCACACGTTGGTGTTACTGTGCTGTGCCTGGTGGGCCATTGCAGAGTGATTGGTTCCTTGTGGCTCCTAGATGTTCTTTTATCAGATCACGCATCTGTAATAGGGTTTTATGTGTATGTGAATATATATATAAATGCACATACATTTATATGCATGCAGAGATATAAACTTTTTGTGTTATTAACTCCAAGGCAGAGAAAAGACCACTCTGTATTTTCCAAGATACTGGAGAGCTACAGATATCCCCCAAATAATCCTTTTTCATTTTCAAGTTTGTTTCTAGTGCATAGCTCAAGGAGTGTTCAAGTGATTTACAGGCAGTTAGCCTTAAGCATTTTGCACTGGGTGCAGATGAGATCAATAATTGCTTCTGCTTCTCTTATCAGAAGCCAGAGGCTCCCAGTCCTTTTGGGAGCTGCTGACTTGTTTGAGACTGAAGTGTAAGCAGTGCTGTCCAAGCCAAAGGCCCTTCTTTAGTGGCACGGGGGTATTTCAGGTGGTTTGGGCTCTTTGCGCCCCATCCCAGCCCTGAAGTGCTTTGCAGCCCACCCAAACACGTGCTGGTCCCAGGTAACGCGTGCAGGACACGCCGTGCAGCAGATGCAGCTTGGAGATGGCTCCAGCACACCTCCAGCTCTTCGAGGAGCCCCCGAGGGTTTGGAGCAACAGCTTGAGGCCAGCAGAGCCTTGGTCTGCAACCAAAGTGGCTGCAGCATCGGGAACCACAGAATTCTCTTTTCTCAGCTGCCTTGTTTCTCACCTGTAGTGTTGGCCATCGGCACCATTTGGCCTATCTTTCCCAGTGCACATTGACACCAGGGCAGAGCCAGTGGATGAATGCCTTTTTGTGTTGTCTCTGCCCTGTGCAGATGACAAAGCAGTGGGGAGCAGCTGTTGAAGCTGCAGAGCTCACCAGTGCTCTGTGCTTCATCCCAGGTGCCAGCCAGGCTGTGTGCAGTGTGGTGGAGTGTGGTGGAGTGTGGTTCTCCCTGCCTGCAGGCTGCAGTAGGAGTTTCCTTAAGGTTGCTGTTATTTTTCCCCCTTTTTTCCTATGCAGCGCCTCAACGAGAACCTGGGAAAGCTGACAGCCAAGTTTGAGAAGGCCACTTCTGACAAACTCAAGTGTCAGCAAGAAGCTGAAGCTACAGCATGTACCATCACTCTTGCAAACTGGCTGGTGAGTGGCAGCAGATGGGAGTTGGCAGCGGCATCAATGGGAGACGTCAGGTGCTGCTGAGATGCCGGCCGTGCGCGCAGTGCTTCACAGCCTCTAATCTTTATGGAATGCGTCACATTTCCTGCGCTGCAGCAAGTTTTCAGTAATGAAAAGGAATTTGCATTGGCTGTTTTCATAGATTGGAGTAGGCAGTGCGTGTGCTTAAAGAGCTGCTGTGCACTCTTCGCTGTTCTCGTGTCCTTTTCGTGATTTAATTGCGTGATCAAGTATTAATGGGACCAAAACTGTGCAGCACAGAGATATATGGTAAAAAGAAAAGTGGCAATATAGGAGAAGCTTTGCAGGTTTTGAAGTGACAAAAAGATAATGGTGAAAAGCTCTGAAAAAGCAGTGCATGTCCCTGTTATCAGTCCATCAGGGTGCATCACCGGCTGTTGTATCTTCACTGTGTGCAGCCTCCAGTCCTGTGCTGGGCGATGCCCTTGTCACTGCCTCAAGATACAAGATAACGGCTTCTGCTCCTACTCTGCTGCTGGCTGGGGCCCCAGCTTTGTGCTCCCTCATGCTTTGCATTTTAGGTTCTGTTCTGGCTGTGTGGTGCACGGAGATGGGGCTTCAGGAGGTGGTCCCACAGGCAGAGGGGCTGGAGCTGCAGTGCCAGAGGTGGCTGTGGTCCATGAAATGTTTGGCCCTGTCCTGACAGCCCAGTCCTTGTGAGGATACTGAAGGAGAGGATGCTCCCTGCTCAGAGCAGAGGAGATGCTGCATTCAAACCACTCTCCTGAGAGAGTCTGGGCCCATGTCCTCAAGAGAGCATCCCGCCTGGTCTGCACGTGTTCAGGGCTGCAAGTTGCTCTCAGTCTCTTGTAGGAGCGGCTGCTGCTGGTGAGGTCAGTGGCAGCTTAGAATACAAAAGTATTTCTAGAAGTGCTGCTGGATGCAGGTGTCTCTGCTTGTTCTACCAGCCTGCGGCTGTGCTGGTCAATGCTTTGTATATAAATGGTCCTCTATCCCACTGCGGTGAGAAAGAGGAATAGAGGCAAATGATTGAAGCATTGCACTGTGCTGGATTCTGCTTGCTGCTCTCACACCTTCTTAGGTGACCTTCAGCAAATTGCCTTAGCCTGGATTTCAGGTGAGTTTCCACAGGCACTTGAATGCTCTCAGAAAACTGCACAGCTCCCCCACCTGCACACTTTGGTAGTGGTAAACGTGAAAAACAAAGAGCAAACAAACAAAACACGCTTTGTTCTTTAATCTGCATGTGCCTCCATGGGAAGCAGGCACACAGCGCTGCTGTGGCACAGGCACTGCTTTGCAGTCAGGGCTGTGATGTGCTTAGATAGAGGGGTCAAAGCAAACAGCAGATAAGTCCCTTCCTGTGCTGATGGAGATCTCTTTCATGCAGCCACAGAAGGAGTTTTATGCTTTCATGTTCTTCAGGTTAAATCTCGCTGAATGCTTTCAAAACCTTTAATTAAAACAGGAAAGTGGCTTTTTTGTTCGAAAGAGCTGTTTCTATTTCTGGAGGGATTTTGCAGGATGAGTATTTCCCTGTGTCTTTCCACAGCCTAACGAAATCCTGTTTAATGTGATGCAGAGATGGATCATGGCTCTGAGTCATGTCAGAGTCAGTAAATACAAGGTACAAGAAGAAAGTGTTTTGAGGAAGAGAAACAGAAATAGTGGTTTCAGTTCTTTTCATAGAAATATATATGCACGTGTGCATGTTTTACACTGAATGTGGCTTAATTGCACCTCCATTAGTAGCACTGTAACAAACAGCCTGATTTCTTATGGATGCATCCATGCTTAGAATGTGAATTTGTGGCTTAAAACATGATATCTTCATTGAGGTACAACTGCAGTGTGGTGGTGAGGGAAAACTGTGCTTCTTTTTGAGGGCTTAGCTATGTTTGCAAAGTTGTCCTTGAATAACAAAATGAGCAACTGCTTTAACGAGATGTATTGTCACTCGAGAGATGTGTGGTTCCATGGTTTTATGCTTTAGCAATTTCCTCTAAAAGAGTGTGTCCCAACCTGAAATCAAGACAAGACATTGGCATACATTTAGAAAACCTTCCTTTGGTTGAGGTTGAGGTTTTTGTGTTGATGTCTGCCTGTTCCTGGTCTGCTAGCACTGGGTTTGTGTTGTGGGCTGTGTAGTCTCAGACAAGTAACAGCTGTAGGAATGCATTTGCATTTGAGCACGTTCATTAGCTCACTAATTAGCTGGGACTCCTCACAGGCTCACGGGCAGCACCTGCACATAAGCAGAGCTGGGTCAAATGATCTGCTGGTGCTGGACTCTATCCTTTGTTGGTGAGTGACTCAACACGGCTCCCCTTTGTTTGGGTACACGGCTGACGATTCATTTTGTGTAACAGTTCAATTGCTTTCTCTTCAAAGTCTCTCTGCTTTCCTCTCCAAGTGCTCTGGTGGCTGATTTTGGAAAGAGCCCTTTTGCTGCCAGACCTTTGTGAAAAGCACGGTTGCAGACTTGGAAATCTTGAAGCTGTTACAGCAATTCAGAGGTGGTGTGCAAGTAAACCCTGTTTCCCTTTGGTGTTGTGTGAACAAACAGAAGCACTGTGCAGCCCGTCTGCTTCCCAGGTGGGAACGTGGGTCCTTCCTATGGTTCCATCAGGCTCTTACAAATGGAAAGTGTTTCAGTGATGGAGTTCTGTGTCTTACTTGAAGATCATCTTAGAGAAGCAAACGAAATACTAACAGGAGAAATGAGGATGCTTTCACATGTGTGTGTGAGCATCACGGTAGAAGAGGGTGTTGCTATTTTGGGGCAGATAAAGGACACTGCTGGGCTTCAGGCTTTCTGCTTTTAATTGTGATCATTATTTTTCAGCCCTACCAGTCCCTGCTGATGTTCCTAAGCCATTTTCATTTAGATTAAATTTGGACTTCTACTCAAATGCTGTACATTGCCGTAGCAGGGACCACGATCTGTCAAAATCCTCCTGTGCCTGCAGAGATGATGGCCAGGGAAATGAACTTGGAAAGTGGTTTTGCTCCGCTTTTGGGAGTGTGGAGACCTTCTTCCAACTGCACGTACAACTGAGATGAGCTGAGTTAACTTCATTTTCTCCATAGTCTGCTAATGGCATCTTTCCCAGCCTGTGCCAGGGTGCCTGTCCCTCCCGCAGCATCAGGTTGAAAATCACTTTTCCTTTCCTCCTTAGGGAAAGCAGAGCCAGGCAGAAGCAAATCTCTGTTCCTGCCTCTAGCATCATATGAAACTGGAGCATCGTGTGAGCGGTGCAGTCTTTGCTGCAGAGGAAGAAGGCAGCGAGTTTGCTGTTCATCAGCCTCGCTGTGCTGGGTGAATATTTCAGTATGACAGTCACAAATGCTGAGAACAGATAGGAGACTGAGTCTGAAGGAGGCCAGTGTGAACCCTAGGCTTCTGTAAAGAAAAGGAAGATGAGTTGGGTCTGTTTGCATTATGGCTTTGCCAGGGGATGAATATGTGCACAAACCCTGTGGAGGCTCTGCTGCTTCTCCAAAGAGTGCACAGTCTAGAAACAAGTGCAGCTGCAAACAAGGGAATTGAAACAGGTATCTGTCCCATTCAGAGTCTGATGCTGGAGTGTCTCTAAATACAAAGATTTGGAAAGAGCTTTGAGTCATGCTCTCCTAATGCTGCAAATAAAGCTCGTAAATGATCTTTCTGCCTCTCCCTCCATCTCTTTACCCAATGCAACCGAGCCAGAAAAGCTAGAAGGACTTCACAGCCTCCATGGTGGTGTGTGAGGCCCAGGGGCAGTGCATTCTGCAGAGGCTCCCTGGGTCCCTCCAAGCAGTGGCTGCCTGCTGGGGAGCGGCGGGAGCAGAGGTCAGCAAGGGAGTGCTGAGCACAGCTGCCAGTGCAGGAGAGCAGGTCGTGTCAGAGCCAATGCCAGTAACTGTTTTTAAAGACCTGGTTAGAAAGCACAGCTTGCTCCTGCAGCTGTCAAAAATGGATCTGTTTTGCAGTGCATGTGAGGAATTTGGATCCCAGGTTACTGTTGGGCAATGCATACCTTCTCTCTCATTTCTGGCTTTGATCTTGGAATAGATCCTGACAGCTCTTGCTGATATGTGTTTCATTTGACATCCACAATGTGTCATCTATGTGACGGGACAAGAATTATCCTCCTAGACTTGAAACAAATGTATTTGAGGTAGTATGAAGAAGAAATCTAAGTTTACACAGGCAGTGGTTGCTTTGGATTGAAAAATGTACCAATGAGTGAAGACAAGACACACTTTTAAGGTGCCCTGATTTTAGTTTGGCATCTCAGGAACTATAGGTGATGTAGGGACGATGATCCAAGGGACCAGGGAATGTCTAGGGGCCTATGGACCAGAAAAGGGGGAGGCTGATGGTGACGTTTGTAAGTGAAGATATGCTGACGTGACAGATG
Organism: Tetrao urogallus; assembly: GCF_951394365.1. Lineage (NCBI taxonomy): Eukaryota > Metazoa > Chordata > Aves > Galliformes > Phasianidae > Tetrao > Tetrao urogallus. Next base: position 9,604,322 of record NC_136831.1, on the reverse strand, counting down.
AGATCTAGTGATGACAAATGCAAAATATTGCATCCAGGGAAAATGAACCCTAATCATGCATTTACATTGATAGGTCTTAATTGCACTGTTGTCACTCACATAAGAGCTCTTGTGGAGAGTTCTCAGAAGCAGCAGTCTAGCACATGTCTGGGGGCAGCAAGGCGAACCAAGCGTTAGGAATTGGTGGGAACAATTAGGAAACAAAAGTCAAATAATGATTCTATCAATCCAAATCTGTGGTGTGCCTCCATCTTGTGTGCTCAGCACAAACAGGCTGGCCTGTCAAAAGGCTGCAGATAACCTAGAGAGGGTACAGGGAAGTACGTAGCATTGTCATTTCCATACACAAAATGGTTGGGGAGGAAATGATTAGGACTCTTCATTTTGGAAAAAAGAGGGTGGAGAGATGGATGTGACAGAAGCCAGTAACATTGTGAACGGTACTGAGAAGATGAATAGGGAATGACTGTTCACTATCCCTCATTACCAAAGAGCTACAGGTAATCAAATAAGATGAAAAGAATCCAAATGACTTCTAGGATCTGATGTAGAGGACACCTGAGATTTCTTAAAGATATTAAAATTTACGAGACTTAATGAAGGCAACCAGGACAGTAAAAAAATCACCTCAGGAAGATAATTAGGAGTAGGTAGAGAGTCTACGAGTTTTGCAAGATCAGATGATAAAGAATTCTTCTTAGAGGTGGAGAATCAAGGGAGCTGTGTGAGAACTTACCTTGAGGAGACTGGAGGAAGGACCTGGGGGTAATTCATCTATAGAAATGTGGCTGCACGTGGTAACGTGGTAAGGTTGGAAAGCACTTGAGACTGTTTGTTGAGGCTTTGGCCTGCAAGTGTTGTAGTCCTGAGAAGGACTACTGTGATCCCAAATGCATCAAGAGCAGACTTTCTTTCAAGGCTTAGGGAGTGCGAGGCCAGCAGTGCGAGATGGAGAAAGGCAGCGTGGAAAGCCTGGTCTTTGTGAGCAGGATGGTGGTTCATGCTGATGAAAGAGGAGCTCAGCTGGAACAGGTTTAGGGATAGCTCTGAAATATAATAATGGGTCAAAGAAAATGGTCAGCCTCCTTCTGCTCCTGCTGGGATCGGCAGTTTTCATGGGATTCTTAGAGATTTGTCAAGGTAGGAAAACCACCAGAGGGATTTTTGCTGATTTCTTTTGGTTCTTGTTGTTGGTCAGATTATTCATAAACAGTCTGAAAAAGGTGGTGTCTAAGCAGGTTGCACAGATTGTCTAAAATACGAATGCAGTAGTGGTGAAAAGTACAAAGAACTGTAAAAATGATACCCAGTGATGGAGATGTGAAGTGCTGGGAACATAAATGCAAAGTGATGCTGAGCTGGTTATTGTCGTTCAGGAATTTGTGGTTGGAGACCTTGCACATAGCAGGGGGGTTGAGACTGGGTGATCATTGTGGTCCATTTCAACTCAGGCCATTTTGTGGTTCTGTGATTGAATTAAACAGTGGAGCTCAGAGTTCTGTGAGCGTGCGAGCTCTGTGCTCCCATGGGGGAAAGAAATAACACCCAAAACCTGAGCTGAAATTGGATGTTAGCAATTATCAGGAAAAGAACAAAACGGAAAAAAACAAAAAAGTCACGCTCTGAACTATGTAAATCCATTCCAAATAAATCCTGAGCATGAAGCTACACCTCCAGCCCCTCTGCTGTACCTGAAAGGATGAAGTGGAATAGGAAATGATGCAGGGAAAGTAACAACAAAAAGAAACCGGAGGATAAAGATTACATCATTCGGTAAAGATAAAGATTGCAAGGGCAATCAAAAGGCTTCTGTTTGAGGAATTATTGAATAGACTTAAAGCTCTTCAACCTCAAAAGCAGACAGCAGAGGGGATATCAAGGGCTTGAAATCATGAGTGGTACGGAGAAGGTGAAGCGGGCGTGATTGTTCGGTGTTTTTCCTCTGTGAGAGCAGATTTCAGCAGTTGAAAAGGTCAGGCAGCATATAAAAGGATGTACTTTTTTTTTACAGAAAGCATAGCTGAACTGTGGTTCTCTGAGCTCCAAGATGCTGCAGGTGCCAAAAGGTTGGTTGGCATCCATGACACCTTAGTAATGAAGGAAAAAGTCATCAGTGGCTATTAAGACAAAGATAGAAGCTCTGTTTCAAAATGTTCTTATTCCTCTGTTTGTGGGAGGCTGGGTAATGGTGTCAGGAGTTCTTACCTGGTGGTAAGATTTGTAGAGTCTTGTAGAGTCACCTGCTTGGGGCCGAAGGAGCTGAGTCCCACTGCGATGAACGCGTCCGGCCCAGCCAAGCAGAGCACATCCCCTGGAGGATCCTGCTGTCTGGTAGAGCATTGCGTGATATCCATGAGGGTAGAAGGAGATCTGTCCTTTGAAAAGAAGGCTTATCCATTGGGTGCTCATGAAGACTGTTTCCTGGACTGGACCTTGTGGGAAAGGATAATGCAGACCCAAGGGCGTTGGGATGAAGGCGAAATGCCACCTGCCATCCTCATGAGTTGTGTGTGATAGCTGAGGGTTGTGGCTGTTGGAGGAGAGTCTCTGAGTGAGAGGGAGTGTAATGAGGGGTGAATCTGTGACATCCAGGCAATTAAGCAATCGACAGTTGATGGGCTGCCATAGAAATCCTTATGTGGAGTCTGCTGGGAATGGGTGAGGATCAATCCACTGCGTGATGGATCTTCCCTTTATGAATTTGGAACAGATCTGGAGCGGCAGCTGGGACTCAAGTGCAGAACCAGACTTTTTCACAGAGCGGGAAGAGTTTAGCGAAGTCACTGTTGGGTATTTCCTGAGCTGGTTTTAAACTTTAGGAAATGACATGTGAGGTCAGGGACAATGTATGGATACAGTCAAATCCTTAAGTATTGCTAAAGAGACATTGTAACAATGAATTTGATTTGGGAAATTGCAGGTTGGAGGACTGGCTTCTGAGAATGTGAGATGGGCCGAAGCTGTGAAGGACTTCAGACAGCAGCAGAGCACTTTGTGTGGGGATGTCCTGCTGACTACAGCGTTTGTCTCCTACCTGGGATACTTCACCAAGAAATACCGACAAGACCTCATGGATAAAGTCTGGAAACCATATTTGCAGCAGTTAGAAGTAAGCCCTGCTTCCTCTGAAAAGCAGTTGTCACTGGGCATAACATGGCCATGAATTGTTGTCCATGGGGCGTCCTCCAAGTAAGTAGCACCCCTCTGCCTCACCGAGTTGCACTGAGGATCAAGTCATAGCCACACTTGTTTCCTCTTTGGGGAAGACATTGTGGTCTCCTTGCACCATGCGGGTGATTCCATTCCCCTATGGACAGTGGAGAAGCCGCAGAGCAGCATCCCAAACATGGAGACCAGTATCAGTTTGTGCAGGAGTCAGGGGCAGCCTAGAGAGGAGATAGTATGGCATAGAGACTGCTTGAAAGAGACAGAGCTCACTGCCAGCACTTTGGTAGGCTTGGAGAGACTCCAGATGGTACCTCATGCAAGACATGAGCTCTATTCGTGCAGGCCATGCCTCTCAGCTCCTGAGCTTCATCCACGTTTTGGTGTTCTGAGCAAATGGCCATCATGCTTCAGACTTGGTAATATTTCACAATATTTCCTGCTAGGTACTTAATACATCAATAAATTAACATGTGCTCGGTCTCCTGCAAGACTGAGCTTTTGCACATCATTACCTAACTGGATGTTACAAACCCTGGTGAAATGCCAAGAGGCTTTTATGTAAGGTCACAACTGCAGTGGTGCCCAAATCAAAAGCTGAGAAAATGAGCAAGTTCCCTAGGATGAGAGAGGAAAACAAATCATCCTGTGTTCTTTAATACTAAACCAAAAGCTTGGTTAAGAAAGGAAATGTTCCAAAAAGGGCCTGACTTGGTGCTTAGAGATTTCACATAAGTTGGCTCTATTTCCATTTGGAAATTAACGACCCTTCATGTGCAGATAACTGGCACAGATAACTTTCTACTTGTCGCACCCAGAAGCGGCCTCCCATGTCAGAGAAGTGTTTCTGGAACTGCAGATGCCATTCTGCAGCACAACAGCAGGCTGATGAGAGTGTTAATTATATTCTTCTAAGCTGTCATCTCAGAGTGCTGATACACAGCAGTGTGGTCTGATGGTGGCTGGGTGGGCTGCAGCTTTTCAGGGCTCTCAGCACTCAGCAGGCAAAAATCTCTGGGATCCATGCATAATTTACATTCATTCGCAACAGGAGTGGAAAACACTTAATATTAGATCAAAACTACCCCGTAGAATGGCAAAACACTGATAAACAAAACTTCTCAGTTTTTAATTAAGCTAAATTTGCTTGAGTTGTTTCGCTCGCTCATCTCTGTGTGTGTTAAGCCGTGCTCACTGCCTTGTGCTGACACATTTCTCCTTCCCCCAGGTGCCGATCCCTGTAACCCCATCCCTAGACCCTCTGACCATGCTGACAGATGATGCTGACATTGCAGCTTGGCAGAATGAGGGGCTGCCAGCCGATCGGATGTCCACTGAAAATGCCACCATTCTCACCAACTGCGAGCGTTGGCCCCTCCTGGTGGATCCCCAGCTGCAGGGAGTCAAATGGATCAAAGCAAAGTATGGCCAAGACCTGCGGGTGATCCGAATTGGGCAGAAGGGGTAAGCATCAGCTGTGTCACATAACAGTGCCTCTTCATGGCTACCTGCTCCTTCTGGTTGACAAGCGGTGTGTGTTTATCTGCAGCCATCTGAGCCCATTACATTGAAGGGAAACCCTCAAAAGTATTTCTTGCTTATTCATTACCAAAATGATAGAGATTCCTCATTAAATAGAGGGTCTGCTTGGTGCTTGGCCAAGTTACCATAGGAACTCCTCAGAAACAGAGATTGCAAAGAGCAGTGTGCTGGAGGCTGGGTGATGCAGAGGACTATGCCATCACCCTCAGGCTCATGTCGTGTTGTGTCCTGACTTGGTTTCACCATGAGTGAAGCTTCCTACAACTTGGAAGAAGGCAAAGGTGAATCTGGTGTGAGGGTCACCACCCCTCTGGGCTAACTCTGTTCCGTGTTGGCACCAGCTGGGACGTTCTCATCACAGCACCCCTGCCTTCTTCTGGACACATCTTCTGTGGGAAGGCTTTTTGACTCCTGGCATTTGTCTCTGGTCAAATCACCATTTCCTGCTATGTGAACTCGTACCCACTAGTGAGGACTCCCATCTGGGAAGTCAGATCCCTGCTTGGATGCTAACTCTGAGATTTTTGGCTCTTTATGCATTATTTTGCATTGGCAGTAGCTGAGAGTGACCCAAGAGCTTAGTGCTTGTTTGGGGGTATTTGGCTTTGCCTCTACTGGAGCATTGATCTGTCTCTGCTTTTATCATAGAAAATAACAAGAATTTATTAGATTTGCTCTCATGTGGGCTGAGAAGACATTTGGAAACAGCGGTATTTTTCATTAGAGCAAACTTCTGTTTCCTGGCCAACCAGGTCACTATACCTTGCAGTTACTCAAAGGGGAAAAGTAAGGATGCCAGAAAAGGCACAAATCTCCAGGAGGAACAGACCCTGTAACATTCATATGCTGCCGTTGCAGACATTTGTGCATCTCTTTTTCCCCTCCTGACCACATACACAGCTGGCAGATACCCTGAGAGGGGAGTCAGACATTGCAAAGGGGCCCAATTCCCTTGTGAGGAAAGAAGAATTCAATGGTAGTGCCACTGTCCTAAACTCATTCCTGACCCCAGGGCACAGCAAGGATGCAGCTTGCTCTTCTGATTGCTTTTATGCAAGGTTAACTGCACCAGTGGCTTCTACGGGAAAACAAACTACTTGCAAAAAGACCTCACAATCCGACCCATCTTTTCTTGGGAAAGAGGATACAGCTGTTACCTGCTTGCCTCTCTCCCTCCTGGACAGTGCCACTTACAGCATCACATGCTGTCACCATCCAACCCCTCTTCTTCTCTGCCATTTCCTGACACGTGCATGTAGTGCATCACAGCTGGAGCATCCCTCTGTCCCCAGGTGGCCTCCTTGCTGCAGTGCATTTCAGCCAGCCCCAGGCTTGCTGTACTGGGTGCTAATGCTGCCTCCACAGGTATCTGGACACAATGGAACGAGCCCTGGCTGCAGGAGAACTGGTTCTGGTTGAAAACCTGGGAGAGTCCGTGGATCCAGTTCTGGGGCCGCTACTGGGGCGAGAAACAATCAAGAAAGGAAGGTGAGCTTTGGGAAGGCTCTGTGGCCCAGGTGCTTCCATTTCTACCCTTTCCGTGGTGAGTGTGCTTTGTGTTGCTGTGCTCTCCTTTCCTGACCTCATATAGTATGCTTGTCTATGGCAGCACGAACACCTTCCCTTCAAGAGTGTTTAAATCAGGCAGTCACAGGTCATTCACTCATAGGATGAAATAAATCTGGATTTTTCATTTAGCTGGACAGCACCGTTCAAAGCTCACGTGAAAGTGAGACCTGCGATCCTCCTCTGGGTTGGGTGACCTTGGTGTCTGTAATTGGCTGTCCTGATGCTGGATGACCAAAATAGCTATGGCTGTTATGAAGAAAAGGTAACCTTGAATTTTAGCAAACACTATGCATCCTTTGTGATTACAGCTGCAGATGTATACATTAGGAATATATATGTGATTCTAATGAGGGCAGGTTCTTGGTGGCACTGCCTCAGTACCTCACACTGCAGCAGGAAACAACAGAAATCTGGCTGGACTCTGAATCTCATCTTCCTACAGTTCCATGGGGACTGTTTTTGTACTTAACCGTGGGCTTTTTGTTTTCCAGCACCTGTGTCAGTCCCAGTCCTTTGTGGCTGACCCCACAGACAGCTGCTGGTGGCTCCAGGGCAAGAAGTGGAGGCTGTGCTGGGTGCTGCCAAGAGCTGCTTGTGCTGGGTGTTCTCTCTCTTCCTTTGTTTCCCAGCCGTAAAAAAAACAGGGGTAGACAAGGAGAGACTTAGGGGACTGATGTTTGACTGGAGAGTGTATTCAAATTCCTGTGGTGACACCACTGCTTCCACTACAGCCCATCTGCGTCCCTGGAAGTATCGCTGTCCCCCCATGCATTTCCTGTTCCCCTTTTCCTCTAGTTCCTGTGGGTGTTATTAGATTTGTGTTCAGAGCACTCATGTCCTGGAGTTCAGCCTCCCAGCTCTCTGAATTTTGTACTGGATGGAATGGGAGATAGCTGAGCTCTCCCAAGTGGTGCTTCCTCCCAAGAATGGTACTGAGCTGCTCCCTGTACCCAGCCTTGCTGCTCAGTGCCACCAGAGGCAGCCTGGTTTGAGCAGCACACCAGGCAGTTGTGGCTGTAGCTAATCAAAATCTCTGTGCTGTGAGGCTTTTCCTGCATATTCCATCTTTGGGAAGAGTACAGTCTTCCATTAAAAGCATGGAGAGCTCCTGATTTCAACTGCCCATCCCAATGCTGGAAACTCCAAAATTGAGGAGGGGTGCTCTGGGGTTTTTAGCTTAAATCAGAAGTGTTTCAAGTGTGTCCATCTTAAATTATTTTGCTCTAAAAGTGATTTCTGTATGGAGATGGCAAAGTCCATTTTTGGTGGATTCCACTGGCTGATGCCACCATTTGTCCCGGAATGAATGTGCACCCATGCTCCTTTTGCTCCAATTTCAGGTACATTAAGATTGGGGACAAGGAGTGCGAATTCAACCCTGCCTTCCGTCTGATCCTGCACACGAAGCTGGCAAACCCCCACTTCCAGCCTGAGCTGCAGGCACAGTGCACCCTCATCAACTTCACCGTCACACGGGACGGCCTCGAGGAGCAGCTGCTGGCGGCGGTGGTCAGCGCGGAGCGGCCCGACCTGGAGCAGCTCAAGGTGGGCAGGATGAGATGAAAAATAATATACATATTTTCAGACAAATAGCATTTCATGTGTAAAGGCGGAGAGGCTGCTGAGCACCTCGTAAGATCAGATTTCTCTCGTAGAATCATGGAATGGTTTGAGTTGGGAGGGACCCCTAAGGGTCATCTAGTGCAGCGCCTGCACTGAGCAGGGCACCCACAGCTCCATCACAGCCCCTCCAGCCTGGCCTTGGCTGTCTGCAGGGATGTGGCGCCACCACCTCTGGGCAACCTGTGCCACTCTTTTTGTTTGAAACCGTTTCTCTTTGCCCTATCACAGCAGACCCTACAGAAGTGTCTGTACCCTTCTTTCTCACAGCCCCTTTAGACAGTGAAAGACCACTCTCAGCCCTCCCCAAAGCCTTTTCTTCTGCAGGCTGCACAGCTCCATCTCTCACGACCTTTCTCAGATGATAAGTGTTGAGGAAGAAGTGATTTTCTGCTACTTTTTGTTTTCTTGGTATTTTTGGGAGCACTTAGACAGCAATTTCAAGCCTTTTCCTCCAAAAATGTGGGTAGAAAACTATTTTTCCTACTCTTCTTCTAAATGGAAGCAGGTTCACATTATGACATTTTTCTCCATCTTTCACTCTTACTTTAGAGGTAGGATTAATCTCACTTAATTTTAGGCATTTGTGTCCCACTGTAAATGTTGTGAGGCTGATAACTAATTTTTTTCTGTTCTGATTCTTATTCACTCTTGTTTGTAAATGGCCAAAATGTTTTCTCTCTTTTTGCATTTAAATAAATATTGCTTCTGTCTCAATACATCATTTTAAAGAAAAGCCTTGTTGCTAGCGGCACACTTAGTGATATAATGGATATGTATAATGCTGAATATTTACTGAGAGTCAGAATGAATTTAGTGCACACATTCGGTCAGGCCAGGCCACTTCTGTAATCATCTTTTCTTTAATGAGATTCTAAACTATGTTATCCGTGCAGCCTTAACGATGCATTTCATTTGAAACGGGCTCATGCACTAACGAGCCAAAAGATGGCATAAAGAATGCATAATGACCACAATTAATGCGTGAGCTGTGGCTTTTTGTGGGAGCCAAACCATCCCTGCAGCCTGGGGACCATGGGCAGCTCCTGCTGCTGCTGGGCACTGTATGGGGTGACCCACAGCACAGAGAGGTCGCTGACTGCTGCACTGAGGGCAACAGCACTGCTGGTAATGGCTGCTGTCACAAGGAGAGAGACTGATTCCATGTCGTAGATCAGGTTGCCCAGGGCCTTATCCATCCTTACTTTGAAAGTCTCCAGGGATGGGGCACCCACCACATTTCTGAGCAACCTATTTCAGTGTCTCACCACCCTCACTGTAAAAGACCTTTTCCTTATATCCAACCCAAATCTCCCCTCTTTAAGTTTGAAACCATTTCCCCTTGTTCTATTACAGCAGTCCCTGCGGAAAGAGCCTGTCCCCTTCTTTCCTATAGCTCTCCTTTAGATACTGACATTCTGGTCTCAATCTCCCCAGACCCTTCTCTTCTCCAGGCTGAACAGCCCCATCTCTTTCAGCCTGCCCTTGTAGAGAAGGTGTTGCATCCCTGGGATAATTTCTGTGGCGTTTCTCTGGACATGCTCCTACAGCTCCATGTCTCTCCTGTACTGAGGACTCCACATCTGGATGCAGTGCTCCAGGTGAGGCCTCACAGTGCAGAGCAGTGCGGCAGGATCGCCTCCCTTGCCCTTCTGGCCATGTTGCTTTGGATGCAGCCAGGATAGGGTTGGTTTTCTGGGCTGCGAGGCCCAGCTATCATCCACCAGTGCCCTCAAGTTCTTTTTGGCAGGGCTACGCTCAATCCTTTCATCCCCCAGCTTGTTTTGGTAGTAGATGTTGCCTCAACCCAGGTGCAGACCTTCCATCTGGATTTGTTAAACCTCATGAGGTTCACCTGGGCCCACTGCTCAGCTTGTCTGCAGATTGGTGTGGGATGTAATTTTCTTAGTAAGAATATTTAAATATTTAAGCTTATTTCTTCCTTTCCCCTCTGTATCCTTTCTTCTACCCCCATTTCATTCGCTGACATTAAAAAGCTGTTGTCTGAGAGCTGTGGGGAGCAGTACAGGTGTGTACTTTGGGGTTTCCCAAAGGAGAGGTCCTTTCTCTACGGGTGCTCTAAGCCGTCACTGCTGTGCTCCAAGTCTTGTTCCAGATCACACAGGTTGGTAACAAGTCCTGCACCAGGCCTGTAGCCCAGGTGAGCTGCAGGAACAAAACAGTAAGTGCTTCCAGCATCACCTGCTTCCTGAACCAGCACTGTTATGTATCAGCTGTGAAATAGCAGATAATGAGCTCCACTGCAGGAAGAAGAAATGATGACCTTGCTCCTGCTGAAAACAATAGCATGAGAGATCTGCAACAGATGCAGGCTTTTGAGGGAAATACAGCATTGTGTGCCCTTCTGATGGTGCTTTTCAGACACTGCGTAGTGATTACAAGCTATTGGAGCAGAAGTCACACGCGGCCTCATTAGGAGCAGCAGGCTCGCAGGCCGCGGTCTGCAATAATAGCTTGCAAAATGTCATTTTTCAAGGCATGCTATGCTTGAATGACAGGAGCTTACAGAATTAACTGTGTTAGTTTAAGGCGTGTTTCAAGACTTGTGAAATATTCACCACCTGTGTGTAAGGCCTAAGGAGCAGGCCTTTGAGAACAGCCCTGCTGCAGGAATCACGGCACGCGTCGGTGCGCACTGCTGCATCCTCAGGTTGGCACTGACACGAAACGAGTGCGTGCGCAGCAAGTGTGTGAAATCTCAGCCCAAATATTGAAAGATGACTTTTTAATGGGAGAGTTAGCTAATCTGCTGAAAAACCTTTGGTAACGGAGCAAATACTACTCGGTTCTGTCGCTTACAGGAAGTGTGGGGATTTAAAACTGTACAACAGAGTAGTGTTTTTCATACACAGTCAAGCTAGCGGTTGGCTCCGTTTTTGTAGGGAATAGCCACCAGGCTTGTATCTTCACAGCATCCAAATCAGGTGCATGGCTGTGCCACAACGTGTTTTCTGGTCTGGTGCTTGGAATAGGTGCTCAGACAGGGGAAGTTTAACTGAGACAGGGGAGGTTTAGGTTGGATATGAGGAGGAAGTTTTCAGCCAGAGGGTGGTGAGGCACTGGAACAGGTTGCCCAAGGAGGCTGTGGATGCCCCATCCCTGCAGGCATTCAGGGCCAGGCTGGATGTGGCTCTGGGCAGCCTGGGCTGCTGGTTGGAGACCTGCACACAGCAGGGGGTTGGAACCAGATGATGTTTGTTGTCCTTTGCAACCCAGGCCATTCTATGATTCTACAGTAGGTGTTTGCAAAAGGACCACATAGTGCCATGACATGGTGCACTTCAAATCCAGGAAAGATGCTATTTCCCTGAGCAAGCACTTGGATTAGTGCAGTCACATTTCTCAGGAGGAACTCTGTTCTGGAGGAGAAGTTCAGAAAGAAGCCATGAGAGAGAAGTCTCTTTCTGCCATGAGCAGTGTCAGTTAGTGGGATCTGTGCAGAAAAGGGAAGCAGAGCAATTGGCTGGGGAGAGCCAAGGGGCATTATTTCACAGAAACAGTCAAATTCAGGTCAGTCCTTGTGACAAAATGGTTGCCACTGGTCTCTATCTGCTTGGCCACATTAGCCTTGTCTTTGCGAACCCTTTGCCATGGGAATTGTCCTGGTGTGCGCAGCTTCTAGCACTGCGGGCTGGTGGTCTGAGGGAGACCCTGGGTGCGGGGTGCAAATGGGAGCAGCAGTTGAGTGAGACTGAGTTTCCCTTCCATTTTGATCCCAAGATGAGTAGCTCACCTCTGAACCCCAGGGAGCCTGCTGATGTTCTCCCCATCTGTGTTCAATCGCTTGGTTCCCATTGCTGGTGGTACTGGTGTTGGTCTGCAGTGGGAAAGGCAGAGGTTAACAAGGACAAGTTGTATCTATTGGTACCTAGGCTTGCTCCAGAGGAACTATCCAGGCTGACATAAGCTTCACAAATACTTACTTTTAAGACAGAGATACAGGGTGTGTGTTTGAGATTGGTGGATGGCAACCCAGCCCACAGCAGGGGACTGGAATCAGATGATCCTTAAGGTTCTTTCCAACCCAAACCGTTCTCTAATTGTGATTCTTTGAGACAGAAGCTGAAAGTCTTTTCCTTTTTTATTTCCAACACTTTAATACTTTCTGAGCGGAAGGGCTGAGTTCTCCTGTTGCTTTCTGTGCTTCCTTCCCTGAATCAGTGGTATGGAGAATTCCCAGAGCTCTGTTCATATGCAGGAATCAAAGCAGGAATAATCAATGTGGACTGTGGCAACAGTCACTTAGAAGCCTGTTACCCTGTGAAGGGGGTTAATCCTGCATGTTTTGTGCCTAAGACTTTATTAATTGCTGATTTGCAGTCAGATCTCACAAAGCAACAGAATGGATTCAAAATCACCCTGAAAACGTTAGAGGACGACTTGTTGTCTCGGCTGTCGTCAGCATCTGGGAACTTCCTGGGAGACACAGCATTGGTGGAGAACTTGGAGACCACTAAACAGACAGCAGCAGAAATTGAAGAAAAGGTAAAATGACAGTGATAGCTCAGAGGAAATTGTGTGAGACGTATTCTTTAAGGATTTGTGGGTGAAACACATCTTTGCAATGCTGGGCTCTTCTTCTGCTGAGTAGTGAAGAGAAAGTGATATAAATTGAAGTGCTGTTCATTCTGGCCAGCTTCAAGCCGTTCAGTTCTTTGGAGCTTTTGTATGTTAAATGGCCTATTTAAGACCAATGGAAAATGGCAGTGGCTGATGTAAAGACGATAAAATTTACACACTGTATCAAGGCGGCTTTAAACTGCTCCAGCATAATTCTGAACGCATCACACTTCCTCAATTAAGCTGCATTTTAGTGCTGCCAGGGGACCGCAGTCTGTTGAGTTTGTGATCTCGAGTGAATCTGCAAGAGCTTGGCTATTTTGTACCCTTCCATTCCTTGGGATGTAAATCAGCTGCCAGTGCTGTCACCTACCCAGGTCACCTTGCTGGCCACACAGGGACAGTTAAGTGCATGGGCTTTGCCCTTACACCAGGTAGGCTCAAGAACTGCATGTATCACAGCATGTATTGCAGCAGGACCTCGGTCTGGCTGTCCTCAGATGCTGCCCCCCCAGCCCTCCCATCTTCACAGCCTGTGCTTGTCCTCCAGCCCACGGACATGTTACCTGCGTGCTCAGGTCAGGATCAGGCTGCCTCTCACTTCATGCCTCCACATTAAGAAATGAAATGATTTCTGCTAGCTGTCTGAGGGACATTACGTGCCTGCAGCTTCCTAGGGATGGTGTGCTTGTACTCCTCAAAGGGGATGCTGAAGGAATGCTTTGACACAGCAAGGCTGATATCACCCTACTGAATTAACTGTTCCTGAAATGTTTCTATTTCTGAACAAGTGGGGGCTGTAAAGATGATCCCTGCCAACTCTGTGGCAGTGAGGATGAATTTTAGAGATTGCACCTGGTTTTGATGAGTTTGGTACCCACGTAGAAAGCTGCTTCAGGGCAATATTATAAGTCTGCTTCTCAAATCAACCCCTACTCTGTTCTTGGTTTGGTTACAGAAAAAATAAGTCAAGATTTTCTTTCTGAGGAGTCCTCTCCATTGTATTTATGGAAAGCAGCTGTCTTCGTCTCCTCCTCTGGATTTTGCATTTCTGGATTTGTTAAGCATTTTGGGGTAGGACAACTGAAAGTTAGTTGTCTGGACGATGCTGAAGGCTCCCTGCATAGTCAGTGGAGAGATGTAGATGCTATCAAAGATGGGGTCAGGATGTGGAGAAGTGTGTTAGGTGTATTCGTGATCCATGCAGATGCATGTTTCTGCAAGAGACTCTAAAGCTGTTTTATGAAGGAATCTGAGACGTTACAGCCCATCATTGCTTCTGAAGATGTGCCACGGACCCCAGCGTGTGTGTTGGTTGTGTGCAGCAGGGAGTGCTCAGTCAGTGTCTCAGTGGGAAGGTTTGATGTGCTCTAGCAGCTCGGGTCTGTGCCTAGCAGTGTGCATTTCTCTGGGGGCTGTGCTGTGATCTGCAGGGCTGTGCCACACGTACTGATCCCATTTCTGCCATGTCCCCATGGAATTGTTTGCTGAACCTCGTGGATCAGCGCTGCGGCACTTCTGGCTGTACGTAGCGTGAGCCTACCATAATCCCCAGGAGGCTCGAGGATGTCGCTTCATGCTGCTGAAGTGGAATAAAAGAATGAACAGGACTGAGATGTTAGTGGGATGATGTATCTGCCAAAAGGATTTTCACTGTGTCCATCACGGCAGCTATGCTGACACCTGGCCAGGAAGGCAGGGAGGCATTAGGTGCTAGAGAGGAAAGGCAGCAAGTAGCTGAGAAAATTAGCAGTTCTCAGCTTGGGAGAAGCTGTCTTATGAGCAGCACTGTCTGTTCAGTCCTGTTATTAATGATTTGCACAGGATGGGGGCAATTAGCAGGAGAAACTCACTGATTATAAAAATAATTCCAGTTAGTGAAGAGCAGGAACCCTAGTGAGAACTTTGGAGGGGGAGGCTTGGGAAAACAGAGGATTGGACATGAGGATGAATGCAGTTAATGAAGGATGTGCCCGAGGACAGAGGCTGCTGGGAGAGAAGGCTCAAGCTGGGTGGGTTGAGGGCAGGTTGGCCACCACTTGACCTGGTGTCTTTGTGGCAGGAATTGCCTTCCCCCCAGCTGCAGCTTCACAGAGCTCACAGAGATGTTCTCACAGTGCCGTCGTTCTGTGTTTTCCCTCCAGGTCCAGGAGTCCAAGGTGACTGAAGCCAAGATTAATGAGGCGAGGGAGCACTACAGGCCTGCCGCCGCGCGGGCCTCTCTGCTCTACTTTGCCATGAATGACCTTCGTGCCATCCACCCCATGTACCAGTTCTCTCTGAAGGTACTGTCCCCGTGAGTCCTGTGGCAGCACTGCCGGGCAGCTGAGCCCTGACTGAGATCAGATTAGATCAGTCTTAATGAGTTTTCCTTTCTTTTGCTTGGTTTCTGTTGAGGCAAGTGAACTGACGGCTTGTAGAAAGCCACAGTCTGGCTTGGAGGTGCATTAATGGCCTTGATTACAGAACATTCCAGAAGTTTATTTGCAAAGTAGAACTTTACAAGCCATTTGTTATCTCCTCCATATTCACAGCTATCTTGGCTTGGCCGAGGAAGATGTGCAATGGATTTGAAAGAGGTCATCTTGGAAAAGAGCCAACAAAGTACTTTTTTCTGTGTATTTTATATATTTATGCATTAAGATTTAGCACAGTGTTGGGAGTCGCTTGCTTCCTCAGTCAGTCTTTTCTTTATGTTTGCATTTAGTTCTGTAGCTGTGATGTCATCGGGGTCATAATGTCTGTGCAGATATTTCATAAGTTAACGAGAATTGCTGCTGCCCTTAGCAATTATCCAAGACCTTGACGTTGAAACAGTCCCGACTTCCCAAATGACGCAGTGTTAAAACATCAAATTGCTCTGTAAACACGGCCCTGTCCCACTGAGACCTCAGTGGGGAGTATTGCTGCCCTCTGTACAACAGGCAAATTGTGGCCAATTCTACCTGTCCAAGGCAAGAAGGGTCCCCTACAAGAGCCCTTAGCCTGGAAGTCCTGATGGGATCTGAGGGCATCTGACCCCTTACAGCAGGCTGCTGGCAGGTTGGAGACAGGCAGGCTCTTGGTAACAGTTTGGACACCTTCATGGGGATGATGCTGGGAGAGAACCTGCTTGTGTCCTGTGCTCTAAAATAAATGCAGGACAGACACAGCCAAAGGGCTTGTACTCCAGTGGCCTGCCTGCTCTTCTGTCTCCTCTACACAGACTGCCCCTCCCTGCTCAGCAAAGTAATGCTCTAGAGAATATGGACATGGTGAGCTAGAAGTGGTGTCCCAGCTTTGGAGAACATTCCTTCCTGGAACTGTTTCCACTGGAACAACTGGAGAATGCTTCTAAAATGACATTTACACTGCAGTGTAATGATTGCTGTTCCTAGTGGTGGGACAGCTCACATGACTGGAATGTTGTCATGGAGGGCTGTGTGCTTTATAGGAAAGATCAGCTGGCGAGGTGGGGTGGTGGAGTTGCTCTGTATGTGAGAGAGCAGCTAGAATGTATTGAACTCCACCTGGGAGAGAGTGATGTAGCAGTGGAGAGCTTGTGGGTGAGAATCAAGGGGAGGCTGATAAGGGTGACACTGTTGTGGATGTGTGCTACAGGCCCCTGATCAGGAGGAGGAGGTTGATGAGGCTTTCCATAAGATACTGGATGTAGCGTCACGTTCCCAGGCGCTGGTGCTTATGGGGGACTTCAGTTATCCAGATGTTTGCTGGATGACCATCATGGCCAGGCACGCGCGGTCCAGACGGTTCTTGCAGTGCGTTGAGGACAACTTTCTGATGCAGGTGGTGGAGGAACCGACGCGGGGAGGGGTGTTGCTGGACCTTATTCTCACCAACAAGGATGGACTTGTTAAAAAGTAAAGGTTGGGGGCAGCTTGGGTTGTAGTGATCATGAGATGGTGGAGTTCAAGATCCTGAGTGGAAGAAGCAAAACAAAAAGTAGGATTGCTACCCTGGACTTTAGGAGAGCCAACTTCAATCTCTTCCGGGACCTACTTGGAGCTATCCCGTGGGCTAGGGTGTTAGAAGGTAAGGGGGCCTCTGAGATCTGTTCAGCATTTAAACAGCTCTTCTTCCAAGTTTGGGATCAGTGTGTCCCTGTGAGCAAGAAATGGGGAAAAGGAGGCAGGAGACCTGTGTGGATGAGCGAGGAGCTCATGCACAAGCTCAAAGGAAAGAAGAAGGTCCATGAAATGTGGAAAAAGGGTCTGAGCACTTGGGAAGAATACAGGAATGTTGTCAGGGCCTGCAGGGATGCAACGAGGAAGGCTAAAGCCCGTCTGGAATTGAATCTGGCTAAAGTGATAAAGGATAATAAAAAAGGCTTCTTCAAGTATGTTAACAGCAAAAGGAAAACGAGAGAGAATGTGGGCTCCTTACTAAGTGAGGGGGGGGGTTCTTGTAACGGGGTTGCTGAGAAGGCAGAGATACTGAATGCCTTCTTTACTTCCGTCTTCAGTGAAAAGGCTCTCCCTCAGGTTTCCCACACCCTGGAGGTTAGTGAGAGGGGCTGGGGAGTGGGAGACTGCCCTTTTGTCAGGAAAGAGGGGGTGTGTGAGCGCCTAGGCAGTACTAAGGTCCACAAGTCCATGGGACCTGATGGGGTGCATCCACGTGTGCTGAGGGAGCTGGTGGAGGTCATTGCCGAACCTCTCTCCATCATCTTTGAGAGGTCTTGGATAACAGGGGAGGTCCCTGAAGACTGGAGCATAGCCAATGTCACTCCGGTCTTCAAAAAGGGCAAGAAGGAAGACCCAGGTAATTATAGGCCTGTCAGCCTCACCTCTGTCCCTCTAAAGGTGATGGAACAGCTGTGCTGGATGCCATCTCCAGACAACTGGGAGAAAAGGAGGTGATCAGGAGTAGTCAGCATGGGTTCACCAGGGGGAGGTCGGTGCTGGGTCCGGTCTTGTTCAACATCTTCATCAATGACCTTGATGAGGGGATGGTGGCCACCCTCAGCAAGTTTGCTGATGATACAAAGTTGGAAGGGTTGTCTGACACGCCTGAAGGCCGTGCTGCCATTCAGCAAGACCTGGACAGGCTGGAGAGCTGGGCAGGAGGAAACCGGATGAGGTTCAACAAAAGCACGTGTAGAGTCTTACACCTAGGGAGGAATAATTGCATGCAGCAGTACAGGTTGGGGGATGAGCTGCTGGAGAGGAGCTCTGCGGAGAGGGACCTGAGCGTCCTGGTGGACAACAGGCTGGCCATGAGCCTGTGCGACCTGGTGTAGGGAACCTGCTTTGGCAGGGGGTTGGTCTCAGTGATCTCTAGAGGTCCCTTCCAACCCCTGCAATTCTGTGATTCTGTGATTGAGCTGTCCCATTTGCCACATGGCAGCAGAGCGTGGTGGGAAGCCAGGAGCTTTGGTAGGAGTGTGACTATGACCTTGTTTTCAGGTTTCTTGACTAGTTTTGAGATACTGGCTCCCTTATGGCAGGTGAGAGTAGGCTGAGACTCCACTTGCTGCAGTGAATGAACTAGATCTTCAGAGTGAAGTATGAATTAATCGCTCACGTCTTTGCTTCATGTTGGGGCATCACTTCATCATTTGTTTTCTGCTCCTTGTTGGGAAGGGGGGCTTCTCTCAAGCTGTTTCCTTGATCCTGGAAGCTCCTCAGGCAGGGACCCTTTTTCTGCATTCCCTTCATACTGCCCAAGGCTCTGAGTCTTGGTCTCTCTAAGGACCTGCTGCAATGGAAAGGAGTTGCTGTGATGGTGTCTATAGTTCTGGCCAGCAGAGACCGTGGTATCTCCCATATCTCCCCGTCACTCCCATATACAAGAAGGGGAGCAGGGAGGACCCGGGGAACTACAGGCCGGTGAGTCTCACCTCCGTGCCTGGGAAAATCATGGAACAGATCCTCCTGGACAACATGCTCGATCACATAAAGAATGAGCATGTGATCCGAGACAGCCAGCACGGCTTCACCAAAGGAAGGTCATGCCTAACTAATCTTGTGGCCTTCTATGATGGAGTGACGGCATTGGTGGACGAAGGGAAGGCGACCGATGTCATTTTCCTGGACCTGAGCAAGGCCTTTGACATGGTCCCCCACCACATCCTCATCTCCAAATTGGAGGGAAGTGGATTTGATGGGTGGACGACCCGATGGATAAGCAATTGGTTGAAAGGCCGCAGACAGAGGGTGATGGTCAATGGCTCTATGTCCAGGTGGAGGCCGGTAACAAGTGGTGTCCCCCAAGGGTCTGTCTTGGGACCGGTGCTCTTTAACATCTTTATCAATGACATCGATGAGGGAATTGAGTGCACCCTCAGCAAGTTTGCTGACGACACCAAGCTGAGTGGTGCGGTTGATACGGTGGAAGGAAGGGATGCCATTCAGAGGGACCTCGACAGGCTGGAAAGCTGGGCTCGGGTGAACCTAATGAGGTTCAACACGGCAAAGTGCAAGGTTTTGCATTTGGGCCGGAAGAACCCCAGGCACCCGTACAAGCTGGGAGGAGTGGTCCTTGAGAGCAGCTCGGCAGAGAAGGACCTGGGGGTCCTGATGGACGAGAGACTCAACATGAGCCAGCAGTGCGCTCTGGCAGCTCGAAAGGCAAATGGGATCCTGGGCTCCATCAGGAGAGGGGTGGTCAGCAGGGACAGGGAAGTGATTGTCCCTCTCTACTCGGCTCTTGTGAGGCCCCATCTGGAGTACTGTGTCCAGGTGTGGAGCCCTCAGTACAAGAAAGACATGGAGATTTTGGAAAGGGTCCAGAGGAGGGCGACTAAGATGATCAGGGGGCTAGAGCACCTCCCCTATGAGGACAGGCTGAGGGAGTTGGGCTTGTTCAGCCTGGAGAAGAGAAGGCTGCGGGGCGACCTCATTGCAGCCTATCAATACCTGAAGGGAACCTACACCCAGGAGGGGAGTAAACTCTTCATAAGGGCTGACAATAGCAGGACTAGGGGAAATGGATCCAAGTTGAAGGAGGGAAGATTTAGGTTGGATGTTAGGGGGAAGTTCTTTACGAGGAGAGTGGTTAGGCCCTGGAACGGGCTGCCCAGGGAGGTTGTGGATGCCCCGTCCCTGGACGTGTTCAAGGCCAGGTTGGACGGGGTCCTGGGCAACCTGATCTAAATGTGTATGTTTGGTGGCCCTGCTAGGCAGGGGGGTTGGAACTACATGATCCTTGAGGTCCCTTCCAACCCGGGTGATTCTGTGATTCTGTGATTCTGTGATTCTGTGGTATTTATTGAAGAGTTCCATTTTTATTGTTTTAATAAATGGAACACTGTTTTTTTTGTTATGGGAAAGGCATTTTGGGGAATGGAGGGTTAAATGAGATGGCATTGTCATCTAGTACTTCTTCCAAATGGTTTCTTACATTGCCAACTGACCTGGAAAAAGTAATTGAGAAGAGAATACAATATTTTGAGCCAATCCGCAAAGAAGCTTTTCTTTTTGTTATCTACAATCCATATGCTGCAATAATTTTACCAGGGAAATGTACAGATATCTTTCATGCAAGGGTGCCCTTTGAAAGATTCATTCCCTACACATACGTAGTAGATATGTGAGTATCTGAAGTTTCACCTTAAATCTCCCTCATCTGTGTTTTGTTTGTTTTATGTTTTCCAGTTCACATTAGTATTGAGTATAAATACATGGCAAATTATTTACTGAAATGTTTTTATCTAATAAATTTGGACGACAGATCATAAAACATTGAGGAAAGATGTGCAGAGATGATTTTAAAATACTTGCCATACAACTAAAAGCCCATTATAAATTAGAGCACACAAGATTTATATACGATTCTGCTGCGTTTTTTAACTCTATTTAAAGAAATGTAAGCAGAAAAATCCATTCTGCAGTTATTCAGTAATGCAGTAGGTATCAGTGTTACTTTAATTTGTTGAGGCATCATTCTCCCTTTGTCGAGCCCTAAAAATAATGCTGTCAACACAGCCATGCCTTGTCTGGTTGGTGCTATTAATTTGTACCGGCCTGGTTAATTCCTGTTAGCTTGGTCTCAGTGTATTGGGCTTTTGCATTGCTAATGAGGACACAGGCCTTTTCCTTTCTCCAGTTGCATCTGATCATTTGCTAATGGGTTTCTTCAATCTGTTCCGAAAGTTTTTAAGTCTTTTTTAATTTAGATCAGAATGTTTCTACAAGAGTCCTTGGTGTCTTATATAACAGCATCCTTCTTCACAGTGCACCCGTGCCCAGGGGATTTTAGTGCTCGGCTGATCCCACTTCTCCATGCTGAAGCCCTGCCTGCCCTCCTTATCCAGTCCTGAGCTGGAGCATGACAATAGCGCACTCCTTGGACTGTTCTGTATTTAAGGGAATTGCTGGTTTTAAGTTGAAGCATTTGTGAAACAACAGGTTCCTCTGGGAACACCGACGCCTTTGGCTCAGTGTTTTGGAGAAGTGAGCTGTGTAATCTTGGTGAGAGAACGTAGTCTGAGAAATGTTTCTTCTACCCGTTGCGTCTTAATTCAGCCAGCACATCTTGCTGAAGCCCAAACGAGCACAGTGTCACAGGTATGCCATGAGAAAGCAGCCAGAGGCAGATGCAGAGCCCAGTCTGTAGGTGTCCCCTGCATCCTGCTGCTGCCGGGCCGCACTGCTGGGCACTGGGATTGCTTTGGTCGTGGCTGCAGGGCTCAGTGTCTGAGCTGGCTTCGCTCGTCGCAGCACTTCAGGTGATGCACTGGTGCGTGAAAAGAGCATTTAGAAACAGTTCTTGTCTCCTCACCTAGGCATTCAGCATTGTGTTCCAGAAAGCCATTGAGAGGGCACCTCCTGATGAGAGCCTCCAGGTGCGAGTGCTGAACCTCATAGACAGCATCACCTTCTCTGTGTTCCAGTACACGACCCGAGGGCTGTTTGAGTGTGATAAGCTGACCTACACTGCACAGGTTACCTTCCAGGTAAGCACCACCAGGGCGTGCAATCCGTACAAGGCCAGGCTGGATGTGGCTCTGGGCAGCCTGGTCTGGTGGCTGGCGACCCTGCACACACAGCAGGGGGTTGAAAACAGATGATCACTGTGGTCCTTTTCAACACAGGCCATTCTATGATTCTATGATGATTGTACTGGCAAAGATATTGGCATACAGAGAAAAGCCAAGCTGGCACGGCTATGCCTTCAGTATCAGAGCAGCAAATGCAAGGGCTGGGGAACTGATTTTCTTTTCTTCATCTCTTGCTGATAGCAGTCACAGATGCTGTGTTTGATTTGTGTTACACCAAGGAATGGCTGTTTGAGGGAGAGATGCCTGCTTGCAGGACCTGCAGAAGGGAAGCAGGTCTTCAAGGCTGAATGGTTGTATACAGAAAGAAGGCATGCTACATAGCTGCTGTTGCTCTGTCTTGTATTCTGCTATAATTTTTTATGCTACCATGTGAGCAAGGAGATGTTTCTGTATCTCTGTACCGAAATCAGATGCAGTCAATAATTGTGCTTGGCATTATGTTACAAAGTGGTTGTGCAGTGAACGGCTACGTAAGTGCCCTGCAATGTGGAATGCAGGCGAGAACCAAATTCGAGCAGCCTAAACAGTGTGAAGGTCTAGTTAGCCTTAATCCAGTGATTGCCATGACTTTTTTATTTTAATTCTACGTAGCAAAATATGAAGTGTGAAAGGAAAAGCAAATATACATCTGTGTAAATAACCTCTAACAATTTATTTAGTTAATGTCCATGTGTAAAAGTCAACACAAATTTTGCAGTCAGGCAATTGTGACCCAAAAGAGATTTACATTTTCATATAATGTATTTGTCTGAATAAACAATTTACCTTGCACACATTGTACTTGCAACTATATCATAGAGTCATAGGATTGTTTGAGTTGGAAGGGACCTTTAAAGGTAATCTAGTCCAACTCCCCTGCATTGAACGGGAAAGATAGTTAAGGCATCACTTCAAGGCATCAGGAAAACCAGCATCCACTGTTTCAGTGGGTGGAGGGAATTAGATGATGAGTTGCAGGACTCTCCCATGTAAAGAATCAGTTGGCTCTTGAACTGAGTAGCTCATTACTGTCATTGGTGGAGGAGATGCCAGACATGCTTCAGAAGCCATTGCCCAGTAGGCAGCAATGAGATACAGTCTAGGATCTGTAACAAGGAAACGAGAAGCTCACCATGCCAGCACTGCTCTTTTTCCTTCCAGAAATTGTGTTCAGAATGTTCAGACTTTGTCTTAGAGATACGGGCAGTCTGGCAGCACTCAGTGCAGCGGTTCCAGCTGGGCTCCTGAGCCTCCAGAGCTTTCCAGAATGGCCCCAGGCATTGCTCTGGTGGTCTTGCTCCATGTGTTCCCCAAAGCCATCACTGGTGGTGAACACACTGATGGCAGCAGAATGGCCATGTGCTCTCCAGCACACCACTGCTGGCGACCTAAAGGACATTCGTTCTCCCAGTGCATGTGCTGTGAGGCTTTTTTCACTCTCAGTACGTCTCCAATTACTTTCAATAGAAGAAAATGGTGAGAGGTGGACAAGACCTTGGTGGTGTGCCCTAGGGGTGCACGCTCGAGTTCCTTGCAAGAAAGTTGTTTGTTCTTTAGCTGCAGGTATCAAGCACAGGGACTGCAGCACATCCTCCTGCCTGCATCTCCACCAGCACTGTGAATATAAACCACAACTTTTCCCACAGTTTTTCCAAATTTTGACTGTTTTATGTTATGTCTCCATACTTGTTCTGGGTCCTCTCTTGGGGAGACACAGAGCACCTGCAGGGTATGTTTCAGCCCTCCAGCACTGGACACTGTGTGTTTTTTATCTGCACACTTGACAGCTACATACATTGAATGATTAATCTGATAAAGTGTTTGCTGCTCTGTATCCTGACTGCTCAAGGATATCTTGCTTGCTTGAAATTACAGATACTTCTGATGAGTAAAGAAATCAATGCAGTAGAACTGGATTTCCTTCTCAGATACCCAGCACAGCCCAGAGTCACAAGCCCTGTGGAGTTCCTGTCTAATCACTCCTGGGGAGGAATCAAGGTACGTATTTTCACCTGAAATGTGTGGAATCAGCATCTCTTATCTCCTCTGAGGGCCTTTCAGCATCTGTCAGGCCAGTCCTTATAGCACTGGTTGAAAAAGTTCTGACCATACATAAACAGCACAAAAACACACAGAGTTGGAGAGCTCTGCTGATACGAGATGAGCTTTGAGGGCTCTGTGTGACTTTACTCCTGATTACCTCTGTGTCTCTGAGAAGGCTTTTCTTCCCTCTGAGGTTTAGGCTTTTCCTTCTGTAAGGAATAAGAATGTCTCATGTACCCAGATTGCAAAGATCCTCACACCTGTGTTTGGGAGGAGGTGAGACTTTAAGGCAGATATGACCATCTGCAGACATGTGCTGGGGGCACAGTTGTGCCAGGTGAGCAAAGAAAAGCACAAAAAAACATGCTGTCATGGCAGTGAGGTTGTCTAACAGCTGCCGTGTGTTTTGGGATGAGAGCTGAGGGAGAGCATCCTAGAGAGATGTGTGTTATCCCACGTTTGCACCCACTTGTCAGCAGGTGGAAGTTATGCTGGATTTCAACCTGATTCAGGATAAGTTTGTGCAAAATGTGTCTGCTCAGAGGAGGACCTCCCATCCCTGCCTTCTCACTGGCAGTGAGGATGGGCCCTGTGCCCTGTTCTGCACACACAGGTGACCGAGCTCATCTTCAAAATGTCACAGTCACATTTGCAGCCATAAAACAAACCTGTCACTTCTTACTAAACCAGCTCTTTTTCTTCTCTCTCTCCAAGACCTAATTCCAGTATGGAGGAATTATGTGCACCCTTTCTCTGTCCCTTGTCGTGTTCCATGTATGGATATATTGGGTGAGCGCTGCATTTCAGTTCCTCTTAAGTCCTTCCGAGTTGAAATACTTTACTGATTGGGAAGGTTTGGTGCTGCATTGCTTCTTTCTGCTTCAGTGCTGTGAGCTTCCTCTGGGAGCTGAACTGGCTGCCATCACAAGTTGCTGGGGTGTCAGGCTCTGATTCTCCTTTTGAAGATCTTTTAGTGCATCTGTGGAAGCATTACGCTTTTGCAGTGCTCAGGGATGCATTTGCTAGTCCTCCTGCAGTTGGTGCACTCTCCAGACAGACACCTTCTCAGTTTGCAGTGAGTTTTTCTGCTCTATGGGATGATCCTTTTAGTGCCAGCCAGTTCCCTTTCACATGTGGGTGGAACGGCTTTTTCTGGACCCCTGTGCTCCATCCTGTTGGTTTCAGCTGCCTCACTGCTATCATGGAGTTGATACAACTGCCAGCTCAGGCTCATAAACACCAGAAAGAGCATCCACACCCCATCACTCACTCTTCAGAACTTATTCTATCACATGATACACAGCACGGGTGTGCTTCATCTGGTTCCCAGGTGGGCTCTTCCCACTGAGCTTCCTCTCCCATTCTGAGTCTCCTGGTGCTTATGGTTGGGACACAACCACGTGATGCCGTGCAGATGCTGCTCTGCACACCACTCTTTTGCAGAGCTGGGGGATGATGGGATGTAAATATGTCTGTGAGGGCTCCAAGATGCAAAGTCTGCATCCTCGCTGTGGGACCTCTGTCTGCATGAGCTGCACATCTTGAGGACCTGAAGTCACTGGTCAGTAATCTGCCCTAATGTACTTCAGCATTTCCAGATAACGAATGCTTTATTACTGAATATGCTTCAGATCGTCTTTTGTGGTGTGATTGTTTGCTGTATTGATGCTACTATAAATAATACAACGGGTGTCAATTTTATTAGTGTTTATGTCCTATTAATGTGTGTTGGCTTATTAGCCTTGGAGTTTTTGGCAACTCTGGTTACTTGAGGCGTAATTTTAGTACGATTGCATTTTGTCACAGACTGCTATAATTAGGTTAATTAGTCATGGCTTCTGTAGAGCTTATGAGCAGGCTAAAATCTCCTTTTCTTTTATCGGGAAGATTAAGTGCTGTAATGAATTGTTTCTTCAACAAAGCTGGAGCAAAGCACCTTTCAGATTGGCATTTCAAATCTGAAGTGGAATGAAGCATTCCATATGAATTTTCAGAGGAGCACTGAAAATGCGCTGCATTTGACAGAGGTTTTAGGCCACAAGAAATCAATATTGGTATTAACCTCCCAGTCCATACCTCCCATTTTGGGCACGTTAACTTCAGAGCAAACCTCATCAGGTGATGAGGACTGCGGGCACACAAACAGCCTTGAAGGACATGGCTGATTACTTCTCACTTTGTGTGGCTGATACCTACAGGCTGGGAGTGCTGTGCAGTTGTGCAGCTGTCTCAGCTCCTGGTACTGGCACATCTGATGCACATCTTTGATTTCATCTTCCAACTTCTTTTCAGTTCAGCAGAAAATTTCCCAGAGCTGTTTGTTGTAACCCTTGTGCCAGGGAGGCTCAGTGTTTACTGCTGAATGAAGAAACCCGTGTGCCTGTCGAGAAGGGCACAGTTTGTGGAGAAAGGTGTTTTCTGTTATTAGATCTGATGATATACTTGAAAAAATAGGCAGGTTGCAGGCTTCCTAGTGCCTCTTTAAGCCTGGAATGGGAGCTGAATTCAAACCAAGTGCAGGCTGAGAAAAAAATTCTCTGAGCTCAACTTGATTCTGTCCATCAATCAGCCTGTATGGGAGAAGGTAACTCCTGCCAGCCCCTTTTGAGGCACATTCATTAGCTTTGGAGCGAGGGGAGAGCTTAGCAGAGGACGCAGTTGTTAGCTTCAGCACAGATACTGCCTATGGGACGTGGCAGGGGTAGTTAAGGGCAGAACAGGGAGAAAATTACACTGTTTAATCATTTCAGTACCTTCTGCTGGGTCCCTGGCCCCAGTGTTCAGTAGTGCTGGTCATTTCAGATGTAAGGCTTGTGCACTGCGGGTATTTAATAGTGATCTCTTGAGAAGTCAGAAGTATTCCTATACTCCAGATGAGGTTTTGTCTTTTTTCAATTCCCTTTGTTACAACTTGTTGTGCTTCCATCAACTGCTGTGCCCCCAGTTCTGAACTTGAGGGTTGTTATTTCTGTTGGTGCTTCTGATTTCTTCAGTACATGCAGGCTTGTCTGTACTGTCTGTGTGTGTGACTGTTGGTCACCTTTGCCAATAAATGTACGGCCACACCTTGGACCGAAAGGTGCAACAGTGCTATTGCTTGAGCTGCACGGGACGACAGGCCACAAGCACATACAAGAGGCCACTTTAATATTTCTACTGCAAGATGGAACTTAGAAGTAGAAGTGGTCCTTTGTAGCTTTGTCCTCATTTCTTCTCCCTTCCTTTACTTGAAGATCCATAAGATCACAGAAACTGAGTTTGGAAAGGACCTCTGGAGACCTTATTGTGATCTTCCAATACTTAAAATGAGCTTATAATCAGGAGGGAGATGGACTTTTTACACGTTCTCTTAGTGATAGGACAACAAGGAATAGTTTTAAATAAAAGAGGAGAGATTTAGGTTAGATGTTAGGGGGAAACTTTTCACTCAGAGGATGGTGAGGCCCTGACACAGGCTGCCCAGAGAAGTTGTTCGTGCTCCATCCCTGGAGGTGTTCCAGGCTGGGATGAACAGGACCTTGGCAACCTGATCTAGGGACTGATTTATTGGTTGGCCACCCTGCCCACGGCAGGAAGTTGAATCTAGATGGTCTTTAATGTCCCTTCTAGCCCAAATGTAGTATGATCTTATGAGGTTACCTGGTCCAACTCCTGCTCCAGCAGAGGCACCCAAGGTAGGGTGCCCATGGATGTGTCCAGGCAGCTTTTGGAAATCTTCAAGGAGGAGACCATACAGTCACTCTGGGCAACCTGAAGATAAAGGTGTGACCTGTGAAGATTATCTGAAGTGATGCCCCGAGGTCCCTTCAGCCCAATCTACCACCCAGTCTGTGTGTTATTCTGCTCTGCAGTTGTCTGGAGGGCTGGGACAGTCAGACAGGTCATGCCATGGTTCTGGTTCATGGTTCATTTGCTCTGAGCATGGATGTACAAATGGCATTATTGAATTCTGCGTGTCTCCGTGGTCCTTTCTTTCATGGCTGTCTTAGTGTTAACCAGCCCTTTTCAGATGATTGGGGTGGGTCTCAGGCTACAGAGGCTAACTCAAGGTTGGTGAATGGATTTCCCTGTGCCCCGCAGTGTTCTCTGCTGCAAAATTCTCCCATGCTCCCACTCCCTTCGTGCCATTCCCTTCCTGGGGAGCCACATCCACATCACCCCGTAGCCTTGTTTTCCTGCAGAACCGTGGTCACAGATTAACCCTGTGTGCATCTGGCTTCCAACCTCAGCAGCCCATTCCCTCAGGCAGCTCTGGATCTCCGTTGTACAGGCGCACGCTTCCCAAGTCTGATTGCCTTTGTGATATTTTCTGCAGCGCCTCTTCATTGCCAAACGCAGATGTGTCCCGTAGGATAAGTGAAGCTAGTTAATATACAACAAGGATACACCTGGCCAACTCGGATTACTTCTTCATCCCAATCATTTCCCTCATCTTTTTCTGAAGAGGAAGAATTTTCATTATGTAGATATGAAAACGCTACTGAAAAGGTATTGTTTAATAAATGTGATGTTGAATAATGAGCTCTAAATACTGCATTCGGCTTTCAAGGAGGAGAACAGCAGCAGACAAAGCAGTATATTAACTCCATGTTGATAATTTTGCGGAGTGCAGGTGATGAGACTGTGCGTGTGGTTTACGAGATAAAATACAAAATCATATATTTTATATTTAAGAAAACTGGATTTTCTTGACAAAATAACAGAAAACTCTTCCAACTTTTCCTTTATGTATTTCTAGGACACTGAGATTTTTCATTCTTGTCAAAGATTCATTGTGATACAATCTGCTGCATATATTGTGGTCTTTGCACATAAGCAAGGTCCTTTGATCAGGCTGGTCAGATATAAAAGACTTGCGGCTCACAGCTTCCTACGTACGTTTATTATTATTATTATTATTATTATGCCAGAGAATCAGTCTTAATTAAATCTCTTCCATTAACTCAGTTCTTAAGATGTACAGCCTTTCAGAGCATCTTTGATAGGAAGCATTGATTATGACACTCCGCTGTGCGTTTATCTGCTCTCATCTGGAAGTTTCCTAAGGACATTAATCTGTCCTCACCAGCCCTCAAGTTTTGGAGAAGTCTCACAGAAATAACACTTGAAATCATTCTACCTTTCCTTTCCTTTATTTTTTTAACCTGGTGGCTAATAATCTAATGTTTATCTGAGATGCAGCAGAGATTGGGATCGCATCAAATATTTAAAGGCGTGCTTTGTCAGTTTGATTGCAGATTGGAAATTGGGTTTTTCTGGATGTATCTTGGGCAGTGTCCTTCACGTTCAGTGTTCCCTGCTGTGCCACAGAGCCTACTGTTAGTTGGTTATTTTGAATGTAAAGTTCTTTCTCCCTTAAATGGAAGATATAGCTTTTTTCGATCAAACGTCCAGTATTTCTTTTCTTAGTCATTATGGGTCTTTTGGAGTCGTGTCGCTGTGCTTGAAAGATAGAATCAAAGATCAGTTGCAGTGCACTCAGGAGCAGGTGCACTTGGGCCCTAGAGTGACTGTGGAGAGACCTGATGGCTGAGCCCTGCGACAAGGGAGTGCAAGCAGCCATCCCAGGATGGACACCCAGTACTGCAGCAGGGTGCGTTTGGAGATGGCTGGAGTTTGGCTCCTCTTTATAAGCTCCTCCACATCTGCTGTAAAGGACCTGCTGGAGCTCCTTGTTTCTGTGGCGTGGTGGAGTTGAGAAGTGTTTGCTGTGCTTGGCAGTGTTGGGTGGCAGTGAAGAGTGCAGACGAGGCGTCCAGTGAAGCTGTGATGTCTCTGGAAGCCCTGCTGGCAGCGCCGCCGCTCTACCTGCATTGAAGCCCATGAAATTGCCTTTTGTGAAGGCACTTGTGATCTGTGGATTATCCCCACCGAGTGCACCAGAACGCTCCAGTGACCCACAGTACTGCCAGTTCCTGTCCTCCGGTGGATACAGTCTGACAGGACCGTGGGGACACACTCAGAATTGGCCATTTCTCTGCTGGAGTCTGATTTGATCTTTGAGTATTGCAGATGGATGTGTGGCTTCTGGAGACAGGAGAGAAGTGTCGTGGAGATATGGCTGCAAGGAGAAATTGAGGAGAAGCGGAGAGGTGGTCTGAGAGCCTAGAGGCTGAGAGGACAGTCTTCAAAAAGGCTCCTCTGAAGGGAAAAAGCCATCAGTTGTTGAAATCAATAGAAGACAACAAAAACTGTCAGAGAGCTGCAGGAAAGACTCACACCAGACATCTGGGCAGTCTGTGATGGAGGACAGGAAAGGACTCGCAGCATAAGCAGTTGGTGGCTTCCATTGCTGAAGTAGTTGTGCTGGGTCAGGTCAAGGGCCCCAAGGAGCTCTGCATCCTCATCTGCTTCTGGGGTTGGCTGCAGTGACGTGAGCTCATCAGTCAGCTTTTATTGAAAGAAATGAGGAAGATTAGAAAAACATTTTTGTGCTGAGGGGTGATTGAAGTTTGTCAAAACCATCATGTCTTTATTTTTACCTTCAATAGAGGTGTCCTCACGAGTTGAATAATTCAGGCAGTGCAGCTAAGGAGAAAATAACACCTTCAGTGAATGAATAATACAAACCAAAACCTAGTGGGAGAAAGATGGCAAATAATCCATCATTTCCTACATGAATCCTCCTAGTTAACAGTAGTATTCAAATGGAACAATTCATCTGCCTATGTGTCCCCTTCCTGAATGACCCAATCTATCACTGTGAGCCGGATGCAGGTTTGGCTTTGCCATTCCCCAGGAGCTTTCTCCAGCTATGAGGGTGCTAGTTTCCTTGGGAGATGTGGCCCACCCAAATAATATTTACAATAAACAGGCATGGGCAGAGCTTACCAAGTGGGTGGGCAGTGTGAGAACACCTTTAGAAGGTGTTTGGAAAACGTCTGAGGCCATTTCCAAGTGTCTGATGTTCATGCAGCCACTCTGCAAGTTCACACCCATGGACAGAGAGATTAAGGATGTTGTGCTCACTTTGCGGAGCTCATTTTGTGGCTAATAATTAGGAATTAATCATCTCACAGACTCTTAAAAATGGGGGAATATTGAATATGTCTTTCCAGTGTTCTGCAGTTGTGACTGGGAGCCATGTGATGTTTGATGCGTTCCTTCTAACCTCAATGCTCTTTAACTGTAGGGCTCATTTGTAAGGCAAGATAGATCCAGAGCTCAGACTGGAAGTATGAGTCTGTTACAAACTGAAGATTCAGAAAGTAAGGATAGCTTAAAAAAAAAAAAAAGAAAAAAAAGAATTTCCTTTTTTTAATTGTGATTTTATTGTGTCTTTTTTAGAAACCAGTCTTCTGACTGCTGGGGAACTGGGTGAGTGGTGTTGGATGCTCACTGTGGCAGCTCTGGGTTTATTTGCACTGTTTTACTTCCCACATTCTTTGTGTTAGGGTGCAGCATGGCAATGGAATCTGGTTTGGTTTCCCTTGCCTCAGAGCTCTTCTTGAGCTGGATGGCACTGGGGGAAAGGTATTTGAAATTATGGAAGTAGTTTAAAACACAAAACCGCATTTTGTTGTCCCTTAGCGACAGTGCAAGAAAAAAATTGAGATAATCTTCCTTTTTATTTAGATTCAGTAAAATGTTATGAAGCAACATCTGAACTTGGGGCCAGTTTTGACCACATGGCATCCTGAGAATAACTGCCTTCTGTGATAAGGGCGTGTGTTTTCTCTAATAAATTTACAAAAGCTCGTTGCAGCGTGTCTGGCACCAGAAGATAAATTGCATGAGGTTGCAGTGACACCAGAGCTTGGAAGTCGTTCTTTCCCCTGGGGGCTCAGCCTGTGCCCCGGGGGCAGCAAGCAGAGGAGAGCTGAGTACATCACTGCTCATCGCTGTGCCCTTCTGCCTGGGAGCTCGGGGCATTCTCACGTCCCCCTCTCGGGGCTCTTGGCAGCAATTCCCTCTTCCTTCTGGCCCCAGGTTGACTCTCCAAAGGGCTGTGTGTCAGTGTCCCCATGTAGGAACATCTGCAGCTGTTCTGCAGTGGCAGAAGGGTGTCCTTCTCCAAGATGATGGCTGATGTATGTTGCATTCCCTACAGCTGTAGGGGGAAAGAGTGCTTTGCATTGCGAGCTTGTGAGATTCACAGAACTGCTGACATTTCAGCTCCAATTTAAAGTTGGTTCTGACTTAGATGAGAAACTGTCAAAGAAAACTGAAGTGATAAAGCAAATTGTCTGTGATTCAGTGGATGAAAAATCACTCTTTGAGAAAACAATGATCCGTGCCTTGACATGTGCAAAGAGCCCTGTTTTGCTGGCAAAGTCTTACTTGGAGATAGAAACCCCAGGCCCTCCTGCTTCCAGCCATCGGGGACAGACACAGCGTGGGCTGCAAAGGCTGGAACTGCAGTCCTCCAGTCCTCTTGCTCATGTTTTATTTTGGTTAATGCTTTTTGTCTCTCTCAATTTCCATGACGACTCTGGTTGACAGGTTTGTTCTCTGCTGTGTTGACAAAAATAGCCATTGCTGTACAGGTTGGTTGTTCCAGTTCATGCCCCTGCTTCTGCTCTTGCTGCTTGGAAACTGTGCTGTATTATCACCAGTCTAAGATTCTTGAATAATATCACAGAGGAAGTATTGAAGGGTAATTGATATTCACAGAAGGGTTACTGATTGAGATTGCTTTCACTGCTCCAGCTTTTAAATAGTAACGTGTCTTATTAACACCATCAGTCCTAATAAATGCAATTTAAATTGTTGACTAATGAAAATTTCTGTGTTAGTTCATATAATACAGACTTTATGCTTGCTATTAGAGCGCTCTTAATTCTGCAACATGTTGTTCAGGGAGAGAGAAGCCATTATCTCTGATTCTGTCTGTCAATTTGAAAGAAGAAAGCAGTTTTTCAGAGTCTCTTGGTAACATCATCAAGAGCCTTCTCGAAGCAGCGGTAGCCAAAGTTCTGAAGTTTTACTTTAATTCACTTCAAGAGTCAACAGCTTAAAAACGTTTTACACAAGCACTTGTGCTGATGAGTCTATGGAATTCAGCATTTGGCACCGTATTGTGTTCAGCCAGGAGAGGTGCATCAGATGTATTTACTGCTGCAAGAACAAGGCAGTAAATACAGGGCAGGCTGTGTTGCTGCAGGTTTCAGTCTCTCGTGTTCTGCACAGTGCTTTCAGTTGCGATGTGGTGCTGATGCTAGAGCTGTGGCTTCTGTCTCTGAGATTTCTCCACATCAGTGCTAATCCACACATGGCAGCAGCATCTGTTGGGTCCCTGCCTCGCTCACGCTTTTCACACAGTTCTTGGCATGCCTTGGGCATGGAGGTGAGCCAGCCCAGCCTGTGGCTGCTGAGTGGTATTGCAAATGATCCATTCTCTTCTTTGTAGAGCTGTTAATGAAATCGTGACTTGGGACAAGGCTTGATTCATTGCAGGAGCATGTATAAAACCATCTCTGTGTTCCTGTAGCTCTGGCTGTGGTCTTGGAGCACTTGCCCTGTGAGGAAAAGTGTAGGTTGGACTGACCACCTCCTGACGGTTTCTCCAACCATTTTTCTGTGATGCTACAAGTGTTGTGTTCAGCAAACATCCTGTGTCAGCGGCACCCACCGCCAACAGCTTTGTGACCTCTTTCTTTCCATCATCTGCTGGTGTTCTCACTGCTGGAAACATGAACTCATTCATTATAAGGAGCCCTTTTGCTGGAGCATGGCTTCTGAATAAATTCAGTCAGTTAGAAAGACCAAGGTTCTTCATGGGAAGCCTTGAAGTGAAAGGGAAAGTGCAGCTTTCCTTCCATCAGCACAGTCTGGCCTCCGGTGCCTTCCACCTCATTTGCAACAGCCCTGTGCCCACAGCAATCTCAGCAGCTGTCAGGACATCTACATGACTTTCAAAGCCCTTTGGTAAGCGTGTATTTTTTCAGCTGATCTCAACAAGGTGTGACACCAACATTTTTCAAGGCGCTTTCTTGGTGCTTTCTTTTTGTGGGGGAGCTATATGGGATGTGAGCTGGAACATTAATGGTGCAAAACACCTTTGCCCATCAACAAGCTTCTGCTCTGCTGCGAGCGTGTCCTTGTTCCTACAGAAAATGGCTCATTCGCTGTCTTATACTCCACTTGTCTCTTCATGTTCAACTGCTCACAGCTTCAGATTATGCAAAATGTCCTCAAGATGTTTGTTTCAGTGAGAATTTCACTTGAAATCCACAGGAACTTTACAAGCTGCGCAATACATTTTGCTACCACTTGTATTTTCTGTGTACTGTTCATAGTTGCCGTGGCAGGAACATTAAAAAAATAGATGCATTTTCATTGAAATTACCAATGATTCCCTCCACTGCCCATCTGTACATCACTTTGGGACGTTCCACAGCTACCTGTTCTGCTACAGGCTTGTAACACCAATGAGTGAATCCTTGTTAGTATTTGGCAAGTGAAACACTGTGAATTACACTGTCACAGCAGTCTGTACATGTTTATATAGAACATGCAAGTACCAAGGCAGCAGGTACCCAAGCAGGTACCCAACTGCTTGGGGTTGCAGTGCATGTGCAGAGATTTATGGTCACCTTGAGTGGATGGTGGAGTCTCAGTGCTGTGGTTTCTCACTGTGTGAGTGCCCAAAGCCCAAAAGCAGAATTTACCATCAGTTATGATTTTGGCTGCACAGTTTTCTTTGTTGGAGCAGCAAGGTGGCATTGCAGACCTGCAGCTCACAGGATTGTCAGAGGTGAGTGTGCTGTCCTGCCAGAGGTGAGCTCAACATTTCCAGTACCCATCCAAATCACTCGTTTCTGGAATAGCTCATAGTAGCGAGTGCCTGCTACCCAAGTTGGTTGGGATCCAGGTTCGAAACAAGGAGTGCAGATTTCCTCTCACTTTGGGCTATGGAAAGCTGCATTGCAGATGATGCCAAATTTTCCTCTGTTGTCACTTCCAAACTCCCATATCGCAGTGACTGTGCTGTAAAGGGGATGTGGATGCAGCCATGGCTTCACTGGATGGGGAAGGTCCTTGCAGTAATGTGAGATGGCAGATCTGACATTGTTGGGGCAGCCAGTTCAGAAAATGCAGGTGGCAAAAAACCTCAGAGTGGGTACATTCCACAGGTATGAAACTGCTCCTCTCACCCTGAAGCGGTCCTGTAAATGTCCCGGGCTGGTTGGTACCTGTTGATGTGACAGTGTGCTGACAACAGAGGTGGGAAAAGGAAAACAGACAAGATCTGATCCTGGTGAGGTTCTGCCTGTGGCTCACAGGTTCCAGCTATGACCTTTCCAATGGAGCAAAACATGAGCAGACAGTAAAATTAGAAAAACAGCTCAAGTGCACATAGGATTGTTCTTCTGTTGCAACAGGACTAAAGGTAATGGCTTTAAGTTGTGCCAGGGGAGGTTCAGGTTGAATATTAGGAAAAACTTATTCTTACAAAGAGTAGTAATGCATTGGCACAGCCCAGGGAGGTGGTAGAGTCACTGTCCCTGGAGGTTTTCAAGGAACGTGGAGATGTGGCACAGAGGGATGTGTGCATGGTGGGGGTGGGCCAGTGGTTGGACTACATGATCTTAGACATCTTTCCAACCTTGATGATTCTATGGTTCTGAAGACCTTCCTTGAATTTTCCAGGCTCTCTCATCCATGGAGGAGTTCAGAAACCTGGATCGGGATATTGAGGGCTCGGCAAAACGGTGGAAGAAGTTTGTTGAATCTGAGTGTCCTGAAAAGGAGAAGTTCCCCCAGGAATGGAAGAACAAGTCAGCTCTGCAGCGCCTGTGCATCATGAGGGCCGTCCGGCCCGACCGCATGAGCTACGCCGTCCGGTGAGGGCACTTCTCCCTGTCTCAGTCCATTCTCTTGCTTACCAGGCGACACGGCGTCTGTGTTTTCTAGGGAACAGGAGTAATTCAGAAATATGTTTGGTTTCATTTATGATAGAGTATAAGTTTTACAGAATGGTTTTCTGTAATGGGGTCATTGCTGAATGAGTTATCTCTGTCAACACCTCTCATTCAGTTGGAATTTCTTGCCTAAGGAAATCGAACCCCAGCATGGCCAGTGGTGATGGAAGCAGTACTACCAGCACGAGGTGGGGAGCAGACATACCAAGTCAGAAACAGGCACTGTCATAGAGGTCTTACATATTCACCGGAGTCTTTCTGTAATCAAAACAGCTTCTAGAATTCATTAAGGTCAATATTGTTTACTAGACTGCTTATGGCCATTGTTCCTTAGGTGCAGGAATAAAGTACTGAAGTAAAGGGAAGTTTTATGGAGGTGCTTCGTGTGTTTTTTGTTGTTGTTGTTGTTTTTTTTTTTTTTTTAATTCAAAATTTATGTGGTACTTGTTGTGATTGTTGTAGTTGTAAATTATGTATTAAAGGTAACCAGGCAAGTCTGAACTTCATAAAGATATGCAAAGGCACCATGGCTAATATGGCTGTTCCAGGAGAAACTAAAGGTCTTTGACTCCATTAGGACTTGTTTTTTCATTCCTTGTGCTGGTAGTCTATCATCTGACATTTCTGCAATGCCTCTTACTCCACTGCCTCTCAGATAGCTTAAATTGCTCCACCATCTGGCAGGTGTAATTGTCTGCCCATGAGCTACGCTTTTCTTTGTGCTTTAAGGTGCACAGAAAAACATGGGCAAGATTTTGAGTGAAGTATCACTATGGCCAATGTTACTGCATTTTATTCAATTAAATGATGAAATTTATCATTGTTATACCATTCTAAACTACCTTCTTTTTCATTAGTTGCTGTTTTGGGGCTGGACCCTTTGTATGTTCTCTCAGCTTAAAGAATTGCTCTTCTTTTTGCTGTTTAGCTTGAGTAAAACACGCTCTTGTCCTTCTGAGCTTTTAAGTGCCTGCTTCACTTAAGCAAGTTTAATTCATTCCTTTCAGTCAAAATGGTGGTACTTGTATAGCTCAAAAATAGCTGGAACATAAAGTTTCAATTCCTTTCATACTTCTCTTTTGTGAGAAGGTAAGAGAATCTGAACTCAAAAATTTGACTGAATATTTTTAGGGCTTGGGCACATCAAGCTTTTCTGTCTGCATGAGAACATTTAAATGTATTTTTTGGTGGTGTTTCTTACCTAGAGATAGGTTACAACATAAACCTTTTCAAATAGCAACTCTTTACAGTGCCTTCTCCACGACTCAGTAGATGCTTGTGACTAAAATTCTTCTTGAAATTCAACACAGTCATGAAGTAGTCCCAAACATTCTAGATAGAGCTTTTGTATCAGAGAACCATGGAATGGCTTGGGTTGGAAAAGTCCTTTCATGCTCCTGCTGTGGACTGGTTGTCACCCTCCAGATTACGTTACCCAGGTTGTTTAGGGAAACAAACCTCCCCCAAACCAAACGGATAATTCTTAGTGGTTACAATGCCAGCCAAAATGCCTTTGACTTCCTTTTTCCTCCATGAAAGTATCATACTCCTCAGACCTTTCTTCAGCCAGCAGCCTGGCTTGAAGAGGTGTTGATCCATTAGAGAAGATAGTTGGTGTTCCTAAGAGATTCACCTCTCTGAAAAACACCCACATCTGTTCATCTGTCCTTCTGTCAGTAAAACCTGGTACTCTGACAGAAAGAAAATGTCTTTGAACTGGATGCAGTAGCATCCCCAATAACAACGACACAGTTGGGCAACAGTCCCCTGGTATCCCTTTCTTCCACGCGTCTTCAAAACCATGTTGAGTCTGTTACTGTTGAAAGAGTGGAGATTCTTCCAGCAGAGCACTAAGGAGTTGCATCTCCTGCCTAAGTACTTCAGTTTTGGCAACCCTGGTTCAGCCAGAAGTGCTGATCATTGCATCTGATCAAATTAATTGACTTTTTGATAGTTTATTCTGCAACACTACTGGATGCCACAAGTTGTCTTGCAGTTTTCAACTTGCTGATCTCTTCTTGCTGTGCTAAATACCTAATTGATCATCAGTGAACTCACTGTAAGTACTGCCATGACTACAGAATCATAGAATGGTTTGGGTTGGAAGGGACTTGTAAGATCATGTAGTTCCAACCCTACTGCTGTAGGCAGGGACACCTCCCTCTAGACCGGGTTGCTCACAGCCCCATCAGCCTGGCCTCGAATGCTTCCAGGGAGGGGACATCCACAGCCTCTCTGGGCAACCTGTTCCAGTGTCTCACTACTCTCACAGATATTATTCCTAATATCTAATCTAAATCAACCCTCTTCCAGTTTAAAGCTATTTAAACCTTCCTGCCTTTCTGAAATAGGTGCTTGGCAAGTGCTTGAGTGCCTTTAAGGGGTCACGGAGGAATTCAGTAACTGAAACAAAGGTGCCCAGGGGCTTTTTAGATTCCCTAAGATATCCTGACCTAACCTCTAGCTGCTGTGTAGAAAGGTGAAAGACCCTTTGTGTCCCACACTGCACTTACCAGAATTATAAAGATGGTCTTGAAAGCTCTTTGGAGTCATCCTCCCTATGCCCATGTACAGATTTTTTGTGTATACTTTTTGTCACTTCTCATGGCAGATCCCTGGGGATCTTTGCACAAGCTGTGCCTCAGTTATGGCACATGTATGGACTCCTCACTTACGGGGGGACTGCATCGAGCATAGAAAAGCTGCAAGCCACTCAACGCGTCTGAAGAGAATGCCTTTAATGATGGCACCGTTATTCAAGTGCTCCTGCTTATCTTGTGGGCTGCCTCTATGAAGCACTGAGAGCAGCCTCCATCCCCATCGCTGAGGGCAGCCTCTGCTTTCCTGCACTGTGACTCATTTCGGAGTCCTCAGGACACGTTCATTGTACTTCTCAATCTCCAAAGCATTATTTCATGTAGAATGTTATGACCTTGTATCTCACGGATTTTCTTAGATGTTGTACACTGAACGTCTCCGTCAGCTCTTCAGCAAATCTTGACCCAAGCCAGAAAAATCTACTTTGAAGAGGCTCCAAACAAATTGGAATTTCTTCCTTTTGCAATCCCCTTAGGCATTTCTATTCCAGTTGCCTTTCACTCGTCCTTGAAGGCTCTCAGCTCTCTTAGAAAGAATTTGGCTGCCT
Source organism: Tetrao urogallus (assembly GCF_951394365.1). Classification (NCBI taxonomy): domain Eukaryota; kingdom Metazoa; phylum Chordata; class Aves; order Galliformes; family Phasianidae; genus Tetrao; species Tetrao urogallus. Next base: position 9,565,813 of record NC_136831.1, on the reverse strand, counting down.
TATTCTGGTATTATCCCCAAGTTGAAAACTGGTTGATGTTTTGTTCCCCTGGTACCGAGTTTTCAAAAGGCTGAGTCATGCATCTCTGCTAGAAAAGCAACTGCTTGTTCCTGGGCTTTGAATGTAACGCTCCTGCATTTGAATCAATGCTCACTGTACCATCTTTGTATAAAGCAGTGATTTTTGGTAAGCTCACCCCAGGGAAATTCAGCCTGGCCATTCTCCATACTCTGCTCCCTGTTCAGGCAGCTCCTGTTCGCTCCGTTCTATTTTTCCTTGTGACTCTCATGCAGAGACTCAGCAACACGCACAGGATATTCTTAGAGCTCTTCCCTTTTATCTTCCCAGAACAAAGCAATTTTCTAAATCGTCCGGACTTTTTGTGGCTTTTGGTGCTAAATCTAAAGGAATGCTGCTTCCTCTCAAACTGGATTAAAAGCATGCTGTGGTTTTTCTGTGCATTGGTTTAACTATTTCTTCTCTCCTATCTGTGTAATTACCAAACCCGTGCTTGCAGCAGCAAGGTCCCACTGCTTGTCCTTCTCACTTGGTTGTTCACCACAGATGTTTCTGTACCACAGGCCATTTCACACCTGTAGGAAGTGCCAGAAATTGCTTAGCAAGAGATAGATCCCAGAGCCTGGGCTGCAGACCCTTCCTAAAGTGATTTTATCCTCATTTATTTGAGTTTCTCATTTATTTGAATCAGCAAAAGCAAAATGAATTAGCTGATTATTTGCATGGGAAGCTTTCTTTCCTGAGCTGTAGTAGATTGGCAGAACTTTTCTCTTTTTGACAGAGATTTTGTAGAAGAGAAGCTCGGCAGTAAATACGTGGCTGGGAGACCCCTGGATTTTGCAGCTTCCTTCGAGGAATCGGGACCTGCAACCCCAATGTTTTTTATCCTGTCCCCAGGTGTTGACCCACTGAAGGATGTGGAGAAACAAGGTAAATGAATCATGGCTGATATCACAGAACTGTTTTGTATCTTCTGCATAAGTATCTTGGCGTGATGTTTTTTTTCCTCATCTGTTTGTAGATAATTGAGTAATCCAGTAAAAATAGATAATTGTGAGAGGATGTGATTTGTTTCTCATTGTTTTTTGGTCTTTTTTTTGTTTTCGTTTTCTTCCTTCAAGGCTTTTGGATGTTCATCTAAAGTTTAAATTAAACTTGTCTCTTTCTTGCAATGCTGAGATTCCCAGTGTGGTTCACACTGCAACGATTTCTGAGCCGGTTTTGTACACAACCTATGATTTACGTCATAGATATCCAGTACACTGCCAGGTAGCTAAAAATAAGCAGCAGCTCCCTGTAGCATCCTGCTGGTTAGAGCCAGAGTGTCTGGTTTTTAATCCCATCCTTCTTGAGCTGTTTTCAGTGTGGAAGCTCTGGCGATGTGCTGCCACACTCAGAGCCCAGGTGCACCTTGGAGGTTTTGCAATTTGAGAGCCCAGCGATGGCTGTGATGCAGCCCAGTGCTGCACTGTGAAGCTGCTGATGTGCAGAACTTGGCTCCAGGTCTCAGCTTCACTTCAGAAGCATTTCTGTTTTCAGCCTGAGCATCTGGAAATGGGGACAGCTTCACACCGCACTGCTGCCAAGTCAAAGTCATTGCAGGCACTTGTTTTGAGACTGTACAGCGGAGCAGCTCTGTCCCGCTGGAGCTGAGGTTGCTTTTGGGCACTGCCTCAGGGTGGGTGCACATTGCTGTTGTGCTTCTCAGGTGTCCTTTCTCCCTCTCCAGCCATGCACTACCCACATCTCCAAAACCATTGCTCATGGACAAGCAATGTTGCAATGTTGCCAGCAGTTCGGAGTGTTGTCTAAACTGAGTTTCGTATCAGACTAGCACAGTAGAACTGCAGGCCAGTTTATTGTGGGCAGATCTCCAGGCTAATGCTCAGCAGGGCTGACAGCCCCAGCAGAGAAACCAGCAGCACCGATCTGAGGCATCGTGAGGGTGTGTGGTATCTGAGCACTGCCTGCCTGAGCTGCAGGTTTTCCTCTCCATGGTGCACCTTTGGGTCATCCCAAATAATGTTCAAGTCAGTGCCAATCTAGGCAGTCATAGAATCATAAAATGACTTGGGTTGGAAGGGACCTCAAGGATCATCAAGCTCCAACTCCCTGCCACATGCAGGCTGCCACCAACCTCCACATTTAATACCAGCCCAGGCTGCCTAGGGCCCCATCCAACCTGGCCTTGAACACCTCCAGGGATGGACGGGGCATCCCCAACCTGTCTGGGCAGCTGTTCCAGCACCTCACCATTCAAGTTCTACATGAGTAGCAGTGCTGCTGGGCCACAGGGCAGTTTTGGGCTTTGAGCTCTGTTTCGTTCTCTTTCTGCCCCTGTGTCAGGTCTCACTGCTTGTGAATTGAAGGGGACTCAGTGGGGAAGGCCCTGCCTTGTGCCTGGCTTCCCACTGGAGCACACCGATGCCCCTGTCTCTCACTGTCACTTTCTGTTATGTGTGATGGAGCATTAAATTCCAGCTGTGAATTATTTGATCAGAATGGTAAGATATATTTGTGTGTAGCTGAGCACCTGTGTTAGTCAGCCAGAAGAGTTACAGCAAATAAAAATGAGAGAAATCTGGCACAATGAAACCCTTGCTTTGGTGCAGCTGCACTGCCCTTAGGCCTGCCTTGCTGGGATTTGTCCAGACTCATTATTCAGTGTTTTCCCCACCCAGTGTTCCTGTGAGGACAGCTGCCTGCCCCACTCCCTGCTCTCCCTCCTGCAGGAGGAAGCCTGGCATCACCTGGCTGGGGTGATCATGCTGCCTTCTGTGAACTTGCCTCATCCCTCCTTGGGAGGATGGGTCCTGAAGGCAGCGCTGTTCCGTGCAGAGCAGATCAGCAGCTCTCAGAGTTGGTTGGCAGCCAGACGTAGTGAGAAGGAAAACTGGAAGTTCTCAAAGATGGGCAAAACGGTGTCCCAGGGTTTTTTATCTAGTAAGGCTAAGTGGAAAGTGTGAACAACTGGAAAGGATCGGATGTTTGTTTTATGTATTGCCATCTGTTTCCAGTCTTGTACCAAGAGATCAGGCTTGCTAGACAAATCTTTTCCTTGTTTTATTCTAAAACTTGCCTGGAAGCCCTGGCCACCCATTCCCTTTCTGCTGCCTGCTCACAACCAAAAGGGCTCCTGCCCTCGCTGCTGGTTTGAGCACACGTTCACATGGCACATTTCCCCACTGAACAATATCTTGTTCAAAGTTTATTTAATCAGCAGGAAATGATTTTAATTTCCTACAGCTGTAAAATATGTTTTTGCACAAGGTTACAGGGGAATAATGTTCTTTAAACAAGAGGCACTTTACCTTTGTGTTGATTTCACTGTGTAATTAAAAGTAGTTTGGAGGAAGCCAGTGCTGTTTTCAGTGCTTTGGCAGGGAGAGAGACAAGATAACTCTTGTGAGAAGTGTGATGGCTCTTCTGTGAGGTTTTTGATGAGTCTGAACTCAGCGTGGCTACTGCTGTTCCAATTAGAAAGCATTGAACACCGCTCTTTTCTTTTTCTTTTAGGGAGAAAACTCGGTTACACATTTAACAACAGGAATTTCCACAATGTGTCCCTGGGACAAGGCCAGGAGGTGGTTGCTGAGCAAGCTCTGGACGTGGCTGCAGCAGAGGGGCACTGGGTGATCCTGCAGGTACTGCTGTCTATCTGGAAGCAGGCTGGTCGCTCTGCCAGTGTGCTGACTGAGTTAACACAGTTATCGGTTCTCTTGTCAGATGGAACAAGGCATTACCTGTGTTTTCAAATCACTGGTTTCTGCTTGTTTCTTGCTGTTATCTTTTGCTTTTTATCAGTCTTTGTCATCTTGGTTCTGTTGCTCTGTGAGCCCTCTGCAGGATGTGCAGTTGTAAGGAGAGCTGGCAAAGGAGATGGTGCTACATTTGCCTGTGCTTCTGTTTGCTCCATAAATATGTAAAGGAGCAGTGTTCTTGAGAGCTGTTAGAGTTGCTTACTTTCCACCACTCCAAACTTGCTGTGTATTTAAATGAGCAAAGAGAAGGCATGCTCCACCGTACGAAAGGCAGAGGCTATCAGTGGAGCTGATGCCTTTATGCATCCCAAAACAGGTAAATGCTTACAGCTCTCATCAAACGATGCCAAGTCTTACAAGGCGTGAGGGGAGCACTGTCTTCAAGTGCTCTCTTGAGTCACTTATTCTGTGAGTGCTTTGGTTTGCTAATATGCAGCTCTCATCTCAGTTCTTGGGAATCCCTCTGTTTTCCTCGACGTGGATTTTATAAACATTTATTATCACTGAATTGTTTGTGTAAGGATTAGGCTCAGACAATGCTTGGTGTCCTGCTCTGAGCCTACGGGCTTCATTCTGGATTTAAATGAAATGCCATTGATATTTTGATCTTCCTTCATGCTCTTGCTGCAAGCTACCTCCAAGGTAGACAATTCTGAGCTTGTCAGGAGCTTTTAATAAAGGCAGCTGTAATGCTGGCATCCGCTTTTAAGACGGTGAAAAAAATAAGCAAACTTATGAGATATCTTCCATTCAGTATTGCAGAGTGAAGTTTTTGGTTTTCTTTCCCATAATGGGGAGTAGCTGCTGCATGGGATCTGCAGTGGTACAGAGGTGGCAGGTTGCCCTGGGGCTTGTAGAGGAGTTCAGCTCATGGCTGCTGGCAGATTTTGATGCATGGCAGAAACTGAGGGGTGCCAGCAGTGGCTGTGAGGGCAGGCTGCCACACACCAGTGCTGGGTCTTGTTGGGGGCATCGGCCACCTGGGATTTTCTCTGCTGTCAGCACAAAACTGATGAAACTGTGCACATAAATGTTTTAGTTCTGTGTTGTGATTGGTTTAGAAGAAAGCAACACAGACAAGACTGATGCTGAGCAGAAGTCAGAGCCCTTTCTTCCTGTCCCTGCAGTCATTGACCTCCTGAGCAATCCAAGCAGAGCCTGTGAGCAGATGGTGCTGAGGGGTGGTTTGCATCAGGACAGGCTTGGGAACATCCAGCAGGTGCTTGAGGCTGGCTGTGCCATTCCCCTCCAGGTTCTGCTTTTGAGGTCCTGATCAGACATGTGGAAGGACAACAGAGCAAGAGAGCTTAGCTGCCCATCAGAAGGGCTGAGCTGCTCAGCTCCAGATTGTGCCCATCTCTTTCCAAGGGCTGGATCTTCATGTATAATGAGAAAGAGGTGCTACATGGCTGTCCCCTAACTTGAGCAGCTCATACTCTGTTCTTTTATGGTCAACAGAAATGCATCTGAAAGCAGTTCATTCTCTGGACAAAGTTGTTTGCAAGATTGAACGTTTTTTCAGGACTGAAATGCTGACTACTCCAGGTGCTGGTGAATCAGTATCTAAACTCATCACAGCAGGAATCAGTGAGCGACAGTCCCACAAAGGATGCTCCTGTCATTTCAGTCACAGGTGGTCATGGGGAATACTTGCAAATACTTGCCATATGGCAGTTGGTTTGACAAGATCTTTCCTGTGAGGCTTCTGGTGACAGGTGCCACGCATACTGCTTCAGGAGTGTCTGCAGTTCACTTACACAGCACCTGGAATGACACAGACAACTCAATATGCAAAAACATCCGAGCATTTTGGATCATTGCTATTACAGTAAGAGAGAAGACAGAGCAGATCTCCAGGCAATCAGGGTAAATCAAACTCACTGTTTGGAGCCTGTGTGCCATCCATCCACAGGACAGCTACGTGCAGGCTTCCCGTTTGCTTTTGAGCAGGGCAAAAGCAGCTGTTAGCTTCACTTCTGTACTTCATCATCCACTGAACAGCTCTTCAGGTGGCATGGAGTTGAGCTTCCCTTTACAACCATTGAATTTGCTGACTCGTATCAACCCATATACACGCTCCAAGACAAACACTTGATGGGATCACCTAAATGGCTTTTACACATATAGTTTGATTGGAACCAGAAGTCAAGTACTACAAGCAGTAAAGAGTCAGGCAGTTGGCTTTGTGGAAGTCAGTTGCTATGGGATATTGAAACAGTTGGGAACTCCCTACTGTACTACAGCCACAGCATTGCTATTCTTGTGCCTTGAAGGGCTGCTGACCTGGGGCCAATTCCTCCCCAGCTGTAATGACCAGCCAACATTGCCTGCTGGATGGCAGCCAGCACTGCAGGAGGCAAATTAAGAAAAGCAGCAAATGACTCTCTGGGGAACCTGAAAGTGTTTCAGCTGAAAATGGAGGTTTTCATGAGTGAATCATTTTACAGGGCAGAACAAGAGAGAGCATTTGTCCCTTCATTCTCATGGAAAGAGACATACCCATGTGTCACAGCCAAGCCAGCAGTGCTTCCTGCCCCTGCCACCAGCACAGCACTGCCTTGCAGTGTCACAGCTGATGAGAGAATGGAATCCATGGGCATCACTATTCTCTAAACAGACAGAGGGTCCAGCTGCAGAGTAGGAGCCTATCTATGGCAAACGTGAGGCTGCTGAAGAGGGAAATGTTAAGTGAGAGCCACAGAGAAGAACCTCAGTACTGGCCCAGCTGCTGCTCTTTTCTGAATCATCTGTTAGCACTGCAGAATCAAGGAAAATCTTTGTGCTCCTCTGAAATCCATTTAATATCAGGCTCAGCCTCTGAATCTCCTGGATGATGAATTTGGAGGGGTTTAAAACAGATTTTTCTGGCCGTGGTAAAGGCACAGAATTTCAGTCTCATGCTTTTCCGAGATGGATGCACCTCCATTCCATGTGGCACTGAGCTTCCCCTGTTGACTGTCACATGCAGTTTGCAGCAGTCGTAGGGCCTGGTGGGAAGCGGTCTGTCAATGAAACTACACCTGAAAAACTGAGGAAAGTCTTAGATTTTTCATATTCTTTTAGATTTTTGCACCAAGTCATGCTTTTCTCAAGACTCTTTTTTGGTGCCAGGAGAATTCTGGAGTTGCCATTTGGGCAAGTGCTGTTTGTAATTACACTATGGCAGTCAGAAGAAGATTTAGGGACAAAGTGCCCTAGCTGAGAGGCTTCCAAATTAGTGGGAGGGGGGCTTAGGGTCAGAGCAGAGCTGAGTGACCCCAGCAGGCAGCACCTGAACATTTTTGGTTCCTGGGCAGGTCACTAAAGGCTGTTACCAGCAGTTCAAATGGTCTTCATTTCCATGAGAAAGAAACTGAGACAACTACAAATAAAGTACTTTTAAAGCAGGTTTTATCGAGCATGCAGTCCAGGTGCTTTGGAGTGCTGAAAATCCATTACAAACATCAAGAAAACAATGTAGGTGTGAATAAATGCATTTGTTAGTGTCTCCTCACCAGCAACACCTTGATGTTGTTCTCAGGGTAGAAGAAATTGTCGATAGTTTCTGGATTCTCACTGATAACATTGGGAGAAATAAGGTTCTGTCATGTCACAAGGATGCGATCCTCTCACAGGACATCTCATCAGAAAGCAGGTTTCTTTTCCAGGTTTCCAAATGCTTCTTCCTTTAGCTCTGATCAAGAGGAAACCCTGTTCTGTCTTGCTTTTCAAGATAGGGGATGGAGTTGGGTACAAACATTTGGATGATGGATACCAGCTCAAGACGCTCACGGTGTGTCACATGAAGGGAATGGTGAGATCTGACCGAGGATGGAAAGCTCTTCACAGCCTGGAGGTGAACGCAAGAATTCCTCTGACAGCATCTCCCCGGGTCACTTGCTGTCATCCTCTGGTCCCTGCCTGGAATGCTTTGGCTGTGGGAGTTTGGTGAGGGCTCACTCCCAGGGTTGGAAGATTTGATGTCCTTGAGGGCTGGTTGTTGAAAACCCACGCAAATGTACTTTTCTGGAAAACAAGATTTATTAAAAGTAGGAAGAAAATCAGATCAAAGAGAATAATGTGCTCGACTCAGAGAGCTGGATAATCTATGCGTCTGAATATTAAAACACTGATAGAAGAAACTGCGAGTCCATTGCAAGCTTTTGTGATGAATCTGTCAAATCAGAGGATGCCATCTGACTAGAAAATAACGGCTTATTTAGCACATCTTCCAAAACAGAGAGGAATTATTGGAGCACACTAATTAGTCTAAACGTTATGCAGAGTTTCAGAACAAACTTTGAAGGACGAAATGAGAAACACAAGTAGAAGCATCAATTGTAGTAGGAATTTGTAAAGGTGGATGAGGTCTGTCGGGTGGTTTGCACTATGAAGATTACTGACGTTATAGAGAAGATAAATTTGGTGGCCCTCCTTGAGCCAGGGAGGTTGGACCAGATGACTCCAGAGGTCCCTTCCAACCCTGAGCTTCACTGAAATAAAGATGTGAGCTTAGTAAGGCTGCAGGTGCCACACAGGGATTCATTAGGGATGCTGTAGAAGTTGAATGTTGCTAGCAGGACTGCTAAAGAACAGCCAAGGGACTGATCTCACTTAAAACATTGCATAGGCTCAAAGAAATGACCGTGTGTTGATGGCTTTGCATTGATGCTTGATTACCAGAAGTGTAGTCCATACAGAAGAAGATTGAAATGTGATACAAGGTGACTGGAACAGGCTGTAGGACTACAGTAATTGAAATAGGGTGAAATTTAGTAGAATAGTGCAAAATCACGTGCTCAGGACTAAGAGCAAAGGGAAAAAGAACTTTGGACAGGAGAAATCCCTGCTGTGAAAGCAGCAGGTATGAACTGGGAGTGGAAGGTGAGGCCACTGTCTGAAGGTTCAGCACAGTGTCCCCATGGGTGTGGTGATAAAGCTGAACTGTTCTGGTGGGGTCTTGGTATGGATGTTGTATGTTGTATTATTTCCTCTCTTCCCTGCTGTTCTGATTCTGTAGGCAGCTAACATCACAGCACGTGCTGCTGTGACTGCATGAAAGCAGGGTGGGAAGTCCTGGCAAAGCATGCAGACCTGGGGCAAACTGCTTTGTGTGGTGAGCCTGTTGTAGGCAGCATACTTGTCAATAGCTGTGGGCACCTGCCTTGCAGGCCAGTCCTAAGGATGTATCTTCTGTTCTCTGTAGGCACAAATTGGGAAGCTCAGATAGCCAACTGAGTCTGTAAATGTTTTGACAGATGAAACCTGGGGGAAAAATATCTCCTTTCTAAGGTATCCATGAGGAAAGCCTTGCACCTTCCTAGTTGCCTTGGTAGAGGTCACATCCAGCTGCACTGAGCTCCAGCATCTTGCACACAGCAAGGAGAACAAACAGGAGAACTTACAGATCCACGTGCTGCCATAGGGCTGCCATCTGGTCCAGATCCCATAGATGTGCTGGGATGGCTCACTGAGTGCTGCCATGCATGGAGAGCAGCAGGAATGCCTGTGGATGGTTGAAGAGTCAGCTGAGAGGTTAGGAGGTCGTCTGGCAGAGCAGTCTGGGTGAGGCCATGGTGGGTTTCTGCTGAAGACTGCTGTGGAAGGTGGAAGTGGGTGAAGCCTTATTCAGACAGGTCAGGAAGCCTCGCTGGCACTGGAACCTCTCTCTTCTCATGGGGAGTTTCAGCCACCCTGTAAGTGCTGGAGGGACAATGCAGCAGGGCACTGAATTGAGGAGGTTTGTGAAGTGCATTGGTGGCAGTATCCTCAATCTGGTTGATGGAGGAGCTGAGGAGGGGAGGTTCTCTTCTGGACTCAGTGCTCAGAAACAAGGAAAAGTGATAGGAGATGTGAAGGTCAGGTCTCTGATGCATGCAATCTCGTGTACCTAGGGAGAAAATAACTTTGCACATCAGAGAGCCCTAAGTACATACAAGCATGAGCTGTGTCGGCTGGGTTTCCTTCTCTAGCCCTGCTCTGAAGCTTTTTCCCAGGGCAGAGGTCATTGCAGTCACCAAGTGATATTTCTCAACCTACTGGCAAAGAAACAATGAAATTTGTTTACATGTTTATAACTGCAGATCTGGATGAACTGATGCAGAGAAGAATTCAGACATTAGACATTCCCAATTTAATTGTAGTCTTCATCCATTAGCTAAAATGTCATTTCCCTCTCTTTGCAATCAAGTTAATGTAATTCTTGAGCATCTTTCCATTTTCATAGGTATTGCTTCACTGAGTCAGATTCATGTGAGTCAGATTCACTAAACTAAGTAACAATGAACAAAACTGTATGAGAGTCAGATGTTGGCAGAGCACTTCTTAATGCATGATAGACACAGTGGAGACTTTTTCTGTGCAGTGCATCACTAGACTTAGCTGCAAGCATGAGAGATATTGTCCTTTATGAGATGTGTTGTCCATTCTAGGCACACACAGGCATTTGACACTAAGCCTCTGCTTCAGTAAAGAAGGAACCAGTTTTCCTCCAGCCACATTATCTTTCATTTCTAGGTGTATATAAAAGGAGAATTACCCATTCTACTTTCAGTTCTGGTTCATGGGTTTTTCTCCATTCTGTTAGAGAAATGCATTGGCTATCAGACAGGTGTTTTCCTTCCCACCTCATGTCACAGAAGCCATCCACAAGTTTTTCCACTTTCAGATCCACTTACAGACCAGCAGGTAATGTAGGTATTGATCTGGGGTGGAATTAAGTTTCTGTTGGGCTTTAATGCTTATGTAGATACTGCAGCTTTGGTGTTGTTATAAGACTGCCCTGGAAACCTCTGTTGTAAGACTGTTTTAAAAACAGTCCAATGCTCGCAGGCATCTTGGAAGTGCTGCTAAATTTTCAGGCCAGCCCATTTGGACTTTGTCTTCTGCTCCTCCCGCCATTTGCATCAGCCTTCTCTGTACCTTGTACAGCAGGAGGATCATAGATCAGCCTGTTTTTGCTCAACTTCTAGCAGAAAAGGAGTACGTGACCCCATTTGGAGCTGTGGTCACAGTGGATGAGGGCTTACAGAGCTGCGCTTGTTCAGCCTGGGGAAGAGAAGGTCCTGGGAAGACCTCATTGAAGCCTTCCAATACTTAAAGTAATCTTATAAACAAGAGGGAGAGTAGCTTTTTACATGGTCTGATAGCGATATGACAAGGGGGAATGGTTTTAAATTAAAAGGGGGGAGATTTAGGTTAAATGTTAGAAAGAAATTCTTTACACAGAGGGCAGTGAGGCCCTGGCACTGCTGCCCTGAAATCTGTGGGTGCCCCCATCCCTGGAGGTACTTGAGGACATGGATGGGCCCTTGGCAGCCTGAGCTGGTGGGGGGCAACAAGCCTGTGGCAGAGGATTGAAGCTGGGTGTGCTTTCAAGTCCCTTTCAACCCAAACCCTTCTGTGAGTCTGTGACTCTGTGTCTGTCACCACAAGCAAAAAGGGGGAAGCGATGTAAAGTTTCCAGTGCAGCAAAAGGCTGAGCAGTGCTCTCATGTTCATCACTTCTTAGTGGCTAAGCTGATGAGGAGAGATATAAAGCTTGCCCAGCCCAGTTGAGGTGACGGGGAGCATCACAGGGCTGTGCACTGACACCATGGATGGCGTGTTCAGAGGTGAGGCTAACGGACAATGAAGTCATTGGACTCACTGTTATGTGCTGCTGTCCTCCTAGGGGCTGTGTGCGGAGGGATTCCCTGGACAGTAAGGGATGCAGGCAGGGCTAAGGCAGCGCCAACTGCAGGAATCAAGTGTGCTCTTCCCTGTCAAGCATTATCCGTGCAATTGGGGCTTGAAAAGACTCAGGCTGTAGGTACTGAAGTCCAGAGACTTCACATAGGCTGCTGTAATTACTCAGCTGGTTGAACACCAGCATCTCTCTGGTGACAGAAGCTGCTTCTTGTGCTCTGATATGGCCCCTCTCCATGTTGAGCTACAGTCCTGTGAGCAGATGTTGGCAGCAGTTTGGAAGTGGAAGGTCTGTATTTATCCAGTTTGTTCTCCAAGTTCAGTAGCAGCATTCCCATGATTGCTGGCTGAAGGAGGATGGAGCCTCACTTCCTGTGAGTATGCAGCAGTGGGCAGAGAGGAACCAAGGGCGAGTGTGGAGTTCTGCAACTGGGGAGGAACAGCCGTGTGCATCAGTGCTGACTGGGGACTGACCTGCTGGGAAGGAGCTCTGTGGAGAAGAACCGAAGTGCCCTGGTGGCCAACAGGGTGACTGTGAACCAGCAGTGTGCTCTGGTGGCCAAGGCGGCCAATGGTTACCAAGAGCATGGCCAGCATGGCAAAGGAGGTGATCCATCCCCTCTGCTCTGCCCTGGGGAGGTCCTGTCTGAGGGGACAGGGCACTGTAACGGAGGTGGTGGATTCTCCATCTCTGGAGATATTTAAACCCGCCTGGATACTTTCCTGTGTGACCTGTGCTGTAGAGAACCTTTAGGAGGGGGATGTAGACGAGAGGGTCTCCAGAAGTCCATTCCAATCCTTATGACTCTGTGACCTCGTGTGATTAAACCTCATGCCACCACTGGGAGCTATCATGGCCAGGGAGCAGTGACCTCCCCCCCCATCCTTTCATATACTATACCATGATGCAGTGTAATTAAAGTACTGGGGTCATCTCTGGGCTGCCAAGCCCAGCTTTCACACTTGCTGTAAAATCAGTGACTATTTTCTGAGAGCATCTCATAAGAGGAGGAGGCTTTGTACAAACAACTAATTCCCACTGCTCAGGGATTTGTGATAAGGCAAGAGAGCTGCTTCAGTGCTGTGAAGGATCTGCAGTCGCTATCAGCAAAGGGAGTGCATTGTGGAGTGTGTGCTGCTTTATATATACGTGGTGCTATTTCTGATGGTTGCCATAGGAACACTTGCATCCTGTGATATATGTCCTGCCTTCTGAAGTACAAGCACACAGAGGTGCTTGGAAGTGAATTCCCAAAGAGAAACCTCTGGCATTCCCATGTTCCTGCATGTTCCCCCAGCCCTTCTGTGCTGCTCCATCAGTCTGGGATGCAAAGAGGGGAGAGCAGGGAGCGTGTCGCAGTGGTAGTGGTCAGTGTCATGGGAGCATATCTCAGATTTCTTTCCTTACCTCCTTTTCAGCTGTTTCCTTTGGCAGGATTTGGCTCCCACCTGCTTCTTTATCTTTCCATTCATAAAGAGGGGTAACACTCCCATGGATTTGAGATGGTAGCCAGACAAAGACGTGAGATGCTGGGGAGCTGCCCTTCACACGAGAGCTCTTTCTCAGACCTCAAATCTGGCGAAGAAAAAATGTAATAAAGCAATGAATTACCTTGCTGCCTTGGGTAAATGTGTCTTCTGGGGCTCATCTGGAATCGGGAGGACACAAAACTGTGCAGTGTGATTTAGGGAGATGCTGTTGGCAGTGTGTGAAGCCCCAAGCTGTAGGGAAGGGGTCAGGGCTTCATTATCTCCTCTTTCTGCCAAGAAGAGCTACAGGCAGCCCGTGAAACCAGCAGGGGTTTCCAAATGAGTGAGAGGAGGGGGCTGTTGGATAAACAAGTCGCTCAGCCGTGGTTGGTGTCAGTGCAGCATTCTGTGTTGCCATTATTGGTAATTGACACAACATTGAATTATTATGACCGCAGAGGTTGTCATTAGTCATGTTCTGTCAAGTTGTGTTATCTGACTGCTGAGAATTAATTTTCCTTCAAAACTCTGAATCCCCTCCATGGCATCCCTTTCAATAGAGAATTTAGCAGGTTTGAACCACCTCTGTCTTGCAGATGTGTTCATTTAATTAAATCATGAATTCTGGGTACCAATCTATATTTTCCTGCTTGTTTTCCACCCCTTCCATCACCAAGTATAATACACAAATGCTTCGACTATCTTTAGATTAGAAATGTTTCTTAAGTTGGCTGAGATACTGAAGGCAGCAATGCTGACAGATAGTGGTCATTGGTGTCACGTCAACACAAGCTAAAGCAATTATTTTTCAGCCATCTAGCACCATCAAAACAGATGAAGGAAGAAACTACCAATTAAAGATGAAAATAAAAAGGATCAGGTATACAGTCTGGGATTAAATTGGTACCTAATGCTGGGTTTTCCTTACGCTCTTTTGTTAAGCTGATCTCCCAAATTACTGAATCTCTGTAGATGTTCGAAACACGTCGGTTATTTGTTTTCATCCACTCTTGCTTTATTATTGAACTTCTAGAGTGTGTTGGTTGCCTGGACCTTGGGAATTACCTGCCTCTTGAAATTGTAAATGCATCAGACAAGCAATGGGGCACCAATAGCCTGCTATAATTGCATTTTGTCTGCTGCTCTTCATATGGCTGTTGTTCACCATGGAGTGGCTTTTCTCAGAACACGGTTCCTTTGTCCTCCTCCTCCTCAGCTCTCCCAGTACCTCAAAATCCATTTCATCAGAACAACCCCATAAAATTGTGTGGAAAAAGCTACCAAACTGGAGGGGGTTGGTACTTACATCTAGAGTCCTGGGCAAGGATACGATGTAGGAGTTTTCCTTGAGATCTCAGTGCACCTTATACGCAGCCCCACAGAGAGGAAGGAAATGGAAATAGTTAAGCACCCATTTTTAGAAGACATTGCAGTCTTAGACGCAGTTGCACACTTGCTCTGCTAGCTTATTTTAGTGCATGCACCTTGTTTAGGAAATGATCACTCACCTTCTCCGTGATGCCCTGCTGGGATCGGTTCCGTGGCAGACATCTGTTTGCAGGCATGCACCTTTCCCTTGAAAATTGGTGCAGATCCAGAGGCAGAGAGCACCTGTGAAGGCAGTGTGGGCTGCAGCCTGGAATTCTGTGCCTGCATGACACAGAACAGCCCAGACCTCTGTCTTTGTGCTCAGTGGGATGGGAGTTGCTGATCCAGAGCTGCAGTGCTTACCGGAGCTGGGGCTCAGATCCACGTACACTGCAGTCACTATTAGGAGCCTGTAAGTCAGTTTTCACCATGATAACTGCATGTATGTATAGGTAGGGCAAAAAAACAAATTGTGGTTTTACAATTCTTTACAAGTTCTTCTGCAAAAGTGACAGGTGGCACGCAGGCCTTGGTGCTCCTGTGTGCCATCAGTCCACGAAAACACTGTGCTGGGCCAGAATGAAAGCTGTTAGCCCAGTTCCCTGCCTGTAAGAAGGGAGACGCAGGAGCTGAGGGAAAGGGTGCATGGTTAGGATGAGGATGCAGTGGTTTTTCTGTGTGAATTGAAGCTGAGCTCCGTTCTCTGATCGTCTCAGCTTCTACAGAGCCCCGCGACAACGAATTTGCAATTTAGTTATGCATCATGTGAAAAAGTACTGCTCTGTTCATCCCTATGTTGTTATCCCTCATTCATCACCTCCACCCTGATATCTCTCTCCTAATTGGCAAGTCCAGATCCATTTAGTGTCTTGTTCTGTGGAAGTTATATCCTTTTTGGGAGGGAGAAATGAGCACTGGGTATTGCATTCAAGATGAAGGCCCACCATGCTTTCATAGAGCAGCATAATGATGTTTCAAATTTTGTTTGCTGTTCCTTTGCTGATGTTTGATTGCTGTCACGCTGTTGAACATGGAACTGTTATTTGCAGAGTATAACCATAAGAACTCCAAGATCTCTTCTCTGAGTTCAGTTTTGAATCCGTCACTGCTTACATATATACAGCTAGGGTTGGTTTTCTGTGTGCATCACAGCATCTATCAGCACTGAATTTCTTTCTTCTGCCACATCATAGCCAGCCACTTAGAATGATGGCATAGTTTTGCAATTCTTTACCACCAGTTTTGATTTTTACCACCTGAAATTACTTTGTCTTATGACTAACTTTGTCAGCTCACTATCACTCTCTCCTTCAGGCGATTTTACATACAGTAAGCAGCTCCAGCTCTATGAGTAGCTTCCCAGTTTGCTTCCTGTGGTTTAATTGTTTGGGTCTTGTTGTTTTGTTTTTTATTTTTTCCTGTGAGACTGCAGTAGTATTGTTAAGTGAAAGATAAATATCTGATTCAGATTAAGATCTAAACATGAAGAGACACAGGCATATGGTGAGCGATGCTTCAGAGATACCTCTACCTTTCTAGCAAATACAGAGGGAGTTCATGGTGTCAAGCTCATGTTTGGACATCCCCATTAGCTACCTAAAATGGGCTGTAAATCTTAGATTTCTGTTTTTCTCTAATTCACACTATGTGCTAATTCACTGCTTATTAGAGCTCCTGCCAGTTTGCCTTGTGCACACCGAGCAGCAATGCAGCGCTTCCATATCTGAGTTTCTTTAGGGTGCATACCATCTGGTCCTAGGAAATTGTTTGTTAATTTATCCTAAAATCTCTTCATCTGCTGCTTCAGTGTAAGAGTCTTTCTGGTGATTAAGGGACTGGAGTGTCTGCCACTTGAAGGAGTGGGGGGGGTTGATCAGTTGGTTGAAATCCAGTGGTGCAGGGGGAGTGAAGAAAGGTCCTGTGAAGAATGGTTGAGGGAACTGGGCTTGTTTAGCTTGGGGAAGAGAAGGCTGTGGGGAGACCTCGTTGTGGCCTTCCAGTGCTTGAAGGGAGCATATGAACAGGAGGGGAACGGCTGTTTGTGAGGGTGGATGGTGACAGGACAAGGAGAATGGTTCTAAAGTGAGATGGGGAGGTTTATGTTGGATATGAGGAGGAAGTTTTCAGCCAGAGGGTGGTGAGGCACTGGAACAGGTTGCCCAAGGAGGCTGTGGATGCCCCATCCCTGCAGGCATTCAAGGCCAGGCTGGATGTGGCTCTGGGCAGCCTGGGCTGCTGGTTGGTGACTTGCACACAGCAGGGGGTTGGAACTGATGAGCATTGTGGTTCTTTTCAACCCAGGCCATTCTGTGTGATGCTATGAGTGCAGGAGATGGAGCCAGGCTCTTCACAGTGGTGCCCCAGGAAAAAGCAAGAGTCAAAGGCACAAACTGAAAGATGGAATTCCCTTAAACATAACATCCTTAATTTTCCTGATGGGGCGGTTAAGCACAGAGCAGTGGTGGAGTCTCCACCCTTGAACATATTCCCAGACCCCAGAGGCACAGTGCTGGGCAGCCTGCTCTTCCTGAGCCTGCTCTGAGCAGGAGGCTGGGTGGAGAACCTCAGAGGTGCCACTAGCTCAGCATGCAGCTGGAGAGCATTCTGCAGATACATTCTGCCTTTCTGTAGTGGCCTTGCCTTTCTTGGACACTCCGGGTGCACCTTGCTCATCTTTTAGTTTTATAGGCTCTCTGATATGTTTCTGACTTCTGGAGAAGGTTTTATGGTTTTCAGAAGATTGCTCTTTAAAATCTTTTTCAGCCGTACCATGGCTGGATTTTGTGCTGTTTCCAGTTTTTCCCATTTGGACGCGATTTCCATTTTCTGAAGAATGTCATTTTACTCTTAATGGTCTCCATTACTCTGCTGTTTAACCATGAGAGCTCCTTTCTGATCCTTTTTATAGATGATATATATTTATTCTAAGCCTATTATATGGTTCCTTTATGTAATTTCCTTGCCACCTGCAAGCAGTTTATCTTCTTGGCATCTGCTTTTAATTTAAATTTAGCAGGATCCTTGTCCTGTCTTTGGATGGGATAAATCACCTTCCAGAGCGCCTGTTAGCACCGCCACCTCGGGTTACCCACCACACTTTAGCATTACAGGAGATTTAGCCCAGGAACCTGACCTGTTCCTAATGTCAGAGAAGCTATTTTCTTGCCTGGAAACTAGAAAACAGTGTAGGAAACAAGGTGAGTCTGTATTCATTTTACCATCTCTGCATAAAACTGCTTAATTCTCTCACAGGTAGATGTAATTAGTTGCACAAATGATTTATTATTTTAAGCTAAAGATATTTATAAAACCACTTGCTTGAACTTTTCCCCACTAACTTGCACTTAATGGATCCCCACTGTTACTCTGTTCAAAATTAGCAAGCGTTTTAATTTGGGCTTGGCAGATCTGGGGAAATAATGTTACTTCATCAGCTGTAGATAACTGTAATGAACAGGATGTTATCAGCCTCAAGAACACAAATCATCTTAAAATGGCTTGCTTAATTGCTGGTCATTCATATTGATTATTTTGAATTTAAAATTGATACGCCTGGATGTTTGGGGCTGTGAATTTCACAGAGGGACTCTTGGGGCAACTATTGCCTTCCAGGGCTTAGCCTTGGTGGGTGTCAGTCCTCACCATGGATTTGGTGCCCGATGGGCTTGGGTGTCACCAGGGGGGTATCAATTCAGTGGTGCCTTCTTTGCCCATACTAGAACATCCATCTGGTGGCCAAGTGGCTGAGCTCTCTGGAGAAGAAGCTGGAGCAGCACAGTGAGGGCAGCCATCGGGATTTCCGTGTCTTCATTAGCGCAGAGCCAGCTCCGTGCCCAGAGAGCCACATCATTCCGCAGGGCATCCTGGAGAACTCCATCAAAATCACCAACGAGCCGCCCACGGGGATGCATGCCAACTTGCACAAAGCCCTCGACAACTTCAGCCAGGTAGGGACCGTCCTGCTGGGCGGCCTGGGGGCTTGGTGGGTGCTGGAGTCGTGCAGAGGGGCGTGGGGGGACATCGCCAAGCCCTTCTATCACAGTGTCTGCAGACCCCTCCAGCCCTCCTCTGCTCTCCAGATCTCTTTCCATTTTCCAAAGGAGGACATGGGCGATCCTGGCCAGCCTCCTGGCCATCCTCCTTCAGGATGCTGGATTTCAGCCCAATTTGTGCCTTTGTCATTTATGTATGATTCTTAAAAAAAAGATGTTTTGTTACAGAATCAAACTTGGCTCCCCAGGGAGGTGGTTGAGTCACCATCCCTGAATGAGTTTAAAAGCCATCTGGATGTGGTGCTCAGGGACATGATTTAGCAGAGGGTTGTTAGAATTAGGCTAGTTTGGTTAGGTTGTGGTTGGACTCGATGATCTTGAAGGTCTCTTCCAACCTGAGCATTTCTATGATTCTATTCTATGATTCTGCTGCATTTGGGAAACATTTGTCGTGATTTGACTTGATTTCCTTGGTGGTGTCCTTCCATGTCCTTCCATTTTGGGTTGGTGAGTGGCATGTCACATCTGTAATCCAGAGACGCAGAGAGGAAAGCAGCCCAAACTTCGCCTTCTGTGATGATCACAGTTAATTTCTGCTAGGGCTGGTGGCAGGCTGCTTATTCTTTTTATTGCATGCAGCTCGTGGTTATCACACACCCACACTCCTGCTATCCCTGCTCTTTGCTGCAGGGCTGCAGCAGAATCCTGTGCAGGGGGCATGAAAACAGAGTGTGTGGCAGTGATGGGCAAATATTCTTCTTCTCTTTGTGACTGCAGGGAGCAGGGCTCAGTGCATGCAGTGAGACACAACAAACTGTGCAGGAGCAGCATAGTGGCTCCCGCAGCAGCCTGGGCTTCCAGGTGGTGCTGGAGCTGTCATGCATCACTGCTGCACTTCTGCCCAGCCCATTTTCTGCATGACCCCAAAGGCTAAGGGCTAACAGCTCACATTTATGATGATTCCTTTTCAAAAGACATGGACCATTGCACTCTGCTGCCCTGAATGTCCATTACCTTCACTCACACATGCTGCCTTGGGCATGCAGCTCTCCCAGCAGCACCCTGCCTGTTAACCACAGCATCCAGCAGGGCCTGCAGGAGCTCCCACTGCTCTGCCTGCCTCCTCGTGGCACTGCAGTCACTACAGCCTCTCTGTTCTGCTGATGGCTACACCAGGAGCACAAAGGGCAAAGGGCACATCTTTCTCCCCATGTCACTTGGGATCAGGCAGGAGCATCCCCAGCCGTGCTGTACCAATGGCACTGCTCCAAGGGGCAAGGAAATGATAGGGGGGTGTGTCTCAAGTGTAGGAGCTGCTTTCTCCAAAGAGATGAGAGTGGGAGCCACAGCACAAGGATTAATGCCAGCAGTCAGAGAAGATTATTCCATTTTTATCTACTGTCATTCGTACTGTCATTTATCATCCTGAACTCCACAAAACGTCCTGGAGAATGAGGGAGGGGAGAACCTTCATCCAAAGTAACGTTTTCATCCTGCCCATGCTCATTTCAATTAGATAGTAATTAGCATTTTCTAAATTGCCAAAGTATTATAAAATGTCTCTTATCACAAATCCTAGAGTGTGTGGGTGGAGCCCCTTTACACCTCATTTCTCTGCTGTGTACAGAATAGATGTTCAAATTCAGCTTTTAGCTGAAAGCCACTGAGAAGGGCCATTATTGTGTGTGGGGGATATTGTTCTGCTCTGTGGCTGAAATAAAAATGCACAACCAAATGGAGAGGCTAGTGAGTCTGCAAAAGTCTCATACTCAGTTTTCATTCCAGGAAGCTCTCTTTAAAGTCTAGGGGAATTTTCTGAAATGAAAAACCTGTTCTTCATCAGGTTACTGATAGTGGAAGGAGCTCAGAGTCCAGTCTCCTCAAGAGGAAAACAGGAATTGAGCTGTTCAGAGTCCTGTGCAGTTAGCTAACATCTTTTACACTTTGCAGCAACTGGTTCCCCCTGTTCAGCAGAGACACTGAGCTCAGCAGCTGGTGAGAATTCTAACACAGTGCATTATTTTAGGTGAAGATGATGGAGGGAAGTCACCCAGGTGCCCTTTGTGGTCCTTACTGCATAACAGAGTTGGACTAAAGGGTCTGTCCTTGGCAGGGAGGATGCTCTCTGCTCACTCAGGTCTATGCCTGAGTGCAGGTCAGGGCCACGGCGCCCTGCACTCTGTGCTCCTGGGGAGGGTGTGCAGGGACCTGGATGGAGGTGTGGGTCTGTCCTTCCCAGCACGTCCGTCTCCTGGTTCTGGAGAGATCTGTGCTGCTGGCAATGGGGCATGCCATCATTCTTCTGTCATGGGAAAGGGGATCTGCTGCTCAAGCCATTGCTTGAGGGACAGGAGCAGAGGGAGCATCCACCAGGCTTCAGCCACAGAAGGACGTCTCAGACCCATCCATGAGAGCAGAGCTTTGGCCCAGGTGCTCTGCATTCACCTCCAGACCCTTGTTGCTTGGTTCTGCTGTCCCATAGAAGTGATTTCCCAGTGCTGCCCAGGCTGCCCCTGTCCTGCCTGCTGGGATGATCTCTCACTGCTTCCTTTCGGGCTCTTTGGATCTGGTTCCTTTGTGCAATGTCACTGAAGCTTCTGCCCTTCCACCATGACTACTACTTTGTCAGTATTCAAGCTTAAAGCATAGCCTAGAAATTGGGCAGGGAAGCACCAGTTGCTGTGCTGACCTTGTGGGTGCTTGTTTTTTGTTTTTCTTTGCAAACATTTGGTCCTCCCTGCTTGGATCTTTGGAAGCCCTTCCCATATCTGCCTCAGTGTGCCATCAGCACATGTGCTGCTACAGTGCAAGGCTGGGCTGGGTTTGTGCAGAGCATCAAGCACTGCTGTCCCACAAGAGTTCTCCATTGCTTCAGTCCCATGGCTTAGAAAGATACTGCTCCAAGAAACCTTTTGTATCCAAGGGGCAGAATGGAGTGTCACCCACGTGCCATCATCCTGGGCATGAGGTGCCTCAGGGCTGTCACTCCGTCTGCAGTGCATCTCCATCTCCCTGATGTGGGATGCAGGACACAGCCTGGTGCTGGAAGGGTGCAGATTTCCTTCTCTTCCTGGCTCTCAGATTACAACATCACTTTGATTTATGAAGGAGAACGTGAATTCAGAAAATATGCAGTGGAATTTACCAACACATTTGTGATGAAACCCACTGTCTCAGAGAGCTCGAGGGCATGTAGGTTATGCAGAAATGAACTCGTGAAGCAAATCAGCTCACATCTGTCTGAAATCTGGTGTACTTGGGAGACATTGTGAACTTACCTCTGCCTCCCTGCCTGTGTTGCAGGATACCCTGGAGATGTGCACTCGGGAGAACGAGTTCAAGAGCATTCTGTTTGCCCTCTGCTATTTCCATGCTGTGGTGGCTGAAAGGCGTAAGTTTGGTCCCCAAGGCTGGAACCGATCCTACCCCTTCAGCACTGGAGACCTCACTATCTCCGTTAACGTGCTCTATAACTACCTGGAGGCCAGCTCGAAGGTGAGTGAATGTTCCATAGAATCACAGAATGGCTTTGGTTGGAAGAGACCTTAAACCCAGTTCCAAGCCTCTGCCATGGGCTGGTTGCCACCCACCAAATTGGGCACTAGATCAGCTTGCTTTGGCTGGCTGCTGTTTGGTGGCTTTTAACCTCCAGTAGTGAACTGGGTCATGCTGAAACTCCTGCAGGTTTTCCATAAATGTCATTTTCTTGGTACCTTTGGTCTCATAACGTCGCAGTTTGGTATATCTTTGGTGCGAGGCAAGAAACTTCAACATCCACAGCAGCTTACAAACCACGTAAAATAGCACCTGTGCTCTGTATTCACTAGAAATGCATAGTGGTCTTTGGTTTAATAGAATTTAGAACAAATTTGCATTTCAGTGGAAAGCTGCGTGAGTCTGTGCTGTGATGCCGTTTTCCCTGGGCAGGATGTAACTACTGCCTAATGTTTGTTTACTTAGAAAACTGGAACAGTGCAATGGAAGCACTCACTGAGCAGATCAGTCTTAGAGCTGTAGCCTGCAGCTCAGCAGTGCTGCCTGCACTCTGTCACAGCCTCCTGCTTCTTCCTGCAGGTCCCATACGATGATTTACGCTACCTCTTTGGTGAGATTATGTACGGAGGTCACATTACGGATGACTGGGACCGACGGCTTTGCAAGACCTATTTGGAAGAATTTATTAAGCCGGAAATGCTGGAGGGAGAATTCTTCCTTGCTCCAGGATTCCCCCTCCCGGGGAACATGGACTATAATGGCTATCATCAGGTAAGCCCTGTTTTCTGGCATTATTTTTACACAGAAGTGTAATGGCTTCCATAACTGCCCTATAATCTGTTTTAGGAGGCAGTGAATAGGATTGCAGTGTTTCGGCACATCTCCTGTTATTTCCCATTATGTTCTGTTTCCACTGACATTTCATCAATCCCCTGGATAAACCAAGTCTAATGGTAGTTTGCTACTTGGCATGGGCTCATTCTGTTCATGCATGAATGGTATTGGTTCTTGAGACTTGAGCAGGGCTTCTGGAAAATTACATCCACATACTGTTTGCTAAAGTGGCCCTTTCAAGCTCCTTTTATTATCAGTTTTGATGAGAAACGCTGACGGGTCGGGTCATGGTGATCTACTTACTGATCTCATCTGTTCTTTGTACACAAATGTGGCAGCAGGGATAGGTGCATTAGGCTGGTTTTGTTCATGAAACTTAACTACTGGAAGCTAAACTCACACAGGGGATTTCAGAATATTCATACTGAAACACACAGCAGATAATTGCTAGAGAAGGTCTGAGCCTGAGAGATGTAGCCAAGGCAAACATGAGCAATTGCCAGATTTTCACAGTAGGAGTAAAACCTTTGTCCTGTAGGGCTCAAGGCCACGAGCGGAGTGGTGTCAGCCAAGGCTTACTTTCTTGGTGGGCAGTAATTCCAGCCCCGTGCGCTCTGGAGGCCGAACGCTCTGCATTTGTGTCTGACCTCTGCTTCTGTGTGCAGTACATAGATGACACCTTGCCGCCAGAGTCTCCTTATCTCTATGGCCTCCACCCCAACGCTGAGATTGGATTCCTTACCCAGAGCTCAGAGAAGCTCTTCCGCGTCGTGCTGGAGATGCAGCCCCGTGACAGCAGCATGGGCGAAGGAGGAGTGGGGACCAGGGAAGAAACGGTGAGAGTGGTTGGAAAACGGGCTGTGTTTACTCGCTGTCTCGCTCCTCAGCAGCCCTGACTGCTCAGGTCTGTCTCACAACTGCGTGCTGTAACATCTTCTGCCTTTGCCAGAAGCAAACCGGGTGTCTAGAACCGCCAGCCTCATATTATGCTGAACGTCACCGCAGCGGGATGTAATTGGAGTATTGTCAGTAATAGGACAGTGGCTTTTAATTACCCCCTGAACTGCAGTGCCTTCATTATCATCCTGCAAAGACGTTGCAAATAAACCTTCTGTGGCCTCCCCTACCTCTGAGCCGCCGCTCCCCAAGCACCGTGCTGTGACTGGCATACCAACAGCTCCGCACACCATCTGCCATGCACCACGTCCTGCCCGGCTCCCAGGGGCCTTGTCATTCCTCATTTCCAGCCGAGCCCATCCGCTGTGCCCGTGTCTCAGATTGATCTCAGCTCTTCCTCTTGAAACTCACAGCTCATTAAAATCCAGCCCTAGCATTCATACCAGCATCTGAAACCAGGCGACACTCGCTCAGTTTTTGATTTCTGCAGACTTGAGGCTTCTGTTTCAAGCCCTGAAAATTAATGAATGGCTAATAGAAAGCGTAAGTGAAGGCTGTGATTTCACAGATGATTCCTTTGGCTTGCTGTGCTGCTGGGGCACTGCTGTCCTTGCCTGAGGGACAGTCAGAAGGGGCGGGAACGGTCAGTTTCCAGATCATGCTGGAATTTGAGGTGAGGGGAATAACCCAGACTTAGCAAAGTCAAAGAAGATACTCAAATGGGAACAGTTCTCCTTCTTTTTGCCAGTTAATTGCAACTCAGCTCCTTGGCCAGAGTAGAACTATCAGTGGTTGATCCAGCAGCATCACAGGGCTTGGCTTTGCTGCAGATTCCTGCAGACAGCCAGGGAGCCCCTGTGGGCTTTGTGATCTCTGAGGAAAGCTGCCTGGAGGCATGGAGCATGGCCTGGCTGCACTGCTTCCTGCCTGGGGGATGCTCCCACAGCTCGTGTTCTCCTCGGAGCGATCTCTGTCATTACCTGACTTATAACTGGCACTGGCCATGCCTCTTTACTCGGTCCTTGCAAGAGAGTGAGGACAGAGTTCTCTCCGCTCCTCCATTTGTGGATTTCTACCCCTTGTTTGGCTGAGGTGGTTATAGAGAACTTGCACAGAGCTGCTGGAAAGCTGTCTTTTTCCTGAGGCTCTGAGCTCCAGTTACTCCCACAAGT
Source organism: Tetrao urogallus (assembly GCF_951394365.1). NCBI lineage: Eukaryota > Metazoa > Chordata > Aves > Galliformes > Phasianidae > Tetrao > Tetrao urogallus. The sequence continues at coordinate 9,541,141 of NC_136831.1, read as the reverse complement.
TTCTGAGGCCACATTAGAGAAAATGAGCCATCATTGTTGTGACTAAAATCAGAGCCAGAGAGATTTGCAGGGGAATTTCAAATTATAGGGTATTTCGATACTGCACCAGGTGCAGCTCAAGAGCTTTTCCAGCTGAGCTTCAGCTTCAGCCACTTCGCTGGCTGCAATTGCAGCCCATGCTTCATCACTTCTTCATAGCTCCAATGTGTGCATGGAGGGTTTGGGAGTGCAGCAATGGGAGAGTGTCAGAGTCCAGAATATGAATGTCAGAGGGCATGGCAATGGAATTACCCGTGGGCTGCCTCTGCCAGTGGCTGGAAGCTGTCGTTGTCACCCACTTGCCAGCTTTGTACATCAGATTTTGGAAGTGTAACTGCACTCCTGAAAAATCAACTTGGTTTCCAAACCAAATTGAGTCGGTGACCTGAAAACAACTTTGTTTCATTGCACTTTTCTTCCACAGCTCTATTAGTTTAGAATGCAGCTTAAAATTCAGTTTGATATAATCACCTCTCTCTATCAATAGACCACAGAAAAGCAGCTCATGAGCTCAGTTATCCTGAGGCTCAGCTGAGATTACAGCCCCATCAGTCTTCTTGCATTGAGGCTGACCTTAGAAGAAGCAAGAGTGCAGACTTGAGACCCAAGGAGAGAGAAAAGTGTTACGTGTCACCCTGACGTTTTTAAGCCATCGTTTTGAAAGTGTCTCATCTGACATTAACTTTGTAAGCATTTGAATTTTAATAGGATGGGGCAAGGTCTTTGAAAGGTGCAATGCCCAGCACAGCTGACAGCGATTGTTTTTGGAGACAGCAACTGGCAGATGGAGTTTTCATCCCTTGTTCAGACAGCTGTCAGTTGGAGAAGCCCCACAGGTCATTCACTAACATCCCTCTCCACTCCCTTTGGCACGCAGGTGAAAGCTCTTCTGGATGAGATGCTGGAGAAGCTGACGGATGAGTTTAACATTGCAGAGCTGATGGCAAAGGTGGAGGAGAGGACACCGTACATCGTGGTTGCTTTCCAGGAATGTGAACGCATGAACATCCTCACCAGTGAAATAAAGAGCTCTCTCAAGGAACTGGACCTGGGGCTGAAGGTAGGAATGGAATGGAAGCTCGTGGAATAGAAGGGGTCAGCACTGCCAGCTGCAAAACCCACTTGACTCCATGGAGAAGGATTCACAGATGGATTTCAAATGGCACATTGTCCCCAGGCCACGAGCACAAGCATTGGCTGGGGTTAAAGATACACGTAGTAACAAGGGCTTCAGGCACTTCTGTGTACTTGGTATTGTAACACAGCAACAATAGTTCTCGCAGGCATTGAGAAATAGCCTATTTAATACCTAGCCAAAAAAATCACACCTTTTCACAAAATGTCCAGTTAATGGGGAGAACTTGTAATAAGGTCTCATTAAAGGCAAAAGCCTTTCAGCAAAAGCTGAAATCAAAGAAGAGATTGGTCATGTGTAAGGACACATGACTATCCACAGCTGTGAGACAAAAAGGCTTAAAAAGCCAGGAGCTTTGCAAGGGATAAAACTCCCCTTGCTGGGTATGAGTCAATTGCAAAAGGGAGAAGGGGAGGGTCAGGGAATGGGTGACCCTATGGAGATGCTGTTCATGATTGCTCCATGCACGGATAGTTCTCCACCCTGGTAAGAAGCTAGGCTGATTCAGGAAGGTCACCTGTGTGACTCCCTAGGTGGTGTTTTGGCCTTTGCTTACAGGGAATGGTGAAGGGTTCTGGGGCTGACAGGGCATGCCAGGTAATATGCAAGCTTTTGGGTTCAGTGGGATGCACAGGAGGGCTGTGGTTTGAGGCTGCATGCAGTGCTGGGGGAAGTCATCTGCTGAACTACCTCTGGCACAAGATATCAAAGGCTTCTGCCTTCCCATTAGAGTATACCCTGGCATAGAGCAGGCTGCTGTGCCAGTGCACAAGGACCTTCCCCAGCAGCCTGGAGCAGCTTTTCTCCTTCACTTTGTCACCCCAAAGGATTCTTTGCAGTGGCAACGTGCTGCATGTCCCTTAGAAAGAGAATGGTGGCTGGAGGTCATGGCACAGAGCCGATGACTTCAGAGCTACCCCGATGACAAGGAGAACCTTGTCACTGATACAAACTTGCTCTCTGGATGATTTCATGGTGTGGAGCAGCAGCTAAGGACACCAGTCACTGGTCAGTCCCTGTTCCATGATTTCCTTAAAGGCAGTTGTCATCCTATTCTGCCAAAATCTCAGCTCACAGAAATACTTTGCAGTGCATGGGAAGAACTTGAAGGAACTGCAGCTGCTTTGTCCTGACCCCATAGAAAAGCCTGACAGGGGAGCATGGAGGACCTGCCCTGAGTCTGCATGGCAGTGCCAGTCCTCTGTTGAGGACACCTTTGAAGAGAGATCTCCAAACAGCATATCTGCAGTGTGTACATGGAGGTACTGGATTTGAGATTTTTGGGGGGGTAAGGGCAGGGATTGGACTGAGCTAAATCCTGGCCATGCTGTGCGCTGTGAACCTGGCAGCCTGGGTCCGTGTTGGTGCAGCACTTTTGCATTGTGTTCACCACTGATGCTTGTTGGCTTGGTGCAAGAAACAGACATATCACATACGTTTGGTGGTTGCCTGGTACATGCAGTCCATTTTAAAATTGGTTTATATTTATGTGGTCAATTATTATAAACAGGTTTCCTTTATTTTCTAGCATGAGGCAGGGGAATTGAAAATCCTGAGACAGGTGGAAAGAAGTGATTTAATGTTTCACTTCGCCGGCACTAAACATGCTCTAAATGTGACTTGGACAATGTGTAGTGATTACATTTAGTGTGGATAAGGGTAAGCTGTTTAATATTAGAAGGGAGACTGAGGGGAAGCAGGGGCCTAAATAAACCACAGGCAGTGTATACCACGGAAATCAGGCAATAATCATAGACTCATAGAATGGCCTGGGTTGAAAAGGCCCACAATGATCATCAGTTCCAACCCCCTGCTGTGTGCAGGTCGCCAACCAGCAGCCCAGGCTGCCCAGAGCCACATCCAGCCTGGCCTTGAATGCCTGCAGGAATGGGGCATCCACAGCCTCCTTGGGCAACCTGTTCCAGTGCCTCACCACCCTCTGGCTGAAAACTTCCTCCTCATATCCAACCTAAACCTCCCCTGTCTCACTTTAAAACCATTCCCCTCCTCCTATCACCATCCACCCTCACAAACAGCCGTTCCCCCTCCTGCTTATACACTTCCTTCAAATATTGGAAGGCTACAATGAGGTCTCTTCAGAGCTTTTTCTTTTCCAAGCTAAACAAGCTCAGTTCCCCCTCAATAATAGAGGGGGCCAATTTCTCTCCAAAGCTCTACCATGAATCATGGCAGGGAAGTGGGACTGCATCTGCAGCAGAGGCAGTGCTGAGGGCTACATGTGTTGGTCCCAGCAACATCAGTACTGATAGTGGGGTTCTGAGACCGAAAGCACAGAGAGGATGTACAGATTTGTGATACCATTTCTCAGTCTTGAGTGTGCTGAGGATACTGACATGTCTGAGACACCTTCGCTGGGTGACCCTTCTGTGTCTGTACAGAGAGCTGCATGGGTCCCTGCAGGGCTGAGCTGGACACTGTGCATGGCCCATGCTGCTCCCAGCATCACCCAAGGGCCCTTCCTGTGCTGTGGGTGTCACATAACAGCCAAGGCTTAGGTGCTGTCCCAACCTGGCTTCCACACTCAGTTTGGAAGAGGAATCCAGCTTTAATTGTTCTTTCTGAGAGCAACCTCTATGGGATGCACATTAATCTCCTGCATTGTGGTCCTGACTGACAGCACTCAGAGGAGGAGAGTTTACACAGTAGGAGCCACAGATCTCAGAATAGAATAAATGAAACACAGAGGAAGCAATGCTATTGTTTTTAGCTTAGTATTTTTTGCAGTCCTGTTGTTTTTAGCTGACTGTCTGCTAAAGAAGGTGATTTGGAAATGTCACGGCTAATTTGAGTTTTTGAATAATTCATCGTGTCTGTGTAAGGGAAAGCAATTTTTGGCCCAAAAATAGTAGACATCCCATGAAGAGGAAGAGAAATTGCAATAGACTGGTGGCCATCAAAAATAACTGGCACGCTGTGTTCCAAGCCCTTTATTCTTGGTGGCTTTGGTGAGGCCAGGGGCTGGGCTGGAACCCCCATGTGTTAATAACTATCCAGTGCCATTCCTGTGAGCAGGTTTTCTGTTTTGCATCTTCAGTGAAGGATAAGCCTCCAAAATGAAGGCAATAAATATTGTAAAAAGATACAGTAAGACCAAATTCCGTAAGGCTGGTTGGCATTTCGCTGCATGGAGCGAAAATAACCTTAAACTGAGAAAACAATTTGTGACAATAGTCTGCTCATCTTGGGGGAATGTCTGCAGGCTGATTAGGATTTCCTTCAAGGGTGTCTTTAATGAAAATTACTCTCAGTGTTTGGGGAAAAAAAAAAAAAAAGTAACTTGAATCACTCCGGATGCACTTTAGTATTCAGCATCTGAAATGCAAATGTATGCGTAATTGTGTTTGGGCAACGGTATGAGAGAGCAGCTCTGGATGCTTTGAACCCTCGCAGGAGATTCCAGCAAGTATGCTCGAGTGCACAGGCTTTAAAAATTGCTTTTCTCAAGCTTTCCTGAGAATTACATTTGCTAATTCATTTGTTTCCCGAAAGCAAAATTAGACAGGATATATGATTGTGAGGGTTGTGTTTTTAAATCAGCCTGAGTGCTTGTGTGCGTTTTGCAATATTTCTACCTGCTACAAAACCTTTCCAAGAGTGAAGAATGCTTCTGCCTGACCCTGCTTGGAGGTCCTGTGGGTCTGTGTCCTGATGTGACCCGTTGGCCACCTGCTTTGGGCATGGTCTCACCATGGCATTAACCAGAGCTGCCTATGGGACAGGAAAAACGGTCCTGCCGGGGTCTGAGTTCTCCTGAGATGGGAGGTGATGGCCCATGGGACAGGGATGGAGAAGGAACTGAAATGGGATTTCAGAGCTGATGTGCCAGCAGAAGTGCCACTGAGCAGCAGAATGGGGATAGCTGCCCATGGCTTCGGGTGAGGGGCCCTCTGCTTGGACATGGCCGCACTTCTCTGTTGTGTGAGTTTTAATTACAGATCACTAAATTTTCTTAGATTGTGTTCTAAAGTGAAAAAACTTGGGTTTCTCCAAGGAAATGCCTGTAGCACACACTGCCTTTATGTTTCTTTACCACCATGTAGTGAACACCTGTGCAGCAAACATCTTTTGCTTGTGTTTGATCCATGTTGTTCAGAACTACCTGGGGGTACTTGGAGCTTTAAAGACCTTTTACCATCCATCCTGCAGTTTGCAGGTTCCCCTCAAGTGTAAAACACTGAAGAGGAACAGAGGATGGGAATGTGGGCTGCTCCCTGGATGGCTGTGCCTTTGCATAGGCAGATGCAGCTCTTCCTCTTGGTTTAGGACTAACTGCAAATTGTCCTGCTTCCCCCAAAACATTCACTTGACCTCATTTGCTGCCTCTAGCTTAAAACAAATAGTCTTTAAATCTCTGTCCACCACAAATCCACGGGGAAACCTCGCTTTTAACTTGTTCCTTCCTGCTCCTGCTACCTGCTGCACCTCTGGCTGTGATCTCATCCTGCTGGAGCCTGTAAGTACAGCCTGCAGATCAGAGCTCTGTGGGGAAACAGCATGGTTGGTGTAGAAACTGCAAAGATTTTTTAACTGCTGGACGCTGACAAGCTTTGCTAAACACGTGTCAGGGTTTGCTCTAAAAGGATTTCAACTTTTGCTAAAGCCTCATAGATTTTCCTGGCCCCAGCAAAGGGCACCTCTGCTGCCCTCGTGGCTGGAGGCACTGAAGTCCTGTGAAAGAACAGTTGGGATTTGTTAATGTGAACAGACTGACCCAATTCCCTCGCCCTCGTTCTCAGCAATGGCACAACTGATTTCAGTTAATCTTTCCAAAAACACTCAGCCTGAGGGAAAGAGAAATTGTAAGTCAGATAAATTTTAGCAAAATGTTAAGGGGACAAAAGTAAGTATTTATAATGGATGCAGCATTAACTGTGTGTCCAAACTGCTGCGGTGTGTCGTGCCCTCTATCTCAGCATGCAAAGCTTTAAATTGTGAAGGACATCACGAGCTGTGCCTGCATTTGCAGATCCAACCCTCCCCTGCTCAAAGTGGGCTCAGAGGGAGCAGGTTGCCCAGGACCATGCCCAGGTGGATTTTCAGCATCTCCAAGGATAGAGACTCACTGCCTCTGTGAACAACCTACGCCAGTGTTTGGCCATCCTCACAGTAAAAATAAAGTTTGTATTTCAGCAGAATTTCCTGTATTTCAAGTTGTCCCCATACCCTCTTGTCCCATCACTGGTCACTGAAAAGTGCTTGGCTCCATCTTCTTTACTTCCCACCGTCAGGTATTTCTAGGCATGTCGTGATCCAAGCTCCCAGCATGCTGCAAAGGTTCCCCGGCTACAAGACAGGTTAGCAGAAGGGACTTTTCAGCAGCAGAGGATCAGCTATTGCTGTCACTGGCTGCTCTGCCCTTTGCTGCCATCATGGATGCTTCTGTGTGCAGAGCTGCCAGCCCATCATCTCCTAGCAATGCACTGAATCTACTTTGCAGCTGTAGGGGGAGCAGGAGCCTTCCTCCCACTGCTGGAAGTCATGAGCTTCCAACACTGGCTGTAACAGTTTCCATTTCCCACCTGGTAGGCATAGACTCTGCCCTTACTTCGACTCGGCCAGGCGCTGAGGCTCATTGTAGCTGCAGGCTCTCAGAGAAGATCCAGCTGGTCTTTCTCACCATCTCTGATGCTAAACAGTCTGCTGACCACCTCCTGCAGCTCTTTTCTTGGTGGCACGGGTCCTCCACCAACGGATAGTGCTGCAGTCATAGAGTCCATCTGCCAGCCTGTACTCAACCCCCAGCTGCTCGAGGTGCTCCTGGGGACTGTGCCCTGTGCATGTCCCCCCTAGGGCCTGGCAGCTGCAGGCTGTCCTCAGCAGCTGGGGAGCCCCATCCGTGTGCCCCACAGGCTGCTGCAGCTCTCCTCAGCCTCTGTCAGCTGCAGCACTGCCATCCAGGCAGCTCTTGTGTGGACTGAAGGTAATTTCAGCTGGGCTCAGCAGGGGTTTTCTTAATGGTCAACTAGCAGATAGTGGAGCTCTACTGCAGAGTACCAGAAGTTCAAGAGGGATGCCATTATGCAGAGCCCCTATTTTGACTGTGCAATGATGTTCCACCTCTTCTCCTGTCTGGGCCAACCTGATACATATTTCTAAAAGCTTTAAAAATAGTGATCTGCTGGGTAGAGGAAAAGTCAAGACTCTCTCTATCTCCTACTTGGCTGAATCATATCTTAATTTGTTGTGTGCTTCCCTGCTGTGAAAGAAGCTGTGATTACATTTGAAGGCAAGATGTGAATTCAGAAAGAAAGACTTGCACTGCAAAGTAATAAAGGAGGAGGGGAGTGTGGAAGTGGAGAGAAGGGGGATACGACTTGGTATAAGAAATATTTGGACAATTTGGGAGTAGATTACTAGAGAGCTGCCCCAGTAGCATTGGTGGGAATAGCTCAGCGTCTCTGTCAGCGTGTCCTGTGAAGATCTTCAGTCAATGAGAGAAAGCAAAACCAACACATGGGCAGCTGAAGGACAGCTCTGCTCACTGTCACCCTTACGCAGCTTTTTCTCCAAGTAGTATTTTTACGACAGGGGAGATGAGGCTGCGGGAATATGAAGCTGCAGTAGATGGTGCTTGTGAAAACCTAAAACTCATGAAGAAATTTGCAGGATGTGAACACTAGGAACAATGTAAGGTGCCACGCTCTTCCATACTTGCTCAGCCTCTGCTGCCAAGCAGGTTCTGTTCAGGTTAATGTTGCTGACTGTGCCCTCTCTTATTCAGGGAGAACTGACCATGACAAGTGACATGGAGAACTTGCTGAACGCTCTGTTCTTGGACGTGGTGCCTGAGTCCTGGGTGAAGAAGGCTTATCCTTCCACAGCCAGCCTGGGAATGTGGTTTGCTGACCTCCTCACTCGCATCAAGGAGCTGGAGATGTGGACAGGAGACTTTTCGTTGCCTTCTGCAGTGTGGCTTGCTGGGTTCTTCAATCCTCAGTCGTTCCTGACAGCCATCATGCAGTCCACAGCCAGGAAGAATAAGTGGCCTTTGGACAAGATGACCTTGCAGTGTGATGTGACAAAGAAGAACAGGGAAGATTTTGCCAGTCCTCCTCGGGAAGGGGCTTATGTCCATGGTTTGTTCATGGAGGGTGCACGCTGGGATGCACAGGTGAGCTCAGTGTTAGTAGATGGCTTGGGCATTATGCCCTCATTATTTGGTATTGTACTCCAAGAAACTTCCCAGCCCAGGCAGACATTTGTATAAAGTAGATGTCTGTGCTGCCTCTGTAGGACTGGGAAAGAAGTGGGTCCCTCCTCTGCAGCCTAGGATGCAGATCCAGGATGGTCAGATGGATCATCATTCCATGGTGATGAACGGAGTTCAAACAGGCCACCTCATGGTGTTACTAAAGGCAGAAAATGTGGGGTTCTCTCAGGACTAAGTTGTCCCTGCACCTTAGCAGGGTTGTGATTTCACTGCTGCCTTCAAAATTAGATGGCACTTTTAGTGTCACTGCTCTGACCCCTGCTTAGTGGGGAGAGAGGACCCTGATTTCCTACATCTTCATATCCTTATAGTTTGTACAGCTAAAAGGGTTGTATGTGCCAACTCCAGACTGCCATTATTGTGCTGCTGAGTGGTCCAGGATTTCACCTGCATAAATAGGGCTTGTGACCAACAATGAGTTGCATCCTTCAGCCATCCCCTGAGGATGTCAGGTAAAGCTGTCATGGAGCTCTAACCTGCACGATCCAGGCAGGCTGAAAGTGTGGCATGGAGGAGGCAGGTCCTGGACAAGCAGACAGCAGGGGTACCCCGTGCTCCTCTTCCCTTTTCTGGATGTGGCCCAATGCCCTTCAGCTGTGACGCAGCAGAGTGAGAGCCTGGAGAGGGTGCGTGCAGGAAGGTATGCTCACCTGCTGCTTCCTGCCCACGTAGCTGACAGCGCTTTTCTTAGAGCGCGCTTGGTGCTGCAGCATCCCAATGGAGTGCAGCTGTCCCTGTCATCCCTTCTGACAGTTGTCAGCTGTTAGGAGTTCAGTTTGCCATTAGGAGAACCATTAGGCTGACAAATCCCCACTGGGCTTGGTCCTCTGTGTTGCCCAGCCTGTTAATACCACAAATCCGAATTTGTTCTGCACACGAGAATTAAATGACAGTGATTCATGCAGCTCATCCTCTGGGCAGCCAGCGCACTGCTTCTGCTGCCAGTGATGTGTGAGAGAGTGAGGGCTGATCAAAGTGGGTCACCCAGAACTTACTTATCTGTGTCAAGTTTGCCCTCTTGCAGGAGCAGGCTTTGCTTTCAGAGGCAGCTCTTCAGAGCCTTAACCTTGAAGATCTCCTGTTATCTGCTATGGGGCTTAGTAGTAGGATGCTGACTAGAGGGACCATGCCTGTCGTATGCTGCATCCCATCCTGGCCCTGCAACTCAAATATAATCATCTCCATTTATTTTTCAGCTCTCTGTGCAATAGTTTTCCACAAAGGATAGGAAATTAGGCAATGAGTAGAACTCACTGAGTGATAGCATCCAGTGCATTTTATCACAAATCTCTGGGAAGGGCAAAGCAAAGGATGATTTCCCCCTGCAACCCAGCATCTACTGATCCTACAGCTCCCTTCCCGTTCCTTTCCTAAGCCTTTGGTGTGTGGCTGCCCTTGCAACTCTTGGAGGTCACAGCTCCCTGCTATAGAGAATGCTGGATTCCAGTTACCCTCAAAAAATAACATTTTAAACTGATCAAATTGGCCGGACGCGGCAGAATAGCAGAAGTTTTAAAAGTCATCCCAGTCTTGCATGTCAAATGCTCCATTAAAAACAAATTCCAATGACTTTTGTTTCTTATTACCATCATTATCACCATTACTAGAAAGTGAGTGGGTTCTGCCAAGGTTATCAACTCTCACAGGTGATAATAAAAGTGAAGAATAGGAAGTTTCAGTGGTGCAAAGCCAGAAATCTGGGGAGCACGTGGCTTCTCTCCTCCATCCCCTCAATATCTTGTATGGGTGACTGCTTTCAGAAGTGCAGTTTCTCTTCAGAGGCCATCTAGACTTTACTAAATGTGTTTTTTCTGGTTACATTTTCCTTGAGATTGAAAGATACTGAGCAATTACATTTATAGAACCATTCATAATCTCTGGGTATCATACTTCAATTTATTTCAGTGAAGAAAAGAATATTTTCACTTGTTGCTCCAAACACTGAAATATCATTTCCACCCAGTGGAACTATTCATTTTACCTGTAATCCTGTGAGCACCAGTATACATTAATGGATGCAGAATTATTAAAACTGCTGCACAGTTATTTTGGGTTGCACACTCCTTCCGAATTAATCCGCTGGTAAGAATGGCAGTTCATAGTTAGAGGAACTCTGCTGGGGAACGCCTTCACTTTTAAAGTAATATTTCACAGTTAGATTTTGACTCCAGAAGGGGGAAAATTCCCTCTATGTTCTCCTACTCACATTTTTCTATTTATTTAAACATTTATGTTTGCCCTGGGTGTCTTAAATTTATAAAACATTCATTGCTAAACAGCAGGCAGCTATTAAATGAAATGAAACCAAGCGCGTTATTTTGGGTCTGCATGATCTGTTGCTGTAGCACCATTAAAGTCAGTGGGGCTCAATGAGAGATAATTAGATGGGTGACACTGAGAAATCTGTCTCAAGCCCTGGGATTCCTGGCAGTATTGCTCCCCACAGCGGAGGATTTGATGCTGGGTGTGTTCCTCTGTCATACCACACTGCCAGACCACGGGTGTCCAACCTTTGGGCTTGCCTGGCTGAACTGAGTGAGGAGAGATTTCCTGCTTGACCAACCTGATGGCCCTGTTGTGATGGTGTTGGTGCGTCAATGGACAAAGGAAGAGCCACTGATGTCATCTATCTGGACTTCAGTGAGGCCTTTGACCCCACAACATCCTTCTTCCCAAATTGGAAAGATATGGATTTGATGGGTGCAGTGTTCAGTGAACAAAGAACAGGCTGCAGGATTGAATCCAGAGTGGTGGTCAATGGTTCCATGTCTGGATGGAGATTGGTGGCGAGTGGCGTCCCCCAGGCGTCACTGCTGGGACCGGTGGTCTTTCATATCTTCATCACTGACGCTGACAATGGGATCGAGCGCACTGTCAGGTTGGGTGGACTTTCTAAGGCCAATCCTACACAAAGCACCAGTTTTCAACCAGCAGAGAGGCTTAGAAGGGACATTCTCTGTGGCAAGGAATAATCACAGCGTGCATTCATTTGGTGGCTGAAGAAGCTCAGAATCTTTGGGAACAGCTGCACACCACTCATTTTTATCTGAGGTGCTTCCCAGAAGCTGATACAGATGAAAGCAGCGTTAGTGTCAGCCCAGCCCTGATACAGCCCAGTGCTGCAGTCTCTGGCCATCACAGTTGGCCTCAACCTTCTGCAGAGGCAGTGAATGCACCAAATCTTGTGCACCAGAGACTGAAATTTCTCCTTGAGGGCTGAGATGGGACATGACATGATGGGACATGGCTTTGCTTGCAGCTGTCAGTAAATGCCCGAGTCTGTGTGAGCTGAGAGCTGGAGCTGGGTGCAGCTGGAGCTGGGGTCTCCAGTGAAAACTGTACAAGGCAGCCTTGGAGGGGACCCCTCCAAGCTGTGCCATGAACAACCAAGCCCTTATTTACAGCTGTTTGGAAAAATGAGTCATTTGGCCAATGCCAAATCTGTGCCTCAGTTCTGGAACCAATCAGGGATAAAAAATCATCTCTCATTTGGTTTTGCTGGACAGAGCATCATTAAGTATTCTCCCTTGCATGCACCACTCTTCTCATTCCCCATCTCTACAGAAGCTACAGACCAGTCTCTGGACCGCCTTGGAGTGATGTTCTGGCTACAACGCGGTCACATCTGGCAATGTGAGGCCCCTTCCCTGCAGACAGAGCCAACTCTGATAGGCAACCAAGCCATGCAGAAAGGTCTGGTGGCTTAAAGACCTTAAGTAAGCGGTGGTGCAGATGCACCTGTGCTAAGAACATCTCAAAGTAGAGTTGAGTGGGAAGGGGTGTTGGCTCCTGGTTCACTGTGTGTGTTCTTGGGTCCATCTGTTATCATCCCTGGCTTCAGACAGCTCTCCCGTGTCCTATGACTCTTTGCTGTGTGGCAGTGTATTATGTCCTGTCCTCAGATTGCTTGCTGAGAAGCCAGGATGAACAGAAGTGAGGATTTCTTTAGGATCTGAGACCCAGAACAGTGGCTTTTTACTGGGTGTGCTCTGGCAGTAGTTAGAGAAAATTGCTTTCAGAATGGAATTAATTTCTGATCATGAGAGCGATAAAAAATGCAAATGCAAATCAGCCCAGACATAACACAGTGATACCTCCAGCAGATATCAGATCTTGTTAACCTGAAATGGGTAGAATGTATCTTGGAAATTTGATTTGAGTTATCATCAGTAAAATAAAAGTTATGATCAAAATCCAACCTCAGAAATGAAAGATGTGGATTTTAAGAGCACATAGTAATGCTTGATAAATAGCTCCTTCACAAGCTATCATAAGAATTATTTAATGTTCAGCACATTGGAAATTACAAAATCCTAAATCAGAGCTGGGTTTGTCACTAGCTTAGGAGAACAGATGGTTTTAGTACAGTTAAACTGAGGTGTATTGCAAGGGGGATTATTTTGCTTCCCTCATTTGCAGAACTAAGCAAACTGTTGGAGAGGTTGAATCTCACCCCACAACTCTGATCTGAGAGCGTTTGAAATAATAATGATATGTGAAGCTAAGCTGCAGAGAGAGGCAGTTTTAGCACTGAGTTTTATTTTCCTTTTCTGTATTTGTTTTCATTTGCTCTCTCTAGCCTCCATTAAGCAATTTTGCAGACTTTCCTGGAAGTTGACTGATGTGCAGTGCATTTTATTGCCAGAAAGAGAAACATAAGTTGCCAGAGATACCTGAGTTAGCGGAACCAGCTCATTTCATGCCCTCGCAGCAAACCATCTTTCTTCTGGCTTGGGCAGCCTGCTGAGCAAGAGCATTTCTTTGGAGAGGATAATGTGGGCTTGTTTAAGATCATATTCCCTCAGGAACGGTCCATCTGAATCCCCTGTGGATGTGTGAGCACCTGCGAGAGAGGAAACAAGCCTGCGGTACCTCTGGGGCCTCATTAATCATTTCCTCTGTTCAGTACGCAGCTCAGAGACATATCCCAGGCCATGCTCAAAGCTTGGTGGTGCTGTGAGTCCAGACAAAGCCCTGCTCAGGTGTCTGCAGCTGGTTCAAGCACAAGCAATGCTTACAGAACCACAGAACCACCGAATGGTCGGGTTGGAAGGGTCCTTAAAGCCCATCCGATTCCTGTTCCCTGCGGTGTGCTGATTGCCCCCACCAGCTCAGGTTGCCCAGGGCCCATGCATGGCCTTGGGGACCTCCAGGGATGGGGCACCCACAGCAGTGCCAGGGCCTTACCACACTCTGAGTAAAGAGCTTCCTCCTCACGTCCAACCTAAATCTCTCCCCTTTTAGTTTGAAACCACCACTCCTCGTGCTATGTTCCTGGCACAGTCCCACCCCAGCTCTCCTGTAGCCCCTTTAGGCAGCCTCACTCCCCGTGAGGTGGTTCTGGTGCGACAAAGCCTTGACTAAGAGCTGGATGCAGATGGGGTGCCTAGGCTGGATGCTGACATAGATAGGAACCTCACAAATTTCTGCTGAGGTGTTTGTGGGTTTGGATACCTGTGGGAGCAGGTATCATTTTGTACCGGTCCCCTTGGAATAAGCAAACTTGGGGGCAATTTCTAATGAAACAGGGTAGGCGCTCGATCCAGGCCCTGCTTACCTCAGATAGGCTCAGCCACCCCCTGACCTCAAGAGAGATCTCCATTAAGATGGGCTTGTGTAACTATTGCCACTGATCACGCATATCAGGCTACAGCAGATGGAGATTTTGACAATCTCAGACCTCTTCTTTCCTTTGCAGATGGGGATAATCACGGATGCCAGGCTCAAGGAACTGACCCCGGCCATGCCTGTCATTTTCATCAAAGCCATTCCTGCTGACAAGCAAGATATCCGCAGTGTGTACCCATGTCCCGTATACAAAACACGCCAAAGAGGACCGACTTATGTATGGACTTTTAACCTTAAAACTCGAGAAAACCCCTGCAAGTGGGTGCTTGCTGGTGTGGCACTGCTGCTCCAGATCTAGGCTCACCAGCAGAGAGCCTCAGTTAACATCCCTAATGATGTCTTTCTCAGACAATTTTGGAAACAATGTTCTGAGCCCATTCCCCAGCTCCACCTACCAGGGCCCTTGGCCTGCATGGTGCCTGTATGGGAGCTGAGAGAGGGCAGTGTTTATCTGGCCCAGATTCTTGGCTGCTGTAGATCAGAGTCCTGCAGTTCCTGCACTCAAAGATCCAAATCCACCCCCAGATCTGCTGTACTCAGAGAGTGTTAAGCTCAAAGCTGAAATCAAAGTTTATTTCTCTGTTGTGATTCAAAGGTAGTTTTAAAGACCGTGGGCTTCTCCAATATCCATAGGTAGTTCAGCAATGTGTGAAATTCTTTGGACTTTATTCTTTTCTGTATGTGAACATTTCTTTGCTTTATGTATAACACTGAACCCAGCAGCTGTGGTGGATGCTATGTTTCTTGCTAATATTCCTGTAAATTTTGTAACTGTTGGAAATAACATTAACATCTAATGTGATTAATGTCTTGAACTGTAGAAATACAGCCTGGACTTTATTTAAGAATTCTCTGTAACAATATAAATTTACTAATGAAAATCATTGCACCTAGTATTGCCTGGAAGCCAGCATCATGCATTTCATCACTCGAACTTCCCCTCCCAGTCTGCCAGGTTGCAGCCTTATGGCCAGACTGCAGGGGGCTGTGACCCTCCTGGCTGTGACCAGACCCATCCCCAGAGTCAATGAGCTCCAGGACATCTTGAGGCCCACCAGAGCTGGCCCTGAGCAGGCTCAGGCATTGGCACCACCTGGGGAGAGGGATGATCACTGATCAGCTCTGTTCCAATGTAGTGCACCTCCAGGGAGATGGGGGGTTTGTGGGGTGGGAGTCCTCAGCATGGAGAGACCTGAAGGCCTCTTGAGTTGCCCTCATAGTGATGGTCCATGGGGGACTTGGCCCTCCCACCTCACCCTGCACATGTTGGCAAAGAGGGGTCAGACATGGCTCTCTGGTTCTCATTGCCCTCTGCTGACTGTGAGGAAGGTGAGTGGGTGGTTCAGGCCTTGGTATATAGTTCCTGCACTTCTTGATGAGGCAGGCTGGGCTCCATCACCACATGAAGGCCCACTGAGCCATGGGAAGCAGCAATGCTAATGTCCCCTGCTGAGCCCCTTGCACTGCAGTCTGGGGAAGCACGTGTATGTGATGATGTGACGTGCTGCCAAGGAGCTGATCTGCATGTTGGTCACCTTCAACCCCTCGCATTTTTATCTTGCCTTTCTTGAAGGCCTTCCTTTGGTTACAGATGCAACCGAAGAATGGATGCGTGGAGCCTGCAGCAGTTCTGAGGGCAGCAGTGAGTTTCTCACAGCCTCATATTGAACTGATATCAAACTTGTATCAGGTGAGGCTTTTAAGTGACATCAGCTTACACTGATGGGGACATCCAGTGTCAATCCAGAGCAGTGTAGGAGTGCGAGGTCTGCAGGCTTTGCAGGTGTCCCACAGTGCCTTGTGCTGAGCAACATGGCAGATTTTTTCCTGCGGGAATGCAGAGATGCAAAATCTTTCTCTTTGCAGTCCTGAAGACTGATGAACTTCAGGAGCAAGGTAAGGAGAGGAGCCTTTCTGGCAAGAGCTGAGTTTAATTGCCAGGAAGCAAGTTGGGGCTTAGCAAAAGACATCTGTAA
Organism: Tetrao urogallus; assembly: GCF_951394365.1. Lineage (NCBI taxonomy): Eukaryota > Metazoa > Chordata > Aves > Galliformes > Phasianidae > Tetrao > Tetrao urogallus. The sequence goes on along the minus strand of NC_136831.1, from coordinate 9,525,132 downwards.
AGCAGGGGAGAGCGCTGACTGAAGCTTCCTGTTTAAGAGGTACTCCTAGACTGTGAGACAGCCAGGTCTGCAGACTGCTCCAAGTACCCAGTGTCTGGCTAGAAAGGTCTGTTAGCTGGGGAAGGCTATGCTATTAAATTAATTCCTTCCAATTTAAGTTAAAACCTGCTGATTAGATGATAGATACAAACTGGTCACTTCCCCCAGCTTTGCAAGCTGAGTGCATTACATTCTCCGTATACTTGACAGTGCAGGGGATTTAGTTGCATAAACATAGCACTGCTGAGTTTGTACACATACCAGCAAGAGCAGAATGTACAGTATGCGCATCATGTTCCAGGTGGCATTGCTGGGTTAGTCCTTTGATATTTCTTAACTGCTCCTTTCATCACAAGCTTCTCCCTATATATGGGGTCTCCTGCCATTCTGTTGTGAACTCCTTGCTTCCTCTCTTTTAAAAAACCCTCTTCCTTTTTCCAGCATAGCAGAGCCTCTCTCTGCTTGGTGTTCCTTCTGAGATGCCCCTGTACCTGCAGGGAAGGATAAGCTCGCTGATTCTCCAGGCACTGCTTGCTCGTTGCAGAGCAACAGCCTTGGCTGTTCTCTTACTGGCTGAAGAATGGGATGTTGACAACAAAATGGATCTGATTGTTTTATTATATATATCTCCCTGCATAATTCACCAGTTGGGCAGGCAGGGTAGTGGGGAGATATTTATAGATACTAGAAATGTCACCAGGGTGCTCATTCTTCATCCTTTGAAAATCATCACAGAAAAGAGTTGGCTGCAAAATGCTACAAGAGAAGAGTGAGTAATTTGGTGCTTCGGGGGGGGAGAAAAAAATCTGACAGACGTGAGGTTTTCCAGCAGTATCTGCCTAAAATAGGCAATTAACTACAGCTGGCCAGGCTATTCATTAGGAGTAATGCATTAGTCAAAGGTGGGCTTTTTCTATTTGTGAGCTCCCCCCACATTGGAGGAGCTGTGGTTTGCAGCACACTGCAGTCTAGAGCAATAGGGTTTTGATTTGCCTTGAGCATGGCGTCCTGCAGGGTTGTACCTCATTGGGAAGGTCCAGAGAGAGTTTCTTTCCATACCCTGGATCTGGGGTGTGAGGTGACACTTGGGTGCACACAAACTTATGCTGCGCCCTGGTGGTGTAGGATTTAGCCCATCGCCATGGCTGGTGACTCCAGAGTCCAAATAGTCCCAGTTCCTCTTCAATACTAAAACCCCTGTCTGATGTCAAAGCTGTTTTCATCACCTTTCAGTGTTTTGTGCTTATCCACAGAGAGAACAAATGACAACAAATGGCAATGTCCTTAGCAGGGCCGGCTGGGGTGGGCATAGCTCTTCATCCTGCTGCTACTGGAGCTACTGGCCTGACGGACCAGCAGGAAATTTAAGGCTGGTGCACATCCAGGGCTTCTCCTGATACAGAAATCACACCTCAGTTTTTAAAAAGGAAAAATAAGATTAAAAAATACCATCCTTTCATTTGCATTGTCCCAAATTTTGAATGCAAGGCCTGCTCCTGCCCCTTTACCCTGTCCTGCTTCAGCCAAGTCCCACATCCCATGACATGGCAGTGGATACCCAGGGGTGCCCAATGAAGCCCTCATCCCCTCTGTGCATTCCTGCAGCACGTTGCAGTGCTGTGTGGGGCTGCTTTGGGCCTGGCTCCTCATCCATGGTCAATCAGTTAACTCTGGGCTGCTGACATTTTCCAAGGGGATGAAAGCAAAAGAAGGAAAATCGTGTTATTGAACACTTAATATCATCCAAAATTGAATGAGCTCTCCTGGGAAAGAGAAAAGACTTTACCATTGCCTGGGAGTGTTGTATCTGCTGCAAATTAAAATGTGCAGGAGAGCATGTTTCAAAGTAAAGTCTTTGCAGATGCCTTGCAATGGTGCCTCAGATGTCGAGGTTAACCAAGTCCATTCTGCTGCAACTCTTTCTCAGAGAGCAAAGGGGAATGTAGAACAGACTCGAGAAAGGAGAACTCGGCTGGTGGTCCCTAGATTGGCAAATTTATTGCCTCTATTAACAGGCACAGGCAATGCCCAGTGCTGCAAAGTCTGCATGTATTACTGCTCAGTTATTTACAGAACAAAACCAGCTTTAACACATCACCCAGATGCGTTCATTTTATAAAGTGACATTAATACATTTAATTAGCAATGGCTTATTAGATTCATGTCCATTATTATGCATTGTTTCTTAAATGCCTGTAATTGCCCAAACAAATCTACAAATATATTTACCTTGTTAATGGCTGTGTACCTCATTTAGAAAGCTTTTAGACTGTAGAAGACATTCATGGAGTCATGAGCAGCCCTTCTAATTTGAATATTAGTGTGCCTGTTAGTGCAGAAGGATTATTTAAGACTACAAATACATTATTAGAGGTTTTGCAGCCCACTTACCTATATACAGATTTTATAAGGTTTTCTTTTAGGATACTTGTACGTGATTCATTGTGACTGGAGTCAAAAGCCATATGGAGAAAGCCCACATCTGCCTTCAGTATCTTGGCCCCAAGAGTTTGGCAGGAGCTGGGAAATGGGGAACTGGGTGCTTTTGTATCTCCAGTGACTGCAACATCTCCAGTTTCTGGGAAGAGCTATTTCAGAGTCCGTAGAAATAATAATCTTAGTAGTATTGTGTAAGCTTTGATGAAGTAAAAGTAACTCCACGATGGCAGTTTGGTCCTGGCCAGCACATACGCCCCATAGCCCTGTAAACCCTGGCCCTTAGAGTGATTCACATGGGAGTCTGTCCTGAGACATTGCACTGGGCTGAAATGTGAATTTGAGATTTGGTCTCCAAGCTCATAGACACTTAGGAGAGGAAGGTGTATGTGGGGACATCTCCGTGAGAGCAGTCCAAGCAGTGGACTTGCCAGGAACACACTTGAACGATGCTCCATCCTGCAAAACTCTTGCTCCCATTTCTCATACAAATTGGATAATCCAGATTTAGACTGGGAATAAATTCCAGGATCCATCTGACTCACTGTTCACTGTCACCTGATGAATCTGCAGGAAGTTCTTGCAGCCCAGAAACCACCCGGCCCAGCATGATGCAGGAGAGCACTGCCATGAGCCCTCCAAGAAGAAAGCTCCTTCTTTGGCTGCATCTGCTGCCATGTTTACATGGGTGCAGGCCAAAGATTTCTTCAACATGGCCCTTCCCACAAGCAAACTCAGACTCTTGGAGCTGATTAGGACTGCAAAGAGAGCAGAAAGCCCCAGAAAGTCAGAATGGACCTTCCTTGTCCCATCAGAAGCCAAGAGATGAACATTGCGTAAAAGGGGAGAATTGGTATCGCCTTCTGCTCCGCTCAGACCTCCAGGTATGGCCTCGGGCAAAGGGCTGGGGAAGACTGGGGCATGCAGGATCTCAGTAGAGCACTCTCTTTCCAGCCCAGGACATAGGTGAGAGCAATGATCCAAACCGATGAACTCACAGCACCACCTGCCCTGGGCTCCGTGAGAGAGACAGATCCCTTATTCCTGATAATTGCACATCAACACTCACAGTTCCTGAACTCAGTGGCCCTAAACCTGTGTGAGTTCTGCACCCACCTTTGTTGGCACCTGGAGCACACCCCAGAATGGAACCTGTGGGGCATCCGGCTCTGCTGCTGGAGACAAAGCCGAGCCGTGAGGCACGGTATCAGCTTTGCTGAACAGAGATTTCCGCTGCAGTCTCATGCTGGAGAGTCATCAAAACACCTGGTATGTGTGGGACTGGAGAAATGGGGAAATGATGATAAGAGACAGGCAGAGTTCAAAGCGCCTTAGCAAATTACACAACGAATGCATAATTGTTGAAGTGAAATAAGAGTTCAGTTAGCTGCTGCCTGGCGGATGAGTTGGCTGGATGTGTGTGCTCTGTCTCTCACAATGGAGACAGGATAAATCTGAACAAAACAATCTTTGGAAACCCTGCCCTGGTTTCCCATCTGCCATTGCCGTGTGCTATTTGCGGAACTGGATTGTTATGACACTGCCTACACGTTGACTGTGCTGTCTATTTAATAAGCATTTCAATTAATTACTGTACTGTTATTATTGGGAAGAAGCAGCAGATAAGAGGAAAAGGATTAGATAATGAGAAATACATGGCTATCAGAGGTGTCTCACTGAACACAGCCTGGCTTACCTTCCTCCAGAAAGAGTTTGAAACATGGTTGCAGGGCTGGGGGTGCCAGGGAAATCACCCCCTATGCCAATGGGGTCAGAGGTACTTCTGGGCAGCAATGGCTGTGTGATGCTTTCAGGCTAGGACCAGTGCACATACCCTAAAGTAAAGACTGGAGCCACCAGCTGAGCTCTCATTAATTTTCTGCGATGCTTGGAGAGGCAGCTATGCTTTCCTCAGCCAGCTGTACAGCTCTATCACCACCTCTCTGCTGGGAAATCAGGGACAGATCACACAGTCCACATCTGCTCTCCAGCATTGCTGGTCTCTCCCTTCCCACACCAGGTCCTGAAAACAAAACAAGACAATCTTTAAGCAATGGTGTTTGGAAACAAAAACCTACAAGCAGAAAGGTGGTTGTAAAAGCTTGGTGGATGGATGGCATTTGCAACTAATTTTGCAAATAAATCTGAATGCAAAAGAAGTGAAACAGAGAAAAAAGATCTTCATAAACCAGACTGTGGGATGTGGAAATTGGTAAGGGAAAATGAAGACACTGGGAGAAAGTGTGTAGCTAGCAAAATAACAGTCACAAATGGGATCCTTTCCCAGCAGGTCAGATCCCACATCTAGCAGAAGTGAACACTTCTAATGGAAACGCAGGAAGGGCAGAAGTCAGGAAGATGAAGCCTGCAGTCCTTGGTGTCTGGACTGTGCAGACATGAGCCCCCTTTGGGCATAGTTTGTCCTTTGGCTCTACCCAAACAACGACACTTGGGATGCTTTGCAGGCCCAGGTCTGGATATGCACCCTGGCCATCTCTTGAGGGAAGACCAAGTTAGACACACATCATCTCCTTCTACCTGTTCCCATTTCTCCCATGCTGTGATTTCCTTTGGAAGAAGCCTACAGAGAGCCATAATGTGTGGTCACATCCATTCTTTGGATGGATGGGAGCCAAAGTCTTGTTGTTCTGATGCAATTTTGAGACTGGGAGGTGAATCCCTCCATGTTAAAACCCAGATGCTAGTACTGGGCTCAACACATTCCACTGCCCTTCCCATGGTCCTCTGTAGAGCTGAGGATGTTGCTCACCCAGGCAGTGCTCACATTCAAGCTCTTCTGAAATACTGGGGAATTTTCAAGGGTCCTAAGGCATGTGAATGTCATAAAAAAGCCACCTGGGGTGACCCAGCTAGATAAGGTGCTTAGAAAGAGAATATGAATACAGTGCATGTAATGCTGAATGAAATGCTAGCAATATAATTACTGTGAGTCATCAAAGCTTTTTAGGACATAGGTCTTGTCAAACAAATAAATGATGCAATTACTGGTTGGGCTGACAAAGGTAACTGCACAGATATAACAGTTAGTCCACAGGAGGCATTTAATTTCATAATGCATCATATGGTAATAAAATTTCGTTCAGAAAATGCAGAACAAGGGGGTGGGGATGGCGACTTGGCAGGTTTGGGAGGAAGGACTCCACGAGGAGTTGTTCTCTCAGCATGCCCTGGCAGTGGAAGGAGAGCTGATCAATGCTGGCAACACATCTAAATGGCAGGATGGGAAAAGAAGACATTTGGAGCACAGCAGTTAACTGAGAGCATGTTTGGTTCGGACAAAAATCCCTGAGTGCTGACCCATTTATATTAAATGTGCTTGGATGAGAGTTAAGCAATAATCCCAGGCAAAGAGATAAGGAGATCCTGTCCCTGTAGGGTTAAGAAGAGCACAGACTCCTGTGTGCAGTTTAACCTTAATCCTAACCCTAAAACTAAGTCTAAAACTAACCATCAGCCTCAGTCCTAACCCCAGCCCTAACCCTAAACATAATTCTAATCCTCAGCCTAAGCCTCAAAACTAAAAACAAGCCTAACCACAAACTTAAAGCATAACCCTAACTGTAAATAAGATTAATCCCTAACTTCTAACACCTAACCCCTAAAAGCTAACCCTAACACTAACCCTAACGCTGATCCTGATGCTAACCCTAATGCTAACCCTCAAGCTATTCCTAACTCTAACACTACTAACACTACTCTGAATGTAACTGTGTCATAATGCTAAACCTAATCCTAAAGCCAACACAAACCCTATCCTGAAAGTTACCCTAACTGTAACACTAAACTTAAGCCTAAACCTAAACCTAGCCCTACCCCTATCCAACCTTTATCCCTACTCCTACCCTTAGCCCCCTGCCCCCTACTCCATCCCTATCCCCATCCCTATCCCTATTCCTATCCCTCAAACAAATCCTATCTCTAAGTCTAGCCCTATCCTAACCATATCCTAACACTAAACTCCAACTGCAATACAAATCCTATCCTAACCTTAACAAGGATAACCCTAATCTTAACCCTTAACACTAAACATAAATCTAGCCCTAACCCTTAACTCTATCTGTAATCCTATGCCTAATCCCTAAACCTAACTCCAACTGTAACCCTAACTGTTAACCCTAACCCTGAGAACTAAGCCCTTATCCTAACCCCTAACCCTAGCTTAATCTTAATCCTAACCCTGAGCCTACAATAGCCCTCGCAGGGCTGTTTCCAGAGATGAAACCACCATGCTCTGCACTGTGTGCATACGGACAGTCCTCTGTCTCCTTGTGCATTAGCCTTGAGGGTAATTGGCTTCTTGCAGATGTTTCAACATTCTGCAGAAGTACTGGTCCTGGCTCTGCTTGGAATCACGCTGGAGCTTTTGACCTTGTGGCCAGCAGCTTGCTTTGCCTACCTGCACATCTGATCCGACCCCTCTCTTTCCATACTAGTCAGGCTCTCTTCCCTATCAGTTTGTTCTTTGGAATCATTTGGTCCCAGCTTGTTTGGTTTAGGAACATCTGGTCTGGTCAATGATAGCACCTGGTGTCAACCCAGGCTGGGCCAGTGGGACAGGAGGAACAGGGTAAGGAACAAGAGAGGGAACAAGAGGTATCTCCACAAATTAATGAGACGTTTGATTGCCAGCTGGGATATACTTGACTTCAGAGGACCTCTGCATCTGGGAGCAATGCCAGTAGGGTGAAGAACAGAATAATTGGCATGGATTAGTGTGGGTAAGCAAAAAAAAGAAAAATAAAAAGCTCTTTTAACACTGACAGGGAGTGGAAGTAGAGAAGAGCTTTGTTGAAGGCAATCTCTTGCCCTTCAGTCTCTGTGTGCACAGTGGATTATCTGATTTAAGGTTAAATCTGCATGTAAAGAATAGGCCAGGGCTGCTGTTATGTGGGAGGCATCGAGACAGCTGCCTCCCTGCCCTGGTCATCACACATCACCCAACTGCACTTATTCATTCACGGGCTTACGACGAGCTCATCCTAATGTCAAGTAGCAGGAGTTTCTCCAAATAGTCTTTGCAGCCCCATCCTCACGTGCCTGCTAACCCCTTCTGTCATTGTGTTCATGCACATGTTATATGTACACAAATCCTTTTTTTTGATAGATGATTTCATGACATAAGGGTTGTGTTGAGAAAGCATCCTGTCCATCTTGAAAGAAGACAACAAGCAAATGCTCTCAGTCTTCCAGGAAGATTGTTTTGTCAGTGTAACATGGACAACTGAAGAATCACGGAAGATGAACTCATCTTTTAACTTTCCCTTGTGGAGACTGGACTGGAAAATGTGTGCGTGTATGGATGGACCCCTGGTGGTGAGTTAGTTAGAGGTGGAAGAGCAAACAGCTCTCTCTCTCTGCAAAGGCCATTTGGGAGCTGGAGGTGCTTTCACAATGCCACAGGGGCTGGTTACCATAGGGGTGGTAGCTGGGATCACTCTGGAGAGCAGTGTGATGGATGAAATCACACCAGGCTAAGTTTTTCTAAAAGTGGCAGCTTGAAAAAGCTGAGAGGTAGTTCACTAGTTCTGTACTTCATTGGTCCTCCCCAGTAGATCTGCACGTTTTTCCCAGTCTGACAGCAACTTGCTTCAGCTTCCAGACATCTGTCAGATTGTTGTCTTTCCCAGTACATTGCAGAGCCTTTCAGAACTCGGAGCTTTTCCCCATTAAGTTACCTGTGTCTTGCGAGCACGTTGCCTTTCAAGTCTCTTTAATTAACTAAACAGATTAAGCTTTTAAATCCTTTGCTTCAAAGTGTCCTATGCTGTCCTCAGCACAGTCATCCCAAGGTTAAAGTCACTTCCCTGCCTCTGTCCCTCTCCTCTGTTCCTACGTCTAAGAACAGTATCAGCTTTCTTGTTGCTGAGTCATATGGAGCTGCAGTGCTCCCTAAACCCAGGTCAGTGTTGGGGCTTTTGGGGTCAGCTGCAGTCATGGCTGCATCAGCTGCAAAGCCATGTCAGAACTCTCTGAAACGACACCAGGTAGCTTCACTTAATAACAAATAAAAGAATAGATGTGTATATATATGTATAGTATGAAATGTAGTTTGCATCTTGCCTGTTCATCAGCTTTAAAACCAGTGTGTTTGAGTCCGATCCAGCCTGCTGTTACCCCTCTGTCTTGTGGGGCAGAGGAGCTGGCAGCTCGCCTGTAGCCATGACTGAGGAGCAGCCCTTGCTGTGTCATGCAGGATGTCCAGCTCCCAGTGCCCCATCCTGTGGTTCTCTCTCTGATGCCAAGTCACCCTCACTTCACAGCACACAAAAGGCCTCCTCATCCCAACCCAAACTGGCTGGTGTGCTGCGGTGGAAGATGCTGGGAGGAAAGGATGAGAAGCAGGGTGCATGGTCCTCCCCAGGCACTTTCTTTAGCTCTATTGATCTATACATTCCTGAGCTGATTTTGCTAGAAGACCAGAGCAGGATGTAGACTTGAGAGAAGGTGGCTTCCCCAAAGCTTTGTCCCACTTGTTCATCACCTCAGCCTGCAATGCACACAGGTGATCATAGAATCATAGAATTACTAAGGCTGGAAAAACATCCAACATCATTCAATCCAACTATCCACATACCACCACTATTGCCCACTAAATCATGTCCCTACGTACTACACCTACCCTTTCCTTAGCCTCTGGGGGCAGTGATTCCTCCACTTCCATGAACAGCAGAAATGCATTAACACTCTTTCCGAGAAGAAATTCTTCGAAACATTCAGCCTGAATCTCTCCCAGAACAACTCAAGGCCATTCCCTCTTCTCCTATCACTGTTACCTTGGAACAGAGGCTGACCCCCACCTCACCACAGTCTCCTGTCAGAGAGTTTGAGAGAGCTGTGAGCTCTGCCCTGAGCCTCCTCTTCTGCAGGCTGCCCATCACACCTGTGCTCCAGCCCCACTGCCCTTCTCTGGACACACTCCAGGCCTCCATGTCTTTCTTGCAGAGAGGGGCTCAGAACTGAACACAGCACTCCAGGTGCAGCCTCACCAGTGCTGAGCACAGGGGACGATCACCTCCTGCTCTGCTGGCTGCTCTGTTGCTAACACAAGGCAGGATGCCATTGGGCTTCTTGGCCACCTGGCACACTGTGGGCTCCCATAGCACATCCTCCTTCCTGCTGTCCTGCAGACTTTGTGCACATCGAGTTGAGCATCTTTCCTCAGACCCTTCCCCACCTTCACAGCCCACCTTTGGACAGTCTCTAGCTGTTTATGTCCTTATACTGTGGTGCCCAATACTCAAGGCAAGGCTGCACTAGCACAGGGCAGCGTGGATGTCCGTGCCTGAATCTGGAAAAATTGTGTGCTGTGGTTGTATAGGGGTTTTGTTAATTAACAACAAACAAGATGGCTGCTGGCTCCTTAGACAATGAGAAATTGCCTCCCGCTAAATGGAAAGCCTTTGAATTCCAATGCACTAGAGCCCAGACATTGACTAATAGGCTTTCCAACAGGTGCTAATTTGAATTTACCTTGGGGAAAATACGTGATGTGGAAGGCAGATGAATCACATAATCCAACATTTGACTAAATCCATTTCTTGAGCTCTTTGATCTGTCCAATTATCTGCTACCAAGCTGCCTTGGGAAAATATATTCAAAACTTAACAGGAATGGGTGAAAATCATGAATTGTCACCCTCGGTGCTCATGGTTAGGGCAATAAAGAGGGCAGCAGGCCCAACACAGCCTGACATGTCTTGGAGATGAATGATTGCCGTTGCTGACCATATTCCATCAATGCCATGTCCTAACCAGCATGCTGCAGGCTGCAGCAGCCCCCAGATCTCGCTGTTCTTCAAATACTCCTGAGATTACTCACAGCTTGGGATGACCTGTTGGGAAGGCAAAAATGAGCCCTTAACTGGTGCTGGAGCCAGTGCAAAGCCGTGCCTTCTGCAGGCAGGGCCATCTCTGAGTGCACACACTTTGCTGGAGACAAATGGCTGTAGCAAGTTATTAGGGTTAGGGTTAACTTTTTGGGTAGGTTTATGGTGTTAGGATTAGGATGAGAGGTTAGAATTAGAACAGAGGCCCTGCAGCAACAGCCATGTGTGACCAGTATGCTGCAGGGCTCCTGAACAAGCTGTCCAGCCTCCCTGCAGCCAAATCTCCAGCAAGTGTCCTCTGCCAGCAGACACCTAGTCTCCTTCCTCCATTTCAGTATGCGCTGTCATGTGATTGACAGTCAAATGCCTCCAGCAGTTTCTCCTGGGTGAAAAGTTGTTCTGTGCTGCTGTGGGAGAGAAGGTGCAGTAGAGAAACACTCCATAGGATGTGTTGAAATCTGGGCAGCAAAGTCATCTGAGTGCCAAGAATAATCTGGAGATCTCCAGGGAATTGTGCTGGAATGAGACTGACTTCCCAGCATGCAGGAGGGACAGGACCTCTACTGGTGTGTGGGGCAGCAATCAGCAAACCAGGACTCCAGCTTTGTCCAGCGTCTGCCTTGCAAAGTCGGCAGCAGCAAGCTGCCCAAGGAGCAGATAGGAAATGTATTCTGCCAAGCAGCTGAACTCAGCCTCGTCCTGAGATAGTTGTTGGTTCTTTGTTGGTTCCTCTTCTCCATCCAAATCAGAGCTGTAATGTTTTCCCATCCACTCACCTGCACATAAAGGCAGCAGTGAGACGGCTGTGCTTTGTGGATGGGGAAACAGCCCAGCCCAGAGAGGCAGACACGACCTACCTGCAGTAACCTGGTTCCAGCCAATAGCAGCCTGGCAGGGCTGAGCCAGTGAAGGACATTACACCAAAGTCTGAGCTGCCTGCCAGATTCCCCTGTTGGTAAAGATTTTCTGGCATGGCTGGCTAATTGTTGAAGCTAGCTATCCAGGTCTCCAGGCTCTGCTTCCTGAAATGTGCTCCACCCATATTCCACCTCCCCATACAGTCCTGGTTTCCCACCTGGTCCTCACAGATTAGAATATGAGCATCTCTTCAGATCCTACAGGCAGGGGATGTTTCTGTGTAAACACAGGCACTAAGAAAGCCTGCGTAAATGCATCTATTTTGCTCACAGCAGGCAGCTCAATTTGTCTTTAATGAGCACTAGCATGCTCTCCTGCTATCAGTCATAGCAATTACTCTGGACTCACCAGTTACATACAGAAAGCTTGGATAACCAGCTAATAGCCACACAGCAAAGCACATGGTGGCAACAAATGACACTGTGCCAAGGCCCTCATGCACACAGGAAGAGGTCGGTCAATGACTTCATCTGAACACTTAGGGCAAGGCGTGGGGACCCTGGGTTTCCTGCTGCAGGTGAAGGGCACTTTGCAGCTGGCTGCCCACCTGCAATAGTGGGTTAGAACAGGCTGCTGCCACTCAGTGAAAGGGCAAGTGGGGTCCCTGCCATGCCGGCAGCTTTGAGGTGCATTCTACTGATGCACAGCAGGCTTTGCGGAGCTGCTGCCATCCCTGGGCTTGCACGCAGAGGCATGGTTTTGTGGCAAGAGAAATCAATGGCCCTGCATGCACAGGAACAGGAGAATTTGTCCTTGTCTGTTTTGAAACTTCCTCCCTTGAGAACTTCTCTGCATCTTTGTGCTTCTTAGCACTACATAATAGACTTTCTGTGGATCGCCTGGATCTGCAGAGGAGTGGTGAGGGCAGACTCTCACAGAGCACCTGGGGCAAGAAATTTGCTGCCAGTGGTCTGCTGACAACAGGAGAGCTGTGGCTGCTTTAGATCAAATGGGCAGAGCTGAGAGCAAATCTCTGGCATAGGTCTGCATTGTGTGGTCTCATGGGGCCTGTCTGTCTGAAAACACAGCAAATCCTCACTGAGCTGCTGCCGAGAGGTCTCTGGGGAACTGCTAATGAACATTTTCAGTCTTACACTGGTCTCTCTGCAAGTCCTGTATGGTACCTCTCAATTCTCCCACAGACACTGGGGGATTGCAGCACCATCAGCCTCCCAGGGAGTACAGGGATGAGCTGAGCAGGGGTTTGAGCCATTGCGGATATCAGAAAAATCCTCAGGAGTGAACACTGGGTTTATTTCAGAAGTGTTCCTATTCTGATCATCAGCAGGTCTAAAGGGCAGCCTCACCAAAACCAAAATAATATTCTACTCAAAATATTAAGAAAAAATGTGAATAGTATGTGTGAAGCCAGCAGGGAACATGCCTTCAGCCCTGACCAAAGACACGTGAGCACACACAGCATGTTAAGCACCAGCCCACCTGCTTCAGCTTGTCCCTATTAGAGTGTTACAGCCAACGAGCCAAAGAATCCTGAATAAATCTTAATAATGGGATTCAAAGGAGATGGAGAAGAGCAGCCACATATCAAAGATGGAGGTTATAACAGGAAGGCTTCTTGCAGAAGATATCATAATTGACAGCACAGTAATTGGAACAGAGCAATGGCTTATTGATAGGATAGCTGCTGGGTAAGTGATGTGGATTTTTTGTTATAATTAGATTGTGTTTTGCAGCAGAGATAGCCCAGGTTTTAAAACTACCTCAGTGCCTTTGGGGTAGTGCTTTTTGGCTTCGTGCTCTGCATCAGCATGGCAGACAGAGCAGGTAGGAGATACGATGCTGGTGCTCAGCGTTTCCTACAAGCTCCACTCAGGGTGGCATTTTTCAGGAAAGATTCAACATCAGACTGAACAAATCCTGGACAAAATTTGGCTGAAAGCTATTCAAAAAAGTTTAAGTGAACACTGAGTGTGGGAGCTAATGGGGACAGGGAAGGAGCTCTGTCCAAATGACAGCTCCAGAGCCAAAGATTCTCTGATCTTACACAGAAAACACCTACATTCAGATGACTTTATATGCCTGCATAAAGGAAGTATGGCTTCCTGTTTCTCAGGATGCTCTGGCTGCCTCCCAGCACCTGTTCCAGCCCAGCACCTGCTCCAGAAACAAGCAGGGGTTTCCTATCAATCCCGTGCCTTCATAGAACCACTGCTGAGCCTATGGAACACAGTGGGAGGAAAACTTTGCACCTGCAGCTTCTGAACTTGCTTGGCTTGCAGGGAACAGTGAGAAGCATGTTCAGACTGGGACAGGAGAGGGACTGGGAGGAGCTGGTAGGTATCTATGCTGGGAAATGACATGTGAAAGATAGAGGAGGAGTAAAAGATGAAGCTGGGATGGTATTTCAGTAAGTATTTATTGAGCAAAACTGAGGTGATTCAAGATTGCATGAGATGTCCTCACACCAAATGCAAAGTCAAACTCTAAATCAATTAGTAAACATCAACACAGAAGCAGCTGTGCAGTCCATTGCATACTGTGCCCTGACAGAACAGAACTTCTCTGTAGGGGGGTGCTAAAGGGACACTGCTGCCTGCAGAGTGCATCAACACAGTACTACAACCTTTCCTGGAGTCTTTCCTTTTTCAGTGGAGGATGTGAAATGTGGGCAGTGAAGAAAGCAACAAGAGATGAAATTTGCTCCACTGTTCAGGACAGCAGTGAAATCAAGAGGCCCAGGATCTGGGCATTAGGATCAGAAAATCACCAAGGTAGGAAAAGACCTCCAAGATCATCTACTCCAACCATCTACCCACCACCTACCGCCAATATTTCCCACTAAACCCCAGTACAGCATCTAAATGTTTCCTGAACACCTTCAGGGACAGTTATTCCACCACTTCCCTGGTGGTGCCATTCCATTTCCTGACCACTCTTTTGAAGAAGAAATTCTTCCTCATCTCCAACCTGAACCTCCTGGCACAACTTAAGGTTTTTTTTCTTTCATCAGTGAGCTTCTTTCCTTCTCAGACATTCCATAACTAGCAGTGGAAGTGCCACTCCAGTCAGCACACAGGTGAAGTCGCTGAGAAGGGCTGGGTAACTGAAGTCCCAGTGGTTTGAAGGAAGTTTGATGGAGCAGGTGTGGCAGGTGAAGTAGCAGAAAGATTTCCTTGATAGGAAATCCTTTGGGATCTACAGAGGGCCTGAGTAAACAATTTGCTGCCTGGAGAACTTTGCCAGAGGGAGCATGAACAGTGCAGTTGGTGTCCACTTTTTGAATAGATCAGAATTTGATGCCTCAATCTAAAATAATCCTTGTGTGAGCAGCCTCAGAAGGCAGCTGGGTTAGACATCTATTTTATCTTGCACTAAGAGATGAAACTTTCAGCTGTTCAGTTACTTTCAGTAGGGACAGATGAATGTTGGTCTGAAAGGACTGAGATGGCTCCTGCACTTTCCTGCAGCCAAACAGTTTTGATCACTGCAGGCACCTCTGTCCAACATAAAACTCTACAAAATCTCTGAGCAGATCCAGCTCCAAAGGAGTTCTGAGACAGCAGTTTGGCAGTAAATCTTCTGAAAGACAACGAAGTCATCACTGAGGTTATTCCTACCTTGATGCAGTCTTGTGCCAAGCAAGGGGAGACACTGAGAAGGTGAGAGAAAAAGATTTCTTCCTCTCCTACAGCAAACGTGAGTATTTACTGCAGGGCTCAGGTGTGCTGCTGCTTTGGCAGATGCTGAGCTTGGTCAGCAGCCTGAAATCTAAGTTAAACTCAGAGTGCATCCCAAAGCTTGAGGCAGAAGGGAAGAGCTGGCATTTTGACGAGGAGGGAGAAGGGGAACCAGGTCGTATTCCCAGTCTGCTCCTGACTCACTGCGTGACTGGGGTGAGCCACTTCCAAAAGTCTCTCCTTCCGATGTCCTCTCTGCTCTGCAGGGAATGACAGTGCTCCTGGAGGCTCCTGCAAAGCTCCATTCATTATTAAATGCCTTTAAGTGTGCCATTAAATGCCTTGCAGGAAGGGCCCTGCGGAAGCAAAGCCCTCCTTCAAGGGCAGAAAACACATCCGTGTTTGAAGTGAGCTTCTGCTCACAGAAGAGCTCAACAAATTGTGGGTTTTGCCTATGAAAATAGCTGAGAGAAAGGTGATATTTTCTTCAAAGGCTTACTGAAGCAATAAGGCTTGGCAATAGCAACCACATCACATTTATTACAACAAGAGACATCTCCGATCTAGTCTGAATGTAATATAATCCACAACTGTACCTGGTTCCCAACCAAAGAAATGGGGTTTGCTGAAGCAGACTCGCTTTTCAGAAGAGAAACCACTCAGCTGTTGAAATTGTCTGTACTCCAAAGCTTCACTTTTCGTTGATAATTTGTTTCAGCACCAGCACCTCTAGCTTTAGGTTTCACCAGCTGGTTCTTCTGATGCTGGATTAAAGAGCTCTTTAATACCCTTCATTTCCGCTTTCTGCAGGTGCTTGCACCTCTTAGCCTCTTGCTATGAATTAAAATACCCAGCTTTGTAAAAACCTCACTGAAGAGCATTTCTACTACTCAGCTGTGGGTTGGACTGCTTCTCCATCTCTGTCTGCCCTAGAAGCCCTGCTCCAGTTCCTGGAGGTCTGGTTTCCTTTATTGCATTATGGCATTTTTTTGTTCGAAGGGACCCGAGTGCCCTTGGCTCACAACTTCCCTCTTTTGTTGCTCTTTGCTTGCAAAACCCTCTCTGTCTCCTGTAACTTCTAGGAGCAACAATTTCACTTCCGGATTGCCAAGCTTTGTGTTGAAAAGCGTGTTGTCTTTACCACTGGCAATAGCACTTCAGAGGCAAAACCCACGGAAGCTCCCACTTTGAGATCTGCTGCTGCACCCCTTTAACATCAGCTTTCTCAATAACGTGCAGTGATAAAAGCTTAATTGGGTATCAAGCAGCACATGATCCAATACTGTAGAAAAGGCTAAATTTACTGTGTCTCTGACAGCTCAAATTTTAGTAATATTAAAGAATGAATTCAAGTTTGTTTGACAAGATCTGTTTTCCCTAAATGAATGTTGTCAGGTGTTAATTATCCTGAACTCCTTTAATTCTTCATTTTTCAACATCTTTCCAAAGCAACTGAGACCAGGGCTAATGCTTAGGTTTGGCAGTCACATTTGTGGGGCTGGAGCTAGGGACAGTGGGACAGCCGCTGGGCTGGGTGATGACACCTGTGGGCTGGCCACCTCTCTCACTTGGACTCGTCCTCCTTTAGATTTCAGCAGCATTTCTGGATTTTCCCTTTCAAGAAGTGGACGGAGCCCTGACCCTTTTGCCTTGTGGATCTTACCTTTCCATAGGGAAGGTCGCTGCTTCGCTTTGGAGAGTTTTACCTCCCTGCATCTCTGTGCCAGCAGCCATGTGAGGAGGAAGCAGCAGAACCTTGCTGTGGGAGTGACTCATGACCAAGCTGTTTCCATGAAAGAAAAGAGACAGTTGGAAAATCCAGCCCTATTGATCCCCAGGTGACTCCACACCCATGCCATCATATCCATCCTCAAGTCCTACCAGACAAAGACCTTTGTTCGGTGGTTCCCCTGCCAATCGCTGGCCTTTCTCTTCCCATGTTCTGCTGCCTCAGAGCGTGGATCTCTACTGTGTGATGGGGACCATTTTGTCCTGCCCTTGGGACAGATCCTATCTATCTGTCCCTGTGGGACAGATCTGCCATAACAGCTCTCTGTGCTGTTCCCTGGAGGGAAGACGGGTCTTCACTGCCTAACTTTACCCAGGCAACATGGGAACGGAATGGGCCTGAGCTCTTCACCACAGTACTGAACTCAGTTGTTACTGGAACTGGAAGCAGCAGGATTTATTGCTTTTTTGAGGTAAGAATTGGCTCTGGCTTCATCTCAGTCATCATTGGCTCTCAGCACAATAAATCCTGCTGTTCTCCTCAATGCCTTTTATGGGAAGTGGAAAAATTAGCTAATTCCCCATTGCGTCCTCCCCACTTATTTGTGCTACAAAGGATTGGGTAATTATGAATGGAACCGCCAGGCAAAATGAAGCTTTGCCATTAAAAATGCTTTTTAATTAACTCTGCTGGGTTCATGTGTTTCTTAGGAACTGCTGATCATTCCTTGTTGATTTTGAGCTCTGCTCTTAGAGCAATAGAAGACCCCAAGCACCAACCCAGCCAGAGGCAAAGGAAAAGACACATCTTCCCCCTGGACCTGCCCTGGAAAATGATTATCTTCTCTTAGTGGGGTATTGCATCTCAGAACTTCGTTAATCTATTTAAGCTGAGCAGCAAAGGAAACAGAAAGCGATGAGGAGAGACAGAAGATCTAGGTGGGTGAGGGAAGGTGATGTGGTCATCTCTGCACCAAGGAGGTGGAGGGGAAGGATCTCCAGAACAAAGAACTCCTCTAGAGCTTCATGCCTCAGCCTGTCTGAGCTGTGAGTTCGCAGAGGAGGGACAAGGGCAGAGAGGGACAAGGGACAGAGGTGTGACATCAGCATGAGGAGAGTTTCTCCCAGAGCCCAGCACCATGGGGACTGGCTGCCAGCAGCTCCGTGCTGGGAGGGGAGCACCTGCCTTCCATCATCCTGTCCCCACAGCGTACTCTGAAAGCCTTCTGATGCCTCAACAGTGTTCATTTCCAGAAATCCTTCCCAATTACCAATGATCCTATTTTTGTAATGCAAGAAAATTTGCATAATGCTGAAAGCAAATTAATACGAACATCGAAATACAAATTCCTACGTTTCCTGCACTAAAAAAAAAAGAAATACTCTTCCACTTTCATCCTTGGTGGTAGTGGTGAGGGATGCTTAGTGAGGAACATGCTCTGGCTTCATTGGCTAGCATCTCAGAGGAGTGATGAGGAAATTCCTGCATCAGTCCTGCCAACGGCAGAAGCCAAGCCCCAGCTGAAGCCTCCAGCACCATGGGGCATTTCATGAGTTACGGTTTTGCAGAACGAGGCTTTCTAGATGGAGAGTGAATCATGGCTTGCCAATGTAAAGTTAAAGGAGGCCGATTTGAAAATAAAAACTTACAGGCTGGCATGACAAAATTTTACAGCATATAATAACATCTTGCTCCTTCCCCCTGCTATTTTCTGGCATGATGATGAAATGCAATAAATACATACATAAAAATAATGACTCTTCCAGACCTTGTAGCTTTCATTTTAATAGATGCTATTTAAGTACACACAGAAATATAGGTATCTATCTACCTTTCAAACGCTGGTTACAAAGGTTGGGAAGGCTGCCAGGAAAATGGCCTTTTATTTTTCCCCAATAGATATCAAAAGGAAACAATTTGTATGTTGAAATTGCCTTTATTTTTGAATCCATAAATATTTGTTACTGACAAAAGTGGAAAAATCCTTAAGACTAAATTTTACTAAACTGATAATATTTTTGTTTACAGTACATACAGAATGTGCTTTTACGGGTAAGTATAACAACAAGAATAATACAGAGAAAAACAGTCAAATACTGCTCATCTTGAAGCCTCTTTAATGGTTAACCAAGAGTCTGTGCAAAGTTATAGATACAAATGTACTTCCTCTTCAGTACTACCGTATAATAAACATGGAATCCATAAACTGGGCTAAAGCACAAAAATATCCACTTAACCCCTCTTAGGAAATATTGTCCCCCAAACTAAAAATATTACAGTAAGAAGTGTCATTTCTCAGAGCCAAGAAATTCTTGCTACAAAAATGCCTAACAGGTTTACAGACAGAAGGTTGGGAGTGGATACGAAGCACAGGGCAGAGGGTGGGGATGGGGCAACGCACGTCTCCTCCGGCCGAGACCTCCTGGACATCACAGGTCACGGTGGAGACATGAGACGTTGCCTTGCTCGCTGCTGAGATTTCATTTCCAGATTTATTCCGTGCTCGTGTCGTTGGCCTGACTCTCCCCTCGTTCCCGAAAGGTGAAGTGTAGGTTGGTGTCCCCACGTGGGATCTGGGCTCGTTGAGGGCATCTCTTTGGCAGCCTTCAGCTGGTCAGGAGAGGCCGTGAGCAGCACCTTCCACCATCCGCTCACAGGCACACAACACACGAGCGGCCGTTCCCTAAGAAGCAGCCCCAGCACTGGCTTATTGCTAGCAGCACTTTTTAGGAAAAATATTTCAGCCTCCTTCTCACATATTCCCCCTACAAACTTCTTACTTGACTGAAATATACTTGAATGTGAAATCTGTGTGGGTTAAATATATTTCAGCTGAGTTCGAAACAAAACTAAGCTACTTCTCCATCAGGTGAACTGCAGATGGCAAACTGTTAACAAACCAGAACGCTTACTTCAAACACAATTAAAGTCACCCTGTTTCATGGTGATTTTGTTTGATGTGGAGGAAGAAGATGAAGAAATCTTCCCAGCTATTAGGACCTACGCCTCTCTTAGAAAAATGACGCCAGGCTCTCACAGACTCCTGGTGAGAAAGCTTCTGATAGACAAAAGCACAGAAATATGCATGCTTGAAGCCCAGATTTATGGGATTAGCATTGCAGCCAGCTAGGTTAGCAGAACGTAAATCTAGGCCAGGAAAGGAGGGCTTAATTCCGCATAACTTTTCCTCCCACCCACCCTATCCCCAAGAAAGAGAAAGAGAATATCATTTATAAAAGGAACATTAAGACACTGAAAAATATTTTGTTTTTCCTTAAAATGCAATTCACTGTCATTAGAAGTCTTCTTTGACAAAATTTCTGTTCCATACGGTGATCTGCACGGTTCATTAAAAACAGTTTTCCACATTTCAAAGAGTGGGTCAATACATTTTGGAAGCTTAGATTGATACAGGGTCAATTAGCACTTTACGACTGCGTTTTACAGCATACACATATATATGTGTGTTTATGTGTATACTCATAAACATACACGTATCTGTATCAATGAGATATTTGTATGTAATCATATAAAACCCAGCGCAGCTCACTATTAAGTGTTGCTGCTTGGGGAATGCAAATAATTATCAGTTTGTAGGAAAGAATATAAACCTTTCTACATCACTCTCCCCCAGTCCCTGCACATGCACACTTGGAACTGGATGCTCCACAGATGTGTTTCCACCTGTGAGTTGGAGAAAAAGACAGAATCAATTCTTCAGAGTACACTAGATTAATCAAGGCAGATCATATTTTACTGTACAGAGGAATGTGACTGCTTCCTGCTTTTGTCCTGAGTGCAGAATGAAATGGGGACTCAGACAAGAGGAGAAAGCAGAAAAATCACAGTGCAGGTAACAGTGTTCCTCAGAGCTGCTGCCTGCTAGCGGGACCACGACCAGAAGGAAAGCAGTGTGAAGTCTGGGGGCTGCATCCCCCACCCCAGCACTCTCATTCTGGACGGACTGGATTGCAACACATCAGACACGATGTGGCAGGAGAATGGCGACAAAAGACAGTAATAAAAATGTTTCTCTCTTCTACAGTGCCTGTTGTGAGAGAGACTCAAAGCACTTCAAAGACGTTATGGTACGAACACTCACAATGCCTCTGTGGAATAGGAAAGTGCTGCTGTTATTGACCACAGAAAACAGAAATGCTGGGGACCAGACCGTGTACCACGACTCCCAGTCTTGGACCAAGTGCCATTTTGGTGACACACTCAGAAAAAGGAATAAAATCATGTAAGAACACCTGTACATGCTGAAATGCCACTACTCTAGCCACCAACCCATTCCAACACACAGCACAAGCCAGGGGAACACACAGTGCCCAGAAGAAGTTGCAGCCATTTGGCCTTGGTGCCTTTGAAAGAAATTTGCTGAAAATTTTCTGTGGTAGTGGCAGAGTCCCAGGAGAAATTTGGCCTAGAAAGGCTGTTCAATGGTTCTAATGGGACACATGTGCTTGAAACTGTTGTGTGGGTGGAAGAGGCGAGGAGATGGGGACAAGATTTCTTTGGAGGATTATTGACAAGTTAGCAGAAGGCCTGTGATGTTGGTCAGTCAGAATAAGAGACGGCTCTGAGGTCAAAAGGCCTGGGGCACAGCATCTGCGTGGGCTACTTGGATCGAGAACTTCCATGTTTGCATCTGGTCCAGCAGCTTCTTACTTGATGAACTGAACACTTAGACAAAGATGAGAGCTTGGGACAAACAGCTAAGGAAATGGAAAGAGTGCTGACCTACCCACAGCCTCACACGGTCCCCTCTGCTCCTCCAGCTCTGCCACCTCAGCTCCTGCAGACTTTAGGGTGGGCTCTCCTCACCCACAGCATTCATCTCTCTGCTTGCAGAGGGGAAGATCCTGGCTTTGTCTGGGATAAAAATGAATGGAAGAGCCCCAGAAAATTAGCATGGACTGCCTCCCTGCCAGTTGTGTACATTCCTCTTCTCTCCAAATCAGTCACAAACTTCTGGCTGCAAGGAATTAAGTCACCAGGGCGATGTTTGCACAGAGATGTGCACTCTGTGAAGAAATATCCCGTGACTGAACTGAGGAGCTTGGAGGTAGTCAGGGAGAGGAGTGTCCATCAAAGCAAAGGGTCAGAAGATGAGGCCTTTTCTCACTTGTCCCTCCCACACCACTGAACTTCCACCCTGATCCATGCACAATTCTGTTTTTTGCCCAGAACGGCTTTGCCCAAGGCTGCGTGGTAACGGCCACTTAGATCACATAGGCTCTTATTTGTTCCTTTTCAGCTCAGTTTCCGTCAAACAAAGCCCCAGTACTTCTCTCAGATGGAGTCTATTCTAAACGCAGTCTCCATCAGCTGAGGAAGAAAGCCCATGAACCAGGAGCAGCAAACCCAGCATGGTCTGGGAAAGTGAAGGCCTTGGTTCTCTTTTGAAAACTATCACAGTGAAAGCCAGCACGGCCACCCCATTGAAGCCTGTTTCTGAAATCACCTGAAATAGACAGCATGCTCCTCCTGCCTGTCCTGCACCAGAAGAACTCGGTGCTGCATCATGAGCCCCTGCATGAACTCAAGCTCACAACCTACAATCAGTGTATGCAGTATTGAGCTGGGAACATCACTAAGGCCAAGAGGCAGGAGGTATTTGTGGGGAAGAGGAGAACAGAGCTAATTTAGAGTTTGCTGAGGAGAAAGTAGAAAATGACTCAGGGTGAGGATGTGAGAGATGCGCCATGTGGAAACTTGTTTACAATGACAAAAGTCAGTCATCTTTTTACCCCAAGGAGGGGTCATGCCTGTCTTTTGGATTGGTGCATGGGTGCGTGCATGTGCTGGGGCTTTGCGTTCACACCATGGACAGGAATTGCTGGACTGTAGTGCCCAGCACCACTGCAGTTACAGCACTGGGGCTGCGTGGCCTTCAGAACCACAGACCCTTTCCTGGCCAAAGAAAGTTCTAGTGTGAGTTGGTTCTGCAGGATTTGAAAGGAGAACAAATAAAAGGAAAACAATAATAACAAAAAGGAACAACAAAGAAATCCAGAGCAGATCCTAATCTGTGTAGAAAGCCAGAGATAAAACCCTCGCAAATTCTGGGCCCACGAGTCTATCCTTAAAAGATTTTACAAATATACATTATCTAATTACCATTATATCAGATATACAACATGCCCGTTTACTATAATTATGCTGGATATATAATTTATATGCATGAAATGGAACTGTCTGCATGGTTAGAACTGGGACTTGGTGGAATTGGAATTTTGAAGGTTTCTTTTTGGGCCATTATATGGTAAGACAACCGTGGAAAATTACCAGCTTGCTTTTCTGTAGACAGACACTCTCAGCTTTGAGCTTCTGCTAAGTCTGGAAAGAGATTTGCTGCATACAGAGTTCTAGGTCGCAACTGAAAGAAAGAAACATGTTGGGAAATGCGAATTGGAGTGGTGGAAAATGCTATCAGGAAAAGAAACTCATGGGGAGAAATTCAAATGAAACCCACGGTAGACTTTCCTGGCAGGGGTGTTGGTGGAGTCAGCACTTCCCCCAGCACAGGTCAGCAGAGCGAAGCTGAACAAATTCTGGCACTAGAGCCTCAGCAGTGGCAAGAAGCTGGAGGAGAGATAAGCTGTTCCTCCTTCCTATTTACATGTTGGAGACAGTAAGATACTAGAATGAGTGGAGAAGGGGTCTAACAAGCATTTCAGTATATTTGTGCTTATTGAACACATCAACCCCACTACTTCCTACACTGAGAGAGCAGGCGATTTGTAGGCACTAGTATATTTTTATCTTATGAGTATATTTAATATAAACTAAATCTTTATTTCTCAGCCAGGCTATTCTTGTCCCTAGATCTGCCAGTCCCTTAGGAAAGCCTGCCCTTGAATTTGTTCCAAGGGTGAGGAAGAACAGATGGATGGGTGCTGGCTGGTACTGAGTGGTCTGGAGGTGATCCCCAGCCAGAAGCTGACCTACTTGCTACCAAAGGTCAACCATGAGGACTGGCATGAGGGATGAGAACAGGGCCCCTTCCTGCCAGGATGGAGCGCTGCATTTTCTCCTCCCTGTCACGGGCTGCATGAGACTGGTTCTGCTTGTAGCAACTGAAAAGTCTAAAATTGATGAAAATAATCAGATAATGTAGGTGAGCCCTTGGAAGGAGCCATCTACTTACTATGGCTTTCTTTGACAGAAACTGATGCATGTCAGGAAGTTTCCTTCATTATCCCTCACTGTTTTCAGTTTGGTTGGGTTCTTCTTATGTAATCGATGTAGAGGTGGCTTTAAAAACAATGGGATGGGACTGTCAGAGAAATCTTTTCAGACACTGAGTTATTAGAGGTTATCTTGGCCTATAAGGCCACTGCAGTACGGGGTGCCGTGGCCACCCCAGTCCTTAATGAATATCTACAATGCTCGAGGTCATATCAAACAGTCACCTCTGTTTTGCTCGCTGTGCGGTAGTGGTGGTGGTGTCCTGGAATATAATGCAGTTGTTCTACCGTGTTGTGCCGTCGGGAGGCGAACGCTTGGCGCTTGGCAGATGTTGGGTTCATCCCTAAGGTATTGTACAAGTTATTTGAGGCACTAGGATGGGAGTGCATTTTTGTCATCCTGTAGCGATCCAAGACAGGTGTTGAAACAAAGACGTCTGTGTGTGACAGTGCCCGTGACATGGACTGCTCGGGGTATCCCGACCGCTCCGGGGAGAGCAGAGGGTCCTGCGAGTGGAGACGCTCCGCAGACAGAAGCTGTTCATCTGAGAGGATCCGTTCATAGGACATGCTGAACTCCTCAGGCATGATCCTCTCAGGAGACAGCACCCTGTCCTGGGACATGGCCCTGATGGGGCGGCGGGGCCTGTCCCTCTGGTTGGTCTGTTGAG
The DNA here is from genome assembly GCF_951394365.1 of Tetrao urogallus. Lineage (NCBI taxonomy): Eukaryota > Metazoa > Chordata > Aves > Galliformes > Phasianidae > Tetrao > Tetrao urogallus. The sequence goes on along the minus strand of NC_136831.1, from coordinate 9,500,662 downwards.
ACATTTTGATGACGTTGATGGGGAGCGTGCCCCGGGCTGCCAGGTCAGGCAGGTGTCTCCTCCTCATGTAGTACTCATCAGCCTCTTTGTCAGCTGTGGGAAAAGAAAGGGAACGGTTAGAAATGTCAGAGTGCTCTCCCACAGGGTGAGAACGGGCGGCGTATCACACAGCCGTGTAGAAGCCTCCCAGTAAGACCTAAGGGCTGTCTGCTAGCAGCTGGCCCTGGGCATGGACGTCCATGTCCGGATGCTGCCTGTTGGAGGGACACCAGCCCCACATGGGTTGTGTGGCCATGGGTTTATCAGCAATAGTTGTGTGCAGACAGGTGTAATTCCTTTCATGATACATCACACCTTCTTGCACAACAGACACAACAGACTCTGTGTGCTGCTGGGTCCAGACCATGGTATCACACAATTCGCAGAAACAGCAAGTTATGGAGAAATGATCCAACATCACCTTCACAATGCACTTACAAAGAAAACACAGAGGAAGCAGGGTGAGGAAGGCAACTTCCCCATTCGGGGGAACTCATACCTCTGGCCTCAAATATGGATGTGCCGTGAAACCCCTAAGCTACCTCAAAACACTGTTAATTACTATTCTTGAATATTTGTAAATGTGCTTACAAGGTATCTCTGGTGAATATGGGATGTTCTCTCTGAGATGTTGAATCATATGCCTGAGGTTTTATTTACCAGTGTTTCTATACACTGCTTGATATTGTGGAGTTTATCTCATGGAAAGTTGCTTGCTCAGTTTGCTTCTTCTCTGCCTTAAATGATCTCTTTGTTGCAGAGTTCTTTTTGGATTTCAAACAAATGCTTCAGCCTCAGGGAGGATTTTACCTGCTGCAGATACGTCCCAGCATACTACTTAAATCCCAGAGCAGATGGAATGACCTGATTCAAACAACCTGTGGGTTGAAGATGAAGGAAAAACCCAGTTTTCCGGTAAAAAACTTTGATGTTCATATGCCTTATGCTGGGGGAGTAGGACTGCCTAGCTGGAAGGAGGATCATAAGCCTTTGGTTTCAAGACAGCACAGCTTGTGGACCATCATGATGTGCCTGTGACTGCAGGCGTAAAGCATGGAGCACCAACCCCTTATCAGAAATACGCTATCATTAAATGGAAGTTCCCAACAGTGTCTCCATGGGGTGGGTGGAGGGGGTGGAGGTGTGTCTAGAGCTCAGCACTAAGAATCTGTATGTGTCTTTCTCCTCCATTTCCTTTTCTGAGATGTCTTCTTGATGCGCCCCGTCTTTTCTGGCTCATCAGTGGCTCCAGAAGACCCCAGAGAAAGACTCATCCCAGACACGTGGCAAACAGCCTTCATCTCCATGGAGAAGACAACAGAACATCCTCTGGTGTGCAAGAAGTGTCTTCCTCATTCAAAAACGAAGTGAAATTCTCCACCTTACAGAGAGAACGAGGTTTCTTGCAACTAATCTGATGGGAGCAGGCTGGTGCAGGGACCACAGAGTTGGGAACACACGCATAACCCAGCATGCACTTATCATCTCAAGCCAAGTGCTGGTGGTGCCACTCCTACGGCCTGCCATACAAATTCCTTTGCAAAATCTTTTGCCTGTAAGACACCTACGATAAAGATCGTAAGAAAAGGAAGGCCTCTCATTTTCTCAGCTGCAGTATTTCACTCTACTGATACAGATGATGTTAGATGGGAAAGATGGAAGAGCAACAATGCACATGTAGTTTCTGAGGATGTTCAAGTGATAAAAATCACAAAGATCTGATTCAGAACTGTTAGGCAATCATGAAGTGGGTGAAGTAGATGGTCCTCTTATGGGACAGCATCCTGTTCTGGGACATGGCCCTGATGATATGGTGGGGTCTATACCCTTGTTCTACAATGCTTGGATTCTATGTAGACATTAAATATATATAGCAGTTAAGCAGAAACTTGGTGAGATGTACTTAAGCAGAAACTGTTTATTCTGACACAGACATAAATCTGTAGTTTTTACACAACACATCAGGGGAGGAATTGGCTGGCTGTCCCATGAGGCGTAGTGTTAGCTGAGGAAATGTCAGCACTTTATGATACTTAATTGGGTGCTGACAGCACCCAAATCCCAGAAGTTTGTTCACAAGAGAGCATTTAAAATTAGTGCCTTGGGCTCTTCAGAAAGAACTCATGGTGCTGCAAGCAGCCTGTGCTGGGTGACCTCACTCGCTGATTTCCTCCTCTCCCGCGCGTTCAGTGCTCTTTGATTCCCCCTGGGTGTTGTTTCTCATGTTCCTGCAAACAGTCCACACAACCCAGTGGGTCCATGAGGAAGATGGCTGGTCCTTCTGCATCCAAAAATCCAAGCTGGGAATGCATGTTCTGAAATGCACGCTCTGATGGCACCATCTCTGGTGCTGAGCTCTTCTTGACAGCCCACACTCTGCCAGGACGTGAGGATTACCCAGAGCTCTCCTCTGTTGGCGTGCTCACTGTGGACAGGATTTGCTCAGCAGAGTATTTATTGTAGGAATGGGTCCTTTTTTTGGTAATAAAAAACTTCTAGGAAGAATCTTGTTGCAAATGTCAGAGAGCAACTCTCTTGTCATCCAACCCTCGTGCCTTTAAAACCACCTTTTAGGAAGCCTTGGAAGAACTAGGGAATTTTGATATGGCCACAGCAATGTTAGATATTTGTATTCTATCCTGTGGCCACAGATAGACTTGCACACACTTAGTGTGCATGGACTTGATAATGATGTGTGAGGCTGGTTGCAGAATAGGAGCTGAGCAATTAGCACTCTGGCACTTGGCCTCTGCTCTCTGGATGAGAGAATTGCTGCTGGATTTGCCCAAGTGACTCTAAATAGATGTAATTAAAGCAGAGAACATCCCAAATGGAGATGTGCTTGGATGCTCACACCTGGCCATGGTAATTGCCAGAGGAGCTAAACCAGCTTAAGTGAGGTTTGCAGTGGTTTGAGCCTCCTACTGAGGCAGAAGAATCAGCTGATTAAAAGTGGTTCAAAGTTGCTCCTTGCTAATTTAGGTGAACAATGCAGCAAGGCCTACACCCCAAAAAGTTTTACTAATTAGAAACATTAAAAATATCCTTTCATTAAAAATATCCCTTCTGCACTGTTTTAAGAGATGGAAGTCTGCATGGCCTTCTGCTGGCAGTTGCTAACCCATTCAGGTCCTGATTGCACTTTAAAGGTGTTCCTAATCTCACGTTGTCTGTCTCCTCTGCTGCTAAGAGACACAGGTAGATGTTGGCACAGCTATTCCAGGAATATTTTCAGGTGTGGACAAACTTCATATCTTCTCAAAGGAATCAAAATTGTAAAATGTCAACAATGTGCTGGTTTAATTAGGCAGCAGGCTGCTGACTCTGGAAGGTGATGTCGGTTGAGTGTTACTGGAGCAGCAATGGAGGACATGGCTCCACGAGAGGCCAAGTATCACAGCAGTGCCTTTGTGTGTGAAGGGAAAGCTCTACAGCAGCATTTCCATACCAAAGAAGAACAGTGAAACATACATGGCTTCAGGCTTCAGAGCTTCGAGGCTTCAAGTGCATCACCAAGCGCTGGTGGTGCTGGAACTGCTGATGTCTGGTCACCTTAGTTTGCTAAAACCAAAATCATAGAATGGTTTGAGTAGGAAGGGACCCTTCAAGGCCACCTGGTTCAACTCCCTGCAATGAGCAGGGACAGCTACAGCTCGATCAGATCTCAGAGCCCTGTCCATCCTAACCTTGGATGTCTCCAGGGATGGGTCGCCCACCGCCTCCCTGGGCATATCCACGTGCCCAGGACCTGAAACCTTCCAGTCTGTTTCATCCCATCCTCGCTGCATCAGCAAGTTCACAGGGATGACGAGACACTGATACTGCTACTCCTTATTGTTTTATTGATGCTCACATGATAACTGGCATTTTTTAATTTAGCCAAAATAAATGTTTCTCTCTTATAGATTTTATATATAAAATTCAAAAAGCTGTCCTGAGTGGATTTCTAAGGGCCAGAAATGATGAGCAGATAGGAGGATATCACTGGTCTGTTGATTAATGGAGATTTCTCTTTTTTAAAAAAAAAGCCACCCTCATATTTATGGGGCTTTGCTCATGTTTTTCAAATGCTTAGCGGTGGAATTAAGGGAAATCACACTTTTCTGGATAATTTCTTTTTCTTTTCTTCCCATTCTTTCCCCTCACGTTAGTTCCTGGGACATTGCCAGGGCTTGTCTCCCCAAACATCCAGACTGCTGATTGCTTTAGGACAAGCTGACCTGCACAGGAGATTTTTGTTTCTCTCATTTGCAGGGAAAGCCCAAATGAGTATTTCCTCACATCTCACCTCAGCCTGCCTAAGATGAGTGAGACAAAGCCACTGCAGGAAGGCAGAGCACAGCTCCTCCAATGTGTGATTAGAGAAATGAGGTACATGGGTGGGTTTCTGAGAAAAGAGAGTGGAAAAGACAAGGATGATTTGTCTCCCTGTGGTTAGTATGATTAAAACATATGCACGTTCATCTGTATGTAAGGTCATCAGAGCAATTTATTTGCTTTTCTTTCTCAGCAGTTCCAGTGTATTCCCTCGTTGGCCTTGTCTTTCCTCTTTAACATTTTCAAGCTGCCAAGTCATTTGTGATGATCCAATACCAAGTGGTTTAATATGCCTGAAAATATTAGCTTTCTTTCTGACTGACCTTTCTCACTCAGCTGGGACAGCAGTTCCCTGGGGTGCTGGGCAGGGCAGAATTAACACAGATGCTTTTGCTCAGCTGCATGTTCCCACACTCCACACACTGCTGCTCTTCCCATGCACAAGCCCAGCATCAAAGGTGGCTTGTTATCCAGCAATGGGTTTGATAGTTTGCCAAAGCAATTCGGGGGTCAGTGAGAGACTGGCACCTTGATGTGACAGAGATGGCTGCCCTTTGTTGCTGATTAAGAAGATGCCTGGATGAAATGGAGGCCAGAGGAACTGCTGAGGAGAATTTAGAAGTCCTGGTTGACAGAGAACTTAACAAGAGCCAGCAGTGTGCGCTTGGAGCCTGGAAGGTCAACAGTATCCTGGGTTCCAGCAGAAGAGGGCGGCCAGCAGGGCAAGGGAGGGGATTGCCCCTTTCTGTTCTGCCCTTATGAGGCCTCATCTGGAGTACTGCATCCAACTCTGGGGACCTCAACACAGAAAAGATGTTGAGCTTTTGGAGAGGGTCCAGAGGAGGACCACAGAGATGCTCAGAGGGCTGGAGCACCTCTTCTATGAAGATTGGCTGAAGGAACTGGGCTTGTTCAGTCTGGAGAAGAGCAGGCTGTGGGGAGACATCATTGGGCCTTCCATTATTTAAAGAGAGTTTAGAAACATGAGGGAAATCAACATTTTACTTGGGTAGATAGTGATAGGGCAAGGGGGAACGGTTTTAAACTAAAGGAAGGGGGATTTAGATTAGACATCAGGGGAAGTTTTTAACAAAGAGAGTGATGAGATGCTGGAACAGCCTGCCCAGAGAGGCTGTGGATGCCCCATCCCTGGAGGTGTTCAAGGCCAGGCCGGATGGGGCCCTGGGCAATGTAATGTAGTACATGAGATAGCAGTTGGCAATCCTGCCTGTGGGGAGGAAATGGGGGCTGGAACTTAACGATCCCTGAAGTCTCTTCCAACCCAAGTCATTCTATGATTCTATGAAGAGGAAGGTTGACTCTGCTCAGCACGTTCTTGAGGCATTTGAGCTTGACCCCTTAACACAAATCTATTTTTGCCTCTTTAAACAAATATCTAGGAAACAATGCAGGAAGTCAACCATACTCCCTCCTGTGACCTGCTGAGGGGCACGTTGGACACGTAAGGAGATGTCTTTTCTTCAGCTGCAAAACAAGTTTTTTGAGACCCCATGGATCAGACACCTGGTAAGGTAATGACCAGTGCATGGATGGAGTTGCTTGGTCAGAGAGTTCATATTCAGTGTGAGCTGGGTAAGGATTGCAGGAGTAGATACAGAAGAGTTCAGATCTGATGTACATTTCCAGATGTTGGCTGTGGAAGATGTGGGAGGTTCAGTTAGCATTCGTTTGTTGTTTTTTAATGTTCCAGTGAGATACATCAATATCCTTAGCAGGAAGCTCAAGGCATTTTCAGTGAGCATCTATGCACAATATATAAAACAATAGATGAATCTCAGGCTGGAAGAGGTCTGGACCATCTCCTTCACACAGTAAGAGCCACAGTAAGAGTCCTTGGTGCAATTCCTGGTGGATGCTTCCCTAACGTGTTCCCAATAATGTCAAGACAGACATCCCCCAGCCTCTGAGCTGGAAGTACTTATCCCAGGTAATCCTGAGCATTGGAAATCAATTAGAAATGAAAGAGCAATCTGGGGGCTATCCAGTTGATCCATTTTTACACTATTTAATCTGAAAAAAATGAAAATAAATCATCACCTTGAAATGAGGACATTTTAAAGCAGTTATGTTTCAGTGTCATGATTTCAAGGGTTTCCCAGTATTGAACAACATCATCAAAGCTACTCAAGAACATGGACAGCTAGTCACAGGGATGCAGGGAAAGGGAAATGCTTCTGGTTAGGAGAGTGACTCCAAATGTTATCAGGAGGCAAAAGTCACATACATGGCAGTATCCAGTCCCTAAATACCTTATCTCTGCTCTGCAACATGGTTAAGCACATGCTTACTTTTCAGCATGTCAAATATACTTGCCTAAATGTTAAACACATTTAAATTCCACAGTGAAGTGCCAAGGAGTGGGCAGAGATTTTTATGTGCTACATTTCTGTTGCATTTTCTCTTCTGGAAAATCCTCTGCATGAGGATGTGCTATGGACAGTCCAAGGGCTCCTCTGCCACTTCGTTTTGTACGTCTCTCTTAGCAGGCTAACTTGGGAATGCAGCTTTTAGACAGAGCAAGGATGTAGCATCTGCTCTTTGTCCCGATCTGCTTTCAGTGAAGCTATTGCAAATATAGACACTGAAGTTATTTTTCCAACTGAGGCAGCATGTATACCTGGCTGCACCCAGAAAATGCCCATGTTAACACACTGCAGACTTGACATCTCAGTCTAGAGAGAGCACTTTTCATCACAAATCTCACTTATTTCTAAATCTCATTGAAGCTGAAGATATTTCCATGTGAATATTCGCCATCAGGAGCAGCAGTGAGTTGGAGCATTGCAGAAAAGTTGACAGAACAATGCAATATGTAAAACAGCAAGAAAGAATAGATACTAACTGGCATGAACAGGTCAGAGAGCAACACATAAAGACATCAGCAATGCACCAAAGACCAGGGTAAGGTGCTGTTCAGGACCATGAAACATGGTGGACTGCAGCACTGCTGGGGACAGGCAGATGTGCTCCTACTGAAATGGAGGTTCCCAGCCAATTCAGCACCTTTTTATCAGCCTGGGTTTGTCATCTGGTTCCAGCTGCTCCTGCAGATGGTGAGATATCTGCTCTGGGTGCATCGGGCTGAGCTCGGCTGATGTGAACAGCCAGAAAGCAAAAAAGGATTCTCAGATGACTCTATCAGGAGCAGAGAGAGGCGGAGCCGGGGGAGGCAGCACAGGATGGAGGTCAGTAAGCAAATAACCACATGTGCTCTCACAGTAATGAAGTGACTCTTTCTCTCTGCTCTTCCTTGATGGGAAGCGACATCCAGGAGAATCATTACCGGAGATGCCAACTTGGGCAGTACAACAACAGAGGGAAGAAGATTATTGCCTTAACGTTGTGCCCGCTGTGGCTTACAAGCAAATGAGATACAAAGGAAATGAAATGAGCTGACACCTACTTAGTCTCTTCAGAGAAGAATATTTACTTGGGTTTGTCTTGACGGCAGACTCGTAGGATGGTGGGAGGTGAGAGAGGTTCTGGAAGGACCGGGAGAAGGACAGATCGTAAGGTTCGGTGGCAGAAGTAAGGATGTTGTTCATCCGTGGCGTGTCTGCAAAAAAGAAAAAAGAAAAATAAGACATGTCCAGAGCGTGCATGAAAACCAGCTGAGAGGGGTGAGCTGTTCCCACAGCTCTGGACAGGGAGAAGTGCTGTAACTGAGCCAGCCTCAGCGACAGTTCCTGGACAGGATTTGAAGTGGCTCCAACAGGTTGATATAAAATGGATGTGGCTTTGCTTCCTTGTCCCCAGTGATCATGGAGAGAGGCAAACTGGTGCCTTGGAAGCCTCCAGACAGACCAGCCTTCATTTCATGGTTCTGGTGGAAAGAGTCAGCTCACTTACCATGGAGGTCTCCATCATGATGTGGTGAACTGACCCTACTGCATCCCGCACAAGCTCATGCACCATCACCTACCTTTGCCTTGCAAGCTACACTTTTCCATTCGCCATAGCCATTGAAAAGTGTCTGTGAGTTCATTTTAATAATCAGATTGCTCTTTCATCATGCCAGAATTCGGGTCACTGCTCCAAACCTGGAAGCTCCATACAAAACCCAGTCCATGGCCCCAGTGTTCTAGTGGGCGCTGGGGGTGGCCATACATCCCTTGTTTGCGGTGAAGCATGAAGTGCAGCTGTGCAGTTTGCATCTGGCTGCAGTCAGAAGATGAGGCAAGGCTTGGAGGGGTTCCTGAAGCACAGAAGCAGGGCTGGAGGATACTGCCCTCTGCTTGTCTTCACTTTGCTGGTCACTTAAGGAGCCCCTGGTCAGCTTAAAACTCCCTCTGCTGGGATGCTAATGCTGAGGGTGCTGTCAGTAAAGATTAGCACTGAGCTGGGATGTTAGAAGTCAAGTCCAAGCAATCTGCAGAGTTTGCTGTGTAACTGAAATCACATCCTTTTGCCACAAACTGGATGGAAAATGGTCTTTCATCAGTTCAGCTGAGGGACAGAGGCCTGCTGAATTACAGCATTTTTGACTCCTGGTGTTCAAGTATTAACATAGGGATAAGAGTATTGAAAATAGCAAGGACTGCAATTGTTGGGAGCAAAGCTATAACAGGCTACAAGGTCATGGAAAGGGGCTCTGTGGGGGATTGAATCAATGTTGGAATGCATTAGCTGGGTCAGTAGGCCAAGGAGCTGGCCACTTGTGATATGATCTGACAGGGAAATGAGAGGGCAAAATGTTCTGATGTAGCTGAGGAGCAGCAGAATGCCTAGGTTCACCCTTCCCTGTCATGCAGTCCTCCAGAGGGTACTCATGAAGAGCAAGGCAATATAAGCTCAGCTCTTATTCATGTGCCTTTAGACTCTCATAGACCCCCCCTGGTCTATGGGCTGCTGTGAGTTAAGTCACAGCTTCTGCCCAAAACTGGAGCAAGTGTGCTAGCCTTGCACAACATTTTCCAGCTTCTCTCATCTCCCAGAGAAAAATTAAATGAGAACTACCCGAGTGCAGATATTTCAGCAGATATTTTCTAGACTTGATTCTGAAATTCAGCAGTTTCAGTGTGTGGGTTTTGCATGGAGTCCTGTTTGCACTGGAGAACAGGATATCTTCTGAGAGCACCCACATTTAGCAAACTTCCTTGGTGTTCCCTGTTGCCTAAGGATGGTGTTGCAGTTCCCATGTGTGTGGGGAAGCAGAGCTGCTTCCACAACCTTCCTCCCACTGAGACTCCTGATAGATATTTTAGAACTTCTATCCCCTATCCTTTGCATGCTTCTCAGCCAAGGAGAGGCCAACAGTCCTGTCTTCCTGAAGAAGGCTACTCAGGGCTTCCTAAAGCCAGCTTCCTCAGAGTGCTCCTCTGCAGCTCCCACAGGGCTCAGTCCAGAGGCCATGTGGGTCTCAGTCCACTGAACCATGTGGGCGATGCCAGAGCATCTGTGATGTACACAGAGTTGGAAGAACTATCAGGCACTTGAATAACAACCACCATGTCAAACAAACCCCAAGTCATTCCTTCCTGCCCCTCTTGTCACTGACACCGTGCACTCTTCCACATGAGGAAGCCTCCTGCAGAGCATCATATCAGGGCCTTCTTCCTCAATATCTATCTGTGAGGTTTGACAGCAAATAAAGGAGCAACTTTTTCCCCCCTGACCCAGCATGGGGCACCACATCCTGTGCGGGGAGCACCAAAAGATGAGGGTTAAGGAGATGTCTCTGCTGTGGCACTTATCAAACACATGCATGCTCTCTTCTGGGCTCGACAGCCGGCAGCCAGTGACAGGCACCTGAACGAAAAGGAAAAGCCCAGTTCTCTGCCAGAGCATCATTTTGATCCTCGCTCTGAGAAAATATGAGGCACTTTCCGGCAGAATTTAGCAAAGGCGAAAATTTCCTCTTTAAAATGCAATAACCATCTTGGTTAATAAAAGCTTCCTCCCTATTGGTTACGTATGTCTCTACACTCCTGGAATTGTTATTGCTTGGCAAAAGGAACATAACCCTAAGTGAGTATATAGCTAATGTATCATTTCTCTGAGAGCATTATTTTCCTGCTGATGACTTCAACCCATGTCTAATAGACTGACTGCAGGATTAGGAAGTGCATCACATCATCAGAGAGGTGGAAACAATTGATTAGATATTATCCAGTAAACAGAGACTCTATCAGCATTGAAACAATATGCCCACTCCTACTTGTGCTTGTAGGGCAAGGACCCTGGGGTAACATCTCTTTGCAAATTTCTCAGCTAGAACCTGTATCTAATCTTCATTCTGCATGGAGGTTTGGATGAGCTGAAATAAGCCCAGTTATATGCATGGAGCCGTGTTCAGAGCTGAAGGAGCATGAACTGACTACTTGCACGGAGAGTGTGAAATAAACTGCCACACGTTTATCCAACGGGCTTCTGCAGAATCACTGCATCTTCATATTGCTTTTTCCATCCAGCCAGTCAGGAACAGACCATCAGTATTTTGGCAAACGAGAAGTCACCTTGAAATTCACTCCCTACTGTTCAGCAAAATAAGGGATACCTGAAATGACCAAGATGGCTTCAGCTGTCTTGTGTGTAATGTCATCTGAGGGCAACGCTGGAGAACTGAGAGGTGCTGGGAAGGAGAAACCTCTTTTGCAATTTAAATTCTGAGACTAATTCAGCAGGAACTCTTTGCTTCTACACCAAATTTGAATCACACCTTTCCCTGGTCTCCCTTTTTCCTTTGTGGTGTTCACAGGCTTCTACGGAAGGTGCTAGACCTAATTAATTAACAAGATATAAATAAAAAGATCCCTCCATTTCCTGCATGGCAGCTGAGGTTGCTCCGTTCCCCAGCACTGCCACTCATTCCAGTTCAATTCAACATTATGGGCAATGGCAAATGTTCACTGGAAAACAGAGGATGTCCTATGCTTACTGGAATTGCCTTTGAAAGTCAGTATTTGATCATGTTTGCCTCACCTCCATCCTGCAGCCACGTGCCAGTTTGTGCCCTCTGACACACCATGCTTTCTGAGCACAATTTGCAAAGCTATCTGCAGAGAAGCACGGAGGAAATTAAGCTATCCCAGTGCATAGCATACACTACAGAGATGGGAACATCACCCAGCAGTTCTTTTCTTCTGGTTTCCAAATTCTCCTTGCTATAGCATTGAATATCAATAATACCTCTTTACAACCAATGCAACATCTTAAGATTCTGAAAGCATCTCTCTGACTAATTCAGCAGGAGAGGGCTCAGCCCTGCAGCACTTCCTCTTTGCTAAGCATGGATCCACCTGTGAGGATTTAGGGGCTGCAGAACCTCCCTCTGCAATTATAGGTTCGTTCCTCTGTGTTATGCACACACCCAATGGCTTTATGATCTACAAAGGAGGGAAAAGCACTCTCTGTTGAGTGAGAGCCTTGTTCCACTTCCAGCACTCAGGGCTGAGAAGCAGACTCAGGGTTTTTAAAGCTGGAAGCTTGTGTTGTGGAAAGCAGACCTGAAGTCCCTGCAAATCAGCTTGTTCTTTAGCAGCAGTTTCTGTCTCTAAGTGTGTTTACACAAGGCGCAGAGCCTTCTGACAACAAGGAGAGGAGCAAATGATAACCAGGAGGAAGAAAACCCAAAACAAAACAACACAAAAAGTGAATTTATGGCAAAGTTTTAAACAAAGCTCAAGTGGCAAAAAGGATGTGCTCCATATTTGCATATGAGCCTGCACATATGTTGTGCGAATTTTGCAGCATATTTCAACAGATGCCTTTTAAAACATTCACCCGGGGAAAGCAAACAATGTCACCTAGAAGAAGCTGATACAACCAAAGCCTTCTGCTGCTCAGCTTCAGCTCGTCACAGCCTCAGCCCTCTGTCACAGCACGCAATTCTCCCCCAGCACCGCCTTCTGCTCAGCCACTTGAAGGCTGAGACAAAAAGTCTTCTCCAATTCTGATGCAAGCTCATACAGAAGGGCACATTCCCTAGGAAAATCTGCCTGTATCAGTTGGTGTTTGGTACCTCCTGTGCCATCCTGAGCCATCCTGGGAATGCCATGCTGCTACAGCAGGCACAGAACTGGTGTGCACTATGGAAGGGGTGGGTGGGAGGGGTGGAACTATCTGTGTTTTCAAACATCTTTCTTTTTTTTTCTTGTTAAAAACACCGTTATTAATCATGTTTTACATCTCTCACAAAGAATCTCACAGAGGTTCATACATTTCCAGCTCAGCTGCTGTGGTGTAAATCAGCAGCTCCCCAGAGGGTAGCTGCCCTCCTTTGTAGGAGTTGGAGATGTGGTGTTTCAAATTCAATTAGTGGAGAATGAAATACATCTGCATATCAGGATGGCTTTTGGAGGTGGTCTTTTAGGCCTCATTGCAGAGTAACGAGGTGTTAAAGAAACCAAGTGAACTACACCAGCACATTGCAAGATGATGCCCCTACAATAAATGCACAAATGGCATAGCTGAATCCTGTCAGTAATGGCATGAAGATGCTTCTGAGCACACGTAGCCCTGTGCTTACAATGGTGTTGACAAAGAGAGGAGCTTCCCAGGTTCTTCCCATAGGGAAGAGTGGAGACACGGTGCTTATCTGGGTGCTGGGCCATGGTGGGCCATGGAATTGGTGTCCTAACAGCTTTCACCTGCAAGCTGAGGCCTCCATGCTCAGCCCCTCCATGCCAAGGCCATGAAAACAGTGGTTCTTTGGAGCACTGAGTATTTAGACTAGACTAAATAGAAAGACCAGTTGCTTCAATGCTAAATACAAAGACAGTTGCCATTGGAGCCCCTGCAGCTCAGCACACACTAACAGAGGCTGCTTGCACCCCTTACGTGCACTCATGGCCCCAGCAAACCAGTGTGTTCCCTATGGAGGGCGTAGGACATCCCTGTAGGATATGATTATTAGCAACATTTTGGGTAAAGATAAGTAGATGACATTCCAAATTCACTAAAGGGCTTCAATCTGCCCTTGTATTTGTGTAGTGCACCAATCTCTGTGCAATTTGATTAGCAGGATTTGTGCATAAGGTGGTTGAATCACAGATTGCCTCTGACATCTCCATTACATGTGGTGACTGGAATGCATCAGAAAGTTGGCACTGTGCTGTCTGGTCCTCCCAGATCACCTGGCTCATCTCTACTCCCACTTTCATTAAAGATCTGCTGCTCTGCAGAAGGAACGTTGTAACATAATGTGTCTACTTGTTCTGCAGGTTATATTCCAGAGATCTGATTATCTTCTAATTTCCTCACATATATTACCATTGGGGATAAATCTAATTTAAACAGTCCTTAATTGTTATGATTTTGTAAACAGTGTCTTAAACACAATAGATACAGAACTCTCAACAAATTGTTGGAGGAGATGTGACAGTACAGGGAATCATTTTCATATCCTCTGGGATTGTCCCACATTGAAGCTTTGGGTCTGATGTTAGAAAATGAATTATTTTAGCAATATATCCCCCAAAGTCTTGTTACTGTGTGGGAAGGAATGCCCTGAATATCTAAATGAAGAAAAGGAAGGGAGGAAGGAAGGAAGAGAGGAGGGAAGGAGGGAAGGAGGGAAGGAGGGAAGGAGGGAAGGAAGGGAGGGAGGAAGGAAGGGAGGGAGGAAGGAAGGAAGGAAGGGAGGGAGGAAGGAAGGAAGGAAGGAAGGAAGGAAGGAAGGGAGGGAGGAAGGAAGGAAGGAAGGAAGGAAGGAAGGAAGGAAGGAAGGAAGGAAGGAAGGAAGGAAGGAAGGAAGGAAGGAAGGAAGGAAGGAAGGAAGGAAGGAAGGAAGGAAGGAAGGAAGGAAGGAAGGAAGGAAGGAAGGAAGGAAGGAAGGAAGGAAGGAAGGAAGGAAGGAAGGAAGGAAGGAAGGAAGGAAGGAAGGAAGGAAGGAAGGAAGGAAGGAAGGAAGGAAGGAAGGAAGGAAGGAAGGAAGGAAGGAAGGAAGGAAGGAAGGAAGGAAGGAAGGAAGGAAGGAAGGAAGGAAGGAAGGAAGGAAGGAAGGAAGGGATATAAAAAAAAGATGCTCACATACATTTAAACTCGTTTGAAATTCGCTTGGGTATGGCTACAACTGAATTTACCTCCCCAAGAGCAAACTCAGACATTATCTGGAAAAACACTTGACCAACTTCAAAATTTGAAGTGAAACCATTTGTTCCTTATGTTTTACCAAGTATTTTTTGAGATGATCATCAAAGGCAATGAACTAACATAAAAATTATGATATGAACTTCCTACTAACTATATTATTTAGCAATTTCCTTGTTATTTATGTGGAAATAAAAAAATGTTTATACAAGGCTCTTAGTGGTTTAGCATAATTAAATATGCAGTAAATATAATGAAATTAAACTTAAGTAGCAGCAAAAAATAAAGTAATAAGCTTTACAGAAACTGAGCCTGAGCAGTCAGCACGTATTTGTTATTGCTTCAGTTCTGTACTTTAGCTTCTATTTTTTTCATATTTTAAGATTTTTTCAGAAGAATCTTTTTTGTCTGCTTATTTTGTATAAAAACTGAGTAGCTAAATGAGATATATGAGTGCATCAAAAGGTGTTTTTGCATTTCACATGGAGAACTTAGTTGCACATTGTAGAAAGAAGTACTTGAGCACTCACATTCAGCTTTTACATACAAAATCTTTACATTTCCACAAACGTGTTGTTGTTTTCTTTGTTGTAGAATTCTTCATCTGGAGCTAAAATCTGTAAAATCAGAGCTAAGGAAACCACGATCAAACTTCTGATTTCAGAGGAACTGAGGTCTGAAGGTTACTGAAAGCAGAATGTGGGACTGTAGGTCCTGTCCTGTAATGGGGCGTTCAGTGCCCTAGGAGTGAATTAGGTACACAGACAGGCCCTCATCATAAGAAAATCAACAGCCTTCTTACAGAGGCAGGACACTGGAAGACATGCTGCTGAACCCTGGGCCCTCAACAGCCCTGCGGTCATTTCTCTTGATCTTCCCTTGAAATTGCCATGTCCTGTTATCCACAACAGGATAAATATGTGCCACCTCTCTGTACACCCTCCATTCCAGCCAGGCAGCAGGAAAAGGAAGACGTTCTTCTCACCCAGTGTTGGCTGTGCTACCAGCACTAGGCTAATTAAATGATAGCAGCCTGACAGAGCAGATTATACACAATCTCATCATTAATCAGTAGTTATTCTTTCCTGCATCGGAAGTATTCAGTGTAATCTCATGGCCACACAGCCCACTGCGATGGGCACTGAGGAAATGTGTGCTGTAACCCAAGGCAAGTTAAACCAGAGACTCCTGGTTTTTCAGCTCTGGGAACCTGATGAATGAACCTGAGCATCTCACAAAACCCAAGTCCAGTCTGTTTTGTTGTCATCTTTTTTCTTCTTGATCCCTGTGGCCATGGGTTGACTTTATCGTCTTTCAATTTGTTTCTTTACAGGAAAAAAATCTGCCATAGTAATAAAACAGAGTGATTGGATATGGAACTGACAGACATTACCTGTAATCACAGAGGGCTCATCACAGTGGCATCTGCAGGCAGCAGGACATAGGCCACCAGGTAATATCAGCTCATGGAAATGGATGTTGGCCATCTTCTTACCGTGCCAGCTGAACAAAAGTGTGTTGCTAATGGAGGTACTGTGGGTTGCTTCCAAAATGCTGATTGGCAGAACGGCTGCTCCGGTGCAACAGCACATCTGGGTCACTCCTGCATGCTGAGAACTTGTTATGATTCCCAAAACTTTTGGGGATACTGATGATCTGGTGCTGTTTGCTTTGCATTTACTAAGGACTAGCTGTACAATGCAGGGAAAGCATTGGCTTGGCTGTCATCCCTCCTCAGTGAGGAGGACCCCTGCAGAGCCCTGGGCCCCATATCTACCACAGCTGGGTTGTGGAGAACCTCCTCTGCATACTCCCACAGTTACATGACTTTGGACACTTGCTAAAATAGGAATAGGAGGAGAAAGTAAAGAATGATAACATTGCTAGGAAGATGGGAGATGGGAAGATCATCAGCCTCTGAGCTTTAGTCCTTACAGGCATCTCCACTTTGCAACAACTCCCCTCCCCTTCACATAAACCAGATGAAGTGCATCCTTGCTGGGTGAGGCAGCCCCTGGGGGGCTGTGAGGATTTCCTCCACACAGGAGGGATTTTCTGACTGCTCAGGTTGAAATGTCTTCCTGTGTTAACAGCACTGATTGTTAAGTGGCATGTTGCCTACATCCTCTGCCCTGCTTGCAGTCTGCTGGTAGCATGAGAACTGTTCTCTGTCTTTTTGCTTCAGCAGAGAGTGAACTTGCTCCATGTGTGATGCAGGGCACGTCCTGAACCTTGCACTGGTTTCCTTCCCTTCTTCTGCTTGTTGCAGGTGTCCCTTTGTGGTAGGTGTGAGGCAGGCTGAGGGGCAGAGCTCACAAACAGTGCTCAAAGAGACAGCTCATGTCCAGCTACAGATCTGCACAATCACACAGAAAAATGTATGCCATGTCTTACCCGGGAAGAGAATTAAATTAGATCTGTGGCTTTGCTGAACTATCTCAGAATTTCAGCAATAAATTATGAATACTGAATGCTCTTTTGATCCCTTATTTGAAAAGTCCGAATACCTCTTTAAAGTCACCGAGCAATGGCTCAGCAGAGCAGCACTCCTGTATCTCAAACGGAAGTGGCCGTGACCACACAGATAACTCAGGAACAAAAGAGAACTCCAAATCATGCTGTTATTTGTAGCCAGATCATCCGAGTTGCTTTGTACAACCAAAATCCTCAGATAACAGTAGTGGAGAACAAAAGCAAAAGTTTCTACGCCAAGAGCACAAATATGTCTGTTCTGATTTTCTCTCTCAAGCCGATAAAAAACAAAGGCATCTGTCAGGCCCAGAGCAAAGTTTAACTGTTTGAGCACATGCTGTTAGTTTGAATTACTGACTGCAGTAGGGTTCTAGAGATGGAACTACATTAACACTCCTGCACACATATGCAGGCAATCTGGGCTCACCTGGGTCAGGAGGGGCAGCTCTGGGAACCTGGCATGTTGGGGATGTGGGGAGCAAGTAGCAGGAGGCAGAGAGGCAGACAGAAGGAAATACAATTCCAATCCTATTAGGATTCTTATGAAAGTAGTACATTATTGAAAGAAAAAACAGCGTTTTGGACAGTGTTTGAGGCTGGCAATTCACATTCAATCAACACTCCTATGTGGCCACTGAGTTCTTCGGGAGATGGAAAAAAAAAATGCATCCTTACAGCAGAAAGTAAGTTGCAGGCTGAGCAGCAGCATGACCCAGCCCGTAGGAAGGGGAAACAGCAAAGCTTGGAGACTTCTTCAAGGGCAAATTGCTCTCCCACCATTTTTTATAACAAAATTTGGAAGTTCTTATAGGAGTACACACACCTTTCCCAATAAATCAGTTCCAGAATATTTGTCAAAGTGAAGTTACAGAGTTAAAAACAAACACCAGAACAAAAAGAGTAACAAACACATCAGTTTAGAGCTACAAGAAGAGAGAACCGATATGTGTTAGGATGAGATGTCATCACTTATTGGTTCCTCAGCAAGGGGGGGTTCCCACCATGAGTGCTGGAGAAATAGCTCACATTCAAAGGTAAAGGGAGGAACAAGGAGGAGATTGAGACAAGGCACCAGATGAAGAGGGAAGAAAGCACAGCAAATAGGGGTACATTCGGAGGTTGGGCTGATTGCACAGAGGCAGAGGGTCAGTGACTGGTTTGGGTCTGGTTGGAGCCAGGAAGATGCAGGGGGTTCTGCTGGTGGTCTGTGATTGCTGCAGTGCAGGGAGGGACATGCTGCCAAGGGGACTGCTCATCTTGGGCTGAGGTCAAAGCAAGGAAGGAGCTCAGGCAGAGGAGGAAGAAGGGCAGGGCTTCTGGCCACAGGGGAAGCAAAGGCACAGCTCCAGGTTAAAATATTTCCAGTGGAAAGTAGGAGGACAGTGAAGGAATATCTCTGAGGTGCAGCAGAACTCTTGAAAGTGGCTGAAGGTTGATGAAGGGCGTTCGTAAGTTTACTTGGTCAAGAGGACAGGGGCTGGAGAGAAAGGTGTCACTAAATATGTTAAACCATGTACAGAGGTAATACATGAAAATCGTCGTTTTATGGAGCTCAGCAAGAGCAGTGTTGGAAGGAGACTTAACACATTTGAAGCTGTTGGTGCTGAGAACCAAAGCAAGGGGAGCTTTGGAGGATGGACAGGATATATGGCGGAGATAGGCTGCCCCAGACAACTCCTGAGGTGTCACTTCTGAGGCCATGAGGATAGCTCAGTGACAGTCCCCCTTGCTGTGGGTGTAGTGACATGACAAATGGGTATCATAAGTTCCTAGGGGTGGGGAAACGTCTACATTCCCACAGTAAAATAAAGGGGTGGAAAGCAAACATCAGAAATTGTTCAGTAAGGGGTATTTCTGGTTATGAAAAGTGAGCAGGGGGAGTCCCAGGTCTCTTCACAGTCCTTATCTACCTTGCATACAAGAAACTCAAACTCTGAGTGTATTGTGCCACCGCACATCAGGGCCTTCAGTACATTATCCCAGCCAGACCCATGCAAGTGTGGGTTGGATAGCTTGGAGGATCCCAAACACTGGTCACATACTGGCCATTAATGCCAAAATCACGTCAGCTTAAGGGCCCTTACTCCATGTTCAGTGTCCTTCTAACCTATCTGAAAAAAATTTACAGTCAGCACTATGAGTTGAGTGGCTCGGTCAACAAGATGGACTTTTCTTTGGGTGTCATTTTGTGTGTTTAAATCTGACAGCACTTTGCTGATGTGGAAGTGAGAAGGGAGCAACCAGACAGGGGGAAACACAAAGATGATGATTAAAGTTATACAAGATTGGGCCATATTTAATTGTGTGCACTAATGAAAAATATGGTCCTATGTTTAATGCTAATGGAATCCATCATTCATGCATCACTGCCATGGGAACCATTCAATTAACATTAAACATACTTTGATACCAGTAAATGTTACTGGCTGGCAGAGGAAAGTTACAACATGTGTAATTTTGCTCTGTTTTCTCTTACCATGTGTAGGTGTCTGGGTGGCACTGTTTAGTATCAGGTGATTATAATTTTGTTCTTGGTCATCTGAAATTCACAGAGAAAAAAAAAAAAGATCCCTTTAAGAAACAGCTTAGCAAACCCACTGATCTGCAGATGATAATTACAGCTCACAGCATTCACAGGAAATCTCAGCATGATTAAAGAAAGGAGAAGAAAATGCTTAAGAAAGCAGAAGAGTCTGTTACACAGTTCACTTAAAATTCCAGAAGCAAGAAGAACATGATAATAAGAAACTGCTCCCCTTCTGCTGAGCCTGCAAATTAAAGTAATCTGCAAAGGTAAGAAGCATGTCCAGACAGGGACTAGCAGGCATCAGTGATACCTTCCTGGGAGGGATGGAACCTCAGAGCCCAGCTCCATGCCTTCTCCATCCAACATGAAGCTTTCAGGACATCAGCCCCCACTACGTGGAAAACAGATTCTCCCATTGTGACCACAGCCATCCACAGCAACATCACATGAGTACAGGGAAGGATCAAATTAATAGCTTCATAAATGCAGGCAGAAGGGCTCAACAGCTGCACCTGGGTGGAGCTCTGCCTCTCTGAGAGGATCCCACAGGACCTGATGCATTCTCAGATAAACGCACTGAGCTGAAAAGGAGGAGGGACGGTCGATGGCAGCAGTGCTGGCATGGTCAGTGGTCAATGGCAGCAGTAATTTGCTGCCATCCTTTGGGGTGGAAAACACTGTTCTCTTTTCTTACTGTAACAAAAAACCATTAAGCAAGTGACTGCTGATTAACTTTGGTCATCCTTAGCTTCCAGAAAGCCTTTGATAAGGAATGAAATGTCTTTGTCCAGATCTGTTGGCCTGGTTAGGGTATGTATTAAAGTGTGGTGAGGTGATTTCAAGAAACTTACACCTCATGCTTGATGTTAAGTCTGCTATTCTGAAAAACCTCTCGTTGATATTTCGTTTCTTCCCCAGGAGGTCTGTTCCGTAAGACCTTGCTTTTAAGGACAATTCCTTCTTCCTGTCTGCCAGGGACACGGAAAAAAACCCTGTTCTTTCTGCAATGGTACTTTGTGACAAAGTTGTTACTGTATGTTCCCTTATTTCTCAAGCTGAATGATGTAATTTCCTTCATGTTTCTCTGTAATGGTGTAATGTTTGCTTTATCTTTGACTGCTTTCAGTCCAGTGTCCTTCTTGCTCCACTGTTGACCTCGGTCCCTCTCAAGTACACAACCTGGGCCATATTTCTGGGTTCAGAGCAAGCTTATGATCCTTCATGATTCCTCACTGCTTTTCAAACGGACTGCTTCTTGTTCACATGCTTAGTGTACAAAAGGCATTTTAGTATTTGTTTCAGTCCAATACCTAGCATTTTTCTCCATTTAATCAATTTATTTTCAGTCTATTTCTGCAATTTGTAAAGAATATTTTAAATTCTAATACCATTCTCTAATAGACTCACAGCCATCCAAGCTTCACACCATCTGCAAATTTAATAAGGAAATCTCTTTTCCACCACGAACAAAAAGACAAAATGCAGAACCACATCCGTTCATCTCTCAGCTGATATTTACTCACCTTCTGTGGTTAGGCAGCCAGGATGACATCTACCTTATAGAAGTTCAGTAGGACCATATTTTTCCCATTTGTCTCACATTACTTTTCCTGAAAGTACTGAAAACCTAGCAAAAGCCATCATCCCTGATACAACCTATTTCTCCCTTACCGCAGAACATGGTAAATAATAACAGTAATTAAAAGAATATCCTGACATGATGTGTTTCTGAGAAATCCACACTGGCTGCTACTTTATTCCTGTTGGAAACTCATTTCTCTGCACAATATGTTCAGCTCTGTGCACCCTTAAGACTAAAATCAGAGGTTATTTATTCAGATTTCAACCAACTGGGAAGCTTAACTTACATCTCCATCTAGAATACAGGCACTCACTGAATACACCACCAAAGAAGGTCAGAAAAGTTATTAGCCTGGCTACCAATATACAAAGAACAAATCTTGATATGAAGCCAGGGTCACATAGGCACCGAAGTGCCCTCCACTAAGTGGCATGCAGCTCTACCAGGGCGGAATTTCCCTTTTGATCTTCCACTGCTCACTGCTTTTAGCAAGCAAAAAATCCTGCAAGCAAAAAATCCTGCTTTTATTCCAGTTTCTGTTCTCTCAGTTGCCTCATTGCCCTCTAATGTGAAAAATCTTGAATTTTTCTGGAATCCTAACAATCGGACCGTCAGAGGTTTAGGATCACCTTGGATTCTTCTTGCCCAGTATTCAGCGAGCACAGCACAGAATTCCATTCGTAATTTCTGCAGTAGGTTTTAATGTGTTCTGGAGTTCAGACATTTTTAATAACATAATTTTGAAAGACTTTATGTGATGGTGATTCTGACAAATACTTAAAAGAAATAACTGCAGTATATACTTTAGTTCTCAACTGAATCATTTCTCTGTTTTCAACAACTATTAGGTCTTTCAAACTTCTTGGCCAGCGTAAGAAAACAATTTATTATTAGAAAACTCCTCCAAAGGAAGATATTTCTAGCTCATGAGGCTTGTCAATCAGCAACCTGACTATTGTCTTAAAAAATCTAAACAGTTTGTGCTTCTGAAAAAGCTATGGAGAAAGGTCTGGGCCATTATCCGTAGACTTCAGTCATAATCATAGAATGGCCTGGGTTGAAAAGGACCACAGTGATCATCAGTTCCAACCCCCTGCTATGTGCAGGGTTGCCAACCAGCAGACCAGGCTGTCCAGAGCCACATCCAGCCTGGCCTTGAATGCCTGCAGGCATCCACAGCCTCCTTGGGCAGATAATCGGTTCATGATGCTCTCAGGCAGAAACGTATTTTGGGTATTAACCATCTGAGTGGTGTGCAGTCATTACAGCCAGCAGCTGGGGTGCTGAGACAGTCAGATACACAACTTTGGGGCAGTCTCCTCTATGCAGAATTTGTAAGGTCACAAAGGCAGCTGTTTTACACAGTGTAAATCAGGGCTGTCTGTGCCCTGAGAACCACTGCTTTTCTCTTACAGCTTGTTTTCTGCCACTGTGTTCACAGAATCACAGGACTGCAAAGCTGGAGGCACCCCTGGAGGTCATCCAGCCCAACTCCCTTCTCAAAGCTGGATCAAGTTGCCCAACATCTGGACTCTGAGGATCTCCAAGGATGGAGACTTCTTCCAGTGTTCAACCACCCTCACATTAAGAAAGCTTTTTCTTAAGTTTAATCAACACTTTCTGTTTTTCAGTTCGTTATTATTGCCTCTTGTACTATCACCAGGCAACCCTGAAAAATATCTGACTGTTTTTATTTCCCCCATCAGCTATTATACATTGATCAGATCTCTCTGAGCCCTATCTTCTGCAGGCTGAGCAGTTGAGTCTCTCAGTCTCTTTCCATATAACAGATGTTTCAGTCTCTCCAACAACTTTGTGATCCTTCTCTGGGGCCTCCCAAGGATATCCCTCCCTCTTGTACTGGAGAACCCAGCATCCCAGATGTGTCTCACCACACATCTAGCTAGAGGGGCAGGGTCTCCCACCTCAACCTACTGTCAGTGCTTCTTCTAATGCAGCCCAGGGTGCTGGTGGACTTCTATGCCACAAGAGCTGGATCACATTGCTGGATCATGTTCAGCTTTGTGTCTATTCTGTATTTTATCCATTATGTTATCCATTGTTTATATATTATTTTAATTATATATTTTTTTAATTTTTATAGATATAATTTTTATATATATAATGTTTTTAATTATATATATAACTTTATTTATAAGATACTTACTCTATTTCTGAGAGGTGCAAACTAGGTAGTGAGTAACGAGCCTGCTCTATTTTTGCTGCCCTCTCATGATGTTTGCAGGTGGTAACTTCCTTGAGCATGGCTGAATATCTACACAGCCATTTCCCTTCCAAAAGCCTTTCAAAGGGAGATGTTTCCCCAGGAGGTCTCCACACTTCCATCTGCTTTGTACAGTAGCCAGTGGTATGTATGCTGGTTCCTGTGGGTTTCAGCCAGGTGTGGTAGGGTTGCAGTCATGCAGGGCAGCTAAGCACAGCAAGGACTTCCAGCTTGGCTATAGCAGAGACAATTTTCAAATCAAGTTGCTGAAAACCCAAAGATACAGATTCTTTGTTCTCTTTGCAGCTCTCACACTGCAGGAGCCGACAGATGAAAGGTTACACGGTGCTGATGGAGATGCTTGTGGGTGTGAAATGTAAGCACGTAAAGCAGTAGCTGACAAAACCTTAGCAAGTAACTGTTCCAGAAGGGAAACAACATTTTTTTTCTTCTCTAGGCACAGGGTGCTCAAGCAGTGACTTGGTCTGGCAACTCCCAGAGCAAGTTGTGTCTTCACTGAGGGCAGTGATTAGAATAGTGAATAGTGATTAGAAATGTGAATAGGAATGACAGCCTTGTGATACAGCTTTCCATCTCACCCCAAATCTCATCCTACTTCTTATTTTTTGCCTTCCCTCCATTTTTTTTTCTTCAAAAATCCCAGGTGCTTTCAGGTTACAGCTTAAGAAATGATGTCCAAAATAGAACCCTGAATTATTGGCATTTTCACATGGCTGAGCTAATCAGGCATCTGAATGCAGTGCTGGTCCACATTTACAACTTCTGTAGCCTATTGTAAACAGTTTCTAAGCAATAAAATGCTTTAAAATGATGGGTGAGCCTTCCTACACCTCTCCAGGTTTAACAAGATAATGCTGTTAATTGTGAAGTGCCAGCTAGGCAGAAGCATAGCTATTGTAGAGACAAGGATCTGAGTTCAAAGCTATTTACTAGGAAACTGCATTAGAGAAATAAAGAATTCATAGAGCTCTGAATTGCCAGACCACAATGCAAAATTTCTGAGCACAGCTGGAGTAGTTATCAGATACAATAACCAGCGGAAAGAAAGCTGCATTCTACGGGGAGAAAGAAACCTGTGCTCCCACGCGGGGATGTTAAGGGCTTCATGTCTCTTTGTAAAGGAAATGGATTTGAGTAGTTAGGACAGAGTGAAATGCTGCATCCCGTCAGGTTGTGCCCGTAGTCTACATGTGAATCCCCCAACTGCTGCTCTGGGAAGTGCAACCCACGTGGGGCTGAGGGTTAACTTATGGCAGGAGAAGGGAACGTGGGGTTGGAGGGGTGGGATGCTGGGTCTGTATGGGGGTGGTGAATGTGTGAGGGGTGGCACAGGCCAAAGGGGGGGCTGGAAGGGCTGAGTCCCTCTGAGAGGGGAAGGAGATGGAGCATTTAGGGGGAAGAAGAAATCTGCTGGTACTGGCAAGTGCTAGGGGACAAGGACCTTTCTAGGTAGCTGTGCTGCCTTTCTCAAGTGATCCTTGTGCTGCAGTTGTAGACTCATAGAATGGTTTGGGTTGGAAGGGACCTGTAAGCTATAAGCTCCCCCAGTCCACCCCTTGCCTTGGGCTGGTTGCCCCCCAGCAGGTCAGGCTGCCCAGGGCTCCATCCAGCCTGGCCTCAGGCACCTCCATGGACGGGCCATCCACCAGATAGGCTGTCAGTCTGTCTGAGAACCCCAAAAGCTCTAATGCTTCTGTATAGGATTTACCTCTAAGAAACTGCATTAACAGACCTCCCCAAAATCCTTTTCTTCAGTGTCTCCAGCCAGTGTTTGCAGATGGAGAGGAGGGATCACTCATTTAATAATCCCTCAGATTTCACTGAAAGTGCAAGTGCATTTTTGAAAAGACAGTCTGGTGTCAGCTGTGGCATCCAGTGATTGATTTGAAGAAACACAAACAACTTTTCTGCTGTGGATAATAAAACACGAGGCCAGTTTTCCCACCGAATGTGCATAGGGCTTCATGGTCCTGATATTGCAGCTGAGCAACCCTGGCATCTGGACATGGATCTGGACATGGACTGTCTCTGATGCTTCTGGGCAACGTGCTTGGAGCTAATCAGGTGGGCAGTGAGATCAGAGCACCTGGGCCAGTTCTGGGGTGGATGGATGGATGGAAACCATTCTTCTCTTCTCTGAGCTGGCTCTCTCCATCTGCTGAGGTATCACTGAAGGGATCTCCCTGTGGTCAGGGGACACAAAACAAACTGTGCTTCAAGGCACAAAACTCTGAGTCAGTGATGAAAAAAACTTTAAATATCCACTAGAGAGTTCCCTTTGCTCTTCTTATCCAGGAGATCTTCTGAAGTAAGGATCTTCTTTGTGCCAGGACTTAACCTTTCCTTTTATACTTTGTTTTAGCTTACTCTAGGGTATATTTTTTCAGTCTCAGGGATTTTGTATGTGTTTATTATTAATAAAAACTAGATTTATTGTGATCTATAATGGAAAAAATAGCAAGTGTCAGAATATGGAAAGAAAACGCTGTATTTTCCAGCCTGTCTTCCCTAATAAAAACTGCAAAGGAAGGATATTTTTAATATATGCCAGCTATAGTGCAGATATACGATGGTTCTGAAAGTCATGCAATATTTTGTGTTAGTTTTGCAGTACTTATTAAGGCATTGGGAACTGCTCTACCACCTTTATTTTACAGGACAAAAGGAATGGGCTCAACAGGAGCTATTCCCTCAGGAAATACACTTTGCCTTCTGCCCCTCTGGTCTTTTCAGCAACTTCAGCATTTGCCTACCTTCAACCCTTTTTTTCCAGCTGAGATTTTCAGCAAAAGAAAGACTAGCAAGCAGTTTATTTTTCAGATGACAAGATAACTGCTCCACGTCTGCATTAATGAAATGAAAATCCCCTTCAAGCCTAATCTTCCAGAGTACTTAAATACTACAAAAGACTTCAGGCTTCAGGAACTGAACGAGATGCAGGCCTCCAAGGCAAGGAAAGAAGCAGACCAAGAGGTGATGATATGAATGTAAATACCTGTGGCACAAAGCTACCAGTTTTTCACCTGCCTGTCCCCACTGGGCACAGTCTGTTCACAATTTGGTGTCTGGAGGAGAACCTTTGAGCCAACGTCCTTTAACTGCTGCCATGCTGGTCAGGCAAATCCGAGCTGGTCGCCTGTGAGAGGAGAGGAGGCATTGACCCTTTAGTCCAGATCAGACAGGGATGCAGGAGGAAGGCATCTCCCAGCACTGGGGACCAACACATTGAACTGGGGAGGCTGAGCCCTTGGTGAGGTTCCAGCCAGCCAGAACTCTGTGGTGCCTTAGCAAGGTGCTGAGCATATGAATGCTAAGCCTAATGATCATTAAATCCCAGTGTCTTTCACATACCTTAGCCAATAACTAATTACTTGATACCTTTATGCTATGGTTATCCAGCAGGCAGTGTTCTGCACCTGGCTGACAATCCCCAAACAAACTGACACCCAAAAAAGGGACTGTAACAAGGAACACACAAGTCAAAAACCAAAAACAAGCTATGAATAAAGTCAGAATGTCAGTCTGTAAAGGGGGTGGAGGTGCCAGATTAAAGGCTGCCCCCAAATCCTTAATTTGATATTCATTATGTCAGGTCTTTGTTCCACCGTTCCAGCCTATTTTTCAACTGTAATCCTGTGACTCATTCATTGAACAGGATGCTCGGGGAATAAGGCAGCTATTCAAGAGTTATTTTAATCCTCATTAAGCAGTGAATGGCCCTGTTCTTTAATATCCCACACCATCCATATACTGCACTGATTACGGAACTGTTATTTTCCGTGCAGGCTTTCCTTTAGAGCTCATCTGAATCTCACAAACAGTTTCCAGGCTCCCACTGAAGGTAGGGTGGGCTCTGTTTAAGCTGAGCAAGACAGCAATTGTACCTGTGTCTGCAAGGTTTTATTACTTGGAGGAACTGGCAGGTCAGATTTTGCAGATTACGCTGGGGATTTTGTAATAGGATTTAGCAAGCATATATCAGATGCTAATTAATCATACCACTTTTGTGGGGCAGGTGCAATCATTTCTGATTTACAGGTGAGGAGAGCAGGGAAGGCAGGTGGAAGCACTTCCATGCGACCATGCAGCAGCACAGGGAGGATGGGAATGCTGGGAATGCCCCCTGCCCCCCAGCACAGCACTAGGCTGGAAGCACATCCTGCAAGTTGTAGCTGGAGCAGCTTGCAGGTGCTCAGCACTACTGAATATCACGTTGCAGGTGCTGGAGCCTTAAGCAGCAAAAAACCAAGGTAGTGTTGTAAGGCTGTGATTAACTGACTCAGCTTCCTCCAGGCCACAGGGCAGAGTCACACCGGCAGAACCCAGCATCCCCTCCTGCCACCCTTCTTGCCTCAGGCAGCATCAGGGCACCAGCTGCCTTAGCAAGGTGAGCACTACATGGCAGAGGCTAACGCCCAGAGCTACCCTGTCCTAGCAGTGCTCAATACAGATATTGCATTTGGGAAAATGAAGACTGTATGAGCTAAGGAATACAGGAAACCTCAACTCCGACATTAGCTACTCGCTGACTTCTTGGTTTTCCACCTTCAGTGGAAGTCTTTCTAAACTTCTCTTTACTGCCCACATGCACATAGAAGGAATGCATACAAGCGCTGGTCCTCCCAGATGGATCTTATTTTGGCATGATGATGGCACTGTAGTTTCAATTCTTTCTGTCTGAATTTCTGCAGACACTTATAGAATCATAGTATCATAGAATGGTTTGGCTTGGAAGGGATCTTTAGGATCACCCAGTTCCAACACCCTACTATAGGCAGGGACGCCTCCCTCTAGACCAGGCTGCTCACAGCCTCGTCCAGCCTGGTCTTGAATGTTTCCAGGAAGGGGGCATCCACAACCTCGCTGGGCAACCTGTTCCAATGTCTCACCAACCTCACAGTAAATCATTTCTTCCTAATATCTAATCTACACCAACCCTCTTCCAGTTTAAAGCCATTTCCCTTTGTCCTGTCACTACGTGCCCCTCACTATTTGGGTTGTATGAGGGATATTGTGGGGAGGATGTGTTGGAAGTGGGTAATTCAAAGGCTGGATGTGGCTGTCCAGTCTGGAGGCTGAAGTGCTTGGACTACCACAGTGAGAAGTGATCCTCATGCAGAAAAACAAAGCACATATGGTGATGGTGGCCATCTCAGTTCCTTCAAAGTGAAACGTTCCCCATCACTCAGCTTTGCAACAGGTTGGTTTGTGCATGGCAGCCATAACTGCTTCACTGCAATGGGTTTTGGTCATTCATTATTTTAATGCTCCTGGAAGTGGAGACTGAAATGAACAGGAATGAAATCAAGGCAGAGGCAAGCGTGCAGCTGCAGATGGAAAACACTCAGCTGCAATAGGCTTTGAAGTTGACCAGCCCAACTGCTTCAGGAAATGTACGTGACTTACTGGGCTGCCCAAGAACACAACAACAACACAACACAACAAAAGCTCGAACAAAAACAAGGCCTCGAGAAGGATATTTCCCAATCTTGGCTAAAATGATATTTAAAAAGAACAATGCTATGGTGAAGATAAAGGTTATTCCAAGATCCTAATTTAGAAAACAATAGAGACAATGATACCCCAAAATGGGGAAGTCTGAACTTACTGTTGACCCAGAGTTTCAAATTTCCCTATAGCATTTCACACTTTATTTGCACCGATTTTCTTTGATTTTTGTATATTTGGGGCTGCCTTTTCTTGCATGTTCCAGCATAGATCAGGAGAACAAAGTGAAATGAAAGTGAAGAAACTCAGAGAAAAAGAAAGAGAGCAGGGAGCATCTTTCTGGGACAGAAAACTGCACAGCTGGAGGCAAATCCTCTTGGACTAACTTAGCTGGTGTTGGCAATCAGTGCCTGGGATCTCCTCTGTGTTTGAGAACTTCCCACCAACCCTCTGAACGCAAAGTAATTAGATAAATATGGAGTGGGATTCTCAGAAATCAAGCAGCTGAGCAGGCTGCATGACTAACGTACGGCAGCGATGCACAAACAGCATCTGGGGGAGCAGTCCTGGATGCCAACCTTTGGAAGTATGCAGATCACAGTGAAAACATATGGTCAGAACAGAACAAAATGTGTCCTTTAAAGGGCATTTCTGAAGATGAAGTTGATTTTAGAAGGTATAAATAGTGTGAGTCTCTAAAGCAGGATTAGTTAAATGCAGTCTTATGTGGAATACAGCCAGCTATTACACATTCAGAGTGGAGAGATAATTATGCTAATGCCTTGGGAAGAAACACGTGGTTGTTTTTAACCCCATGGTATTGGCAGGAAGGAGAAGGAATGGGAACACAAAGTCTTCCCCCTGTTTATCCCTCGTTCATGAAGTATCAAGAGAAACAAAAAGTAAGGATGAAATCCCTGCAGGAAGGGGTGTCCACGTGTCAGTGTTTCTGCTGTGTGAGCAGGGAGCTGAGCCTCAGGAAACAGCCCAAAAGAGCCTGGCTGTCCCATCCTCCTCTCTTTACACAGAAAATACAGAGGATTGAGCAGAAAGCTAAACTCGAGGCCACCTTACTTCTTACACTCCAGGCACAAAAAGAACCGTATATGATTTCCCCTGCAACCAAATGGGGTTTCCTGAGAATGTGTATAGAATCAGGATGGCCTGGGTTGAAATGATCAGTGATCAGTGATCATCTGATTTCAACTGCTATGTGCAGGGTCGCCAACCAGCAGACCAGGCTGCCCAGAGCCACATCCAGCCTGGCCTTGAATGCCTCCAGGGATGGGGCATCCAATGTATGACGTGGTCCACTGACACTGTGTCCAGTGGTTTGGGGTCTTCTGTGACTGGGTGGAAAAACAGAAAACCCAAGAGATGGTCTGATACATCCTAGTGCTCTAACTCCCTTGGTTAGGCAGAAGAACAAAGAGCAGTTTGGGGTTATCTCACAGGAGAAGGAAGGTGAGGAGCAGGGGAGTGCAGGTCTGCAGCACCAGGAGGCTGCTGGAGCTCAGCTGCAGCTCTGTGGGGCAGAGAAAGGAGCCTGTGTGGGGGCTGGAAATTCTCAGCACACCTAACTGATGTACGGTAACACTCATGGAATGCAAGGAAAAGGAACTTCCAGCCCCAGAAGCAAAAATCCACTGCATATGAGATTGTCTCCTGATTGTCCAGGCACAGCTGGGACACTAATTAATTCACTTCTGCTATACTTCTAACATATAGAAACCTTACATATAGAAGTTCTATCCATAAGTGAATATGATATTCATACTGCCGACGAGGGAGGAAAACATATCTCTACAGATTGCAAGCAGGGAGCTCCCACTATGCAACCACTTGTTTGTCCAGCCAGCCAGGTGGAAAAGCAGAAGAAAGCTCCTTGAGAAAGGTGCTCTTGCTCCAATTGCAGGTGTAAAGTAAGCTCCTTTCCAGCACCTATTACATATATTATATATAAATATATTTTATAT
The DNA here is from genome assembly GCF_951394365.1 of Tetrao urogallus. NCBI lineage: Eukaryota > Metazoa > Chordata > Aves > Galliformes > Phasianidae > Tetrao > Tetrao urogallus. Next base: position 9,470,006 of record NC_136831.1, on the reverse strand, counting down.
GTATGTATGTGTAAAACAACCCACTGATTTTAAACACAGAAATTCCCTTGCTGCTCATCTGCCAGCACCTGGACAGCCTCAGGGGGATTCCTTGTGACATGGCACAGCTCTCTGCTATGGGCCAGGAGCAGCAACTGGTGGGTCAGGATTTCTTGAAGCCTCTTTCCTCCTTTTGCTGATTTCTGGCATTTTCTGTTCCATGCTGCGGGACTTGTTTGCATGCTTGTTAACTGCTGAGCATTGCTTGGGGCAGCACTGCACAGACAATTAAGATCCTGATGCAGTCTAACACTGATCATGTTCTTAACTTTAAGCACACAAGTGAAGTCACGAGCACTAATGAAGTGCTTAAAATGAACCATAGACAGAAGTGCTTCACTGGGGCAAAAAGAGAGTGGCACTGTGTTGAAGAAGAACTAAAAGCTCTCTTTAAATCCATCCCTAACCTAGCAGCAATTAAGCAGGTGATTAACTTTAAGCATCTGCTTAAGTCTAACTGAAGTCACATTAAACGGTGGCTTTCAAAACAGAACTCTGGTAGTACTATCTCTATATGCCAGCATCAAAATCTCATTTTTTGCTGTTAATCATCTGCTCTATTCTTGCAGTCTTTCCATTCCACCTGATCTGATGTGGGAGAAAGCAATGCGTGCTCTCTAAATAGCTGAGGACAGCTGCATTAGCTCTGACCAGCAGTGCTGTGCTCCCCCCATGAACGCAGACCTTTGGATACATTCTGCACGCCTCTTATTTTAACTTCTTAAAAATAACTGTTCAATTAAATAGCCCTTTTCCATATGTTCTAATTAGAAATTTTCTGCTTGGCCGACTCAAAACCAGCTGAAGTGATGATGAACTACTAATTTTTTTTATTTTTAATTATTATTTTTGGTGTACTTGTAAGTCGCAGGGCGGTTTAGATGTAGGGAAAACTGGAAGATTAATGTTAAAGGAAAAAGAAATTGTCATGAAAAATGAGAAGATCTGGATGTGCTTCGAGGAACTTGCCTTCCTCTTTGCAGGAAGGAGATGTAATAAAGCACGTTGTGGCTGACACTGATCTCAAAGAGTGTTGAGTCCACGCAGTGCAGAAAACCTGCCTGCGTTCCAGTGCACCAACGTGGCACCAGCTTGGCAACTCGAAAGCTCTTTAAACAATTAATTTGTCTCTATTGACAGTAAGTTACAATACAATCATGGAATCATAGAATTGGCTCAGGTAGGAAAAGACCTTAGGGATCATCAAGTCCAACTGCAACTTGACCATACTTCCCAAACTCGAGCAACCCTCCACACAGAATCATAGAATTGCTCAGGAATATTCACTGTGTATTTAGTTTTGCTCAAATAGGTTTCTTGTCTGGAAATCCTCTGCTGACCACTAAAGGAATACTTTAATACCATTGTTAATGTTACGATGAAATCATTAGTTTGTCTTTCCACAACGTTTCTGGGGCACCCCAGTATATCTTTGCATAGAAAATGAGCATTACCTGACACAAAAGCTTTTTTTTTTTTTTTTTTGGACTATCTCAATTTTAGCAAAAGTGTGGTGCTTTATCACAAGTCCTTAAAGATCCCCAGGTCCTTGAATCATTTCACTAGGTAGGAATGTCATCTGTCCTTTTCAGGGACAGGGAGCTTCCCACCTCCTCATTTGTTAGTGCAGAGGCAGCAGCAGCAAACTGCACCTCCAAGGCCCTGAAGGCAAAAAGATAAAGAAAATAACTCAACACTTATTTATTTTGAGCCTGTTGTTTTTTTGTGTTTTTTCTTTTTAATACAATCTCAGGTTTGTTTTCAGACCTCGTTTGTGGTTTCAGGAGGGGTCAGCTCTTGGAAAGGATAGATAACAGCAGGAGAAGGGGAAATGGTTTTAAGTTGAGGGAGGGAAGATTTAGGCTGGATGTCAGGGGGAAGTTCTTAACAGAGAGAGTGGTGAGGAGCTGGAACAGCTGCCCAGAGAGGCTGTGGATGCCCCATCCTTGGAGGTGTCCAAGGCCAGGCTGGATGGAGAACTGGGCAGCCTGGGCTGCTGGTATTAAATGGAGAGGTTGGTGGCCCTGCCTGTGGCAGGGGGTTGGAGATTCGTGATCCTTGAGGTCCCTTCCTACCCAAGCCATTCTACGATTCTATGATTCTATGTTTTCTTTAACACGTGTGGTTGTAATACTGAAGCTTCCTCAATAACTTGTGCAGTATTTCCTATACTGAATCCTGGCAATATGACCAAGCATAGTATTCATAGCTCTCTCCTGTAGGTAAAGCAATTTCTACCTCTTTACTCACTCGCTGCCTTCCATGGGAATACTTACATTAGCAAATTTGATGCTTAGCTATGTTTGTTGGAACGTAGTTTTATTGCTGTTTAATTTTATATCTGCACCATGCTCACCAAGGCCAAGCAAAGCAGTTCTGTAGCCTTATCAACTGGATGTGAGTACACTAACAAGATGGTCTTGCTCCTCCCTCAGCGCTCCCCAATGTACTTCTGCATCTCCTGTGCCTGTGTACAGATGTATCATGGCAGTGTCTAGATGATCTTGCAGGAAATCCTCTACGCTTTTTATGACCAGATCGTTTTCCTGATCTCCGTTTCCTCTCAAAGGATGGAGGTAGTGCTGAGCAGCTGGAGGTGGGAATGAGGGTGCAGCTGCCCCTCACAGAGACAAATGTTATTCGTGTCAGACTGAAGGCACTGGGGCATCACGCCAAGTGACTGGCTTGCTTCAGCAGTTCTGGATCAAATGTGAAGCTGCTACAGGAACCAAACTTGCATGAGCAAGTGGCCTGTGTGGTCAGAGTAAAGATCACAACCATATTTCAATAAGAAAAATGATGTTTGTCCAAGCTAGACTGTCTTTTCAAGCCTCCCAACCCCATTCTCTGCAAGAGCTGCAAAATCCTGTAGTTCCGAAGCTGCTCAAGGACTATGCTGTAGCTGGAGGAAATCTGGGCTCAGCTGGACCAAGGCATTTCAGATAAATTAGCACAGCCTGACTGCATCCTTCTGAATGTGGCAAGCTGTCCCGTCTGCAGCCCTTGGGTAAAACAACCCTGAGACGTGGGATGCCAAGTAATTAATTACATTGCTTGTTGTGAGGGCTGTCTTTGTAAAGGGTGGGCAGCAAAGGTGTGAGAAAGGAGTCAAAGAAAATGGGAGGAGAGCTGGAAATATAACTGAAGTCAAGCAAGGTGTGCTGGGATGGTAGGACAGGGAAAGCCCTGCTCTGTGGTTGCAAAAGCATGACGACCACATTGCCTTCATCCTACAGCACTCACCTAAGAAATGAGCATGCTGAAAGTTAAGGGCTGAATGTAAGTGAAAGCACACCAGGGCAGAGTGATGTGGGCAGACCGGAGTGATGTTTCTGTCCCAATGTCTGTCTCCCCTGTGCTGGTTTGGGATCCTTTCACAGTCTGTGGATGCTTCTCATCTGAGATCCAAAGCAGATTGCCAAGCTGTAGACATGCAGACATCTCTCTTTTCCCTTGTTAAATCCAAAAAGCCTCCAGCACTGTGGGGAAATCCCTTACCTGTTTTTCAGACTGAGAATCTGGGAGAAGGAAGAGGAGAAGACCCCAGATAGCACAATGCTTCTTGCAGGATGCTATTACAGTGTGCAGGACATTTCCCAATGCAGAACATCTCTTTTCTCTGTTTTACTCTCTATCTGCTTTCCCCCTATGATGCTGTGCTGCTGTCCAGATGGACAGCTAAGTTGGAGACAACTTTCCTGCTGGTGGTCTCCTTTCCCAGACCCTTTTCTGGAGCATTTTGGAAGAAGAGATACATTCTCCAAAATCTAACTGGGAAAATTCTACCAAATGCAAACTCAGCTTCATTTCACATGAGCATTTTGCTGTTTCAGATACGGGCTCTCCTCTCCTCACACAGTATTTTTACTTGGTGTTTTATTTACTCATTCTGCTTTCTTTCACCCAGGCCACCTCCACCTGTAGCTTCTAAATTCAGGAGAACCAGCTCCACTGGAGAAACGCCTCACTTTTGAAGAAGTACTGGAGATCCTTCAGCACATAAAGGAATGAGGGAGCAGAAGGCAAGGCTGAAGCTGCACATGTTGCAGTAAGCATTGTAAACCCATAGGCTTGGAAAAGCCAGGCTGAGTGGAAGCTGAAATCAGGCATTCCTCAACAACGTGCCTATTTGCAGTTGGCTGCCATAAAACTCACACCTCAGCTGTGATCAGGTGACACATCCTCCCAAGGATTACACAGCTGGAAATGTTTGGGCAGAAATGCAGGATCAGCATCTTTGCAGGGAAAGGGCTGCCCTAGGGATGAGCCAACATCTGCTCCAGGCCTTCCCAAGCTGTGAGTCTCCCTGAGACTCTGTAGGCTGAGCAGCCCCATATCTTCTCTGAGGCCCCCAGCAGCTGGGAAGGGGCTGGGCATCCTGCAAAAAAGCACAGGGGACTCTGCGGGCCACCTTCCCCCCGCAACCCTGCAGAAAGGCAGCTCTGCACCAGGCGTCTGCATCTAGAGGAGAGCAGCCTGTGCCCTGCTGGGCAGGACTGCAGTTTGCAAGGGCTGATGTCACTGCTTTGCCTTTTCCATGGGGACAGTTCGCTGAAAGTCTGATCTCATCTCTCACTGTCCTGCTCAGCCCAGGGACCCCTGTGCCCCCCATCCACTGCCTGTCTGCACTGAGGGGCACTGTGGATGATGGTGTCGGATCACACATCCCTCTATTTTATTAGCTATTTTATACCTCGTATCATTAATGACTATTAATTAACGGAAAGAGCCTGGATTCTTGTTGATAATATTAATCTCTTTCTAAGAAAAGCCTCAATTAACTTTTGGCTTCAAAACTTGGCTTGAGTAAATAGATTTATAGATAATACATAAATTTGTCTCTTCACATGCTAATGAGTGTCTCTTGTTTCCTGATGAGCAATAGGGGAGGAGCCGATACAAGATCAAGTGGATCTGATCTGATCCACAGCATGAGGCTCTGAAACTCAATGAGTGAGAGGAAAAAAAGGAGAAAAGTGTGGTGCCTTTAAAGTGAAAGATGGCAGAAAGGAAAGAGTCCAAGTGGCCCAGCACAGATAGGTGCCTCAGGGGTGGCATCCCCCTGGTGCACATGGTGAACGCCAGCACTTCTCTGTGCTGCTTGCAGAGGCAGGCTGAGAGGAATCCTGTGTGCTGGCCTTGGGATTTTTCCTATTTCTTCTTCCTTGGATATTTTGCATTCTGCAAGTGAAGCAATGTATCGTGATTCATTAGCTCCTGACCAGAATGCAAAGGCTGGCTCTGGCAGTAATAAAAGCAGGTGATGAAAACACTATGCTTTTGCTGAGATGCTCCCTCCCGTACCATAGCAGTGCAGTGCCAGGCTGCGATGCCGCACTGCCTCCCAGCACTGTGCAGCTCTGCATGGCCAGCCCCTCACAACGCATCAGCACGGCGATGGGCACTGCGTGAACATGGCATCTTACAAAGAATTTTAGCACACTTGAAAAAAAATTGCTTTAAATCTTTAACACCCACCACCAAACACAGCTGTGCTGGGGTAGAACACCGCAGCCATTCAACAATTCATGGCAATGCTAAAAATGGATGAATGGGATTGTAGTAAGCACGAGTACAATTTGCTCCAGGATGCAACTGCTGAGATGTCAATGCAGACAGCAGCTCTGCAGGCTCTTGGGGGCATGACAGGGACTACAAGAAGCACTTTCAAGTCATACTCTCTATGAATGATGCTCAGGACAAGAGTTTCTAATGCAGAAACACAACTTGGGTGCATAAAAAGGTCTGGATAATCTCATCTCTCCTCCCCCTGCTCTCATCTCTCTCTCACTTTGCAGAAATGCTCCTTTCTCCAGAAGCATGCAGACAGAAAAATGTGGACTGCAGGCAATAGAGAGAAGAGCATTAAAGGCGGGCATCAGGCTGTGCAATACAGGATGGGCTGAGATGGGATCTGGTCCATGGCAGCAGTTATCAGGACTTGTCATCTTCCTACCACCATACAGCACAGGAGGAGAGAATATGGCACAGAGTTGTAGAAATGGTTAGGGGCAAAATCATATCTCTCCAGAGACTGCTCCACTGTGCAGAGCTGGGCTGCAGGGTGGAGTGAGAGGTGATGTACCCTGGAGGGGGATGCAAAGGTGGGATAATACAAGCAACCCCCAGCACTCACCAGGCGCTGGAGAGGCTGTGGGTTTGGGCTGGGATGCCTTAATGAAAAGTGGAGTGCAGAGTTAACAACACCATGGCAGTTTTACTGACTGAAGGATTAATAGCTGCTTTTGAGATGGGATTTGGAACCAGAGCTCAGTATTCTTTCAGGACAGAGGTCTGTGGATTCGGATTCAGCATGCTGTGGAGGTTCAAGAAGCACTTGTGGGCAAGGCAAGGGAAGGTGCTCATCCTCGGAGAGCACCCTGTGGTGCTGAGCTCATCAGAGCCAGCCTGGGAAAGCACTGCAGCCACAACATCTGGCTTTGATGCTGCTGTAAATGGCACAAGTCCAGCCTGCTGCAATGTGAGCAACATGCAGCCTGTGAACACAGCATCAAGCCAGGTCAGGGGCTGTTTTTAATGGAAATAACTCAAAATAATAATAATAATTAAATAGTAATAACAAAACAAACAAACTTTTGAATGAGGCTCGGAGTGGTCTCTGTATCATGTGAGCTTTGTGTGCCCTCAGCCATCCATCCCAGCCCTCTGCCTGAAGTGCCAGCCAGATCAGCACAGCAGACATTTTGTGAGAATGACCTAGTGAGAATGCATCCCTTTCCCTGCAATTCCAGATCTCCCCTTCCCCACATCACTTGAGTCCATCCTTTCACCAGCTCCTAGTCCTCGTGCTCCATCTCTATGTATGGGGTTAGATGCTTGTCACGTGCTGCCTTCTCCATCCGGCTCAGCCACCTCCATCTAAAAGCAGGCACAAGGATGAGACGCTTCCTTGTGCACTCTGTGGTCTTACAGATAAGGCCACCATCCAGCGTCATCAGCTGTGTTTCCACTGGAGACTGAAACACTGCCTGCCCCTGGGGCCAGGGATGAGTTAACCCAGCTATTCTACCTGGATGTCCTTCAAAATGCTGTTATGGTGTGGCTGGATCTGAGGACTCTGCAGCTGCCGTGTCCCATCTGCCATTGCAGATGTGCCAGCAGGTAAAAAAATGGACCCTGGGGAGCAGAAAGGCTTTGGCAGTGCCTGCAGTGGGGGCAGATGAGACAATCTGGAACAGATGACATCCCACTGGGGAATCTGGAATAATCCTGGAGGCTCAGTGGAGATGCAACCACTGGCCCAGGAGGGCTCTGCCGTGGTCTCAGGTTTCCAGAGTTAAAGCATGAACTGTGATTTTCCCACTGAATGACAACATGGTGGCTGTGGCTGCACCCCTGCATCGTCAGCAGGATGAGAGAGAGCACTGAAGAGGGGAGGCAGCCCACAGAGACCACCAGTAGCACCCTGTGCCAACAAGAGTGGGGTGTAGGAGTGGTCTCTTCTTGACTGAAGGGAGCTGCTAAAGTCTTTTGGGCAACCCCTGTACTCCTCCCTACTCGACTGGTGGCTCTTCCTCCTGTTACAAGCTCAGGGCAGTTCCACCATTTTGCCGCATTTGGCACATGGGTGTACACAGGGGCAACCATGTTCAACCATTCCTCGCTCAGGGATGGCCTCAGGGTGCTGAGGGGAAGCATCAGGGGAGCCCTGGACCTGAACAATCAGGGAGTCTTGAATACCTCCCCATTCACTTTGTTTTCTTCCTGCAGCAACCACACCAGAGAGCTGTGCTTGAGCAAGAGCTCTGCTGTGCACGGAAGGTCTCTAGGGTTGGCTTCCTGGAGAGCAGTAAGTCTTCTCTGCAGCAAAGCCTGCTCTTGCTGAAACATGGCCCAAAGCCATGAGGACCCATTCCAGCAGATTCTGAGCAGTCACATCAGGTTCCTTGGGCCTGATCCAGAGTCTTTGATGCAGGAGAAAGGTCTCACCATTTCATAAAGGGAATCATAAGACTGCAGACCCACTAAACATTTGCTTTAAGTCTCTGAAGGTCTGAACTTCATCCTGTGAAAGGCTCCTGAGATAGCACGCTATTTCTAATAGAACTTGCTCTCCCTGTCTTTTCAGACTGGAGTTTGATGAGGGTTTGGAGAACTGGTTGGTGAAGCTTCTCGCTGAGTCAAGACACAGATAGCTGTGTCCCAGGAGTGTCAACCTGTCTCTGGGCTCAGTGCACGGGATGAAGGCAGTAAGGACCATTTCAGTGCTTGCCATACAGTCACAAGACAGTCCTGTGTGTGGCTCGTCTACCTTTGCACATCATTTCATGGGGTTCGGAGCAACCTTTTTGTACCAAGCCGAACTCCTAGCAGGCCCAGGGGGACTTTGCTGGTGGTGCTGGGGTTTCCACAGGTGTAGTTCGCACTGGGTTAGAACTCACATAACCATTGTGGCACAGACACACCTCCCTGCGCTGACAGCCTTTTCTGTGTCAAAGGCAGCTGCTTGCACAGAGAAGCCTCTTTGGGCACGTTTCATCTGTTTTCCCTCATCATTGCTAACATGAGCTCATTGCCACTGACATGAAGCAGCAGAGCCCTGCTGCATGTCCCCTCACTGTGGCGACAAAGCAGTGCTGGGAAAGCCCTGGTCAGCAGCCCTGCCTTGGAGAAGCAGGTGCCTGACAAGCATCATGCTTCAAAGTCCCGTGACATTTCCCATTTGTCATCCACAGATTTGCTCTGCTCCTGCCTGCCTCTCCAGAACTAAAAGCCCTTTCTGTGCTTTGAGCACTGCAACCCAGTGCACTGCATCTCCTGATTTCCAGCACTGAGAAGGCTTCTGCTCACGAACAACCCCCCACAGCCACATTTCCCCTCCTGGGGGTGGAGGAGGGTGGTTTACGCAGAGCATGGAGGCATCAATATTTCAAAGCTCTTAATGCAGTCTCTCCATGAAGCCTCTGTACCACTCCTCTATGCATCCCCCTTGCTAGATGAATTATTAGCAGGGAAAATAGACAGGGCTGTGCAGCACTCAGGCTGACAGCAGAGCCCAGCGGCATCGCTTGGTCTCCATCAGGAAGCCAGCATCATTGCAAACTGCTATTGCCTAACAAAATCTTTACCTGCTTTTTACTGTGGGCTTCCCAGAGCCATGAGACCAGCATCTTCCCTCTGTTTTCCTTATATATTTAGTACCAGATTATTTTTACTACTGCTATTTACTGTACTATTACTATGGTGCCCCATAGACACCCTTCATAGTCTATGCACGTCCTTTTCCACAATACTTACAACCCTTCCCACACAGTATATACAAGGCTCCTCTCCTTGATGCATGCACCCACCCTGCACACATTTTCTTATCTGTCACCCATGGCACACTGCTCTCACCACCATCCCCTGCATGTCTGTGGCCTTGGATGCCTCCTAGAATCACAGAATGACAGTAACAGAGAGAAGGGACCTCAGGAGATTATCTAGTCAGAAAGGAGAGAGGAACAAAATGTTCTTGCAGCTGGGTGGTTTGTAGCTCAATTACAAATGGCAGCAGGCAACTTTCCTGCAGGAGCATGGATGATGGACAACTTGTTCTGTGGATAATGGACACAGGGTAACTGGGCTCAGTGCGGCATGGCCAAAGTCTGCCTCCAGCACTTCAAAAGCAACCAAGGCATTGGGTCCTGCCTTGCACATGCAAAGGACTCTGCGCAGCATGGATGAGGAGGTCCAAGCTGGACCTAATCTGTTGGTATGGGTAAGGTATGTGCTAAACTTCTCCCTAGACTCAGTACTGCCCTGGTGGACAATGAAGGGAGGATCTTGCGAGGGCAACCCTAGCGCTCCTATCAACCCAATTAGCTTTGCAATCAGCTAGCCAGCAGGGCTGCTTTCCCTGTGGACAACAGACCTCAGAGACATAATTTCATGCTCTTGCTGTCAGCTGCCTTGCACAATTTATCTTCTCATTACCTCTTTAACAGCAGTGCTAATCACTGAACTGATCGAGGAAAATAACTCTTGTGATGGAGAAACTGGCTCTTGAAATAAAGCAGTAAGTAATGTTACTATGCTACAATATAAGCTGTTTCTGTAGCAAGCATGCGAAAGAGTTTGGGAAGGTGGATGACAATTGGTTCCAGTATCCAGTGGCTTCTCTAGTGCCATCATAAGTGGCTTATCATGGAAACAAATGCTGGTTGACTGAGACAATGGCTGATGGGAAACAACAGGCAAGCTGCATATTGAAGACTACCATGCTGCAGAAGACCTTTCTTAGATGATTCTGGTGTTTTTGAAACACTGTAGATGCCTTTGTCCCTCTAAGAGAATTGGAGGCCCCACTGTTACTCCAGGGAAGAAATCAGAAGAAAGAACCCTAAGAGAAGAACGTAAAGCAAAATGATGGCTGCCACTCATGACTTGGCAAAAGCAGCAAGCACTTAGCTCATGGTGCATGCACAAAGACAACTGTAGGTGTCTTCCCATGTTCATGTAGGTGACTTTCCCATGTTCATCAGTTTCTCCCTCTAACTGAGCAAGATTGCATATCATAGGGATCCATGACTATGTGACTTGGCAAGGAATCAGAAACGCTTTGATTCTGGAGGCATTCCTTTTTCAGGAAAAAAACACTCAACCCTGGGCAGCAGACGCTTTTTATGGTAAATTTCATTTTGCTATGAATTCAGTTTCCAAAAAAAGTTGTTCAAAAAATTTTTCAAACAGCTCAGTATACAGCCAAGCCACTGGAACTGTAAAAACATAAGAAGAATCCTGATTCCAGGCATGGCAGATGGGCCACCGGTTCCACTGCTAACTGCCCCACAAGGACACCGACATTCTCAGCACTGTCAACTCAAGCTACATGCAAGGAAAAATAAAAACGACTTATATCCTAGCTTCAAGCTTCCAACTAAGTAAAGTTCTTCACCTCATCTGTTTCCTGTCTTGAAGAGCAAGCAGACACATCCAAGAAATCCATCACACCCGGATCGCGGCCGTTGAGGTGTCATCTCATGATCAGCAGGCAATCTTTGTTGCAAGAGGAATGCCTCAGGGCTCACACAACCAGCAAAGTCCTTGTGAGGTGGAAGGTGGAGAGGAAGTCCTCCCAGGTTCTTGTAGGCAGGAGGCAGCTGCTGGTGGTCTCTGAAATTCTACTCAGTGGCATCATGAGACACCCAAGATGGCTTGCTTTGACAGTGATGTTTTCCATCAGCAGTACCAGCAGCAAAATAATCAGCTCTCTAGCTGCTTCTTTTTCAGATGAGTGGTCATCTGTGGGATATACAACTGGTTTCTTTGTGCAGTGAAATAACTATTTGTCAGTATGTTTGCATGGCATTTGTACCATTTGGAAACAAGCACCGGAGGGCGTCCTAAGCAAGCAGTGTGCAATAGCAAACTTCCAGTCTAATTAGGTGAGATAGAAGATGGACAGGTCAGTGATGAACACATAAACATCCCAGAAACTGAGTCCAGAAGGTGCTTTGTTTGATCAACGTCCTTTGCTTGATGAATTCATCAACAGAATCATAAACAGAGGAGAGGTTGACTTTTGACACAGGGAATGGTTTTAAACTAAAAGAGGGGAGATTTATATTAGACACAACGAGGAAATTCTTTACTCAAAGGACAGTGAGGCCCTGGCACTGCTGCCCAAAGAGCTGTGGGTGCTCCATCCCTGGGAGGTGCTCAAGGCCATGGATGAGCCCTGGGCAGCCTGAGCTAGTGGGGGTCAACCCCAGATTCTGTGATTCTGTGATTCTATGATTCTATGATTCTATGATTCTATGATTCTATGATCAAGTCTGCAGCAGGGAGAGTTTGAATGGCACTCATGCTAGCAAGGATCAGCCCTGCAGTTATATTGTCCTGTCTCTGAACATAGCTTTGTCTCTGTCCCTCCAGCTTCTTTCTCTTTTTTTTTTTTTTTTTTTTTTTCTTGAGAAAAAAGCATACTAAATAAAATATAGACAAATCAGCCAGGAAAAATGCTGTTGGCACAGGAGTTCCCCTAGCTCCCTTTGGTCCCAACTCTCTGAGCTTGTTTTGCTGTATTTGCTTCCACATGGTCCCCACACGCTGGTGTGTTCCATTCCCTTAAGTAAGAAGGGAGATGTCACAAATCATTACAGCATGAATATCTCCATATCTCCCTGCATCCCTCGCAGGGCTCTTGGCGTTGCTTGTCACTGTGCAGGAGTTTACCCAGGCAGACCCTGTGGATTACCCTGCCCTGCGCCGCTGTGCAGCTGCTGAAGGCAGTAGGTGGTGCAGGGAGCTTGGGAGTGTTCACTGGAGTGGAAAAGGCTGGTGCAGTGAAAATGTCTCTCCTTCCCCAGACGGCTGTAACAACAGCAAAGGTCTGATCTGAACACATTCACTGGCCCTACCAGCTTCATGCTCCGTTTCTAGCTGTTACGCAGCAGCCTGCAAGAGCAGATTCTGAGTGAGTTGCACATGGACAGGCCAAAGGTCTCTTCTAACCTGCAGTTGTTCTCGAAGTTGATTATTCTAAAGCACCCTGTGTCTGCTTTCACCCCATCTGAGCAGTGGGCTGCACCCAGTGAGATGGAAGGGCAATGTCCCCATGCACTGCTCGCTTCACAGCAATGCTGAGCTTCCAGGCATTCAAGCCTGGCTGGGGAGGCAACTTGAGCACCCTCCCCACATAGCACATCTGATCCTGAGATGGACTTATTGCTGCTCTACTCTTTGCCCAGCAGATCTTGAAAACAAGGTCTGCAGCTCGTGCTGGAGAGCCTGAAGTGTCCTCCTGTGCCTGGTGCTCCAGCTCAGCATGCTGCCGATGCAGACACAAGGCCTGAATCCTTGGCCAGCACCTCCAGAATGATCTTGCCCATTAACGGTGCATAAACAAACAATCACTTATAAACTCACGGAAAATAATCTCAGACATAATCACTGATTAGAAATGTTTGCTTATAGCTGGATATTTATAGCCTGTGAGAGGTGCAATGCCTGCATTGCATGGGAAATATTGTTTAATTAGCAATCACAGCCTCTGGGCTGCTGCTGTTTGGAACAGGAGATGAGTGCTGCTGTGCTTTATTTACCTTTCCCTCTTCTCCTGTTCCTGTTTAGGAGTGGGATGTGGCCAGATCTTCCTTACCTGCAGTTACTGTCAGACCCACAGAGCAAGCAGGACACTGAGGGATCTGCAAGCTTTGTACAGCACCACCACAACCAGTGGTGGTTCCTTAGTCTCCAGCTGTGTTCTATACAGCATTTCCTGGCCACTGTGCTGAAGCCCTCACATTCCTCAGCTATACCAGCAATGTTGTTCTCCCTTGAAGGGAGTACAGTTCAAATATTGGAGGTTCTTGAGGCCATTGCACATCCAAAGAGTTCGGCAGGACCTACAAGAGCAAAGCGCTGCTGAGACCTCAGAATTTCCTAAATTTGCTAGGAGATCAAACAGACACCTGCACTTTGCTCTTCAGCCTTGAGTGGGATCTGCAGTGAGGAATTGCCCGTGAGCCTCTTCCAGCATCCCAGCTCTGCTGTCCTTGCTGTTTGCTGAGCACACTCAGAGCTACTCGAACCCCCTGACAGGCTCTAAAGACACAGCCCCTGATTATCTTGTCTGTACAGACGGGAGGTTTGTACATGCTCTGACAAACCAAACTCTGAAGCAATAATTTGTCAGCAGGGGTTTGTTTCTCTCAATTCGATCATGGCAGGGACACACTTCTTGCTTCTATTGCTGGGGGAATTTATTGCAGAAAAGCAAAAAGACAAAGCCTGTAAAAAACTACTGTTTCTCATTTTTCTCAAGAGCATCCAAAAATGTTGTCTTCTCGTGATTTTTACACCCAGATGGGGTGCTAGTGACAGAAATATATTCACAGTATCCCTGTCTCTGGGGGAGTATCTCATATCAGATAGACCTAGAAAGACCACAGTATGTGGCAGTGAGATAGGGGAGTTCAGGCCATGGTTAGCCATCAGGACAAGAGTCATAGGCACCAAAAAGAGCATCTGTGCTCCTCCATTGTTGCAGCAGAACAATGAGCTGTTTTGCAGAGGTGCACAAGGATTTTCTGCTGTCAGACAGGATCTTAAGGGAGGAGCACAACGTTTGGTTCATCATTTGTGCAGCACAAGCAGCTCACCCTCCAACACACCCATACAGCTGAAGCCTACATCTGGGCAACATGGGACTCCCATCCAACAACCAGAGGCTCTGCTCCACCACATTTGCTAATGTGGACAGCACTCCCACAGCCCAAGGAGCACAGAGCTGTTTCATGATCTGGGCCAGAGATATAGAGGCAGGGTGCCAGCCATACTGACACCATTTCTGTGGGACATCTCCTGCCCGCACAGGCTGGGTGCAGAGACTTTCTATTTAGGTTCTGAGCTACAAGTGCAGCCCTTTTGTTGTGCATTATGTGCTGAGAGAAGCCTCTCTTGTATTCGATCAATGTGCAACCCTCCATAAGTAGCTGCTTTCAGTACAGCTTTGGCCACTGCCTCGTTCTCTTTACATTCCCAGATTATCCCAGGAGAATGAGAAGGATCTATTTGAAAGTTCTTACACTGGACAGAGTTTTACTAGGAACTCTTATGGAGCTGGAGCAAACCTCCCAGCCGCCCTCAGCTTACACACACTCTCCTATCAAAGCACACGGCTTTCCTCTGTTCGGATCAAGACCTAACACAGCTCCTCAAAAATAATCTGCCCTCAGGCTGATTTAACTCACCCAGACCAAAACATCTGGGGATAAGCAGAGTTTCCTTAAAAGCAGTCACACTCACAGCTGTAATGCACAGAGGTTATGTGATACAGAAGTCCCAGGACCTTTGTGGCAGAGATGTCTGCCATCAGTTCTTTTAGGAATGGCCTGTTGCACCTTTGCAGCTGTAAAACGTTATCTAAGGCCATGCAGGAGCATGTGACAAATCCTGGACAGGGATCTTTTTTTTACTTGAGTTAGCCCCACTGGCTGCCTGGCTCCTGCACAAACACTGCACACCCCAGACCGAGCGGGATGCAGACTGGATGCCCCAGGGAAAGATCTTACAGCAAAGAGAGAGCTTGAGAGAGAAGCATTACTGACTGCTTCGTGCTGCCAGGGTGGTGAGGCCAAGGACTGGAGGCGGGTGGGAGACGGTGTCGTCCTGGCCAAGCAGGCAGGCTGTCACTGCTTTGTGGGAGGGGAGAAGTATAACTTCCCCAGGCACTGGGATGGGCTGTGCAGGGAGGTGGTGGAGTCAACATCTCTGGAGGTGTTGAAAAAACATTTGGGTGTTGTACTGAGAGACAACATGGTTTAGTTGGGAAATGGTGGTAGTGGGTAGATGGTTGGACTGAGTGATCTTAGAGGTCTGTTCCAAACTTGGTGATTCACCAGTTCTATGGTTCTATGAACGATGAGCCCAGCTGCACACTGGGCTGATGAATGCACATCATTCCAGCTGTTTACAAATGGGGCAATTGCAAAGCTGAGCACAGGAGAATATAACTTTCTGCAGGTGGACTGAGGGCTTATCCTGCCAGTCTGTGCACTGGGGCAAGGCTCGCTTATTTTTCGTTAAGGCAATTAATTACAGCTGATCGGAATAGTACAGATCAACACACACACACCCTGCTCTAGTATGCATCACATATGCTTGACACAGTGTGAAGTGCTGGTGAGTTTGGGTGTAATTGGCAGCTCCATGTCTAGACGTGTCATTAGCAGGCTTCAGGGTGAGAAGCAGCATGGAAATGTGCAGCAGATGCCCTATGAGGTGGAGCACCAGAGAGGTTAGGGCTAAAAGCTGCTGAGAGGTTCTGAGTGAGCTAGCCCTGAGAATGGGAATGCCACTTCCCTCTATTTACTAATGCACGTGGGTGTCTCTGGGTAGAAAACAGTTGCCATGTGTCTCTTAAGTGTGTTCTATTAATTGCCATCACGTTTTATCACTTCTCTGGCAATAGCCAGCAATACCTCTATAATTTATTGTCATTAGTTTTATTCATGACCATCACAGAGGTCACAGCATGGGGGGAGAAGAGCACTTCATTGATTTCACCACTAAACATTCTGGAATAATGGCTTTTCAAGTAGCTGATGTTAAATAGATATGAAAAGATAATGAGTAATGAGGGATAAGGGAACTGACCTTTTTTCCAATGGGAGGCTCTTTCAGCATCACAACACTTGAAAGTTGGGTGAAATGAACCTTGATTTCCAGGTCTGTGCTTTCTGATACCTCTGATGCAGACATCTTCCCCTGAGCTGATCCACTCAGGCTCCCTTTGGAGGCAGGAGGAGAAATGGGAAGTGCTGCATTCAGATGTGAGATGAATTGTACCATAGAAATGCCTGTTTCTTTCCGACTACTCTGAAGAGAGTCTGTTGAGATTGACCTGCAGTGCCAGATGTTCCTATACAAACAACTTGTGCTTAGTGGCCTATGATCTCAGAGAAATGGAGATGGGCTTTGCCCACTTCCCAGTGGTTTGTTGTTGCAGATGACTATATGGAACCTGCAAAGGAGACCTGCAGAACTGCCTCCAAACACAGGGGCTGGGGGTTTGCTGTAAGCATCCTTCCAGATCAAAGACTTTGCTTCCAAATAGAAAACAGCACAAACAGGGAGATATGTGCCAAAGTGGCTCTGCAAAACGTAGTCAGGATGAAGTTGGATTCACACTCAGACTTAACATCCAGGACCCAGTGCTGAAATGATTCTCCTGAATGTGAAGGGAACAGAAATGAAGCTCTACTGGCGATTCCCAGTATGGCCGAGGCTCCCACACCAAACCTAGCATGCTTGCAGGGTAAAAAAAGACTGACATAAAGTGAAGAATTCACTCAATATAATTATGATTTTCCCCTGCTGGAAGTCCGTTTGTGTCTCTCTGTAAGTGAGAAGCAGAAGGGGCTAAAGATGTATAAACTTAAAGTGCTTTAACCTTGGTCAGTCCCCAGAACTACAGAAATTCAGATCAGCAGGAAGATTTTCTAAAGAACAAAAGAAAAAGAGAAGGAATTGCCCTAGGTACTGCATACTTTTGATCATGCAGTGGATTTCTGAGGTTTGTACAGCCTCACACTATCTCCCTTGCCCTGCTGGCCCCGCTGCTTTTGATGCAGCCCAGGATACAGCTGGCTCTCTGGCCATACAGTTGGCCTCCAGCAAACCAGGCTAGGTGCTGCAGTGGAAAATTGAGAAGTAGGAGTAAGCAGCTAAGGAAGGGCTTAGGCACAGACAGCTGGGTCACCAAGGCTCCTTCATTTCTGCTACAAGCAGTGCATACCACCATTCCTTTCATTGGCTTGGAAAGATGCAGCACAGTAGTGACTTTCCCATTTACTGTTCCTATGCAAATATTTTTCACTGCTTCAGTGGCTAGGAACAGCTTATTCTCACCTTAGATATAGCCACAACCAGGTTCTGTTCCAATTATATATTTTTGTAATGTTTCTTCCAATTTTGATTTCCCTCATCCTGTGGCTCTTCCTACAGTGTCCAGATGGTGGCTGGACTGACAGAACTCCTCAGCCATTTGCAATTAGCACTTTGCATATTTGCAGTGAGCTCTTCAATGAATATATAAAATAGGATTGGCCTTCCACCTAGCCCTTGATGAGCTCTGCAACCTCCTTCCAGCCTCACTCCTCCCTTTCAATGCAACCTCTTGCTCTTGTCTGTGCAGCTCCTCCCTTCCCCTATAATTCTTCTGTAATCCTCATTATCTCCAGCATCACTAATCAGCTCCTCATGTGACACCATATCAAATGCCTTCTTAGAGTCCACAAAGACGGTATCTAATAAGTTTCTTTGTCTGAAAACTCCATTACTTTATCAGAGACAGATATCGGATTAGTCTGCCACAATCTCCTTCCGATAAACCCATGCTTCATGCTAGCCTGCTTCCCACTTACATCCATGCCTTTAATTACTTCTGCCCTTAAAATGTTTCAAATCTTGCATTTTTCAGGCTCCAGATCAGGTTCTTCACTGTTTTGCATTGTGACCTTCTGTTTGGGCTTTGTCCCCAGAGGAGTCAGGCTGCAGCTGTGGGGCTCCCAGTAGAAGAGGGACCAGAGCTCCCTGAGGACAGCTGTGAGGCACAGCCTGGAGGGACTCTGGGTGGCAGAAGCTGCTCAGAAAGCTGGAAATGGGCTCCCAGAAAGACCGCAGAGGTGGCACCAAGGTACATGCCCAGGAGGGACTGTGTTAAGTTTGATATTTCTTTCAGGCAGTGGGACTTCACTGGGTCTGCCAGAAGGGACCCAGCTGTCCCAGTTGCTGTTCAGATAAAACCCAGCTGGTTTTGTCTGTTTTGGACAGGTTCTTTTAAGGAAAACGTATAGGGAGATTTCACCTTGGAGCAGGGGATGGGTAGGGACCCAGTAACAAATTCCTATTTTCCAGATGTAGTATTTAACCTAGTGTGGAAGATTAACAAACCTTGAAGCCTTCTATGCTTCAAACGTGAGTTTGTTTCAGAACCTATGGAGAAACCTCTGGTGCCTCTTGGAGGTGTGCACTGACTGCTGGAGTATGACCTTGGCTTGGTCACACTGCTATAGCTCTGTCCTCATGTTCTCTCTGTCCATCCTGCCTCTGATGCCCTTGTCAACATCCACATCATTAAAAAAGGAAGATAGGTCCTCCTTTTGTTTTGGAGCCATACTGAGGATGGCTTTAATTTGGCCTCCCCTTCATTTCATGATGGCCTCACTTATTACTTCCTCATCCTTATTTCATTCACATAACCAAAGAGCTTTTTTTCTCTGGCCTAATATGTAGCTCACTTTGACACTTGACAGTTCAGCCTTCATCACTATGCTTCTGGACCTCTAAGATGTTTTTGCTGAGAAATCTTTTTTTTTAGCTTAGTTTCCTAAGTTTGAACTCAACGGCCAATTTCATCCCTACCTGAAAGGACAGCAGAAGCACCTATGCAATCATTAAGACCCTGAAAGCTTTACCAAAAAAAAAAAAAAAAAAAGTGGAATAGATGAGAGATATTCAAATTAGCATCTCCATCTAGGGAAAAGGAAGCATCTATCAGCTATTATATATTCCATTTGGCAGCTGCCTTCTTGCCAGTTTGCGCAAGCTGCTTTGCCATGCTCTGCAGGCACGTACCCTCAGGTGATTTGCAGCCAGTGCAGAGCTTCACCCAGTGGGGAAAAGTGGCACGGGAGAATACACTTAAAGTTTCAAGGTTGGGGTGTCTGTTGTATCAGCTGTTTTCTGGTCTTCTTCAGTACATGGAATACAGGGAACAGAGCACATATCTGTAAGCATTCACGCTTTCCGCAGTGGCTCTGCTTGCAGAATGTTACTCTCTTCCCTTGCAGGTTCTGCTTACTTCCCATCTGCCCTTTTAAAATCCAGTTTATCGTGGATCCCCATTCCCTGCAAACTCTACTGGGTACAGTCTCCTAATTGTTTTACACCTGCAATTTGATTTGCTGCTTTCAAACTCCTCAAGCTCTTAAGGCCTTGCTCAGCACTTCCCTGGGTTTATGAGAAGTTTCCCCTTTGAAAGGAACACTTTACCCCCAGGTTCATCCTTTTTGCTGTGATTTAATTTCAGCTGAAACCTTTTGTGATCATTTTGCCTATGGTTATTTTGTTCAACCACCCACCTGTAAAGGCTCACAACCCCAAGCATACTACAAGTGTAGGCACTGCCTCCTGCTTGGTATAGAAACGTGTTGGCTGCCTTGTCCCAGACACCAGACCTTTACCTCTGTGAGTTCTGATTCTGCAAATCTGTGAAATTAAAACCACCCCATTTTACCACCACACTTTATTTGCTGAGATTCCTGGTGTCTTTGGTTGCCCAAATTTCCTTCTCCTGTGTGCTCCTGCTACCTGTGGAAAACGCATGAGCCTCTCCCAGCTTTCTCCCTCCCGCTTTCTCTCAGTCATACCAACTTTCTCCTCAGGTGGAGCCCATCCTGAGTTCCTTCCAGAGAATGAACACCTCAGAACCTTCCTCTTGGCATTGATATCGAAGCTGTCTTTTACTAATTACTTTGTCTTCCGCTCCTCTCCCCTCCAGCCCCATCCTGTAAATCCCACAGAACCCATCATGTATACATCATATGCCCTCTGTTCTAATTCCTTCTGGTCAAAGTCCTACAAGAAGCTTTTCTTTTTGTTTTTCTCCTCAACCACACAGATCTTTCTGCTATTCTTTGTGTCTTTCAAGTCCTCTTCCCTCGTCTTCTTTCTGAGAACATTCTCTTTCCTGCTTTCCTATTTCATTCTCCATACACTGTTCTGTTTTGCTTGGATTCCAATCCGTGCCATTTCTGCTCTCCCCTTTTACTTTTCTAGGATGGGATGCTTCTTCCCTCTATACAGGGACCTCATCTGCATTTGTCCTGATTTTTTTCTTTTTGCATACTAATTGCTGCAGCTAATCTATTCCTCAGAGCTGTTTCTTTACCCGCATCTGTCTTCTTCTTATGCTTTGTGGCCGTCAAGTTCTCCTGATCAGCTGAAAAGTTTCAGTCTATGTCTTCCTCCAGCTCAGAACATATTTAGCCTTTCAGGGCAATCATGAAGAAGGATTGTGTGCCCAGTCCTTCCCTCCAGTTTTTAGCATTCCTTTGAACACTAATATTACTTCAGATCATTACCACCTCCCCAGGTCTACAAATTGTAAGCAACACGTAGAAGGATGTGAGAACACAAACCGTAGTTCAGCCTTCGATCTCCTGCACTCTGAAGGTTATGGAGAAAAGCTGAAAGCTCAGCTTCTAGCAAAAGACAACACATCATGGCAATTCTGGCATCTGGGAACTTCATGTAACTGGATTAGCCTCACTCTGAGAAACTGACTGGACTTGATGCTGGCAATTAAACTGGAATAGACTTCCACACTGTACAGAAAATTCCATAGGCCTTTAAGGCCTTCCCTCTTCAGTCACCAAATAAAGATACTCTTCCACAGTCCTACTGAGGACAACTCTGTGCAAACTGTAAGTCTCAAAAGAAATGCTTTTAAGACTTTAGCAGTGTAACTTGCATATCAAAGAGGAAAGAAATCTGCTGTGCAAAGGTCCTCATTTCTGCAGCTGCTCCCTGCAAAGGACTTTTCCAGCCTCCCTGGCAGTCTGGGCTTGTTAACACAGGGACACGTACAAGAAAAGCCCAGTGCTCTCAGGAGGGTTAAAAGCCCCAAGATACAAGCAACTGCCAGATATTTACACCCTTAACTGTGGGGCTAATGAAGTCCTCAGCTTGGGAACAGAGCACTGATCTGAGTAAGGCCTTGCTAATCATTCCATTATCAGAGCACAGATCAGAAGCTGCTCTCTCCACCTCCCTTTTGATATACAGCCAGCTATTAGAGAGGCTTCAACACAATGAAATCAGCTCTGTTGTACTGCTGTGGGATGAGCTGAACACCCCTCAAGAGATGCTTTGGGTGTGATTCTGCAGAGCTGAATGCCTGATGCTCACAGCGGTGCTGGTAGGGAGGGAGCACAGTTGGCAGCATTTGCTGCCAGGCTGAAAGAAAGGTAAGGCAAAGACAAAGCAACGGAGCCCATTTTTTAATCAGTATTCACGTAAATTAAACCCAGGCTTTTCAGCCTATGGGCAGATGTGAACGGGTCTTTTGCGCAGAGGACGTGGAGCTGCAAACTGTGGGGTGAAACTCATGTCCCAGTGGGTCCTGCTGCAGCCAACAAGCTTCCCTTCTTCGTTTCAGATTTTGAAGTAGGTGCTAAAATTCCTGGGAACAGCGAACAGGAGCTGGGCGTGCAACGCCTTGCCTTCTCTCAGCTTCAAACGCTCACTCAAGCGGTAAGTAGCAACAAATGCTGGTGAAATGCCTCTGGCTAATACAAGAGAAGCCCTCCAGAATAAATCTCCCTATTTACTCTTTCAACAAATGTTTTCTTGATCTTTGGTGCATTTCAGCAACTGAAGAAGGTAACAGATTCATCAGCACCTGCTGCAGTGCTGCAGTTAGTGACAAATTGGGAAGTTATGCAGATTCGAGAGGGAAGCTGAGGCCCTTGTGATGGGGACTTGTGGGCTGTAATTATTTCCCAATTGGTAATTTCGATGTGTTGCCTTGGAAAGCAGCAGATGGTAATTACTTTCCATTAGATGTTTGTATTTACTGTGGAACTGTTTCAGTCCTTTCAGCACCGGGTGTAGCTGGGGCCTTGCTGAATGTCCTGACTGACATGCTTACCAGCTCCAGAACTGCCACAGTGGCTGGTGTTTGTTGGGGAAGTGCATGGATGCTTCCACAAAGCATGACAGGCAGGGACAGGAGGTACCCTTGTGGCTGGGGATCAGTCCCTGGGAGCAAAAGCAGCACAGTGGAGCAAAGCATGGGAAGGCTGAAGCAGGAGGAGCCATTCCCTCTGGATGGGGTCTCACTGTCTCCAAGAGTTTGTTCATGTTGGCCCCCATATTAGCATGCACTTCTCATTCTTCATCACTACAAACATTTGCATTCTCACCAACTTGGTTACATGAACCAGTGCAAGATAAAATCTTATTGTATTTTTTCTATCTCCATGGTGTCAACATGAGGTTCCTGGCACTTTCCTGGCCGCTCTCGGTCCTTTCCTGGCCGCTCTCGGTCCTTTCCTGTGCTCTACAAGCGGACCATCTTGCTATCGTGGCAGAAGTTTTGCAGAGTTTCTGTTATGAATATATAAACAATATATAAACTATTTTAGAGGATTTCTCACTGCTGGAAGCCTAATGCAGTAAAGTAGCTTTCCAGATACCTTCTCAAAGACCAGGGACTCTCCAAAGGAGCTCTTCTCAATGTGGAAGGCTCTGCTTCAGCCAGATTTGTTAAAGTCTACATTTAAGGACCTGTAATTTCCTTTTCAACAAGACTTCCTTAACTTTCACATTCTTTCTTTTCCATCTTAGCCAGAAAATTTCAACCAAGATGAATTAGATAACCGCTTATCTTTTTTCTGTAAGATGCTTCACTTCCCATTTATCAGCAGAATGGCCAGAAGGGGTACGTCTAGACTGACGGCAGCTTTGTCCAAAAGGTTCATTGCAAAAGGCTTAGGTTTTTATAAGCTACATTTTTGTAACTGAATGAGGCTGTTGCTCACCCCTTATACAAAGGGTGAACAAAATACAAAGGAGCAAGGGCAGCTTGTAAGAGAGAGTAAGCTTGGAAAAATATCTCAAGAACTTCGGAAGAAATGGAATAAAATCCTTGCTATGAAGCAAAAAACATGCAGTAATTATGGGTAAGAAGATCTTGGAGTAGAAGAGATAACAAACTTGGCACAAATCTGCATAGAGGCCACATGAAAGAGCAATGCTATACTGACAGCAGGAGAGCTGGGTGTGTTGGCAGCACAAGGTCACAGCCAACGCAGAGGGCATTCTGAACAGCCGCAAAATGATTGAGTGACAAGCTAAATAGGAAAGATTAAAGGAACTAAATTATGCATGGCTTGGCCAAACAGTGATTAAATAGCCAGGCGAGGAGCAAAATTGTTTAGTGAAGTCTGATGAGGGACAGCCTTAAGTTAAAAGGTGAGATTGACAGTGAAACATGGAAACTGCTCAACAGGAAAAGATTTCTAAGGAAAGCTCTTTGGCTAGGCAAATCAATAACACACTCAATCTTCACCAAAGTTGTTTCTTTTTGCTACAGTGTCAGTAATAATAAAATGCCTTGGCACAAGTCGGAACTGCATGTTGAAGACCTCTCCTCTCTTGATTTGCCTAGCCAAGCCTTGAACACCTCCAAGGAAGATGGTGGAGCACCTCCACCGGGGAGGTGGTGGATGTGCCTTCCCTGGAGACATTCAAGGTCAGACTGGACCAAGCTCTGAGCACTTGATGGAGCTGTAGGTGTCCTTGCTCACTGCAGGAGAGTTGGACCAGGTGACGTGCAAACATCCAAACACCCCACAGATACGCTCAGACTGCAGGGAGAATGTGAGACGGACACACCATTTTATGATGATTTCCAATGATCACTGCTTTCTTAAAAAGCAACAACAACAGAACAAAATAACAACAGAAGGTCTTTTCCATATGGAGGCCTTTAAAGGGTTGCTGGACAACTGCAGTATCCTGAGGTCCATGAGCTCTAGCAGCATGCAGCAGGCAGCCTGCATGGCTGAATCATTGAGCTTTTTAGGTTGTACTGCAGAAATGAAGAGGATTGGGATGCTTAGGAGGATCCTTTAAGAATAACTTTTCTGTCTGAAGGTAAAATATTACTCATGTCCATGATAATTATTAGAATAATAAAGATCTCATTACTGAACCAGCATGACTATTCTCAGGTATTCATAGAGCCTTCTTTGGGAAATGCATCAGTATAAGATATGCTGATATTGCCTTTTAGCAGATACATTTGAACAACTTGTGCTAATTAACATTAATAAATATATGCTAAAAGCATAACTAGAAATTGGGCTACAGCACACAGTTTGGCTACTGATTAAAAATTACACCACTAGGTAAAATTTTCTGCTCACTATCATTGTAGATCTTCATTATTTATGTCTGTAATCAATACAACATTCGGCTTCTGCTGTGGGCCATATCTTCTCAGCTCACACAGTTGTTGGTATCCATTAAGGCAGCATCCAGATATCTCACAGCCTGTTGTGTATTTAACAACACAACTGACCTATGGGATGTTTTCCTCATAGAAACAGAGCCCTAAATTTTCCAGTGCATTCAGGTATTCCTTCCTCAGTGGAAATTAAGGCCATATAGCAGAGGACCACTGTTCACACAGAGATAATCCTGAGGGTTGCCTGGTTTCCACTGTGATCCCATTGCACATCACAGATAATGAACAACTCAGACCTCATTTGTGCCAAAGCTATCAGCATCTCCCTCCAGGAGAGCGCTCATGGCAGAGGACCAAAGCACAAATGTGGCCAGGGACAGGCACGTTTCTAACCATACAGAATGTTGATAGGATGATTGCACACCTTCTCATCCCTCTCCCTCTGTATTTCAACCCAAGCAGCCTACTCAGTCTGTAAGAGTTCCCTTTGAGGTGCTAATGGGTCCCCTCTCCTGGGCTTTAGATACCATCGGCGATCTGGAATTGCTCAGTCTGGAGAGGAGGAGACTCAGGTGAGACCTTATCACTCTCTACCTGCCTGAGAGCAGGTTGTGATGAGGTGGGGGTTGGCCTTTGCTCACATGTAACTAAAGGGAATGCTTCAAGTTACACCAGGGGGGATTTAGGTTGAACATAAGGAAAAAATCATTCTCTGAAAGAGTGGTCAGGCACTGGAACAGCTGCCCAGCAAGGTGGTGGAGTCACTGTTGCTGGAGGTGTTCAAGAAACATTCAGATGTACTGAAGGACATGGTTTAGTGGGGAAATATTGGTGGTAGATGGACAGTTGGATTGGATGGTCTTTAAGGTCTTTTCCAACCTTGGTGATTCTATGATTCTATGGTTCTGTGTTCAACCCTGCAGCATCCAAACCTGAGTCAACCATGGCACCTCCCACCTACTTGATGGGATGGTTGCTTTTATACAAATAAAGTAGAGGCATTCTTCTTTATTAAATAAGCTAAGAGTTGGAAAAAAAAACGTGCCCCACTGCCACACAAATGAGGACAATGAAATTGCACTGGTATAAGTCAGTAAATCCAAAAAAGAGACTTAATTTCAGAGGTAGGATACATCTGAAAGCACCAGCGCTCCTCCTGAGAGTGACTATCCCCAGTAAGAACAACTACATTTAGTAGGCTGAGAGTGAAGGTCACCTTCAGCCCAGATGGTGTGCTGCTGCCAAGTGTCAGAGCAGAGCTGGCCATCCTGCATCAGCACACAAAGCAGCTGCTCTGCACCAAGGGTGCTCCCGGCCACGTGGTGCCGGGCTGACACACATCCCCATCACGTCGTGATCACAAGAACATATTTCCTATCCAAGCCAAACAACCCCATCAGGCCTTTGGGCAGTTTCAAGGCTTCAAGTAAGCATCAGGATCCCTCCACAAAGCAATCTGCAAAATTATCCTGGGAAATGATATTTCAGTAGTGCATAAAACGATCTGGCTATTCCTACCTGTAGTCCTGTAAATTCCCAATTAAAATATATTCTTTTTCCTTCCCAGCTACTTCTAGTTGTGCTTAGCAGCGGTATCCCCAAAATACCAACCTAAGTGGCCCTTTGTACCTTTGGATTTCTGCTTGGGCCGAGATTGACAGAAACCTGCCGATGCAATTCATCATTCTCCTGGAAGTGCCAATTTCTTGTCACTGACTAAAGAGGGAGCTTATGGACCTCACATCACACAACGCAATCCTAAGCGAGGCACTTCAAGTAAATGCTCAGAATTAGCCTAGACGGAACTTCCCCCTCTCTGTGTGACGGATCTGTTGGACTTAGACCAAAGAAGTGAAGGAGCAGAGGAAAGCATCGGGGCAGCAATGAGTATCTGTGAGGCACTGAGCACCCAGAGAAGGGCCTCCAATAAGCCAGCTGAGAAGACCAGCCAAGCAATGACCAGGCGACACTTCCTCCAGCTGTCCTATGTTGCCTTTTGTTACAGACATGGGTGATGTAATGATGGGGAAGGAGACTATTCAAATTGCACAGTCCTCTGAATAGGTTTCAGAGGTGACTTTAAGTAAGCAGGAGGTTACACCAACCCTCCTTTCATGAGAGCACAACTGGGCGCTCGCTGCAGTGCAGGAAATCCTGTAAGCACGCTCTGCCTCGTGTCTGCTGCTGAGCAAGGCAAACATTTCAGTGCCAGGGAGCACTCAGAGCTATTTTACATCACAAATATCAAAAGAGAAATGCATTTTTCCTGTTAGAATAAAATATTTTTGACATATTCACACTTTCTGACACCGATATTAAATGAGATATGCATGCCTAATAACACAAAGAGCAATATTTTTTCTCTGAAACTGTTCTCTCTGACGTACTTTGGTTAAGAAATTAGAGGCAGCCCTGTTTGGGGAACAGTATGTCTCCTCTCTGATACAGTATCTCACTAGGAAAGCTGCTTTGAAGCGCTTTGGTATCAAACACAGAGAAAGGAAGATGGAAACTTCGCTGTGGAAACTAATGATGAACTAATTTATCCAAGTTAGAGGAGAAGACTGGAAACAACTCTAAGTAGTTTAATGACAAAATGCTCTAATCCAATCCTGGTGTTAAGAGTTTCATTTGTGGCATCTTTTATTACAGAAACAGTTCCCATGGGAGCATGGATGTGAATAAAACATTTCATTTTATGGCTGCAGAAAGAAAAAAAAGAAAAAAAAACAACACAGAGGGGTTTAAAAGCTCTTTCTCATTATGCAATTGTTCTGCAGAGCTCGGGAAACCCTCTCCATTTAGAACAGTACTCCAGTTGTGTGTCATACATCTGCTGTTCTCTTTGGAAATGTGTGCCAGTGGAGTTTGACACAGGGCCCACGTTCAGTGCCCTGGAAAACAACCCGAGGGGGGCATTCAGAGTCCCAAGAAACCCATCTCTGCAGTTAATTTTCTAATGACTGCGTGAAATTAATGTTTATTGGCATCTGGAATGGAATCAGCACCTGCAGTGGTGTCCTTGTCTTTACAAGTACCTGCAGTGGCATTCCTGTGTGCAGTGGTTGACAAGGCTGGCCCTTACAGCCCCCAAACCTCTCCTGGTTGTGTCCTGGCAGCTGACAGCACATGAATGGGGCAGGCAGATTAATCCCTCCATGGATTCAGCATCTGCTTTGGTAAATCTGCAAGGTGTGGATTCAAGGAACCAGCAAAGCCCGTTGGCATGTGTGTGATAGCTGACACATGATACTGAATCCAGAGGATTTCAGAGGTAAGCAGATATGGCTACCTGTCAATTGCCTTCCCAGGGAAAAGAACAGAACAGAAGCAGCGAGTCAACATTTCTCAAAGTCTTTTTGAACATCAGAGGGGAGTTGTTTCAGAGGAGCTTAAGGATGCTTAGTCTGCGCTCAGACACTGAGAGTTCACAACCAGCTGAAGCCCAGCCAGATTCCCTCAAAGAGGAGAGATGGGTGGGGAGAGGCAGCTCTTCCAACATGTTTTCAGACTTCGTTTTCATGCAACAGCAGGAAATGCAACAGTAAGGAAAATATGAGTATAACTGGTCAGGGAAGGGAAAGGCCTTCTCTCACTCTGATTTGATCTTTAGAAACCCAGGAAGAGTAGGGAAAGTGGTTTGAGTAGAGAGGGAGCTCTAAGAATGCACTTTTTTTCCTAATTATTCTGCTCTTTTACAACCGTATTTTCAATTCTGCAAGCAGGAACTAAATCTTTGTAATATAGGTAATCATGCAGATTTCATGTTAAACTTGCTTGCTGTTATGAGCAACTACAGCTGGAAATTGCATACTTGTCTGAAAGCTACTAACACCCACTTACAGGTAAATTCTTGGGTTGTTAGAATCCAAAAGAAGTTAGAAAATTAACTACATTGGCATATATCTTTTCCTTCTGGTAAAAGTGATGGAGAACTGGAACAGGTTGCCCAGAGAGGGGGTGGAGTCTCCTATGGAGATATTCAAGGCCCATCTGGATGCCTACCTGTGCATCCTATTGTAGGGAACTGCTCTAGCAGAGGGGTTGGACTCAATGATCTCTTGAGGTCCCAGCTGCTGTTGTGCAGCAGCTTTCGCTTTCTTCAGTCTGCTCATCCAGAGCACAACCAGCATCCTTCATGGATCAGCTCTGGTCCCTTTTGGGGCACTTGGAGCAGCTCTGATCTGACATGGGACAGTGCTGGACTCTGCTCACAGAGCTCCCCTGCAGTCCCTTGCTACTAAATTCAGTCATCTTATCCTTCGTGAGAAACTGAAACAGACCGAGGCCAGAGGAGGCATGAAGTGAGGAAGAAGAGAAGCTCTCTTCTCTGTAAATATCTATTGAGAAGACTTAAGCCCTTCTCAAACCATCTCTAAAGATTTCTGAGATGAGAAAGGCTGGGCTGAGTCCCTGAGGCTCCAGACTGAGGGCATTTCTAAGATGGTATTAATACTTTCCCCATAACCTCTGTTTAATGAGCAATGACTGAACTCCCACACTGTAAAATAAGTTTGTTTGCCCCATGCTTTTAACTGCCATACTTCTCCTTCAGCAGTGCTTTGCATGATCTCTTATGGAGGATTCAGACTGTAATGCTGACCTGACATTGCTCTCACAACTCTGTGCAGTGGCAATGGCAGTGGCCATTTTCCACTCAGTGGGATGAAGGCTAATACCTGCCTAACATCTGTTCCATAGCACAGCACCCACAGCAGACAGCAATGGTCTGCTCACCACAACCCTGCTGGCCTCAAGCAGCAAGCCTTCAGCCCTCAGAAGCCTTGCTCCCAAAGGGAAGCAGTAGGTGAAGTCGTGCAGCTGGAGATGCCACATGCAGAGTTATCACGGCATAGATTTTGTTCCACCTGTTTAAAACAGAACCAGGTCTGCAAGATATTTTGCATGACATTGCCCAGCTGTGCAGTGGCTGTTGACGTGTCCACACTGATTTGGTCAAAGCAGATGTGTTTAATGGGGGAAAAAATTCCATTGCTTCCCTCTGTGCCTCACTGCCATTTCCCCAAGGGACACAGCAACAGCCTTCCATCTTCTGCTGAGTGTCCCAGACAAGCAACCTTGGGAAGCTTTCTCTTGCAGGTTATCCCTTTCCTCTCTCTGCCTATTCTCACTGCTAACTCAAAATGAAGGTGAAAGATTAAGTCAGCCTCTACCTCCTTCTCCATGCGACTGGTTTAGCACAAGGGCAATACCTGTGACAATCCCTAGTGCAGATGTTGCAAGCCCTGGATGCTCTGGTGCCCTCATAGGTTTACTCCACCTTTCACCCCTGGGAACTCAGAATGCAGCTGATTGCTCAACAGCCTGAAATCATCTACTTTTACATCAGGCATTCAGGCATACATTTCAGCTGGTACAAGTCAGCTGAGATCAGGAAGCACCCCCGAATCAGTCCCCTCAATGCTGAGCCATTTATTTCACTCTGCAGAAGGCAACAGAAGAGCTGTCTGGAGGTGGGTGGGGTTTCTTTGAAGTTATTCCCTGCTGTAGGCAAGATAAACTCTGAGTAAGTGGAGTTAGCAAGCAGGGACCTTGCTGTAGCCCCAGAGGGAGGAACAGGTTGATGACAACTCACTCTGTTTGGGAGGAGATGCCAGGCTGCAGGCTGGGATGAGGGATCTGAGCCCTTCTCCTTCCAGCCAGATGAGGGAACCAGCCCCTGGGTCAGGATCCTTCCCTCCCTCCCCACGTAGTGTGACACCTCCTGCTGTTTGGAGGAAGCATTTGTAAGCTTCATGCTGTCTTCAGAAAGGTTTGGTTGGTCCACTTCCATATTGGTACCCAACAGGTTCCAAGTAATTGCGATTTCCTTAAGGCTTGAGACAGCAGCTTCTCATTTGTGAGTGAAAAGACAGCATTTGAATTTGACAGAGACTAACAGATGCACAGTGAGACAGAAAACAAAACACAGAGCTGAGGTCCAGAAATTCTTGATCACAACAAAATGATCTGGTATGTGAGGCTTCAGGAAGAGCAGCCACGAGGCCATGACTTGCACTTCACAGGAAGTGCTGTTTCTCTGAAATTTGGTTTCTGATTGAACTAACATCTTGAAAATGAGGAATACACAGAAAAAAAATCATTTTGGCAACAATAATATGCAGTGTTAACAAAACAATATCTGTTCCTGGTAGCTGCTCAGTGTGATTGCTATGAGTTGCAGTGAAGCAGACAGAGATGCCTATTCCTCGCTTGGGGTTTGTGCTCAGCACTTCATTAGACTCAGGCTCCTGGAATTTCATGTCCTTATTTGCAGACACTCTTGGAGCTCCCTTATCACTGCTTATTCTGGAGAAAAAGATTCAGAGATACAGTCCTGAGGGCTTTGAGACTCCAGAGACAGACACTGAAATACAGTCTTCCAACACAAGACTGGTTTCCTCATGGATTCATTCAGAATTATAACTGGGATGACTACTGCAGAGAGAAGTATTTTCTGAATTCTTCCTATGAAATATTTTCCCTTCCTTTCCCTTCACTTCTCTTTCCATTTCAGTGGACAGCTATACTGTACTGGACAGTCAAATTTCCCAAGTTCCCCACTCAACTTCCAACTTCCTGCAGAAGTTTATGCAGAACTTAAGTGTCAAATAAAATCTTGTTGGATCAGCTCTTTGCATTCTTCTGCAAGGCTTTATTTTAGGGAGATATTTGCAACAGAGCCTGAGTTACCCAGATCCAATTTGGATTGACTGGCTTGGCTTCCAAGTTTCTTCCTTGGACTCCTTTAGTCAGACTCAGAAACAATTATTACCATTGCCTTTCTATTTCTTTTTGATGTGTATGAATATCTGCTGTAAGATGGACCCTATGAACTAGAGACTGGGGGTAAGCACTGTAAACTCATCAATACTTTGCTATTCCTGCTGTTACATGTGTCTTCTGACTTCTACTGCCTTCTCTATGACCTTTGCCTGTCTACTCACCAACCTGTCACTGAATGGAAGGTGCTGGACATAGCTCAACCCAATTAAAATCTTCTGACTTCTGGTCAACAAGCAACATGTGCAATACAGTGCTTCAGTGGGAATCTGTTACTTTCCATTATCTTTGACATCTAGTCCAACTGAAGCCTGGACTGATGGCTCTGGGTTGGGTCTCCAGGTTTTCACTTTCTCACAGTTCTATAGACCTTTTCTGTTTTTTGTTTTGTTTTGTTTTTCTTTAATATCCTTCTTTAATCTAAGAGATTGGTCTTAGATAAGGAATGATATTGTCCAGGTCAGATCAGTTTGGCTAGAGAGAGATGTTCCAGGTGCTTGGCTTTTGCAGCATACAGTTATGACTTCTCATGGCCATCTACAAAGCAGATGATTTAGGAATTCCAAGTAGTGCCATTTTGAGTCATTGGTTCTACATTGTCCATGTCCTTAAGATGCCTTTCCCTCCTGTTTGTTTCCTTCACTGCTTAAAAATTGCTGTCCATGAGCAAAGGATATATCAGGACTTCCTGAGTCTTTTCTCTCTCTAGCAATATCATTCAAAAGAGTTTATGCCAAATTAACAGGTAACCCTTACTCAGAGAGTGACTGGAAGGGTGTGCTGTCCTAGGATGCTCTCTGGGGGTATTCATTTGACTTCAGCTTGATAATTATTAATCAGTGCTCAGTGGCAAATCCTCCATATATCCTTTATGCTCGCTGGCTATCAGTGCACATCATATACAGCACCATCATTTCTGTGGATGCATCACAGCTTGTTAAAGCAGCTGAATAAGAAATAGTGTGAGAAAGGGAAAACATGCTGGGATGATCAATAGAATCCAATCAACCCTTGTCAAATGGTCGTGCTCAAAAGCAGGACTGAGGAGGGACCCGATGTACAGCAGGTGGATCAGTTATTTGCACTACCATTATCTACATGGCACTCTGAAGTTTGATACTGCTCTGTTGGAGCCATCTAAGCTTGCACTATTAATTGATGCATTTTTGCACCCAGTTTCCAGCGATTTTTCCCACCCACAGTCCACACGGATAATTGCAAATATAGATATTCACTCACAGCAGTCTGTTTGGTTGAAATTGCCGGCTTGTGAGCTTGGCATTCTCCCACAGCCTAGAACTAGCAGCTCTATTTATTCAAAGATATTTTTCTGTCAATCTCTATTTATACTACTTCAGTATTTTTCAAAACACTTGATTAAGTTTGCAATAAAGTTTTGACCATGAAAGAGGTCCAAAAGAGGCCAATATTGTTTTCTGCAAAACAGCCATAATCTGTTATTGGTACTCTTCACATAGCTTCTCGTGAGAATCATAGCCACCTGAAATACTGTATTTATTTGGACATGAGGTTACAGTGGAAACAGTTAAGAAAACAGAAATAAATTTGATGGAGTAGGAGATGGGAGATGAAGAAAGTGATGAGAAAAGTAAGCAGTGTGTCCCACAGCTCACGTGCATCTTGCAGCCTGACTGATAAGAACAACAAATAGCCTGCAGGTGTTTTTATGAGCACTTGACAAAGGGTGAAAGCATATGCAGTTAGCATAAAGATCACCTTATCTCACAATGGATTTATATCACAAAGAATCCAATCAAAGAAATAAGAAAATAGCAAGCAGCAGCTTAAATATAAGTACATCCAAACTCATTGAAAAGTGGAAATGAATAATTAGTGCATGGTGTGGCAATGATGTTAGTATAGCTGCAGGACACATTTCTCTGAAAACAACACTGTAATGCTGTCCATTTCCTAAAATCCCCATTTCATAATGACTTAGGAAGAAGGACAACAGGTCAGTGCTTGAAGTTACTCTCCTGAAAGACACCATTCAGGATTTCACCTAATTCTTGGTGTGCTCACAGCTCAGTGCTTGTAATTTCTGTGCAAATTCATCTGAGAGCTGGCACCTTCTACCTGGGCTCAAGATAAGCATCTCATATCTCATATCACATCTCGTGCCTAAAAATGCATATAAACAGAGCTGGGTCAAGCCCATGCCCAAGCCCTGTAAAAACTCCATGCAACAAGTATTTCAGAACAAGAGGCCGATGTCTCCTCCTGCTTGGTCACCTGGATCCACCATAACCATCAGATCACACACAACATCCAGTTGCCTACAGTCTACACGCCTCTTGCAAACGCTGCTGCATAAAAATTCAAGTTGTGCTGTGGAAGTGGAAGAAGGTAAGAAATACTATGGATCCTAGTGGGAATAGCCCAGTCCTAGGAAAGAGAAGCCTTGACTTCAGTCTCTTTTTCCAAGAGACATTTTTCTCTTATCAGCAGCTCAGCAGTGCGAAGCATATTCCAACTAAGGCATTGATTTTCTGTGGCATTAGACAATAGCTTCCCTAGGTGTTATTGTAAATTATATTTTGCTTCTCTATGCACTTTACCACTCTAAGTGCCCTTGAAAATCCAGATTAGTTCTTGCTGTGACTCTCCAATCTGTTTAGCCCCCAAACTTACTTTCCTCCTCAGCAAAGCCGATTTCCAGAGTTTCCCAAAAAGAAGTAAAAGTAGAAAAAGTCACCCAGCTGTAGTAAGCAGGAATAAACCCCTGCCAAATTATAGACTATGGGAAGAGTTGGCTCCAGGGTGAGATTGGGTTTTGCAGGATCACCATGCAAAGTGATGCATCTGCATCAGAGACTCTTGGGCCATGCAGTAAATCTACCAGGCTACTCAGCACTTTCTGTGACCGAATGACTGTGAAAAAGTGACTTCACGTGTCTTAAATCCCCCCAGCACTATTTACTAATGAAATTTTTTTATCAGAATACTGTGATAGCGGGTAGGGGAGCTTTATATTATCTAAGTGGCTTCAAATACACTCTCACCATCAACTGTTCCTTTGACATGAGTCATGCAGGAAACACCATGAGATGAGTGCACAGCCTGTTGAAGCAGGTGGCCTTGGGTAAAAATATGGTTTGGTCCCTATCCTGCCAAGAAACATTCATCACCAGTTAGTATATGTAAGGCAAACTTCCTGGAAGAAGTGGGCAAGAAGAGTTATGAAATTGAAAATGCCCACAGAGCCACATGGTAATGTGTTGTAAGCATAGAAATCTACAGCAGATCTTTTTCTCCTGCAAAATGGTTTGAGGTGAGGAAGTACAGAAAGACAGTGAGAGTTTTGTGGTGTTGGTGAAGTAGGTCTACTTTGTGCAGACCTATATAGTAACAGTGGCTACAGTGAGTGTCTCTTATGTGAAAAGCTGTCATGAATGAAGTGGAAAAAAATACAGTTCTAGAGAAAAGATTGTTAGTATTGAGGAGGAATGGAATAACTCCAGGAAATCCCCATGTGGATTTGTATAGAACGGTGAAGACCAGCCATGTTGGTGGTGCCTAGGAGGACTGCTCTGCAGAGAATGGCCAGAAAAGATGGTTTTGTTTAATGAGACTCCTTGGTGAGGACAGGAGGCAGAACTGTGAGTAGGGAAGGCTAAGTAAATTAATCAACAGATAAATAAATAAGTAAGAAAATAAAACCCCACTGCCATTTGGTGAGGCACATGTTGTGGAAGCAATGAAATGCAGCAAGACAAGAATGTGCACAATGTCTAAAGAGAAGCATCTAGGTAGAACTGTAGAGGAAGAGGAGATTATGAATGAAGGGACTATAAGGCACAGCACTGCTCACACTAGGTATGACCTGGACAGACGGACTTCTGCTGTAGCAGGGCACGTAAAAATATCTGGTCTGCTGAAAGTAATCCCCAGAGACCAAAAGCACGACAAACTACGGGTAGTACGGGCATCTTCAGTGTTTACCATGCATACATGCTGAGGAGTTATTGACCATCCAGACCTCTCTATTAATAGATTTCTTTTGTTCAGTGTTAATGGCATCTTGATGCACCATGCTGTTACACAAATTGAAAGCACTGCAAGGCAACTTATCCATCAGAGCACTACTTGGATGCAAGCAGATAAACAAACAATATTGCAACAGCAAACAGCAGTCATCTTCAATGACAGCCATTCCAGGAGACTGATCCTCAGCAGACCATAGATGATAAACTGGGTAAATACAGCCTCTCAATACCAAGAAAAAAAAAAAAGAAAAAAAAAAAAAAGTAATCCATTTTGATTCACAATAAGGGATTTTCCTTAATTCTTGGTAACCGCTAAATAATTTCCAACCATTTTTGTCTTGATTTCCGTTCCTGTTGTATTTAAAAAAAAAAAGAAAAAATCAATTCTAGCTTAAGGCTTATTAAAGTATTATTCCATCTGAAGATGTGATTAGACTGAAGCACACAAGGCTGGGTTTAATGGTCTTGCTCTAGTAATGACACTGGCTAATTAGAATCCCTTTTGATACCATGGCTGTGCTATCCTTCTCTCCCACCAGGAGATGCCCCTATAGCAGGCTCCAACAGGCAACTCGCCTATCAGCAATGTGTCCTCCACACTTTAAACTGCCACCTGACTCTGTTCACTCTGGCACGATGTCCCAGAAACCTTTATTTCTTCAAAATGATGTGCTTCAGACTTTACAATAAAATAGTTGACACCTTAGAAGCAGAAGGTCAGAAATCGATCTGAGTTTTTAGCAGGTTCTTGCTCTTCATGGGGCACAGAATAAAGAAATATGGTGAGGTGTCACAAAAAGGGAAAATGGAGACTTAGAAGTACTGAGGAGCTCATCTTTGAGTTGGTTTGTGGTTTTTTTTTTCCTTTTTTTTTTTTTTTTTTCACTAAGATCCACTCAGCTTGAAGCAATGTTCTTGCTTTCCAGGTGAGTTAGGCTCACAGAAGATACCTGCAAACATCAGCAAAATGCCAGACTTCCTATACAACACAAAGAGAAAGCTGAGGGTTTCAGGATGGGATGCACTGAACCCAGAGCACAGAGCAGATTCTCACCTAGGACAGGTAAGAAGAGATGAAATGTGAGACCTAAGCCTTGGTCCTCCTGTGTTATTTCCAGCTTTGCTCCTTGATGGCAGAAAGCTTCCCATTCCCATTTCTCTTGTAACTCCCTGAGTTGTGCCTGTGTGTTTAGCACCCTTGCCATGAACTTCAGGCTCCTCCTTGGGTACTGTCCCTTGTCTGAGTTCAGAAAGAACTTGCTCTAATAGTGACATTTAAGCAGAGAGGCCCAGCTCTGCTCACACCCAGGTTTCCTGTTGTTTTGGTGGAATTACCCACTATCTAGTCCAAAGGACTGAGATACGAATCAGTCATATTTTTTGGGACCAAACTAGAAAGTTTTAATCAAGTCCTCTTCCTCCCGTTAAACACCAGGTCGAGTTCATCTCAACTTCCAATGAGTTGCTCGTAAGAAATGTTAAGCTGGTTAAACTTTGATAAAATCTACGTCTAAATAACAGTCCTCTCTGAAGTAAGACTTATGCTGATGCGTGAACTGAAACAAGATTGACATTTGGAGGACATTAAGTCTTTTGGGAAGCCCTAAAATATCCCTAAGTAGGTCAGCTCGGTGACCTGGATCTGTACTTTTAATACAGGAGTAGCCTATATTTTCTCAAACTGTTTGCTGAACAACGAATGTTTTTCAGGCTGTGGATTTATTTTTGGTAATTAAATGTGACCTTTGTAGGAGATGCTATAAATGAGAACAGCAACGAAGCTGGCCAAGGGTGAGCCACACCACGTGCTTTGATTTAAAGGTGATAAACACATATTTAACCCCTGGCCGTTTCTGAAATAAACTATCTTACACACAGTTTTCATTTTGGGAATAGTACTTTCAAAAAATAATTTCTTGATTGGACTCAGTACTCTTGACGTTCAGGGTAACTAATAAGCATTACCAGGGAACAGATTTCTTTAGGAATTCAAAATAAAAGTAAAAGCCTGGGAAAAGCTAGAGGTTCCTGGATGCCTTGACAAATCGAGCTCCCATTTCAGCAGCCACCGTCCAGGAGTTCTTCAGCTCAGTCCCCAGATAAGGTCTCTTATTTCTCAGCCTTCTCTTTTCTGAAATGGGACATAGCCATCTAAGTGCACTGAGCCCCGAGTCTGGGTTATTTCTTATCCCTCACTAAAAAAAATGGTATGCAAATACCCATTCACACAGCCCAGCTATGGGAAAAGCTCAACCCACACCGGAAAGAGAAAGCAGTTGCCTCTGTCTTACCCCATCAGTAATATATTCACACAGCCTTCTCTAGGAGTAAATCTCAGTTTCCATATGCATCCATTTGGTGATCTAAACTCATAATGGATTGATGGAAACTGAACATTAGTTTGCACATTCTTCAGGCAAGGGATGAAAATAGTCAGAAGACAGTAAGTGAAGGGTATGTCCAATGAAAAAAGGAATAGCTTCCCACAGGACTCTGGAGTTTTTTTTTTCCCTTCAGGCCTTTGATAAGGAGTTATCTTTCTCTTACAAAGACAACTGTTCTAGCTCAGCTAGCAGAAGTATGAAAGAGGAGTGGATCACAGGCTGACGACCGCATGGCCTGGGCATGTGGGAAGTCAGCCTGGGTGTTCCTGCAGAACCCCAATGGCTCTAGGCTAGGAAACTCTTCTGTTTCACTGAAGGCTCTGAGAACATCTTCGCCATCACTGATTATGACTATCTTGGAAGACACAGCTAACACCATTCTTCTCTCCAGTATAACAAAGGTTATCCCTTTGTTAAGACACAGTTAAACATGGTGAAAAATTAGATAAAATTCATCAGAAATAAGTGGGGCTGTTGGTTTTTCTCGTTGTTTTTATTACTATTATTAGGGTACTCTGAAAATAATGCCTTCTGTTATTAGGGCTGCTCTGAAAGTAATGCCTCCTATATTATTATTTTGGCCCACGACATCAGAGGCAGGTGTTGGTTGTATGGCAATAGATGGTGAACCTTTCCACCAATATCCTGTTACGTGTTGTTGCTGTGTGATTAGAGCAGCATTCAGAGAGAATGGCACCTGACATGGAAGTATGCATGAAGCAAAAGGGTGTCATTAAATTCCTCAATGTGGAAAAAATCACACCCATTGAAATTCATCAATGCTTGCTGAATGTTTATGGAGACCAACCAGTGGGAATGAGCACAGCGAGGAGGTAGGTGATGCATTCCAGCAGTGGTGATAGTGATGTGAAAGAGAAGCCACATTCTGGGTGGCCACAGAGATTTTTACAAGCATGGCGTGCAGGCCCTTGTTCATTGCTGTTGAAAATGGATAGCTAATGGTGGTGACTATGATGAACAGCTGTGTTTTGTAGAGAATTTGCTCTATTAGATAGTCTCATTGTGCTCTTTGTATTTATTGTAGATTCCATGGAAATAAATAGGATGAAGTGACCTATGTACATTTGAATATTCATCAGCTCTAGTAAATCTTGTGAAAGACCGCATTCCAAGCCCCAACCCTAAATGTAGTAGCTGTGCCTTCAGAGCTGTTCAGTTACCTGGTCATTCTCCCTCAATTTTTTATCTTTTCTGCCAATTCCAAGAATTTACTCCTTTTCCTGCCTTTTCTTCAATAGCTGGCCACTGGCTGCTAGAGGAATGGTGAGAACATAAAAAGAATAGTTTCTTCAATGTGTTCCTTTAGTACAAGCTTGATTTGGACTCAGAGATCAAGGTGATGAAATGGTTGGTCTGGGAAATAAAGCCCTGGAGTCTGTTGACATTGCTTAGGATCAGCTGAGGATCCGAGCAACCCAAGAAGCAGCCCTTCTTGCAGTGGGATCACCAGTTCCTTACACAGACACTGAAGGATGACAGTTGTCT
The DNA here is from genome assembly GCF_951394365.1 of Tetrao urogallus. Classification (NCBI taxonomy): domain Eukaryota; kingdom Metazoa; phylum Chordata; class Aves; order Galliformes; family Phasianidae; genus Tetrao; species Tetrao urogallus. The sequence continues at coordinate 9,430,806 of NC_136831.1, read as the reverse complement.
CATTTTTTGATCACGTGAGTCTCACCAAAGTCAGAGGATATGAGGGCTTGTTGGGGAAATATCAGATGGATTGAGCTTTCCAGCGCTTCTGGCTGTATCTTCAGAATGGCTCCAGAATACCTTTACTCTGTTCCAACACGATTACACTTTGTCCTCTTCTCTATAATAACTTCTAATGGTCCATCAATTATCTGGAAAACATCACCCTTCCAAACTTTGACTAGAAGGAAAAATGCTGATGTACTGATGTTTGCTAATAGAATGCATTAGAAAAGTAAATCAGTCTGTTAAAGGGATATTAAATGGGAGAATGGTTTCCTTAATACTTTTAATGAACAGAAAATTCCGAGCCTCTTTAAAAGTCAATAACATTATGCAAATACCTGCATAGTTGACTTAAAAAAATCAATTCATTTGTGTATTTGGTATAAATCCATCTTAACATAGTGCAATCAAGAGATGTGCTGGCATCTTGGTTCTCTTTTTTGATATATCTATAGAAGACTGACAAAACGGGACCTGAAAGGGCTGATAAAGTGTTTGTGATACATTTCTTTCCCCTCCCTGTCATCTTTTTTTAAGATTTGCCCTCAGACTACTTTTATCTTCAAAGTGTTCTAGAAATCCAGTGCAGTGTCAGAGAACAGACTAGGTCCCAAGTAAACAAATGCAGCCAAAAGCTTGACTTTCACTTGTTTATGGCTAGAATGTGCAATTCTTGTACTCGTGTTGGCAAGTCTCAATTAGAACACCCTTGCTGACTCCAACAGCAGTAAGAGCTCAGTGCACCCTCAGCACTTTGTTGATGACACCAAGCTGAGTGGTGCAGCTGATAGGACAGAAGGAAGGGATGCCACCCAGGGGGACCTACAGGCTTGAGAAATGGGCCCACATGAACATAACGAGGTTCAACAAGGCCAAGTGTAGGATGCAGTAGTTGGGTTGTGGCAATCCCAGATGTGAGTCTTGGAGCAGCCCTGCAGTGAAGATTTTGGTGGATGAAAAGATGTACCTGAGCCAGGAGTGTGTGCTTGCGTCCCAGAAGGCCAACAGCACCCTGGGCTGCATCAGCAGAGGGCCAGCAGTGGGCAGGAAGGGACTGTCCCCCTCTGCTCTGCCCTCATGAGGCCCCATCTGGAGCACTGTGTCCAGACCTGGGGCCTCCAGCACAAGAAAGATGAGGAGCTGTTGGAGGGTCCAGAGGAGGGCCATGAAGGTGCTTAGAAGACTGGAGCACCTCTCTTATTAAGAAAGGCTGAGGGAGCTGAGGATGTTCAGCCTGGAGAAGGCAAGGGTCCAGGGAGACCTCACTGACATCTCCAGTACCTGAAGGGTGCTTACAAGCAGGAGGGGGGCTGACTTTTTACACAGGAATATATTGATAGGGCAAGGGGGAATGGCTTTGAACTTAATGAGAGGAGACTGAGATTAGATATCAGGAAGAAATTCTTTACTCAGAGGGCAGTGAGGCCAGTGGGCACTGCGGCCCAGAGAAGTGTGAGTGCTCCATCCCTGGAGGTGCCCTAGGCAGTGGATGGACCCTGAGCAGCCTGAGCTGGTGGGGGGCAGTCAGTCCATGTAGAGGATTGGAACTGGATAATCTTTAAGCTCCCTTCCAACCCAAGCCATGCTATGATTTTGATTCTGTGAATCTCATTATGAAGTGTACAACTGGAACCTTATCAGTAGCATCTGTGAGCAGGGTATAGAATCATAGAATGGCGTGGGCTGCAAGGGACCTTTAAGATTACCCAGTTCCAACCCTACTGCTGTAGGCAGGGATACCTCCCTCTAGACCAGGTTGCTCACAGGCCCATCAGCCTGGCCTGGAATGCTTCCAGGGAGGGGGCATCCACAGCCTCTCTGGGCAACTGCTTGCCCACTATCTCTGTTATTAGGGAAGCACATGTGTGCAATTACGTTGTATTATTGTATCTCTATGTCAGAATGTGATGTAATTTGCTCCAACAAGCACTTTTTAAAGGTTGACATTAATTGGTACCAGAATCTGAAGATGTAGCTTAGTTTCAAATCCTCCCCTAATGGGAAGATTTTATTTTTAGGTGTATTTTCATTATAATTAGGAAGGATTAGGAAAAAATGGAGTAACGCTTATTTTGAACATTTGAATTTTGAGTTCAATGTGAGGCATGATCTAAACGATCAGAAGTTGCCTTTCCCATGCCATGCTTCTTGTTCTTCAGTCTTCATAAACCACTCCTACTGTGAGAGAAGGGCACGAGCATTGACATATCTGTTAGACACATTGCGGGGTTCATCCCAGTATCTTACAGTCACCTTAAAGTTTGACATCTTCAGGTAGTTTTCTGTGCTCATCCTACAGGAAAAGGAAAAAGGTATTTCCAGAGAATGGTCAAGGTATGTTGTCCTCCAGAGCTGCTCACCTCCTGAAGTCTTGGATCCTATCTTTTGAGTAGATACTCAGCTTGTGTAGGTGGCCAGAGCTCTCTGAGTTGAAGCCAGTACTTCTTTTCATAAGTGGGAACAGCTCATTTGTTAGTGAAATTAATTCTGTGATATCTGGGTAGGTGACACGAGCTCAATATGGGCGTTCATTCCATATAGCGAAAGAGACGTAAAAGAAGCCGTGATCGTTTATAAAGATCTGATCGCAGTAGACAGCAGTGTGTCTGGGACTTGTAGCACAAAACCCCACGTGGAAATTAAGAGACAAATTATGTCTCTTCTCCGAGTCTCCACAAGAAACAGATTTTATGTACTGATTGCACTTGGAATTACTTTGAATTCAGGAGTTTCAGGTAAATGAGATCCGTTTATTTAAGTACATTACAAATTTGGGGGCATGAGACTCACTTTAAGAGGTATCTGCATTTGGTCATAGTAGTAAATAGTTGTAATAATCTCTCCATAGCAATAACTTTCTTATATATTTCACAAACTCAAGGTTAACTGCTTCAGAAGATCTCTGGACAGACAGCTTCCCCTGGAGTAACAATTGTGGCTGCCTCATAACTGTATTGATAGCCATCACTATTACTTATTAGTCTTGAAAATGGTGAGGAATTCTAGCAGTAAACAGCACATCTCTCACAATAATCTGCTGATTATTATCCTACTGAAATAGGTGGGAAAGTTCTCCGAAACCACACCATTCACTATGGCAAATATGTCTTTCAGATGGGTAGACTCAGCCACTGGAGCTACTGATAGAAATCTAATTAATGGGAAGTTGAAAGAGAATGATAACAGCTGAGGCAGGATTACTGGTGTGAGTTGTACTCATTTTTTTCTGTGGTCATTCTAGAGAAACAATCTGTTATTGGAGCAAAAGAGACAATATGGGTATTGCAAATATTTCATTTAAATGATATGATTTGGAGTCTGCTACAAAGAAAACAGCTGACAGCACAGCTGCCAAAATCACTGGGGAAATGACTGCCTGTACATGAACCATCCCAAGATTTCTAAATGTCCAAGTCTTTCTCAGCTTCCAGCTGACAAGGTGTTTTCTTCCACATAGGTGGCTGAGACTCATTTAATTAAAATGAGAAGAGGAAACACATAAACCTTGTGCAGAGATAAACCTTGCTGCTGCAGATCTAACTGGCACTCTAGGGAGGGAGAAAGCACGCACCCAATTTTACACCGCTGGTGTCCTGTGGTGTTCTGAATCAGATCAGACTAACTGGGGACAGGAACCATCATCTGCCATTTGAAGTCCTTGAAAGAGGCCTGTAGTTACTTGCTGCACTATAACTCCCTCTCCATCCAGGACAGACTGACTGGTCTCTGTACCACCTCCTGCCATGTCTTTGTTACAGGTCCTACCTTTGCAGAAGGACCTTAAAAACACACCAGTCCTTCAAAACCAGTATCCTGCAGGGCACCCTGACACTAGAATTTCCCTGCAGAAAGATGGTTGCTCATCTTCCATTCTCCTATCAAGCATCTACAATGTCAGTGGCAGTCTGTCAAGTTGCAGTCCCAACTGACAGTGTGTCAGTCATCTCCAGAGCACCATGTGCGGGATGTTGCCATCCTGTACGGGATGTGCTGGTCAAAGTGCTGGAGGGGTTCCTTCTGCAAAAGGCAGGGAAACGAGCTGCCCTTCAGTGACAGGATACTTCCTAGAGCAAGCTCTGACTTTGAATCTGTGCCTACTAGGAAAAACTCTTTCCTAGTTGGTTCCACTGAAGCAGGTTGCTCAGGGAGGTGATGGAATCACTGTCCCCGGAGGTGTTCAAAAAACGTGTTGATGTGGTATGAAGTGACGTGGTTTAGTGGGCAGTATTGGTGGCAGGTGAATGGTTGGACTAGGTGATCGTAGAGGTCTTTTCCAACCTTAATGATTCCGTGATTATCTATGAAGACACATGACCTTTCGCTGTTTTCCTGTCCAGATTTTGTTAGGGAAAGGTTAATGGCAAAAAAGGAGGAGAAGGATGGTTGTGGTCCTGCCATGACACGCTTCACCCAGAGCTTTCTGCTGCTTGGAGAAATGTTCTTCCCCACTTCCCTGAATGCATTTGTGTTTCCAGTGATCAGCACTACCAGGACACCCCTTCCAGCACGCACAGCCAGGGCTAAGCTGGGTGACCAAAGTCTCCTCAGTATCTCCTTTCTCATCCAGAAACACTGCCACTATTTCAAGGAGCATTCCCCATGTGCCATTTCTGTGAATAAGGTTCAGGCTTGGGTTCTGACACATAGGTTGGAGTAATTCACCCAGGTCAGGCTGGATGGGAGCCTGGGCAACCTGATCTAGTAGATGTCCTTGCCCGTGGCAGGGGTTTGGAACTGGGTAATCCTTAAGGTCCCTTCCACACCAAGCCATTCTACAATTTTCAGCTGCAACATCAATATGTGAAGCTTTGGGCACACTTAGAAATCAATGGTCTGAAGCCATAGACTTCACGATGTTGTTTCGTAGCATTCTTTAAGATTTTGAGTATAATGAGACCCGTGCAGTGCAAGGCACTTTTGCCAAATGCCTATGAGATAATTTTTCTTACAGATTCGGCTCTACAATCTCTCCTGTCCAGCCATAGTAACTACTGGCAGTGGAGCAGATTTCCCTTTCAGCTGGTGCAGCTCTTGTGAAAATGCAATGGAAACAAAAAAAAGAAAAGGAATTACTACAGCATTAGACCCACTTGCTAGAAAGCAAATATTTACCCAGTAGGACATACAAACCACACTGAACAGTAAGTGTCTGAGGGAGCGCATGCACAGTTTGTATAGCACCACATAAACGTACAGCACTTATAAAAACAATAATGGCATTCCTCTCCTTGTATTATTTCTTAGCTATTATGTACATTAATGAGGATTTCCAGTCATAGAAATGTAACTTGTTCTCTACTAAGTGCATTTTTTTGTTGGTTCTCTAATAAATCAATATGTTATGCAAGTAAAAACCTTAAAGTTAATGTTAGAAAAAAGTGCCTTATCATCCCCAGCAGCTCCTGAAACCCTGCAATGCAGGCTTTTATTATTTCTGTAAAAGAAAAAGGGAAATCAATAGAGATTCCGTGTGTGTAATCCTCAGCAAGATTAGCACTCTGTCAACTTCTGTTATAATCTCCTGGAAAGCAAAAAGAAGGGGAAGGCGGAAAAAGAAAGAAAAAAAAGAAGTCATGGGAAAAGGTGGAAAGAAAAAGTGGGAATTTGTTGGGGGTGGTCACTGTACTTCTGCTAAAAGTGAATATTTGAAAGGAAAGTGGTGTTCACAGCTTGGCACTCAGAAATTGTGGAGGTGCTGTTCCCAGCTGTTGCAACCTTGACACTTGCAGCTGGAAGAGAAACTTTCCCAAATGATATCAGTTAAGCATCCTGCTCTACAGCTGATGGAGGGACTCTATCCAAAACCCAATGTAGGCCCAGCAATGAGCTCGGTTTTTGGTGTCTTGCCCCATGGATGCCATTTCTGGGGTGTGGGGGCCCCAGGCAGTGGGGCTGGAGCAGCCCCATTGCACTCAGAGACCCCAAAGCTGCGTGGGGTCTGCCTGCAGCTCCTGGGTGAGGGCGTTTGAGGTCACAGCTCACAATTCTGCAACAGAAAAATCCATGGGCAGTGCTGCAAGCTCTGAATAATGGATCAAGGGCTGCAAGGGAAGGATGGGGAGGGACAGGAACAGATAAGGCCGTGTGTATGCAGGACAGAATATGTTATGTCACGTTGTATCTATTATTTTCCATACCACTGCAACCACCCATTAATTAAATTCACAGATGAGCTGAGCACAGAGTTAATCCAAACATGAGAGAGAAAGGATGAGAAATAATACTGAAGGATGAAGTGAGGCCAACAACATAGGCAGAAAATCAGTGAAGATGGCTGGAAATACAACAAACAGTTCATTGGGAATAATCATGTTGCAGTTTGGGACAAAATACAAGTATGCTGCAAAATCACATCAGGACAGAAGGGTGGGTGGCATCACTCCACGTAAGGGCTGGGATCACTGAACAGGGAGGCAGTGGAGTGCTGTAAAGGACATGACTTGTACGAGCACATCGCTCCTAGCTCCTCGTTTGCAAGGGCCCAGAAAACCAGCTCTGCTGCCAGGGAAATTCCCTTTTCCAGACAGCCATTCCTAGAAAGTATAGGAAGTGCAACAGCAGATTTCCAAGTCAGGGTTTAAACAAACAGTTCAGCAGCTGCTTTCTGTTTAGCCAACTGGGATCCTATAGGCTTGCAAAGTGTCACCGTCTTCCTAGCAAAACCATCCTTGGCTTTTACTGATCTCCACCTGACAGCAACTATTCAGGAGTTTTAATGCAGTGACTGATTTCAATGCATAATTTATTGTGAAAAATGGAAACGAACCCTCATTTTTCCTCTCAGTCCATCATGCCTGCATTTCCTTACTGATACAGAAATGGCCCTCTAATAAAAACAAGAAACATGTGCCTTGCCAGCAACTTTCAAATCTCTGCAGCTGGAGAAGGAATATGCTTCTCAAGCAATTCCCAATTCACCTGAAAAATGTAAGGCTCAATGAAAAACAACAAGAGAAAAGTGAGGATAATTCATGGAGAATTTGCCTTCTTGAAACCCTCCCAGTTGCCCACCAGGTACAGTCAGCAGATAATGAATTTTTCCAGTTAATCTTATATCAAAGTGGAAAACTTCCTTCTGCGTGAAGCAGTAAGACACCGTGGGGCTTACAGCTGATTAATAACATTTAATAAGCATGATTTTATTGTTCCATGGAACTCATTTCCATGTTCAGTATAATAGTAGTGTAAAGGAAAGACGTATGTATTGGTTTTGCTCCCAATGTCTCTGCTATGGAGCTCAAGGCCATATATATACTATACTATAGGACTATACTATAGGACTATAACATACTATAGGAACTGCTGAAGCAACAGAAAACAGGCTCCATTTGAGATCTGAATTGCCAAATAGAGGAGCTTCTTTCTCTTCACTGACTGCACAGAAGAATAAGCTCCTGACTATTAGACAGCCTAACGTATGAGTAAATTCTCTTGTAATTTTTGCTCCAGATCCGTGGAATTCCCCAGACCAACAAACCTTATTTATTAAGCTCCTGACACTGGGATTCTGGATTCCTTACACACAACTAGCAAGAAAGTCTTCTAAAATCTCATTAAAAGATTAACTTCCTATCACAAACAGCTGGGACACCGCAGAGGAGCCTGCTGAGCTCCCAATAAGAGAAGGTAGAGTAAAACCCAGGCACAATTCTTCTCTCAGAACACTCCTTCAGTAAACCCTGCACAGCTAGGAAAAGACTCAGATGGGTTACGTACCACTTAACGCTACCCAAATAAAACCCAGGATTCTACATTCTCTCTGCAGCCCTCTCCAGGCAGTAATTCATATATTAGGTAAATGAATTTTGTTAGCAGGTCTCATTTTGATCCATTGGCAGAAGGCACGTTGGCTCCCAATTTAGACCAGAGTGGAAACCTGGGCACGTGGAGCCAATTCCTTCAGTTCTGTGGTGATCATTCGGATCCCAATTGCTGCATGGCTGCAGTTACATCAGGTGAACTCTGTCTTTCTCCTCGCCTCGCCTTGAAAACCTCCAGGGATGGAGGATCTTGAGACTTTATTGCCCTTATTGCTTTCCTGAGATGAGCTGTTTTTTTCTCTCTGCCTGGGCTGAGTTATTAGAGAAACAATTTATTAGATCTGTCATCTCATCGCAGCTTGCCTGATATGTGTGTGCCAGCTTTATATTCAGTAAATGCACTGCTGTCTGAATCTCTGATTTCATTGTGGAACAAAGCCCAATTTTCTCAAATCAAGAAATTATTCAGCTCTAATATTCACAATTCTCACTCACTTCGTGGCTGATTGGTTTAAATTCAGAGGAAGAGCTGTGTTATTTCATTGTGGATGTTGGCATACATCTCCTGATGCCTCCGTTCAAAACTGCACGCCAACCAAGTGTTTCCGAGCCTGTGGTACCTCATAAGCACAGGTGACAAGAACACTTGAGAACTGAAGGGAAGATGTTATCGTAAGTACAACAAAAGAAATCCAGCAGTTCAGCTAAAGGTCTGCAGGCACTTTCTTGTCTTCTGTCATTACCCTCTGAACTAAGTGGCTGCAACTCCGTTATCTGTTGACCTGAAAAGGACTGGGCTTTCTCTTGGGAGCTGTGCATACACCTTCCACACATACTAAGTTTTCCATCAAGTTAAAGTTAGTATGAACAGCCTCAGAGGTTTATGTCAGAAAATAAACCTGTTGCATTTTTCTTACTCTATTGTCGCATCTCAGATATTTCAGTATTTAACCTGTATTAGCAGCAGAATCACAGAAGCATATGCATTGTTAAATCTTGTTAGGAAAACAAAATTATGTTGTTGTTAAGGAATATTAAACGCTTTCCACAACCCCTTCAGATACAAGGTTCATCCAGGCCAAGCTATGCAATCAAACAAACATTTCCCGGAATTATCCATTGCAGTATGCCTCGTTTTTTAACTGGATCATGAGAGAGTTGCTGTGAGTCTGCTAAAAGTGAACACAGAGCACCAGCAGATAGGAGGATCTCACTACAAAGAGATTTGAAAGGACCTCTTGTACCAGGGAGCTAGTTCAAGTGGAGAGGGGACCAGAAGTCTTAAACCACAAAACTGCAAGGATGTCCTCAAGCTATTTCTTCTTTATGAATCAACGACAAGATCATAGAATGGCCTAGGTTGGAAGGGACCTTAAATATCAGCTAGTTCCAATCCCATGCCATGCTCTGGTTGCCCCCCATGAGGTCAGACTGCCCAGGGCCCTTCCAGCCTGGCCTTGGGTACCTTCAGAGCTATCTGGGGAGCCTGTTAAAGATACCCAAGTTTAATACATCTCCAACACGTGTACATCAGTTGTTCTCTGGAGGAACTAAAACCTTGAAGGTTCTCAAAATAGTTAATGGGAAGATAGCTTGGGTAACTGTCTACCAGTAATGTTACCTGCTAATTAGCACAAGCTGATGAGCCAGGGCTCCACACCTAGCCACTATGTGCCCTACAAAGCAAGGTGCTCCTGTTTTGCCCTACTACACCTCTGTCTCTTCAAATTAATGAGTTAAAGTAAAAGTCAATCTTATTTCCTACATACTCAGCAGTAGACTGATGCCTGACCAAGCACTGCCATGGTTCTGCAGACCACCCAACAGAAAATGTCTTGGGAAATAAAGGGCCTGCCAGTCCTTGGGAAATCAGAGCTTCTTCTATGTTCACTTTGTTAGAAATGCAAATATGAGAGAGAGAGAAAAGATAGAAGTGAATGAATCTAGGATGGGAAATATTTTTATACATTTTGTTGCCTTTGTCCTTGCTCTGCACCCCCAGTAACAACCCTCTCTGGGCTTTCCTTCTGCCTCACCCTCTCCACTCCTTCAACCATCTTCCTTCACTATCTTAAATTTGCCCAGATAGGTTGTGGATGTCCCTTCCTTGGAAGCATTCAAGGCCAGGCTGGATGGGGCTGTGAGCAACCTGATCTAGTGGGAGGTGTCCCTGCCTATAGCACTGGGTCGGAACTGAGTGATCTTAAAGATCCCTTCCAACCCAAACCATTCTGTGATTCTAAATGATGGCACTGAACTCTGCAGAGGGAGACAAGAGAGTGCAGCACAGCACTGTCCCAGGAGCTGCTCAGGATGTCACGTGGAGGTTGGTGTTGGCCATTCTGGGACATGATGCACTTGAGGTGCAGTCACTGTGATCCTGCAGTTCCCAGAGTCCATGAGGGAGAGATTCTTACACGGCATAGAGAGTTGTGCAGTGGCTGTTCTTCGCCATTCTCCAGTGTTTAGTGGGTCATGATACCTTTTCTCATTCGTTGTCATCTTATGGTCTAATACTACCTCGCACTGTTCTTGCTGCTTCCCAAATCCTTCCAAAGAGACCCCGTAGGGTATTTGGCTTCCTTCCACACTTCCCAGTTTATAACCAGTACTGAAAGCTGTTCTGGTAAGTTCCCTCCTGGTTTGCACACGTGGTTCAATAAACCAGAAGCAGTAACAGGACAGTCTGAGTTGGCTGAACATTTCAGTATGAACTATTATTTTCAGTGGAAAACAATATCACAGAATTCTTCATTTAAAAAAAATGACTAAGGCTAAACATTCCTATTCACGTTCATTCATATGTGGATTGGAGGGCCATTTTGGAGTGTCGACAATACTGAGGAAAAGAAAATGTGCTGCCCAAAAATCCAGTGAGTGAATGAAGATGAGGGAAATGAAGAAGAGGAGAATGAACCCCAAGCAGTGGAAGGGGAAGGCTGAATGCAGGATTCTGTGGTTAACAACTTAGGAATCTTTGTGAAAACAGAGGGTTGATCACCAGTAGTGCCCATATAGTTGTGAAAGACAAGCACAGGGCTTCAGGAAATAGCAGAACTCTGCATTTAACTTTGGGGCCTTGCTAACTGATGTGCGAAATAAGATCAAGGCCATTACTAATACCTAGAGAAAACAACTTGATGAACAGTATTGTAGGTGACAATTCTGTCAAACACGAATCAATGCCGATCAAAAACAATTTCTTGAGGCGGATAATAAGACAGCAGTACTGTGTGGGCTTAGCAGTGAGAAATACACTGAATCACTGATTCAAATGAAGATAGGGGAAAAAAATGAAAAAAAACCTGCCAGCATCTTTTTAGAGATGTCAGGGCCAGTCAGCACAGTCCTTAGAGTCCTCTCTATCCTTAGGTGCAGTTTTATGGCACTAAGATCTGTTCTTACCACTCCTTGCAAGTAGAGGCAGAACCAGTGTACTGACACAGACCAGACAACACTACATGCACAATCCTGCAGAAAAGAGCCCTGTTGTGCCTCTCCATCCATCAAGGCTTGGGTACTCAATCAAATCAGCCAGCCCAAAAGCAGTCCTACAAAAAGAAGAGATTTGATCAAGTACCCCAGCCTTGTGTCACCCGCTGCAGGAGGTCTGAGCAGTCATGGTATACAGTTGGCACAGCAGTGAATTTTTCCTTGCAACCTTTATGCCTCAGTACAAAGGCGTGCTTTTCTTGAACCCAAAGGACGAGGCATAACCCTCTGAGTCTTGTTGCTAGTATTTCATTCCCTGTCTCCTGGCTACATTAATTGCACTGGAAGGGACTCAATGACCTCAGAACCAAAACCCAACAGACTGTTGTCTTCTGATGCTCCCTAAGGGAGACTGATAGATCCTCTGAGCTGCAACAGCTGTTGCCTCCTTCTTTTCTGCCTCAAGTTATCATGACCTCATGTGTTTGGACAGAACATCTGGTAGAACTTTGCTCGGTTCTTGTTAACCTGCCTCTGCATCACCAAAAAAGTGATGAGGGAAAGGATATGATTCACTCAGACACCAGTTATCTGAAAACTATTGTGTGACATTTAAATAGCAGGGAATATATATCCTTAAAAGCACAGCATTGGCTTAAAAATTGTGCCTATCAAATTCCCTGAGAGGGTTAGTGTATACCTGGTGAGGTGAGGCTGGGTGAATGGCCATCTGGCCATGCCTCTGTCTCCATGAAGTATTCACAAAGCGAGGGGAGCCCAGGATCTTTGCTGGGTGCTGAAAAGAAGGGTGTGAAAACACTTTGATGAAGCATGCAGAGATTGCAGTCACAGATAAACCTGAACGACCTTGAGTGCTGCACTACATTGAGAGATCTGATCACGATGCATCTTCCCCAGTCCTGAAGATAGTCCTCCAGATCAGCCTGGACAAATTAGGCTCAAATCAGCCCTAATATATTTGAGCACGTCAAACATACCTGCTTGAATCAACAGCACCACAGCACAATGTAGTTGAATTTCACCCACTGTGCAGAGTGTGCTCAAAGCAGAACTGTGAATTCTGCCTTTCGTCAGGTTTAGGTATTAAGTTCAGCAATTACCTTAATATATCTCTGTCCCTCTGAAGCCAGACCAGCTCCTCTTCTCATTATTTTTTTTTCTTTTCTGCTGGTGGAATTGAAGTGGGATTTTGCTTCAGTGACTGCCTCATTGAGGAGTGTGGTCTGGTGCAAACAGATCACAGGGTCAAGGAAATTGTCGAACTCTTGCTGGCAGGATCCCTCAAGACTCAATCACACTGCAGCCTCTCAGTGGGCTATTTGGACACTGCAAGGGATGTTTTGATTTCCTGTTCTGTTTCTCAGATTTGACTGTTTTTAATGGCTTTCTGTCCTCTCACCAGGGACAAAAGGTGATCTCCTCAGCTACTCTTTTCCCGTTCAGACAGTTCTGCTGGGGTGTCTAATAGTTTGCTCTGGGAAGCTCTGAGTTCACAAAGTCACCCCTGTAGAAAAGAAAAGCCAATGCATTTGCTTTTCTGCAGATCCACACATGTCCTCAGTAGGAATGTGAATTAGAAGTAAAATGATCTCGCAGCCTATGCAAATGTAACCAACACTGCTCTCATTTTCCTTAATGTGGGCAAATCGTGTGTTGCCCTATTAATGAATCTTTGTATGCAGATCATTATCAGCGAGGTCTGTGGAAGACAAATTAAATCTGTGTGCTGCTGCGTGCTCTGACAAGGGAGCACGGTCACTTGCAGGACTGCACGAAGCACCTTCTGCCCAGAGACAGAGGGATGATGCTGGCCCAGCACATGGGAGGAAATGTCACCCAGATGGCTCACAGCAGGGTGCAGGGTCACAGCAGAGCACTGAGCCTTTCCCGAAACAGCTTTCCCTCAAAAACTGTAGGTGTCTTTAAACTAATGCTGCTTGTGGGAAGGTACCAGTGTCAACACTTTCTTAACTGGAAAACACGTCTTGGCACCTAGATGGAATTTCTAGACAAAAATCAGGGGAAAAGAGAGAGCTGAAGCTTGAGCAGAGACAGTATTTCAAGTCTCGTGGTGAGGTTATTCACCTTCCGTAAGGAGCATGGAGGTTGGCTCCTGTGTGTTCAAGCACAGCTGCTCTAAGAGCAGAGGAAGGGTTCTGGTTGGGCTGGAAGACCCAGCATGCTGTGGCTGTCCCAGAGCTTACTGCAGTGCAGCCACATCTCCTCAAAGCAATGGGAGACCTGGCTGATCCCACCCTGTCTCTTAAAATCATAGTCATAGAATCATTAAGGTTGGAAAAGGCCTCTAAGATCAAATCCAACCGCCCACCTACCACCACTATTGCTCACTATCAAATATCCCTCAGTACCACATCTCTATGTTTCTTGAACACCTCCAAGGATACTGATTCCACCACTTCCCTGGGCAGCCTGTGCCAGTGCTCAACCACTATTTGGGGAAGAAGCTTTTCCCAATATCCAAACTGTTCCTCTGTGTTCTTTATTCTGAAAGCTCTCGGTTTTGTCCTGCTATAGAAGAATAATTTCATGGAGGGACAGAGTCTGACTGGGCTCTGGTAGAAATGTGCAGAGCAGCTATGACTTTAGAGGGAATTTGGAGTTAACCGGTTTTACACAGATGTTCAGCCAAGAAGCCCACAGAAAGAGTAGGTAATATGGAAAATTTAGGCTCTATGGCTTCAGCTGATACCTACACACTGATGTCTGCATGCCTAGGATAACTCTTTTGGTCTCTTTATGAACAGACCTGATAATTATTAAGACAGCCTCAGTTCTTGAGATCACTGATTTTTCCAAAACATGTTTCATTACTGTGTACAATTTATTGGCTGAGGTTTGCCTGGAGCATTTTTAGCTTTCAGGAGGTAGTCAGAATAGTAATACAAAGTGATTGGACAGGTAAAACACTGATACTACATCTGGGATTAATAATACTGCATTTTTGCTTGTAATCTCCTGCTCAGCTCTATGACCTATTATCTACTTGAAGTACCAACCTAAGAGAGCTTTCAAGTTAATTATTTGCTTTAATCCTGTAGAAGTGACACTATTATTGTCTGCTACGGTCAGAAATGGATGCAGAGCACCATTAGGCCATACCAGTAAATTCATATCATTTCTGAAGAACTAAGCGCTGCGCTGAAAATCTGGTGAGAAATTGTTTTCCATTGGGCATTCAGTCATCTCCCCTGCTCTTTTCTGGACTCATCTTCATCTTCCTTATGTCCCTTCTCCTATGGAGCTCATCACCGGACCCAGATGCGTCTCACCAGTGCTGGGAGGTGGGAGGGATCACCACCTTGGTAAAGGTTCAGCATGTTAAATAGACATCAAGTCAATCCCGTGGGCTCAATGCAGCAGGGTCACCTTTTCCATAAGAGCATCCAGCATGCTAATGCATAGCTCTGTTTTAGCATGGGCTAAACAGCAGCCTGCAAGGCCACCTGCAGGCACAGTGAGCAGGATTCCCTCTCAGCCCAGCTATAGCACTGCACCCTCACTGCTGCTCATCTGTGAGCACAGCCTTGGCCATGTGGTGGCTGAGGTTGGTGAGAGTAAGATGAGCCCATTAGGGGAAATTGTTCAACTTTCCTCCTTTACATTTCTGCCCATTTACAATGCTGCCTTCGTTCTTCTGCAGTTTAGTATTCCAGAAATATTATGATTTATGCAACCAAATTTCTTTGATCTTAACCAGCTTTCACAAAAGCTTTCAAGATGCTTTGCAGACTGTGAGTGGGAGTTGCAGCAGACAAGTTCAAGGGTTGGACGTGCATCTTTTGGCAAGCTCTGACAGCAGGGTCTTTTGCTGCAGCCATTGCTGGGAAGATTACCAGTTTGTCTGATTGGGAACACTTAAATGTAGGGCTCTGCACCACTGGAACTAGATGGCTCACGGGGAGGACCACAGACCAGTTAACGCAGAGCTACACCATTTGTGTGTTGCTCACCACAGGAATAGCAGTTTTTCAAGTGGAGGCTGCCTGTGTTTAATGAAAACCCTCAAACAGGGTTGAAGTCAATTCAACAGAATGAGGAAGACCAAACTTGAGAATAGAAGGACTGTCAGAGGCTTTCACTGCAAGAGAGGGACCCTGCGTCACTCCCAGAGTGCCAGCTAACCCATCGTAACCCAGCTGTCATAACATGGGTGTAGGCAGATCTTCAAACTCAAGAATGGGCAAAGGTTACGCATCCCAACCCAGGCACTGCCTCTGTTGTGCTGGGATTTGGCCCTGTACTGGTGCTACCACACATGCTGTGAGGCTGAGCTGGGCTGATGGAAGTAAATGTGATTTCAGTATGAAGTCATCTCATTAATTCCGTACCTGAGATGTAGTTTGGCAGCATTTGAGAAAAGGAGACACACGCAAAGAGGTTCTCCTGATTAATTCTGCTTTTGTTCCATGGCAGGTTCAACACCCATCTCTCCTCAAGGCTTGTCAGCCTGCACCAAAGCAGGGTCAGGGGCCAATCAGGTGAAATCCTTCCGAGATTGCAATGGATGAAAATGACATCTGATGTCCGCACGCCTTCCAGACGCCCTATTCAGCACAAGCCTTAATCCTGTGTCTCAGTTATGCTGTGCTGCTTGGT
The DNA here is from genome assembly GCF_951394365.1 of Tetrao urogallus. Taxonomy (NCBI): domain Eukaryota; kingdom Metazoa; phylum Chordata; class Aves; order Galliformes; family Phasianidae; genus Tetrao; species Tetrao urogallus. The sequence continues at coordinate 9,414,931 of NC_136831.1, read as the reverse complement.
CTGTGGGAGCAAGGAATGCTCTGGGCCTTGCCTAGCTAACAACAGTTAAAGACTGGTATCCAATGAACTACCTAAAGGTGCTTCACACGAAGCCTTTCAGTTGAAGGACGTATCCTGCTTGGTCCTTGCAGTGCACTGGGAGCTATGCTCCATGCTGGCTGCAGGGCAAATGTGAACGCCCCCAAAAAATTACAGCAAAAGCAAAGAAACACTGAATATTTTATAACTTTCTGCAGGCTAAACAACCTGAATGGCAAGCTGGACCTCCAGATTTCTGGGCTGACTCAAGGACAAATCATTGCAACTAGGAAAGGCATGTTCTGCTGTGGTGCAGAATTCCTACTTTCTGCAGATTTACAAATGGTTGAGAAAGAGATTTCAGTGAAAGAAGTTTGAATCTGTCCTCACTGAAGGATCCATCCCAGACACTATGTAATAACTGGTGGCAGATTACATACTACACATAATAAATAATGTGGGGAACAACAGTAACAATTCTTGTGTAGAAGCTGTAAGAAAACAACTAAATAAGTAAAAATAACAATATTAGCAATGACATAATAATGAAAACAAAACTAGCAGGAAAGCATTCTAAAAACCAACAGAAAAATCTGGGACCTTTTATTTTTTTCTGCAGAAAGCAGAATGTATTAACCATATGTATTAGCCATAATAGGACTGTTTCTGCCACTTCTTGCATGATTCTCATAATATATTTTAAATTCAAACTACTGCTCTGGACAGTCAGAGTCAAATATTACACAGCTCAGTGAGTATTTGAATCCTACGAATAAGAGATGCTAAATATTCATTCAGTTCCATCTACAATCTCTGTTCCAATCCTTGGAGTCTAATTTTAATTAATAGGAATTATTGCTTAATATTCAACCTGAAATTTCATAGTGCTTCCATCTCTCCTGTTTGGGGGTTGTTGAATATTCATGGCCCTTACTGAATCTACATTAAGTCAGAAGGGTTTTTTCTCTTGCAGGGAGGATGGACATGTGCTGTGGGTAGCAGGGAGGGAAGCAGGCATGTAAGCATCCTCTCTTTTCCTCCTTCAGCAGCCCCAGACCTCCCAGGCCAACTTCTTGAACATCTCTGCGTAGGATCTCTGCCCCTGGAGGCAAACAGATAGTGACAATCTGTAATGGAAGGTGAGGGAAGGAGGCTGGGAGAGTTTCCATAGTGACCAGTCCGTCATCAGAGGCTGTGCATAGAAATGAAATACCTGACACTGAGAGCTGCCACCACTTATACAGTTATGTATGTGTTTGGGCAGCTGCAGGATTCGGTCTGCAAAGTGACAGAGATCCTCTCGTTGTGTTCTGTCTCCTCAGACTTGAAAAAGTACCAGGAAAAACTCTGCAGAGTGATATTTAGACATTCAGGAAATGCACGTGAGCATCTGGATGGAGGAGGGGTGTGGGAGGCTTTGAGGCATCCTCATATCCCACTCCTACATGGAACAAAAGGAGTGTGAGTGGTGAGTGCCTGGGAAGAGCTGTGACAAGCAGGAATGTCTGCTCAGAGCAGGAAAGACTCCAGAAAAGGTAATCATGCTGGAACCCTGCTAACTGAAAGCACCAGACCTGATCACAGCGGGACCCTCCCCAGCTTGGCTCCTGGTCCAGACAGGGCCCAATAGCAGATGAGGAACCCCATAGTGGACAATTATCAAACAAAGTGCCTGGGGAAAATGTTCCCTTGGAACTGTCTCAGTCATGGTGGTTGGCTTGGGCTCTGAGAGATAACAGATTATGACCCAGAACTATTTCCTATGTGTACACACAAGCGAAGTGTGCAGTGGAGCTTATCTAAGCTTCCCAAAACAGCATGTAAATAGGTAAGTGAATATGCACACAGGGTGTTTGAAAAGCATACAGCTGTGATGGCATGTGGCCATGGGGCAGCAAGGGGGAGTGGGCTCAGCCACAGCCAGAGCAGCTCCAGCAGTGGCTTAAGTGCTCTGGGAGAGGGGATGTGACTGAAAAACGTCCATGTGCCTGAAAGCTCGAGGCAGGCAGTGCCAGATCAGGTGGGTGATAAAAGTCTGCGCTGACAGCTTGTCTCATGAAACATGATTTGCTGTGCCCTCTGGTTCTGTAAACCTAGATGATTTCTGCACCTTGGTCCATAAACCTTGTTGTTTACCTCAATGATTGCCAATATGTATGCCATTATAGCATGATTCAGGGGGTCAATATTCTTGGGTTCTTATGCAGCAGGAAGCTTTAGGTATAAAAGCAAGAGGCCTTTCATGATGTGTCTGTTCAGCACCAAACTCAGCAGGAGAGCAGGAGTCTTTGCAGTGGGATATAAATAACAGCTAACTCTGTTTTGTGCCTTCTCTTATTGCCTTTAATTCTAAGTTCACCTCTTTTCTCAGCTTAGCGTTTGTCTTGTTTCAGGGAGAGGGAAGCTCATCTCTGTGATAGAATCAAAGAATCACAGAGTGGCTTGTGTTGGAGGGCACCTCAAAAATCACCTAGTTCCAATTCTCCTGCCATAGACAGAGTTGCCAACCACTAATCAGGATGCCCAGGGCCCATCCCACCTGGCCTTGAGCACCTCCAGGGATGGGGCACCCACAACCTCCCTGAACGCCCTGTTCCTTACAGCCCTTCTTTGCAGAAGCAAAGAGTTTTGCTTTGAAGGAAACTGCATGCATGTGCCCTTTCCACCCATCTTTTCTACATCCTTTTTGTCAGGCTCCTCTCACAAGGCTTTAAATCGGTGTGAAAGATGCTGTGGAGCTCAGCTGTGCCTTGCAGTTTTCTAGGAAACCACACTGCTGATAAGGTCACATCGCATAAGCCCAGGCTGTGGGTGGCCAAGCACGGAGCCTCAGGTTCCAGGGACATAACCTGGTCATTTCCTGTCTCTCCTTATTCTCCCCTTGTTCCTCTTCAGCCTCTTTTAACCAAAGAGGACACAGGAAAGTGTTTTAACTGAACTTCAAAAACAAAATGCTCGATTTACTCTTATATATGTTCATCTGTGGGCTTCTTTTTCAGAACTTGGTTCAAGGGAGATTAAAAAAAAAAAAAAGAAAGAAAGAAAAGAGAATTTCATTTTGGATTGACCCAAAAAAGCAATTTTTCAGTTCAGTCAGCAAACTGGACCATCAATTATTCAGAGAATCACATCAGCACAAGGGAGTTAGTTCTATGCGGGTCTGGGGAGGGGTGCAGGGGTCCAACGAGGCGATGGGGTGGGATGGCGACACGGAGCACGTGTGATCCTGCCCTGAGCTGATGCCGGGTGATCTGCACAGCTCCTGCAATGGGGCTGCTCTTAGCAGCTCCCTTTCCCAGGGCAGGCAGTGCAGCAGGCAGGAGAGATGAGTTGGGTGTGAGGCTGGCAGCATGTCTGCTTGCATCATTATATTGGCTTGCTGCTGGAGGGGAAACTCATCCTGCAGGCAGACCTGGTACTGCAGCAGGTGAAATCTCCACCTTCTAAACTGACCTTAGTGATATACAAGGGCTGTTCCAAAAGTAATGCCTCCAACTTTATGATGTTGTCCCACGGCATCAGAAGTGGATGTTGGTGGGATGGCAGTAAAGGTTGAACCTTCCCACCGACATCCCACTAGGTGTTGTTGCCATGTGGCAACAGGGGGGCACTCTGACAAAATGCCATGAGACACGGCAGTGCAGATGAACCTAAGGAGTGGAACTGAATTCCTCCCTGCAGAAACGATTGCATCCACCGACATTCATTGATACTTGCTGAAAGGATGGCATGGATGTCAGCACAGTGAAGTGGTGGGTGGTACATTTCAGTGGTGACAATGACATTGGGTCACTTCCACTGGTAAAGACATCTACAAGCACAGTATGCAGGCTCTTTACTCATGGCTGGCAAAAATGCATAGCTAATGGTTAATAGCTACTGAAAATTAGTGCTTTGTAGCTGAGAATTTGCTCTATCCATCAGTGCTATTGTGCTCTTTGTATCTGTTGTAGATTCTGTGGAAATAAATAGGAAGCATTACTTTTTGAGTGATCTACGTACAAGGAAGCACTCCCTATGCTTGCTGAGCTCTAAAAACCAGACCCCAAATCTCTAGACCTCCTTGAGAACTATCTCTAGACCTCCAGGGACCACGAGCTCTGATTCCTGAGGGACTGCAGGGCCCAGAGGAGCAGCCCTGCAGGTCTGTCCGTCTGTCCCTGCATCCCAGAGACAGGCAGTGTGTAAGAGGTGTTTTGACACACTGCCTCTGTTAATAATTTCTCATTGGTGCTCAGTGACCTCGCAGATGGAAAAAGTTGTGATGAGTGGAAGATACTGAAGGTACTGTTTTTGCACCCTGAGCGCCTGCGAGACTGTTACCAAAATATTCCAATGGCCAGCACAGCACTGGGAGGGCACATATAAAGTCATAGAGTCACCAAGGTTGGAAAAGATCTCCAAGATCATCCATTTCAAACATCCACCTACCTACACGTACCTACAAAGCCACACAGCCTTTGGATCTGTCCTTCTGCTGGGGAGCAATTACAGCCACGCTGATTTCATCTCATTTTCAGCAGATGCAGCTTTGGGTGAAGCAGCAAACTCATCTCAGCTGACTGTCCCACCCATCAATGGCCATTATGGACTCTGCTTGGTTTTGGTGATATTTTTTAGGAGCCAAACCCATCTGTCATTTTTATTATTATTTTTAAGGCCCCTTAGACGTTTTCTTGCCATTTTGAAGTTGGATGTGGGGAATTTGGGGTCACTTGTTTCCTTGATGGAACTATCTGAGGCTTTTTGGCAAAGGTCTCTAATCTAGAATACAACATCATGGGGACAGCAGGTAGGAAAGAAATATTTTTTTTTCATACAGTAACTGAGTTTTTGTTCAGAGGATATCAGATAAAGGAAAAGAAATTTGAAATCAAAGCAATTTCCAATAGCACTTTTTTTTTTTTTTTTTCCACCAGCTTGTGAAAATTTTTATTGTTTAAAAAGTCAATTTTCCCTCTACATAAACTTATCCTGGAAATGTATTGACCATTTCCCACACTGACACCTTTATTCTTTGCCATCTATCATTTACATTTCAGCACAGAATCTGGAAATTTAATCAGAGACTCTCTGAGCACAGCACCATATCCCTAAATCAATATTTGCTTTGGGGGACCATACCCTAAACTGAGGATGATTCATGTGTTTTATCAGATGTTTTCAAGTATTCTAAGGGGGAAAAAAAATGGAATTATTGGTAAAAATTTAATATCCTAGACTGAAATAAATTACAGTTCTCATCACTGCTTGTTGGGAGTTTTACTATGAAGGACAGATTGGAAAGCCAAGGCATGGTGGATGCTCCTCTGGATCGTGTTTGGCGTTTCATAACCTCATGGCCAGAGTTCCAATAGCAGGAACTGCTTTGCTGGGTACTTTTAGAAGGGTCTGCCATAGGAAAAAAAAAAAAACTAGTTTGTGTGGGCCTGAGATGTGTGTTCACACTCAGCTTCACTAGTAGAAGAAGAGTTGTTGTTAGTTAGCAGAACACACAGCATGAATGGCTAAAAAATCCCTCAGTTGCCAAGAACCCACACATCTCCAACAAGGCAGTTCCTCTTTCTATCAGTTCACTCTCCTGAAAAGCCAAGAGGATTTTATGCTTCTATGGTTTCCCCTCCAGTTCAACAAAACAAAAGAAAACACAACGCACTTTTTCCTTCATTAAAGCCTCTAGAAGGACAAATGAGTGCACACAGATACGTGGAGCAGACCCAGGAAGGGGCAATCTGCAATCCAACAGAACTGACATTTCTCAGGCGTTTCATGGAAAACTCTACTACAGAAACGTGTTCACAACATCTCTTCCCCAGGAAGACTGCCTGTGGCCACAGAACTGACAGATGAAAACGAACGGTGTGGTGAGCACCTCATCACTTATCCTAAGCCAGACCATCGTGGAGCTGCAGAGATTCCTCTGGAGGGAGAGGACTGAAGAGCGGCGCTGAGCTCTCCCAGGTGGAGGTGCCTAAAGACATGATGGGTTCCAGGACAGTAAATACACCCCTGGTTTCCACATCTCTGAGATGTCTCCTTCTAGGGTAGTTTTCTGCTATCACCACTAATCCTGTTAATAGAAATTGCATCAATAAACCCAGCTCCTTTTGATGTCTTCCTCCCTAATCTTCATGGTGGATTACTGCAGTAGGTCACCTTGTATCCTCCCTTATCCCTGTTAGAGCATCCTCCTTTGAAATCTGTAATTATCTCTCTGAGATAATTGCCAAAATCGTTTGCAGTCCTGGAGAGATCTTCAAAACCTACTTGTTTATGAAAGCAAATAATTCAGGTTAATCAAATATTGCGAGATTTTCACTTTGCCTGTCTAGGTATTTGTACATTTAAATCTGCACCTTGCCTGTTATGCAACTGGCCTGAAAGGCAACTCTCACTGCAAGAGGGGCAGACAGAGTGTTTAGAGGAGAAAGCACTCCAGCACACTCTCTACATTCAGGAAAAGGCTCTGCTCATTACTGGATACTTGCCAGTGCATGGAGAGCTGCTGCCAGAAGAGGCACCGGAATGGGCTAGGCAAAGATTTGAGCATTTCCAGCACCCACAAAACACGATAGAACTGCAGGTGTTGGAGCAGCTCTGTGAGGTTGGTGGACAGTGCAGCTCCTGCCCCCAGTGCGTGAGCTGGCCCTCAGTGTCAGCCAAGGAAACTTCCCAAGTGTAGGGAGCCTCAATTGCACATCACAGTAGGCTGATCTGAGTGAGTCTGATTGTTTTCCAGCTCAAAATCCCAGGAAAGACATACTGACATTTCCAGGGCTATGTAGAATTGTAGAACCATGACAATTGGAAAGAACCACTAAGATCACCATGGCCAACCTCACCCCAGCATGCCCATCAACCACATCCACAATTCTTGAACACCTCCAGGGGCAGTGACTGCCCCACCTCCCTGGGCAGCTGTGCCAGTGCATCACCACTCTTTCTGAGAAGAAAAAGATGTGTTGGCGGCTATTGTGTTTGTTTTTAGGGGGCAAGGGTTTGTTAAATGACGTCTTATGCCCAAAACATCTCAGAGAAGATACGTTTCCAAAGAGGTTCTATACTTTATCGGCTATTTTTCTTGACCTGCAACCATCAGGATTCTCTTCAACACGAGACTTCTGTCCAGTCCCATCTTTGCCCCATCCTGGATCCCTCCACCTGTTTGTGGAAAAAATTCCAGTCTGCCCTCTGCAAGCCAGGAGCAGCAGGTACAGTCAGCTCTGCAGGTACCTGACTCTTCAGGGCAAGGGAAATAGCAAATGCCCACGGGAATATCTATTTTCCCGAGTCCTGTTGTAGTCTCTTTTTCTCTACAAACCCAGTGAAAAATCTTAGATTGATGCCTGCAGTTAAAATGTTTAATTCAGGCCAAAACACATCCAACAACCTGGATTCACTGGGTTTGCCAAAAAGAGTCTTCTCTCTTGTTGGGTGCCTGGCTGTTCTGCACAACATTGTGGCTGAGGGTCAGGCAGGATGGGGCTCTGAGCACTGATGGAGCTGTGGGTGTCCCTGTTCAGTGCAGGGAGTTGGATCAGGTGGCCTTTGAGGGTCCCTTCCAACTCAAATCATGCTATGAGTCTATGAAACGCTTGTCTGTTAATGTGGTGCAAATGCATCTTTTCACTCAACCTTGCACACTACTACTTTCTACTATAACAAAATAATCTCCAGGTGCATCTGTAGGACTAGAACTGGAAATATTATTTTCTTAGCAAACAGGAATCAATTCCCAATAGAGCTGAGGAGACCTTTTCAAAGATCTGGACTCCTTTACCTAGGATAAAGTTTTGGTTCAAATTCTGGATAAAGCACACCAAATGCAATGCTGTTATATATTTTATATATAATATATATATATATATATATATATATATATCTTTTTATATATATCTTTAACCAGGGCTCAAAGTGCTCAAAACAAGTTGCACAGAGTTGAATGGAGACATTCAAGCCAGGCTGGACCAGATCTTGGTCAACCTGGTCTAGCTGTGCACGTCCCTGTTCGCTGGGATGGATGGCCTTCGAATTTCCCTTCCAACTCTAAGGATTGATTCTATGAGTTTATGATTCCAAGTTCTCCCATCATTTACTACAGGTGACAAATGATGGCTTCTTGAAACACGAGGATTTCTGAGAAAAGATAATTCTGACAAACTTGAATCACACCTTTAATGTCAAACAGACATAAACTCTTTAAAATCTCATCAGATTTTGAAAAAGACCTGGTTGGGTGTTTTTTTTTTCATTCTAAATGACATTTATTCCAAACTTTTGTATATAATGAAAAGTGAAATAAAAGTGAAACACTGCAAGTGAAATAAATATCTTCAAAGATTGGAAGAGGAGTGTTACGAGATCCGTCCCAAATTTCTGTTGTCAGTCACAATGAATATTTTTAAATATCTTTTATTTCTTCTGTTTTCGGAGAGGAAAAGAAAAACATCTAAATCTCAGTATTTCTCACCCAATCTTCACTCCCAGCTCCATTTTCCTGTCTCATCTTTTCTCGAAGAAGCCCAAATTGTGAGAAAGCAGCTCTCTTACAGCTACAGAAAGTGCCAGCAGGAGCAGCAATTCCAGCCTGGCTGTCCCGTCTACAGAGACCAACAATTCACATAAATACACAGCGGCATTGGAAGTGCTGCTCTAATTAAAATGCCATCATATAAACTTGGTTTTTATAAGACCTATAAAACTTCATTCTGGGAGTGGACTTGGCATCAGCATGAGCACAATCTACTGCTGTTTGTTTATTCATTTTTTATTGATTTGCCAAGAAAGTAATATACATTGTGTTCTAATTCTGTAGTACCGTCACTGTATAATTGAAGGAGGCACTTCTGGTCTAAGTCCCTATTTGCAAGCAATTATATGTTGCTTTAAAAAATATGTCTTGCAGAATTGATTTTTCATGTCTCTTGTGAGTGATGAAATATAAGTTTCAATTAAAAAAAAAAAAAAAGTGCAATGGCCAATTCTGAGCCTGTCTGGTTAAAATGGTTTTGCAGCTCTTTAGGAAGCCTGGCTTGGCATTGCCTGGCACAAGGGCTGTGGCACTGCCTACTGCATCACAATAGCTCTGTGATTTGATTACAGACAATAAAATGGTACTGAATTCCACGATTCTGCCCAAGAAAATGCAGTATTTTCTGCAGCTGGTTTTTAAAACCCCGTCTTCTTGACTCCATCTACTCTACGAGTAATCCAGCCTTATTAACAAATGTCAGCATTCGGTACTGCTAGCTGGAGAGAGATTACTGCACAGTATGCACAAACTCAGCAGCTTTACACAGTAAAAAAAGAAGTGTCTTTTAAAATATCATGTGTTTTGGGGAACAACTTTTTGATGTTTTAATGCTGGGGTAAGCAATCTGAAAAAGATGCACATATTTCTTTTCTGCTCCTCACGTTTCTCCTGACCTGCTCCCCAGCAGTGGCCCTGCAGCCAGAGCTGCCCATCACTGCCCTCACTGCAGTCCAACACATCGCCCAGGACCTCACAGCCATCTCTGTTAGGAGAGGAAGGATGGAAATGATGTGATGTTGCCTGCACTGCTCACTTGGTGAGCAGCAGAGCTGAGCCAAGCCAGGATCACCTCCATCCCATGCCACGCTGCTTGGTATTGGCACATGCCCTAACTGCAACATGTAAAGCATCCCAACAACACAGGCATAGGCTGTAACGAAAGCTTTCCATAGTCCAAAAGGGTGAAGATGGGATATGAGCCGGACAGTGCTCACACAGCAGTCAGACATGGCAGGGCTCGTTTCCATCTGCAGACTGAGGCGCTTCCAGCCTCCCATCACTAAATGCTTTGGGGACACTGTGTATGTAGTTGTACGCTCAGACCGCCAGACTCCACATCAGAATCTGTGCAGTACATACAGTTTTTACCCACAGCAAAATACCTTTATAAAATTAATGTGCATTATTGGCCCCAGCACCCTATACACAAGTGCAGACTCCTCTGCTGTGGAATGATTACAAGCAGATCACAGAATCATAGAATCACAGAATGAGTGGCCTGGGTTGAAAAGGACCACAACGATCATCAGTTCCAACCCCCTGCTGTGTGCAGGTCACCAACCAGCAGCCCCGGCTGCCCAGAGCCACATCCAGCCTGGCCTTGAATGCCGCCAGGGATGGGGCATCCACAGCCTCCTTGGGCAACCTGTTCCAGTGCCTCACCACCCTCTGGCTGAAAACTTCCTCCTCATATCCAACCTAAACCTCCCCTGTCTCACTTTAAAACCATTCCCCTTGTCCCATCACCATCCACCCTTGTAAACAGCCGTTCCCCCTCCTGTTTCTACGCTCCCTTCAAGCACTGGAAGGCCACAGTGAGGTCTCCCCACAGCCTTCTCTTCCCCAAGCTCAACAGGCCCAGTTCCCTCAGCCTTTCCTCACACAGAGCTGCTCCAGCCCTCTGCTCATCTCAGTGCCTCCTCTGGACCCGCTGCCAGAGCTCCACGTCCTTCCTGTGCTGGGGGCCCCAGGCCTGGACGCAGCGCTGCAGATGGGGCCTCGCAGGAGCCGAGCAGAGGGGGACGATCACCTCCCTCTCCTGCTGGCCGCCCCTTTTTCATGCAGCCCACAACACAGCTGGCCTTCCGGGCTGCAGGCGCTCACTGCTGCCTCATGGCCAGCTTCTCGCCCACCAGGACCCCAAGTCCTTCTGCGCAGGGCTGCTCTCAAGCACATCTTCCCCCAGCCTGTATCAATACCTGGCATTGCCCCCACCCAATGGCAGCACCCTGCGCTTGCCCTTACGGAGCCCCTGACACTGGCTTCAGCACCCTGACACAGAGCCATGGATCACAGCCCTTGGCTGCCACCAAGACAACTCCCAGTCCATCCAACAGCCCAGCCTTCAAATCCACTCCTCTCCACGTTAGAGAGCACGATGTGGCGAGGGACCACCTGCCTGATCAGTGAGTGCTATGAACATCCCTGAAGAAGGTTGTTCCTACTGCTCCTATTCTTATCTCCAGGGGTACCAGCATTGTGCAACACAATAAACAACAGGGAGCCACCTCCGTGGTATTTGGTGCAACTACTCCACTCCTGTCTGTGTAATCTGGTTCTTAAAGACAGCACAGCACACGGTCTATAAACCCAGAGTCAGTGTGACTGATGTGTGGCATTCCTGGGAGGAACATTATTTGTAAAGCACATTTGCTGTGCTGCTGTATTTTCTCAACATGAATATCTGCTCCGCCGTGCCTCAGCTCCACGACGTGCCTCGTCCTCAACCAAGCACATAAAGCCTTGGCTTTTTTTCATCGCTGCACACACTGCCTCTGGAAGTCTGAGTACTTATTTCCCAATCTAAAAACCTCTCCTAAGGCACTGTGCTTTGAACAGGCTACATGAAAAAAACTTGAATGAAGCCATTGTTAATTCCATTAAGGGAACAGCCAGGCACTTCTGTCCCGCTCAGCCCAGGAGGGGTTTGCTTCCAGGTAAAGGAGCCAAATGCATCACAGACAATTTTAAAATGATATGGTCTAGGTCCATTTCTGCATCTCTACAGCCTCTGCCAGGATTCTGCCTGTTGGGTCAGTGGCGCAAAAGGGGGCGAAAAGGAAGGGTTGTTTTCTGTAATGTGGGTTAGCACTATGTGTTCAAGGAATGCCAAGTGACCTGTTCTGCCAAAACATGGAATGCCTGAGGTCCCACCAGGGTTCTGACCAAACCTTACAAAACACTTTATAAAACTGATCTTGAGGAGAACTGCTGCTCCAGCAGCCTTTGAAGAAGTGTCGTTGTTGCCCCTTATTCAGAGTAGAGCTGAGAAGTACCCACCAGTGGGAACCCAGCTGGGACTGCTGACTTCGCTGTGCAGGGTCCGTCTGCTTCATGGAATCATACAACTACAGGATGGCTTAGGTTGGAGGGGACCTTAAAGATCACCCAGTTCCAATCCCCTGCCATGGGCAGGGTTGCCACCCACCAGATCAGGCTGCCCAGGGTCCCATCCAACCTGGCCTTGAGTGCCTCCATGGAGGGGGTACCCAATTTCTGGCAGCCCTTTCCCCTGCCCTGGCAGCATTTGCCCCCGGTGCTTCGTCAGTGCTTCAGTAAGAAAAGCCAGGAAGAAGGCTTCCTGTGAACCCTCTCTGACTACAGCTGCCTATGAAAGGCACTCTTCCACCATATGCTCCCAGTGGGTTCTCAGCCAGTGCCCACCTGGAGAGGTCAAGTCACACATCTCATCCCTCAGAGGCAGCTCTCTCCAAACAGTTTTCTAGTTCTTTGTCTGTATTTTTAGCATTATCTCAGCAATTTTGCCCATTGCTAGGGCCTCCCTTACAGCAGCTCACTTTGACCCAAAGGATTTATTTCAGTTCCTCTGCACAGTTACAGTTCTTCTCTTCTTCCCTCTACAGTGCCCTTTACCACTGCAGCTTTTCTGCCTTGTCCCAGGGCTCTCAGAACCACAGATGCCTCCAACTGCCAGGGGACTGCAAATTAGAATCTGTCCTGTCTCATATGTCAGCGATAACCATCAGGGGAGTCCTCATCCCCATTGTAGGAAAGGCCATATGTTTGGCTCCCAAGCCAAAGCAGCAGCAAAATGCAGGCAGCAAAAATATTCTTTGACTAAATGTGTTGAATTCCTTAATCTCGTGAATAGGTGTCCCTGGAAGATCCTTTGTGCTTGGGTTCTGCGTACCCAGGATTGCTCATATAATAAAAAATCTGCAGATCGAAAAGAGCACAGACTGAGCGTTAGAGGAACCACAGATCCCTCGGCACAGCTTTGCACCCACCCCTGCTTTCAGCCCAGCACTGCACCTGCAGGACTGCCTTGCTTGGGATGCACACAGTGCCACGCACCTCATTTGTTTGCCTTTCTCAATCTTCCTTCCTTTATCGTTCCCCTGCTCCCCATCACCAATCCACATCTGGGAGCCTTTGCCACTCCCAGAAGCTCTCCTTGACGCACATCGCCACGACTCGAACAGCACAAATCGAAGAGATGATGGGTGTGCGATTTAAAGGCACAGCGCTGCCAAACTGCACTGATACAGCTGCTGAGCAGCTTTCTCAATTTGTAGCCACAGCTACAGGCAACATGGTGGCCGAATGATTTGTAATTACATTTGAGTAAACCGATCCCAGGGAAGCAAAGGTGGTTAAAACTAGCAAAGGTCATGACACAAAGAAGAATGGCTGAAAGGGAAACAGATCCTACAGCTGGAAGGGAAAATTTGTATACTAGGATTTGGATTTAATTTCTGCTCTATACAACTTTTTTTACTTATGCTAAATTGAATTAGCAGGATAGCATGCATAATATGATACAGCATGCAAAATCAGTGTGGCTCACAGTGACTGTGTATAAGGCAGCATGTTCTGTTCCCTGCCTCTAATGAAGCATTCGTCTTGGCATGGCAGTGAGTTGTAAATGGATTAGCAATGCTACAATCGTTTGTGAGCATGCCTATCAAACTCAGCAAATTGCCTGGCGTTCAGAGCAGTAAATAGATGGGGCTGTTCCACATTGTGGTACGAAGACTTGGAGACTCTGGGATGCGATCATGGCACAGTGGTCCCTGTATTAGGGCACAACCCAGCCCAGTCCTTCCTGAGAAGGGTGAGCTTAGCAGGCAACATTCCCAGCTTGTGAGCCACTCAGTGCTAATGGCATGCACTGCTTCATCAGCAGGAGCAGGATTAGGCCCTTCTGTGTGGAAACAGCTTCAGCAGTCATCCAAGGGCATGAAAGAAGCTGGGGCTGAGACCACGTGCTCCATCATCATAGAACCACAGTCATTAAGGTTGGAAAGGTCCTCTACGGTCACCTGATGCAGTTGTCCATCTACCACCACTACTGCCCACTGACCATGTCCCTAGGTACTACAAACACTCTTTCCAGGGGCTATGACTCCACCACCTCCCTACCCATATATACTTACATATGTTTATCTTTTTTCTCATTTCAGACAACAGAAGCAGTTTCCCTTGACATCTTCAGAATGCAGCGCTTTACGTTTTCCAGTTTGCTTAATTTGGTTTTGTCAAAGAAAGTGAAAGGAAAAACAGCCTCCAAATCTACTGCAATTCAATTAGGAGTGATTTGACATCACATCCCAAATTGTCCAGTGAACTGAAATGGCAGAGCTGTGTTTCCTGCCTCCATGTGCTGGTAGGACCGTGGCTAAATGCAGGCAGTGCATCGTGCCTTACAACTGCTGCTGGCCATCCCAGCCTTTGCAGGGACCTACAGCTGTTCCATAGCTTGGAGGCAGTTTGTGAGTTTCTATCCTTCCATACAAAATGCAATGGAAAAAGTTTCAGCTCATGACCGTCTGGTTGTGAAATACTCCAAGTTCCTTGTGGAATGGCCTACGACTACATAAGCTCATTTCTCTGTGATTTAACCCCAAACTGACTTTCCCATGGTCATGCACGAAGCCTTCTGATGCTTTCACGGCTCATTTTTCACTAACCATGAGCTCTAAAAATTAAATTTGTCGTTCTTTTTTAAGTGAAAGACAAGATCAGAGATAAAAGCTGTAATCACTGCCTTCTAAGAATCGAGCCTAAAAGCACACCAGATGTAGCCCAGCTCTCCATCAGATCCCCAGACGACACACACAGCAGTACAGAGATAGCAGCCAAGGAGGAGCTGGAGGATTCCCTGTGCTTTTCTTGCCTGCGGACTCCAGCAGCATTTTCCCCTCCCTATGGGATGTGTGCTGAGTGAGTGCTGCTGTTTGGGAAGGAGCTCTGCCTCTGCCACGACTGCTGGAAGCTACAGCCATTGTCTCAGGGAACAGCAGGAAAATGCTTCAGTAGAAGAGACATTTGCAGCAGAGATTTGCAGGTTGCCACACCACAGTGCCCGCATGGTGACCGTGCAGATCCCAGTACAAGTACGTTAGCCTTGTGGAGAAGGACACACTGTCTTTTTTCTTTTCTTTGTAAATATGACCTAATTTACTAAAGCATTTCCCTGAACTCTTCTAAACTGGAGTAACTTCCCCTGGCAGATGGGACCTCCATGTGTAGTGAAAGTGGATATAACTCACTCCACTGCCCAGAAAAGGGAGAAAGAGGTTCAGTGCAGCATGACAGAGGCATTGTGGACTTTGTAGTGAACAGAACTTCACATAAAATACTATCTGTTCTTCTTCACGAATAAGCGGAGTGCTTAAAAATGCAGAAAACCACTAAGCCCTGAGAGAGAAACCCAAAGTCAGCATTTCTTAACTTTGTCTCTGGTGGCACAGGACCCAGTTAAAGGCTTTGCTGTGGTTCTAAGACATCGATGTATCTAACAGCACTGCAGACTCCCCCAAACTGCCCAGTCTATAGGAACATGTCTTGTTTTTCATGTCTAACAAAATGAGGGATGGGATACATCCTTACAGGGACCAGCGTGGTGGAAATCCATGCTGGGAATGCAACAGTTCAGAGCAGGACCAGCCTGTGCCACCACTGCCAGACCAGAACAAACACTGCTGCTTTGTTCCTGTGGTTTGGAAAGGAGTTCCCCACAGAACACAGCTGCTGTGTGCTCCTGTACTGATGGGGTTGACGGGCTCAGCTTCCCAGTTAGTGTGAATGCATTGCATATCTGCTTTCTTTGTGCATGACTCAGAACTGAGCACC
This sequence comes from Tetrao urogallus, assembly GCF_951394365.1. Taxonomy (NCBI): domain Eukaryota; kingdom Metazoa; phylum Chordata; class Aves; order Galliformes; family Phasianidae; genus Tetrao; species Tetrao urogallus. The sequence continues at coordinate 9,399,285 of NC_136831.1, read as the reverse complement.
CCATGCTGCAACGGGCAGCAGCACTACAGCTGCTCAGGGAGCAGCAATAACCCTACAGCCACTGTCAGCAGCTTTCAGGCCCCTAATGCTTCTGAGGGAGAGGTACCCCTGCTACAGCACAGCATCTTTCCTCATACAGCTACACTCCATCAAACTGCACAGAACAAGGCATCCTGGAGACTCTGCCCTACTTTTAGGACAGGGAGGATGGGATATACAGAGCAGAAATGACAGAGGTCCAAGAAGGGCAGGACAGGGCTGGTGGCCATCCAGGCATGCTGGCAGAAGGGCAGCAGCAGCTGTAAAGCAGCTGTGTGCCCATGCACAGTGCATGATAACCAAAAGGAGTGCATCTCTGAATGCTGACCTGCTGAGGGGTAACGTGGACATTGCAGTGGGAGGGAAATGAGCAGAACAGGGCTGGACTACAGCCCAGCTGTGATGTTACACTCACAAAATGTGTCCTGAGGTGGAGCTCATCACTGACAGCATGAAGCAATTTTCTCTTTCAGGAATCTCAGCTCAGACACCAGACTTTAATTTCTGACGAGACCGTAGTGTTGTCCCAACCCTCACACAGCCCCTTTCCCAGAGCTACAGTTCTCTGTAATAAATCCTTTACACTACACAGTGTGTCTTCCCAAGGCTGAGCATTTCCTTAATTATTAATAAAATGAGCTTGGAGAGCTATGGACCTCCTGCTGGGACCTTTCACTGTGATGACCTCATTACCATGCAGGTCTGCAGCAAACTGAAGTGACAGGATGGTTTCCCCAGCTCAATGGACCCTGGGCCTTTTATTGACCAAATGAAATAAATATTCCCCTTCTCCAAATTGCACTTTTAAAAATTATCACCTTCCTAATGTTAGATTGTGAAGCTCAGGCACCAATTTATGGCTGGGATTCTTCCTATATCTAATCATACTTCATTGTTTTCTAATGAAATGTGCAATCTAGTTAAATGAACATGAATGGAAGCAACAGTGCTGCAGACAAGAAAGCAGGAGGGATATATAATTAATGTGATCATTGGAAAAAAGCCATGTGATATCATTCCATCAATTATCAGCCTCTAATAATTCTGTCACCAAGTAAATGAAAGCATTTTATCAATTAGTGCCGATGGTTTTCCCATAGCAAGCACTGAAAACTGCTGAAAACCAAATTGTAACTGCAGCAATACAGGAAGAAAGGGAGAGGAACATAGGATGAGTCTGAAGACAGCTACCTCCTGTACTGCAGAGACAGTCCTTAAGTAGGCTTTGCTGAAGGCAGTGAAGAGATTTGTGGCGTGAAGTCTAGCAATAAGGAGTATTGCAGGGAGTACTCTAGTGATTTGGTTTCAGAGGACAAAATTTCATCCCCTACAGTCAGAGATGCCCTTTGGGACTGATTCAGCATACCTATAGATTGGTCCTACCAAGCTTGGCCTCAACATCCAGCTCAGTTAAGCTTCAGTCCCGGTTGGAGGGGAACACGTGGTGTGGGCAATGGCAATGTCCTTTGTCAAGTGACAGTGGCACAGATTTCTGCATCTGACTCATCCATCTGGGCTTCTGTACTCACAGGCACAAACATCTCCCTTATCTGCCATCTAAGAAACACTCCTTGCTCCCTCTGTTGACCACCATTAGCTTGATGCAACTTCTGAACAGCAGTGTCTCAGTTGGAAAAGTTGCTCATCATGATGAAGTTCACATCTGCAGAGGAAAGACGTCTTTGGGACCTTTGCTCTGACTGCTCCAGCCTTGGAGGAGGGCTGGGCATGTCTCAGGAGAAGACGTGCTACCTGAGAGTCAGATTTTGGGGATCCATAACAGTGTATCTCATGGACTTCACCTCCCATAGCAGGTTTGGAGGGTCTACAGCTGCTGCTCACCGATAAAGCCTGCAGTTGTACATAAGGAAGGGCTGGAGTGATGTTTTAACCAGCTGGTATGACTGCTGCCCCTGCTGAGGCTTTATGCCCTGCACGAAGATGTTTGTGAGCACTCAGCAAGACGCCATCTATTCCGAGGGATTTTCTTTCCTCCTCTCAGGATGAGAGGCTGGTATTTGACTTCATTATCTCCTAACTTAAAGTTCAGGCCATCTGGCATCCCAGTGTGCAAACAATCTTGTAAATTAAAGGGAAAAATATGGTCATCATTCCCTTATGGCTACAAACATGCAAGCTATTAAATAACTGGTGATGTGCAGAATTCACTTGGAAAGAAACAAAGTCAGTTCCCAAAATCCCACCCTAGCAGGCAAAGCAGCATTTTATGAAGGAAGGTGACCTGAAATATAGCCGGCCTTCCTCCTTTATGGCATGTTTTCCTTCACCAATTCACTGCACAAATTGCTGGTCCTCCTGGAACAGGATAAAGTCCTGCTGACTTTGTGTCAAGGAGTCATCATTCTATTAAATAGCCCCTTGAGGTCATTTCCAAGTTCACTCCTTACCTTCGCCACAAGTTACTTTTGCTCTCGGTTGAACCCACAGAATTTGTTTCACTTCATTTTCTTTAACTAAAGAAAAACTTTATTCTTCAAACCTTTTAGTTGGCCACCCTCTACACTCCTTTCTTGGAAGACCTACCTGGTATATCCGGTACTGTGCTTCATTTTTCTCAAGAGTCCTATTTCTAAGAGCAATTTCAAAATGTATATAAAGGTGAAAGATCCTTGCGTGTCTTAACAGATCTCAAAATGAGCTTTGGAACAATTTGATTAGAAAGCTCTCAAAACCTTAACTTCTCCCTCAGGACTGATCCATAATGAAGGTAATAATTAGCGAGATCGAATTTGAAAATGACATTCCATAAATACATGTTTTACTGCTGGTATACGGAGCCAGAGCCAAATAGGTAAAGGACTGGAGAAGTGGAACAAGGCTAAGAACACAGAGACAGATGAAAGCACAGAAGCCTTCCTCCACAGGCAAAAATAAAATGCTGTTGTGAGAAAGAAGGGATCCCAATGAAGACTTTGTAGGACATCTTCCCAAGTCCTGGGAGGGTTTTACTCGCTCTGACAGGAGGTTGGAGAGAGGTGGGGGTTGGCTTCTTCTTCCTGGTAACAGTGCTAAGAAAAGAGGTAGTGGACTCAAGTTGTGCCAGGGGGAGTTTGGGTTGGATGTTAGGAAAACTCTCTTCTCTGAAAGAGTGGTGATGCATTGGCACAGGCTGCTCTGGGAGGTGGTGGAGCCACCATCCCTGGAGGTGATAAGGAACTGAGGGACGTGGTTTGGTGGGCATGATGGGGATGGGTTGATGGTTGGACTTGGTGATGTTAGGGGTCTTTTCCAACCATAGTGGTTCTATGATTCTAAAGAAAAGAACAACTTTGGGCCTATGAGTGAAACAGAAGCTGAGAATGAGAGGAGTGAAGATTCCCACCTTCACCATGCATTGTGGATACAAACATTCTCCTGAAAGTCCACGTGCTGAGGAGCTCATCCTCCCTCAGCTCATCACTGGGTTCTGCTGACCTCCTAGAGTGTGTGGGTTTGCAGAGGAAATGGGGCAGAGCTGTGGGCATTTCAGCAAAACCAAGTTCTCTCTGTACCTCAGGCATTTCCCATTGCCACTATGTGTAATTCCAAAAAGTTACTGCATGAGCTTCTCTCTTGTACTTTCTTCTCCATCTCTTTCACAGGCTGGCAGGATCTCTCCTCTTTTCTTGGTCAGGCAATTTTACAGCAGAGTACAGAGGGTTTCCCCGTCTTCTTCTTGTATATGGGAAACAAGCCTCAACACAAGCAGGAAAATTTCAGTTTCTAGCAAATCTTAATCCTTCGTGCATGTACAAAAGATCATCTCCAAGAAGACATATTTCAGCTGGCACTCGTCTCAGACTCATCTGCCAGACATGGACCTGTCATCTCAATTGATGATGATACCAAAGTTCTCACCCACTTGTTAGATTGGGCCACCAGAGATTAAACCTTACTGCAATGCTAGAACTGAGACCCAGCTCTGACTCCTGGCTGTCCAGCAGTCCTGAGCAGATCAGACAAGGAATTTACTTCCAGCTCAGCTCTACTTAAGACAACCACAGTGTTGTCTGGAGCGAAAGCAGTTCATGCACAAAGATGCTATCTGAACTCTACAAAGTTAACAATAGTGAACTGTTTCACAGATCCTTGCCATGCTCTGGGTGAAACTCCTGAGAAGGCAGGACATCGCTGTGAGTCTGTCTGGATTTTGCTTGATTATAGGAAGTAACGTGGCATCCCTGTGGCCTGGGAGAAGCAGAGGGGTTGCTGTGCTTTCCCTCTCTGTTCTGACTCATCAGGAAGAACAGATACAGCACTCATTACAGTGCAATATTGCATGGATTTGTGCCCTCCCATCATCAGCTTCTTACTCACTGAACATTTACATTACTGTGATCAGTCTCACCATGTGATCAGAAGACTTAAGTAATTACAATGAAATTCCACTGTAATTCAGCACTAGTTTTTCAATACACACTATTCTGATGGGAAAAAATTACCTGGTGAGTTCTCAGAGTATGAATTCTCTCAAAGGAGAAGCCAGTACTTCCACTCTGTGCAACTGTGCCTCTCAGCTCTGCTCTACAGCAGGGCAGACTACAAGACTCACGTCTTTTGCACTGTTCCTGGTACTATGCTGGATCATTACAGCTCCTCCTACCAACATGCTGGAGAGGAGCATCCTTTGTCACCCTCTGTGACTGGCTGGAAATAATGACATGCCACTGAGAGGATAACCCAAGTAGAGATTTTAATTAGAGGCTGTGTAGGACAATGTAGGCTCTCTTCAGTGCCTATAAGCTCTCAAACCCTTCTTCCTGCAATATTTCTACATTTAGCATGCAGATCCAGAACATTCCTCCAAACGTTTGCTCTGTATCAGCCTCAGTAATGCTTCCAGGATGTCTTCTCACCAACCTGATGCATTAAGTATCTAGAGTGCTGGTACTGTTGTTGCTCTGCTGAGAACAAGTGCACTCAGGTTGGAGGAGCTCTAGAGGAGGGGGTCCAGTGGGGACCCACTGGAACACTCTAGAAACTTCCAGCACATGCTCTGGTCTTCACTGTGCCTGGAAGTTCTCCCTGCACAGCCAAAGTGTGGAGGGGCCATGTAGCACAAGAAGCAGGTTGCAAGTGAAAATTCCCTTTGCTCTCCATGAGATTAGCTGTTCCTCTAAGTATTAAAATGTCTCTTTCTACTCAGCTATTGAATGTGTCACCAAGTGACAGCAGGTACCAAGATTCTAATAAAGAGCTGCCCTAGGGGAATTGCAGTTTCCCCTTTGCTTCCATTGAAACCTCTGGTGCTTTAGGAATTTAGATCTGCAGGCTTTAGGAATTCAGATCTGCAGTTGCCTTGCTAAGATGCAGCAGCTCCAGAGCTGCCTGAGCTGAGGAGCTCCATCCTCTGGGCCTAACACTGTGTCTCCATCACCAGTCTGCAGTATTGGACACATATCTCAGGGAGCGTTCTGCATGGATTGCTAACTGTGCCGCTACCCTGGCTGCATACAAACCACCTTCCTGATAAACAGCAAATGAACCTGACATTTCTGCTGGTTGTGTGGGAGATAAAGCCCACCAGAGTGTGTGCTTGTTTCATAGTTTCTTGATGCTCTGATAGAGATTAATCAATCATGTTGACTCTGCGGCTTGCTCTGTAATTTAACCACTTGCAGTGTTTTGTGCTACTGCTATTTTCTGTCTGGTTAAAAGATCTTCTGCAGTGCAGGACACCCATAGCTTAATGCATTGTCTGGGCTTTGAGGCATGAATTAATAATAATTTTAATACCCTTTTACTGGATATCTGCCTTGCTGTCCAGCTGACGGTGCCTTTCAACACGTTAATGACTTTCATGCCATTACAGCAGCGTGATCAGCCTGTTCCCAGCTGCTCAGCAATGCAACTGATGTCATCTACCTGGACTTGTGCAAGCTTTTCAACATGGTCCTGCATCACACCCTTATCTCTACATTGCATAAGGATTTGAAGACTCGATTATTCTGTGGATAAAGAGTTGATTGGATGATAATAGCCAGAGAGTTGTTGTCAACAGCATTATGTCCAGGTGGAGGATGGTGACAAGTGCTGTCCCACAGGAGTCCATGTTGGGTCTGGTGCTCTTCAATATCTTTGTCAATGACACAGGCAGTGGGATTGAGTGCACCCTCAGCAGTTTGCTGATGACACTAAGCTGAGTGGTGCAGTTGATACAACAGAAAGAAGGGAAGCCACCCAGAGAGACCTCGACAACATTCAGAAGTAGATCCACATGAACCTGATGAGGTTTAACAACGCCAAGTGCAGGCCATTGCAGTTGGGTCAGGGCAATCCCAGACATGAGTACAAACTGGGAAAAGAACCCTTAGAGAGCAGCCCTGCGGAGAAGGACTTGGAGATTCCGGTGGATGACATGAGCCAGCAGTGTGTGCTTGGAGCTTGGAAGGCCAACCGTGTTCTGGGCTGCATCAACAGAGGGGTGGCAGCAGGGCAAGGAAAGGGATGGTCCCTCTGTACTCTGCCCTCGTGAAGCCCCATCTGAGCATTGTGACCAGACCTGGGACCCTCAGCACAAGAAAGGTGCAGAGCTGTTGGGTCTACAGGAGGACACAAAGATACTCAGAGGGCTGGAGGAACTGAACTTCTGGGCTTTGTAAAGCCAGCAAGAGAAAAGACGGTGACAGAAGGAATGGCAATGAGGAGCTGGGCAAGCAGATCTGGGAAAGAAATACTGAGCTAATCTGCACAGGCAAGAGCTGAGGTGAGTGAGAAAGGGCATTTCCTAGGAAATAGAGTGTGGTTTGTGCAGTCCTGAGACTGAAGGAAAATATAGCTCTGGCCTTTGTTCCTAGCACATCACAAATGACCTTCATGAAGACTTCCAGCTGAGGCTATGACATTTACCTCCTCTCAGTGATTGAATTCCACAAAGAAATGACTCCTGTTTCCTGCGCCATAAGGGGATTTCTTCTTAGTCATGCTGGTTTGTGCTTCCAGCACCAAATTCTCAGTTTCTTTCCAGATCGACTGCACTGGCACCTACACTCATAGCACAGATTTGTGAGAAACATGCAAGAGAACAGTGCAGCCACAGTCCTCCCTCGCTGGGACTCCATGGTGTAGATAAAAAGGAGGCACCGCTTCAAAAATAGGATGATCAGTTCTTGACATAAAAAGGCACCCAGCTCTATCTCAGGTTGTGCATTAAAATTATCCTTCTTTTTTCACATTCCCTCCTCCTCATCAGAAAGATCTCACCCAGGCTATTTTCAAGCTTCGACGTGTCGCTTTTCATTCATATTTTTCCACGAACTACTAAAGTATGTGTACTTCTGAAGTTTCCTGTCTGAAATGTGCGAACTGCTGCCTGAATTTCAGAGGGCTGCTTCCATTTGCCCTGTTTTGAGGTTAAGTAGTACGGAGAATGCCTGAGGCATTCACGAAACTGGAAATTTCACAGAACGAAGCAATGTGCGTGAACATGTGGCGGCGAGCTCTCTGAACTGCTTTGCAAACAGTTATGATGTCCCCTGAGAGGGTTGGGAGTGAAATCATTTATCTGCTTCTAACGTGGGAAGAAAATGCAGATGGGAACAACTTCCTTCTTTGGGGTGTTACTGTGGATGGGACTGAGCAGTGCCTGCAGGCCAGGAAGTGGACAGGCTTGGGATGTATGGCTTAGAAGACAACCATGGGATCAATAGACCGTGCTTCCAGAGAGCATCAAGGACTCAGGTGGGCAGTCACATCAAAGCAAGCTCCATGATGTGGACTTGGGTCTCCAGTGCCCAAAAGGTGCTCCGTGACTTGGAGATCCCTAGGGCCCCTGAGGATGAGGTTAGCAGCCTAAATGAGGATTTGAATAAAGGAAAGATGGAGAGCCCTCCTGCTCCTAATCCCTGGCTAAAACTTTATTAAGAGCAGTCTGGAAGAAAACTGAAAACTTGAGTGAGGAAGAGAAATAAAATGGAGGAGGAAACTCGGGAAGGCTTTGATGGGGAAAATGAGAGGAAAGGAGGAGCTGTGAGATGCCAGGCTCAAAGATCCCAGTGACCAGTCTTATTGGAAAGTCTTCTTCCCAGTGACCAAAATCTTCACTGAAAAGACTAGACAGCCTCTCCAGCTCTCTCTGTGCCTCATGATATTTTGCTTAGCAAGGCTCGAAATTTCAGTTCTCAAATACATTTGGGGGACATTTCTACACAGCATGGAAAAAAGCGAGGTGCCATTCCCTGGCACCAATCAGTTTCCTTAAATATCATCATTCTCCACCTAATGCAGAAAAACTCTTTTTAGTGATTTAAAAGGGATGGCTGAAATATGGGGCTATTTACGTTATAGTAGACACGTTCTAGAATGAGAAGTGTTGCAGAGAGACTGCATAGATGACAAGGCATGTAATCATCTTTAACCTTTCTTGCCTGTTAAACTGATTCATTTCCTTTCATTCATGTATCTGAATTACTTTCATGTAAATATATGCTTTTCTTGTCTTACTTTCATGTTTATTCCTTTTGTTTAAAAACAAAAGCAGCAATTAAAGAATGATAAAGATATTTCTAAGTAGATCAGACGCTGGCTTCCCTTTCAAAAGGAAAGTGTTATCCCTCTGTGTGATTTGAGTGACTTCAGCTACAATATCTCAGGGAGCGAAATATGTGTTTTGCTAGCTACTCCTATTAAATTTGCTGGATCTCCTATTAAATTCCCAGCACTGCAGCTTCAGGGAGCCAGGACAGCAATAGGAGGAGTGTGAATTTTGCACAAGACAAGAGAAAATTAATTTAGCCCAGTGCTTTTCCCCACCATGTCTTCTGTACCTATGGGGCCAGGGAAATTCCCACTGCTGTGAAGAAGTGGAGGCCTTGGCTAACGTGACAGCTACGGGTCCTCTAGCAGTCAGCAGGAGGATCAGAACCAGGTGGTCCTGGGGGCTTCCACCAGCAGTGGTCATCAATGCAGGCTGAACTACCTGGGGTCTTGATTAAAGATTCTGTTGATCACCGATGGTCACTTGGAAACTTTACTGAGCAAATGCATCCATCAGAAATTCTAAGCTTGCATCCTGAAAGGAGGTTCTGTGTGAATTCTCAGTAGGTGCCAGCAAGGCTTTGGTCAATGTAACTCACTGAGGGCTGAGCAGATTCCCAGGCCAGCAGGACCAACCCTGATCACATGCTGTTACCATAAGGAGAACTTGCACTAAGTCACTGAAGTTGCAGATGTGAAGCAGCCTATCAGTAGTGGCTCGTTAAATGAGCAGAATACACCTATGTACAGTAGAGTGCACAGCTCAGAGTTGGAGCTACATAGCAAGGCTCTAGGCTGGATTGCCACCAAATGTTTCTGATATGTTTCAGTTCCCCTTATTCTAAATTTCAGCTCCTTTCTCTCTATAGTCCACCTACCTCCATTATATTCTCCCTGTTGGCATTGGCAGATAACAGATGTTCCTCAGCTCCAATATTATGCCAATTTTGCTTCATGGGTTTGACTGGGAAGCTACAATGCAAGAAGTTCTGTACATGGGCTCACCCTGGGAAAGCAGGCACGTAGGGTCTCTGAAATTGTGAATGAGGAAGGAGGAAGTGAAGACAGATTATTCACATTTAGTCAAGAAGCGGGCGTGAGGGGCCACCCAAGGAAACTATCATTTCAGCAAGTTTACAGAAAACAGAAGGAAGTACTTACTCATGCAGCGCCTTGTTAAACTGTGAATTTCATTAACACAGGCAGGAAAAAAAAAAAAAAGACAAAAAAAAACCCCAAACAGCACAAATTAGTCAGGCAAAGAGCCGCATGGCAGTCCAGCTACACTGTCAGGTATGGAAATCCCTGAACATCTCGTTACTGGGAATGGTAGGAGGAGTGTGGAGACAAAGGAAATATTGTTCTGTGCTTTCAAGAGTTTTACACTTTTTTTTTCTGAGCTTCTTCTGTCCAAGAGGAGATATGGCATGGATGGCACTGGATAGGACTACAGTAGGTATCTGGCCAAGGAGGGTAGTGCTGGTGCTACAGGAAATTAGGGTGAGCTTACTACAAGGAAAAGGCTTTATGTAATACTTCAGAAAGACTTCTTCAGGTTTCTGGGTGGGTGGTTTGTGCTGACAGCAACAGATCTAAATTTGGTAGTAATTTTTATATAGAAATCACAGACCTGAAATTAGCTTATGCTCACCTTCTGGCCTGTATGTGATCCACACTGCAGTTTCCTAGAGCAAGCTTGTAGAAATAGTAATGTGTTGAGTACGTCTTGACATCCAGTTATGGGTTGGAGTGGAGACTTTTAGAGCTGAAGGAGGATCTGAAGTGCCAGGTCTGTGCAAGCAGGCTGATGAAGCCATAACCATGCACAGTGTATGCAGGGCAAGTGAGCCTATAGCAGCAGGGCCTCCTTCACCCCCAGCCATCAGCAGGGACAGTGCTGAAAGCGGGCGAACAAAGTGCCGCCAACACAGTGCTTCCTGCTGTTTCGTCCCGATCACTAAATCATCTCCTCCAATCACTACTGAAACTGTAGAGTCCTTCTGGGTGTCCAAGTCACCCAATAGGCAGCATCTTGGAAAGACAAAATCTAACCATCTATAGTCTAGGAAAGTTTGGTATTATTCCATAAAACGTAGTGTGGAAATGCATGATGGTGGCAGGTGAATAGAGGTACTCCTATTCTGCATGAGTCCTTCCTCAACCTCAACTCAACCATTCCCAGAGGACCTCCAGGTGTGGAACCCCCCTGCAGCTCCGCAGGCTCCCATGGTTCTCATGCGCTTGGGGTAGAGGGAGATTAGAGAGGACTCTGCTTTTTCACATAATGGCTTGCTGTATGATACCAATGGTTGCTGTTGCCGCATAGGGTATTTGCAATAAGCAATTTTTGTTGCTCTTCAATAATTAAGCCAAAGCCACCTAATCAACACCCCTGCCTGGGCCTCGTTCAGGAGCTCATCAAGCCATGTGTCATTACTGTTGCACAAGCCAATGTGGACACTGTCATTTTGGCAACATAGTCATAGAATATGTACAAAGCACCCCTCTAATGGATGGCTCCAGGATGCGAAGTAAATCACAAAGCAGTGGTACAGACAAGTGAAGGTCTAAAATTGTGTCAAAAGTGTTTAACAGACTCTGAGCACTGAGAAAGTATGACAGCATAAAAAAAAAATATTAATTAGGGACTGTCATGATGGGCTGAACAAACAAGGGCAGGTTCCAGTGGCTGGCCTGCAATGGAGCCATGCAGATTTTAATTGATTTTACATAACTTGGTACAGATTGACTTTCCTGATCACTGAGAGGCTTCCACTAACAGTCCGTTTGGGACTCGAGCCTATCAACACCCGCACAGATCGTGCTTTGGCTGTGTGCTCTGGATCCTGTTATCCTTTGAGGCGGGGTTCATTTTCCCGAATGCCAAGCTGCTGCCAGCAGCATGCACAGTGAAATAGAGCTGCTTCTGTTCCATTTGTCATTGCCCATCTGTGTTTCTAATGGCTAGCATTGGAAGGACAGGCAATGCGTGGAAAGCCAAACTCTGAGCAGCAGACCCAAGTCCATTGCTGCCTGCATTGGAGGAAAGTGGCAGGGGAAGACCTGGGCAGAGGGAAGGGAGGGCTGATGAAGGGAGGGCTGATTGCCTGCGCTGTTGTGACTCAGCAGTGATGGGGGAAGTGAAGACGGTGGAGCCAGGCTCCCTGAAAGGTCAAGAGAAAATGAGTATAAATCAAAATACAGGAAATTTCACTTATACAGAAGAAAAGTAGCTGCTTTTATGGTTGCTCTTTTTTTTCCCCTTTCTTGCATCCAGCTGGATGCATACCTGGACAGCCTGGACTAGGTGACCTGCACTGAACCAAGGGTGGGACCAGGTGGTTGCAGAGGTACCTCCAGCCCTAGCAATGTTATGGTGCTGTGTCTGGCTGCAGGGAGAAAGCTGCTAATAAGTACTGGTTGTCCTGAGCAAATGCTGAGTTTATCCTGAGTTTCTACAAGAAAAGCCATGTTCTCCTCTCTCATGACACTAACAGAAGACAGAAACCTGCAGTAGCCTCTGGGACGAGACTAGGATCAAACTCTCCCTTCCTCATTCCCTCTGATCTACCAGTTCCTAAAGATCAGTTACTACATTTATCATCTGACATCTGAGTTTCAGGATTTCCGTATGCAGTAACTTACAGCAGTGATGCTAGATAACAGTGTTGTGGAATTTTCCTAGTGGACTGAAGCCCTACTTGGCAACCTGGACAAGTGCCTGGAATGCTCTGTGTCCAAGTCCTGTGCTGGCTGCATGAAAAAAAGGGAGAGAAGGAAGGAAGGAAGGAAGGAAGGAAGGAAGGAAGGAAGGAAGGAAGGAAGGAAGGAAGGAAGGAAGGAAGGAAGGAAGGAAGGAAGGAAGGAAGGAAGGAAGGAAGGAAGGAAGGAAGGAAGGAAGGAAGGAAGGAAGGAAGGAAGGAAGGAAGGAAGGAAGGAAGGAAGGAAGGAAGGAAGGAAGGAAGGAAGGAAGGAAGGAAGGAAGGAAGGAAGGAAGGAAGGAAGGAAGGAAGGAAGGAAGGAAGGAAGGAAGGAAGGAAGGAAGGAAGGAAAGAAAAAAGAAAAAAGAAAAAAGAAAAAAGAAAAAAGAAAAAAGAAAAAAGAAAAAAGAAAAAAGAAAAAAGAAAAAAGAAAAAAGAAAAAAGAAAAAAGAAAAAAGAAAAAAGAAAAAAGAAAAAAGAAAAAAGAAAAAAGAAAAAAGAAAAAAAGAAAAAGCTCAGGAGGAGATGGAGGTGGGGCTATGGAAAGCTTCTCATGCTTACCAAGCTCAGCCCCTGCTTAGATGCAGAGCCTCTAACCTAAATTAATAGATCCTCTGGGGTCTGCAAAACTGGGCTAATATTTTGCAAGAATAGCTCTCCCCTGCTTCTTGCCCTCCACTATGATGAAGACAAAATGCCTTCATTATTGCAGCATTTAACAGCGTGCAGTGTTTATGAAGAGGCTGGAGGATGTGAAGGAATCCAAGCCAATTACATTAATCTCATAGCAAATAAAGCTGCAAATATTTACCTTCACTATAATGCTTTATCTTATTGGACAAGCTCTCCAATTAATCTAAATCCAGTCCTTTAACCTTGCTAGATGGATTGTTCCCTGACATTAGGAGGTCACCTAGACTTCACAGCTGGTCTCCACGAGCAGACATCAGCTCATCTGTGAATTGCACGCTGGGTATACAGCCCTTATTTAAATCTCTTTCATCTACTGTAGTCCTAAGAGAAGTTTTCCTGTCTCCATCTGGTTGCTCAGTTTTGCAGTGTGATACTGCAGTGCAAGAGGAATGCAGAATAACCCAATTAAATGAGTAATGAACAATAGAGAAATGCTCAGATTTCTTGCAAGCTGTATCTCTTGACCACCATGAATATTTTTTCTCACTACAACCCACCAACATACAGTAGAGACAAAATTCTCTTCAGGACAACATGCCTCAGGACCCTCCCTATGCTACTGCATACAAGCCTGGCCTGGGAAACTCCAGCTTTTGTATTTTTATTTTGTCTTATGTGGCACCAAATGCAGTGCTTTTGGGTGGGACTTCAGCAATTATAAAATACTTAGGGTGTGAGCAACAGATTTCTTTGTAGTGCACACTGGACAGAAGCACTCAGGTCATGACAGGGACACGCTGCGTTGGTCCACGGCATGGAATTACCAACTTATTTACTGTTCTCCCTACATTTTTCAGTCCTCTTTTCAACCTCTCTTTCTTTCCTGTTACCACTAGCTATAAACTCAATTATTTGAGCTTATTTTCTCCTACCTGCCTACAATGGCCTTTGCACCCAGTCTGCATCAGTGGCGGTGGCTGTGCTCAGCCCTAGCAGTGCTTGGTAGGGCACTCAGACAGAAGCTATGCAGGTTTGTAGAGCACCTACAAACAACATTAAGTAAACTAACCAATTATTATTATGATCAATTTGTCAGGTTTTCCTAACTGGTAGCAATCCATAACAGGTATCTCCAAAGGACAGTTCTCAGCACACTTTTGCCTGAAGCCTATTAACACAGTTGTTCTGGAAGATGTTGCTTGAGAGTTGGGAATAACATTTTGCTTACAGAAGTCCCACACCAGCTTATTCCCCTCATAAACTCAACTTACATACCAGAAATTATACAAATTCTCCGAGCATCCTGGGAGCTTCACTGAAGTCTCATATAAGAGCCACAGAAAAGCTTGTTGGTACTACCAAGATCCAGATGCAAATCAAGTTGGAAGAAAGCAATCTCCTGCTCAGTAATCATCTCGATCTGCTCTTGGCAGAGGGTGCACATCCCAGTGCCCACCAGCCTCTGCGTATGGGGGACACACAGTGGTGCCACCTGCTCTGAGAGCACACCGTGGGCTGGGAGCTGGCACAGGCTGTCCAGAGAAGCTGTGGATGCTTCATCCCTGGAGATGTTCAAGGCCTGGTTGGATGGGGCCCTGAGCAGCTTGATCTGGTGTCTGATTTAGTGATTGGCAACCCTGCCCACAGCAAGGGAGTTGGAAGTAGATGATCTTTGAGGTCCCTTCCAACCCAAGGCATTCTATGATTCTGTGATTGATTCTATGGCTCTAACTTATGGCATTTATCAAACTAAAGGAATTACTGTGATTCACAGGTTTCTACGCAGGTAAAAGACTTGTAGTGAGGAGATACTTTTACTGAGTAGGAAAAGTTGGAACCTGAAATCACTCACTTCTACAAGTAGGGTATAAATGAATACAGTTGAATGGGGTGCAACTACGTACAAGTGAAGGAGAGTCATAACCAGAAAAAATCATCTGAGAATGCTGTTGGGGTCTCCATCAGATGAAGCCTTTAAATCTAATCAGATATTCATACAACATCATGATTCCAGCAAGCTATCGCCTTGTAGACATTACAAGCAGAGATCCTCTGGCTGGTCTGCGGGGGCTCAGACTGGATGGTGGGAGCTGCCCCTTTTGGAACGTGTTTGGAAATGCTGATCGAGCAGATCTCCAGCTGAAGCCAAAGAGGTTCAGACAGAGCCAGTTGTGGCGCAGCTCCCCCAGCCCTGGTGGCTCACGTTCAGCCTGACAGCACACTGCTTTCTGGAAAGAGTACAGGGAGCTTTGAAGTATTTGATTTCTCTTTTATTTACCTCCCTAGGGCACTGGGTGTGGACTTTGAACTAAATTGCAGTCATTGCTCCCAGCTCCCCTCAGAGGTTTCAGTGCAAGGTATTCTCTCTGACTTCATTTAGAGATTTAAAAACAGCTCTTCCACCATCCCGAGGTGACTGTGTCCTATTACTTTGCCTGAAGATCCAGGGGTCCCAGAGGCCCCAGGTCCCAGCATGTCTCACAAGGTCTTGCAGCACGTCCAGTTTAGAAGGAGGTTCTCCCCGTTTTATCATTAGCTATTTAATGCTGTTGTCTGAGTATCACCACTAACACAGAGAGACGCTGAAATGCTGCTGTTGGAACTGCTGAGTTTATTTCTTCACATGCTGCTCACGAGCATCTGCCAGGAAGGCTTTGCCTCTTGGGTGGTTGCCTGGATGGCTGGGCATCCATCACACCGCACAAGGAGAAACCAGGGCTGCCAGCCCAATGATCAGGGCTGTGGCTATGCTAACTGAAGAGGATTTGGAAAACTGCTCGAGAACACGTGGGAATTGTCAAGATGTGGCATATAACAGTGTGAGAAGTGACAAAACTGACAGATAGTCCCGTGAAGGTCAAGGGGAGACGATGTGAGAAACAGCTCAACTTCTCAGGTCGCTGGGGGGCCTTGGGGGCTTTTGGGCAGCACAACCATGCAAGGTCAACAGCATCAGCATAACCATGTTGCCAAGAATTCCTTTGTAACTCTAGCAGAAATACCAAACTTTGATGTGATATTGCAAAACTGGTACTAATGGTGGGGAACTATGGTTCCCCACTAATGGGTACTATTAAGTGGGGAAAAGCTCTTTATATGGGAGAAGGCCAGGGTGAGTGCGCAAAGGCACAAAAACAGCAAAAAGGAGGCTGTGAAAAATTCAGAGAAAAAAAAAATAAGAGTGCAAAAGATGTGATTGACTCTGCCCAGGGGTGCCTTGTTTAGCCATTCCAGATCCACCAAGACTGTTCCTGTGATCAGCAGGGCGGGAAAGGGGTGGGATGCTTCACCCAGCTGGCAGGAAAATACCTGGATGGATGGGCTGAGCATCTCAGTAGTGCTGTGCTGCTGCCTATTCCCAGCCTGATGGCACAGGGAGGTGCCTGCCATATCCTTGCAGAGTTGCAGTGACAGATTGCATGAGCAGATTTCTCTGAATATACCGGATACTTCATCACTGTTTTAGAACAGCTCTTGCACTTCATTTCCCTCCTCTTGCAGGTGATCAAACAATACAAAGAAGGAGAAACGGGTTTTCAAAAACCACTCCCTGAATTTGTTTCCAGTCTCACTGATTCTAAGGATTGCACAAGTGTAAAATCACTGCCTGCTCAGAAGTCTGTGATTGATACTACAGCGAGAATGATCTCCTCCCCCTGCCAGGATTGCACAGCCACAGCCACACTGCCTCTCTCAACTGCTGTACCTCATCGTTCTCTGCTGAGCTACTATATGAATGCAACTAGAAGCAAAAGGCAACCCATGAAACTGACATATTTATTTCTCTGCAGCTCTGAACACTCACCCCTGTGGCTCCAAGAAGTCAGCAGGAAGGAGCTCTGAGAGGCAGCGTAGGAACGGGGGGTCCAGAGCTGAGGAGCAGAAAACCTGCTCAGGATTGTAAAGCAGCTCTGCTAAGGTCAGTGTGGCTGGCAGGGTCCTGGATAGCTGCAGAACTTTGCAAGTGCTTGATTCTTTTTGCCAAAAAAGTGTCAGAACCTGAAATATTTAATTAATTCATCTCAGTTTTGCTGAACTATCTGTTTAAGGAAAAGAGAAGCAAACAAGCAATTCCAGATGAAATCTTTCATTTTGACATACTTCAAGGGAAATCATTTAGATTTTCATTCAGAGCTAGCTCATTAGGAAACATCCTTCAATTGTCATTTAAAGTAAAATCTTGAATTGGAAACAACACATATCATTAAACACACAACAAAAGGCCCCATCTGAAAGTGAGCAGCTGATTGCCTGCCAGCAAACAGGAACCCCATCCCACTGCATCATCCAGCTGTGCAGGAGTCCCGTTCTGCAACCCCACCTGGGACCACGATCCACAAGCAGCACTCACACTCCAGTAAGAACCCCTCCGTGCAACAGTGCAGGCTTTAAGGATGTATCAGCATCGGAGAAGAGATTAAACACAACAGGGAAAATGCACAGAGCAATAACCAAGGCGGGACACTGTAATAAGCCTGGGTTCTGGGTCATTAATTCCTTGTTATCCGCCTTCATTCAAATGCAGTGCAGGTACATGCTGCTGCCCTGTATTTTACTGAATCCAAACCTTACCCTGAGGTTCCCACTTGCTGTTCACTTCAAGAGGATTTTTGGTGCAGCACCTCCAATGAGTTGTATGCTTTGTGGAGCTCCTTGTATACGACTTGTTTTGTGGGGGGGTGCAGCTACATGCCCTGGGCTGTCTGCAATGGGCTGTGCCCAGATACTGCAGCCTGAAAGAGGGACAAATGCTGTCAGAATCATAGATAAGAGGGAATGGCCAAGTTGAGCCAGAAGAGATTCAGACTGGCTGTTAGGAAAAATCTCTTCACCAAAAGAGTGGTCAGGTGCTGGCACAGGCTGCCCAGGGAAGTGGTGGAGTGTCCATCCCTGGAGGTGTTGAAACGTTCAGATGTTGTAGTGAAAGACGTGGTTTAGTGCGTAAGTATTGGTGGTAGGTGGATGGTTGAACTTGAGGATCTTTTCCAACCTTGGTGATTCTATGATTCTATGTTCAGACTTCCACACTGCAGGACAGGCGAGGATGCTGCTCTGCACCCAACCACAGAAACCTCTGGGGTAATTACACTGAGCTGTCCCCAGCAAATGTGTTCATGGACATCAGTGAGGCATTTGCTGTGCAGGTGGGATTTAGGGTGCATATATGGGTGTGAACTCTACTGATGGTAACATGCCTGGCTTACCAATAAGCAGATGCTTTCATAGGAACAGGGGAGGAGAAATGGAATCACAACCCTTCTGCCACCGAGGCTTAGACAGAAGCTAATGAGTTAATGAGACCACAGTGATCACTGACAGCAGCTGCTGTACCCACCTAGATCAGAAAGGATGCACCTTTAAAAACTGTAATTGCTACACAAAAAGCTGACTGAAATTCCACCTCCTTTACAGACACTGCAGTCCATGTCTGTGTGCTGTTTGCAGCATGTAGTTTGACCAGCTCTGCAATCCCCTCGTGCACGCATAAAAACGTGCTCAATTTTAGAATGGCTTTTGCTTCTCAACTGCCCAATATCTGTGCTTTATGTACCACAAAACACAATTCATTGAACCACAATAAACATCCACGAATCCTACGAGACCACAGACATTTGGATTTGACCAGATCTAGACAATGAATTTCAGTTCAGTATTGCAGTTCTATTTGTTTTGCTATTAATTCCAGTGAGGACAATTGATCAATTGTTTTAATTTTAAATCAGAGAGCTAATATCCCACTTTGGCTTCCCTTGTGGTCTTCCAGTTAGTGCCTCTGAGCAGTGAAAATCACTTTTGTTTCTTTTTCTTTTCTGTAGTTAATTCAGCAACCCCATATGAAGAATCACAGATGCCCTTTCCCCATTAGATTGGAGATAATGCTGTTTCTTTACTTTTAATTATGTTTGTTCAAAAAAAAAAAAAAAAAAAAAAAAACCTTAAACAATAATGTGTAACTCTATGACCACTGCAAAGTCCAGGGTATGCAGACTCATGGATGAGCACGAGGTTGGGCAGAGCCACAGTGGAAGGTATGGAGAGGCTTTGAGTTCTTTACATAGCCAAAGACCTGCCTTCCCATTGCTGTAGTACATCTATTGGGAATAAAGGTGTCTGAACACACTGTGTCTGGCTTCTGGCACCGTCTGCTACTCTGCCTCTCTCCTACTTGCATGTACCCAGGGTTTCTCTGGCTGTACTGTGCTCACTTCTCCATCTTGGGGTTGCCAGAGGTCTTCTGCCCTTCCTTTTCCTCCCTCCTTCTCTTTTTGTTTTTGCATCTTAACCTTGCAGCAACCTTCTCTGTATTTAGGCGCAGGTTCTGCCCCAGACCTCACCTGCATTCTGCTAACTCCTCCACAGATATGAGATCAGGGTCTTGATTGAAGGTGACCTCTCCTTGTCCCTGTTTCTCATGAGCCTCCAAAAGGTCTGATTTTGGAAGTGAGGATTTTGAGCAGAAATAAATGTGTTGAGCTTTGTTTGCTGTGTTCCTCTTTCAGAATCAATTACTCCTGCAACTCTCATTTGTTAGCAGATTTATTGCTTTGATTTCTTACTGCATAACGATATCCCCAGCTCTGGCCTCTCCAGGCATTCAGAGTGGTGGCAAATTGCATTTGTAGTTTGTGGGTCAGAGGCTCCAGCTCAGATCCTTGTGGCAGTTCAGGAAAGAGGTAAGTAGTGATTTCATTTTAAGTTCTGCAAATTAGCTGTGGTTCAGCCTGCTTCTTCCCTTGACGCTTTGGTCTACTCTAATTCCAGTCTCTGCAGATCAGCTCTGTTCCCACCGAAAAGCTTATTTTGTG
The DNA here is from genome assembly GCF_951394365.1 of Tetrao urogallus. Classification (NCBI taxonomy): domain Eukaryota; kingdom Metazoa; phylum Chordata; class Aves; order Galliformes; family Phasianidae; genus Tetrao; species Tetrao urogallus. The sequence goes on along the minus strand of NC_136831.1, from coordinate 9,379,631 downwards.
AACTTAATTTAACTTCAGTTGATGCTCCATAGATCATTCTGCAGCCAGAGCACACTGTGCTCTGTGATCCTCCTGATCTGTACACGATAAACCAAGCCAGGCTATGTCATGGCATGTGAGACCATCGGGAAGGTGATGCTGCTGCACTCAGTGATCTTAACTTGCTGGTCTGTGCTGTAATAGGTGAAGTCATTGACAATTACTCATAGGGAAATGGCTGGGATGGCTCTCACCAGGACATCTATTTCACCATCCTGCTCTGAGGCACTGATCCTACCTGTGTTAATCCTGACACATCAGCTTAGCTCAGACACTCAGAGGGCTGCATCCCTGACTGTCTGAAGAGGTTGTGAGGACTTGTTTGGCTTTGTAAATTCTTCAGTGAAGAATTGAGTGCATCTGGCAAATGTGCTTCTTGCTCCCTCATCTGTTCCACCCAGTGTTCCAGCTCACAGCAAACACTGTCATCAGATTTGGAAAGCTGACACAGGATCTGAAGTCTTGAAAGGGTGGACAAAGGAAAAACCTGGTAATCTAATGGATTGTAGGATAAGTACAAGCTAATCACATCCATCTTCCTCCCTGACAACCCAATGAATACTTGGTGCAAATGGGAGGTGATGAGAACAGAAAGCAATGACGGATGCCCTGAACACAACGGAGATGCTGCTGAGGATGACAGTTGCTTTCCTCTGTCCCCAGAACTGAAAGCTTTCTACAGTAGCATGTATTTATCATAACCCATAACACAGAGAGATGGGAAAGGGGCTCAGGGAGGGAGAGGAGCCCTCAGTTTGTCTGCACTGCATGGTCCTGCAGGAGGGAAGGTGGAAGAGAGGAGATAGAGAGGAGATATAGTCTGCTAGGCTCTCTCTTTCTATGTCATTAATCAGCTTCTCTTTACAGGTCATTTGTATACAGTAGAACTTAAAGCTAAACAAAGCCTGTGGAATGATTTGTGCCCTTATGAATTCTTAATTCAAGCAAGACAGCAGATAATGTCCCTCAAAATGTTTCTGCTGTGCTTTACAGCATTCGCCAATTAATTACCACAGGGATGGTGCTTCAGGACCACCTCCTCCCCTAGATAAGTAAGTCCAGTGACAGAGAAAGTTCTTATTCCATAAACAGCACACAGCTCTGCAATGGAAAGACAACTTTGTCTACTGTAGGAGAGGGATTCTGACACAGGAATGGTGTAGACACTGTGCAGTACTTTCTGCTCAGGAAAGCTGTGTATCTTGCCCTGCAGGCTGGGATCTGTGCTGGTGGGGAGCAGTGGTGATGTTGTGTCTAAAGGCAGGTTCCCAGTGGAGCAAACCAAGCACATCTGTAATTAGCAGAGCTTTAGGAGAACTCAGTTCCAACCGTGGCATCCAAATATCAGGTAGGTTTCCCCATGTCCTACAAAAGGCCTTGTTACAGCTCTTGATGTGTAGCAGTACTTCCATCCGTGTTACCCTTGGAGTTGATACACGTTTGTCATTACCTCAAAGCTCAACAGAAACGAAAGTCTCTGGTCAGTTTTACATCTGTTTCTTTAATATCAACACATTAAGGGTGCCCAGCTCCTGGCAATCAATGAAACAATGCAAGCAGTGGGCTTCAGGCTGACTGCTTTCAACCTTTCAAGTTAAGATAGGTAGGGAAATCTATCTGCAATTTCCCCTGTAACTATTTGCTCCAAAACAAAACAAAGGAAAGAAAAAGAAAAAGAAAAAAAAAAAAGGAGGTTCTACACCGATCCTAACACTCTCTAAACCAATTTCAGACTGAAAAACTTGCTACTAGGGGATTGTATAGGTACTTCTTTAAGGTACAAATGGAGATTAATGAGTAACCCCTCCCTGCCCTGCGTGGCAGCTGGGTGCCCACATTCTCAGTGCCTTTGAGATTTTTCAGGTGAATCAAGGCAACTGCAGGCAGTGGGAGTCGTTACACTAAATGCAGAGGATTTGGGATCAGAACTGCAAGGAGAAAGATGACCATGAACAACACAAACCCACTGCCTCCCCTGGCCTGCCTCCTCCCTGGTGCTCAGTGCTCACGGATGAATTACATAAGGCTCACAAAACTCTTCAGTGGTTTATCTGTGCACCCGCTTTGCAACACAGTAAATTGCAAAACGGAGAGGTCAAACCCATATGTTTTCTCCAGAGCAACATGCAGATTACTGGGAGATGGAAGAGAAGTGCCCAGGGGTCCTGACTCACTTCCAAACGAGAAGAACGAAATAATGAATGGAAAGAATCAAGATCATAATAAATCTTGTTCTGAAGTCTTTAATAATGAAGTTTTATTGTAAATCCATCACAAAGAAACATTACATGGAGCCACCAAATAGGTCAGGTTAATTACATCATCTGAAAATGGTGTGATACCTCGAGCCTTCATAAAAAAAAGTAATCAAATCCCCTAGGAGTGAGAGATGACTTTTTTAATTAGTTGAGCACTAAAATCTTTGTGCTAACATCTCACAGCGTTCTTCTAGCTTAGCTAGACAAAATATGACATTTACAAGGTAAGTAGCAATTAGGGCTGCTTATCTGTGTGCCAGTTCACATTCTCCACGTTTAGCCCCTCATAACGTGACAAAAATCCTCTTTGCCAGCCCTACAGGCTTGGTTCGAAAAGACATTTGCATTGAGTACCTTCCCTCATTCTGCTCTGTATGTGCAGCCTGTGACCTCCATTCCACATTTCCTACTAAAGCTGGCATGCTGAATAGAATCAGAAAACCTGGTTTTGGCTGGAACAGATCTCAAAGGCCATCCAGGTCCAACTCCCTGCCATGATGGGGACACCCCCACCAGGTCAGGCTGCCCAGGACCCCATCCAGGAAGAAATAAAGCATCCACAGCTTCTCCAGACAAACTGTTCCTGTGCCTTATCACCCTCACAGGAATTTCTGTATCTAATTTAAATCTAACATCCTTTTGTTAAAAATGTCCCCTTGTCCGACCACTAAACACTTCAGGGAAGAGTCTCTGCCCACCTTTTCCATAGGCCTCCTATAAGTATTGTAAGGCAGCAGTAAGGTCTAGACTTCTGTTCTCTAGGTTGAATAACCCCAAGCAACATAATCATCTTTAATAGCAGCCAGTGTTGGTTCAGGAGTTGGGAAAGGGACCTGGGAGGTATCCTCAGCCCTTCCTGTGTCTCTCTGGGTGACAGTGGGGAAGACTCTGAGCTATTCCTCACCTCATTCTGCAGCTCCAGTGCTGACAGCCCCCATGTTGCAGCTCACATTCCCTCTGGCTCCCAAACTCTCCCCAGCCCTCCATTTTCAGCAAAATCTCAAAGCTCACAAGTTCCTTGCACTTACCAAACCAAGGAGGATCTGCTCCGTGCCCCAGCGATGCCAAGCTGAGGGGACACAGTCCACAGCTACGGATGCATCAAAGATGCAGCTTCGTTTATCTGTCCAGCTGATGCAGTTATAACATTAAATACCAGTGGGAACGTATCCAAAGCTCGTTTTAAACAGAAACACTCCTATAGATCGTGCTGTGCTTGGGATCAGTCACAGTTTCCCTTTCCAAGTCCCCTTTGGCATTTTTTTTTTTCAAATGGAGCCATCTGTACAGGGTTTGCCAAAAATAGTTTTTGAAGGGAAATCATCTTTCCAAAAGGAACAAATATTTCCCTTGAAGAACTGAATTCTTTTCGAAACATTCTCCTAGTAGGTTTCGTGTTTTGAAAACCTGAAGCATTTTTCAATTCTCAAAACAGGATTTTTCCCACTTTTCATCCCAAAATACCCTTTTCACAGGAACTGTTATCGTATTATTACAATATCTTATCTTCCTCGTCTGTAAGGCATCAGTAAAGATCTGTATTACCGAGTTATATTAAAACATCTATTTATATTTCCCCACTTGAAGCACATGGTATTTTTGCCAGCCCCACTGCGCATCCCCTAGCAGCAATCCCAGCACACTCGCACTCTCGATGACACTGGCAAGATGCTAATAGTGTCACCAAGGTTTTTGTACCCAGAGAAGGTCTGTTTAAAGCTTTGGTAATTGCTCTGAGCTCCACAGACTAATAATTGCCAGGCAGGAGAGCTGTGAGTCACCAAGGCACCTAATTCTGTGACCCGTACAAGCACCTGGAGGAGGCAAAGGTTATTTAAGAAAGCAACATTTCTCCTTTCTGGTTAAATTTGGTATCTTTGTGTTGCTTTGCCAGTCAATGTGTAGTTGTCTAAAGAGTGCAGAGTATGACATACGAAAGTGGTAGGTGTTATTACTAAGCATATTAAACTGACAAGAAAAACACAGGGCTCAGAGACGGCTGAAAGGCACTTTGAAGTCTCACCAAGAAAAACAAGCCTGAGATGTAATCCTTGACCCAGGCTTGTGCAAATGAATCCCAAAAGTCCAAGGAGCGATGAGGTTCACTCTGTAAAAGACAGCCAAGAGGAGGACTGGGTGGTTATACACAAGTAGAGTTTTGAAAAAAATAAGTTGAAACTTAAGAGGGCTCTGAGAAAAAATGAAATAAAGAAAATCACTTTCTATATATAAACCTGGAGAGGGAAAATGCTGGGGAGGGAGAAGATCCAACAGACAAACTTGGCACGCGAACAAAAAGTGTGTGCTAGCTGTGAATAAATTCAGGCTGGGAAATTGAAGGAAGTTTTCAGCCATCAAAGGAACAAAATCCCAGACCAGGCTTTGATGAGGAGGAGGAAGAGAAGTAGCTGAGTATAAGATGAAGGGCAAGGGAAAGGCATTGAGACAGCAAGTTGCTTCCTGGGCACACACAGAATCTGTGCCCCTGGTCCTGCAGGGTGCTGCAGTGGCAACATCTGCAATCCTGGGGCACCCTGCTATTGCAGGACATGAAGGGAGCCTGCAGGAAAGCTGGGGAGAGATTTTTCCTAAGGGCATGCAGTGACAGGACGAGGGAAATGGCTTTAAACTGGAAGAGGGTTGATTTAGATTAGATATTAGGAAGAAATTCTTTACTGTGGGAGCGGTGAGACATTGGAACAGATTGCCCAGAGAGGTTGTGGATGCCCCCTCCCTGGAAGCACTGAAGGCCAGGCTGGATGAGGCTGTGAGCATCCTGGTCTAGAGGGAGATGCCCTGTCTACAGCAGGGGGTTGGAACTTCATGATCTTAAAGGTCCCTTCCAACCCAATCCATTCTATGATTCTATGACATGGATGTGGACTCAGAGTGAAATGCCCACAGCAGCCCACCCATCCATCCCCCATCATCTCCCTCAAAGGCTGACGTGACATTTCCTCCCTGCCATTTCCTTTACCCACTGGGTCAAGGGGCACTTTGGTAAGGTCACAGCAGTTCTGGTCGCTGCCATTTTGAGCTCATTCTGATGACATCAGTGTCATCTGCAATGAGTTTGATCACTGAATTCCAAGCTTAGAGATCAAGAGGTTTCTCCAAAAATGAGGACTCCCACAGAAAGCCGGGTCTATAGATTTATAGCCTGAGCTCTGCCTTCAGGAGTGCTGCCTCAGTTTCATATTCACACTCATCACATGGCTGAAGGCAACTCTCCCTACCAATATAATGGGTCTAATGAAGAGGGGTTTTGGAACAGTGAGTTTTTTAGTTACTAATTTTTGTTGTTGTTGTTGTTCCAAAATGTTAGGAAAAAAAAGTTAACATGAAAATCATTTTGCTGTGATCTGAAACTTTCTTTGTTTTAATCAGGGACTAATGAAAAAGCAAAAGGTATCCATGGTCAAATGAAACATGTATGGATTTTTCTCTTTAGGTGTTTTAAACTAACTTAGGATTGAAATATTTCAAATGAAAAATTGGACTGTTTTTCAAAACAGACAAAAGGAAACAATTTTCTTAGTGCTCCTCTATGCCAGTCCTGGTCTATCAGCCTGCTTTGCCTGACCACTGCCATTTTTCTCCACTAAAATACATTTGCACAAAGTTGTTTTCCTAGCTTTCCAAAATCATTCTGTACAACTTCAACGCAACTGTTCCATTCTATGGGATAGTCATGAGCAGAGAGTGACCCGATGTTCCTTTCCAATCCTTTCTGCCTTTCTGCCTCCATATGACTGGGGAGAATTCTCCAAGCAAGTGGGAAACCTGCCTCCAACATCTGCCAATGCCAACAGAGATAGCGACACGAGAGGCACATCAGAAGATCCAGAATGTAACACTGGAGATGTGAAACCAAGCTGTTCTACCTGGGGAATCCACTTGGGGCAACAGGTGGAAGAATGCAGCAGAACGGATCTCCAGAGATGGTTGGCGAAGCTGTGTTAGAGGATAAGATGGCCCTGATGGACACCACAGTTTTGGAGATAGGACAGTTAGTTTCCAACCTTTGGAAAGAGATTTACTGACTCCCTATATAAGTCAGGTAGCTCACCTGTCTTGCTCTCCCTTGTGTTCCTTTGATCAATACCACTAGAGAAATGATTATTGCTATTTCTGTGTGGTTTTGTGTTCTTTGTTTGCTTTTCATACAGCTGATTTTCTGATGTTTGCAACAACAATAAACACACAAATCTGGTAGAGGAAATATTTCTATGACATCCCCTCGTTTTGGTTGCACAGAGAGATGCTGTGAGCTATTTTATTTTTTTATTTTATTTGTTAAGATGTAGCTTATAATTCATCAGAAGAACATTGATACAACCAAAAACACCTATTCAGAGCTTGCAGAGACACAGAACGTTACCGGGTTGATCCTTTGCAGATGAAGATCGGGCTTCATCATGGCAATTATGGACATGATGGGATGGTCCTCTTAGATATACAACAGAACAGAACCAAATTCCAAGCCCGAAAATCATGTCCACAGATCACAGAGAAAACCAAGCCTATCACCAAGTGAGTCTGGAAGTGACTAATTCATTTAATTTTTGATGATATGGAATTCATGCCTTGCATCTGAAAACTCTTTTATTTTAAGAAGCTTTTACTTTGAGACTGAAGACGAAATTGAAAGTAAAAGACTGAAAATAAGAAGTGAGCATTTAAAAAAGAGACTGAAAGAAATGTCTGTGTAACAGTCAGCAAGAGACAACGCTGGGCTTTTTGCTCAACCACACTGCTAAGACTCATGCAGAGCCTGATACTAGACTAGGTTAAATAAACCCCAGAAATAATGCTGGATTGTTCACCAAGGAACTGGTAAAACATGTTGCATTTCTGCATAAGAAAAGACTCCTATTTAAATGTGCAGGCAGCCTTCAGCTCAATTTACTGGTACAAATTGGGCAGCTCAGAGTCAGAGTGAACACAGAAAATGTTTTCTTACATGCAAGTGGAAGATCACGTGTTTTTTATGGAAGCATCTATAAGGGTTGGAAATTAGCAAATGTTCCTAGATCCTTGTTAAAAGCAAAAAAGGCAAAAAAAAGAAAAAAAAAAAAGAAAAAAAAAGAAAAAAAAACCACCTTAATCTAATCTTCCCAGATGAAAATGACATTGAAAGTTTGATTCCATTCTCTAATGAGTTTTACTGTTGCATTGTAATTAATAACTACTTACACCTAAGAGAAGTTGGCACCCTTTCAAACTAGGACATTACTTACAAATACATTCACGTCTCTAACAAGTTCTCAAGGATGCCATGCACTGTCCTCCCAGTGACTGTCAAAGTCACCCTAGCAGACCCTTGCTGGATGCTGTAGCAGCTGGTGGGCAGGATACTGTTGCATGCCCACCCTCTAAGAGCCCTCTGAAAGCCAAGACCCTATGGCACATCTTGATGTTGACTCAAACACAGCAAATCTTACAGTCCTTCTACAATGGGGCGTATCTCACAACCCCCCTTAGCCTCAGTATTTGCCCAATATCTGCCACATGTGTTCAATGCCAGGCAGGACGGATGGAGGCAGACGTGCCAATCACTGGACACTCAGGCCCATCCATCTGCTGTTTCTCCTCTGGGCTCTTTCCAAGTCATCCCAAAGGCAGCAGAGCGGACAGTCTTGAGCCACACTTGACCTCTTAACTTGGCTGGAGGCTGCTCTGAGCACCCAGCACACTCCACGCTTGGATGATTCCTCCTGAGACTCTCTAAGAAAGGCTTCAAGGATATTTTTTCTCCTTGCTCCTGGTAAAGACAGAAAGGCAAGGGAACACAAACACTGCAAGAAGCAAGCTGACGTGTGGATGCCCCTTCCTGCACAGGCCTCTATCACCATTCCCACTAATACAACACACACCCACGGCCAGGGATGGTGCTTACAGCATCGAGCCTTGACACGTGCTGCAGGATTCAGGCCAGTTCCCATCAAAGTCAAGCTGATTATTTTAATTAGCTTTGTTTCCTTCCAGCCCCCTGACTCTTTACTCCGCTTATTATGGTAACTGATTTAATGTTGTTAACCTCAATCACAACCCAATTAAAAAGTCCACCATAAAATACAGTGGTTTTGCCATCTTGACTCAAAATAATTAATGCGAGTGTTAGAAAAATGACTCCCACTCATCACGCCTGTCTGGGGAATGTGGCACAGAAGTGGGGACCATTTGCCAATTGGAATTGTCACCTACTAATGGCTCCGACCCTTTTTGCATCCCCACAGGCAGCACAGACACTGGGGAACCCGGAGACCAGAGGACAGGGAGCTGGAGAGGTCACTGTGAAGTTTCATTATGCCTCTAATGATACCAAGAGGAAAGCAGGCTTCTGCACTGCAGGAAAAATCCTGGGGACTAAAACTTCGACAGGGTCATGGTAGAAAGTCTGGAAGCCTCATCCAGCAGCTGAATGGAGGCTGCTCTTCCAGCTCTGGGAGAAGGTTGGCATAAGCCCTTGGTGAAAAATGACTTCAAATTCACAAGTGTTTTCCTTTTCTTTTTGTTCTCATTGCTCCTAAAGCCTTACTAAAATTGCATTCTGGTGTTACAAAGCATTAGGATCACATTTTCCTTTCTGTCACAGCGAGAAGAGAGTTAAAGAAAAACTATTTGCAATTGGCCAACCCCTCATCCCAGGGACTGAAGGCTTTTCCTAAAATGCAACTTGCTGTGGCCTTGGGATACACCTGGGAAGACCTCCTGTCTGCCACTACCCCCAGATCAGCCTTTCCCCCCTTCCAATATTCAGAAACCTCCTCAAATTTCCCTGATCAGAAACATCCCTCTGCCATCAGTTTTCCTCCCCACGAAAACTCATCACAAAACTTTTTGCGATGCAGCTTGTATCAAAATCCCTTATTCCCACCACCACGCATGCACGCACGCTCACAGTCCTCTATTTACAGATTGCAAATTGCCTTTGCAGCATGCACACACACACAGATCTCAGCACAGCAGGGACCTGGGTGCGCTGTCGGAGGATCAGCAAGGAATGCTGCTGGTCGCCATCGGTGTGTTGACAGTTAGGGCAATGCTGCGGCTTGTTCTCCAGGCTGCAAAGCTGGGAAAGTGCTATATAAAACGCCGGGCATGGATGTGTGCCAGGAGGTAGTAAACAAACTGGGAGCTCTGTTTTTCCTCTGGCTTTCACTCCAGAGCCTTGTCTGTCTGTGGAGGAGCGTGCCCGACTGCACTGGGCAGATTTTTCAGATTCTAAAACCGGCACTTTTATTTGTTTTTTTCGTGATGGAGAGGAGGAGGAATAATTAACCCTGCTTTGCAGAGAGCCAGGTGAGCAGCAGGGAGCTGCACGGACTCTGGATTCAGGCCAAAGGCAGTAAATGGCATGAGAGCAAAGTTCAGAGCCGCCTTCAAACCTCTTTCACATAATGAAAGCATGAAAGCAGATTCACACGATGGATGAACATGAAAAGCCAAACATATCGATCACTCCGTACATCGCTGGCAACCAGCTGTTCTGGCAGCAGTCTTACAAGGGCTTTGCTGCAGTCAGACACAAGATAATGAGGAGCAAGCAGAGGAGCCTGGACCGGGTGGGTTTTATTCCCAGGGAGAAGCCCTGCTTGTCCCAGCGTCACCTGAGCTGCTCTGATGCTGCTCACAGTGACCGTGTTTTCTAGATGGTGGACTCTGTCCAGCAAACGCGCTTGCTGTGTGCCTGCAACCTGCTGCACAGAGGCAGAGAAGCAGTGGCAGTGCTGCAGGGAGCACCGGGACGGCAGAGCTGCCTGAAGGGCCCAACCATCCCAACCCTCTGCCTCCCTCGGGCTCTGCTCCACGACTCCCGAGGCAAGTGGTGCTCAAGGTAAGACAGCGTTTCACATTCGTTCTTCTCCGTGCAATTAGGCAGAACGAGGCCTCTGCACAGGCAGGGCTGGCAGGCAGGGGAGGCAGCAGCACGGGGCTGCCTGCAGTGCACAGGCACACAGCGGTGCTGAGGCTGCTGTGGGCAGGGATGCTGGGTGGAGAGCTGGGGACGACAGGAGATTTGACCTCCACCATTTTCTCTGCCTCCTCATGCCTTTCCCTGTCTCAGCCCAAATACTCTCGCTTTGAACATCGGATGCTTACCAGCTTCCTTCCCAAAACCAGCAGCCCTTGGGGATGCTTCAGGCCTATGCCCCGTCCGCCTCCCCAAACCTGGAAATCTGGAAGCCATGAGGAGCTGGTGACCTCCAACTGTCCCTGAGCACCGACTGTGTGCTTGCAGCCTGGAAAGCCAACAGTACCCTGGGCTGCATCAACAGAGGGCCGGCAGTAGGCAGGGAGGGGACTGTCCCACTCTGCTGTGCCCTCGTGAGGCCCCATCGAGCACCGTGCCGAGACCTGGGGCCCCCAACACCAGAAAGATTTGGAGCTGTTGGAGGGGGTCCAGAGGAGGGTCACAAAGATGCTCAGAGGGCTGGAGCACCTCCCTCATTAAAACAGATTGAGGGAGCTGAGCTTGTTTAACTCTGGGGACACCTCACCGCAGTCTTCCAGAACTTGAAGGGGGCTTATAAGCAGGAGGGGACCAAATTTTTATGTGGTCTGATGGTAAGAGGACAAGGAGGAATGGTTTTAAACTAAAAGAGGGGAGATAAAGGTTACATATTAGGCAGAAATTCTTTACTCAGAGGGCAGTGAGGCCCTGGCACTGCTGCCCAGAGGAGTGTGGGTGGCCCATCCATGGAGGTGCCCAAGGACATGGATGGGCCGTGGGCAGCCTGAGCTGGGGGAGCAACCAGCACACAGCAGGGTGGTTGGAGTAATCAATAATCTTTGAGATCCCTTCCGACCTAAGCTATTCTATGATCCTCTGATTCTGATTGTCTTCTGGGAGCCGATTCAAGAGTCCGAGAGACACCAGAACGAGGGAGGGACACAGCAAGTTATGGCCACATGGAGGCCCCTGCAGGAAGGAGGCCTTGGTCTAATGGCGGCCAAAAGCACCATGCCCTGCACTCAGAGCCACAGCCCATGGAGGAAGGGCTGTGCACTGAGAGCCCCAGAGAAGGCCCAGCATCTTTCCCCATGGGAACCATCTTCCCAAGATACCTTTTGGCCCATTCAACTGAGAAAATGCCGAGATAGAGAAGGAAAAGCATGGCTCCCATGACAGCACTGCTCCTGCCTGGGTGCCCAAGCCTTTCTTTAGAAACATCAAAATAGAGATAAAAATAAAACAATGCAGTATATCTCATACTCCATGCCAAGGGCTGTGGCTAAGCCCTTGTCCCATGAACTGCTTTTTGTAGAGCTTCCATCTCCTCCTTTGACCTTCCACTGCAGATGCAGGTCTTCTTCGGGACCCAACCTTGATCATTTGAAATCACTCCCAACCTGAAGGGATGCCTCAGAGCTGACTATCCATTCCCTCCTTGTACCCTTCACCAAAGCTTCTATTCCTTTCTATTGCTAAAGTAAGGGTTAACAGAGCCTCTGCATCAGCCTGATCCCATTCTCATATGGGTTCATATGGTTTCTGATGGGGAAAACATGTGACCTGCATGTCCAGGTCCTCAGAACTCCAGGCAGCTGCAATGAAAAGCATGGTTTGATTCCGTGGGCACAAAATACCCTTTTCTTGAATGCACTTCTCTGTCCTCACAGTGCCTGGGGTTTGAGATGTCTTTTTCTTTTGTGGAAAAAAATAAAAAATAAAAATTGAAGGAGAATAATGACAGGGATCGCAGGCAAAGAAAGATGGCTTTGTGTTTAAAGAACTGGATGCTGTTTTGAAGACCAAGGTTCTTTTTCAGCATTTCTATGTGGTGTCAGGTGAAACCACATCCTGTTCTGGTCACTTGTTTCCCTTTTTTTTTTTGCTTTTGGATTTATTTGCCAGTTCCTTACTGCTTGCAGCCCTGCCTCCATTGAGACTGTGTCTTCACCCCAGCAACTCCAGATTCTCTTTTCCTTGTAGATGCTCATTTTCCTCCTATTAATTATACCAACTGTCTAACCCACTCAAGCAACTACCTGACAGTAAAGGCAGCAAGACATATTTTACCTGGTCTGTCAATTTGGGAATATTTTTGTGTTGTGTTTCGTTTGTGTTTTTTTAACTTCCACACTCAGCAGCCTTCTTGTCCTTCCCTGTCACTAAATCATTATCCCTTCTGCACCAGGGTTTTCCGACTCACAGGGTATATAGTTCACTGAATACCACAAAGCTCAAAAAAAAAACCAACAATGCAGCCCCAAGCCTGAATAAAAAGGATGTTCAGAATTCAGGTCCAGAGCTGGAAGATTTTAAATTCAGCAGAACTGCAGCTCATGTGAACTGAACATTCTGTGAGCAGAACTCGTGTTTGATTTGTTATTTATCAGCGGACAGCCTCAGTGCTACAGATACATTCAGCAGCAACCATGGGGGATTTTAGGATAGCAGGGAAGTGTCAGCAGAGGCAGCAGACAGCAAGGGCAGTTCTGCCGTTTGCTAATGCCTTCCTCTCTTCTGCATCCCTTCATAGCACAAACATCTCTGTTCTTTGCAACTGCTCAAACCCTCTGCCATTGTCATGTGTAGGGTTAGGTCCAAAGGGAATTATCATTTTTATGATCCCCTTCTCTTCCTTCTCTTTTTTAAATGTTACATCTGTAGAACCTATGGACAATAATTGGTCATGATTACTTTGTCACAACGTTGTGCACCTCTAAATGTGCCCAGATGCATTTCGTTGATAGATGCTCAGAAAGAAAGGCGCAGAGACATAACAGGTAAAGAGATAAAATGACTCCTGGGAGAAATGCCTTATGAAGTTTTGGAAATTGTGCTTTCCGAAATAAGAAACCAAGGATTAAGATTGAGGCCGTGCCTTAGCTCTGTCTCCTGATGTCTCAAAGGATGGTGCCTCGTTGTTTTGATACATCTGTGTGTCAGTTCAATGTGTGTGCAGCGCGACTTCCATTATTCCATCTAATGTGAGGTACATTACAGCATCCTGTTTTGGATTTGCTTGAACTTCCACTAGTGAAGGAACTCAAGAGAACAGGCCATGCTAGAAGAAAATCAATTCCTATAGACTTTTCTAAACCCTCTAATGAGACTGATAGTAAATCAAGAACTAGTTTTGCTGTGAAGAAACCACATGCATTTGGTAACCTTTGCTAGTTTCACTTATCTACGTAAATGTGGAAAGCAACAAAAACTGAACTGTCTCTTTATAAAATCTCAAGAGCTAAAGTTTCAACAGCAAAATACTTTACTTTTGTATCAGGATTAAGAACTATTCTATATTCGGGAATATACAAATTACGAAATTCTGAAATGTATGCATTACAATAGAAACCAAGTGGATTTGCATAATTAAAGGAAAACTGTGCACTCTATTCCACTAACATGTTTTAAAAATGCCTGGCTGGGAAGTAATCTGGATTTACATCTAGGAGGTGATGGGATGTCTGAACACATGACAGATACGTCTGGAAGAAACTTCCCCTGTACATGACTGTGTCTCTGTGTCTGAATTAGATGGAAGCACAAAGCCAGGAGCAAGGATCAGTGGCTCAGGAGGAAACATCTCAGTGGTCTACTTTCAACCTTGCAAGTGACGTCGCTAAATGGTTAAAATGGTTGTTGTGTGAGATGGAAAGAGCAGAGATGAGGATCACAAAGGTATGTGATAAACGTACCACCACAAGGTCACACATCACACAGCTGCACTTTGTGCAGATGCCACATGGATCACTGCAGGGATGAACAGAAGAAGACATAAGCTTCATTCTTTTTCTTGCCTGTCCCTGGTAGAAAAGGCTCTGTAAATTTGTTAGTAATTGGTCATTTTCTCTCTCCAGAGAAGTCTGCATAAGAGAAAGAGTTAACAGACTTAACACATAATTATGCCACATGAACTAACAGAATATGTCTGTTCCAGCAGAGGCTTATGAGCAGCTTCTGATTCCACATGGGAACCTCACTGGCTTTTCATACTCAAAGGGACTTTGCTTAAGTTCCATTCCAAAGGAAACGGCTTCAGCTCATTATTTGCAGACAGCATCTGTCACTTTTCTATGCCAGTGGATGCTGATCGTCCTCAAAGAACATTGTACAAATGTGCAGACTGCTGTGTGTTGAGAAAGGACTGCTATTATATCAATTTTCCACTTGAAAGCAGCAATAACAGCAAATAAAGCTGGAGCCACATGACTCTGTTGGATCTGGGGCACTTTCACTGAGGCATTCACCCTAAGTGAAAGACAAGAAACTAAACAGGAAGGTGTGGACTGCTGCAGTGCTGCCAGTGCATTACTGAGTACTCCCTGACAGCCCTGTGAAATGCAGAAAATGGGTGCTCGTGGCACTGCCACAAAGCAGAACTGAGGAGCTCTCATGTGTGTTCTCCTTTGGACCTGCTGAAAGAGCTTCTTCACACTGCAGCATTGGAGAATCCCATGCCATTGGGTTCCATTCAAGTCTCCTGGAGCAAAAGCTGCTATGAAGTGCAGATTCTGTGATCTTTGGAGCATTTTAGGTGCTTGTGAGGTCAGTAAGAGCTCCTTTCCCACGTCTGTTCAAGGGATATTTGCTGCTTCTTGTGTTCCCATCAGCAAGCAGATACAGCTGCAGGGAGATGGAGTGCTGGTTCATCCCTCCATCCCTCCATCCATCTCGTTATGCAGGCAAGTAGCACTTTGTTATCTGGGTTCTGCTGCTGCACACATCCACTTGCCACCTCAAACGCTGACTGTAACATGGGAAGCTCCAGGTTTCTTCTTGGCAGGGGCTGAATCCCAACCAGACAAACTCATTCTCTCCCCTGCCTTGCACAACTGACAATGCACAGGTTTCTAGAGAGACTGACAGTGTTCTTTTGTCAACCAGAATGTCTGGCATGAGCTGACTTTTTCTGGAGACATACAGGCAACATTTGTCTATACCAAGTAAGGAGCAGTGGATGAAACAGCAACCAGTTGCTGCCCTCTGTCTCTGAGCGGCTGCACTTGGCCATATGCTGTGTCAGTGTTGGATGACAAGCATTTGCCATCAGCCCCTTTATCAGGACAGGGCATTTAAGGACAGTTACTGTCCCTCTTTCAAGTTTCATGGCAGGTAGGTGACTTTGGGACACAAAGACACACTTATTGCATGGCTGCCGCCCACATTCATACCCTGAGATTCCTGCAAACAGTTCCATCGGAGTATTTTGGGCAGCTATTTGAGGTGGTTTCCTTGTGGATAGCAGTGAGGAAACCAGGCGCCTCCTGGATGTCACAGGTGAATTGAGGTGACCTCCCTTGAGAGCTGAAGTGAATGGAGAAACAAGTGGAAGATGTCAAGCAGCAGGCATTCCTTGGCATTTCTTGACTTCCCTTTCTATGACCACTGCACCACGTGAGCCATATTCTCTAAAACCCCCAGGAGAATCTGGAACGCTACCTGGAAGACTTGGGGTTCAGCTGGAGTTAATGGACAAATATGCCCCGAATTTCAGGAGAAGATTTTTTCTGTCAGTAACTTGTTAACTTGATCTGTTACAGATGCTACAGATCAAGTGTGTAGCACTTGAACCCTTGAACTTCCATAAGACAAACTTCTGAGCACCTGTAGAACAGGTAAATATCATGATTTTAGCTGCTGCTTCTCCTCTTGGGCAAGAATTTTGAAGAGAAAGAAATTACAAAAGAATAACACAAGATGCCCTGTTTGCAAGAAGCAGCTTGTAGAAGAGCAAGATGTAATATCAAATTAAAATGGGTAATCTCCATTGTGCCGTGTGAAGGAAAGGAAGCTGGACTGAAGGGATGTGCTCAAACTCTTCCCAGGGTTTTACCAATGATGTCAAAAAGCTAATGTTATGAAACGTGTCATCTCACTTGGACGACCCAGATAAAAAACCTGGCAGCTGCTCTCAGGATATCTGTTGGCTACCAGAGCTACAGCAAACAAATATTTCCAATTTTCATTTTAAAGGACAATGTTTCAGACCCAGTGGACTTAGGTTTTAAAGCAGCTGTGGAGTATTTTGAGGAGGTGACTTTGGTCAAAATTTGAATATTATATTGCAGCATTCATGCCCAAAACACATTTCATAAAACATCTCACGTGCATTCGCTCTTTCAGAAAAGCACCTTCAGATACCTGAACGTTTTCCGAGTCTTCAGAATTTCTGCTTCCATTTTACCATGGCTAATTTTTTCCATTTATTATTTCTTGCTTAACCTTTTGGGTAAAAAAGTCATCATTCTCCATGAGCTTCTGCAGCATTCTAATAGGAAGTGGTGGATTTTGAGAATACATATGGATTTCAGGGAACAATAATTCCCTCTATGTTTTATTAGAATGCAAACAGCTACTCCATACATTGTCTGTCCTCCAAAAGGGTTGGGATTTAGAACTGGATGGAATATTTGAAAAATACAGCCTGATTCTTATCTCACTGGAACTGGTAGGACTTGCATTGCCAACTTGAGTGGGAAAAAATCAGGACTGGTGTTAAGAGGATCTCACAGCAGAGCGATGAGCTAGAACACCAGCAGTGCCGGATCAGCATCTTTTGTCCCAACAGGTAAGCTGGCATCACACCCCAAGGACACCTTTTTGCAGGTCCTTGCATTGCAAAGCCACGCAGCAAGTAGTTACATGTGATGCTTTCAGCAGGTAATCCCAGATTTCTCTGAGACAGTTTTAGCAGTATTATTGCGTGCCGCAATTTGATATTGAGGTGAAACAAATCCTTTCTGGATCTTTGCTTCTTGGAGCAGGGTGTCAGTGGCAGCAGACTGAGCAGTCACCACTTGCAGCCAATTTACTTGAGCAAGGTTTTGAAATAACTTTGTGACAACCTCCTAATGAAAGCGAGGACAGAGCTGTTCTAAGAAGTCTAATTGATTGCAAATGTCCAGCGCTTCCCAGTCCCAGGGAAAGCATTGCAAGAGCCATAAATAAGCACTATAGCTCAGGGCTCATACATCATTTCAAACATTCACCTTTTGGAAAAGCGGTGAAATAAACAGAGGCTCTAATTCTGGTGGTTTAGCCAAGTCAGATTTATTAAATAGAGATGTGGAGAAAAGCCCACATCTCTTGCAAAGTCATTGCGTCTGGCATAAAAGAATGAGTGAGGCAGGGTGTATATATGTGGGTCTGCATGCACGTGGTTCAGGAGGAATGAGGAAAACAAGGTGGAAATAATGGAGCTGTGTAGGAGCTGGCATTGGCACAGGCATTAAGAACATTGGGAGTCCTACCAACAGTTCAGCAAGTCTACTGAAATGACCTTGAACATCCCAAGGAGTGCAGATTTGCTACTGAAGCTTCTTGAAGACAAAGATAATGCTGCTACGTCTTTTCTAATTAGATTTTTAAGTGCTTTGGGGTGAGGACTGACTTTTCACCGGGGATACAACAGCATCCAGCAGAATGAAGCATGACAGAGCATCTGACTTTATTATTTGAATAATGACCAAATCATAAATAGCATAATAATAAGATGAAAATGATAGGATGGAACAAGAAGTAACAGCAGTAATATGATAATAGCAGTAATTACAGCCATGTTATTAGTTATAATTATCTGACTGCATTCAGGTCTGATCAGAGGGTTGAGTTCAAGTCCAAATGTACCAGGCCATGGCACCCACAGGTGGGGAGTCCCAGACAGGAGCTGTGGGCTGGGGAGATTCCATCTCTGTGCAACTTGTCCCCAAATGGCTGGGTGCATTTGAATGTCTCTGTCACAACTCTGGATAGGAAGCCAGCAGCTGGGAGATAGGGTCAGATTGTGGTGTCTGAATCAGAGGTGTGGGCGACTCAAATGGGCCACCTGGGGATCCTCTGCTAAGCCACGTCTCCAAGGAGACCAATCTAAAGAAGTAATTTAAGGTTCTTTGGTTGTAGTGAACAGAAATGGGCACTTTCAAGGCTAATTCATCAGATACAAGCACGTCTGAACTTAGCCCATGTGTCTAACATGCCTCCTCTGCAAGCTGGAGCAATGGTAATCAGTTTTTTTTGTTCCTGCACTGCCACGCCATGGTATCACCCAACTCCTTCTTTGCCTGCAGCTGCACAACACCTATACAACAAAATTCTGACTTTTCCTGGATTCATTAAGTCCTGCAGATGTACCATTAATCTCTAATAACAATTAACACAAACAAAGCCCTCCTTAGATAAGTACAGAGCACTCCTCCCTCCGGTTTCATTTGAAGAATGTCTTTTAAGCTTTATGTTGGCAGTAGATAAAATAATCTGCTACTGATCTGTGAGCACTGGCTGCAATTTATATATATCTACTAGTGCAGAGGTTGGTTGATCACCAAAACAGGCAGAAACCTGGCACAGCTGGAAAGTGTAGAATAATATCAGGTCGGATATTAGGAAGAAATTCTTCTTAGAGAGGCTGGTGATGCATTGGAACAGGCAGCCCAGGGAGGTGGAGGAGTCCCCACCCCTGCAGGTGTTCAAGAAAAGAGTAGATGTACTGAGGGACATGGGTTAGTGGCAGGGTTGGGATGGACTGATGGTTGAATTTGGTGATCTTAGTGTTCTTTTCCAATCTTAATGATTCTACGATTCTATGAACTGAGAGCAGCTTCCTGAAATGCCTCCTGCAACCTAGAGCAATGGCAATCTTTTTTTTTTGCTCCTGAGCTGGCATGTCATGGTTTCACCCAACGCAGGGAGCAGTGATGGGAATTCTCCTGAGATATTTCCCCTTCTGGAGAGGCTGGGAGCTGCAAAAGCAAATTCATGTTGAACTAATGGAAACAAAGAAGCATCAGCTAGGAACATCCCTCTATGAAAGTCACAGCCAGCCGCAGCTTCATTCCTATTATTATTTTATTTTGGATTTTTAGCTGAAAAGTGATTATCTTAAAAAACTTGGAGACAATCAGAAGCTTTCAGAAGTGTCCAGCTGGCTTGGCACCTCTTACTGTCCTTGTAAGAGATGGCAGGAAGGTGTATTCTGTTAACTATGAGTAGGAACATGGCCCTTGCTTCTTCAGTACACTTTCCAAAATCTTCCAGCGCTTACACTTTGCTGGACAAAATGGGAACAGCTGGAGGTGGAATTGTCTCCTCACCAAGAGCCTGAAGGTGCTTCAATGCCAAGTGCCACTGTCAAGGAGGGAATGTGATTGATGCAGCAGCATCAGAGATGTTGCACTTGCACGGATGCTTCTCAGACTTGCTGTGGAGTGTCTGCCACCAGTAGTTTTCCCCATACCAACCTCACGAGAAATCAAGGATAAGGCTAGCAAAAACATGACCTGTAGATTCCTTCAAAAGCAATATTTTCAGGGGCCACAAAGTAGGCAGGAATCTTCATTTATACGCGACTCCTCCATTAAGAAGCCCATTTCCCAGCTCTTGCTGCAAAGTAGATGTACACGTGGATGCACATTTACTTAGCCTTTTCCTCTCTGTTCCTTCACTGAACAAACACTGACTTCAGACCAATCTGTCAAAGATTCATAGTTTCTACTTGGAGATCACTGACAGTAAAACGTACTGTGCTATGCTGGTACCCTTTGATAGGCTGATAGACCTTTTCTTCCCCTGCTGCACAAGAAGAGAGGAACTGGGGCAAATGAATAGCCTGTGGTGGAGTTCTGTAGGCTTTACTGGAAGCCTTGGAAGTTGGGAAGTAAAACTATGTATGATACAGAAGATATTATGAGCAGGCATCTTTTCTCATCCAATGATAAAACGAGACCTTGATGAAAGAAATATATATATATATATACTATTTTTTTTCAAAAGTGTATTTTAAATGAAAATTTGGAACTTCTACATTCAAAACGTTCTGTTTTCAGTGACTTTATTCCCCATGTTTTGCAGTTTTGTAATTTTGTTCAGAAAGCTGCATTTGTTTTGTGCTTGTGGGCACACGTATTTGTGAATAACTGACGTTGTCTAACTGGGATTATTCACTGTTAACCTCCTCCACAAAACTACAAGATTGACATAAATACGTTTTTTTTTTCTCAATTTTAAATTGGGTTGACCCCAAATTACAGTGGAGCAAAGATAGCTTTGGGACTAAATAGAATGATGTCTTTGGAAATGGAGGACATGTTAGTTATGTTGGTAGATGGATTCCCTGACAGGAGCTTAAACAGAGCACTTAAGAACTGTCTTCAGCATCTTATTGTCTCTGATGAGATCATGATTCAGACTACCAGAGCAGTATCTTAAGTACGTGAACCCTCGGGGAGAAGAACTGGCTCCAAGGACAGCATTGTGATGCGTAAGTTAGCAGTGAATTCGGGTTTAATTAGCTTGTCTCTGCCAACTTAAAACATATCATCAAATAAGGTTACAAGTAGGAGGCAAAGACAGCCATGCTCAGGTTTACAACTCGAGCTGCAGATGAGAGTGACCACACAAAAATAAATGCTGCAGTCAGATGTGGCCAGGGCAGGGATTAGCTCCCCACCAATAATGTATACCCGCTAAGACATGTCCCTCAGTACAACATCTAGCCAGGCACTACGACAGCTCAGTCTTTCTCTCTTTTTTTTTTTGGGGGGGGGGACACTTCATATTGTTTCATACAGCTCTGCTGTGATCTCAGCTCCTGGCAGGTGCTGTTTCATCAGCGCTACCAAGTACTTGCTGCAAGGTGCTTCACAAATCCCTGCTACTGCAAGAAATCCACGCAGCTAATAAATGTCTACATATATATTAGCTAGGTGTGAAAAAACACAATTCCAATGACATTTAGAGCAATTAACATAAGGGACTGAGCAATACTGCAGCACAAAATTCAACCCATGGTACAAAACAGCTATGAGAAACCACTGTGTGTAGCTGCATGCTTCCCTGAGTGCTGGATGGGAATACTTGAAGAGCAGATTTCCCCAGTTACAATAGCCAAGGCCTAAATCTAAGTTTCCCTATACTTCTTGTATTGTTGTGACTTGTTTCAATATGGCAATGACTGAAAATTTGAATTCCTTGGGCAAGCTATTCCAAAGAGTTTATTATTATTGTTACTATTATTGTTGCTGTTGTTATCATTGTTGTCATTATTATTATCATTTCTGCACAGAAATGTTTCATCCTTTCCCAAGTGAAAATCAGCAAGGAAAGGGTTTGCTTGCATTTTAATAACTTCACCTGTCTGTTTTGAAGCAGGGGGTTGATGCCCTGCAGGACACTTGGTAGAAGTTTCTCTTTTACTACTTTTTTGTGTTACGTGAAACTGCAAAGCAGGTCTGGGATTCCAGGAGCAGAGCCACAAAAGCATTCTGCTCTCATACCCACAGCGGAAGGCAATGAGAACTCAGTTGTGAATGCAAGTGCCGGAAATGCAAGCAGAAGTATTTTGTGCAGGAGCTGCAATAGTTGACATAGAGAAAGGAGTTGGTGGAGCAAACTTGGCTGATGAAACAGGCAGGAGTATGTGAGAATGTTAAGAATGGAAATCTCTAATTTGGCATTAGTAAATTGTCTGCGGTGACAACACTGGCTTTAACCTGAGCAGACCTATCTGGCTGTAATAAAAATACCACTTCTTCCCTTAAAAATGGTGTGAAAGAAAGTGAAAAATACCATGGGAGAATTAATATGCTCTGATCATCCCAGAAAGGATGATGAGGAAATTGATATTTCTGTATTCAGTGCAGAGCATGCAATATATGCAGTAAAGCATGCCTGGCACCGCAAATACATGGAGAGATACTGAGCAGGTACCGAATCAGAAATAGCATCAGTCTTGTGCCCAGGATGAGACCAGAGCTGTGTGAAACCATGTAAAACCCCAATCAAAATATTACATATAAATGAGCCCAGTTACCTCAGCTCTGTCACACACACTTGGAATTATGACCTTGATTTTTTTTTTTTTAATGCAGTGACTGAGGGTGAAAAAAAAATGCCACGGTCAAGCTTCTGTGTGCCTTTACTGGGTTTCACAACAGAGACTGAAAGTGTCTGCTTTTAAAAGATGAGATGTTACGCCTTGACTACAAAGAGCACCTTGCTGTTGACAAGTAGCACATCCAGCTGGCTTTATGGAAACTCCAGGTTCAGATTGCTTTTAGCAACACCTGAGTTCCAGACTGCATATTGGCAGCCTGCTGTTCAATCTGATCCCTGACGGCCCTGCTTCCACACTGGGTGTTAGGGGAGGGGGAAAAAAAGAGCTCAAATCCAAAAACTTCTGGGGATGACTTTTGTTGCACCAGGAAAGCGATAAGAAAGCTTCTTCCTCTTCAAAGGATTGAAAGGAAATGTGAAATTAAACTGAGCCTTGGTCACACTGTGAGATAAGTCAAACAGGTAGGACCATCAGGGAAGTCTAGAGATGAAGACACCACCTCCCATGCTCCTATGACCCTGACTTCTTTAGAACATTTTTAGTAAGTAATTGTATTTGTTAGCAGTAAGATTTTGGTTTGCTAATTCTTTTCATTTTAAGGAAAGATAGCAGCAATTACAAGTTTCCAGGCTGGTCATTTCATGAAAACAAAACAAAACAAAACAGAAAACAACTTCAATAAAAAGAGAAGTCACTCAGGCTGCTGCTCATTCTCACAACCTTTGCTTGAACTGTCAGTCAAGACTGGTCACTGGCATCGAAAAGGATGCTTGACCATATGGACCAATTTCAGTGTCTTCTCCAAGTGGGAGTGGAAGGCAGTGTATGCATGTGGCCAGGCTGCTTGCCATGACCCAGCAGCGCCCTTTAAGTATCCTGGCTCTCAAACTACCCTGTCATCTTATTGCTCATTTTGAATGATGATATTAATAGAAATTATGTTAATTTCACCATCGAATGCAATTAAAGTCGGACTAAAAAGCACCTAGTGAAATTTGCAATAGTCCTCTGAAAATGCAGCCAGATGCTCTTTGCACTTTAAGCTACTTAATGTCTTAGAAATTTCACTACTTTGACCCACCTGTATTTATTGCCATTAAGCCCAGGTATTCGATGCTTCTGAAGATGAGATAAAGGAGAAGAGCCCCCTGCACTACCTATAAGGCCATGGCCAACTCCATGGACATGCTGATTTCCTTAACAGAGCTGTGAGTCTGTGTTTGTACGCTAAGTTGTGCCTGTCAATCCAACACAAAGGTCAGTGTACCAGAGGTACATACATGGACTTCCACATTGCCATCTTCAAGAGATGTTCTAGGTGAGCTGAAGTCCTGCTGTGCTCTGCTGTTGGGCTTGTGAGACTCAGACACCAAGACATGCTGTCTGATGGGTAAGGGCTCTGTGTAAGGGTTTTCTTTGTTCTTCAGTATTTTGATACAAGGTGTATAGAAGCAGTCTTCTTGCCCCAAGGCACTGCTCTCACAAAGGGGTAGAAGGCCTCTGGATGCCTGTCTCACCCCAAAGACACCACTCTGTATGTAGCTGCCCATCATCACTACTCATGAGGTCCTGCTGCTTCTTGTGGACCAGATGGCACATAACTACCAATTATTTTTTTACACCAAACACATGGCTACTGCCAGGTAATGCAGGTTCTGCTGAAAACCTAATGCAGAGCATTACAAGTCCTGTATGACTTGAGCTAGATTTTCATCTGTACGCTTTGGAGGTAGTCACGTAGCTAAGTGACATTGAACTGAGAAATCTATGGAGTGTCTTTGTTATCCATCTCGTGCAAGTAGTAATGTCATCTGTAGCTCTTATTCGTGCCAATTAGCTAAAACCCCGTGGAGGAGGACTAGATACATAATTCCAGCTGGAGCTGATGCGTCATGTGTGGCTGCTGCCACAGGTCCTCAGCTCAGACTCATCATTCATCTAACTGGTCTCCGAGGTGCTCTGGCAGACCCATCCGGATGATGCTGATTTAGTCCCTTTGGTCGGCTGAAGCTGGTAATAAATCAAGTCCATAATGAGGAGAAGTTGCTGCTGGAACATGCTATAACTACATCATCACTCCAAAAGGAATTATTAGGTAAAATAGCTGCTTCATATCTGGTAATTTTGCTGAGAGCCTTTCTAATTGGTTTACTTATTGGATGACCTTGCATGATTTATATATACAGAAGGTTTGTTGATCTGAGGTAATACGGAGTGAATTTTTCCAAGTCATTTATAAAAGCAATGGGATAACAGCCCATAGCAGCACTCAGCACTCAGACAGATCTTTGTTCTCCTGGAATAAGGGGTACTGCATAGGAATTTTGCACTCATGCACCATATTTTTTTCTTGAAAATAAATCCCAAAGGTGGTTACAATATCAATACTACACAATTTCTTTCCCCTTCACTAAAATAGAGCAGCCCCAATAACATACTTCAAATCACAGTGGATTAAAGGCCAGAAATTCCATTGCTGTCTAGGGGATTTAAACACCTTGATTGCCAGTGATAGCACTAGAATCCAAATGCCGGAAATTTTTCTAAATGCTTCCACACTGCTTTTGCCTACAGCATCCACCAGTAAACCTTCATTTTCCTGCTCTTCAGCCCACATGTTTCTTTCCTAATTTATTTTAGTTCCTGATTACATCTGCCTGTATCATTCTATATGTTATTTAAGTATGACATTTATTGTTGAATAAGCCCTGCTCGTACATGCAGTCATCACTCAACCATACTAATGAGAGGCTAACTACAATTTGTAAGCTGCTGCTGCTCTTTCAGCTCCGTAATTACATCACTGATATTCAACCTTTTTTTGCCCTGTGAGCCACAGGGCCTATTATGTGGTCACTAAAGAGCTGAATGCCTTCTCCACAAAATGGGAGTACTTCTGAGCAGGCGCCAAACAGCTGGAGGAGATATGGCCTCAGCCCTATTGACATTTCCTTGGCTCTGAAATAGCACTGATCGTCCCTCCAAGTGTCCTGCAGGCTGTGCTTTTCCCAGAAGCTCTTCTAAGTGCTGCTAGGGCTCCTCAGGTCTGCAGTAAAGATGAGGAGGCCCCACGGCCAGGCCTTGCCCAAGGAGGGGCAAAGGTCCTCATCCAGCTGCTCAGGGATCCTACAAAGGAGAGGATGCTGACAAAGGAGATTTCTTGTGTCCTTATCCCTGGTGTGAGCCCTCAGTCACATTTTTGCTCCCAGCTTTTGGTGTGGATGCAATTAACACATGGCCTGCTCTCCATGGGATGCTTACCAGGAGACTGAGAAGAGATGGAGCAAATGCTGGCCTTTTTTAGCGCTCTTTACAGCTCTGGTTTTACAGCTCTTTCTGCACCATATCATTATCTTTTGATTGCAGTCTTCTGCCCAGTTTTTGCTCTTGCCCAGTCAGCACCCATCTCCAAGACAATCTGAATTAATTGTGTGAAGGATTTCAGAAACATTCAACTGAAATTAAGACAGAGCAGGGCTGATTCTGATCCCAGGCAGTCTGAGGTGGCAAAGCTTTCAAGGCTTGATGGATTTTACAGCTCTTTACTCCAAGGAAGGGGAAAGCCTGCGTCTACCTTACTGTACCACAGACCTAGCATTTCACCAACACAAAACACATCCGGAGGGTGCTGTTAATTCTCTCAAGCAATTCTTATTTTGACCTCTGAGGTATTCCTTACCTTCTTTATGCACCTAAGACTTCCACCATTTCTGTTGCAATACCCCATTTTGTGCCCACTGCTGTCGATATTTCCTGCCTGCTATATTGAAGCACGTGCTGAGGAGTATATCAGACTTACCAGGTGACTGGTGGCAGGACAACTGTTCATCACTTTTCCAAGCACTGTCACTACACGTGACTGCTTCCTCTACCTTGCTGCTCTCTGTGGCTTTTCAGCAGAGTGGTGGAGGTGTGGAATGCTTATCAGTTAACTCTACTGACGCATTAAGTGGAGGTTATCCAGATCCACGGACTAAATACAAGTGTGACTATTAATTGTTTCTTTCTCTCAAGGAAGAGAGGCCTCTGACTTTGCCAGCTAACGCCTTGCCACCTGCCCAACAAGCAGCATCCTTATCTTTGTGATAACAGCAGTAGTAGTGGACATAACAACAACAGCAGAAACGACAACAATGAATAATATCTCCCTAATATCTCTCTTTGAATATAGTGTTAGGCTCATAAGTAAAAATATGCTTGCTGGATTTCTTGATTTGACAAACCAAATCACCAGATCAAAGGGAAGGCTGTTGCACACATGCCTCATACCGACAGCGTGATATCTCCATTGGTGTTCGCCTCCTCTCCACAGTACCTGTGGTGTTTGGCTTCATCCAGCATCATGAAAGCCAAGCAGGTTTCCAGCCCCCAGCCACACAACCATGGGTAGGTATCCTTACTTTTCCATGTCTGCCCCCTGCTTACAAAGGAGGTGGTCAAAAGGGCTTTTGCACAGCTACAGGAAATTTTCAGGCATGGAAGTGCAGGGAAGGCAGATTTCAGCACTGTGCATAAATTGCTGGTAGTATCATCTTGCCTTCTCCTCCTTTTTTCCTCCCACCTCTCAGCGAGGCAGAATTCCACTGTTTTCAAGGTTCACATGCTTGAGGAAAAACAAAAAATCTGATTTTTCCACTGAGTGTCAACATAGATTAGAGGCTACAGTAACATCTTCAGCATGGGCTGATAACAAATGAACTCAGAAGGTTCAAGTGATTCATATTTGTCATTTGAAAATGTACCAGACCAAATCTTAAATTTGAAGGAAAAGGTCAGAGAAAAAATTCAATCTACTAAAGCAAAGCAAATTGTTAGCAACAGCCATATTGGAGCTTTTGTTTTTAATTAAAAATCATTTTATTTGTGTATCATTTGTTTCTATTGCCCAGCAGATTTCATTTGTCGTTTTAAGAAGTAAAACGAACATTTTCTAAATGTTCTCCTTGCCTGGGACTCCCATTTCTGCCCATGTAGTGCACAGTGGAGCCTGTTTGCATTTGATTTAAAATCCTCAGGCTCAGCCACTCTTTGGGGATTGCACTGCTTTTATTCATGCGCTCCCAGACAAGAGGCTGGATGGAGTTTCCTGTGCTGCTCCCTCTCCAGCCGCTGTGCTGGCAAGCAGCTTAAACCGAAGCAATGGTGCAGGGAGATCTTTAAGCAGGTGTTCATAAATTGTTGTAGTTCTGCTTCCACTGCGGGGGCTAATGAAGCCCTCTGGGTTGGCGTATAATGAAATGCAGACTCCCTGTACTCCCCACGTGCGGAAGTGAACAAATTCAGATTCCCTTTTTAATTTCCCAGATAATAACTCTTTTGTTTTAACTAATCTTTCACTTTCAGGGGTGATTAGGTGGTTGAGCTGAATGAATCTTATTACTTAAAGCCTTTCCTGCAAGTTTCTCAATGTGTGTTCTGACTCATGTACCTATTTTGATGTAGAGATTATTTAGTAAAGGTATTTTTCCTCTACCTTTAAAAATAGCAGCAAGCAGGTTTTTGGACTGAGCCTTATCTGTGTGCATGGCCAGTCACTGGTACCAAGCTGAGCAAAAGGCAGGGATGCTAAAACACCCTTGCAGATGGTATTTGACCACTGAATAAGAGACTGCGATGGAAATATGGATCTTTAAAGTATCAGAAAATGGATACGAAACCCAAAAGTACAGCCCTAATGCAGCAGAGCGTTCCCTCACGTCCTCATGCTTGCACTAGCTGGATTCAATGGGACCCGTCCCCAAAGGAGCCCAGTGTGGTGCAGCTGTGGGGCACGTGATGTGGGAGCACCACGTCCCAGAGCAGAGGATGAAGGAACACTCTTCCTCCTTCAGCTCCCAGGAAATAGCTGCTGGGATTCAGTTCATCAGATCACGGCAAAGGAGAGGCTGCAGTCACAGCTGAGCCAGGAGCAGAGTGTGCCACGTTCTTTAATATAAATACCACTAACGTATGTGCATAGGATTTTCATTGAGTTCCCCGTGTACGATACACCCACATACTCCATGTGAAGCCATTACCTCTGCCTCGTTCTCCCAGTCCAGCCTACGCTTCTATTTAACTTATTGCTCCCTGGCCAAGATGCTTCTTGAATTCCTCATTCTCCCCGCCAGCTAATGATCTCCTGGAGCACGATCCAGCATCTTCCTGACATATCTTTCTCCATGCCAGAATGTCTGAGATTCAGCTGCACAAGTATCCACGTGAACCTGGAGTCTACTTCCAAAAAGATCTTTCATAAAAGAAAGCAGATAAAGAGGAGAGTGGGGAGGGAGCAGGAGCGGCAGCCAGCAATTTTCCTGCGCCCGATGCAGGGGATTTATCTGCATTTCTAGTTAATAAAAGACATTAATTGATTCACGTGCTTTACGGCTGCACACAGAGCTATTTCTAGCTGGGAGGAGACACTCTTAAATGGAATGAGTCAGACCAGACCTGCTATGTCACCCTGGGACCCTGGGAAGATTCGTTAATAGCTCTGAACAAATCAAGTTGCTTCACAGGGCTATTTTCTTCTCAGACATCAAAAGGAGAGGGAAAGTATAGCAATTCTGAAGGCTGAAAGTAATTTTTTTACATGGTCCTTTGCATTTGGCAAATAGCAACAGGATAATCAAAGAGCTTTGCTCTCCACAAGGCGCTTGCATAGAAATCTCAGCAGGATTTATCAGCCCAGCCAAACCTAATCTCCAGAGACATGGCTCTGAGCTGAGCAAAGTCCAGGCAGGTCACAGCTCCTCAATTCACTTCCGAGGATTTCTTCCAGATTAACTTCGCAAATCAAATGATTGTGCTGAGAGAGTTTTACAGGAAAGGAAGCCTGTAGTTTTGCCTCTTAAAACACGCAGAAAACACATTCTCTGTCAAACCCACCTCTCCGCAATTTCCTATTTTTCCAGACAGCAGTAAGGCTTGTTCAAAATTCAAAATGGTGCCGGAAATGAAACCATTTTAAATCAGAATTTGTCTACAGTGAAGAACTGAGCTGCAGCTGAGCTGCTTCGTGTTCCTGTTCTCCCTTCTGGGTCACAGTGCCCTAACAGATGACAGCTCCAGGATGTGACACACAAGGCAGCTGAGATGTTCCCTGTGGGAAGGAGTCCAGCCAAGGACTCCACAGATACAGTGGTCCCAAGTGGTGAAGTGGATGTAAGGAAGCCCAGCTGGATCTTCAGCCCATCAACTACATTTCCACCTTCAGTTTGGAAAGTGAATCAGATAGTTTTAAACTGGGAAATATCTACGCTTTGTTTTTCACTAGAAAACCAAAAATACCCATGGAAAATGTTGACAAATGGAAAGCATTTGTCATTTCTGCTTCTGTTTCCCTGGTGACAAAAAAAAAAAGAAAGGAATTTCCAACAAAGACAAAGCCTGCAGCTCACAGTCTTGGCCAGTTCATCTCCTATTTGCTCTTGCCCTTACCTCAATAGTCCAAAATAGCACAATGGTGGCAAAAGCCTAAAAAATGGCTCTTGCTTGTCTACTAAGCTGGAGCTTGTTGGCCCTTGTTACTGCTTGCCCATGGCTGTTCTCAATAGGATAAATGCCTATACTGGCCTCATCCTATTTAGAAAGTGGTAGCTGTGCTTTGTTGTCATGTCAGCCCTTGCTAGGGAGACAGCACTGCTCTTTGTGGTTGACAGGACATGTTTTCTGTTGTTTTTATCAGACTTTTTTTTGGCATTGATGTCTTGAATATTCACAGCTCTTGGACATCTGAGGCGTCCATCAAAGGGCTCTTTTCTTTGTTGCAGATATGCAAAGCAGAAGCAGCCTGTTCTGAACTTTCCTCACACTGGGTGGTGAGAGTAATTTAGTAGCCTAGGGTTTGTAAATTTGCATGCAGCCTTGATGAGACAGCATTAGCAGATTTAGAGGGGTGGGGGGAAGTACGGGCACGTTCACAGCCTTACAGTTCAGACCAATCTGCCCCCAGCCACGCTAGCGTTGTCCTCTTTCTTATGGAAAAAGCATGCTAAAGAATCTCCTAAGTGATTTCCTTCAAAGTCACCATTGCCTGGGAGCCTGATGGAGAATGGCTTTGTGCACCATTTGCACAACTGCTGGAGTGCAGCTTTTTTAGCTCTCTATATTAGAAACAGAGCGAGGATGTATATGGAGAAAGTTGCCCTTCTGTGAGAGCGGCTTGTGTTGACTTATGCAGATAAAGAAATTCAGTCTCTGTGCACTCCAGCACCCCAACACCTTGCAAACCCCCATTCTCCGGGTGGCTTCAGCCTGCTGACTCCACCAGCCCAAATTTCCTGTTTTCACACAAGGGATTTTGCTATTCTCCCAGCTATCAGTGAAGACTTAAATTAAAACACCCTGCAATCCTTAAAGACAAGAAATTACTGTGGCACAGCAAGGATCAATACAAGCAAGATAAATACAGCTTCTGTTAGCCAGAGCTTGTACTTCATAACACGAATCTCAAAATGTGATGCAAGCTACAAATCCAGGCTGGTTGTTCTATAGGGCCATGCTCTTTTCATAATGCAATGTGTTGTGACTAAAGAATGGGCTTCAACTCATGCTGAAGTTTCATACTCGTTTTAAGGAGTGATGCTACTGACATGGTCTCATCTCTCCTCTCCTTCCCTGGAATCCAGACAGTGCAGCATCCAGGGAGACACAGCAGGAACTGATTCAGTTTCAAACCAGTCTGGGTTTGGTTCCGTCCCACTTGAAGTCTCCAGCCTGACCCACTGTGTGGTGACACCTGTGTTTGTGGTGGCACAAAAGAAGATGCACTGGAGAGGAAGAGGATGAGCAAAATATCTATCCTAGCTGCCCTGCTGGGGGATGCAACTTTAAACTACATCCAAATCCCCTGGTTTTAGCTGTGAAATTTGACACGTTGTCTCGTTAATCATCCATGCTGTGCGTGCAGAGATACACATCTATCCCACTGAAGAGATGCCCACCTCTCACATGGGCTTTTTGAGAGCCTGCATGATTTGCTTAGGCTGAGAGCCCAATTTTTAACTGCTGCTGTAAACAAGACGATATAAATCCCATGTCCTTCAGCAGTATGGAGGACTTCAACATTATTGCGAAACGTGGGGCACCTGAGAAAGGAGGCTGCACTGGAGTGTTTCCTTTTTAGAGAGCCTTGGGGCCTAATGTTGGGGGCAAGGGTCCTATCTTGGCTAGAAACCAGTGGGCAGACAAGAAATGCAACAGCCTACTCTGCTTTACTTCTGATGCATTCAGTTCCAGCAGAATAAGCCTGCAAGTAGACACAGCTCTCATGAAAAATCTGAGCAGTTGGAAGCTGATGTACTCAGAAGGACAGCAGCTCTTTCTTTGGGGATATTATTTGTCCTTTCAGAACAAAGTTATAGAGACTCAAATAATCCACCCTTCTCACAGAAATTGTCCTTTATTCTACTCTCATCAGGCATTCTGGTTGCCAGCACAGGGTTATTACAGAAACATTGTCCCTGCTGGGCTCCAAGCTTCCTCTCAGTGTTCCTAGGTTAGAAAAAGGTAACCAGAACTGTAAGGCTGCCATCCTCTGAGCCTTGTTTCATGAATGCTGGGATATAAGGCTCCTTCACGCACCGACCAAGCTCCGTGCTGCAGAGCCAACACGCTCGTCTCAGCGCATAGCAATACTGGCTGACTGTCAGAGAACTTCACTGCTCTGACCTTCAAACCTCTTGGACTAATCTTGTCCATAACCAGTCCTCACCTACTTGTCTTTGTGCTGGTATTGTCCTCTGGTTTACACACAATTTTCCCTCACAGCTATTAAGTCACTGCTGTGTTTGTGTAGGATGTCGCCCTGCCTCCTACCTTTCCTTTCCTGGGCTATGCAAGCTGCACTCCTGCAGTCTCTCTTTGCTTGACATGACTAAATCCTCTTTGTGCCATGGTTTTGTGTGTGCTTGAGATTGAACTAATCTTCCTTTAACACAGCAGACAAAAAGAAGCTGCTCAGTGACTCCTGTAAATTCTGTGGGTCATTTCTTACCTGGAGAAGACTAAATAATAGCTCAAAGGCACCAGATTGTTTGGTTTTTTCCCCTCTTTTCTTCTTCCCCCATAATACAAGACAGCGGATGGCCTATATCATTCTGAGGGCTGGAGGTTTCTGTCTCAGGGTATCTGATCAATGCCAAGACTACGCATTTATCAGAATCAGTAGAGAGCCTCAGAGTGGATCTATTAGAGAGGTATCTTCTTAAGTCTGGGGAACTACAGGGGGCCCCAGCTCTGTGACTGAGAATATCATGGAGCAGTTCCTCCTGCAAGAGGTGCTGAGGATCCGAAACCACCAGCACGGCTTCACCAGGAACAGTTCGTGCCTGACCCGTCGGGAATGGAACTAGGTGATCTTTAAGGTCCCTTCCAATCTAAGCCATTCTATGATGATATGATTCTACGTCCTACACAGCAGGGTCTCCTTCTCCCTAGGCCATACTGAGGGAGACTGAGCAGCAAAGTCAGATGGAGAGGCCACATTGACTCTATTTTGCCTTTGCTGCTTGTTTCAGAAAGGAAAGAGGAATATCTGCTGTGACTCACATATGCCTGGGAAATCTGCATGAGCAAATGTGCAGCCACAAACATGGGCTTCTCTCCTAGCCAGCAACTTAACCTGGCAGGGGTCCTAGTCCCACTCCAGCAATTTTTCTGCTCATAAATATGTCTGAATTGACATCTGTGCAGACATGGGGCTTCTGCTGGGAATTGTCCCCATGGTGCAGGACGATGAGAGGAAACCTGAAAAGTGAACCCTGCTTATGCTCTCTCACTTCCCCTCAAATGCTGCTGAAGACTTGCTTCAAAATCCACAGGAAAAAGAAAAGTCACTATTTCAGCTTCATCAGTACTGTTACCAGAGCACAGAGATCTGTGTCTGAATGCTTTCTGGATGAGACTGTCCTAAAGCCTGGATGGCAACGGGTACCTCAGCATCCTCCTGAAGAAAAAATGTTCACTCATGTTGGCATAAGCAAGTGACCAATGGAGAAACTGGATGCCATCAAGTCATGAGGATAGTGCAAACCCTGCTGTTTTGGTGCAAGGACAGCCTGAATAGGTCCATGACTGTACCACCCATGCTGACTGCGTCAGCCTCAGGATGTTGCAGATCAGCACCTTTCTGATATGATCTGAAAGTCACCTCAGTCATGTGCTGATCATTACTAATGATCATGTAGATTCAGTCACTGTGTCTCCTATCACTGACACTTCTCCCCCTCTGGTCACCAAACTTAGTTCCTGATCTCTGCATCATTTCAGATACATTTTCTTGTCCTGTCTCTGTTTCCCCAGTTTCAAAATTAAGTTAGTAATCCCAAATTATATGTTGGGTTTCTCGGGAAAAATTGTGCAGGAAAATGCTTTGCAAATGGTTAAAATTATTTCTACTTTCGCCATCCATCCCCCCTGTTCAGTGCCTCTTCTGAGTTCAGCCTAAATATTTCAAGGTACTTCCTTCTTATCTGCATATGAAAAGAAGCCAGCAGCTCTGAAGGGCTTGTTTAGAAATTCCAACAGCAGCTATCTATTAGGTTTTCACTCGCTCTATTCAAATCTTTGTTCGCATCTAAGGAATGAAAGCTCCATAATGAGAATGATCATGGGAATGCATGATACTCTTGAGAGCAGGAAGAAAAGCTTTTCTTGGTGGCAGGTTGGAGGGAGGTGAGTGATGAAGGCCATGATGGGACCTGGACAGGCTGCCCCAGTGGCTGTCTGTTAGCTATGGCTGTCTGCATCCTTCACATACTGTCAGGGTCTGTTCCCCCTCTACTTCCACATGAAAAACTTCAGAAGAACCACCCGTCACCTCAGGAATCCTAAGAAATAAGACCAGAGACTCAAGATTTTCCAGACAGCTTCTTTGAGGAACGGCAGGAACTCCCATCACTCACCAAAGGAAAAGTTGGAACTGACCACATCCTGTCATCAGGAGCTGCCCTGGTGAGTCATGGAAGGATGCTTCAGGAGTGAGATATGGAGGTGTTGGGCCAAGTGTTTGTTTTTCATGGCAGAATTGGTGTCAGGATGTTCCACCAGACATTGATGGTGCTGAAGGATGCTGAGCTGCTCGAGGACCTGACTTGTTCTCTGCTTTATGTTTGGAGGGCACAAGTGGGAAGGGGACAGCTTGGCTGTGGCTACCATGCCCTCATCTGCAGCCAGCCTGGAGGCAGGGAGCAGAGCTTTGGCAGTGCTTGAGGTACAAGGTAAAGTGCTGGCGGTTTGTGGGTTCAAATACATGTGTCTCTTTGGGCTGCAGTCTTACTGCACTCCCAACAGCATCCTATGTCTGTGAGATTCACAGGCAATGATTACACTGTGTGGAAAGGCATTTCTTGCTGTAGTGCTCAATAGAGCACTTTTAAATCAATGCCTTTCAGGTGCTATGCAGAGAGGATGCACAGTATCCAAAACTACTTTCTCTGTCCCAGAGCTGTTTTATAGACTTCTATCTGCTGAAGCACACACACTTTATCAGGCACTTTTAAGGTCTTCATTCACATTTTGCTTCCTAACATGAGTCTCAGGTTATTCTCATCACCTATATTTGAACTGGCTCTATTTTTAGTTTCCTAATTCAAAATGAATATGAGGACGTGCCTTTTATAGACAGCACGCTCTTAGTATCTGAGCATGTCTTGAATTAATGACAGTAACGTGTTCTTTAGAATAAAATGTGTTACATTTAAACAACAGAGGCAGGGTGATGACATAAGAAGAACAGATAAGAGTACAGCACCTTAATAAAATGTTGAAGGTTTGCATTACCAGAGACAAATCTGTGAGCTGTGTGCTCAGATATGGGCACACATACAGAACAGATCTGCTCAGAACCATGACTGTGCAGGACGAGGATTTCTACACTGCAGATCCACATCTTGCTGTCTGCACTGGCATTTTTCTTACTCCCACTGGGAGGGCAGGCCCTTAAGCTCGCTCCATCTCTATGCCTTATCCACAGAATTTGATAGCAAAATCCAGTTTGACCCCTAGAGCCGGAGATAAATTTTCAGTCTGATCAGTAAACTCTTTTTTGTTCATATTAGAAGCACGTTTTGCCCAAGCATATTTAAAGAAAAAGACTCTAACGTGCCATCTTTGCTCAGAGGGGAAAACGTACCTTGGGAAAACAAATGCAAGATGGAGAACAGGGCAAGTGTACAACAGCAGTGTGGTACAGTCTGCATTGGCATACACGAGTGTATCTTCTGCCACAGATCCAAGCCAATGCCATTGAAATCGATTCCAAAACACCAGTCATTAGCAGAGAGTGGGCTTGGAATCGGCTCTTTAGTTGAGGAACTAGGCTGTGGTCCAGAAACTGTATGTCAGCTATATGAACTCCTGGCAAAACCCCAGCCTCTCTATTCATTCACTTAATGCTACGACTATCCAGGAGTCAGAAAAAATGCCATGAATAGATCTATTCCTGCTTGAAGGCTTCCTGCTCCATGCACCTTGTTTCTACAGGGACTGCCTCATCGTTTGCCACCAGCTGAAACACAGCTGTTAATCTAGAAAGAAAATCAGTGAAAAAGAGATGCTTCTTGCTTTTCACCTGTCAGATAAAAAATTATAGGTTCAATCTAACCACAAGTCTTAGAAATTGTTGCAGTCCCAGGTTCTGGGAGAGCACCAGCAGCAGCCTCAAGGCACTGAATGGAAATGATGCCCTCATCTCGAAAATTCTTTAGAGAAATCATCATGACTTGCTTTATATGAGAAAATGAGAGCACACCACTATGGTAAGTGAGTCTGGTCATCTATTTTCAGGAGCATGATGGACATGGCATGAGGGATTTCAGGACCCTGGGGAATTTTATAACCAATACCTCGAAGAGTATGCAAGACAGAATGGGATTCCTCAAGTTCTGAGAAGAAATGGGGATGCTTTCAGAAAGGAAACGTCTATCCTAGCAAGAAGCAGTAGTCTAGCAGTGGGAACGGTCTCAGCCCTCCAAAAGAGATGCTTTTTGGCAGAGCTGTGAGGGACTCAGTACAAACTCTCCTCTCCTTTCCAGTGTCTCTGGTCAGCCCTACACCTGTCCTTCTTGACAGACCATAACTTTTATGGCTCTTGCTGGTCTATGAAAAGAGGCAGGGGGGTTGTTCTGGAAAGTTTGTGCAAAAAGAAAAAATATATGTTCCCACAGCCCTCCCCAGTGCCCCAGTAAGATCCATCCTTAGAATCACAGAATTCTAGAATGGCTTGGGTTAGAAGGGACCTCAAGGACAATCAAGTTCCAACCTCCTGACACAGGCAGGACTGCCCACCAGTGGATCATGCACTAGATCAGGTTGCACAGGGCCCCAGCCAACCTGACCTTGAGCACCTCCAAGGACAGGGCATCCACAGCCTCTCTGGGCAGCCTGTTCCAGCTCCTCACCACTCTCTCAGTAAAAAACTTCCCCTGACACCTAACCTAATCTTCCTTCCTTTAGTATAAAACCATTCCCACTTGTCCTATCACTTCCTACCCATTTCTTTTTGAGATTCCTGCTCCTTGGTTCCCCTGCAATTTTTGTTCATGGAGAACAATAGCAAACTTTGGACTCCACAAACTTCCCCAGCCTACAGAAGAGGTATGCCACAACCTGGTTCCATAACCTAAACTGCCTTACAGCAAGGCCACTCTGGCACGTGGGAAATTGCTAAGCCCTATGTCTCCTTGAATGCCCAAAAAGTAGCTCAGCAAATAGAAATGTCTTCCAGCTGAAGCAGTACCCTTCATGTACGTGTCAGAGATAAACCACTCCTTCTCTGGAATGGCTCCAATTTCTCAGACTTCACAATGAAAACTTCTTAGCACTTCCTTCAATACCTGCTGTGCCAACCTATGAAAGCACAGGCCATCCACACGGGAGCACTCTCTCTTTCTCTAGCTCAAGGCTTCCAGCAGCCCACACTGATTACTGGCACACTGCAAAGAAAAGAAGCAAAGTGGAAGCCACATCTGTTGGTGATCTCAGCTCTGAAAAAGTCTGGGGCAACAAAGTGATGCTGTAAGCTGTGAAACTTAACGTTCCTGCTGTCCTGTGCCAAGAACTGGCCTCCAGGTTATTGTCAGCTCAGAAGGAAGAAAACATTTGGTGTATGACTCTTCCTGGTTTATCCCCACTTAGGAATTGTGGTTCCCATCCTCATGCTGTGACTTCTAGACAGTACCACAATGTGAAATGATCGCAGCCATGGGCCTGTGCACAGACAGATGGAGATTAATCTGCTTCAAAGAGCACAAAAAGTCAATAAATGAGCTTAAGTCTGTCTCTCAAAGACTGTCTGCAATTACATTTATGGCATTTGTCGTCTGAAGCCCCTACAACTGTCCACCATTTTGTACTGACTACTGAAAAGTAAACTGAAACTCCTGGGATCAATTTTTCCTATGAGTGAGTATTAAACCTGGAAAGCAAATCTGGAAAACAAATCTAGGGCTTGTGTCTCCAAAGACACTTCTTAGATGATGAGCCAATGCTCCTTCCACAGGCATTAAGAAGATAAACTGTATATAATATACTGGCTTTGCTGTAACAGTACATATCTGGCACACTCAAGCTCTTCCCTTGCTGAACTCTGACTATGGGACTTGATTGTTCTGAGGAAACAGGAGAGATCAGAACTACAGATTCCGCTGCTGAGTTCTCCATATGCCCCCAGGAATCACAGGTTTTCTTTCATAGCACTTCAATTCCTTATTTACAATCTGCAAACACATTACAATTGATTGGTGGCCTGCTAAAGAAACAGTATTGCAAATCCAAAGGGGATTCCTAATTTCACTTAAAAGCCCTCTGTGAGGAGATAACCAGCCTGAGGTGCTCAGTAACATTGTAGTAGAAAATCATACAGTTATTTTATACACCAATTCTTGATAATAAATACAGAAAAACACATTCTTCAAAGAGAAGTTTGCAGCATGCAGCTGAAGCTCCCTGTTTTACAGGTAGCTGGTCTGTGATTGCCAGTTTTTCACCAGCCTTCAGCTCAGCTTTCAAAGGTACCTGCCAAAATGTTGCAGAAAGTTGACAGACTCCCTGTGAAAGGGCATCCGATAGGCAGGGCTTTTTTCTTCTCCTCTCAGCTATTGCTGTTTATTTTGATATAATGCTGGCACACAGCAGAAAGTAGAGAAATCCATTCCAGAGCACCACATTACTGAAAACGATTCCCAGGCACTGAGCAGAATGCTGGCTGTGTGGTTGGGTCTGCAGGACAAGTGGGCAGCAAAATAGTTTGCAAACCACAGAAGAATGAGTGGAGCTTCTGTGCTTTATATTGCCATGGAAACATAAGGTATCAGCAGTGGAAGGGTGGTCTTTTCTTGTCGAAACATAACATGTTGTTTTAACGCTCTCTCAGTAAGAAAGAAGAAGCCGCCCAACCTGATCCATCCTCCCTTCCTGATCCAGTCCCACCCGTGTCCTCCAGGAAGCACGCTTCATGAGGCCAAGTTCAAAACACCATCAACAGGTGATGCGAAATGATCTCTGAATGACAAGTGCCTCTTCACACACACCGCAGAGGCTGCCTGCAGGAGGAGGTTTGGCTGTTGCTGCAGGAAATGGGCTCTGATCAATAGCCGGCTGTGGGCTTCTTGCCCCAGAAAGCTGCACCTCCTGGCTTGGCAGTGATGTATGTGCCCCATGCCCTCCTTGTGGTCATTTTTCTGCTGCTTAATAAGCTCTCAGATTAGCTACCAATCCTCCTTCTCATCGCTCACTGAGATCCCTGTTCTAAAAGTTTCTCTGTGTTGTGCTTAATGCCCCGTTTGCTGCCAGTTGATGAGAAGGCAGAAGGGTTCCAGCCCCTCACCTTGCTTATTTCAAGGCATTCAAGGCCAGAAGGTGACCTCAGGGGCTGCTCTGGGTTTGCCTAAGCCCATGGAGGTGGCATGCTGCACAGCTGCTGCAGGCACTGCTATGGTTTCAGCGACCTCCTGCTCTCCTCCCCGCCAGATATTCGGAGGGCTATAAAAAAGAGCTGTCCAGACTGCTGAGAAATGGACGGTCGCGCCTGGAGTCGGCTAAATAATTCAGAGCGGATTGAAATGCCCTATTGCGTAATGGAATCTTTTGGCAAAGCCGTGCAGCAGTTTCCACATCCCAATGATCTTATTTTCAAGTCAATACAATTAGGTGTCAGAATATGCAATCGTTGAAATTAATCTGGAATCAGAATGCAAGGGATCTTTAGCGCACACACACTGCAAGACGCCATCGAAGTCATTAGACATCATCCAGGATGAACATAAAATGATTCATTGGGATGCTGCAGGCTCTGGCTTTGACATCTCCCCATTGATATGATATGTGTAACAAGTGTTTAATGAGAAAAAGGACTCAACGCACCTAACCCTCAATTTTCACATAATCTATTCATGGCGTGTTACAGATGCAGGCACAAAAAAATGACCCTTAAACTTCTTTTTTTCCTGATTTTAATGAGTCTGCTGCACATGAGGATTACTAATGACAGGGGAGGCAGTAAATTCCACCTTGTAGATGCTTCATTGCATGTTTTGCAGGGGATCAGTGCTGGGTTATAACAGATACAAACAAAGACCCCCAAAGAACAGATTGAGGGTAAGAACCTGGGCTATGGGAAAGAAACACAAGGCTGCCAGGATGGCAACAGGGAAACAGCTACAACAGCAGGGAACCAGGACAGTGCTGGAGAGAGAGGAGACAGATCCTTCAAACTGCTAATGACAAATTAGTTAATAAATCTCTTCCCCCAGCACACTCATCTCTGATTCATATTTACACGCCAATGGACCAGTAGAACTATTGGTTTCTGAGCTGATGCTTGCAAAAGGAGCTCAGCCTTCTGTATGTTGGGTTCTCCAAAAGGAACAAAAGTGGGTGGAAAAGGGGAATGCACGCAAGCATGTGTACAAGGGGAGGATATGGTGCCAGCAAATATAAAAACCTGATCCCATTTTGCCCCACATTGTATCACATCTGGCGCCTAAGCAAAGCTGGCGTCATGCTGAACGCTATAAATCCACGGAGGTGTCTGCATAAAGATTAGTTTGCATACAGATATGTCATTTACAAAACACAGAGCCTGTTGCGGATATTCTTCAGCTTGCAGAAAAACCAAGGAAGGTGGAAAGGATGTGCAGATGAGGGAATACAGCAGATGGGTAGGTCAAGACATCTCAGGAAGGAAATGATCTGATCCTCATGTTGGCATGGGACGCCCCACGGCCCTGTCACTATCAGCACACTCTTCTAAGTGTCACACTAACACCAACTTGCTGTGTTTTGGGGAAACTGACACAGCCATGAGTCACCTCCTGGTGCTTCCCATGCCCATCCAGCAGGAGGGCGGCACCTCGCCTGGGAAGCAGCCCAGACACAGTGCTGGGAAAGCTCTGCAGCTGCGAGAGCAGAAAGAGATGAGAAAGTGGAGCTGCCATCCACCTCCGCTGGCTGAGACAGCAGAGCAGCTTGGGAAGATCTTGGTTGCTAAGTATGATCTAGAGCTGCATTGTCCTCTTTTGTGTTTGTAGGAGGTTCCCTTGTAACAAACATGAATGCTGCTCTGTCAGAAAGAGCGAGCTGCTGCTTTATTCTTGAGACTTGTCTTGCAATAAACCTGTGTGCTGACCCTGATGACATCGGGCCCTTCACCTCCAGGTGCTGGCACACTGGGTTACTGTGGGAGCACAGTGGAATCCCTGCAGGAGGCTGCAGGGTGAAGGTCTGGCCATGGACTGGCAGCAGATGGTGGCACGACACCTCCCTCAGCTCACGCTAAACTGAGCCCAAGGAGGAGCAGCCACGAGGCTCAGATCAGCTCTGCCCCCATCTCTGTCTCCTCTCGCTTTCACAAACGCCACCATTTCCAAACCCCAAACTCACACAGCAGCTATCTTCCACTGCTCTGACACCACGGGATGCACGGGCTGTCTGTGTTTACAGCAGCTCATTCACCTGCATGTGGCCTGGGAGGAAAAGGTGATCATTTTCCAAGGTAAGTCTACCTCAAGGACCATTTTCTCCTTTTAAATATGTGACTGCATGAGGTACCAAATGTGCTTCAGGAAAGCGAGAACAGAAGCCCCATCAGGAAATACCACATTCAGGCTGTAAATCTTGCCACATCTACACCAAATGTCACAAGATAAAACCTAACTGTGGGTAGCTCTTATTGCTCAGTCACCAGACCCTACACCAACATCTTTTTCACGTTGCCCACACTGCAGGATGCTCCAAGGCGATGCCAGCAGCATAGTCATGCTTCAACAGCCACATCATGCTGTCTCGTGTACACGGTTTGATTTTCTTTCCTGCCTACTGGCACCACTGGAGAACAACTTTGGTGCAAATTTTAGAGTGATGCTTCAAGAAAAAAAAAAATTCCTACAGGCAAGAGCTTACATGGAGGTAGCAAATTCTAGGAAAAGTCTTTTTTTGTCCCTGAGAGATGACTCTGCAGTAGAGGAGTCTGAAATCCCACATTCTTCCTGCTTCACTATTCCCTCACCCCAGTGCTGAGTTCAACTTTTCCTGCAAAAGCCTCACTACATTTAACATTGTTGTAGCGCTACCAGGAAAACAAAAAGAAGTGTTTTAGTTATAAAGCAAGCTCATCATCTGCTCTACAGAAGCTCTGCTGCTGGCACAGATTGGTGAAATACAGAAAGGACTGGTGAAATACAGAAAGCCCAATTCAATTCTGAAACAATTTTTAGGGTGTGAGGCTGGCAGTGAGAAAATGAAATGAAATGAAATGAAATGAAATGAAATGGAATAAAGACTACATTTTTTTTTACCTGAAAACTCAACAATCTTGATCTGAATTGAGTTTACTGTTCTTTAAGACATATGGACTCACTACAGTTCAGAATCCCCATGGCTGCTTGCCCCATGCTGTGCTGCGGCCAGGTGAGTATCTGTACCAGCCTGTGTGACCAAGCAGAGCCCTGGCAGGACTGTGAGCATGGTCCTTGTTGGGACTGCCTCAACCAGAGACACCTGACATTAGCAGGATGGTCTGACAGAGACTCATTGAAGAAGCTGCTTCTTTAATTAGGTCCGTGCACACAGAGGAATGGGATTTCTCCTGTCTTCAGTGCTCCTGCTCATGTCACTGGAGCACTGAACTCTCCTAGTGAATCCCATGGCAATTAGAGCAATAGTAACTACTTCCCATGCTAGCAACTACAGGTGAGATTCAGCTGCCATTGATGCTACAAGACCCAACCCCTTACAGCTCCACCTCTTGCTAGACTGGGAAAAGAAGCACCTCTTACCATCCAGGAGACACTGGCACTCATTTAGAGGTACACGCTTTGCAATGGAATTGAAGGCTACCGTTTCAGAAGAAAATGTCTAATTTTTGGCTATCCAAAGCTAGATTAAATTATCTGCATTGTGTGTCTCTCCTGGGAGAGCTTCTACAGCCTTTGGATTCATTCTGAGATCACCCTGACAGGCTGACACTGAAGCCCTTACCATGGTTTGAAGAACAAACTGTGCAGTGATTTGATATATTTAAATGTCAGACGGTGGTACAGTGCCCAGTGGAGTGTCACATAAGATGCATAAATCACAGTCTAGAAGTAGCTTGTGGATGTCAGACGTGAATATGCTGATTTGGTAGCCATGGTAGTTCGGCATGTCTAAAATCTTTGTCTTCTGCCCAAAACAGACTAGCTACTAGCTTTTAAATATCACTCAGCACTTGTGAGTCCTGCTACAGCACAGAAGACGGTTGAGAAAACACCAAAAATGTGAAATACTGAGATAAACTTCACTGGCTTTGTTCAGTCTAAGAGCAAGGACCCCCTTCCATGGTAGGGTAATGATGACACAGGACATGGTTATGTTAACAGTAGCTGAGGTGGAGATCTTCATTCATTCACTGGAATTGAAGTAAGATGAAATCTGAGCACAAAGTAGTTCAGCTAAAGCTCAGGAGTGCATCCCTTGCTGGTGCACTCATCCTTTCTGTCTACGTGTCCAACTGTGCTGCCAGCTCAAACACTATACAGGGAGTCTATCATGTAATATTTCCATAAATAATCCAGTCACACAGGGCACAATCATAATGACAGAGACCCTACATCACTTGCTACACACAAAGCCCCTTCCTTCCCAGCACAAATAGGCAATTAAATCAGATCACAAACAAAGACAAACCTACACATTTACTCAAGCAAACAAGACAGTTTGCCTGCAGAATGTGTGCACACGTTAATCACTTGCACCAGTCAAACGTGGGCATGTGAATTTACCATTAGGAAGTCAGAAATTAACACTATGGTACAGTTCAAATAAAATGTGAATTTACAGGTAGCTTAGAAGTAAATTGGAAAGACAATCCATTACTTTTGGTACATAAAAAGCTGAGTTAGTTGAATTTCTTCAACTAAAAGCCTGTTATTCACTTCTATCAGATAGGGTGGAAAGCACCACTCTATCTGATGGCTGTTTGGCACTGTGATACATACGTAATTTGGCTCCTACTGCCCACTCTACCATCTTGTCAGGGATGGGAAAGGTGCTCTGCGGGGCTTCCAGCAAAGCCAGTGGAGAAGGTGTGACAACCACTGGCCCACCTATGGAAGAACAAACCCCCCAAGCCTCCTCAGTTGAAGAAGGAAAGCAGGTTTTATTTTTATCTGAGAAGGAAATGGAAAAGGCATGTGGTACAGAAAACTGCTCAAAGGTAAGTGAAGTGTCAGAGAGAAAGAGGCAGGTCGTAAGCCTCTGCCCAGGGTTACCATGCTCTTGACGAGGGCCATCAGGACACACCACTCAGTAGGACGTGCCTCTTGCTGCCTTACCCTACACCCGAAGTTAGGCCTAATGTGATGGGACATGACTGTAAAACCTCCTTCGGGTGGAGAGGAGAAAGGGAAATGTTGTGTGAAACGCCATCCATGAGTCCTTCCTTGAACCACTTTAGTTCCCAGCCCACCTGAAGGTTCATGGTGGTTTCCTCTGCTTTCCTTCCACCG
The DNA here is from genome assembly GCF_951394365.1 of Tetrao urogallus. NCBI lineage: Eukaryota > Metazoa > Chordata > Aves > Galliformes > Phasianidae > Tetrao > Tetrao urogallus. The sequence continues at coordinate 9,335,579 of NC_136831.1, read as the reverse complement.
GTGCAGTGCCAGGCTGGAATTGCAGGGTATTGTATTACAAGTCCCACGGGTGCTGCCTCAGCCTCAGTAAACTTTATTTAAGCACACACAGACATACACAGACAATATACATATATTTGTTTCTTCTCTGACAGTTCTACAGGACCAACACTGCTTTGGATGACACTCGTGGAGAATTTGAAAAAGTGCAGGAAATGTAAGGAAAAATAAAGGTATTTTAATAATTTGTGACTCGTGGTCATCCACAGAAACAACACAGGTGCATTCAACCAGGCGAGCACATGGACACATCTCCACATACAGTACATTGTGTCTATATAGGTAATCTCCACATACATTGTGTCTATAGAGATGTACAGCAGTCTCAGTAGTCAGCAGGACACAGATCCGAGGCGCACTGGCATGGCACATGCTGGCACACCCAGTGCCACAACCCGCTGCCAGCGCACCCGTGTGACACAGCCGGGCTGTGGGCGCAAACACAAAGGTGCTCCCAACACGGTCTCACCGTACACCATAAAAACTCACCAAACAGGCAACAAGGTCATAAAACAAACGTTCCCCCGGGGTTCTGGTGACCAGCCAGGTTTGAGTCAAATCACACAGCTTTTTCGTCACCACAACTCCTGGGATATGTGGTTACGTATCTAATATAGCTACAACTGTCTCTCAACATATATCATATATACAGTACATATACACAGAACATACACAGAGCAGTATATGTATATTTTTGTGTTTTCACGTTTGTACATTATATCACAGATTATATGAGCACATAAAATATACGTTTTGGACCTAAAAAGAAATAATTTTATAAAATATTCATAATATCCCCCTCCCTCCCCCACCAAGAAAAAAGAAAAGCAGCCCAGAAACTACAAGAAATCCATAAACGCCCTCTGGAACTGTTACTGCCTGCCCTGGGACAGCATGACACTCCTTCCCTTTCCCTTTGTAAGTACAGCAGCACAATGGTGGTTTGCATCCATGCACCCAGGAAAACACACAAAGAAGTATAAATGTTGGACTGCACAGTCAGAGCGGAGCCTGGAGGCTGGCTGTTCCACTCAACACTCTCCCACTGTCTCCCCTGCTACGATTTAAAAGGTTCTGCCAGGAGCACAGTATTTTACCTGCAGCAATATTTGCTAGACTAAAGCGACTGACTGCAGTCCAATACTGCTCTAGCACTTAGAAGCCAGCTTTTGAGTTATATCTTTATTATTATTATTATTATTTATTTAAAAGAATCTTTTCTATTTAGCAAAAAATTGTTTCCACTGTACCCTTTGTGTGTCCTCGTCCTAATGTGACAAACCCGGAGGAGATGAAATTATGGAGATCTGGCCCTCCACTTCGATAAATATCCTTCCCATAGTGACCTGGCAAGGAAAAGAAAAGAAAACAACTTTATGCAGGTTTATACAGGTGCAGGTATGTGCCATGCAGCCCCACTGCTACCCCCGTACACGAGCACCAAGGCCCCACCACATGGTTACCTTACGAACGATAAGCAGGGGGTACAGCAGAACTAACTGCAGCAATACTGAATTTCCACGTGAGCAAAGGCTTAGGAAGAACAACTGAGTATTTTGATACTTCCATGGCATGAATGGAGTCTGACAGCAGAGCCAAACAGCCCAAACTTGGAGTCTGACAGCTAAGCAAACACCCCAGAGCAAATTCCACAGGTATCACACAAGCCCTTGGCAACATTTGCACCATAATTGCTGAAGTTTTTTTGCAGCCCAAAAGTGAAGTTGCCAGTATTTCTCTTGTCCCAAGTGCCCATTAGCAGCACAACAGCAGACTTCGCCTTTTAGCTTTGATTTATTTGCTCTGGTCCTTGAACAACATCCCCAGATAATTTCTCAAGCGTGATAGTCTTTTGCAGAACACTTCCTGAGAGCTCTCTTAGTCCATCACAACAAAGTGGTACCAACTGCTCACCAGTCATCCAGCTTTTCAAGGTTTTCATACATTAATAAGGAAAAAGGGCTTCTGCTTACCATGCAAAGCTCCAAAATGAGGACACAGGTAATTTTCCAGATACTCTTTATCATCTCCTCCCCTTTTCACGTTGTTAATTTTGCTATCCCTTTTATTTCGCAAAGATAAGGTGGGTGCAGGGGGAGGGAAGCAGGGCAGCATTGGGGGCTGGGAATGCAGCTCCTGCCCTACTAGACTCCAGCTTCCCATCCTCTCTGCACAAGCCTGGGGTGCACATGCTTGGGATGCATCTCTGTTCCTCCAACCCCCGGTGGCTGTGAGCTGGGCTCAGCAGATGGTGCAATGCATGGCACCCGAACGGAGAGCTGAGTCAGGAGGCAACAGGGAAGGCAACATGGGATCCCGGATCCAGGTGGAAATGCAGCCTAAGGCTGTGTTCTGGCTGGCTGACGGTGCCTCTGACAGATGCTACAGCCCTTTCCTGTTTTTCAAACGGAGACAAAATGCTGTGTGTTCTCACACATATTCAGGCTTTTTGGGAACATTGTGAAGACTAAAACACATTCTGAAATCTCATTAGTCTGCAAAGTCTTTTTCTTTCCCTTTTTGCCAGTGACTCCCACCACACTGCCTTGACAAATCCTAGTGATCACAGAATCACAGAATCACAGAACCATTAAGGATGGAAAAGTCTACTTAAAGATCACCAAATCCAACCCATCCCCATCATGGTCACAGACCATGTCCTCCAGTGCCACATCTCTACAGTTCTTGAGCAGCTCCAGGGATGGTGCCCCCACCTCCCCGTGTCAGTGCCTTACTTCTCTTTCTGAGAAATAATTTTTCTTAATATCCAACCTGAACGTCCCCTTGCACAACTCAAGGCCATTAGCTCTCAATGCTGCAAGCCATTTTTCCCATCACCAAAGTGCACCTTTCATACGGCTGAGTTGAAGGTGAGCACCCTTTCCAGGTCTAACCTGCCCTACAATATGCCCCGCTGTGGAGCTGAGCAGGCTGCAAACCCCACCCCCTACCTGTGGGTCTCTGCCACCCCAGGAGCATGCTGAAGATCCCTGGAGAAGGCTCACATATGGAGGTGGCAGGAGATGCTGAGAGTTCTGAAAAACTGTTTATTCCAATCTGCTAGAAAAAGCATCCCACTCCTTTTCCTCACGCAGCACTGCTGGTCAAGGTCAGCCAAAAGCTCCCTGTAAACTTCTCAAAACACACAAAGTGTTTCTATAGGTTCAGGAGAATTAGCAGCAAGAGTTTCCTTCTTACGCTTATAGCAATGCAAAGTGATAGCAGAAACCTTGAAACGTGGATGCTTCCAGCCATAAATCCACCAAGAAGTTCCCAGGATAAAAAGAATTTTCTCTTTGCAGAGGAGAGGAGCTGGGCTGCTCTCTTGCTCTTCCCACCTTGCTCCTCATGCCCTGCGTGCCGTGTTGCAGGGTGAGGATGGCACAATTTGCCTCTGAGTGCCTGCAAGCTCCTCCTGCTTCATGTGAGATCTAACCTGAAAAGGTGTGTGGTCACAGTGCCCAATTCTTCTCTTTTTCTCTACTGCATTTCAAAAATGGGCCTTAAGCCGATTTCTGCTCAGACATCATCAACTCCTATGCTCTCAGAGTCAGCTATGCAGGTGACTGGCACTTCAGCACTGCCATCACTTAGCGGTTTTAAATGAGAATAAAAGAAACACACAAATATGTGCCATTACCCCCAGCTGAAGCCATGGCTGTCTTTTATATATCCCTTTGGAGGATCTGCTTAAGTCAGAGATCAAGGAGGGGAAGTATATTTAAAAAAAAAGCAAACACTGCCTGGCAGATTGAAGATCATTCATCACCCATTTGCTCTCTGAACCTTGCTCTGCCCCTTCTTGCACTACATAACAGTTAAATTAAAAGATTCCTGTGATAACATCCTATTAGCATTTGAACAGGAGTCATGTTTTCCCATGGGAAACCTGAATCTGTAGACTACAAGCAGCACGGAGTTTTTCCTTTTACGGGCACATTACAGGACACTCCATTTGCTTTACAAGGTTCTTTCTTCCTTCTTTTGATCATTCCTCCTGCCCCCGCCATGGCCAAGTCTGGCACCAAGTTTGGTAGGAGTGCCTTGGGAGCTGCTGGGGCTGTGCAGCTCCCACAGAACAGCAGAAAGCATCCCTGCCCCATTCCTTATTGGGGCTGTGTGTTTCCCCTCTACTCTGTGTGCTCCCACCTCAGGGTCAGGACTGACCTGGGGGCTCAGCATGAGCTGAGCTGGGCTGATGGAGATGAGTGTCCCACGGGCCAAAAAGGTCATACCCTCTGCTCCATGGTACAGAGCTGATGGACCAATTTCTTGAAAAACAGGTGCAAACTCATCTATTTTCAATCCATTTTAGACACCTGAGATATTTTTATTGCTGATTGTTGACACCCAACCGAGCAAATTCTGCCTTTCCAAGACACAAAGGATCTCACTTTGAAGCCTCACGAGGCTCCTTCCCACTGCTTTTCTCTCCCCCTGGTGTGACAGTGCATCACAGCACAGTTCCCCTTTGGAGGCAATGTCCCTGGGACAAGATGTGCCATGGGCTGCAGCTATCTGGGAGCTGAAACGCTGGCAGCCACTGAAGGTCACAGGCAGCACTGCCCAAGCAGCCACAGAGATGGGCAGTGGGGCTCCTCTCCTCATTGCTCAGTTCAATGCACTGAAGGGAGCCTTGAACAGGCAAATTGAGCCCTCTAGCACACCCTATTTCCAAAGCCACACAACCACCCATCTCATGGCATGGAGCACGTTAATACAGTATTTCTCTAGCAATTTTGCATCTGCAGTGTCTATGGTTGAGATGGAATTTAAAATGCTGCTTCAGAGCACAGTATCTGAGTGCCTGGAAGAGGCTTTTCTTGCTCTCTCACTCCCCACTCTTTCTCACACTGACATCCCTGTGCTCTAATGCATGTAAACTCTCAGACACACAGGGGCTCGCAGGCTTTTCCATTAAAAGAAATGACCTGGAGTCCAGCAAGGCAAAATGTTACTAAAGCAAATGAGGACCTACACAACTTAAAATTTCCAAAAGAAATTGAAACAAGGAGAGAACATGACTTTTTTTTCCCCCCTTTCCTTTGCTTATAGCACATAGCAGAGGCAGAGAGCAGGTGAGCGTTGTGCCTTCCGCACAACAAAGACATTCTTTAGGGCATACAGCTGAAAGAGGGAACGTTTCATTACGACTGCACGCTGCATAACACACATATGGAACAGACTCAGCCACAACAGCAATTACAGGCCCTCTGATTTAACAGAGTTATTAGAGCTGAACTAAAATGCTGCTATCCACCTTTCAGAAATGGTATTACTGAGCACAGATTACATCACCCGCGGAAGGGCAGGCAGGAACCACTGAGGACGGCCGTTGGGGTGACACACACCGTGATGCTGAGCTCATCCCCGTCCCAAGGTTTCCTTGGAAATAAACTACACCCAGAGAGCAGCCCCAGCACATCAGCACAAAGGATGTGAACGGACAAAAAGACCACAAGGTGTCTGCTGAGGACACAGCATAGGCTGGATGGGTCCTTAAAGATCATGTAGTGCCTAGTCCTGGCCACGGGCTGCCTGTCCCCAACAGCTCAGCCTGCCATGGCCTTGGGCAGCTCCAGAGTTCCTAAGCCCCTGCCCCTGTCCCACTCTCTGGCTCTTCTCCACACGTGGCTGCTGAGCACAGCAAGCTGTATAAGGTCTTAAGGACAGCCTAGGAGCACTGCCAAGCCAGGGGAGAACTTCAGGTTCAGAAGAAGAAGATCCTTATTCTTCCTTTTCATTTTTATTCAGGGCAACTTCTGGCTTATCAGGGTAAAGGTAGATAACAGCTGGACAAGGGGAAATGGTTTTAAGTTGAGGGAGGTAAGATTGAGATTGGATGTCGGGGGAAAGTTTTTCACAGAGGGTGAGGAGCTGGAACAGCTGCCCAGAGAGGCTGTGGATGCCCCGTCCTTGGAGGTGTCCAAGGCCAGGCTGGATGGGGAGCTGGGCAGCCTGGTCTGGTGTTAAATGTGGAGGTTGGTGGCCCTGCCTGTGGCAGGGGTTGGAGATTCATGACCCTTGAGGTCCTGTCCAACCCAATTCTATGATTCTGTGCTTATCAGTTTTCGGAGTGCATTTGCATCACATCATCCAGTCCGCTTTGCAACCACAGAGGGTGAAAGCTTCCTATCCACAAGAGTGCTGGAGCTCTCAAGTGCAACTATTAGCCAAAACCAGGGATTTTTGGAAAATGACGCAGACTGAAATGACTGAAGGACTTCCCCCAATGTTGCAGGAATGGGAAACAGCTCCTGGCACAGGGTTTGTGTTAGTCCCAACCGAAAGACATGCCCTAAATTACGCCCATTTACTACACAATAAGCCATGCCAAATCCAGTGCAGTGAGCTGCACAAGTGCTGGTCGTGCTCATATATTTTTCTGGCAATGTAAAAGATGAAGAAAGCAAAGTTAATAGCTGTACCAGATTTCCTGATTAGAGATCAAGGTAATATCTCCTTTTCATAATTGTTTTTTCTACTAACTACAGCAGTTGTCCTTGGTTTTGCAGCCTCCCTAGAAGCCACAACAAGCCACACAAGATTTCAGAAAATATCAATTTCTGCTATTCTGTTAACTTAAAAAATGAGTATCTGTGAAAAGAGTACAGTGCTGGAGGGTCTCACCAGCAATATCTGCTGGAGGTGACACAAATACAGCAGTGAGCTCACATTCAGCTGAAACATCCAAATAAAAACACCTTCAAAGGGAGAGGATTGCACTGACAAAATGCAGCACCTCACCAAGGCCACACACATGCATGCTGGCTTGTGGAATAACTGAGTGCAGCTCCTGGTTTGTGCAGGAAGCAGCGATGCTCCCTGTGGTCTGCTTCCCATCAGCATGCCATGGGATGTGCCCTGCAGCTCCACAAAGAGCAAGCATCCAACCCCTAGCACCCAGCAGGGACCACCCTTCCATCAGCAAAGAGATGGGATCCAACAGATGGGATGGGACCACCAGGGACTCACCCAAACCACGAGCAAAACCCAACAGGCTGATACCTCCATAGGAAACAACTCTGGGAGCAGTCCTTTCCCAGTGAGTGCAAAAAACGCCCCTACCAAAGGCATAAGCAACCCAACGTGATGGGAGCAGCAGGGCAGCCACGTGTTGAGGGATCCTGTCACAAATTAGTGACAAAGCAGCCCTTCATCTTCCTCTGCGTCCTTCACCACACCCTATAATTGCACAGGACGCAGAGGTAGCTCACATCTTGCATGACTCAGGAGGGGAAGAAAACATTATTTTCTCCTGTTTTTTGTTTTGTTTTATTTTTTTGTATTTTGCTTTTTAAATGAGGCCATGAATCAGTTCACATCTCCCCAGCACACACACAGTCATGCTTAGCACATAACACCCTCTGAGGGAAGCAGAGCCCAAGGGCTGCTTTATCAACCTGCTGCACTCCCCAGCAAGGAAACAATTACTGCAGGTTGATCTCAACTGTTCTACACTGAGACTATCAGTTCTGATTAAATGCTGCAGGTTGGCACATCAATGTGTGCATGGCTTTATCTAGTTAAGTGGCCATCCTGTTCCCCCAGCTCTCAGAAGCATTATCTTTATTTTCCCTCCTGCAACACAGCACCAAAGGCTTTGCCTCATCACTGAGGGTGAATGCCTATGGCTCTTCTGAACCCAGCACGGTCCACACAGTCCAGGCTTCTTCTCCTGATCCCTGCATGCTGGCTGGTCTGTGAGCCCAGGAATCTCGTGATGTCCAGAAGTACCCATAGCTCCAAACCCCGGACCCATCTGAGAATCACAGAATCATTAAGGTTGGAAGATCACCAAGCCCAACCCAGCCCATGCTCATCATGTTCACCATGTCCTCAAGTGCCACATCTCCAGGTGTCTTGAACACCTCCAGGAACAGTGACTCCACCGCCTCCCTGGGCAGCCTATTCTAATGGCTGATCACTCTTCTGGAGAAGACATTATTCCAAATTATTCCCAACCTGAACCTATCCCAGCACAATTTGAGGCCATCACCTCTCATCCTATCACTGCTACCTGGAAGCAGAGGCTGACCCCCACCTCACCACAACCTCCTGTCAGGAAGCTGTAGGGAGCCATAACATCTCCCCTGAGCCTCCTCTTCTCCAGACTGACCCATCCCAGTTCTCTCAGCTGCTTCTCATCAGACCTGTGCTCCAGACCCATCACAGCCCCACTGCCCTTCTCTGGACATGCTCCAGGGCCCCCATGTCTTTCTTGTAGTGAGGGGCCCAACACTGAACACAGCACTCATCTGTTGGGAGATTTCTGGTTTCAATAATTCTCTATTTCCATCTACTTCACAGCATTAAAAAAGAAAACAAACAACCCAAACCACACAAATAAAAGAAAAATACAGAACATCTCTTGATGAAAATCTCCAGGGCACGGTTGGCAGGTGTGACAGAACAGAAGGTGATCAATACATCACCCAAGGAGCCATCAGCCCCATGGCTTCACCCCGTGAGCCCATGGTGGCTGCAGCAGTGCCATGTGTCACAGGGGTCTGCCCCTCTGTGCCCAAGAGGATGGGCCCTGGGCAGCCTGATACGGTGGGAGGCAACCAGCCCACGGCAGGGATTGTACTGGATCCCTTCCAACACAAACTATTCAGTGGTTCTATGAGTATGAAGTTTTATATATCCATTTTGAGGGCATTATAAATGAGCCTTTCTGTATTAATTTGAGCAAGTATTGTTGCAACTGCTGTGCTTTGATTAGAGTGCTAAGACACTAATTAACTAACCATACAAATTCAGCTCCACACACAAGGTGATCTCCTGTGGGCTGTGCAGGATTTTGTGTGTAACACTGCATCCATGCAGCTGGGGCATAAATCTGTTTTCTTTCTCCCAGCACTAATTCCCAGTTGAATGTGGAAGAAATTCAGAAGTTTCCAGCCAGAGAAAATGCCAGCTTAGACGCACATAAAGCCTTTTGGATGACACATTTACAGAAACCACCTTAATTAATTATCTCATAAATATCTCAGCTGCTTTCCCTATTGCAGAGTTAAATTCCACGTCTCATGAGCTCTCCCCAGCCGTGCTCAGCAGGAGGAACTGCCCCGTGGCTCTGGCCCCACTCAGTCCTGATGGTGTCACACCACCATGCTCTGATGTTTGCTCAAACCTTCCTGTTTGCTTCCACTGCCTCTCAGTACCAGACCACTTGCAGGCAACACAGTCCAGGGTTCAAACCATCCTTCTTATGTGCAGCTGCGCTTCTCACTTGCAGTCAGATCCACAAGCTTCCCCTGCTGAGCCAAGTCTCACCCTTCTGGGGTTGGGTTTGCCTTGCCCTGTTCTTGGACAAAGCTAGGGGCACCTCGGGTGAGCTGGATGCTGGGGTTACTCACGACTCAGCTGTTTCTGCTGTGTTATGAGAAAGGAGCAAACCTCTGCTTCATAAAGACAACTCACACACACAGAGATTCACACGGGGATGAGAACTAAGGGAAGGCTGATTGCAGCACCTGTACTGGGCTTAAAGAGGTGATGCATGAGAGCAAGCTGTTCAGAGCTCTAGTCCAACCTGTAGCCACTGCTCCTGTGTTATTAGGATACAGTCTATATAACATGCTTTTCACGTTCCTTCTCTAAAGGGTCTGCATGTTGTGGGCAGTGTACAAACACAGCAGAACTCCATTCACCCTACAGAGAGGGAGGTTATACCCATTTCCACTCAAAGATAGCAGCGGACCCCTCCACTCCCACAGGCACACAGGCACAGCCCGCTCAGCCTGCTGCCTGCCTTACAGCCCCTCACCCCCAACCACGCTCCCACTGCCTTCCTAGGGAAACAGCAGCAATTACTGACACAGAAGAGTAACCTGGGGGAAGTGCTGAGTGCTCTTCCAATTCTCTCTAATCTGCCTTCTGAAGGGGAAGCAGCAGGGAAGAGTTACTGCTCTGCTACAACAGGTGCTCAGAAATAATGTCAAGAATCTATGAGCTATTGAGATGCACTTCTGTAAAGGAAAAGAACAAATTACCAAATTATGCTGGAAATGGGAAGTCTCCAGAGGGTAAAAGAGATGATGTGATCTCTGAATCAAACTACAACATTTCCCAGCCTTGCTCCGGGATTGTGTTTTGTAAGGACTTCTGCAGCTGTGGCCCTTAATTTCCAAGCAATGCTATCTCCTGAGATAGCTGGTGAAACTGATGTGCCCACATTATCCTAAACCAGCCATTTTGATAAGAAGATAATCATTTCAGAAATGCCTGAAATGACAGCATTTACAATAATTACTTTGAATAGGAAAGCTACAAAACTCCAGAAACAATCCTCACAGGCATTGGGCCAGCAAGGCTGTTTGTGAGCAAACAGAACTTTTACAAAAACACAGTGCACGTATGCTGACCCTTCAGCCTGATGTTTCTGCAGTGACTTTCATGGGAAAGCAGCAATAACGCCAGTTGGGTAAAGCAGTTAATGGCAGTGCAGCTGCTGTTGTCTCGGTGAGCTCTGAGAAGCTGAGTCCTTAAACCACACCAACTCAGGAAACCTACAGGAGATGTCATGGGATGAATGGACGTACATCACGTACATCACAGTATGTACGTACAGCCTCAGTCAGTGGCCTTCTGAGGGGCCTGATCCTGTCGGCAGGAACAGAGAGGGCAGAAGGTGGAAAGACAGGGGTTTGTTATTGAAGAATGAGAGTCTGGTAGTAACGAAAAGACTTTTTCTGGCTGGAGGAAAAGAGCTGGGGTAAAAGCACAGCGTGAAATGATAGAGAGCATGGTAATAGAGCAGCCAGCAGAGCAGGAGGTGATCATCCCCTGTACTCAGCTCTGGTGAGGCTGCACCTGGAGTGCTGTGTTCAGTTGGCCCCTCACTACAAGAAAGACATGGAGGCCCTGGAGTGTGTCCAGAGAAGGGCAGTGGGGCTGTGAGGGGTCTGGAGCACAGGTCTGATGAGAAGCAGCTGAGAGAACTGGGATGGGTCAGTCTGGAGAAGAGGAGGCTCAGGGGAGATGTTATGGCTCCCTACAGCTTCCTGACAGGAGGTTGTGGTGAGGTGGGGGTCAGCCTCTGCTTCCAGGTAGCAGTGATAGGATGAGAGGTGATGGCCTCAAATTGTGCTGGGATAGGTTCAGGTTGGGAATAATTTGGAATAATTTCTTCTCCAGAAGAGTGATCAGCCATTAGAATAGGCTGCCCAGGGAGGCGGTGGAGTCACTGTTCCTGGAGGTGTTCAAGACACCTGGAGATGTGGCACTTGGGGACACAGTTTGTGGGCATGGTGGGGGTGGGCTGAAAGCTGGATTTGATTATATCTTGTCTTTTTCCAACTTGGAAAAGGAGAGCTGGATCTCTCCTCACTGCATCAGGAGCACAGGACACAAGCACAACCTGTGCCGAGCACAATCCCTGAGCTCCGAGCGCAATCTGCATCCCCCACTCTAACAGGGGACTGTGCAGTCATCCCCCAGGATTGCAGATTCCTAGAGGTAGAAGTAAGTTGTGCTGGTGCCATCTGTTTACTTGTTTAAATGCTTATGAAGAGTCGCTTCTGGGTATTTGATCTGGTTTTATATGATAATTCCAGTGCTTTCTCATAACGATCTCCATAGCTGGGAGGAATGCTGGTAAACAGCACTGTGCAGGGCTCCGCAATCAAGTAACATCCTCCTTTATTGGGGTTACATATGCAGAGATATGACAGGGAGACATTCCCCGAGTACAGCGAGGCAATCTAACAGCACAACACTAATGAGAGGCACAAGGCCACCAACTCCCTGCGTTGCACTCTGAAATTGTGCCCTGGAGTGCCTTTCAGCATGGGTTGCTCCAAGCCTAATTCAGGGACACGGAATGCTGTATGCAATCCGTGGAGCTGAGCAGCTGCTTGGGAAGTGAGCAACATCAGAGCCAGTCAAGCTACGCTTCTTCTGCTGGAGATTTGCTGATCTAATTTAGAGAGGGCCTAATATTCCCCTTCTAATTAATTTGTTCTGTTCGCCTGCAACTGAACTGGCTTTTGTTCTTTGGGAGCTCCTCAAAAATTAGATGCAATACCTGATGGAATTTAATTATATAGGCTGGGAGAAAGCGATTAAGGGCAAAGGCAGGGCTGATGGCACCGCACACAGCTTCAAGGCTGTTAGCAGAGGGGAAGGTGGAGGCTGCTTTGTCACAGATGGAGGGAGAACACCAAGGAGCAATTGCCTCCAGCCAGAACTTTAAGGGTAGAGATAAACTTCCTGTGACAGCCGGATGCCTTTGCGAGGGTCCGATGAGAATTACTCTGTGGTGGCTGCATCTCTCTCAGACACTGCTTCGATGAAAACAGGTCTGAACCTCACTCTTGGCCCTGTGCAGCAGATTGTGTTCCTGATGCTCTCTTATCCCCTTGGAGCTCTGTGCTCCCACAGCATGGAGAGCAGCAAGCTAGGGAAGGGTCCCCATGGAGCTCAGCACTGAGACCTTTGCTCCTGGCCTCTGCCAGGGCCAGCTTGTCCTGGAGCTTGGGAAGCCCTGGATCTTATATCCCAGTTCTCAGTGGGAGAACAGAGTTACCTGAGGTGCTAAAAGTGAAGGGAATTCAGCAGCGGGGCTCCTAGGTTAAACTTCAAGGCATATTCTGCAAAACTGCACACAATGCGCCAGTGCTGGTCACCGCAGCCATGACCTTCTCTGCAATTATTCAGAGAAAAGGAGTGAAATGGCACGAAAGGGAAAAATAGCAAAGGAAGGAGTGGAGACTGAGAACTGGGACAAATGAGAACGTTTTATCACAATAAATTGTTCTGTTAGACTCTTGGAAACTGCTGAAAGTCACACAGCTGAAGATATTTGTGGATAGGAGCACCCCTCAGGCTGTATAAAGCACCGAGTACACAAACTTCCACACTCATATTGCCCTTCAAGGTACTCGAGCAGCAGCGATGCTCAGGCAGCCTGTGCCAGCAGATCCCTTATGGATTTGGCTTCCAAAGCAGTGAGAGAGGGATGGTTTCAAGGCCCAGATATCTGTAATGCCAGAGATACCCAATGCTGCATCAGTTTCCTATGGTAAGGGTGGCTGCAATCTCCCGGCCACAGCACTAACCCAGGGACAGGCAAAGGTGTCACTGTAAAGGAAAGTCACTGGACAGAAAGGTGGCAGAGGATTTGTCTCTGCTCTCAGAGCAGTGAGATCCTCCTGTGAAGATGTACCAGAGATTCAGGATGGGCTGCATGGACCCAGATCTGCTGGAGATGGTCTTCTGGGCTGCACGTTCCTACCCATACAGCATCATCAGGGTAAGCAATGGGAAATGGAAGAAAAACATCTTAAAGCCTTTTGCCTTAAACAAGCTGCTTAAAGCACTGGCACTCAGAGCCTGCCACATTCCTGGAAAGATCTTTTAAGGCTCAGAATGCTAAGCCTTGCTCTCCTTAGGAAACACTAACACATCCAACTGCATGTGAACATGACAGTAAGAGACCAGAAATAAAAGAAGTTTTGTGACATTTTCTGACGTGTTTGGATCTCAGTCAACTGCAGCTGGGGCACGGGCTATGGGATTGCACGTTGAATTGTGATTCACCATTACAGAGTAAGAGCAACAGTGCTGGGCACCGATTTCATGACAGCACAACATATCCTACACTGTCTTTCGATCTACAGCCAAGGCTGCGTTAATTGGCATTTAAATTCTTTAGGTAGAATTGAAATGGTCTTTGATTTTGCCCCTCAGCATGCACCAGTCTCACCTTTTCCAGTACTTATGAGGGCTCTTGTCACTTGTATGAGATTCAATGCAATAAACTTGCTTTCCAGAGAGAGAGGTGTAAACTGGGGAGAATGTGGCAAACTGGGAAGCCTGGAAAGAATGATTTGACACTGACTGCTAACAGTATATTAAACTGTCCAGTGTGAGTTGTATATCTGTTCTGCTGTTTCCAAAGGTTATTGGCTGGTTTTGTTTGTTTATTTACCAGTTCTACAATTTATGGCTGTTGACATCACGAGCAGAGCAAATCTGACTCAGCCCTGACAGTGGTGATGATAATGACCAACAATGATCTCTTGGGATTAATGTCTACCCCTACTCTCGTGCCTGTGCTGCCCAATACAGCAAGTTGCAGTGACTGTTGAAACAGAAGAACAGGCTATGGGAGGAAGAGCAATACAGATTTCAGTTCAGTCTGAGAAATTTTTCAGTAGCGTTATGGTGTTTTTTAGGAGGAGAACAAAGGTTTCTCATGTGGCCTGTGGTACTTTGTGTCCCAACACCAGTTCTCACTGCTTTTTTTTCTGAATGAGCAGTACTATAACTTCTCTATGCTCCTCCAGCCCACCATGCATGAGCTCTCCAGCCTCAAATGCAGTTCCTCCCATTTTACATCCGTCTACAGCTGGAATTTGGGCTCCAAAGCAGGAGAGGAGCAGTACGAGCAAGGCAGCCTGCTGGGAGGAGCCACAGCCATGCCTGGTGACCATTCTCCACGATGGGATGAAGGACAGTGACAAACCCCAGCACATGGCGCTGTGCAGCTGCACCCAGACTGTGTCATCCCAGGTCAGCATCCCTCTGTGCTCAGAGAACTGGTGCTCAGAGATATCTGGAGACCAATGTTTCTACATCTACACTGGGTTTATGTGACACCCAGCTGCTGAACATGGGGCTGACTGACTTCATGGCATCTGGCCCACAAGAAAGAAGGGACCAGAAGACATCAAGAAGGCTTTCTGCTTTGGAGATAGCAGACAAAACTGGATGGAAATTAGGGCTGAAATGGCGCAAAACTGCACAGCCTCATCATCACAAAGAAAATAAGGCATTCTATAACTTTAATCAAGCATTTCATTTTAGACTTCCATTATTTTTATACTGTTTTTAAGATGAGAAGCTGTTGATGTTGCAACTTATTTTGTGCACGAAACCTTATGTTTTTCTTTTGGAGAATGTCCATGTTAAATGCATCAGCCTGGTAGAAAAGGAAATCCAAGAAAGAATGCACATTGAGAATTATAATAAGTTCCTATCTGATGGTCACCCTCTGGCCTACCCCTACAGGCAGGAGCCAGAAAAGACACATTGTGGTGCTTTGAAGATGAGATCTGGAGAGTGCAATAAGCCTAAAATACTAAGGAAAATTGATCTAGGAGTCCCAGGGTATCCTGAAAATAGTTGAAACTAACCAAAGGCTTTAGAAGAATACAGTAACTTGTACTTTGTAAACTCTATGGCACAGCGGGATGATGCTTCCAGGAAGGCATATTGTCTTCCATCTGCCATGGGGTGGCTTTGCACCTTGCTGTAAGGGAGAAGCTGGCTACTGTCAGAGCCGAGCACAAGTCAGTGTTGGTGTCCCTTGATTTTAGCATGCTACTTGAAGGAGAGAAAAGACAAGGAGATGGGTGATACAGAACATCATGTCTGAGTGCTGCTGAGCTGTGAATGAAAGAGAGCCCAGGGATGGAGCCTGCCTTGCACATACCAGAAAGCACTTGGTGCTGTGTAGGATCACCCCACAACACCGATGTGTACTTGGTGCAGACCACTGATAAGCTCCCAAAGCATGAAATAACCAGAGCTCTAAATGTGGCATCAGTGTCACAACAACTGCATCTTAAAAGCAACGAAACCACAGGGAACTATGGGCAGCTTTCTCTTGCACCACTGCAGCTGCTGCATCGTGCTGTGCAGCCACTGCTTCACCACAGCGTGCTCCCAGCCCTGCTGCTGGAGGAGGAAGGAAACGAGTCCTCGGGGAACCTCAGCCGTTTAATGAGAATCTGCCAGTAGCAACGTGTGCTGTTCAGATGCACTAAGTGAAAAAAGTGTTCCCAGTGACAAAGCTTCCTGCTCTCCCTGGGCACGCCGCTTCCAGGAGCCAGGGAATTTTGGGACAGGCAACGAAGCCTGAGCAACATGGAACCCAACGAGGCACGCTGGGTGCTGGAGCAGTGGGGTTACCTGTCACTGTCCCTGTGTGCAAACAGTGGGGACCTCCCTTCCCCCTTTCCTCAGTTTCAGACTCAGATCACCAGAAATGTCAGGAAGTCCCACTGACTTCCCAGACTTGATCCCAACAGATCCAACAGCGTATCTGCATGGTTCCTCCCTCCTTTTTCTAATACATGGCCAGGGAGTAGTAGGAAAGACAGAATGGGAGACACTGAGAGATACAGGGATGAAAAGGAATGTGGGAAAGCAGAAATGTAGAGAAGAAATGAAGACTGAAAAGGGATGGATGCAATTCAGCCAAAAACTCTTTAGCAGGAGCAGCCCTGTGCATTCAGGTTAAAGATTGTCACGAGCAGCTCCTGAAGGGAAAGGGTATTCTACAGCTTAGAGGAGGGGAAGGGGCATAATTAGAGGACTATGCAAAGGCAAGCAACCAGGGGAAGTGTCCCACACAGAACCAGGAGCCTTCCCATCCCTATCCCAGTCACTGTGAAAGGGGGGGGCAGAAAATGAGGCTGCTGGAGATTTCCATGTTCACGCAGGCAGGAGCAGGCTGAGAGAAATGTTTTCCCAGAGTCAAGCAATTCAATGACCACATCTAAAACAATGGGATTTTTCAAGCTCACTGCAGATTTACATCACTTTGCATTTGGGATGGGGTTTGGACTATTACACCTCGCACAGAGAAATGACATTTTCTTCTGTCTTCAGGAAACACAAGACTTTTTTTTTTTTTTTCCTCAAAACTCTGCCTGCTTTCGGGAACCCAATCCAGCACTGCATTTCCCTCAGTTTTACAAGCAGGATCAGCGTTGAGCACTGCTTACCTTCCTATTTCTACCAGCCCTATTGGAGCTGTCACAACGAGCATGAACCCCAACTGAATCACTTTCTGTGCCTCTGCATCTTTTGTGCTATTTGTGCCAAAATCCAACACGACCCACTTCTGAAATCCAGAAGGATCCTTGACAATTTCCAAAGGATCCCCAAATGTCAGTACGAAGGGAGACTGCAGTTTGAATTGCATTTTCTCACACTCCAATCCAAGTATCAAGGTCTTGCCTCGGCAGTGTAATACAACCTGCTGTGGCAGGTCATCTAACCCAGCTCTGAAGGCAATGCACAGAAAAACAAAAGTTCAGCCTCCTGCAGGTTCATTTGCCCTAACTCAGCTCTCAAGACATCCAGTTGTTCCCCGTCCTCTCCCTTCTACATTCAGTGGAAAGAAATGAACACCTGCATTGCAAGGTCACTTGATAAAGCCATCTCCAAGGTTGCTATTGCCTCCACTTCAGCAGGAGCACTGGTGACCCATTCAGCCTCAGAGGTCTGAATGCAGCTGCCAGAGAGGTGGCTCTTGAATGTTTGAGGCTCTGGACATGAGAGGCTCTAAAGACCCAAGCATCACAGGGACATGATGGATGTCAGCCACTCTGAGAAATTATTAGGAAAACAATGTCATTTAACTTCACTGGATTGGTTACTATAGCATGACTGAAACGCCAGCATACTATAGCATGACTGAAACGCCCCGCATCCTGACTTGCCACCAAACCCAAGATAACTCAGATTTTTCCTACAAGAGTTGTGGTGATTAAAACCAGTGCTACAGAGGAAGTGTTTGAACGTTCAGCCACACGAGCACAGCGGTTGGTGGCACTGCGGAGCGCGGGAGCGGTGATGGAAGGGGACACAGCAGCGGTGGCTCTGATGGATGGGAAGCTGACAGTTGTGATGTCAGCCTGCCTGGTCCCTCTGGACAAGTCACATCTCCTCCTGTGCTTCAGTCTGACAACTGGTAAACGGTGATAATACTTATTTTCTCAGCTGGGCTTTGGAATGTTCCTTATTAATATTTATGAACAGCTCTGTTTATAATTGTGAGTAAATAAATGGAAATTGACAGTCTAAGGATACGAGTTGTCCTATTTCACACACTAAATGCAGCCACTTCTTTCTGCTTTCATTTCAAGCAAGGAAGTCAGCATCAACCTCTTCAAAAACTCTCACACCTCAAATTGAGCCCCAATTAAGAAAGGAGACAAATCCCATTGTCTTCAGGAAAGACTTTGGAAACTTCTTGCAGGTACTTCAAATGCCAAAAGATGCGGACAGGTGCCTGCTGAAGTTTATGAAATGCTAAAGTATCCTGTTCTTTTCTTTTATCACTTTGAGAGGGAACATGGTGCACAAGTATTCAACAGGATTGGGGTCCTCTCACCCACTCATCTTCCAGTGACATCTGTAGTAGTTTCCCTCTTGCGTCTTCCCATCCTCCTCTGTCCTCAGCTTTGACCCTGTCCTCGTCCTTGTTTCCAACTCAGCAGACAGCTGCTAGCTCACTTTTCTAAACTCATCCCTTCTGAAATTCACCGCTCATGTAACGGTAGAGCTCCTCGAGCCTCAGGTGCCTTCTGCTACCACTGCCTAAATGCAGTTCTTTCATGTAGTGGTCCTTTCACAGCACTTTTCACTCCTTCCTCTATGCAAGCTACTCCACAAGGACCAGAAAACAAAATTTCTTTTTCTGAAGGGAGCTGTCCTGAACAGTGCTTTCATCATCCGGGTCACCCATCAAACACTCACCCACCTGCAATATTCCCTACGTAACTCAAGCACTTATTTAAAGACACTGCTTCTGAATGCAGCGTATTTCACATTACAGGCATCGACACCAGGGCTCAGAAGACCTGTCTGCTGGTTCTGCTTTGGCTTCATGATGGCTCACTGAGTTTGGGGAACTGGTTCATATTGCCCCCCAACTCAGTTTCCCCATCTGTAAAAAAACCATGGCTGTTGAATCTAAATGCTTAAAAGTAACTTTCTGGAAAGAAAGCACTGCTTAGAAAATGGCTTTTGAATAACAAGGATGTCAGTGCTGCATAACTATCAGACATGCTGATAGCATGTACTTCTGATATCAGCTGATGTATTTTCACCTTTCCCTGAATTACTGGGCTAACTGGCCCTTGAGGATGGCTCCGTCCTCTAACACAAGAGGTTGTGCTGACAAGCAATGGATGATCTGTGCAGCTGCTGAGATGCTGCCTGCCAAGAGGCCGTGATTCAAGGGTCCAACCAAAGGGAGGTAGCTTCACAAAGTGACTTGCTTCCAGACCCACCATGTATTTTAACTGCCCACGATAATGTGCTGTGCACATCACAACAGAGAGCTGGTAACATGCTTGTGATCACAAGTTAAATAGGCTAAATGCATCACTGACAACTCAAACTCATTTCAGCCTTGACACTCGTTGCTCCAAGAGGTTTTAGAGGTGTTTGTAGTGCAGTTCAGAGTGGGTTGGAAATGGATGAACAGAAACAAAGGCAACAAATATCTACAGCCAAGCCTTAAAAGAGCGATAATACAAATAAATAAAAAAAAATAAAATAGGAAAGCCAAGAGTAAGTTAAAAGAGAAAAAGAAAACAGACTGGAGAAGCGAACTGGAGATGCTTGATAGGATGCTTGTGCTGATGGAAGAGGCTGTAAGAACTAATGGGTGAGAGGCTGACATGACACAGCTCTTCTACTTTTGCCTCTCTTTTCCTTCCTGAGCTGCAGCCCAAGGATGTGGACACCAAAGGGCTCACACCCATTATGCCAGGTGCCAGAGCAAGGGATTTCAGCACACTTGAGATCTCTGCAGATCTTACAGGGTTCTGGTTATTGTTCTTCACCCATGCTGTCAAAAGCCCGAGTTGATGAATTGCTGTGAGCACAGCACAGCATTGACTTCGCCTCAGATCCACCTCCGAGCTTTCTCCATGCTATGCACTCCTTTCCTCTCTCCCTGATGGGATCTTCTCTCCTTTCTCCACACACCAGCACCATTCCACCACCCATGGATCCTTCTGTTCAGCACAACGGGCAGCTGGAAAAAGCACCTGGCACCTGTCTGCCCTACATTAGCATAGGAGTGCTTTAGTGCCCATGCTGTCAGGAGATGTCAGGGAGTTAAATTGCACAAGACAGCCACTGATGGATTATGGCACCCAAAATTAACAAGAGGGATATTTATATTTTCGCTGCCGAAGCTCTGGAATGAGTCCCTTCTTGTTTGGCAGCACTCCCCCAGAATTGCATTAGAAAGCTGCTGAAGGCTAAGGCAGATGCTTGCAGAAAGCAAGTGCTGGCTCTGTTTACTAGGTAGTTACTCTCACTCGGAGGAATTCAGCCAGCCGCTTTGATCTTAAAGGTGACACCATTATTTTTCTGCTCTCCTGAAAGTGAGCTCAACATTGGCCCCTTTGTCAAATAGTTTTATTTGAGAACAACAGTTTTCTTGGGCTGAGTCACTCTGAGCCTGTTCTTCTCTAGTCCTGGGCCACATTTGCACATGATTTTGGTCATTTCCTATCTGGAAAAACCCTGGCAGAGCTCTCTGGTGGCAAAGTCTTAACAAGAAAGTATGTGGTGGCTCAGTAAAATCACTGCGGTGCCATATGTGGAAGGATGCTGAGAGCAGCTTGCAGAGTGGGGGCTGCATTAGCAGCTCGAGTCTGATCAGCAGCCTGGTCTGTGCAGAGCCATGGGCAGTGACACTGAGCTTGTTCCTTGTGACCAGAGCTGGGAGATGTGACGGCCACCATCAAGCCAGCTCCTCGCATCCAGCCCTGTATTATCTTCCTCTCCTGCTGCTCAAAGCACGAGCTCAGCAGGCATTTTAATTTTAACAAGCAACTGTAAGCAAGAGTAGTTTTAACCCATGAATTTCCAGCTCGAGGCAGAAACTCTCCTTGGCTGCAGGGAGCTGCAATGCAAAGCTGCAGAACTGCTCGTAGACCTGGTGGCCTGGAGGACCTCATGTCCCCATGGACAGAACACCACGTCCCCATGGGCAGAACATTGTGTCCCCTTGGGCAGGACAAACCTTCACCACTTCCCTCACCTGGGGCACTTCTCCCACCCACGGGGCTGGTGCTGGCTCCATTCCTGACTGCCCCTTGGCAGTCAGCAAACAGCCCTGGGGGGCAGACACCATGCAACCTTGCTTGTGGGACTATTTTCTGTTTGGCTGAATTGCTAATGCCACCCTAATTACTTAGGAAAAATCCTTAATCAAAATCACATTTATGGAGGTAATGAGCAAATAGGTCAAGGAGAGCAATGTCTGCTTTACAAACAGGAGCCATTTCTTTGAGCATCTGCAAAGCTGGCTGCCTTGAAGGACCATTGGAGAAGGATGGGACTGTGGTCCAAGCCAAATCAGAAGTGCAAACTTCCCGAGCAAGAGAGCCCTCCTGGGAGCTGCATGCACTGGGGATGCTGCAGCACACACCTCAGAGCACTGATTCACACAGCACACGGTGCTGCTCAGCCATCCAGGAGCTCACTGCTTGCAAGGAGAGGCCACAAGTCCCTGAACAGATCTGGCCCAGAGGTCCTGATGGAAAGGCAGCTGATGAAGCTATCCTGATTCTCAGAGAGGTGTGATTAGTTGGAGACTTGGACAGCTTGAGCTACTGCAAATACAGAGCACATGTTCTGCAAGACGTCTCATTTTGAACAACTGAATACAAAGATGAAGTCAGAACTACTGCAGCATAAATCTCTATTGAGGTGCTCAGCATTCCTGTGCTGTGGACCAACAGGACGGCCTCCCTTGGAAATCTTTTTGTTAGGTGATTGATTGTCTCCATCCAGTAAAGTCCAAGCTGTCACATGTGAGAGTTCAGAATAAACCCACATCACACACAACCCTTTGTCACCACACCACACATTTTTTTCTAGATCACTCAAAAGCGCACTGAGCAGCACATATCTCTGAACAGATCTAGCACTCCAATAAGGCTCACCCCATGTAAAACCTGACTGGTTATCCTCATTCATTGCCTTCTATCCTTTCATCTCCTCTTAATTCTTGAGAAGCCCTTTCCTCCTACCCCATGGTATTTGCCAGCACTGCTGATGAAAGACCTCGCTGACAATTTCTGAAGGAAAATGTCTGCGCTGCATTGACAGAACCACTTCCATCACCTGTCAGTCACACCTTCGCAGTGTGCCGGCAGACTCACAATGCACACCTTCCTTTCACAAAAGCCATCTCAACTCTTTTGCCTCATTTTATTGTAATCCCTCGCAGTGCACCTGCTCTGCCAGCTCGTCTTTCACCTTCCCAGCATCATCTCTGAAGACTTTCTATAGACGAGCATTGCATTCACCTCCTTCCTCTCATCCAGCACAAAGGCTGATTAAATGGTTACAGCGAACTCCTTAAAAATTGCTTCTCTTTCTGTACAGAACATCAGTGGCCCTTTAGTGTCATGGAGCCTTCAGAAGCAGCCCCTGCACCATCAGTACGTGGGAATCTCCCGTCCCTCCGCTGCACGGAACATCAATTCAGATTTCATCAAGCCAACAGTTTTGTCTTCCTTGAAAATCCTCCTGTTTTGAAGACGCACACTGCCTTAGTTCTTCAGCAATACTGCATGCCCCAAACATGTTACTTGCTATAAAATGACTCTGTTTTGCTTTTGGGGACAGTTCTCCAAGCATGGCATCACCAACACTAATCATGAATTCTGAGAAAAATTGGAAAAGATCCTTGGTGTCCTGCTTCTTTGGAAAAACTTCTTTGGGAACCCCCTTGGTCTCCATTCCATATCTCACTCCAGCAAAGGTAACCAAAGACATCGGACAAAAGAAAAAAATCACACATATTTCTGGTATGAAACCCCCTTTTGTTTGGCAGAGGGAAAGTCCCTGCATCATCGGAGCTCCCTGGGAACAGAGCTCCCTGCAGCAGAGCTGGAGGTACTGTCCTGATCCTAACACTAAGAGCAATCCCGGATTGGAACCTCTCCCACTCTGATGGTAAGAAGCATTCTGAGATGGGAGGCCACGGATTGGGCCAGCCTCCATCTCCTGGTTGCTTGCCATGGATGTCCTCAGCAGTAGGGTGGAGGGTTTTTTGCTAATTAAAAGTGCCCCAGGAAAGCCTGAGTGCCTGATTTATGGAGGGCAGTGCAATTAGCCTCATACACAATTCAAGACTGTAAATCATGAAGGGCTGGCTGGCAGCAGACAGTGAAACATTAATGATCTTACAGCTGTTCAAAGGTAAATATTTCATTAGCTCCACCAAGTACGATTGTGACAATTATGTTAAGCCCATGTTCACAGGTGTCATCCTGCAACTTAACGCAATGCTGGGACCACATCTGCGTGAGCAGAGCTAAATCCCTGTGGCATGACTGGACAGTTGGGTTCTGTCAGCTCCTAAGAAAGCACATATGCCTTTGAATTTGGACACACACACACATGTGGTGACAGCAGAAAGGTGAGGATGAGAGTGAAAGAGCAACATTTGTACTTCTGTGCAGAAAGCAGCACAGGATGTCCCTCAGTGCCAAAGGCAGGGAAGCAGCTCTTTGCCTCGAGGTTATGAACACTGAAGAAGTCCAATCATGGGAGAACCAAATGCATCAAAATCATGGGGTTCTCCTACAGAAAAGAACCAGACCTTTGCTGCTGGCCCCTTGCTCCTCTGGCCACTAAGCTGCACAAATTGATAGCAGCAGGACCCGCTCGTTGTGCCATCTGCTCACTTCTGATGGAACATACTGTCTGGGTAAGTTTGCTATCACTGGTGCTGGTGCTCCTCACCTGCCCTGCCTCGGGCACTTGTACTCCTTGTTCATACTGATGCTGAACCTGTTCACACTGTGCTGAGTGTGGTGCTCACCCCCTGAGATCCTGGCTGAAAATCTCAGCAATCCTATGCAAAATGTTGATTTTTCACATTGCATCCATACAAAGCATGCTCAGAGAAACAGAAACAGACAGAGGAGGTGAGAAACAGCATGGAGGGAAGGAGTAATGAAATGTGGAGTGCACAAAGTGGAGATGAGGAGGCATCTGGGAGAAACTCAATCAGATGAAATAGCAGTGTGCTGGGGCTGGAAAGCTGTGGGGTGTAGTCAGGAGTGAGTGACACAAATGGCTTTGTTTGGAACCCAGAACAAAAGGAAGCAGAACTGGAATTCAGGATGCGCACAGGAATTCAGGAATTCAGGACACAGCACAGGTAGCAGAGTCTGCAGCAGCAACACAAAGGGGAAATTGGGCACAATGAGCTGCGTGCTCCTTGGGAGAGGTGCAAAGAAATGTGTCCATGGCACTGAGCACTAGGAGAGGAGGGAGAATTCAGTAAATATCATGGGTGAAATAATTTTGGAGAAGATGTTGAAAAGGAGGTTACTGTAGGACCTGAAGCCTGCTGTGAGCCTGCACAGTGGGACACAAGTTTCAACAGAAACCTTTGTGATGTTCTCAGTCATACACCACTGAGAAGTGCATCAGTGTGGGAGAGTTTAACTCCCACCTCCAGACCAGAGAAATAATACCACAGATAACAGGAAAGCTTTTTTCTGGATGCAGCAACTGACACATTTCTCCATAAGGCAGGAGGACCACCAGAGGCCATGCTGTGGGACTGGGGTTTGGCTGCGTCACGTAGATGGTCTAAACAGACTCCAACTGAAGTACAGGTGTAACATGATTGTCTGGAACACCAATGGACTAAATGGGGGTTCTGATGGAGGATAAACTGGAGATGAGCCAGCAGTGTGCTCCTGCAGCCCAGAAAGCCAATGGTATCCTGGGGTGCATCAGCAGAGGGCTGGCAGTGGGCAGGGAGGGGACTGTCCCTCTCTGCTCTGCCTTCATGAGGCCCCATCTGGAGCACTGTGTCCAGACCTGGAGCTTCCAGCACAAGAAAGATGAGGAGCTGTTGGAGGGGATGCAGAGGAGGGCCATGAAGGTGTTCAGATGATGCTCCTCTTCTATTAATAAAGAGAGCTGGGACGCTCAGCTGGAGAAGAAAAGGCTCCAGGAGAGCCTTACTGTGGCCTTCAGTGCCTCAAGGAGCCTACGGGACAGCTGGAGAGGGACTCTGTAAGGAAGTGTGGTGACAGGACAAAGGATATTGGCTTTAAACTTACAGAAGGAAGATTTAGGTTAGATGTTAGGTGAAAATTCTTTACTCAGAGCGTGGTGAGACCCTGGCACTGCTGCCCAGATCTATGGGTGTCCCACTCCTGGAGGTGCCCAAGGCATGGGTAGGTCCTGGACAGCCTGAACTGGGGGGCAGCCAGTCCACAGCAGGGGTGGTAATTAGATATCTTTAAGGTCTTTTCCAAGGTCTGTAATTCTACAATTCTGTGATTAACCCAGATTTTAGTTCTGCCCTCTGCCACAGCAGAGAGACTGAGGGCAAAAAGGAAAGGACATGAAGGTAGGTATGTTTAACAGGGAGGCTCGTCTTCCACCTTAGCATCTTCAGTCAAGTAGCACCTGCACTCCTCTCAGGTCATCCCTGTACTTCACAGATGCTTATGAGTAGCATGACCCACACAGCAAGCAGCCTCAGAATGAAGAGGACATCAGCTAAACCAG
The DNA here is from genome assembly GCF_951394365.1 of Tetrao urogallus. Taxonomy (NCBI): domain Eukaryota; kingdom Metazoa; phylum Chordata; class Aves; order Galliformes; family Phasianidae; genus Tetrao; species Tetrao urogallus. Next base: position 9,310,229 of record NC_136831.1, on the reverse strand, counting down.
CACACTGCAGCACTGCTAGCACCAGGCACTGATGTGATGCAGTGAGGGCACTCAGAAGCCTGAGAAGTGGGGTGAAAAGCTCTGAGATCCACAGTGCTCAGCCCCAGGGCAGCTGAGGGATTCCTCGGAGCTGACAGCAGCTGGAGCCACCTGAGTGCATCCTGCACACAAAGAGCCCTTTCAACTTCCCTTCCCCTGCCTGCTTCCTGATCACTGAATACATTAATATTTAAGTGGGATTTAGTAGAAACACTTGTTCTGCTGAGCTGGGCAACGTGGATGTACACTCTTTGTCTATGATTTCCAGTAGCCTGAGAACTTCCGTGTGCCTAATACTGCATTTAGTCTACAGCATGGACACCTCATCACCCTTCTTGCATCCTTTAGCTAACACGAGGGTTAATTCCTCTCAAACTTCCCTGAAGACAGCTATAAAGGCCATAGCACTGCTTGCTACAAGGGGGGTAGGTAGGTGTCTGAATTCTGAGTGCAGGCTGCATGCATGAGGAGTAAAGAGATTTGTTGTATGGTTCCAGGACTGATTTGGATTTCACATTCCTCTGGCAAACAAGATGTAGCCAGTATAGCTGCACCCAGCCTGTGGAGCTTGCTGAGAAATGATTTCTTGGTAGGAAAAACTGTGGATCCAGGGAAAAGAGATGTGAGATGAAAGGCAGTGCCACAGAGGCTGCATTCCTGCAGTTTGGAGATATTGGGTAGGAAGACACATGCCTGGGAACGAATATTTATCTTACTGCCTTTTCAGCATGCTTATTCCAGGCACTGGTGCACTGGTCTGTGACTGGCAGTAAATGAACATCATCTGTGGGGTTTGTTTTGCAGAGCAACAGTTATCCATAGGAGTGATTTAGCGCAGGAAGATAGAGGTGCTGGCACAGCTGACAAGCCAGGGACAGATTTGGGAAGGAAGATGGCAAAAGGCCATCCCCATGCATTGGAATTATTTTCCTGGGAAGGGTTTGATGAGATGTGAGCTACACTATTTGCTAATGTTGCAGCATAAGCCTTGTCCAAAACCCAGGAGTCAGAAGGGATCTTTCCATTAGCTTCCCTGATTGTAAGTAGGATTGTGACAGATGTATTCCCATTTCCTTTCTACTCAAATATTTTAAATCAATCAGAAAGAGCAGTTACATTTGTCCTTTTATGGAGAAGGGGATCATTCCTTCTTAAGTATGCCCATATAAATAGCCACAGGGGAGTCCTTCCAGCTACCTGAAACAAGTAGGATGGTCTGAGGGTAATAAAGCTTCCAAGCAGAGGAAGGGAGGCAAGATGCACAAAGTCCCTGAGCTGCACACACACGGCTGGTTTGCCAGAAGGAACAGGGATTTGCACGACGATAAAAGCTGTTTGCAGCCAACAATAAAAGCTGCCTCCAGATCCTCAATGTGAGCCAAACCTCCCTGCTGTCATTCAATCCAGAAATGCTTTCCCGCTGAAAGCCTTCAGAAAACAGCCCTGGAGTATCACAGAAGGTGGGAATACCCACTGCCTTGTGTACATTCCAGCTGAAAGGAATGGGGGGCAGCCCTGCAGACGTTCCTCATTCATTGCTTTGGCTGAGCAGAGCTTGAGACAGGGCAGTAAGGGAGAACAGGCAAAACTTCTAAGGATTCAGATGACCAAAACCACAAATCAGCTAGGTTTTCAGTGTGGTGAGCAGTATCTTCTGCTGCAGATGCTTCCACTTCCCTTAATAAAAGATTCTGAAACTTATTTTTACACCTCTGTATGCTGAGCTGGAAGACTTCCATGGCCACAATGGTCCTGAACTGCTGGGAGGGAACTGGGATGGACACTATGGAACTGAGATGTTAACTGGGATGGGCACTATAGAACTGGGCTGGATGACATGGAACTGGGATGGACAGCACAGAACTGGGGTGGGAACTGGGAATGACACTCTGCAACTGGGCTGGGAACTGGGATGGACACCATGGAACTGCTCTTCATGGAGGTGGTGGCCAGTGGTCATCTGTGAGATCATCGCCTCTGGTGTAACGCTAGGGATAAAGGAGAAAGGGGCGAAGCTTTGCTTCAGAACATTTCTGCATCATTTTAAGGCAGCAAAGCCAGCCGGACAGTAAAAAAAAAAATAAATGGAAGCTGAGAGCGATGAAAGCAGAGCAGAGATTGAGTCAAAATATTTGGGCTGGGGTCCAATAAGAGGGAAAGAAGAGCTTAGTGATGAAGATATGTTCTTAATTGGAGGATTGTTTCCAGCTCCTCACCTTTGTTTATAATAGCGTGATCGGATCAGCAATCATGAAATGGGAGAAAGTCAACAAGTAAAAAGTCCTTATAAAGATTTCATTCCTCACGGTGTCAAAATCAAGCACTTGCATTACTTTCTGGAGGCCAATTTAATTGTTGTCAATACAAGTTGCAAATTGGCTTTAACATTTTAAATTGATGTTTTCTCTAAACTGCTCTGATTAATGGAAGAAAACATTGTGTTTCTGCCTTTCATCTGAAGATCTAATGCATTTTACAAACAATAATTGATCCAGCTCTACGTGTGGGGGCAGACAGGGACAAGCCAACCTGCTGCAGGAATGATTTTACCCTTTCCCAGTGCCCAGCAGCACTGCGGGATGCACAGGGCACAGCAGCAGGCTTACTTCTCTTTTTTTCCCTATGGAAAGTATTGAGAAGCTGAAAACTAGAACACTTAACTGCAAGGCACCAGTGGGGTCAAAAATGAACACTGGAAAATTCTGGATGTGACAGCATGGAGTCGGCATGCAGGGAGGGAGGACATGGACACCTCTGCCCAGCAGCAGAGGAGCCATAGAGCTGCTTGTGAACCTGGGGCTCGGAATAGGCAAGCATGCAGGTTCAAACCAAGAGGCTGGGCCTGGAGAAAAGAAAGCCGAGAGGGGATCATATCAGTGCTTATCAATATCTCGTGGGCAGCAATCAGAAGGATAGGGCCAGGCTCTTTTCAGCAGGGCCCAGAGACAGGACGAGGGGCAATGGGCACAAACTGGAACCCAGGGACCATCTGACCATGAGGAAAAGCTTCTGTGGGTGACAGAACACCAGAACAGAGGTAGTGGAATCCTTCTCTGGGGATATTCAAACCCATCTGGGCACCTTCCTGTATGACCTGCAGTAAGGAACCTGCTTTGGGGGATCTCTAGAGGCCGCTTGCCACCCCTACAGTGCTGTTACTCTGTGACTCTGCGATCAGCCATCCAGATGCTCTTCCCACATTAACGCTAGAAAAGTCTGATTCAGTCAGTTTCCCCCTTCCCCATGCGTTCTGCTGTCTTGTTTTCAGCAAGCTGAGTTCCCCTGTGAGGCTTTGTTTCAAAGTAAATCTATGTGCTTAATCCTCCCTCCTGCTCACAACTTGTATTAGTCTCTCTTAAAAAAGGATGCTGTTCCCATAGTAACCTTGCATTTCTGGATATCGCTGTGGATGATAAGCACTGCCGTGCCTGGCCTTGTGGCTCTGGGACTGCACTCTGCCCAACGAATGCTAAATTCCACCAAAACACTTTTACCAGGGGCCTAATATTTATCCTGCAGCTCTAGATGTTGCTGCTGTCAGGGCTATGTGGCTCACATGAGTATCAAGACTACCCAGATCCTATATTTATTTGTGTGTATACACACACACGCACTCCACCTACCCATGTTTTTCTCTGCAGTGAAGACTTCTTTAAAAATTTCTTAAAACATTGTCACTCGTTAGCTGCTTTCATGCATGAAAGCCTGACATCAGTCAGCACAAATATTTGGAAGTGAGACACGAGATGCTGCAAACGTTGTCGCTTTTCGTTCTCCAATACACTCACCTCAACGTACATTTGCAGAGGGGATATTCTGCTGTCTCATGGGGCTTGTTAGTGGGGCAGAGTTTTCCCAAAGGTTCCTTTTCACCGATTACCCTAAAACTTCACAGCTTGGTGGAAGGCTCGGGAGAGCAGAATAAATCAATGGCTGGAGGCAGGGGTGGGTGCAGACCCAGCCTGGTGGGGGGAGGATGGAGGCAGCTGCACGGTGCAGGGATTTGTTGCTGTTGGTGGGCAATGTGTGCTAAGTCCCTATGCTATCCGCAGCTGAACAGCCCCATGGTAGCATTTCTCAACCTCTGGCTGCAGCTGGAGGAAGAGAAGATGTCCAGAAAATGAGATAAGCAAAGAAAGAGTGCCCAATTTAACAGGACTGCTTGAAATCAGGTGGATCTCCCACGTATGAAGCTCATGAGAGGTAGCTTTGTGGCTCACTTACCTGACTCTCTGAGCCACTCCTCTCAGATTCCAAATACTTATGGACAAGGTGCTTGCTTTCCAGCACCAGGTATCAGAGCTCTCACTGACCACCAAGATGCAAGGCCAAAGGAGCCAGGTTTGTGCTGGGGAGCTGCATGCAAAAGAAACTTCTCCAGGCACTGAGAGCAGGGTGGTGGGATCCGTGCACCCAGCAGCACATGGCCAGCAGCAGGACCATGTGGTGGGGAGGCAGTGGTCCTGAGGTACAAATGACCCAGGGATAAGATTTTGGGCATTTCTTTTGAAGCCAAGGTAGTAACACTGCCTGCCTCTCTGTGATCCCTTTTCCCACCTTTTGAGATTGGCACTGCCACAAAAGGCAGGAGGGGCTCAGCTGCCCAGCACAACTGAGTGAACATCTGAGTTGTGTGACACAGTCTAACACAGCTCCTATACAGGTGAACAGCCCAGCATCCCACAGTAAAGGGGATAGCAGCCAGTGCCCAAGCTCAGCTGCCCTGCCCCACTTCTGGCAGCACCCCCTCACCCCCACTCTGTGCTGGTCTGATCCTCCCTTTGGCAATGACATCCCAAATGCCAGGATGCTGAGTAACTCAGAATGCTCTGAGACAGAAAAAGCTGACATTTCCTGGCTGTTCAGAAAGAGCATTAACCCATTTGGGATTTTCCTGGGTGGGAAAGCTGTGGGAAGGGCTGGGGATAACCGCAACAGAGGTGTGCCTGGAGGTGGAGCAGATGGAGGAGCCTCGAGTTGCCCCATCTTCTGCAGATCCTAGAGGTTCTGGAGCTGTTTGCTTCTCTCTAGGAGTACAGTGAAAAGAAAAACCCTGTGCCTGGAACTCTCTGAGTATTTTCCAAGCAGTTTCCCTAATTCTTCTTCCCTCCTGCACCTTAACTAGCTTCTTACAATGGAGCACAGGGGCTGTAAAATGCTTCTGCAGGGACTGGGGGATCATTTTACACCTGCTTTGTATTCCCCTGAACAGCTGTAAATGACAACACAAACTGTGAAGCAGCAGGGAATTTGAACGCCTTCGACATACATTTCGACACTGATCTTTGGTAAATTAATTCAAATACTTGCTGGGGATTTGGGGGAGAAGCTGGAGGATTCGCTGAATGAATAAAGGAAGCAATCTGAAGCAGAGAGCAGCTGGAGCCCTGGGGAAGAGGAGGGATGGGGAAGGAGGAGGGGTGGACGGAATGAGACCTGGGTAACGTGGAGGAGACCTGAGCCTCGGCTCACATTGCCCTTATGGGGGTGTGCATGCTGGCCACACAGCTCCTGTCCTGTGCTATGGTTGGGATGGATGCACTCCTTGTGCTGCTCTGCCTAAATTTGGTTAGAGATGTTAGCTACAATTTCCATAAAGATTAAAGGTCTCTCCTGCGCTCGTTCACATGCAGAACAAGTTCAGAGGATGCCTCTGGGTGGAAGGTGCCTCTGGGTGGAAGGCACCGCTGAAAACAGCACTCTGAATATGTACATCTCTGGAACATCCTGACTCAAACGGCTTATTAAAAGCCTTCCCAGATATATCAGGCTAATCAGAGCATTAGGCTGTGTTGTTTGCTGCATTCAAAGCTGTAATCCTGTCTGTAGGCTGCATTTCACACCTGCAGGCACCCCCAGCCCTATGGCAGGTGAATTTTCTGCACTGGCAAATGATCTCAGCCTAGCCCCGAGGTCAGCTCTTCACCTGCACGTCTGGGGCTGGTTTCAGACCTAACTCAGCATATTCTGTTGGTGAGGTCATGTGGTATTCAGAGAATTAATAGAACAAAAGAATATAAAATTAGGCCAGACTCCCTTCTCCAAGCTCAAAAAAAAAAAAAAAAAAAGTTTTGCATTTGCAGCCTCCTGATCCTGCAGGTAGTGAGCAGCAGCATCAGTCCGGGCACAGGTTTCACCCAGCTGCCCTGTGCTTGAGTAGATGACATCTCCATCACTGAAAGCACTGCACGGTGGCAGCAAGCACATCCTTGTCCTGAACTTATTTGGAGAGATTCTTCTCCCCCAGAGCTTCCCATGTCAGCCTAATGGTCCTGAGTATCCCCCTTCTCAAGTGCATTGTATGAAGAAGTGCTGGTACCGAAGAACCAGAATGAGAGCAAGAGAAGAAAGGGCCCATGCCTGCCTGCATGGCGGTCAGTCCGACGCTGGCTGCTCACTCACCAAAGCAGTCAGAAATCTCCAATCTGACATCTCCTGAAGTTCCTTTGCTCAAGTGCATTTTGGGATGAAAGCCAACCAATTCCTTGCATCCAACTTTCAGAAGGCTTTCCAGTACCCACTGGCACTGGAAATAATGGTCTAAGCTGAAATGCTACGGCAACCACAAATGCTATGGGCCATCAGCATCACTGTCACAGTGCTGCCCACACCTTTTCTGACACATCAGAGGACTGTGAACAATGCAGAAGCAATGCCACCCATTTCAGCCATCTGCTGAACAAAGGAATGGCACCAACCTTCACAGCAGATGTCAAGAGAGGTAACGAGGCCAAGGAGACAGCATTGGGGAAACGTGATCAGAGCTTTCCTTCCAAAAGCCCTAAAGGTGCGACTGTGATGGCGACACTAAAAATGCCAATAGATAGCTATAGATAGATCTTCTGTAATCTCAGCCTCATCATACTTTACCTGTTACTCACAATATAGCAAACAGGGAACTAACAGGAGGTCTGTGTGGGCTGCAGGAACGTTCCTGTCTACAGACAGCACTGTAGCTCATACTAATTAGGCGGTGCACAGCTGGAGAAGTGTGCTCTGACCCAAGCAATCTGTAGGCACAGCTTTCAGCTTCCCTTATCTGCACAACACTCCCACCACTAAAACAGCAGCACCGTGTAAAAGCCAGGAAGAGAAATGTCAGCAGCAGCGAAGGTGGAGGGAAGAAGAGATGAACCATTCCTTGCTATCCCAAAAGGACTTCAGCTGGATTCTCAGAGGAAAGAATCTTTGGCAGGAAGCCCTACAGGCACATGGGACCAGCAAGAAAAAATGCATTTTTCTTCTGATTAACACCTGGGGAAAGTGGCAGCTGTAAGGCAGCAGGATGAAGCCTCGAAAGCCAGCATTCTTACCAGAAGAGAATGGTCCCCATGGCAATAGTTCCCATGTTCAGGACAAAGAGCCCTACTTACTCTCTTTCCCTTCCAAAAAGCATCACTTAGATCTGAGTTCTTCTATCTCAAATTTCAGCAAAGCAGTGCAGACCACACCTAACATCAGCCCTCCCGCCCCACTGCAGAGCTCTGATTGCTCTAAAACCACCTAAGTGAGGAGTGAGGACTCATCTCCATATCTGCCTCCCACTTTGGGCACCTGTGATGGATGGAGGCAGTGGGAGGTGGACACTGCTCCAAAACTGCCCCAGGAAGGAACAGGCAGTGCCAGCACATCATGCACCATGGCCATGCCCTCACAGCACTGCTCACACTGCTTTGCTTGGACTCTGTTGCCTTGAGCACGGGCCACCTCAATTTGTCACTGTCACCCACCACCATTCTGCTCAATGACACCAAACAAGGCTTATGGCAAAATGAAGCCACGGTTTATTTAGCAGGACTTAAGGATGCTCTTTCAGTTATAGGTTTGGAAACACCAGTTCCAAGCAAAACAAACACAGAGCTCAGTCTCAGCTTATGTATAAGAGCTATGGCCCTTTCTGGTCACTTAACCTCCCTTACTCTGGAGACCTGAGACAAAGTAAAGCCAGCAGAGCTGATGCTTCAGACCCCACTACAGTTGTGGTCTTCTTAAGTCAATTTATAGCACCAGTGAGCACTGCTTTACTTGGGTCCTACTACTGTGTGCTACTGTCTCACTCTCCACTCTCAGCTTTTTCTCATTCTCTCTTAAAAAAAAATAAATCTTATTTTCAAAAAGCAAGGATGGATAGTGAGCCCTCTTTTACTGCCATGTTGCAGCTTAACAGCTCTCTTCTAGTTTAGCGTGATCTAACCCGATCTTGTTCTCCAACTTTTCCTTCTCCCCCAACCTTAAAGATTTCAGAATTCACTCATACAATTTTCTGATTCATGCAATAATCTAAGTAATCAAGCACAGTTGTGATGGAGCATTGCCCTATTCTGCAAATGAAACAGTATAAAAAAGCATTAACTGTATAGCTGTTTTATGAGCTCACAATCTTTTGTAAGTGATTAGCTCTCTGTCTCCTCTGATATATGAGAACATGTTAATAGCGGACAAAGCTGAGCCAGGAACAAGTTCTTTTTGAGCAAACTACAAGAGCAAGATTTCCCTTCCCAGCTTGGCCAGGGCTCAAAGGGACAGTGAGTCCAAGTGGCTGTCCCAGGCAGATGAGATCGATGGCCCCTCCAGCTGCCAGTGGCTGTGGCAGGCTGGGCTGGAAGCAAAGTCCCTGTCCTCCCTACCTGGATTTGTGAATATTTGTGCCAGCATCCCACTGATGCACCCATTCTCTGGTCCTTGCATCCTTGGGTGCCTCTTAAGCCCTAAGAGCATCCATTGAAGCCGTCGACACCAGAGAAGACACCATTGCAGTACTGCAATAAGCCATTCCCCCTTTCAAACCTTCCCATTTCCCTTTTATCAGCCTTGGCAGCGCACAAATGTGACATGATTCAGGCTTCCAGTATCTAGCTGGAAGCAAGGAATTCCATCTGCATCTCCACCTTCCCTGACCAATGCCTGCTCCACAACTGGAGCCAATGGAAAGAAACAAGGTGTTTGCCTCCTTGCAAGCAGTGTGTCAGAGCTGCTCTCCAGGAGAGCCTGTACCTGTTCCCTGGCCATAAATCCTCGCTTCTTGTGTTTCTCCCTAGGGCAGAAGCACACAGCCTCTCACGAGCCAGCAGACTTGCAAAAGCACCTTCCTATTGCAGACAATTCAGCTCAAGTACCATTCTCCAGTCCAACATCTCATTTCACATGTATAATTCCCTGGCATAAAAAAAAATTGTAGAGTTCACTGGCCTCTAAGCAAAAACTGGAAAGAAAAGAAATCCTTCTGTCTTCTCAGGGAAATTATTTTGTTCCCAGTAGCAAAGGAGCCTTCCAGAGAACACAGTCACCTGGTTCTGTCTCTGTAGGGTGAGGCACAGTGCAGCCCAAGCCTTCCAACAGCCACTGTAACAAGGCCATGGGAGCAGTCGGTGCCCCCAGCCACGGCCCCTCCTGCACAGAGGGGAGCACACCAAGTCCTGCAGGTCACAGAGCAGCCCTGCTTCCCCAGAAGGGACCATCAGCAAAAGCCCTCTGATCTCTGGGTGACACGGGCCAGGAGATGCCATCCAGAAACTTCTGTGGAAAGCCGAATAGCTTGTGACTGAATGAGGGCATATCTTTGAGGCACACATCCAGTTGCAGCTGAGAGATGGGAAGTGATGGGAAGCCTACCACATCCCACTTAACGAAGACGGTCAGCAACCACCGAGGCATTGTTCTGACAATTATCAATACATAAAGCATTAAACAAATCAGAGCCATTTCTTTACCTAAGAGGCAAGCATCCTGCTCCACCGGGGAAATCAAGGCAATGAACAGAGTGGTTTGCCTGAGTTTACCAAGCAGCAGAACCCAGAAAAACATCTGTGTATCTTAACCCCCAGGCCAGCGCTACTGGAACACCTCGAGCCACTGTCCTGGACACCACCAGGGTCACCTCCCACACTGTGCTGTTGGCACACGCCTGTGGTTCACCCAAATGGAAGAGATGGGCCCCATTGTGTGGATGCCTTCCTTTTCAGCTGCTGCGTGTGGAGAGGCCAATTATGCTTTACAGCATGTGTGTTTGGCTGGAAATACACAGTGTTCTGAGCTTATTACAAGCATTTTGGTACGAGCTGAATTCATACCTCGCTGATTCAGAATTTTTAAGACGCCCAGAGAGAATAGCTACTCTGCTCAGCAAAAACCTCAAAGAATCATCACCAAGAACCCTTGCACTGCTCCGCTCTATCTGATCGCCTTGGAAAACCATTTATAATCCTAATTTTAGGTTTCAAACTCTGCTGTAGCCAAGTGTGATGTCCTGCTGACTTCTAACAAAGCATTGGCACAAGCAGCTCGGAAGGGAAAGCAGAACACAGCACTCACCTGCATTGCTTTTGGAGGTGCGCACAGGGGTGTAATGGTTTTTGGAAGATGTCCGGACTGGAGTGTTTTCTTTGGGGGAGGTATCTATGGCCGAGATAGTTTCTCTTTCACAGTGTGCTATTGGGATTGGTCCCTGCTGCCTTAAGATGTCAGCCAGAGCCCTGAGGAGAGAGAGAGAGAGGGAAAAAAAACATATTTTCACAAAACGGATGGAATGGCATTCAGCATCTCCACCTGCAGAGCCGCTGTATGAAACCTGCAGTGCTTGGATTCCTACCATAAGCAGAAAAAAAAAACAACAACAAAACAACAACAAAATCTGTCTTCAAACCTCAGATTCTTTGTGTGTGTGAATGTCTGCTGCACGAAGTTACAGGGGGAATGGTTTTAAAGTGAGACAGGGGAGGTTTAGGTTGGATATGAGGAGGAAGTTTTCAGCCAGAGGGTGGTGAGGCACTGGAACAGGTTGCCCAAGGAGGCTGTGGATGCCCCATCCCTGGCAGCATTCAAGGCCAGGCTGGATGTGGCTCTGGGCAGCCTGGGCTGCTGGTTGGCGACCTGCACACAGCAGGGGGTTGGAACCAGATGATGTTTGTGGTCCTTTTCAACCCAGGCCATTCTGTGATTCTATGATTTACTTGGCTATTGTTGGTCTAAGACTGAATCACACAACAAGTCCAGTCCCCACTCTCCATACTTGCAGTCCCCACTCTCCATAAATCCATAAATAGCTTTTCCTGCTCGTACCTCAATACATAGCACTGATGGAAGTGGGTTTCTCAGAGCAGAAAAAGCAGTCCATAAGAAAAGAACTAAAAACATTTTCATGGGTTAATGTCTCCCATTGTTAGCTATTTGTCCATTAGAGACTCCTTTAATGGTTCTAAGGTCTCACTGCTATTCCCCAAGAAAAGAAATGTCACAGAATTCAGCAGCATCCAACATTTTCCCCTTGGATGAGTGGAGACTCAAAGATTTTTTTCTCTGTGAATATCACAGACACAGTGGAACAATTATAGTGTGAAATGCACTGATTTTCCCAGTGTAACCACAAGCTATCTCTTGAGCCAGGAAAAGGGGAAGGGGGTGGCTTGTGTGGATTGTAAGGGACAGGGGCATTTTAAAATGATGGAGTTTGAAAGGTTCCTTTCTCCTGGCAGAGGGAATCTGCCTAATGTCACCTCAAGGAACCAAGAAAGGAGAAATTCCTTCACTGCACATTGATGAGAATGATTATGGTGTTGCTCATACCTTCTAGCATTCCTTAAACGATGTATTTCTGGTCTTTTATGTAAGAAATAGTGTAGGACCCGAGACTGTTCCATTTTCCAAATCATTTCCCTTACAGGCTGCCATCCTTGTACATAATGAATTGCAACACTAATGTGCACTACCAAAGGAACTCCTGGAAGACCTCAGAGGCTTCACGGGGGGAGTGCATTAGTGCACAACCACCCTCTGCATAATAAGAATACTTTCGATCCTTATCTGATTATTGCCTGTTTATAGAGAGAGCAGACACAGAGGCTGCAACCAACTGCATGATGTGTATATGTGCATACCTACTTACACGTAGGGATTAAAGGGGAGCATCAGAGCACAGAGCTCAGCACCCAGTATGCCCCTATGGAGACAACGCTTTCCCTAAAGAAGGCAGGCTGGCAGAACTGAGCCCTCAGTACACACCTGCAAGAAATACTAAGCATCAGGCGCCCATCTGATGGTATCAGCAGGACAGAAAAGCAAAGTATAATTTTTCAATCCTATGGATGGTATTAGGACCATTATTTACTGGCCCATAGCAGCTTGGGCTCATTCTGAGCACTTGTGAAAGACTCTTAGTGTCAAGAGTGCAATCACTCAAAGGACAGAGAAAGATGAGAGCACGGATAACACTAAAATACCACTTAACTTCATATAACACAGCCTGGGCAAAAGGGTCAGGTCACTCAGATGGGGCTATGCAAGGTGAAGATAAGGCAGAGATAGGGTAGAAAACTCAGAGATGTGGGAATGGAGTAGGAGATACCAGTGGGATGGAGATGGCAGAGTACAAAACAGTTCTTCCTGGAGCTGAGCTTGTTCATAATCTGATGAGGACGAGCTGATGAGGATCCACAGCCCACTAATGGGTGCAGCAGAGCAAACAGAACCAGACTGCTCTTGGAGGTGCACAGCGGAAGGACGAGGGGAACAGAACAAGTTGTAGGAAGGGCTGAGGGACCTCCAGAAACCTGTTCTGACCTACATTCTGTGATGAGTTCACACCGCACGCTGCTGGTCACCACACCTCTCCTGATACAGCTGTCCTTTTTCATAGTGTTACACCTCCCTGAAAGGGGGCTGATATAGTCCTGAGAACAGAGCTTCCCTGCCTCCTGTAAGCACAGCTTGCTTCCCTTTGTGAAAATAACTGAAGCAATCATTGGGAATACATTCTGGTCAGACTGGAGCCAACCATCCTCTTGGTCACTGTCTACCTCAAAGCTGTACCCAGAGGATGCTGCCCTCCACACGTCTGGGTAATACCTCAGCTTGTGAACATGAGCCATGCTGGATTACAGGCAAGATTACAAGGCTGGATTGTGAACATCCAGAGCCATGCTGGATTATAGGCAAGGTCTGAACCCACTGTTCACCACCACCACCAGCACCAGTAATGGTCCTATACCCCAGGCACACTGATCAGGACACAGCAGGGTGTCCTCAGTGCTCACTTTGTCCTCTTCTTTAACGTCTGTGGAGAAAAAAATGTCCTGCTCAGAAGCAGCAGAACAGGTGGAGGAAAAGTTAAACTTGGATCAAGCTGGTCAGTTCCTTGGCAACTCGGTCACACCGCTGCGTGTGATCCAGTTTATTTCCATTCAGCACAGAGGGCTGATCCCCACGCCGGTGGAAGGTCCATCACACCTCACTGAGGAAAGCTGTGGTCAAGTTAAGCCTTCCAGATGCAGCTACTCTAATCACCCACTGAAAAAGCTTCAAGCAGGGTTAACACTCCCTTGAAATATTTGGGTCTTGCATGTGCAGCCATTCAGGTGCAATTAGTCTCACTGATGTCACAGCATCCTACACACCTGCACCCAGCCGAAGCAATCCAGACATTGCTCTGTGATGACACAGTTCTTATCTCAGGAAAACAAACCTCACTCACCAGGACGTGCTACCTGTGGCAGCAGAGGGAGCAGCCAGAGCTGCGTAGCTGCACCATCACATCCCCAGATAAGCATTTCTGACAGCATTTCCATTCACGTCATTTAAGTGAGAGCAGCAACGCTTCTTTCCAGGTAAAGCCAAAACAGGCGTACTGACATCGGAGTGGATTGGCAGTGTGGGAGCAGAGCTATGATGATGACAGGGTGTCCCAGGTAGTGGGTATGGTGGCAGGGAAGGTGTCACCTAGCTCCAAGGAGTAGCCGAAGCAAGCTCCTTGGAAAGGATCGCAGTGGGACGAAAACGGGGTGAAGAAGTAGTTGTGACCATTTTAGAAGAGGAAAAGAAAAAGGCTTGTTGTAAATACAATGGGACAAATGAGATGGAAGCAGGAGAGTGGCAAGGCTGGGTGTTAGATGGGACTCTGGTGCCAAAAGATGCAACCAACAGAATTTGGTAAGGAGATGACTTAAGGGTGATGCAAGGTGGGAGAGAGGAAACAGCAAGGGGCGATGGAAAACCAGAACAGAACAACGAGAAAGTGAGCAGAGGATGATAAAATGGGGAAACACAGAGGAACAAACCACAATGAAGGACAGGTAAGGGCATGATCAGCTGGGCTTCAATCTTGGTCTCAGCATGGGGGAGGGGTTGGAGGAGCCTCTTTATTCAGTAAGGCAGTAAATAACCAGTAAGGGTTCTGCAGGATAAGGGATGTGAGCCTGCCTCTGCTCAGTGCTCATCAGAGCTCCCTGTAGGCTGTGTGCAGTGCTGGGCTCCCTGTGAGTGAAGGGTCACAGCAGTGATTTGGGGCTTAAAGCACTGTGTATGGAGGAGAGGCTGAGCGAGCTGGGGCTCAGCTGGGAGAAAGCTCTGCAGGATTTCCTCGGTGAGCACCGATGCCTGAAGGGAGCACAGTGGTGACCAGCGACAGGACAAGAGGTAATGGGCACAAATTTCAACACAGGACGTTCTATTTATGCACAGAAAAACAATGTTTTGCACTTAGGGTGACAGAAGACTGAGACAGGTTTCCTACTTGTTGGTCTCCATCCACAGTGATATTCAAAACCCAATGGGCCACCACTGCAGGCAGCCCGCATGGCTATGGACTTGACTACAGATCCCCAGAACTGCCTCTGTCTTCAGCTATTCTGAGAAGGCTGTGCAGCCAAACCAAGCTCTCCCATAGGGCACAGCCCCATGATACCACAAAGATATGGGCTCAAAACACAGCAGAGAGAATTCTCATCAGGAAGCTGATCCTTCAGGACCCTATAGCACTGATCCCATCATGGTCTCTCAGCTTGAGATGTGGCTGGGATCACCACAAACCACAGCACCAGCCCAGTGCCCCCTCCACCAGCCAAGGATGCTGCACTCAGATAAGCATATCCCTGCTATCCCTGTGTGCCTGACAGCTTTCCATAGGATATATCTATAGTAATACAGAACATCAGCATCCCAGGGCTGGCAAAGACCATACGGGCAAAGGGGAAGGACTGTTTTTAATGGGATGTCTCCAGTCCATGTATAACCCTCTCCTTTCAGGGTAGAGATAAAAAAAATAAAAAAATAAAAAATAAAAATAAACGGATCCTGGGTAGTCAGGGAGAAGTAAAAAGCTGAAATAGCGGGAATGTGTATTTTAAGAAGTGAGTTTGCCACACACACTGGCATTTGCCACTGCAATGAGCTCTGGCAGGCACCAGACAGAGCTGGCACTCCAAAAGGCAGGATGTCTGAACGAAATCAAACAGGGACAGAGAACACACAAATTCATTGCAGTAGTACCTTCTGAGAGTCCCAACTCGTGGGGATCTGACTTCCTCGTGTGTGGGGTAAGGAGGGGAGTGCTAGAAAACAGAAAGGCCTGTTCCAAAGTCCCTGTGAGTTTGGGGAAGAATAGAAAAAGAATGACCAAATGGATCTGGCAGAGCACAATCAAAAGAGCAGCGTCTGCCTGAGCTAAAAGCCTGCTAATAGCATAGCATTGATGGAGCCTGTGGCACAATTCCAACTGACTTCAGCACGGCCAGGATTTCACTACAAGTCCTTAAAAAAAAAGAGTGAGGTTAAAGACTCCCCTATGCCCTCTTACTAACCAGGCAGAAAGGCAGTTCGGCCGTGAGAGGTGATTTATCCAGCAGTGAACCAGCTCACCCCAAGGGACAGGAGAGCTCTGCTCTCAGCACCAGAAGCATGGGGCTGGATGTGATTCTCCCACAGCAGACGCTGTTCTGAAGGTGCAGGGGCTGGGCAGCAGCTGGAGGCACCCAACACCAAAAGAGGTAACGATCCTGCAGCGAGAAATGGAAACGTCTGCAACTTCAGAGCTGGGTTTCTGGGGAGGAGCAGCTCTGGAAATGGTGGCTGCAGTAACCTGAGGGACACACGGGGTGCCTGAGGATGCACGTGTGTGTGTGCGTGCATGGGAATGGGTGACTGCACACGTGGAGCTGAAAAGGAAAAGGGACTAAGCGTGAGGACACCCTTCTAAGCATGAAGCAATTGTGTTCCCACAGCCAGCAAAACTGAGGAAATTTTCTTTCTTGAAAATAAACGCTACAAGGAAAGGTCAGATGTCATCAAAGAAAGAATTACCTATGAAGCTCCTGGAATTTAGTGCAGCTTTAAGAACAGATTTCACTGAAAACTATGGGCATACTGAGGAATCCTTAGCCAAGACTGCTACAGAATGAGGCTGGAAATGTTTCTAAACCACCTTTCCTAGTGAAGATAAATAAAACAAGCACACAGGTGGCATAACTATCCTATAGGTATGGATGTATGTATGTGGAACTCACATTTCAGCTGAAGCAGACGTGGCATTATAGGAGTTGTACCAAAACAAGAAAACAAATTGCACTGTGAGCTCATCACATTAAGGTGCAGTGGAATCAACCTCAGGAAAGCCAAGTTCTCATCTTTGGGACGGGTTCTTTATATCAAAGACAATAGAGGACAGTCTTCTTTTAGGAATAAATGTTTTACTCAGAGGGTGCTGAGGCACTGGAATTGGATGCCCAGAGAGGTTATGGGTGCCCCATTGCTGGAGGCATTCAAGGCCAGGTTGGATGGGCAGTATGGTCCAGTGAGTGGCAACCCTGCCCATGGCAAGAACTACATGATCTCAAAGGTCTCCTCCAACCTGAGCTCCATTCTGAGCTTCTATGGTTCTACAAATTGCCAGCAGTGCTCAGGCTGAGACTCAAGCAGTTTACATATCTCATATACACACTGATTAAGTCTCTAATTCTTGCTGTGATGTGGGAAAGGAACTTGCTAAAATCACTGAACAGTGGGAAACATGAATATCTTTGGAAAGCAGCACATCGCATCCGAAGAGAAGGAGATTTCCACGCAAAGATTTCCTCCTTAAAAAGTAAAAGCTAAAGCTTCTCAAGTGATGCTTGCCAGCAAAATTACCCTGAGCAGAACCACAGCGTGGTTGGCTTGGAAGGGACCTTAAAGCCTTCCACCCCCTGTGCTGTGTGCTGGCTGCCAGCTCAGGCTGCCCGCGGCCCATCCATGGCCTCGGGCACCTCCAGGGATGGGGCACCAGAAGGGTAACAAGGCGACAGGCCAGCAGGGACGGGCTCAGCCCAGGGCAGCAGCCCATCGGAGCCCCCAGCACCGCACCCAGCGCGCCGGCAGCGCTCCGGCTGCCACCTGCTGTACGCCGGAGCCCTGGCAGCGCGCACGGGGAGCGGGGCAGGGAGTACGGAGGGCACGGGAGTACCGGGGAGGCAACGAGACTTCGTCCTGGTTGGGAAAAGAGGAAGAATTAGGAAAAGCAGGTCCTTCAGAAGCGTGAAAAGCCGCAGGGGTTGCGCTCGGAGCTCGGCTGGTGCAGCTTTCTAGCGTGCTGTGCATGGCTTTGTGCTCGTGTGCCTCAGTGCACAAAGCCAGCGAGAGCAGTTGGTGGATACGAATTACTTTGTAAAGCACGTGGGTGAGCTGCACACAGAAGCAGACTCACGCACAAGGTATCTTTTGCACCGAAGCCTATGCTGCAGGTATAATTACAGTGCTTTACACTAACTGATGCAAAATCTACTTTCTCCAAAGAGCCCTACTGTTGCAACAAAGGAGATCGGGCAAGGGCTAAACTACAACAAATTATTTGTTGTGAAAGAGTTCTAGGCTTATCTGCCTGGGTAATGAGACGTTTGAGACCTCTGCACAATACAGAGCACCCAGATCTAAGGAAACACAGATTGCCCATGTGAGTAGGGGCAAAGGCAGGCATAAAAACATCACGATCTTGTTTTCCTGATAAGGTTCAGATCTTCTTATGTGAAACAGAAGTTTTAAAAAGCTTCTGATCTCCAAAGGCACAGAGATCAACTGGTAGTTAAGGATATGAGGCGAAAAGAAAACAGAAGTTCAGAGCTGGGCTGGAATCCCTTGACACCTTTGTGATGGAGGGTTGCTAACAGAGCAAGTTAATTAGAAAGCAGAAAAATATCAAATGTGTGCAAGCAGAGACACTGAAAGGATTTAGTGGAGGGAGAGCAGTTTGTGTGTGCTGCCTTTTACTGGGAGAAGTTCAAAAAGAAAGGAGAAGACTGAGGAGCAGCCAGAATCTGTGCTGTTACCAAAGGCAGAGGTTGCACAAAACAGATTGAGTGGGAAGCACAGCAAAAACCCCAAAAACCAAACTGGGATCAGAGCTTCAGACTGAGCCCAGGATGTGGAATTGAAGCAGATTTGTCCTGGTGTATGCACACAGACACACACCCTGCTATAGCTGGGCCAGCTGGGAGTGGGAGATTCATCAAGCAAAGCAGGACAGGGCTCAGGGCTCTCCTGGACTGGGAGTCTGGAGCTGTGTTGGTGGGAGGCAGAAGAACCAACTCATGGGCAAATGATATGAGGCAACACAACACTCAGAAGCCACCAGGGATCGTGATAGGAAGCAGGGCAAGGAGCAGCTGAAAGGCATGCGAGTGTTGGGTGAATGAGACAGAGTAGAGTAAAAATAAGCAGAGCATAAAAAAAAAACAGCAGAAAGAGAAAGAAAACGATTGTGAAACCTGAGAAAGAAAATTTTCTGCACGGATCCCATGGCCAGGTGTGTGCTGGAGAGTTATAAAGTTGGACTGTTTGGCCCAAGCAATGCACAGCAGCAGAGAGAAGAGCTGAATGAGCCGGCTGTGATCAGGGCTCACATAACCACATCAGGGGGTGGGTGGTGGTGACCCACGCCTCGGTACAGAGAGCTGAAACCAGCTGCCCTCCTGTGAGCCCCCCAGCAGCCACGGGGTGCAGGAGATGTGCTGAGTGCAGCCTGAAGGAAGGGGAAACCTCCTGCGCTTTAAGCCAGCACGGTGCAGAGCAGTGCACGCAGCTGTGGGCAAACAGCTCCGCTGCCTCCAGTTCCTGTGGAAATTCAGAGAATGGTAAGGAACGGATCAGTTTCACCGGGGCCCTACTTGGGAAAAGGATGTTCATTAATAAAGACATCCCTGTTGTTATTCACAGAGCAGAGGATGCGCGGGCAGGGACTGAAGAGGAGCACAAACACCATCCCTCTTCACAGCACAAAGCCGCCCCGGCAGCGGGGCACCCGAGCAGAAGGCACCTGTGTCCCTCCTCCCTCCCAACAGCCAAAACATTCATCGGCACACACGCCGTGCTTGGACGGAGCCTTTTAGCAGAGCACACGGCTCATCTGCTGGGAAAAATCCCGGCGCTGCTTCTCACAGCTTGGCGAGAACAGCTGGGCTCCCACCGCTGCCCCGGGGCCGCCCATGCCACCACCTCTCCATGGTGATGAGCAAAGGCTCCGGCTGCCCGTGCAGCAAGCGAGAGGCAGCATTTCCAACCCGAGCTGCAAACTATAAGCAGCTTTCTAATTTGTGCATCCCTAACTGAGCAGTGAGTGCGACGGTTCCCGCTGCTGAGAGCTAAATAGGGGTCACGGAGTGATACTACAAGCAGTGAATTATTTATGGACTGTGGCACGGGGATTTAGGGTCGTGAGCACCGGCGGAAAATATTCCGGGTCACCCCTCCTCGCTGCTGAAGAACATAACCAGCTTTGAAAACAAATAGCTGTTATCCCTCCTTTGCTGCCAAAGATTCTCTAACTCCTTTTTGTGCTGAGAATAAAGCAAACACTCAGCTCACTTAAGAAACGCTTGAGCAAACTGATGAAAACAAACCGAAATGAAATCACAAAAGCAATCAGATGAAAGCACGGGCGAAACGCTCCTAGGTGTGACTCTCAGAAATCAGCCCATCTCTACCTGGAGCCCAGCATGCATCAGTTCTGCCTGTGTAACTCCAGACCAAGATCCAAGCAAGAAGCATCCACGTTCAGCCGGGCTGAAAGATCTTCTAATCATTACAAAATCAGCTGGGTATAAAATATTACAAGTGCTTTTTGTAGAATATGAATATTTGAGCTCCTGTTTTTCAAAGCACTTCCACTTACTGCTCTCGTAAACGAACCCAAGCACCAGCTACTGGCTCTGCTCAGCCCAGCATCACAGCAGTGCTTCTGCTTGAAAGGTGTGTGGTGATGCTTGAAAACAAGCCCCCATTTTCAGCTCTGAAATGCACACGCATATCGCAGAGCACAGTCAGCCTTTCATTTCACATAAGAGTGACAGCTCTCCTGTGAATTTGTAAACCCTCCTTTCTATGAAAAGGCAGAAAACGAGCCCGCCCTCCATCAAAACGTTGCTTCTAACCGAGTTAATAAGGATTTTCTGTAAGAGCTGGATGAGAAGGTAGCAGAGCAACAGCATCTACACGCAGTGCTGCTAACAGACCACTGATGAGGGCATACATTCTAAAGCAGGATCTTGCTCACACTGACGTGCAGGGAGATGGCTCGGTGCTCCCCGGGTGCAGGATACCACTCACGATGGGTTGTTTCGAGGACAGCAGTGTTGGAACTGGTGCTCTTTCTCTGCAGCTTTTGGCGAGGTGCACGCGGAGATTTAGCACACGTGCCATTACTACAGTGAATTTTTCTGATGTTACACTTAACTCCCATTGACACCGCTTCAAATAGATATAAATATCTGACTACATCCTGCTCCCTCCCTGTTACTCAGCAGCAGTTCTCTGAGGCAAACAAAGACAAACCACCCCACTCCACATATTTACATTCTGCTTAGAGCGCAGATAGCACAATTCCTCAGACAGATGCAGATCCTGTCTGCTGGAGATGCACTTCATAATATTTAAACCATCGTGCAGTGTTGATCAAGTTCAGGTAACAGAGCTCTGAAAGGTATAATCTTTTACCAGCTACCATATTATAGAAGTCAATCAATCCCTTAAAATGCACCGAAAGTCAAGCTTTCCAAGCACTCAATCTGCCATTCATACTTCTACACACAGGTGAATCATTTCACCAGAACTTATCTAAATAAAGAAAAGCAAGCATCAAAGAAATGAAAACATCAGGAATAATTCAGACAAGTCTGGCAACACTGTCTCTGATTTCAAAGGGCGTAGGATCCAGCACTGTAACGCTCCGGAGCTACAGCAAAAGTAACACATGGACAGCCAAGTCAGCTTTCCAAGTTCAGCTGCCTTGAAGCCAAACGAGCTGGGCTGCTGGGAACTAGCCCTTAGTTTGGGAAATGTTACAAAGAGCCTATTTCCTGACTAAGCTGCTTCCAGGACTCTCCACTGGACAGACACAAGTGACCTAAAAGATACCACAATATTGCTAACACCTCAAAGTTATTTTCTTGCAGAGATGGGCTTTGCAATGGAATGCGTGGGACCGACCCTCAGCAACCGTAAAGCAGCATTACTTCTTGGCCTCATTGAAGAAATGGCAGTTTACACCAGCCAGCACTTCTGTGCGTGTAGTCTTATGTAGGAAGGAGTCTAAATAAAGCACATCATCCCAAATAAATAAAAACTGCGTCATTCACCTTTTTTCCTGTGTAAAAAGATAAAACTCTTCCCCCCCAGACTCGGTCGACCGCATTTGAAGTTCAACTTCAAAAATGCCGTCTAGGGTTTTACTGGTATTGATTAAAATTTCTTCATTAAAATAACTTCTGTGAAGTATCTGGAAGATGTAAGAGCTTCTCCCACTCATGTGCTCACAGCTGTTCTTATAAAGAAGCTCCTCGCTAATTTCTATGTTCAGAATGGGAACCTCTTCCATTCCCAGCACACATAATTTGAAGGGACTTTTCCATCAAATATAAACATGATCTGAGAGTGTACAGGCATTTATCCAAAAGGAGGAGCATTATGGAAGCCTGAGCTTTTGCTTTTAAACAGCATTCCCTTTGACACATCAGAAGTGCTTTCTCGTTAAAACAGCAATGTGTAAAACCACTGAGACAAGGATTTCAAACTGCCTCCCCAGCATGCAGCCAGCAAGGACTACGAGCTTCAGTTATCTGGATTTAGAAGGGAAAAGAGAGAGAAAAAAAAAAAAAAAAAAGGAAAGGAAAGGAAAGGAAACCAACATTGCTTTCTCTAATACCCCTCAGGATTATAAGGCAAGGACACCTGCCTGCAGGACACAAAGCACTTTTTAAACTTCTGGCTGCTCCTGCGGTCGCCCCAGGCCGGCTGAGATTCCTGGGGGTCCGCGCTGCGCAGAGCCCGGAGCTGTCCGCCACCGTGGTGCTGAAAGCACGGCCTCACCTGCCCCATGCGCGGGGTGCAGCGCAGGGAAGGGGAAGGGCTGAGCTGGGCACCGGGCCGGGGAGCAGAAAGGGGGTGTTACAAGGGGCAGTGTCGTCCCTGGAGAAACAGTGCAAGGGGGGAACCTTTGGATGGGTGGTGAAATTTAAAATCGTTTGATGGGTGCTGCAAGAATGGAATTCTTGGATGCAAAGGTGAAAACCTTTGGGTGAGTGGTTCAAGGGGAGGATCTCTCAAAGTGGTTGTGCGGTGGGAGATCATTTGGACTCTTGGTGCAAAAGAGAAGCTCGTAGCCAGTGTAAAGAAGAAATGCCTGGAAGGGTGCTGCAAAGAGGAAACTCATCCAGACACTTAAAGCAAAACCTTAGATGGGTAGTTCACACGGCAGCCCCCTGAACAGGAGTGCAGCGGGGGAACCCCTGGACAGATGGTGCAAAAAGGGGAACATCTGGGCAGCCAGTTGAAAAGGGAAATGTTTGGACAGGTTGTGCAAAGAGGAAACTCTTTGACGGGCCCTTGGATGGCTGGCTGAAAGGAGGACTCTTGGGATGGGAAGTGCGCTGGGGGAACCCTTGGACAGAAACGCAAAGGGAAAGCTCATCAGGCGATCAGAGCAACGGGGGAACTTCAGACAGCAGGGTGTCCCTAGACCAAAGGGGGAGGATCGCACCTGTGTATGTTCATCTCCCGCGGCGGGCGCCGCGCCTTGTCGTAGGCCACCTTAGCAAAGACACCGGCGATGAGCACAAAGGCGATGGCCCCGCACGAGATGTAGACGGTGGCGTTGGTGCTGTCCTTGTCTGGGTCGTACTTGTTGGCGTCCCCGTCGGCGCCGTTGCTGCCGTCGGCGGGCAGCGCGCCGCTGGCTGTGGTGGGGTGGGCCCACTCGGGGCTCTTGTAGTTGCGGCACAGGCTCTGGTTGAGCTTCTCGGCGCGCTTGTTGCAGCAGAAGCGGTAGAAGCAGGTGCCGCAGCAGTAGCGGAAGCCCGTAAGGCTGTTGTTGCACTCGAACTCCTTGTCCCACTGCCCGCTCACGTCGTAGTACCCCCAGCACGTCTCGTGCGCCGGTGCCGAGCTCCCGCCGCCGCCTCCGCCTCCGGAGGGCGTCTTGCCGCCCCCCGCGCCCTTCCCTCGCCCGGGCAGCGCCGTGGGGGCGGCCGCCCCCGGGCCCGCCAGCGTCTGGTTCAGGAGCTCCTTGCCCGGCTTGGGGGTCCGCCGCGGAGCCGCCGCCACCTGGGTCCGGTTGCCCTTGGCGCGGGGGGGCCCGGCCGCCTGCGCGGCCGGCAGCAGGGCCAGGAGCTGCAAGGAGAGCAGGAGCAGCGGCAGCAGCAGGTGCCGCGGCCCCATAGCGGGGCGAGGCGGGGGCCGCGGGGCGGCCGGCGCGGGGTGGGGGGCGGCGGGCGGCGGCGCGGAGCTCAGCGGCCGCGGTGCTGCCCCATGGGGCGCGGGTCCCGTGCCGCGGGGATCCTCAACGGCGGCCGCCCGGCGCCGGGCGCTTCATGCCGGCGAGCGGCGGAGCCCGGCGGAGCGCGGGTCGAGGCGGCGGAGTCCCGTGCCGGCCGGCGCTCCTCCGGCGAGGGGCTGCGAGAGACGGGGAGAGGGTCAGAGCGCGGCGCCCCGGGCACCCCGGCCCGCCCCCGCCTCCCGTCCCCCGCCCACGGCCTTACCATGCCGGAGCGGGACTGCAGCGCGGCCGCGGAGCAGGCGGGCTGCCCGCGCTCCTCGCGGAGGCGGGGGCGGAGCGGCGCGGAGCCGGGCGCGGAGCAGGGGCGGGCGCCGAGCAGAGCCGCGCCGCGCCGGGCGCTCCGGTAAGGCCCGCCCCCCGTCGCCGACCCGCTCCTTACATCACTCGGGGCCGGCGTCACCGCACGCGGGGCGCCGCTCCGCCGCCGGGTCGGCCCGGGCCGTGGTACCCCGGAGCCCCCCGGCCCATCTGAGGCAGCGAGCCCCGCCCGCCGCCGCCTCCCCGTCCCGCCTGTCCGGCCGGCCCCGAAGGGCTGCGCGGGCTGGAGCCCGTAGGGCCCTATAGCGGAGCGCGGGAGGCGTGGTCCCCGCCGGTGCGTGCGGGATGTGGAGCGTGGGGCCGCTGTCCCTATCGAGCTGTGCGAGGGTTTGGTCCCTACAGTGATGTGTGGTGCCCGTAGGCGTGGGGTGTGATCCTTACGGGGGATGCGGTCCCATTGGGAGAGCTGGCTGTACAGACCAGGAGTCGGGGGACAGTGGGGAGGGGGGTATGGTGGCTGTAGCTGTGCGGGCTGTGCAGTCACTGTGTGTATGCACTGCACGTGGGGTCGTGTGTGAAGTTACAGCCTGTAAGTGTGTGCGGGGATTATGGTGGTCCCTGAGGATTTGGGGGGCTATGAAGACCTTGTAGGTGTGTATCGGTTTTAAGGACCCTGTGGATGTATGCTGGTTATGTTCCCTGACAGTGGGATGTATGGTCCGTGTGGATGGTGTGAGTGACCTATAAATGCAGGCAGGTTTGGTGTGAGACTGTGCAATCAGGTGTGAGATGCCAGTGTTTATAAGCTGGGCAACCAAGGAGCAGCGCTCCATTACTGCCTCCAGAAGTTCTGTCCCAGGACAGTGGTCCCAATACAACGCAGTGCTGGGCAGGTGTCCAAAGTCCCGGTGCTTCCCCCATGTCCCACTGCAAACTGAAGGAAAGCCTTTATAAACATTTCCCGAAGACATAAAAGGCACTGCCAGCTGTAAGGACACACAGAGGACAGAGAGGAATCGCAGCGAGGAGCAGCACGCAGGCAGAGAAAAACAGTGAAGTTAGTCTAAGTTTGGGACAGCCGAGCACAGAAAGAGATGATTTATCATGGACATACAGAGAGGTTTCGGAGAAGCCAGGCAGAGAAAATACTGAGTTTAGATGAAGTCCCGGGATGCTCAAAGTGAGCTTTGCCACTAAAGATAATCTTGAAACCTGGAGCTGAAGCAGCAAGGCAGAAGCAACATACCATCAAACTAGAGGATAGGCAGACTCTCTAAGAAAATTTGGCTTGTTAGTAAACTAAAAATAATACTGCTATGTTGCCAGTCAAGAAACCAAATGGGAAGGGTTACAGGTTAGAAAAGTATCTAAAAGCAATGAATCAGATCCCACAGGAAATACAGCTGGTAGTAACAAATCCTTGTACTTGCTAACAGCTCTAGAGGAGCAGCATAGGTAGTAAATGGTACTAGGTCTGAAGGATGCTTTCTTCTGAATATTTCTGCAGGTGGCAAGTCAGGTGATGTTCACCTCTGGGGGGGAGAATGCAGAAGATTGGATGGGAAGAAGCCAATTAACTAAGAAATTGTAGATATGAAAGAAGGAGACTTCACAGGGAGCCTCAATGTTATTGCAGTACGTGGATGTCATTCTCCTGGTGTAAAAACTAAAGAAGAACATGCATATATGACTGTCAGTTTACCGAGCTTCCTAGGCAGAGGAGGATGATGTGTATCAAAAAGGAAACACACAGGTGAATAAAGATACGGTTATGTATCTAGGATTTGAGATTTTACTGGAGCAACTTTCTGTGCTATAAATACTTGTAAAGGGCAGCTAAGTCATCAGGCAGCCCCAGTTGTTGGTGCCATGGGGAGGAAGGAGAACAGGCCATTTTTTCTCTCTCTGCGTCTTCAGCTCTTGTATACACCAGAAAGCTCTGTGCTGCTTTTAGGCAGAGATGTATCGAACAAGTTATAAAGCTGTGGAGGCCCAGGTTTTTGTCTTACAGGAATCATCTCTCGAATCTGAAATACTGGAGGGGTAGAGAAGATGGTAAAGCCAGCTGTGGGCTGCAGAAACCCCAGGATGATCAAGGTAAGCTGAACCAGTAACTATTTTTGCAGCCACATGCTGAGCCAGGTTGGATGGGCCCTGGAAAGCCTGATCTGGTGGGTGGCAGCCCTGCCCACAGCATGGAGGCTGGACCTGGGTGGTCTTTAAGATCCCCTCCAACCTAAGCTGTGCTGTGATTCCATGATAACACCCTGTGGCTGTAGGCAAGCAGTTGTCATGGACATGGGGAGTGGAAGGTGGAACAGGGAGAGGGGGAGCAGTGCAGTGGGAAGGGATACCACCCCCAAAATCTTCTCCCCTGGACCTCTCAACAGTGAATCATTGCCTGAGACTACATAGGTTTAAGTGCCCACAGCTCACGGTTGAACACGCTTTGTGTCACTCTAAGGAGAGCCCATGGGTGATGAGGTTGGCAAGGCAAACTTCAGCTCTGCCATCTACATCTACTCCGGTGCTGAGGATGATTGGGGAAGCATAGAATGGTGTGGGTTGGAAGGGACCTCAAAGATCATCAAGTTCCCAACCCCCTGCCACCTCCTCGATCCACTCCAACAGCTCCAGGAGTGCAGGGACATGCCCAGGTCTCAGTGGTGAGCTGGCAGCTGGTTGAGCTGGTTTAACACATCCACCCTCCTGAGCTCTGCCTCCCGTGAGCCCAGCTTACATCCCTCCCTCTGGAGATGATGCTTTAGTTGTCTCACAAAACCTTATTGGAAAGACTGCAAAGCATATTCCTTCCTCCTCATCCTCCATGGAGGAAGCAAGGCCAGGATGCTCAAATCTTCCCCACATCTGATATCTTTCTGCTCTCTTGGGCAGGAACTGAAGTCTGCAGAGAGGCATTGCTTTAGAATCATAGAATCACAGAATGGCCTGGGTTGAAAAGGACCACAATGATCATCCAGCTCCAACCCCCTGCTATGTGCAGGTCGCCAACCAGCAGCCCAGGCTGCCCAGAGCCACATCCAGCCTGGCCTTGAATGCCTCCAGGAATGGGGCATCCACAGCCTCCTTGGGCAACTCCTCTAGGGAGGAGACTTACTGCTGCAGGGGAAACCCAGCATCCTCACACTCTTGGGCAAAGCTCCCTGCCTGAGGCAGTCAGGAACTTGTTGAGATCTTATCTTCTCGAGACATAAACTCTATTGACACTCCTCTGTCCTTATGCCAAGTGTTACAGTGACATAGAAATTGTCTTGTGAAACAACATCCCCTGGAGAAGAGCACTGAGCAGTAAGTATTCTGCCCTACAGAATATTTTGGGTCAGAAAATTACCTTTTTAGTGCACCTGGACAGAACTCCAGCACTGGCTTAGATTTGGGCTCCACTTGCTGGGGTGGTACTGCTTAGACTGTATGGAGGCAATGAGATACCCAGACACCTCTCCCTCCTCCTGCTCCGTTTATCCATGAGCATGCTAAAGAAGAACAAAGCCTCCACAGATCTCTTTTATAACCCCGTTGCCTCTCCCTTAGCCAAAATATTGGGATGGAAAGAGCTAAAGGTGTTGCAGAAGGAAGGAAACAGTCCATGAGGAGCTATATCTGATTTCTGGAACTTTTCTGGGCTTGCAGCTGCATTGCTGCTGCAGAAACGGGGGACAGCAGCTGAGATGCTCGCAGCAGAGCAGGACTGCCTTCCCACCTAGAAGTCACTACGAGATCTCCAGCGCTTTTATCTCACGTCCCATCCTCCCGGGTTGTTTTGATCGCCGTGCACGGTTCAGAGCTGCTGCCTTGTTTATCTGCTGTGCTGGGTGCTTTCATCTCTCTGCTGGAAATCCGGAGGCTGCTGGCAGTGAGGGGAAGTGCAGTTTCAGTGCCTTCTGTTAAACTGTACCCAGATCTGCTCACCTTTCACCTCTTTTCTCTGCCACCGCTTGTTGGACTCTGGTGACTTTGTGAGGAGTTTGTAATGAGTCTGATGTGCTCAAAAGCTGATTCTTCCCCACCAGGGGATTCAGTTGTGACCGTGAATCTTTATTAAAATGGGCTCGGCACTTTGAACCTAATTTTTTCTTCTAAAATTAATGTAGCTACAAAAAGCCAGTAACAGGAGTTTGGGGGATTATTTCTATGAAGCTTTTTTTTTTCCTTGCTTAACTCAATATAGGCTTGCTTTATGACTGTAGTGAGATAGGGAGTGGATCTTAGGTCTGTTTTAATTGGAGAGCTGCTCAGTTTCAGCTGCAGAACAGATAGTGAATGGAAACCAGTCAGGGAAAAGCGTGGGGAACAAAAGCAGATGTTGGCTCACAGGCACAACATGGGCAGTGCCAGGTGGGATGCATTCCTTCTGCAGCATCCTGAAGCAGGGACAAACTAGCTCAGAAAGGGGGCAATCCATCAACCTGTAGGGGTTGTTTTATTCCCTGGAGCCTGAGAGAAATCTGTGCTTTATATGGTTTTCTGCAGTTTGAGGAACGTTGGCTGCCTTTGCCCATGGGAGCATCTTGCTTCTCTCGCCTTCTTGCCGTCCATCCACCCAACCGCTGTGGCAGCGAGCGCCACAGGCTGTGATGCCACACACAGTGCTGTCTGTGTCTGTCTGCAGAGCATTCCCAGCACTCACACTGAGTTTTCTGTCTCAGTGAGGGGTGAAGGAGCAGTGACTGCCAGAGCCATTGGCAGATGTGCACGCAGTTCTCCAGACCCTGTGCATCCTGAGGTCATAGCACCAGAGCTTTGGCTCAGCAGTTTGTCACTGCACTCACTTGGAATGTCCACATGGGCTGCCTGTAAGCAGAGGTAAAACCTCTCTGCAAATGATTGATTCATCATTAATCATCCAAGTTTGCTTACAGGGAAGGCTTCAGAAAATGCTCCTAGGGCTGCACTTCTGCAAACCCCAAGGTCCTGACGTGAACAGAAGCCAGCTGGGTGCATTCCCATGGAAGAAGCTCTGGCACAGAGCTGACCAACCAGACCCCTAGATTGCTCCAGAAATGCTCTGTGTCCTGTATGGAACAGTGATAATGCCTGCACAGCTCACTAACACAAGGGCAGATTCCTCCTGCTCCTCCCAGCAGCTCTGTGAACATCCAAGAGATCAGATTGTCCCATTGGAGCTGGCAGCTGTTCTTCCACTCATGCTCAGTAACCTTCATCACCAACCAGTCCAAGCCAGGAGAAACTGTCAGAAACTGTCCAAGTCTGCAGAGAAGCAGATGGAAGGAACCAGACTCAACACATGGCAGACCTTACACGGTCATTTCCCAGCCATGGGTCAGATGCAGATGATAACTCAAAATGAGAATTATTAACCCCGGTGTTGGTGATCATAGATCTCAGGCAGCTTCCTCTCCTGGATGCTGTTCTGGCTTTAGAACTCTGAAAGCCCTGTCTCCATACCTCCCAGGATACTGAATGACAGTACAGGGTCAGAAGAGCCTCAAGGTGATGTGAACAGGCATCTTTCTTTTCTCCAAGCATCACCTCTAAGGGTGGATCTTCAGCTATGAGAGTTTTATCTGGATGTATTCATTTAATAGTAAAATCCAGAGGCTGAAGTGCTGCAGAAAGGTGCACTTCCAGGTGGAGGGTTTGTCTGTGTTCTCTCAGACCTCGTGTCCTCATAGAGCACCAGTTCCTTGCCACCTATCCCACCTGTCTGGTCTCAGATTTGCAGGAAGCCTTCAGCTCCATCCTTAAACCTGAGAACAACCCAGACAGATGCTGCCTTGGGCTTCTCAGGAGAGCTGTGGGCAGGGTACTCCCAGCTGCTGTCAGAAGAAAAATCCATTATTTAGTTGTAATCCTGAAGGCCTTCCACTCCCAACAAATTACACATGAGGTTCACAGAGGGTTCAGCCTGATCAGAAGGAAGGCCGCATGCACAACTAGTGTGCACCTCCTCTAGGGTAGGATTGCCATTGCTTTCTCTGCTCATTTTGGTTTCTCAGTTGCAGAGATCACGGTTCAGACTTTCTATCACTTCTGGTGAGTAAGGAATCCTGTTTGACAGATGATAGAGGATGCACAGAAGCTACAGTGGTGGGTGTAGCATAAGATGGTACAGATAAGAAATGGGATGGGATGGTATAAGATAGGTTAAAAAACAGAGCAGTTGTTCAGAAGAAGTAGACCAGGCCATGGGTATTTTGGGACTAGGTGCTAAAATGGAGTCTGCAGCTTGCCAAAACAATGGGATTCCTGTAATTGATGCCTAGCCTATCAGGATTGCTTTGCAGTCAGAACACAGAGATGGGGAGGCTGTGCAGCAGATCTGCAGTAGCTCTTTAAGGAGAAACTCAGGTGCTGGGAAAAATAAAGCCTGAGGTCATTTCAGTGGGTGTAACACGGATGGTGACTGCTGGGGATTGTTCCCATCCTGCTGAGCCCTGTGGCTGAGTCAGAGACCACAGGAAGAGACGGGGCAGGAATACTGGCCCCAAATCTGACCAGTGCACAGCTGCAGCACAGGCCTTGTGCTGGAAGCTTGCCTGTCCCTTTGCTGTGACCAGAAGCCATTCCTGCTGCCTGATTCACAGCACAGAGCAGAGCTTTGGTGAGCCTCTGAGTCCTCCCCAGAGCTTCCTCCAGGTGTGCTGGGGAGGATGGGGGGCATAAAACTGTCCTGGAGGGGTTTCCTCTGCTCCCACACTGCTGGTGGTGTGATGTGACCCAGCTTTCATATGGAGATCATTTCATATGAAATAATATACCTTCCTTGGCAGGGCTTCTCCTGAAGTCTTCTCATTGCTGTCTTTAAAGAAGGTAGCTGTAGCTCAGGAGAACAGCCCGTTGGGTGCTCAATCCCCCTCTTTGCAGCCAGGCTGTCTGTAGGGGAGATCTGTGCATCAGGCATCAGGCATGGCAGTGCCTTCAGGCAGTGTGATACATCCTATCCTTGTCTCTGTAAGTCCCTCTGTTTCTCTACACGGATGAATTTTATGCCTTTTCTGAAATCCTCAGACATGAGTCCGTTCTCCCTGGTTATCCATAGGCCAAGCAAGTGGCTGATAATGAAGAGAGCCTGAAGCACTCTGAGTTCAGGATGTTTTCTAAGGCTGTGAGCAAGACCAAAGAAAGCCAAGCCCCAGGCTTGCAAAATTCAGAAAAGACAGAGGGATGGGAACGCTGCTTGCATGGCAGGGCTGGATAACCATCACCCTGCAGGTGAGCAATGTCAAGTCACAGAGCACAGCTGCTCAGGCAGTGCCTCTACCACTACATCCCCGGGGCTAGATGGGAACCTCTGCCTTAAATCTTTATGCTGCTGCCAGTTCTGTTGGTTGTGCAGCCACAAGCTGATGCCAGGAGTGCCCTGCTGCTGTGGAATGAAAGGAAAGCTGCATTTGTGTTGTTGTGTGTGGGTGAGTGCAGCATGGGCTTTTTATTGGAAATTCCCTTTCTCTCCCTGCATGTTTTGCAGGGTGTGTGCCTGTGGAAATGGGCACAAATCATGGCTGGGTGGTGGCAGGATGCTGTGGAGGTATTCCTGGGAACACCCACATGCTTCAAGGGCATTTTTTGCCAAACTGTGTCTGACTCGAAAGCGGCTGCACAGCAATGATGTGCTGAACAAACGTAAAGAGCATCGGGCATGGATGCCCTGCTGCCAACAGCATAATCTGCACTGTCCTCAGCAGCCACCCAGCCAGTATGGCATGAGAAGAGAGGGACTGGAGAGATAAACCTGATGGCAAGTGATGGAAACTGGAAGCCGTGTGGAAAGGTGAAGGATTCATGAACTGCATGGCCAAGAGCACAGCAGAGTCCTGGACATGAAGGGGGGGAATTTGGAGTCATAGCTGTGCTGTCGGACTGCAGATGGGTAGAACTGGTCATGCCTCTCCAATGACAGGAGCTTCCATGCCCTGCCTGGCTTCATGCTCAGTATTCATTGCAGAGGGTCTTACATTGCTCTCCCCTGCCCAGCCCCCAGCTGCAGCAGGTTGGGGTCAACCTGCACTCACTCTGCATGACTGCAGGCAGGCATTACATACAATGGAGACATTTCCAGGGCTAGAGGGCCGAAAGCCCCAGGCTTTGGATCAGTCACTCCAGCAGCTGCGTGTTTGGAGTGCAGAGCCCACAGTTTGTATCCTCCCGCTGCCTCTCCCCCTTTCCCAGTGGAAGCAGACTCGAAGCAGGC
This sequence comes from Tetrao urogallus, assembly GCF_951394365.1. Classification (NCBI taxonomy): domain Eukaryota; kingdom Metazoa; phylum Chordata; class Aves; order Galliformes; family Phasianidae; genus Tetrao; species Tetrao urogallus. The sequence continues at coordinate 9,278,196 of NC_136831.1, read as the reverse complement.
TGCTCCCCCCATGCAGCGCGCCTGTGCGTGGGGAGCTGTGAGCAAACCTGCTTGGACTTTGGAACTTCCCCACTCAGTTTTTATTAATTCTTCCTTTGCAATAATCCTCAATATGTTTCGCTTACATTCAACGAGCAAGAGGGGAGCACTGCCTCAGTTAATTTAACTCCCACAAATTCCCATCGCGGCTGCGGAAAGATTGCGCTGCCTCGAAGATAAAGCAGCCTCTTTATATTTCAAAAGGTTAGAGATTAGATCTGGTTACCGTTACACTTTTATTAAAATTCTTATTTACTTTTTTTTTTTTTTTTTTCCCCTTCTCATTGATGCAATTACAGAAAAGACAGAACTTTTTCAATTCAGTTTTTCAGCACTGAAATATCCCCAGTCAGGAGCCTGCATGCATGTGGAAAGGCAAGGCCTGGTTCCCTTCCCTGCAGATGGGCAGGGAGGAGCTGGTGCAGGTACTGCCTGTCTTCCTCTGTGCTCCACGCTGAGAAGTAGCACAGGGCTTGACCGAATTTCTGAGGCTTGCAGCAAAAGGTGGGGGAGTTGCATCCGAACAGAAGGTCCCTGTGGTATTTTTTCTCCTGGAAAATAGCTTTTGGTTATATCCCAGATGTGAAGCTCAGGGGAATCTGCAGTCTGGCATCTGGTGCTTCAAGCCCCCAGTGGTTCTGCTAAGGATGCAGAGCAGAACTCCTGTGTTTACACCGGGTGAATCTTCGTGGAACAAAGTTAGGTATTACAGCAAGAGTGCAGGACTCAGGGCTGCCACACATACAGCATGGGGTGAGCTACTGCCTAAAGGTAATGGCAAGGGCAAGGAGACCCAAACCTATGGGCAACAGCATAGAGGCAAATGCAGAGTCATACCAGATTGAAGGAAGAATTGTACTCCCTAGGAGGAGCGCCAGGCCCCAGAGCTCACCCACAGGAGCAGGAGGAGATGCAGGGCGATGCTCAGCAGTGCTGCTCCTGATCTTGGCAAGGGAAGAAAGAGGAGATGCCATCTGAACGCCACTGACCCCTGCGCTGACACAAATCATGTGCAAATCTGCAAACCTGTGACCTGCCTGCTCCTGGCTCACACACACCATAAAGCAAGGAGACAAACAGACAAGAGCAGCTGTCTCCATCAAACAGCATCGCCCCGCTCAGGAGCAGGGGGCATCCAGGGAGGCAAAAGGAGAATCAACAGAGCAACAGAGGAAGCAGGAAGGGCGGCCCTTGCAAACACATATAGGACATTGCAAGTAGAGATCAAGAAGATCTTGAATTTACTACAGCAGATGCAAGTCAGCAAAGCACTTCATATAAAGCAGCACTGATGGGGTACAATAGCAAAACAGCTTTTCCTAAAAGGCTGCTTAAAAAAATGGGTCTTTTTATCCTGTCGTGGGCATGGGACACTCCTCAACACAATGCCCAGCCTAAGGAGGCCCCTGCCATCCTCTGAGTGTGCAGGCAAGATGGAGGATAGCAGGGAGGGGAGCAGAGTGGGAGCTGAAAAGCAGAGGGGAGACTCAGTGGGCCTCTGTGCAGGAACTTCATAAGGCACAGGCAACAAGGCAGAGATGTTTTTGCTCCCGTGTTCTTCCTGTGTGCTGACCATGCTTGATCCCCACCTTGCTTTTACCCCTGGGAAACCATGGGCCACCCAGCGCATGGCCCCACGAGAACAGCATCTCAGAGACAGGAGGGGGCAGTTACTGGAGGAGAGACTGAGAAGAAGCAGCTTCAGGTCCCTACCCTTATGATGCTCAGCAGGTCCCAGGACATCCTCACAGAGGGAATGAAGATCCAGCCTGGGGTCCGCATGCCTGCAGCAGCCCAGTGTACTTTCTCAGCAGCTGCATGCAAGGAGAGAGCCCACAGGCCTTGCTGCTGGTGGTGCCTCTCCCCGACAGCATGGAGATGCTGCTTTCAGGTCCCTGTGTGACATATGGCAGAGTGGGAGTGGAGTGGCTGGAAGCCACATGGTAGCCGGTAGCTTGCCTGTCTCTTCAAGGCTGTTTATTTTTATAAGTTATCAACACCCTCAGTCAGAGACTCTGAGACTACAGAAAAGCACTGGGGAGAAAAGGCTCCTTCCCACAGTGCACCACTGGCCTGCTGTGATGTACAGGCAGTGTAATGGGGAGACTCCATCGGGGGTTCAGTTGATCATGTTCTGGATCTCCTCTCATCATCACAGAATGTGAAAACAAAATCCACACCAAGGATTTTTGCCCTGCTTACAGAGAACATGCCCTGTGCATCGGGGGAAAAGGGGCTGGATTTTCTCTTGGTGAAAACGTGGGTGGGTTACAGCTCTACAGCGTTCATCTCATCGTGATCCATTGCGCTTCTGCAGCAGCTTTCTATCCAAGGACCTCCAGGTGTAGCATCGCATGGGATCAGTAGAGATCATTTCTTTGCCCAGCTCGGAAGGAGAGCAAAATGATGAAGAGTCCACACTGCTTGGGAGACTTTTGATTCAGTGAGCATAGGTAGCAAAAGACAAAAACAAAAAACATTTAAGTGACACTGGGGTAGAATTTTAGGTTGGTTGAATTGTAATCCCCTGGTCTGAAGTCTGGCTAGGCTCTAACACCCCTTTTTTGATGGAACTGATGAAACTGGAGTATGAAATCACAAAAATAAAACTCTGCTCTCCTTTGTAGGGTTTCAGAAGCATTTTCTGAGACTTGGTTTCTCAGAAAAAGGGTCAAAATGTCCTCCCAGACCTCCTGTTTTTTAGCAACAACAAAGAAAGAACCACCCCCCTCCAACACCCCCCCCTTTTTTTTTTTTTTTTTTTTTTGTCTGAGGGGAAGATCTGAGTGCCTGGCAGCCTCAGAAGCTTCCCAAGGTTTTTTTGATGTTTCCTAAACAAAGTGGGAGGAGGTGGGAGTTGGGGATCGATTGGAGCTTTGTTTATCCCCATCTGGCATTGCAGTCCCAGAGATACCCACCTGTCAGAGGAGGTGAGGAGGGCCAGAAATGCAAAGGGTGGCAGCTGGGGTGGAAGGTGGTGGAGCTTTGTTGACTCTTTTCAGCTGCAAAACTGTGCTGGTTGTCAAAATTAATGGAAAATGGTAGTCAAGGGTAGTCAAAGGGACAGACTAAATGTCAGTCTGTGCAGAGCTTGGCACAGAGCCTGTGGGAAGTGTCAGCCTAAAGCCACCCCAAGAGACAGGCCCTTGCCCAGCAGGGATGGAGAGTTAGTTTTCTCATGAGCAAGCTGCAAACAGCAGCACGTAGAAGTCTTCACACCTTTGTGGTGATTCAGCCAACCAGCAACAACCATTTTATCTGTTAGGGGAAAAAAGGGTGCTTTGTGCTGAAATTTCTATAGGTTTGCTCTGCATTGAAAAGCTGGCAGGGGAAAAAATGACCTAAGTATGTCAGAATCCAAATAGGAACGTGTCTTGGACATGGTGTTGGTGGAGAACCACTGCTACGAGGAATGCAGATGGAGTTAAGAGGCTGTCAGACAAAGCCATGGCAGAATGGAGAGCCCCAGCTTGGCTCAGGTTCACCCAAAAGCTCTGGGAGCTTCCTGCATCTGTGCTCTCATTCTTCGTTAATTGAAAGCCAGACCTGCAGACAGCAAATAATTTCTAGGTGCTCACAACCCTAACACCACCTTAATCAAGTTCTTTGGATGAAAATTCCCCTTGGCTGTTAGTTCTTTTTAATGAGATCCAACAAGGGGCTGCGGAGGACAACCCATTAGACACGATGTTCCGAGACGAATCATTGCCAGTGCTGCTCGGGATTTGGTGCTCTTTCTGCCAGGCCTGACAAGCCCCGTGTCACAGGTAAGTCATCTGGATGCTTGACCTTTTCTTTCCAGTCCATCAGTTGCAGGAATAAAGCTGCAACCTCTTCTGACAAATCCTTTTTCTGGAAAAATAGCAAAACTTTACTCAGGGTGAGGGGGGCCAGAGAGGTGCTGATAGGCACTGCCCACTCCTTGCACTTACAAGCAGAACAGGACTAGCAGTAAATATTATTCAGCCCCACAGCTATTGGAGTAATCTTTTGATGGAGTGATCAGTTGAGGGCTGACTTGCAGAGACAAAATGCTGGCAATGTGATTCTTTCCTTGTCAGAAAAGCGAGCAGGAATCTCCCTCCCCACACAGAAGTTAACCAGCCAGATTTCACATGGTGCACAACAACAGGTAGTTCTGTTCTGTTGACTCCAGGACAATGATGGTCTCTTTATCCTATTCCCCCCCCCCAGCAAAACAGAGAAACAAACAACAATCTCAAAACATTTAAAGTTCTGCTTCCAAGTCCCAAGATATCTTTTCTCCTCCATCCTTCTCCCTGAGGCTCAGCCTCACACCAGGCTGCCTTCATTTATTTATTTCTTTACATTTTAAGGAGGTACATTCATTTTGCAGGGTGTTCTCCGGGGAACAGGAGAGGCAGCAAATTGATTTATGAAGTTCATTTGCTCGCAGCAGCTTGCCAGCAGCTGTCCCAGCTCTGCTGCTGCCATGTGGGGCTGGAGGAGGGAGGCGAGGGATGCATGGAGGGGGTGTTTGGGGATGCACACACACATGCACATATGTTCCTGCCCATTTTCCCCTTTGTATTTAGAGTTTCTAGTCCCAGAGTTTCCCCTTTGGTCCAGAGAGGATCAGAGACAAGCTTGGGTGAGTGGGCAAGAGAACCAAGTATGAAAGAGGTGCCCCATGACCCCAGGTCCTTGGGCAGGCAATGAGTGACAGAGCCCTCTTCCCCTCCCCCCGATAGATGTCTCTCACTCTCCTTGCAGCAAGACCTTACTGGATTGGTCTCACTGGAGGCTGCAGAGATCTGGTGAGCACATGTTGCTGCTGGTCAAGTCCAAGGCTGTGATGATTCACCTCTACTGGAGCTGCACCACCTCGTGACCAGGTGATGTTATGCTGAGGATGAACCACCCAGAAGCCATTCTGAGATGGGCGTGGGGACTTTGACCATCACATCCAGCCCAGGTGGATTTGGGACTGTAAGGAAAGTGAGGACAAGGCAGCTGCTGGGTGCTGCAGGGAGGCTTCCATCCATCCCAGTGCCCACATGTGGCTCTTTGGGTTCTGTCCCCAGCAGCTCCCTATGCTCTCTCTGCTCACAACATCAGTGGAAACCCCGTGCAGTTTCAAGGCCTTGACATTTATGAATTAGTCCTTCCTATTATTATTTACTTATCAGCTATTTATTAGAGAGCTTCCTCGGCTGCGCGCAGGGATCTGTCCCCTTGACATTTGCTTTGTTCTGGTATGAGATTATATCAGTGTGTTTGTTCCCCTGTTTACAGATGTGTTGTAATCCTAACTGCTTCACTTAAAGTGTTTAATGACGGTATTTACTCTAAATTGTTTGCTGGGATTTTCTTCTACTGTTGAGGGATAAGAAGAGGCTGCAGCATGCTATTTCATTCCAACGATTTATAGCAATTGACATTTTCTATCAAATGGAGGAGGCTTAGCTGGTCTGAATGGTTGTCCCAGCTGAGGCAGTGCCTCTGCTTGCAGGACTGAAGCTGCTGAATTTGGTTCAAGACCCTGACAGCTTTTGGTCCAAACAAGGCTAAACACATCCTCTAGGCCACAGCACCCCATAACGGGGCTGTTACCTCCTGCATGGCACAGGAGAGCTGTGCTTTTCCTTGCATCCCCCTCAGAGCACCCCAGGACCTTCCCAGTCTCTGTCTGTGTTCCCCTCCCAGTGTCTCCACCAGTCCTGGAGCAGAGTAGACCCAGCCCAATGGCAAACTGCACAGAGGCCACCCACAAGCCAGAAAGAGGATTGCATTTGTTGATGGGTAAATGCATGTACTAAGAATAGCTCCTTCCAGCTTTGCTGCTCACCTACCTTATCCTGCTCCAATTACCTAACTTAATGTACTCCAGCTGTTCCTCCATATCCCTACGATCTATTTTGTACCTCCTTCTGGCTCCCCTTTGATTTCACTGTATATTTTAACATACCAGAATAATTTCTCTCTGAAAGTGCCTCTCCTTACAGGAAGACTGCATACAGCTCCGATACATTTCGTGTTACTTTCATTTCCAGCCCGCTTCCAGCCGGGCTTTGTGGCACACACAGATGCCGGCAGCACAGCAGTTATCTGCAGAACATATTCAGCTCAGGAAACACTTGTTCCTGAATGAAACTCATTGTCCTGCCCCATTCCCATCTCATTCAGCAAACAGATTTGAGGGGAGAAACTGCGACCTGAATTGCTGAGATATGCTCTCGTTGAAAACAGGGCTCAGCCATTATCTCCCCGAGCTCCTCTTCCAGTCCTGTCTGTCAGGGGCATACCTGGCCTAAGGCTTTTGCTGTCATTCTCAGCAGCAGCACCCATCCATTGCTGCTGTCCATTTGTCCAATTTCCTGTTTTGATATGAAAAAAAAAAAAAAAAAAATGATGATGTGGCCACAAATCTCAGAGCAGCTGGAGTCAGGTAGCAGCTCTGCTCCGTGCGTGATACCGGCAGTGGATCCTCTCTTCTCCTCTGTGCGTTTTGTCCACCGTAAAGCCCGGGGGAACCGGACAACCCAAGATATCACCGTAAGGCACGACCCACGGATGGGTCCACGGGTTGAAACCCTCTGGCGGAATGGCAGCGCCCGGAGCAGCGGGAGGAGGAACCGCTAGAGGGCAGGGATGGACCGCCGGGCGGCGCGGAGCCGGCACGGCGCGGCACGGCGTGGTTCTGCATTACACGGCGTGCTAACGCATGGCACAGCGCGGCACTGCTCGGCACGGCACGGTGCTGCACGGCACAGCATGGTGCCTTTTGACATGGCACAGTATGGCACAGCGTGGGACCACATGGTGCTGCATGGCACAGCGTGGTACAGCACTGCTCAGCATGGTGCTGCATGGCTCAGCATGGTGCCACGTGGTTCAGGATGCACACATGTCTTGGTGCTAGATATGGCCAGCCACTACTGTTGCCCACGCCGGGAGCTGGAGCATTCCCATGTGCAGCCACTGTCATGATTTCCACCCTTGCTCTTGATCAGACTGCATCCCACAGCACCGGGGTCACAGCCCTCCAGAAACAAGCAGGGAAACTGAGCCACACTCAAATATGCCCTTAAAGCTCCTGAAACAAAAGCTGTGATGAAAGCTGTGTGTATACAAACACTTGGGAGCAGGATGCCCTTGAATATCTGGGAGGCCGCTGCTGCTATGATACCAACTTTTCCCATGGTGCTGGCACACCTCAGTGCCCAGCTCCCGTGGTGCTTGCAGTGATGAAGCTGAGCAGAGAATGTTGTCCCTCATGCAAACAGCTTTGATGTCTTAAGGACTTTCCTTTCCTGCACTGGGAAGAATCTGATGCTAACAAGTCCCATCAGTCTCCAAAGCAGGCATAGGTGGCTGGATCTACTTCCCAGAATGTTTTTTTTTAAGTCATTTTGAGGGTGTTCAACCCCAGTTCCAGTGTCTTCCTGTACCCTACAGCATGCTATGCTGCAGTGCACTCATGAGGCTCCTCTCTGGATACACAGATGTCTTCTCCACCACCCAGCTCTGCTCTCTGGGTAGTGCTGGTGAAGGCAAAAGCTTGTCCTCAGCACGGGGTGTGATGGGCTGCTGTGTGTTGTAGCCAAAAGGCAGAGAAATGGGAATTTTCTGTTGGAAACCTGATTCTCCAGGACAATCCTATCCGGTGCTGCAGGCTGGAAACGTTGCTTGCTGCAAGACTGACACATCCCTGTCAAGCAGCCAAGGGATTACTGCTTCTCTTCCTGCTGGAGCTCCCTGGTGTTTGGTCTCTCTCCATCACTCCTATCTTGGAGCTTCACACACTCCCTGCTTTCATCTCCTGATGCCAGTGAGGTCCGGGTGCCTTGGACTCGCACCAGACTCAGCAGGGTACCAGGGAGAGAGTGGCTGCCACTGGGCACTGGTCCCACACAGTGAGGGTTTCCTTGTCTGCTTTGGACAGCCCTGCCTGCCCACTGCACCCTCATAGGCAAACACCTCCCCAGTCTGGAAAGTGGCTGCTGGCCTTGAGAAATGCCCCCATGAAGAGCCACATAACATGCCTTTTCACACTGTTCTTTTGCCCATAGTTGCTGCTGTGGGTTTGTCCCATCAGTGAGCTATGGAAGATGCTCACAGAGAAATGCAGAATGCTGACATTACAGCGGCTGGAGGCAGCTTTGCACTGCATGTTGTAGGAAGGTGCATCCAAATCCTCGATCTCAAAGCACTGCAGATAGAGCACTCCTTGGGAGATGAGGACGTTGAGCCACTGGGATAAAGGTGGGCTTCTTGGGGCTGTGCCCACAGTCTGCTGCTCAGGGACACTGACTGAGACAAGATAGCTTCAGCCTGAGGTTATTGACCAACCTGAACTGTGACACATCTTCTGTATGTACGTATGTATGTATATGAAGCATGAGTACATCGTATGGCTATGGATGTGACATCCCACCATCCTGAGAATCCATACAACTGTGCAGTCATGTAAATACTGACCATTATAACATAATCACGTCTCTGAAACATGCAGGAGGGAACACAAGTGGCTTGAAAGACCAAGGTTGAGGTGTCAGCTATTGAGAGACCCAACGCTGAGCTCTCAGCACCACTCAGTGTGGGTCCTGGGGCAGCTTTGGGAAGAATCCAGCTGCTTTTACCCCAGGCAGGAGCCCACAGAACTGACTGACCTGTTCCCACGTGGTGCTGTGGGTTGGCATCAATTTGATAAAAGTTTGTAGAGACAATGCAGCATGCAGGGTCTGGGGACAGTGAATTCTCATCAGATCCTCTTCAAAAAATGCCCTGATTGCCTCTCATGAGTCTTTGCAACCTCTCTGCATCTGAGCACTGCTGCCATCTGCTCCCTTACATCGGTGATGTTTGCACAGTCTTTGGGGCACGCAGAGGAATCTCAGCCCTGGTAATCCACCCTCCAGTCAATATTGGATTTCTGCTTGCTGGAACATTTTAAAACCTCATACTCCAAATACTCCCAAAACATAAAAAATGAGAAAACTATATGAAAACACATTAACATGTACCTAGGGGGAAAAAAAAAACTTGATTAAAGGCACTTTTATTTAAAAGACAGTAGTCACTGTTTTGGTTAACTCTTAAAGGATCACATCAAATTCACAGATGGAATCTGGGTTTCAAAGAGCTTCTGCCGGTAACAGCAAGGTTTTAGTGCAAATTCCTGCAGCTGCACTGTTCCTGGCAGTGGCTGCTCACACACAACGTATCCTAACAGGGGCTCACCCCATGTTCCCAGCTTTTCTTGTGTGTATGTGTCATATTTTAACCAAACAGAAGTGCCTATTGTCATTGCATGCAAGAATAGCAACAATCCTCCCATCACCCTTTAAGAAAGACATTCACAGAATCACAGAATCACAGAATTGCAGAATGGCCAGGGTTGGAAGAGACCTTAAGGATCATGATCTCCAACCCCCACAGGCAGGGCCACCAACCTCCACATTTAACACCAGACCAGGCTGCCCAGCTCCTCATCCAGCCTGGCCTTGAACACCTCCAAGGACGGGGCATCCACAGCCTCTCTGGGCAGCTGTTCCAGCTCCTCACCACTCTCTCTGTGAAGAACTTCCCCCTGACATCCAACCTAAATCTTCCCTCCCTCAACTTCAAACCATTTCCCCTTGTCCTGCTGTTATCTACTTCTTCAAAGAGTTGACTCCCCTCCTGTTTGTAGGCTCCCTTTAGGTACTGAAGGCTGCAATGAGCTCACCCCGCAGCCTTCTCTTCTCCAGGCTGAACAAGCCCAGCTCCCTCAGCCTGTCCTCGTAGGGGAGGTGCTCCAGCACCCTCTTCATCTTCGTGGCTCTCCTCTGGACCCTCTCCAACAGCTCCCTGTCTTTCTTGTACTGGGGACTCCAGGCCTGGACTCCAGCTGGGGCCTCACAAGGCACAGTAGAGAGGGACAATCACCTCCTTGTCCCTGCTGCCACCCCTCTTCTGATGCAGCCTGGGACACCATGTGCTTAACACGTGGCTCACGTTAAGTTTCTCCTCCACCAGACCCCCAGGTCTTTCTCTGCAGGGCTGCTCCCAAGGACTGTTCCTTTCCATCTGGAAATACGCTTAGTGCAAAAGCTGGCACTTTGCTGCGTTGAACCTCATTAGATTCTCCCGGGCTCGCCTTTCAAGTCTGTTGAGGTCCCTCTGAATGGCATCCCTTCGTTCCACAGGTTTACACTTTCTGATACTTGGATTCTTTTTGAGCCAGCCTTCTGGTTCACAAGCAGCACCAAGTGGGGGCGGTACCTCCGCCTGGGTTCCTTTCTGCAGCACTGCACACTGCACGGCAGGCTGCTTGCTCGTGCTTTCCTGCATACCGCGTTTCACGAGGTGGCCTAAGCAGGGGTCTGGACGGGGGGGATTTCCTCAGGTCCCTTCCTGCCCCTACGTTTCTGTGACTGCGGAGATTCTTTCATTTTAGTTTTTTTTCAGTAGGAGACGCAGGTTGGTGTTTGGGGTTTGGTATCAGCGAATGAGCGAAAGGTTGCCGTTAATCCCATTCACCCACCTCAGTGTGAACTGCAAACAGGAGCACTCTCTCCTGGTTTCTGAACACGGAAGTTAAGATTCTGTGTCCTCCCCCAGCATCAGGAGAGGGAGAAACCGACGTGGGGAGGGACAGCAAACCCAACTTCACCATCAATAACATGGAGACATTTGCGTTTTTTTGAAATAATTTATTGTCTATAAAAGCAGTCCAAGATCACTGATGGCCTCCCAAGCCGCGAGCCGTGCTCAGCACCGCAGTGGGTGCCGGCCTAGCGCCGCCTCTTGGGGGACGGGGGCAAATCCAGGGGGCAGCTGCTGGCCCTCCTCCTCGGGGGGCGTCGGGGCCCCCCAGGCTGGTGGTCCGTGCCCTGGGCGGAGGGGCCCGCTGCCGCCGCCTGCCCCGGCTGCTCCTGCGGGGACACGGGGGCGGCGGGTCGGGGCTCGGGCCCCCCGTGAGGGACGCCGGGGAGCCGCTCGGCGCCGGGGCTTGCAGGGCTGGTGGAGCGGCTCGGGCCGGGGGCAGGAGGCTCCTGCGGGGAGGTGGCGGGGCTGGGGGTGGCCGCGGGGCCGTCCTGCCCTCCTGTTTCACGGGCAGCCTGGTTGTCCTGCTGCCGGCGGAGCTCTGGGCCGTACAGGGCCGTAACGGTGTCGATGAGCCCCGCCACGAACACACGACCTGTGTGGTCTTCCAGGTACGACTCCAAGTTCAGGCTCAGGGTGTCCTCGCTGAGCCCGAACAGGCACAGCAGGTGCATGATATCAGCCCGCGCCGCAGCCACTGTCCACCACTCCTCTCCGATGATGTCCTCGAGCTCCTGCTGGATCCACCGGAGCAGCGGTTCGAGGTCCCCCGGATCTCCTCGGAAGAAGTCCGCCCAGGTCTCGGCTGGGAAGCCGTGCTCGGGAGCCTCGAGCTGCGGCTCTGCAGAGCCCTGCTCCTCCTCCTGCTCGTCCTCGGAGCGCCCTGCAGGCTGCGGGATGGGGCACGCGAGGAAATCCTCCTCCGCCTGCACCGCGTACCGGACGGCCTCGATGTTCTCCTTGCACACGGCACACGTGCGATGCCGCTTCGCCCAGCGCAGCGCACAGCCCAAGCAGAGCTGGTGCCGGCAGGGCGTCACGTAGGCCGCCTCGGCCCGGTTCCGCCCACAGACGGGGCAGGTCCAGTCCGAGGGCAGCTCCATGGCCCCGGGCGTGCGGTGGGCCGGGGAGAGCCGAGCCGGGAAAGCCGCTCCCCTCGCCGGGCCGGAGCCGTCAGAGCTGCGAAAGAGAAGAGGCCGCGGTCACTCGCCGTCCCCGGGCGGCGGCGGCGGCGACGCCCCGCTCCGTCCGCACGAAGCCCCGGCCCCGCTCCCCGCCGCCCGCCCCGGGGCCGCGTCCCCGCACCGCTCAGCTCCGCTGCCGCGAGCGCACCCCGCGGGGCCCCGGCCGCCCGAGCCGGGCAGGGCCGGGGGAACGCTGGCGATGCCGCGGGCCGAGCGCCGGGAACTGCCGCCGGCAGCCCCGCAGCACGGCCCAAACCGAGTCTCTCGTTCGCGCCTCCGAGTCTCGCTGCCGCGCTCGACCGGAGTCCGGGCACGAGTGATGCTGGGCTCTGCCGCGCCCCGCGTTCTGCAGGGAGGCTCCGCGAGCTCACAGCCATCTCCGCTGCTGTCACAGCCCCTTGGCCGGTGAGCTCACAGCGCAGGGCTGCGTGCCTTTGGGCACCGGGCTGGGCCTGCGTCGTTATCACCCCTCATCGTTCACCGACTGCCCTTTGTGGCGGTGATAGAGCTGGGAAAATAAGAACTGTATGTCTCCACGTGAATCTCTCCTTCGCAAATTGTTTGGAATCACAGAATCATTGAATGACCAGGGTTGGAAGGGGCCTCAAGGATCATCAAGCTCCAACCCCCTGCCACACGCAGGGCCACCAACCTCCACATTTCATACGAGACCAGGCTGCCCAGCTCCTCATCCAGCCTGGCCTTGAACACCTCCTGGCCTTGAACACCTCCAAGGACGGGGCATCCACAGCCTCTCTGGGCAGCTGTTCCAGCTCCTCACCACTCTCTCTGTTAAGAACTTCCCCCTGACATCCAACCTAAATCTTCCCTCCCTCAACTTCAAACCATTTCCCCTTGTCCTGCTGTTATCTACTTCTTCAAAGAGTTGACTCCCCTCCTGTTTGTAGGCTCCCTTTAGGTACTGCAGGCTGCAATGAGCTCATCCCGCAGCCTTCTCTTTTCCATGCTGAGCAAGCCCAGCTCCCTCAGCCTGTCCTCGTAGGGGAGGTGCTCCAGCACTCTGATCATCTTTGTGGCCCATTGTGGTTCATTGATCTTCCTCCACTGTTGTGTCACAGCTGTTTACCCTGCGTGGATGCGTCAGAGCGCTGTGGGCATCATTGTGTGTGGGTGACTGAGTCCCACCCCACGCAGCCAAGCAGAGCCAAATGCATTCCCAGCAAAATTAGACCAGTTTCATGCATTGCCTCAGTCCTGGTGGACCACAAATGTGACAGATGTTCTGTCTGCTTCTCTTCATGAAAAGCATGTGAGGGAAACTGCCTGGAGCACAGGACTCCTTCATCCCCACAGGCCCAACTTCACAGCCTTCTCTTGCTTTGAGCACAACTTCCTGCCTATATTTGTGTCTCAAAAAGCTGAGATCAGTCTTGTTGCACTGAGGTCCTGGGCCCATCTAGCCAGCAGCACCTTCTCTCCCATGTGCAGGCTCCTACATAGACCAGGGTCCTTCCCAACGAGCTGCCAATCTCGCAGCAGAGGAGACACAGTTGGTGTTGTGAAGGATGAGTTGTGGGATCACTTCTCAAGGCTCTGGAAGGAAGGAAGAGGGACACAGATCCAACTCTGAGTCACTGAAACCCTGTGGAAAAGCTTCACATTGAAAATCCTTCAACATCTATTAACAACGTATAACCTTTTAATTAAGTAAACCCAAAGTGATATGTAGGTGTTTCCCTTGCAGCCTACAGGCCTGTCGGTGCTCCCAGCATGGAGAAGATGCTCACAGCATGAGAAACGGTGGCAGGTTCTGCCATCACCCACAGCCTGTTCTGATTCTGACTTCTGAGGAAAGGGAGCAAAACTCACACTGGGTCAGGGGATCTGCAGCTCACCAGTGCAGCCAGCGTTGCCTGTGTCTAGCCCAGAGCCCGGAGACACAGGCACCTTGGGTCCAAGTGGTGGCAAGCCACTTGGTTGATGATCTGAAGAATGCATAGGTGAAAACCATGGGCAAACAGTGTTGGGGATGGGAAATGACTGAAAATGGGAACTGTGAGCAATGTTAGCGGGAGTGAAGAACAGACAAGTCTTTTGGTTCCTTCTCATATTGTCTGCTGTATCTGTGCACAAACACCCAAGCTGGGGACACTGAAAAGGGACAATTCCTAGCTGACAACAGAGCATGCAAGGTCAGGGGCTGTCACAGAACCATGCCCAGCACAGACAGTCTAGTCCAACGTGTCATCATTCTTCACACAAACACCACAAACCTTCCTTGAGGTCACAGGAGAACAGCTAAGCTATTTTATGGTACACCAGATCGCTCACGGAGGGCAACACACCAGCCCTTATTTCTTCAGATATGAAGAGATGACTGCCCCTAAAAGGCTTATTCTGGATTGTGATCATTCTCTGGTGCCCCGAGTTGTCAGTGCATTACCCAAACTGCCATCACCCCCAGACTGTTGGGATATCTTTGTGTTCTATGTCTACTATTTGTACAACTCCTCCCCTATGGACCTCTACCTTCCACCATTTCCCTCTCATGGGCTGCTGATATGCTTGCAGTTAAGTATCAGGGGTCCTTTTACCAGATTCTTTTTAATATCTAGACGGGAGATAACTCTCCCTTTCTTACCCAATAGGCAATATCTAAAGATAGATGGAAGAATTCAATTGATTCTTAGGAAGAACTGGGCTGCCTGACTCTATGGCCACAGGATGAGGATCAAAGCAGAGTCTATGATACCCAGGCATACTCATGTCCAAATTACCATCATAGACAAAAGCAGCACTAGAGAGGCAGGTTCACTGCAAGTGCTGGATCCTGGCTGTGTAAGCACCCTGACAGCCAGACAGAGTAGAAAGAAACTTCTGGGAACTGATCTGTGAGATGAGGAAATATAAGCACAGCTCTCTTTTATTAGTGCAAGGGGTGATTTCCAGGTCACTGGCACAAAAGTGCTTTAGCACAATGGGTATGGTGATGCTGAGCTTTGCATGGGCTCCAGGAATGGGTTTGGAATTATAAGAAATGGAATGCCTTCAAATTTGACATTTCTGGTTTGGTTTCTTCCCATGGTGCATGTTACTGAGAGGCTCTGTGGGAGATGCTGAGCTTGTAACACCACTCAGGTGTGGCAGGAAGAAACCAAAATATGACACATAGGGCTGAATTCAGTCACCCAGACCAGTGGCACTATCTGAGATACCCAGGGTGTGCAAGGGTCTTTCCACAGTGATGTCAGATATGAAGGGAGGCCTGCAGGAGGCCCACATTTTCCTGGCATGGCAGCAGGGTACCAAAAGGAACACTGCATGGCATCTCAGCTGCACCTGTTTTGGTATCTGAATCCTCCTCCTGACCTTGTATTTTCATGTCACGCTTCTGCTAGGGTTCAAATCGCTGAAGCTTGAACCTGCCATGTGCTGCTTCTAAGCAGCACTGTGGCATTTGCAAGGTGCTGTGTCAGCAGCATCACATTGCTTGGTTCCAGCTGCACATTTGCTCCATGTCCCCATTGGAGGTCAAAGCATCCTGGATAGAACCAAATGGCAACACAGACTTCAACAAAAAGTGTTGACCCTCACCTCAGTCCTCCACCTGAGCAATATCACTTACAGAAGTTGCACCAGCTTTGTGATGGACAGTTTCTGACTCTTATCATTGTTATTAAGAAATTTTAAGAAATTGAATTAAGAAATAAGAATTAAGAAAGATATTTTAAGAAATTGAGCTCATCTGCCTAGCAGTGTTAGAAATGGACTGGGACATGCAGGGCAATTACTGTTTGTATTTTCAATTATAAGTGATAGATCTCTCTGACCATTAGCAGATCACAACGGATGAAGAAATATCACTTTCATGCACTTTTCATTTTAGATTCAGCAACAATGAGCACAGCACAGCCCCTTGCTAGGACTGGCTGAGAAATGGCCCAAGCAGCTCTCATCCCTCCTCCTGCCCCAGAGCCAGATGCAGTGCTGCTTGCTGAATGCTCTTGGTACTGGGCTCTGCTCAAACTCTTTCCAAAGGACCTGTCCTCCCTGCCACGGGACAAAGGCTCTCATCTCTTTATACTGAGAGCAGGAACCCAGGCTGTGTTTGTTGCTTGGTTGTGTTCAGAATGTTTCCTTACTGGTGCTGCTGCTCTCTCCAGTGCTATCCTTCCCTGGGCTGCAGACACCAGCAAGGGAACAATAACCCCAGCCCTTGTCCTCTGTGGGGCTCAATTGGATCATTAACTTCTGCCCAGTAAAGCTGCCTTCTCCCCCCATGGTGTCAGCCCAATGCCTGATTTGCCCTGCTCTGTCAAGCATGAGCCTTGGTTTTTCACTGCTCCAGTTTTATTGATTTTCATTTTTATGACCAAGGCAAGTGCTGTCATGCTCTGCTGTGAGCAAGTGGCAGCCTTCCCCACACCATGACCCCACAGCACATCATTTACTGCTGCTTCAGTAAATGCTCCTCATTAAGCTGGGGCAAGGCTGGGATCAAGCGCACGGTCCCTCTGAGAGATAGTGCCTCTGTGCTCCAGGTGCTGCCTCGTTGAGGGAGAAATGAGGCTGTTAATGGTCAGGAAAAGGGATGCCAGCAGGCAGGTCTCATCTGCTATTCCCACCACACCCTTATCAAGGCTGTGCTGCATTCTGCATGCGCTATGCCCATGAAGGGCTGCAGGGGAATGCATCTAATGCCAGGCTACCCAGAGTCAGTACACTGCTATCCAAGGCACAGAAACACAAGAACAGGCACCATGGCATCCTGCAATGGTGAGGGCTGGGCATGATCTCCACAGAGGTCCAAAATTGTTCCAATAATTGTATTTCTTGGCCCAGACACTGGCTTTGTTCTTCCCTTCTTTGCAATTCCCTCACTCTCTTCATGCCTTTTTTGTTGCATTTGGCCTGGAATTTCCAGAAGATCTCAACATATGTAGGGCCTTCTTGGGAGGATCACCTGTGACTTTCACCTGTGTGGAGATCTATGTGGGGTCCAGGGCCACCAGGAGTCCATGGGTTGGCCAAGGGCCACCTTCCAAGACAGTGGTCAAGATGAACCACTTATGAGTCTTCCTTCTGCTAAAACATGGTGCTTGTGCATCTCCTGGATTTCGTACCTGTCAGCCTGCTATGCTGTGCTTGAGAAAGGGATCAAACATCACTGAGGCAGCATTAATGTGTCAGGCCATCCCATAACAGCCAGGTGTGCTTGGAAAGACACAGAGCTGCACAGACAGAGAAGTTGAGACAGGTGTGATGAATGCATGGCTTGCTCCATCCTGGACAGCAATGCTCTCTGAGCTCCTGAAAGCCTGATGCCTGCACGAAGTCCAAATACATTTGTGTATGCAGAAATCAATGTGCCCTGGGTTAATGAAACAGCAGCACTGACAAACTCTGGGATACCCAGGGGATCTTCTGCAGTTTTCCTCTTCATGGAAGTGAAGTTATCTCCAAGAGGTCATTAAAAGGGCCTCACCTATGGTGACAGCAAATAAAGACCTGTCAGAAAGCACTGGGCTCTACAAGCAATGCCAGCATTTGCCAGGCCACGTGTCAGAGCTCAGGACCCCAGCTTACCTACTTAGGCTTGGACATCACTTGGGGCCAAGTGGCCCTGATTGGGTGCAACTCATTGACTTGGACATCTGCGTACATGCTTTTCTTGCTACCTCCCAGGCATTTGACCTGTAATTGCATTCAACCCTAGAGCAAATGGCCCAGTTGAATTCTCTAGAGGTGAAGTTTTCTACAGAAAAACCTGAGAGAAGTTGTGCCACAGTGGAGATGTTAGAGGGAAGGCACTGTCTGTGCTCTGTGCTGCATGGCAAGCTGGGGCAACAAAACTATAGGGCTCAGCAGGACAAGAGGTGGAGCCCTGAATGATGTGTCCCAAGCTTTAGATAGTAGATAGTAGGAGGAAATTCTTTACTCAGAGGGCAGAGAGACACTGGGACTGCTGCTCAGAGAAGCTGAGGTGCCCCAGCCCTGGAGGTGCCCAAGGCCATGGATGGGCCCTGGGCAGCCTGAGCTGGTGGGGGGCAGCCAGCCCATGGCATGGGTTGGGGCTGGATGGGTTTTAAGAGCCCTTCCAATCCAATACATCCTATGGTTCTATGAATCTTGAACTCACAGCCCTTCAGAGCAACCCTGAAACATGACTCTTCTGTGGCATAACACACAAGTGAGAATGAAGGAGCTGCATCTGTTTGGCCAATAGCTATGTTAATTCTCCCTTCAATCTCACCTATTCCAGGCATTTCTTCTTGCCTTTGAAGCAACAGCTCAGGGTTGGGAAGGAAAACATGACTATAATTGAAGGTTCCAAGGGGTTAAAAGTCTCTTCTGCCACTTCTTGTGTCCTCCTGAGGCACAGTGCTGTGGGCTCAATTCAGAATGATACTGTCAATATTAAAAAAAATGTGATAAAACATAAAATATGTGATAAGACATAAGAGAAGGCTGTGGGGAGACTTCATTATGGCCTTCCAGTATTTAAAAGGAGATAATAAACAAGTAGAAAATCAATTTCTTGCATAGGTAGGTAGTGATGGGACAAGGGAACATGGTTGTAAACTAAAGAAAGGGAGATTTAGATTAGATGTCAGGGGAAGATTTTCACTGAGAGAGTGGTGGGGTTCTGGAACAGCCTGCCCAGAGAGGTAGGCTGTGGATGCCCCATCCCTGGAGGTGTTCATGGCCAGTTTGGATGGGGCTCTGGGCAACCTGATATAGTACATGATCTTGCAGCTGGCAACCCTTCTTGTGGCAGGAGGATTGGAACTTGATTGTCCTTGAGGTCCCTTCCAACCCAAGCCATTCTCTGATTCTGTGATTACTGGGAGTGTGCTGGTGGGTAGCAGGATGTCTGATCCTCAGGTGATGGGCCAGAGATCTGTTGCTTGTCACACTGGGCAGTGCTGGATCATTAGCAGATCTTTCTGTTCTTGTAGATGAGATCTCTTTTTCCCCTCCAGTGCCTTCCTATAGAGCAGAGCAGCTCAGGTTGCTTGAAGATGTTCCATCTTGCTCAGAGGGTGACCTGTTGAACATCATGAGATATCATTTGGGAAGAAAACAGCTGGAGGATCAGAGGTTTCATGGTGGAGATCTGATTTCACACGAACACCTCGGATGGCTGCCCTCCATCTCATCCTGTTGAAACAGCCATGAAGGATGAGCAATGACTGCCAGCCCAGGACGGACCTAAACTCTACAACTTCACTTGGAGGGAGACTACATTTGCCCTCAAACTCTCACAGCCTGCCTGAGCCCACCTTAAGACTTGCAGTAGCAGGGTAAAGCCATTGTGATACCACTGGTGAACAAAGCAGAAGTAAGACCCTCACTGAGCCCAGCCCCGTGACACCGGGACTCTGCAGTGTCTTTCCTGCATGGAGAGCTGTTTGCTGCACAGTGCTGGAGAACACAAGGAGAGCAAACCTTCCAGGGCTGTTCTGATTAACTGGTGTTTAGGAACAGCCGTCACTCAGTCCTGCAAGGAACACGTTATCACTAACATGCTGGCAGAGCTTTTGTTTATTGAAAATAAAAACATACATGCTGCTTAAAATGCTTGGCAAAGGTGGCATGAGGGCAAGGCTGGGGAAGAGCGGAACGCTTCATCTCTCCTTGATAAATTACCTTTCACAGTGCTTCCAGCACCTCTCTCTTGCAACAACCACTTAATAAGGTACGGGCACTGCAGTTCTCTCATTACAAGGAAGAAAGAGAGATGTTTCAAAGAACCACAGCGTAACCCGCTCTCGGGGGTTCGCTTCCCGGGCTCCTCTGACACAAATTATTAAAAACATTTCTCAGATAAAAAAGCACGGCCTCCTTCAGCAGCCTCCACCATAAACAAAGCCTTACGCATCCTTAGCAAAAGGAGTGAAAAGGAGGGAGAAAAAAAAAAAAAAGGGAAATTAGAAACATGGAAATGTAATAACTTTCCATTATGCAAATTTGATTTAATCAGAGATGAAGCTGAAGTGCAATAAAAACATACTTTCATTAAGTTTATGACTTTCAGGCTCTTTAATACCCCAGAAATGTCAATTATGAAGTTACCATAGTGATACATGGATACAACTTTGAAGAGATCTGTTTCCTCACCAGTAAGTGCATGCTGGAGCCAGGCCCGGACCTGGTTTCCCAGCTCCTTACGCTGATAAGAGCCTGCAAGTCAAATGGCAAATACCTTTGACAGCCTATTTGAGAATTAAACCTTAAAGTCTGCACAAATCAACTGTGCCTGAGGGTCGGATGAGATAAACTTGACCATGCGTGGGATGAAGAAGGCTCAGATTTCAATTTCCAGAGCTCAAGTTTGTCCGGTTCAAGAAGGGAGCAGCCCATGAGGGACATTTCACCACTGGGGTGTGTTTTAGCTCTGCAGAGTTCCCCAGCTTGCAGGGTGTTGGTTATGATCTGACAGCCTGTGATGGGCCCCTCTGAATGAATGGGGCTCTCACCCAGTGCATGTCAGTCCTGGACTGGTACCAGAGGTGCTCAGGCTGCCATGCAGTGCTTTCACTGGTGGAGAAGACTTTATTGCAGATGGCCGATATGGAGGGACTGTTCTGCTGGTGTGTAATGCAGCCCAGTGAAAACTCAGTCTGGATGGGGCCCTGGGCAACATGATCAGGTGGGGGGCAACCAGTTCACAGCAGGGGTTGGAACTGGATGGGCTTTGTGGTCCGTTCCAAGCCAACCATGCTGTGATCCTATGAGAACCGAGGTGTAGAAGCAGCTCCCACGAGGAGGAGGAGGAGCCCCTGATGAGGTTTCAGTTGAGCCAGTTTTTTTCCTGAAGAGGTCCAAAGCTGATAAAGTTTCTCAAATAGCTATCAGTGAGCTACCCATGAGTGCAGACAGCTAAACCCGTAAATGCTGCCTTTGTGTTCAACACTGGGGCTTCTCCCTTTCCCTCACCTCCCAGTGTCTTGCCCTAAAACCAGCACCTAACCAGGGCTTGATGCCAGTGATGGCCAAGTGCCAAACCATGGAGATGGACGTTATTTTAGCACAGTATTTCCTAATACTTCCTTTGCTGCTTTTTAAGTCTGGCGCCACTGAAAGGATAAACAGGAGTCACCTAGGTTTCAGAGCCCCATGATGACAGCACAGCTGCCTTTGTCAGCACAGTAGAGATTGTGGATTCATTTACACACATGACACACATATTGACTGTGGCCTACTGATAAATGCATTAAGCAAAGTGGAACACCAGCCTTAATATGACAGGACAGGAGGGAACGGCTTCAAGTTGCACCAGGTGGTTCAGGTTGGATGTTAGGAAGAACTTCTCAGAAAGACTGGTGATGCATTGGCACAGGCTGCACAGGGAGGTGGTGGAGTCACAGTCCCAGGAGGTATTCAGGGGGTGGATGTAGTACTTAGGGACATCGACAGTGGGCAATACTGGTGGACAGTTGGACTAGGTGATCTTAGAGGTCCTGTGAGACCCTCAGAAAGGCCCAACCTCCTTGCTCCTACTGCTGCTTTGTCCACATTTTTCCATCCTGCAGCACAGCTCCTTTGGACAGGAGCTTGCTGGGCCCTGAGGTTCAGTGGAGGACATTGCATTCCCCCAGCTTTTGCAAAGGCTATGATTTTGCAGAAACACATACAGTAAGGAAGGCATTGTCTGGTGGATTAGGGCCTTGATATTTCTAATCATACCCTGCCTCAGCCTCTTTCAGTGCTGAGAACCCTATTCACTGGCATTCAGTGGTTTCTCTGGGTGCTATTTCAGATGCGGAATAATTAGCAACATGCAGGAAAAGCAACAAAGCCTTGAATGGTATTTAGTGACAATTATTCCACCGAACCATTTCTTACTATTATAAATGGAGCTTATTAGCACTAAATTGTTTCCATAGGAAGCAGCATCAGCAGTAAAAAGAATGACTGCAGGCTGGCTTGGCGGTGCGGGAGTCAGCACAAAGGAGCCTTCCTGTCTGCTCCTCGCTGCAGGAGCGTGTGCTGGGAGAAACCCACACAAAGCTCAGGGAGCTCCAACTCACTGCTAGCAGGCAGCCTGGCCCTGCTCCAGCCCTGCTTCATGCTGGTACCTGCAGTGACAGATCTGGTGCTGCTGGAGGGAGCTGGTTTGCTGCAAAGGATGGAGATGGTGAAGGAGAAGTGAGGAGAGGAGATGCCACCTTTCATAGAATCATAGAATCTCAGCATGGGTTGAGTTGGAAAGGATCTTTGAACTTCTCTCATTCCGACCCTTGTCGTGGGCTGGTTGCGCCCTCCAGCTCAGGCTGCCCAGAGCCCCATCCAGCCTGGCCTTGGGCAGCTCCAGGGTTGGGGCACCCATAGCTTCTTTATAAGCTTCCTTCAAGTACTGGACGGCTGCAGTGAGGTCTCCCTGGAGCCTTCTCTCCTCCAGGCTGAACACTCTGAGTTCCCTCAACATTTCTTTACAGCAGAGCTGCTCCAGCCCTTTGAACATTTAATGATCCTCCTCCAGACCAGCTCCAACAGCTCCACATCTCTCTGCTGATGGCCAGATGGGGCCTCACGAAAGCAGGGCAGAGAGGAACAATCCCCTCCCTGCCCGCTGCCAGCCCTCTGTTGATGCAGCCCAGGATACCATTGGTCTTCTGGGCCACAAGCACACAATACTGACTCAGGTACAGCTTTTCATCCACCAGAACCTTCTCTGCAGGGCTGCTCTCAAGTTCTCCCAGTTTGTACTCATGTCTAGGATTGCCCTGACCCGACTGCAACACTTGGCCTCGTTGAACCTCATTAGGTTCACGTGGGCCCACTTCTGAAGCCTGTCCAGATCCCTCTGGATGGCATCCCTTCCTTCTGTTGTATCAACTGCACCACATCCCTTTGTGTGGAGGGTTTTTCCATGGGAGAGGTTTTGCTGCTCATCCTCCTGCTGCCCATCCTGTGACCCAGGTCTGTACTGCAAGATGCAGCTCCAGGAGGGAATGCAGAGGGTAGGATGGGATTTAGTTCGCAGTACAGCTTTAAGTGCTGGGTTTCATTCTTCTGGCTGTAGAAAATTAATCTCCTATCCCCATGCCCAAATTTCAGACTATTTGTATTCTGAAATCTCAGAAACAGCTCTTGAAGTTTTCCAGTTGGATTTTTTAATCAACTTTAAAGAATTGATTTAGGAACATTTCAAGAAGAGAAACATACAGCCTTTAGCAAAAAAATAATAATATATATATATTTTTTTTCATTGACCCAGTTGTTTGACAAACCTGACCTCCATATCCGAGTGATTTCAAGTATTCTGAAACCCTAGAGGTAGAGAAAAAAATCTTCCCTGAACAATTGTCCATTTTTATCTGGAAGCTGCTAAGATTCAAGGCCCTGAGGGGACACAGGCAGAGCTGAGAACACGGGGCTGGGTGGCTGCTTCACAGGCATGTCACCATATGAAGCCTGCAGGAAGACGGGGAATCTCCTCCATGCAGAACCCTTCCCTGAGCCTTTAAGGCAGTGAAATTATGAATTTGGGATGCTGACACCAAAACCACGACCTGCTGGAGCTCTGCCAGGTTGTGCTGCAGGAGATGAGCCCTGCTCCTTTGCTACCTGTGCATTCCTCTGCCATTCAGGGGGTTTCTGAGTTGGTTGCACACAAGTTCAGTGGGGCTATGAATGAAGGCTCACACAGCCAGCAGGAAGAGGCAGCCAGAACTCCCTCCAGCCAGAGCCTATCTCCTTGTGCAGGACCTGCACCTCCTCATTTCTGTGGCTCAAAACAGCTGGAAATCACAGAATCACAGAATTGTAGGGGTTGGAAGGGACCTCCAGAGATCATCGAGTCCAACCCCCTGCCAAAGCAGGTTCCCTACAGCAGGTCGCACAGGTCGGCATCCAGGCAGGTCTTGAACATCTCCAGAGCAGGAGACTCCACCACCTCCCTGGGCAGCCTGTTCCAGTGCTCCGTCACCTCACTGTACAGAAGTTCTTGCACACATTGGTGCAGAACTTCCTATGCTGCAGTTTCCAGCCGTTTCCCCTTGTCCTGTCTCCACTCACCACTGAAAAGAGTCCAGCCTCGCCATTCTGCCCCCCACACCTCAGATACTGATAGACCTGGATCAGGTCCACTCTCAGTCTTCTTTTCCCAAGGCTGAACAGACCCTGTTCACTCAGCCTTTCTTCATAAGAGAGATGCTCCAGGCCCCTCACCATCTTCGTGGCCCTCCGCTGGACTCTTTCCAAGAGATCCCTGTCTCATCCAGGAGTGTCTCAGAGAGATGGTGAAGATTTAAAGACGCAGCCCACAGAAACAAAAGCATAGCTGTTAATTAAACACAATGCATTCAGTGCAGTGGAACATGGCAGCCCCAGAGATCTGTGACAGCATTTCCTGCACACTTCCCTTCTGCTTTATGGGTGATTGAGCAGAGCCTTTGGTTCATCCACTGCTCAAAATCTGTGGGAGATTCCCTCTCCTTCCCCATAAAATACCATTGGCCATCGATAAGATGTAAAGCAGCACACCTGCTGAAGGCAGCTGAATCGAGGACCAAGTGTGAGCGGCAGAGGTACATTCAAAGCCAGTAAAAGAAGTGCTGATGGCTTTGATGCAGGCAGCTCAGGTTCTTCTGGAGGAGGACCATTCATTTCCCTTTGCTGGAGATTTGATTTCCCCGCTTTTTATCTTCGGGACATGATAACAGCACCAAACACTGTGGAGAGCTTTAAAGCCAAGCAGCACAAGCCGCTGGATGAATCACTGGTTTTCGCTTTTGAAGGTCTGGGATTCTCTCCAGGGTACACCCTCTACTACAGGGGATTTTTCTTGCCAGCCTCTCAGTTCTCCCAAATCAGAGCTGCCCTGAGATGTGCAGAAACAACATGGTCATTAGTGCCTTGATCTGATACCTTCAGCAATTAAAAGCATTCATGAATGATGAGCGTTCAGCATCTCTCTGGCAGATTGGGAAGTGTCAGAGAGTGCCCTGCACTGGAAGGGCAGTGCCTGACTCTATTAGTCAGCAGCAGTTGGTGTCTAAGCAGCATCCTGGAGGAAACTCCCATTGCTTCATCACTTGCCCATTAACATTTCCTATTGCTTAAAGCTTTGCAGACGAGGAAGAAAAAATCTTCTGGAAGTGACAAAGGGAGCCAGGCCAATTAACAGCACATCTATTATGGGAAGGGCAAGAGGATGGCTGTGCCTTTACCACCCAGGAAGGGCACAGTGGGTGGCAAAGGCTCCCCCAGCAATGGCAGGCAGCAACCACTGCACAGAGCTCAGGTCATTGTGAGCGGCGTGGAAATTAATTAGAGCTAAAGATCAGCAGCCAAAGAGACTCGAGGAGTAAATGTCACTTCCAAAGTAGGGCAGGGAGGTAGCTCTGGACTAATTAACCACAGCTTTGCTGCAGGAAAAGGACATGATTGCCAGCTGCAGCCTCCTGCGTGCAGTCTGCGCAGAGGCCACTGAAGGTTAACATGGGCTGAAACAAATATGAATCACTCAGCCTCCTGCAGGAAAAACACATAGTTCAAAAGTCAGTTTACTATTGACAAAGCACAGCAGAAAGCACTGTGCATCTGTCACACACGCTGTCTCCTTGTGGCTGTGCAGAGCTGCCGTAAATAATGGCCATAAATACTGTAACCAAGTGAAAGTTTACCTCGGTCCCTTTGTGCTATTTGTTATTATGCACAGTGTAAGTTGTATTAGAAGAGTCAAAGATGCCTACAAAATCCCCTCTCACATACAAGCAGGAGCGGGCTGAGCGCTGTGTTGGCCTGCAGCCTGGCAAGGGTCTTTCCAGCTTTTCAATCATGGCAATAACCCATTTCTCCCCAGGTCCCTCTGCCTCCTTCGGCACGCAGTAGGCTTTCCCATGAGAAAGCTGTGCAGAGGACTGCACAGCACAGAGCCCATCTGCAAGACCCTCCCCCAACTGTGACATCCAAGCAGATGGGAGGGGGCACATTTCTGCCCAGTCTCCTTTGCAGCTGCCTGAGTTGGGGTGAGCTGCAATCTGGGACAAAGCTGTGGAAAATCTGCATCCTCCCCTCCTCCTGCCCTGCCAGCTGGGTGTAAGCACAGAGCTCCTCTGCCTCCTCTGTGCCATCTGTGCACAGAGTGGGTTCCTCTGGGGAAGGGCTGCTATCAGGACAGCAAGTAGGCAGGACTGTGTCCTTGTATGGCAATCCTGTAGTGTCCAAAATAGGTGACCAGCTGGGACAGGGATCAGGGCCAGTCAAGAGCCCAGGGACTGCTGGACAAGCCCCTGGTGATAAGGCAGGCCCAGAGTCAGCCTTGAGGCAGGCTGGGGATTAGTGGGGCATCCATCAACACAGTGCAGGCATGAGCCACAGGCAAGCTTAAATGAAGGTCCCAGGAGATGCAGGTGAAAACATGAGTGATGTCTATTTATGCAAAGATGCAGTACCAACTTGCTGGAGTTCTTGACATCACAGTTCATCCTTATCTTCATAGGGGAGCACCTCCCCTATGAGGACAGGCTGAGAGCATTTCAGCCTGGAAAGGACCTGAGAGCAGCCTGTCAGTATCTAAAAGGATGTAAGAGAGAAAGGGGCAGACTTTTCAGTAGAGTCTGGTGTGATAGGGCAAAGGGGAGTAGTTTAAAACTAAAAGAGATTTATAATGGATACAAATAGAAGGTTTTTTTACAGTATGAGTGTTGAGACACTGGAAAAAGTTGCCCAGAGCAAAAGCCTCATACTTGGAGACACTCAGCGTCAGGCTGGATGGGCTCTGAGCATCCCAATTGAGCTGTTCATTTCAGGGGAGTTGCACTCCATGACCTTTAAGGGTCCCTTCCAACTCAAATGCTTCTCTGATTCTACGATTTGTTCATGGTCCCGGAAAGATCTCAAGGGTCAGAAGTCATGGAACATAGGATGCAGAGCATCTCCTAGCAAGAAAGCATGATTCAAACGTATTTTGTAATGTGCAACTGAAGGATTCTCATGTTTTTAAGGTTCTGAGTTTTGTATTTTTGAGGGCATGTTGTCATTTTATGCCCAAAAGCTAATGAAATTGTATGAGCATGTGTATGCAGAGCATCCCAGCAACTTGATTTCATTATGCAGAACGTGCCTTGAACTAGCTAGGGAATCATTAACACACATGGTCTTGCTGGAGGATGAAAGGATGGCTTCCCATCCCTAACAAGCACAACTGAAAACTGCTCCTGACTTTCTTACTGGGTAAAATAAGGGGGGGAAATAAAATTCAGTCTGTGTTGAGCTAGAAGAGGATAGCAAGAAAATGAGCACCTAGTGCCACCTTTGCAATGAAGAGTGAATAGCAGGATGCCGTGCTAGAATAGATGGTCTCATGCAAGGCTTGATGTAGTTGTTCCTATAGGCTGGTGTAGGGCTGTTAATGCAGATCCAGCGGGAAAGAAAAATCAGTTTCTAATAGCTCTTTAGGGGAGAAATGTCTATAACTGTGTTGCTGTGAACAAGACCCAGAAGGTATTGACCAGGACGCTGACAGACAAAGACAGAGCAGTGCAGGATGTCAGTACCAAATCCAAACAAAAACATCCAATACAAGAAACACCATATTTTCATGGTCACATCAAAACACATTTCTGCCTTGGACAGAGCCCAAAGTCTTTTCTTGTCCCAGCGCTGAGCCTCACTGGGGCTGCAGAAAACTGCACTCTGACTTGTCTCATGCATGCTCCTTCTTGTTATGTTTTCAACTCCATCCTGAGCTGACGAAAACTTTGTGGGAGAGTGCTTTAGGAGGTAAAGATGGATGCTGTGGAAGGATTGGAGACAGAGATGCAAACGGACTTAGGTACAGCCTTTCCAGGACACTCCAGCACAAAAGCACAGACAGTCTGTACTGTCAGTCTCAAAGCACACAGCAGGTTGGTCAGCACTTGCTGTAGAAGTTCAGACCTTTCTGTACAGTGGTGCTTAATTTCTACTGGCCAGCAATGGAAAAATAAGCAAGTTTGAGGCAAAAAGAGCATAGGGTGGAGGACAAAGAACTCCCCTGTGGTTTATATGTAGAGTGATAGAGCCCCAGTTTTCCCTTAACCTTTTGCAGCCCAGGCACTGAGTGCTCTCTGGCTGCTTCAGAGCTGCAGAATCCCAAAGATCTGGCTGGGTCTGGTGATGCACAGCCTGCAGTCCTGCAGAAAGGAGGATGTGAAGCACAGTTGTCTCCTAGCTTGTCTTTCCCTCTTGTCCTCTGGATTCCTATAGTCTAAAACTGCCTTCTACATAGGAATGACTGGGAATCTGTCTTGCAGATTTCTTTCAAATTCAGTGCAGCAGACCAAAGAGTACCTACAAGGTCTCAGCCCTGCACTGGGGGCTCCAAGACAGCAGAGTGTCCCTGAGGAGAGACCTTCCTCTGAATCCTGTCTTTTCAGGCAGAGAGGAGAGCCATGTAACATGTGCCATGTACCTGCCAGTTTCAGAGCAGATGTGCAGGATCCTTTGCTTGCTGAGATATGCAAGGGCTGGATAGAGCAGTTGCACTGCCCAGTCAGTAACTGAGTGCCAGTTCTGGGCCATGGTCAGAGCAGCAAGTGAGAGGAGGATCACTGTCCAGGGCTATCCAATGATGCACTAGAATGGCATCATCTCATTGTGCTTTAACTCTGATCCCATAGGGCACAAACTGCCTGGGACAGGTAAAATCCTGTGCATGGACTTATGAAGGGCTCCTGGCAGAGCAGAAGTGGGCAGCCAGGCACTGACCTGACCCCAGCATTCTGCCTCTTGGAGATGAGAGCTGCATGCTGGGCTCTGCCCATCCCCTGCACTCGGCTCAGAGCCAGCTGTATTGCAGCAGGCTGGGAGAGGCCTTGCAGTTGGCACAAGCTCACTGATAATGAAGTTTTCATGATGCACTTTGCTGGCACCAGGTCATGATGTTACGACCTGGTTTACCTCTGCTGACTCAACCACCCAAAGCGAGCTGAGAGTCCCCAGCAGCAGCACCCATGGGTTTGTCTGAACAAAATGTTTGGCACATGAAAGCATTTTAGGAGGCTTCTAATTTTTGTGCTGAAGGACACATCTCCCTCCACCCGCACTGCTGCTGATGTTTAATGGGGTCCAGGAGCTTCCCCTGAAAGCTCTGCCTTTTTTTTAATGTTTTTGTATTATTTTCTTCAATGCTATGCCTGGTGACAGCTGCCATCAGATGTATTGCTCTGTGCAGGGGCTGGCTGATGGTGATTGCTAATTGCCAGTTTGAAAGTTCTGCAGGTCAGAAGGGTAGGATGAGACCAGCCTCTCAGGGCCACCCCTGACAGATGCTTGTCTAGTCTGACCTGCAGGTCTCTGGTGACAGGCACATAACTACCACACAGCCTGACCTCACCACAGGATAGTGCCTTCACATTCAGCCTGGAACTGCCTTTCTGCCTGTCTTCTTCCAAGGAAAGCCAAAAAGACCTTCTGCCTTCCTGTGCAGGAGACTTTCATCATCATACCAACATTCCTGGCTTGTTCAGACTTCACTCTCAAGATCATCCTTGTGGATTTCACGCACCTTTTTAGTCTGGAGGCCACTGGATAAGCAGCTCCCACCTCTAGGAGTGCTGGCAGCCAGCCTCGACTCCATCAGTCCCTGGCCTGGATAACACATAGGAAGTGAGAGTCCTGGAGAAAGGAGGTCTGCTCAGAGGAAAGAGGGAGCATGGAAGGTGGCAGTGAGAAGAGCTGAAGTGCATTTGCAAAGCAAGCAGGGTTGGGCTTTCACAGAGGCTGCACCCAAAGAGACAGAGGAGACAAGTGGATGGGGGTTACTGTGAACTTCTGCCTAAACAGAGAAGTCTTTCAGGTCCAACACCAACCAGTAGAACGTAGAAACTCTTAAAGGAGGAAATGTTAGATATATAAAAATATATCAAAGATCGGGGTAAATCTGTCCCTTTGACTACAGAGTAAGCCTGAGGACTGGAGCTGGACATAAAACTGTACTGCAGAGGCACTGGTCATCAACGGGAGTCAGAGCTACCACTCAGTAGTCCTGGATCCCAGCACAGGGCTCTCATCATCTGGATATCCTGTCTTCCTACCAGTCTAGTGCCAAAATCCTCATTAACACAACAGAACACTCAGCATGGGAAATCCTTCTGGGTAGCACTCAGAGATTGGACCAAAGGGACTCTGCAGCCCTGGGAATATCTAACCAGATGAAGGTCCATCAGGATTTGAAGATACCAGCAAAAAGAATATCTTACTCCATCCGTGGTTTGTTCCTTATCTTGTCCCTCTTGCTGTGAGGCCCTGTGCCTGGCTTTCAGTTTGAATTTGCTAGCTTTAGCTTCCAGACGTATTTAGGCTTTGCCTTTCATTTCAAGACCAAAAATTCCATTAGCACTCAGAGTTCTCTCTCCGTAAGGTAACTTTATCCTTCATTAAGACAGCTTTCAGTCTGTTTTCTAAAAGCAAGTCAGACTGAGTGCTCCACATCACTCCAGCACTTTTTGTCCAGCAGTCACATCCTGTTATGGCTCTGTAGGCACTCTTTCTGTGTTTTCATCTTCCCTCCTGAACAGTAAGTGCCAGATATAGATGAGAACAGTACAGTCAGCACCACTGCTGCTCCAGAGAGAGGAAATGCCCTTTCTGCTCCTTTGCCCCCATTTCCATATGCAAACATCTCATTACTTCATGCCAGAGAACTGCCCTGGGAGCTAATGCAGAACTTCTGTAAGAAAGAGCCGCACAAAGTGTAGTTATTAGTGGTGTTCAGATCCACAGCAGTGCTGCCTTGCTCCTTGGCAGACAAAAGGTGGAGGTCCAGCCCCACATTCCCAGGCTGTGGCTCCGATGTCCAGCAGGTGAATTCAGTTACTCAGTGCTTTACTACTTGGCTGTGATGCAGTGGTCCTGTTCCTGCATTCTTAGTTATTATTTGAAAACAGAGGCACTGAAGAAGGAATGGTTTTCTCCTGTTGGTGTGGTGCCAATTGGAAGAATGACCCTGCGAATATGGAGAGGATCGCACTCCAGCCCTCTACCCATTATCATGACTCTGTGGCCCCTCCATTTGAAGCCTATTAGGATATCAGCTTGGCTTCTTGCTTTTCCTATTCTGCTTGCTGTTGTCTGCAATGCATGGAGCCACCCATGGAGCTGGGAGTGTGACGAGCTGTTAGTGGTCTCAACGAGAGAGTCCTGCAGTTGGGTTATGGAGGGTCAAGAATAAAACAGCAGTCAGACTGGCTCAGGCATGGAGAATGGGTCTGGAAGTCACAGGCCCACGGAGCAACAAAGACTGAAATAAAAAGAGATATTGAAGTGTGCATCCGTTTGGGTTTGCAGAAGACAGCTTAGCAAATGGAAACAAAAAACCTCATGCAGTCAGCATGTGAACTGCAGAACAGCAGAAAGGATGATTCTCACTGAGTAAGACAGCTCTGTACCTGCTCTGCTCAGACTCCTGAACATACAGACAACTCCATAGCACAGGAACAGTGATGGCATGTTGTGTTATCTCATCTGACCTTCACACATGACCAGAAGGCCTTAAGAGTCATTTCTTCATGAAGATTAGAGCTTTTAACATCTTGTATTAAAGGGATTTCAAATAATCCGTGATTTATTCCCTGCCTATTCCATGACTGGCTGGTAAAGTAGCTTCTCTAGAACTTGTTTCTAAACTCTGTTAGGACTTGGCTTCCAGCTTCCACATCTCACCCTGCTTTTTGCTACTGTCACACGTCCAGGTCCTGCTCCATACAATGCCCAGCGTGGGATTTTTGTCTCTTCTTAGGTGAAAGCATGATGTGAACGTCATCGCGCTCAGCAAGCAGAGTGCTGGGCATTGACTCCACAGCATGCCTCAAGGTTACATTGCTGTGTGTCCCCCAGAGCTCTTCCCAGCCCTCTAAACGTGCTGTGTGGGAGGAACAAAGTGATTATCATATCTGAAAAGCTGCCTTGCCCAATGAAATGGAAAAGTGATTTACTGAGAGTCTCACTACAGTGTGGCGGTCACCCAGAAGAAACAGCACACCACAGCATAAATTTGATGCTTTTCTTGCTAAAATGGGCAAATGACCCATTAAGAAGAGAACCTTCCCAGATAAATGAGATAGATGGAGTATTGAGCTGGCTCCAGCGCCCACTAAATTTAAGATTAGCTCTGCTGAATCAGATCTACTCTGCACTAAGTCACAGATGCTCTGGCCTTATTCTATCAGATCTTCTGTTTTTCCACACACACATGCACAGTCAGCCCAGACAGCAGCTGTGTTTCATGCTAGGATCGTTGTATTGGAACTACACTTAAA
Organism: Tetrao urogallus; assembly: GCF_951394365.1. Classification (NCBI taxonomy): domain Eukaryota; kingdom Metazoa; phylum Chordata; class Aves; order Galliformes; family Phasianidae; genus Tetrao; species Tetrao urogallus. The sequence goes on along the minus strand of NC_136831.1, from coordinate 9,246,209 downwards.
CAAAAAGCAACACCAAGGAGAACAAGGGATGTTTCAACTTCAGACATCATGTAGCTGGTACTTGAATGGCAACACAGTGGGCATATAGTAATGGTTTGGTATGGAGTTTGGGTGGATGCAGGTAGGGCACAGCCCTACTGCCTGAATCCCTTGTTGGTAGCTAGACTCAGGGTCAGTGCGGCAGAGGATGTACACAGGACCTTGCTGCAGGGCAGCACGGAACCTCGAGGATCATCTCACACCTGTGCCTTGCTCTCTGAAGATAGGACTGGCTGCAGTGAATCAGAAAGAAATCCATCCTATACCAAACACGTTGGATAGATAATATTACTGAGAAGTGGAAAAACAAAGAAAGTAGCCAGCCATGCTTCTTTCTTATGTTCCAGTTCCAGTGAACTGGGACTCAGAAACTTCAGTAGCTGATCTTTGTGATTAAGTTCCTGAAACCTTTTCCTCCCATGAATCTGTTCTGGTTTCACCCTGATGGGCAGCTCAGCTTCACCACACCTCTCTCACATTGCTCCTTCTCAAAGAAACAGGGAGAAAATACGATGGAGAAGGGCTCAAGGGTTGAGATAAGGGCGGGCAGATCACTCACCAGTTATCAACACAGGCAAAACAGAGTCAGCATAGGGAGGATCAATGTGATGAACTACCAGCCTGTTACTAACAGACCAGAACAGTGAGAAACTAAAAACAAACAGAAATCACCTTCCCCCATTACACCTTCTTGCTGAGAAATGCTCAATGAGTCTTTCCTTTCCATATGCCTTCTCACTTTGTGTAATCTCTGCCCATACATTTATGGCAACCCTACCCATGGCAGGGGGTTGGAACCAGATGATCTTTGAGGTCCCTTCCAACACAAGTCGTTCTATGATTCCATGACTGTGAAGATTTTAGTCTCTTTGACTTAAACTACCAATGTGGATCCCTTCTGCTCATCCTTGTTCTGAACAATTTCCACTTCTGCCATGCCTTTTTGTGGCCAGGCAGTCAGAAGTGTACACTGGAATGGGGAGCACTCTCAATATATGTAGAAACAGATCAGTATTTTCTGCTTCTTTCTCTTTCTGGATAATTATTCACACTCAGTATTTTTTTTTTGGCCCACAGTAGCTCTCTGAGGTGTTTGACTCCCAGCTGTCTGTTCTTGGTGATGGGTTCAAAGCCCACCACTTTTCTTTTCCCCCCTCGCACGTCCTTCTGTGCAACTGCTTGAGCTTCACATGCTACCTTACTGCACAGTCATTCACTACAATGAGGTCCTTCTACAACTGCTTTTAGACAATTTTCCTTTCTACTCCCATGAATAATGAAATATCTGCAGGCTATGGTCCCTTATTATGCAGTCCCTTCTCCAAATCAGTTATGAATATGCTGAAGAGTACAAGTCACTGCACAGAGCCCTGGGACTGCCTTTCATTTTTTCCGGCCCGCTGATTCCCCTTTTAATGAGTTCTTAGTTCATGCAAGGGATTTCCTTCTTATCCCAATGCTTCAGTGAAGCAGCTTGTTAAAAGTTTCTCGAAAATCCCTGTTCTTGTTCGATTATTCATTGATTCCTCCCAAATCCTCCGGTGGATTTCTCTGCAATGAAGCTCTTTTTCATCATATCATGTTTATCACTTCTCTGCTAATTCTGCTCTGTGGAGATCAAACATACTGATCTGCAGCTTCCCACATCTGAGACGTATCATTTTCAAAGAAATGATAGAGCATTTATGACTGACTTTGCTTCTTGTACCAAGGAAACTTTTTGCAGGATGCTCCACTCCATGGTTAGTAATTCAGCAGTTTGCTGGGCAAATTGTTCCCGTTTCTCCTGATCCATCGCCGTTTATCTTACTGAATTGTTCAAAGCCTCTTCTACCGATCCAGAAGTCCAAAAAAGCTCCTCTTCTTCATCTACCATGAAGATGGATGAGCACATCTCTAAGCACCTTCATTTAGTTTTTCTGCTGTTCCTTTCTCTTCCTTGATGCGTTAATACTTGGGTCTGCTATTGGTGCTACATTTCCTGGCTGGCTTTCAGTTCTTTATGAATTTAAAAGGGATTTATTAGCAGTTTATGATGCCTTTAGCAAGTTGTTCCTCAAAGGCTATTCTTGGCTCTTGCAAGAGCCCTACTATTTCCTGGCTTTTGAAAACTTCAACGCTCTTTGTCCATATTGCAGTTGTTGGTGTACACAGTAAGTGATATATGTTTCCTCTGGGCCTTCCACCCAGTGTCTTTAAGCACTTTTCAATCTGCTATATTTCATTCTGCATATTTTTGTCCTTAAGCTGTTCCTTTTAGTTTCCTCTAAACAAATTTCCTTGTTTCTATGTAGCTTTCCTCTTTGAAATACAGTGTTTACACTGCGGTGGACTTTGCTGGCTCTTTTGCTCCTACAAAGATACTGAAAAATACTGAAAAACTCAAAAATACTGCCATCACTGCTCTGGAATAGTTTCTAAGAGGAATATTTTGAATCAGAAATGGAACCAGAAATTGAAGACAAGAGATGTTTCTTCTCTATCTAGTTTCTGCTGGTCCCCTACTGTGCTCATTCAGTCTCATATCCGGCTTCGGGGGTACAGTCAGACAGATTTCACTGCTTCCTTTGCCTCTTCCCACGTCCCACTGCCTCTCCATGGGCTCTGAGAAGTGCACGACTGCCCTCAGCCTGGGATGGCAGCCACACACGTGAAGGTTCACAGGTGAGCGTGGCTTGCAGCCATCAACCTTTACGTAATTCCTACTGAGCCAAGTGCAGACCTTCCTCCTCTGTGCATATTGGTCTTTTTCCATTTTGTAAGTTGTCTAAATGGAATATAAAGGCTTGGTTGCTTGCTCAGCTTTGAAGAGCCTTTGGGGATCTGTCTAAACCCATTTCATTGCATCCTTTCTCAGTCTTGCAGATTGAAGTAGCTTTCCCTGGGCCAGCACCAGATCATGCAAAACTGGGAATGGCTGGGACTCTCCAACCAGGGCATTGGCCCTGAAAGCTTTCCATTCTCATAGGATGCCTGTGCATCATGGGCAGCTCACCAGTGCCCTTACATTGCTTCTCTTGTCTTCTGGCTTTTAAAAGAAAAGATTGCACTGAAGTGAACCGGCCAAATTGCCGTGTTTCAGTAACAGAGAATTTACCAATAGAACATGGGTATTGTGTTCTGTTCTTCAAAATTTTTGTTTACATTGTAACGAAGGGGAAACAAAAACAAAATACCTCCAAACCTTTCAGCATTTTCATGCTGATGGCATTTGCTTGAATATTCATCTGCGAAGGGGAAGTGAAGGGGTTTCAGTCTGAGTTTCTTCACTAAGGGAACCTTGAAACTCAGAAACCCTCTGCCAAAACTATGCTCAAGCCAATATGTTCCCACAGAGCAGGCTGGCAGTATGGTTTTGTGGAAACGTGTTTTGTTAAATGTTTCCACCAGTTGTAATTAAAATTTCTTCCTCTATCAAGACATAAATGTTTTCTTTCAACAGTGTTAGGGCAGAGAATATATTGATAACTCATATTTAAGCAGAAAGGCTCAAAATAAATAAATAAATAAATAAATAAATAAATAAATAAATAAATAAATAAATAAATAAAAGGACAACCCAAAGAAATCATTAAGAACGAGTATTTCATCAGTGTTGCAATGAAATCAGAAAGTCTGTTCCTATCAAATGTCACTGGAATGGGGATGTTGCCACAAACATTTCCCTTTGACCCAATGGTGAGTCTGTGATGGGCAGTCTTGCTGCCACAGCCGTGAGTGGCTCTGCTCTGCTGATGGCAACAGAGCAAGAGAACTGTGTGTCCCTGCTTCTTAAACTTAGCATTGTTACATGCTTCAAGGAAGAAAGGAAGTGGCTGAAGCCTTTCTATCCACTGTGGAGATGGGGCTTCTGGAAAGAGACACAAATACATTCATTCAGGTGGATATGCCTTGGTACCAAGGTTCTACCTCCACCCCTCTGCAAAGAGAGATGGGAGCTCCATGATCAGCACTGAAGGGAATGGCACAGCCACTCCACACTACAGCAGCTTTAAGGAATTGGCTCTCTCTGGAGCTACATTCTGTACAAAAGCCTCAAGAACGACAGATCTGATTGTTTCTTTCCTATTGCAATAAATATGAAGGCACTGTATAATTACCTGTCAGAGGCTCACAGAAGTTGCATAACTTCTCAGGCTCTGAAGAATGGAAGGGAGAAGTTTGTGAAGGTTATTTATGGAGGAAAGATATTGATGGATGATAATAATAAGCTGTAATGACAACATTTACTAGATAAAAATTCCCTTCTCACAAAATTTATGTGGTAGGCGGAGCAGTACAGTCATAGCATAGATGTCCTGAGCTCCTTCCCTGTTAGCTGGGGATATGAAAGTCTGGGTGTCAAGTGGCTGCACTAAATGCTAAATACTAAATTCATTAAAGCATGCTTCAGAAATGCAGGCTGACAGCGATGCCCTGAGGGCTGCTGGCTGCAGAGGACGGAGCTGGCTTTAGTCTGCATCTCTCTGGCCATTACTGAGGTTCTGCAGCTGCTCTGTGGGGCACCTGAGGGCAGAGTGTTAAGTGAGTGCGCTAAAGGCAGTGCAGCTGAACTGCTGGGCATCAGCCCTTGATTCAGGCTAACGATTTAGAGCAACACCTTTATTTATAGGGGCGATCTTATCCTCTTTTCTTTTTTTAAAAAAGCACATTTTCTGTATTTTTAATTACAAGGGCTATTAAATTTTATGAATACAGTATCTTTGCTCCTTGAGTTCATGTCAATTCAGTTGAAAACCTATTAGTGATGGAAGAATCTCTAAAGGTTTTCTTGTTCCAGTAAATACTTGGAAGAAATCCAAATAAAAATTATGGACTCAGATTCCTCAAATGTCTGCAAAATACGAAACCATGTTTCCATTTGACCCTGTCTTAGGATCATCTGCTGATCCTACATGCAAACCTCCCTAAGTTCCCAGAAGAGTTCATTTCTGTGGTCTGGACTATGTATATCTTATAGGCTTGTGAGTATTTCTAGTGTAGCTGTGGAAAAAAGACTTTCATAAATGTGATTATTGCTCAGTGCAGTGAGGATTGGGAGGTTCTCAAGGATTGGACTGCCCTGGACAGGAGAGGCTTTGGCTGGAATCAGTCCTGGTTGATTTCTCTGATAAAACAAAGAATTACATGAAGCTCTTACATTTATCAATCATTATATCAAGGTTTTCAGGAAAGTACTCCTTATATAGGCCACAGTAAAGATACTGATAACCAAATGAATGCATGCAGCTGTTTAGCTGGGCTACCCAGTCCTGCTGTCATTTTGCCTGGGGGTTTCCTCTCATGAGATTTTCCTCCAATACGTTTCTTTTGGGCTGCAGCAGCATAGCTTGAACGCCGTAGGCTTTCACACCACGACAAAACTCCTGCGTATACTGTACTGCAGTCACTGCAGACCTGTCCTTTAGCTCATGCTCATCACAGAGCAACCTGCTACAGCCTTCCCCGAAAAGAGACTTTAATAAATGGAGTTGTCAGGTAAGAAACAAATCCAGCTCTTGGGGAGTTGTACGAACCTGATGCTGTTGTGTCCACTGCTGCTTTCTCTGGGGTCCAGACAGGATTTTCACAAAGCTGGTGCCCCTGTGTGTTTGAATTGCTGCAATGGCTGGCTGGAGCACTACGACATCCTCTTATTCCTGATGAACCTAGCAAGCCATGTGTCACACGGAGAGAATTCTGAAGCAGAGACATAAGGAAGACATCATGGGGTAATTGCTAATTTTCCTCATGAGTTCATTCATTTTTCTGTGTGAGCAGTGACACCTCTGTGTGAGCTGGCAGTGGATGTGCTCCCAGCCCTGCGTGCCAGCTGGACAAGGTGCCACTGTCATCTTCCATGGAGTGACACCAGAGCGAGCAGGGGCCACAGAGAATAACCAGGACACTGACAGCCCAAATGGAAAAATCACATCCCAAAGCCAACTGGTGTGGCTCTAATTGCAGTGCGGGCAGGCAGACATTCCAAGGAAGCACATAAGAAGGGAAGAGCTTTTAACTCTTATCTTCGTACGTCTTTATTTGCCTTAAGTTGATCTATGTGACAGATAGCATCCTATTGCTAAAAGCCCCATGTGTCTGCCCACATTGCTAATCAAGACAAACATTTCCAGAGCCTCCGAGCTGCCAGCTTTCCTGCCCACTGCACACAAGCAGTGCTGAGGACTCTGTGATGATGCTTACAGAAAAAAGTCTCCTGTGCTTTATTATGCATGGGAAGTGCCTGCTGGCAGCAGCTCCTGATTTTCCCAGTCACCTTCAGGGATTCACACAGGTAATATGGATGGAGGAAAGCTGTTGTTCGTTGTCAGACACCATCTGTGGCCATCCATGGGGAGAAGGCTTTGAAGGAGATGAGCTTTGCATTGGGGGTTTTGCTTTGAAGAGGTGGACAAGAGGAAAACAGTTGTTAGAGCATACAAAAATAGAAATAGGCAGAGCAAAATGAAAAATGAATCAGCAGTGTGGGAAAACTGGCAGTAAAGTCAGCTGTATAGGTTGTCTGTAAAGCAGGGGAGGACAGGGAAGAGGGGCTGGTGGAATTGTCAGATGTATGAATTTAGCTTTGGGAGCAAACATTATGAAGACAGCTAAATAAGGATGCATTCCTGCTGGGAATCTGAGCTCTCATTTCCTTTTATACCACATGACACCACGTGGAGTGTCAGGAAGAGGTTCCTGTGTGCTGGTGAGCATTGGAACTGAGGAATTAGAAGAGATGACCAATATGCCAGGACACACAGCATGCTGCAGCATTTGAGAGCTCTTTGAGGCTTGTACAGATGCAACCTGAGCTGGATTTCAAGAACTTGTTCTTAGCAATTCTGATGTTCAAAGGGGACACATCCTTTGAAAGAAATACATGCTCTTTGAGACTGTTTACTGGCAATAGAATCTAGCCCAGTATTTCACTCCGCACAAGGCACAGGACCTCTGTATGCTCCATATCATTTGTGTACATCCCAGTGCCTCTCTCCAGATCATACTGGACTCCACCACCTACAGATGCTCCCAGAAACAAGAGACCATTGGGATTTTGAGCCAAACCACTCTGTAAAACAGACTTTGTTCTGAGATTTTAAAAGCAAAACCTAAATGCATTATTTCATAGCCGGAGGAGACAAAAAAATATTAGCTAAGCCACAGAGATTCCTCTTTTCCTCTTTTTTTCCATCTCTTACACAATAGAAAAAAAGTTTGGATTTGTCTTGCTTTGGCTGGTCTAGGAATAATTATTTATTAGCGAGTGCAGTTGGTCTCTGTTTGATCAATGAATCATAAAATGACTGCCTCACAGAGCTACAGCTCTACCTGCAGCTCCAGCTGCATCTCTGTCCCAGGAGCAGGGAGGTGTGAGAGGAGGGGGCTGGGGTGCATTGCTTCTGTTTGCAGTCTGTGCCTGAACAGGCAGAGCAGCACAGGAGGAGTGTCACTAAATCTGCATTAATGACACTTTTTGGTGGTGAATTATGATAATATTCTTAAGCCTTTACGATAGCCCTACCTGGAGCTATCAGAAAGCAGTAAAGAAGCCATAAATGTGTTAACAAAGAATTCTTTCCTGACATGCAGCCAGTCTGATTTTACAGCTACAATTCATGTTAAGTGTGCATTCATTAAATTATTCAGAGATGATAATGTCTCCTCTTCATAATCCTTAATCACCATGCCAATATGATTCTGCTTACACTGGCTAAAGAGTAGCTGAGGGAGAAATGCATTTTGGCAGGGCAAGGATCACTAACACTTTGCAGAAACGCTAGATTAATTAATGACAGATGATGATGGAGTGTGTACCAGAGTAAACAGAGCTTCCACCTCAGCCTTATAAGGACTCACTGTGGTCGGGTTTGTAACAGGAAGCATCTCAGTGCCCTGTGTCAGAAAACAGGCACACTCCCTCATTACACTGCCACACTGCCCTCCCTATAGCTCCAGTATAATAACACATTTATAAAGAGCAGAAAAGGAGCTTTGTTGGCAAAAGATCGTTGATTTATACAAGACCTTATGTAAAAAATAACACATTGTTCTGTTTGCATATCCTCCTGACCAGGACATGCAAGGCACCAACTGTGACCAATGTCTTCTTCAGCTGCCCTGCCCAGGTTGGCTCAGCATCAGTGACTCAGTGGGACACAGGCTGCCCGTGCTGTTTCTATATCACAAACCAGGGTCTAATCTCTCCAGTGTTACAGAACTTGCTCCTCTGTCTGGAGGACTCATATCAAATGCCATGCCAGACTGACAATCACACGTGCTCCAAGTGAACCATCCTATCACCTTCAGTCAGACCTGTCTCATCTTTTCCTTATTAAAATGGACAAGGAGAATTTTGGCTAAGCTTTTACATGTTGGTCTTATACTAATCCTGAACGTCTCCACAGCAGGACTGATGGATGAGCCTTGCATTTGGAGGGCCACCTTTCCGTGAACTCTCCTAGAAATACTGATCTCAGATCCCAATCCAAGCTGAAAGCTTTTGTTTCTTCTTATTACTTTCACTTTGCATATTCTACTCCATCTTTTATTTCAGTCTGGAAACAGGAATATTGACAGATCCTTCCTCCAGCACCCTGAATTACTTTTAGTGTCTTGTCTTTACCAAGAGCCATCAGAAGCGTGGGCCTTGCAGGTCAAATTATTGCTGGTGAAAGCATTGGTGAAACCGAGTGTGGGGACACAGTGTATAAGGAAATGGTCTCAAGTTGCACTAGGAGAAGTTTAGATGGGATATCAGGAACACTTTTCATGGAGAGGGTGGCGCCAAGCATTGAAACAGGGCTGTCCAGGAGGCAGTTCCCATCCTGGGATGTATTCAAGAGACACATGGCCATGGCAGTAAGGAACATGATTTAGAGAAGGGACTTGTTAGGTCAGGTTGATGATCTTAAAGGTCTTTTCCAACTAAAATGATTTTGTAACTCCACAATTTTTATTTTTTTCATTGTGGCAGCCAACCTAAACTTGCTGTCCTGGGCAGAGCAAAGCAGTAAATTTGTTCTAAAGAATCTGTGCTTAAACATCAGTGGTTGGTTCCTAAAGTGTGAGCAACCGGGGACTGAAAGGAAATCATTTATTCTGGCTTTGGTCTTCCCAAGCACAGGCAGTGGTGTAACAGCTCTGCAAGGACTGATAATAGTGGCATGTTCAAGAGAGAAAGTGCAAATATATATCTTATAATGGAATGGTAAATCTATCTTTGACTCCTTGCATGTGATTTAGCCTCACTGCTGTGTCTTATTCTTGAGCGCGCAATAACCCATCCTTCCTTATATTGTCACAGCAGAGCTTAATGCATCTGAAGGTAACTGGAGGATGGATGTCCTGTCTCTAGATAGAGAGCATGTGTTTACAAAACACCTCTCCTGCTGATCAGTAAGGAATAGATGTGCTTCTCTTAGGACAAAGTCCTTCTGTTACATTTTGTAGCAGATGACATGCAGTTTTGTAAGTGCAAACATTAATATATCCCTTAGAAGCCCCCTCCAGTGCCCTTTTGTGGTTATATCTGCTGAAGCAATCCTCTGCCTTTGAATCACCTTGTACAGGTATCTGTGCTTCAATACCACCACCCCTGTTAGAGCAAGTCACCAGGAATCAAGAGCTCTTTTTAGAATCGTGATAAATGGAAAACCTTAAGCTTCAGCTTAAAAAAAAATGCCCTGCAGGAAATGTGTTCCTTGGGGCCTCATTACTCTCCACACTGATCTCCTACAAGAACATCACTCACCTTTTAATGAAACCCAAAGGGAGGAATGTGTTCTGCTTGGGAGCAAAACACATGTGGTTTCCATCTGGCCTCATGAGTGAGCTGCACAGTGCATTCACCACCTGCACGGAGAAACAAGTTAATTATGAAGCCCCTTGGCAAGCATCATTTCTTCCTAGCATGAAATGAAGGGACACTCATCCCCTGCTCCTCCAGCGTATCCATCAGAGGGTTTGATGGGGAACCTGCATCCTCTTTGACAAATGATGGAATGCTCTTTATGTTATCACTTTTTTTTCTCCTGATAAGAAAACACAAAGGCCATTATGCTCTTTTATGCAAGATCCAGCAGTGGGTGCTGGCAAGGCTTCCAATGGAAATGGCCAGCAGCAAAGCACTTAGCAGAGCAGAGCTGGATGCTGCTGCCAACAGGTGGGAGCTTGCCCTTCCTGTGACTTTGGAGCTACGTTCCATTTCCCTGGCTGGACTCTACCGAGCCTCTTGCAGGACACATTCAGGAACGTTGTCAATTATTTTTCCTTTGGGAGATGCCATTCCCCCTTTTCCAATAGCTATTTTCATTTTTTTTCTGAAAAGACATTCAATTTTCCCTTGGGCTGGGAATAGAATATTTGACCTATGTCAGATTGTTTCATTTCTTTATTCACATGGGGCTGGTTAGTATCAAACCAGCTCAGAATCCTGTCAAACAGCATTTCTCTGCTGGTTGCTGGCTGGCAGGAGCTGCTCTCTATCAAATCTTCACCTCCTCTGGTAGACTGGGCTTCTAGAAACATCTCCTCCCCTTGAACATGATGTGGTCTGTGCTGTACAGGGACCAAAGGGTCCATGTGACATATATCCAGAAGCTGCAGTCAGGATGATGGGCAGAAGACAGCAGAAACTGGTAATTAGCTCCCATTAAACAATGTTATGTGAACTGATGTGAGGCCAAGGGGCTGATCATTTCCAAGAAGGAAATTTTGCAACTCCAGGAATGGCAAAACTGCTGCAATCCCACAACTTAAAGCACTGTAAAAGGATGTTCTAGTCAGAAGGGCACCGAGATGGTGAAAACCTAGAGGGTGCAGAAAGAATATCCTGGTCTGCTGCTGTTCAGGATGCCCTGATCAGGTTTATCGAAAAACAGGAAATTTCAGATTGCCTTATGAAAGGAACTGAAGCTGTAATCTGTCCCAATGTGGGGTGTAAAAGACCTTAAGGAAGCTCTCAGGGTAGAAATGTAAAGGATTTGGAGACATTCAAGGTCAGTCTGGACAGCACTCTGAGCACCTGATGGAGCTGTAAGTGTCCCTGCTCATTGCAGGGAAGTTGGACCAGATGGCCTTTGGAGTCCATTCCAACTCAGAAGATTCTGTGATTCTATGATAAGAACAGTGCTTGGATTGCTCGAGGCCTTGCCCGTGTCCTGGCTGTGGTACTGAATGCCAAACTCTTAGGTTACCCAATGGGAATTGAGTGGTTGGTTCCAAAGCCAAAAGAACTGTTTCCACACAGCCCCTCTGCTTTGGGTCTGTCTATTTCATAGCACATTTGTGGCTTGGGATCCAGTTCTGCTCCAAGCACAGAGCCATTTCTGCACCTCCCCATGCCACACACAGGTGTGAACCCCAGTCTACCCAGTCTGTTTGGTTCTTTTTGTTAGCGCTAGTTCTAATCTCTGAATTTGACTGGTCAAACCACAGCTTGGGTAACACAGTGCTTGTGTCACCTATCAGTTTTTCTCATGCATTTGACACAGTTGCATCTTGCTGGAATAAATGAATCAAAATGCTGCCCAGTTCCTGCAACCCCTTTTGCAAATTGGTCCTTGGAGGACCCTGAAGCTTGGAATGAAATTCCAGGACGTTCTGAGCTCTCCATGAGTGACTGTCATGATTGATTCACTGACTTCAATTTATAGGTGGAGGAAGCAGCATCCAGGTTTTTTTTTGTTGTTTGATTTAGTGTCAGTCTATCAGTAGCTGATCTTGGTTGAATTACAATCAAACAGAAATGAGGATGTCTAGACAGAGTTTTGCATGGTTTAACAACATGCTCGCACTTCATTTGGTCCTGGTTTGTGCCTGGACCCACAAGGAAGGACAGGCACAAGCAGTTCATTCTATCAGAAATGGCACTGGACCAGCTGTCCTCACATTACAGAACCCCCAAGGAGTGAGCACCTCACCCCAAGCACAGACTGCTACAGCACCAAGAGTGTGTGCAAGAAAGATGGCATGGAGCTGAAGAAGTGACACTGAACTGCGTCCCTTCTGTCTCTCATGTTTAACAGGGGAGCTTCTGAGATGGGCTCCAGCAGTGCCTTATCACAGAAGCAGAGATGCTCACCTGCTGATGCAGGAGGTTCCCCTACCCTAGGTGAACATTGGCCAGCCTGTGCCAGGCAGTGGTGGCACTTCTTCGGGGTGACACAGATCATTGCCTCAGCCCTTCTTTAGTTTCAGATGGGGAGGGAGGAGGCAGGGCCTAGAGAGCAAAGAAATAAATAACATACACATTTAAAAGAGTATAATCAAACTCGCCTGCCGGTGGAGCATGCTAATTAGCTTAATGAGATTTCTTGGAATGAGAAAATATTACTTATTTCATTAGCTGCATGACAATTGTGCTCCTAAATGAATCAAGAAATAAATCTGAGAATTAAGATGTAAAAATAAAGTGTTAATAAAATAACCTCTGCCAGCAACTGCTTTAATGTAGGAAATCGGGTTAGGTTTAATACTAGCTAATATCTTATGAAAGAAATGACAGGAAGCATCTGGGATGTAACACAGTTTGTCCAAGTCAAGCGGTGAAGAGCTCTCAGCTCTCCTCACCATGTACTGAGGGTCCCAACACGAAGGATCCCTTCTGTAGCACTGGGCCACACCTGAACTGGGTCTCAATGATGGGAACAATGGGGCATCATATGGCATTTCTGAGCTTGTGGTCATCAGCAGCACCACTCTGCCACCACTGGGGTGAGGATGTGAGCAAATGGCAAAGGATGGGGCTGTTTCAATGGACTCTGCCCTCTTGAACCTGCAAGGAAGGTCTCCGGTGGCCTTGGTGGAGCTATCAGTGACTGAGACGCTTTGGGTGATGCATGGAGATGGACTAGTTCACTCTGATGCTGAAGAGCAGAAAGTGTTGCTACGTTTGGGAATTTGGCTGGCAGAATTTGATGAATAATGGGAAAATTATGCTGTGAATAATGGGCATATTGGATGAATAATCTCTTGGCAAACAATGTCTGATCTGAATGAGTTGCCAGCAAAGGACACGTGCAGCCTGCGTATGCTGTGGGAAGGCACTGGGTAGTCTGCAGCTTCAAATTTAAGCTTTGTTAAACAAAGCCAAACAAAGCCCATATGTTTTATGAATAGAAAAGGTTTTCATCCTATTAAAAAAAAAAAAAAAAGCAAAAAATAAAAAAGCACTGGTGTAATCAATGGTTGTGCTGAGCTGCTGGGTCAGGAATGGATTTAAAATGAAACTGTGCAATCTGATTTCACCATAATGGGACTGAATGAAAAAAAAAAAAAAAAAAAAAAAAAAAAAGCAAGCAAGCAGGGTCAGGACTGGCAATTTAATACTCCAGACAGTGCAGAAAAAGTGACATTAGCAGAACTCAGAGTCTCCCTCCACCTCCAAAACAAGGGAACCAGTGATGGAAGTCCTCCGAGCATTTCTGTGCTTTGTAAGCATGGCATTGTTTTGGGGATGGGTTGAACTGATTTCTAGACCCAGGAGTCTTCCAGACATGATGATGGAACCGCCATCAAAGTCCATTGGTTTTGTCCTCTAGCAGAGTCCAGAGAACTGGGAAATTGCTCGCTGGTGTCCCAGTGCAGAGCTGGAAATCAAACCTGTGAGGAGAGCTCCAGAGCCTGGTGGAATTCAATGCTCCCTTTTTGCTGAGCCTGTCAGCACTGGTGGCTTCAATTGCTCTGCTGCATATTGTATTCCTCAAATGATAGTGATGAGTTTCAGCCCATGCTGCATTTCCAATGAGCCGCAATAGGAAATGTATACTCTGAACATGATAGCCAGCAGCTGCAGTGTTTCTTTTGTCCCCTGAGATTCCTGTTTGTTTAATAAACTTGTAGTTTTCTGAACAGCACAGCCCATTGTGAAGGCAGTCTTAAAGGGAAAAATGCCTGTGAACAGAAATGATTAAATATCAGAGATTACAAAGCATCCTGAAACCCAAATGACAGAACCACCTGACGAGAAATCCACAAAGAGAATGTAATTAAAATTGATGACAACAGGGAAAAATAAACATCTAAAAAGTCAGAATCAATTCCTTCAATCAGTAACGACCCTTGCACTGATGGAGCTCTCTTTTCTCCTTCTGACATTGGCCCAATCCCTTCTCTGAAGTTTCCTCCAAGCACGCAGACAAAGAATAAAGATCTGATTCAGCAGATTTAACACCTGGATGGACCCAAATGCCCTCTGGCCACCAAGATCTCTTCATGTCTCTGGCCTCTGAGCTCCATGGCAGCAATCACCTTTTGTTTGAGTCAATACACAAACACTGCTGTGCTGGGTACCTTTCTTCTGGGTTTCAGCTTCCACCTCACCAGACTTTGGAGCATGGGAATTATTGGCTGCACCTGCATCCAGCCTGGCTGGATATCTTCACCAAGGGTTTCATTTGACCTTCCTCTTGCTGAATGCACCATGACTGTCATATTGTGTGGGCCTTTGTGTACCCACGGCCTGAGTGTTCTGCACATCTGTCACGGGAGAGAAGATAGGAGAGGCACCAACTTACTGCTGGGCAGAGATATCCTACTGATAGGAGCATCTCCAGGAGGGACTTGTCTCCTGCTGTGTCCTGATGTATCACCTGGGACACAAAGCAGCCGTGAGTCTGCTGTTAGTGTGACCTCTCTCCAGGCAGTGACCTCCTGCTTCCTGGGACGCAGGGGATTGCATCCTCTCCAGCCCCAAACTGCAGCACCCTGAACACCAGAGTCCTGCAGTGTTCTGGGGCCAGGGGGGCTTGCAGGGCTGATCAGCCTCTCGTAGTCAGTAGCTGCACAGAGGAGCTTTGTGGACTTCAGAGGACTCGGAGCTTCTCCTTCACTATGCCGGTTCTGCTGCCATCCTCTGGCAGCTGCTGTTACACGATGCACTCTTCCCTGGGACACGCCAGGCCACGATCCAGATAAACAAGGACTGTACCCTCTCCAATGCACTGACTGTACATTTCCTATCTTCCTTTCCTAGCAGAGAAACAACTCTAACAGGCCAGGCTCCAAAGACATCTAGAGCATAATTCCCATCAGGTCCTTGCTCGCTGTGCCTTCAGGGATCTGTCATCGACCACCCTGGGTGAGGAACAGTGCTGAGAGATGGTCAGACTTCCTCTAAGTCTGCCACAGGAGATGACTGTGGCAATGCATAAGACAACCTCTGCCCAAATCTACCTAGGACAGGGAGCCAACTCTCCATCTCATTTAGGGATCATTTTATCTTGCATTTTGAAGTAAACAGCAAAGACTATATTTCATGTCTCTGACAAAATGGGATGACATCAGTTACAGACAAAGCTGATACCAAGCACATTCCACTTAAATATCATGGGATAGTCAGTGATAACCAGGCTGGTGCCAAAATCCCCTACCCATGTGCATAAATGCAATGTGACTCTGCTAAGAGTCACTGTTTTCTAAGTGTAGGGACAAGGTTGACTCAATAGCAGAATTTTCATGGACTTCTTGTCCCAAAGCTTCCTCGTGGCATGGGACAGTGCCATAAATTTAAATCATTTTGGATATTTTGGAATATTCATTTCACATAAATAGCTTCTGCATTAAAAGATCAGAGAAGATTGTTTGTGTTGGTCACTCTGAAGACAGATCCAGTTCCTAAGCTGTGGCATCATCAGGTAATTTGGAGGAAAGGGATCGTGGGAGATCTATAGTCTGATATCATCTTCAGAGCAATGTCTGCTCTAAGAACAGCACAGTTTGCTCAGGACTTCTCCTGCTCTGGTCCCCAAATCCTCTAAGGAGGGAAACTGCACAAACTCCCTGGGCTGCCACTCTCCCTCCTCTTAATGTCCTTAGGGTGGAAGAGTTTTCATTACGTTTGTTCTCAATGTCTTCTCATTCTCCCACAATGTATGACTTTGAGGAATATTGCTCTTCTTGCACTGCCCCAAATGGTGGGAGCACCACGCAGATTGGAACACGCAGGTACTTGACAAAAATGAGGGCAGATTTGTTTGGAAGGCCTGTTAACCCACTGCTTTTTTTCTTTTTGTGGTGATCTGGAGGAGCACTGCTAAAGTTGGGGAATTGAGACCTGAGGGCATATGAGGTGCTGTCACCACTGGTCCTGTTCTCATTGGGAGAGGAGTGCTGGTCACAGTGCAGCTCTGACTTGCCTCTGTGCAAAGCAACCCGTATCTCTGACAGCACAGGAAAAAAAAAGACTCCTGACAAGCATATAATCCAATTAGCTTCTTGCTTTCACATCAATTCAGTTCTAGCTCATGAAATTGCTTGTCATTTATCCATCACTCCAAGAGACTCCAGAATCCAATTGCCTTTCTTGAAGCCAGAAATGACACACTAACAACAGGACCCATTAGAGATGTCATTCAGTGCTTTCACTTCTACTCTCCTTGATAATAGATAAAGCTCTGTAGCAGGTTACAGCTCTGGAAGAATTCAGAGCAGCTCATTCCTTCTCCCTGGAACCAATGCAAAGTCCCCCAAGACATGCAGAGGCAGATCTACAAATGGCTGTGTCAAAGCAGGCCAGCACATCTCAAAAAATACACCCAGCTGAAGCAGACCTGACTTCTCACAGTAATTACTTGCATCAACTACTTTTTTTTTCTTTTTTTGATTAATTTATTTGATGGTTTTCCCTTTTCTTTCCTGTTTACTAATTGCTTTCAGACAGATTGCAGAAATACCATGGTTATTTAGAAAAACGAAATGCCAGAAGGCCAGAAGCTTCCAAAGGGGACTTCATCTGTTCTCCAGTGTTAGAAAACAAGCACAGTGTATGGGAGGGAAACCTGGACTATGCACAGAGGTGTAGCAAGGCAAAACAGTGGGAAGACCTTGTAGGCTGCACGCAGAAGGTTACCTGAAGGCAATGGAAGCTCCCTGCACCATGAAGATCTATCTGCAAGAGAAATCAAACCACTTCCTGAGGGAGCATCGAATGAATTCCTGAATGTCAGTGGGATGCAAATGACCTTTAGTCACCAGTGGTCAGAGTTTCAGGTAATGACCTACAGCCTATATCCACACAGACTTCTTAGCTTTGTCTTCCAAGACAGAGCTGCTCCAATTCCCAGTCTGGACGTCTTTCCCTTTCTTTTTCCTTGGCAAAGAGTTGTAATTAGTTCTGGTTGCATTATCTAGGAGACATGGGGGTCCAGCTTGATCTCCTAAATCAACCTCCTGTCTAGAAGAGCAGGATCTGGCAGTTTGTTCCCTGTCTCTGCCCCTGGAATGCAAATACTCATTTTTCCTGGGCTGTGACACCAACAGGAATCAAATGTGCATGAGAAACCTGCCTGCAAGCAGGCACACATGGCTTTGATTCCTGCCCCTTATTCACTATGGCCATGGCTTAACAGTACAGCAGTGACATCTCCATCCCTGCCATCGCTGCTCCTTGTCAGTGCTAACACAACTGCTTGGGATGTTGTACTGAAAACACCACGTATCCAAGCCTCTTCTCTGGAATTACTTCTCTGGAAACTCACCAGGACTTCCAGCCTTTGCATCTCCATCATTCACCCTTGTCTCCTTTTTGTGGCCACCAAGATGGACCCCAGGGTGAGATGCTCCAGGGAGCAACACACACCTGTGTTACCTGGAGCTTCCAGATAATGACTGGCTTTGTGTTTCCTTACTGAATGCTCTCTGCCAGCTGAAGGAAATCATGGATCCTTTAGTGTGTGCCCTGTGTGTGTTTATGGTATTAACTTGTGCACTCCTGTTTAGTTTTGGCAATAACACATCTTATGAGCATGAAGATTACGAGGGACACAGGCATTCAGCAACAGAGGCTTAAAAGTGTTCTTAACTTTGTAACTCCTTTTCAGAGAGATTATTACTTTCTTTCTTCAGACTTTATCTGCACTTGCCATAGCACTAAAGCAAGTTACCTATTATCTGGTCCCACAGATACAACAGCATGTAAATCCCATTTATCAGCTATAAATAGAGGCAAAAGCCAGATTTGCATCAAAGCTTGGCTTAAATGTGAATTCTGGTCCTCATTACATGACCTATTATCTCCCTTAGACCATGGCGTTATGTACAAAACAGCAGAACCTCCTGTAAATTTCACATTGCAGATGCAGGGCTGCATGGGTGCAGGATCTGAGCATCCCAAGCTCCTTCTTACCTTCTGCAGAAAAGAATCCCACTCCAGCACACTGTTAGTGATGTTTGTTGCTGCTAATTATATTTCAGTACTGTGTCTGTGTTGTCCAGGAGCTTAAGCCCCTCTGTGGTAGATGCTGGGTCAGAGACACCTCAAAGCATCATTTCTCCTGTCTGTTTAACAGGAAGACTGGAAGATGGGATTCTGATGGGAACACTCACCAAGCACTTTCAAAGGAGGTTTTTGAGGGATGCATTATTCACTACTTCCTTGCAGCAAGAAAGCCCCTATGTGCTTTAAGGCTGTGCTCTCTAGATACATAAACATGCTTCGTGATCAGCATCCAACAAAAGTGGTTTTAGTTTTGAACAAGGGATGTTCTCCTCTAACAGCAGACTGTTGAGCACCTGCAGCAAGGAAAGCATTCACATAAACTCTGCACTGAGTTACTTCATAAATGAGAAAACAGTGTTCTGACCACGAGCAATGCATGAGTAAAGTAGGAATTGGGCCCGGGGAAAAAACTTAGTGCAAATCCTCCTTCAGCTGTGCCTTTCAGAGATTTTGTTTTGTGGATCGGACTGGATCTGGAAGCATGGCAGAAAAAGTATAAGCAATGCCTATTTTGGAGGGAGCAGAAAGCCTCTGCTGGCAGCCCATGCAGGTTGCACAAGGTACTGCTAGAGGGACCATACACCTGATCTGATCTGATGATACCTGTGTGTGTCCTGTCACTAAGAAGCACCCACAAAGATGGGCTGTTTGTCCTGCTCACTGCATGTGAAATTGGATTTCCCAAAATCAAGGAAAATCTGGGCTTCTGAGCACTCTATGACTGCAATACTTTCCACAGCCTGCAGAGCAAACCTAGATCACCATTTGGTCCTGGGAAAGCCCAGCTTTTAGCCGGCCAAAGTTACTGATGAACTTCACTGAGTACAATCAGTGTGGGACCAGATGTGCCACTCCATCAGCCATGCTCCCTGGTAGATGGCCTTGCTAACAGCAGGAGGGACTCCAGAACGATCTGCAATTGGGTGTAAACAGGCTCAAGAAGGCCAAGAATGAAGAAGAAGAAAAGCTCAAGATGAGCATCGTGCTTGTCTTGGTGGAGGATTCTTGTCATCATCTCCCCTAGGGTTCCTTTGAGGACCTTGAAGGTCACAGGGAGGGTGAGCGTAACTGCAGAGAACAAGGGTAGATGCTAGGGAGATTTTGCAAAACAAGTTCATTATTTCACCTGGGAGACTTTTCTGTAAACAGTGGATAGTTTGGACTATTATATATTATTAAGACATCAGATTTACTATCAATAAACTCATTTCTCAATATTTAATGTTCTGAATGTAACAATGTGATTTAACATCCATCCTGTAGATCTGAAGGAGCTCCATACCAAGGAGCTCTTTGAAGTCAGATGCCTTCCAGAACAGCTCTGCTGAGCAGGTATGTTTTGCACTAGAGTAATCCACAAGTTTTCTGCTTGCCAGGAAAAGCAGACAGGATGTTAACCAGGTCAGTGAACCTAAAGATGAAAGGAAGAGAGTGGAAGGCAGAAGCTAGTCTACCCCGGAGAATTAAGTGTTTTCTATGTGAGCACAGGGCAGGCAGCTGTGATGTGGGACTGAAGGATCAGTCTAACTTGTGGGAAGGCCAGTTCACCTTGGTTTTACCAGTCTATTAAGGTGAAAATGATGAGCACCATGACTGGGGTTCAAGTATTTGCTTTGCTGTTGATCTCCTGGATTACACTGAGCAGCTGTCTCTGCTGCTTTCTTTCTTTCTTTTTTTTTGTAGTGTCTACAAAGGCTGTGGAAATGCAGGGAGTAACAAGAGCAGACAAACAGGATGGATGTGTGTTTGTGCATGGAGCGGGCAAGGACAAGGGGTATGGTTTTAAAATAAAAAGGTGGGAGATTTAGATTTGATGTCAGAGCAGTGAGGCCATGGCACGACTGCCCATAGAACTGGGGGTGGCCCATCTCTGAAGGTGCTCGAGGCCATGGATGGGCCCTGGACAGACAGAGCTGGAGGAGATCAATGTGCCCATTACAGGGGGTTGGAACTGGATGATTTTTAAGGTCCCTTTCAACCCAAGGCATTCTATGATTCTATGACTTCAACACTGAATCACTGATTTGATGATAACCACAACTTGCTTTGAGTCAGTGTAGTGCCAGAGGGATCCCAAGTAGAAGTTAAATAATAATCTACTGCTCTGGAGGGCTGGCCAGGTTTGCATGCATGGAGCTCTTCTCTCTGAGGCATCTCAGGGGAATAGCCTATGCCTTGTGATTGAAGCCCGTGTATAGACTGCCAAAGGCTCTTAGGTAAAATGGTGTTGAAGATGGGGTCTTCCATCTCTGTGGCAGCATGCAATTAAATCAAACTTCCTACTGCATGAAAAAGGACAGAAGCCACTTACAGCTGAGGAGATTCAGGCTAGGAAAATTCAGATCAGGAATATCAGGAGTGTCGAGCAGCACTGCAAGAGGTCATGCAAAGAGGCTGTAAGGTCTGACTGTGGAGGTTTTAAAGTTTCAGATAAATCCAGAGTGACCTGATCCATGCAATTGTCCTGTTTCAGGCCAAGGTCCCTTCCTAGCAGCCTTTCTCAGTTTTATCTTCCCAGTCAGATCTGGAGACTTCCTGGAAGTTCCAGACTGATGGATAGAGACGCAAAGTTGCACTGCACTTTGAAGAGCACATATTTCAAGGTGAGGCTGGACTCCAAGAGAGTTTTTGTTGTAACTCTGATTTAATCCTAAGGCTGCCTTCAGCCCAAGCAGCAGTGCAGATCCACCAGTTCCCTGTCTGCTGCCCAAAAGACACAGCAGTGATAATCAGCAGCTGGCCAAATGTCTGTTGTTCTAGCAACCAATTAATTCCAGGTTTTGCAACGAGTCAAAATGGAACCAGAAGAAGAGAGTTGGAGATAGTGGGAAACATATTTCTAAAGTCATTGTTCTTTCTTACTAATCAAATACAATTTGCAGCATTTCCCAATCTCATTTCATGCCTCTGAATTGGATGCAGACTGATTTCAAAAGATGCCCTGTCCATGCTCACATCAGCACGTACACAAGTGGGTGCCAATGATTAGGAATGACAGGAACTGTGTTGTTCAGCCAGGCATCACATGCATCTTCCAGAAGGACCTAGGGAACTACAGGTCTTTCGACCTCACCTTGGTACCTGGGAAGGTAATGGAGCAAATCCTTCCTGAGATCTCTGTGGAGCAATAGGGACTGACCAAGGGCAATATAAATATGTGTGCTACAGTAAGAATTATCTGCAATACTTTCTAAAGTTAAGAGGTGAAGAAATGAAGTGTGCTTCCATCAACAGTTGGAAATCTTTTCTTTAGCCTTTTGATTCTTTGCTGGTAACGTGAGCTTAATTCTAAAGAGCAGTACGTTCTGGAGTGTCAGAGCTCAAGGTGAATGGGAACCTTCTGATATACAGAAAGAAAATAGAATGGCTTTAACAGCCACTGTCTATCTGTATGATTTTTACTACTCAAAACAAGCCTATCTGTGGTGGAAAATAAATATTCTTATTTATATTCTAATCCTTGGAAATCACAAAAGAAGCAGTCAAAGCCTTGTGGAGGAAGAATGATAAAACCATTGCATGGCTGATAGGAACAGCAAGTTGCTACAGATGGCAGAAAGACACTTTGAGATGCTTTGGAGCCGAGGCATTATTTATAGAGAAACTGAAAATGATTATAACTGGCATGGTATGAGAAAGGCACTGCCTAGGAGATTTTCTGCAGCCTTAATCCAAAAGGACACCAACAGGAATGGGGAAAGAGCAGAGGTCTGAAAGAGAGCGAAAATTTGAACTGATTGCATTGAATGGGAAGTTTCATCATTTAATCTTAGATGAAGAGGATGGGGCTTGACCTACTGCAATCTTGTAAGTAGCCAGAATGTCCATTGATGTCGCAGATTCTCCTTCTCCACTTGAGTCAAAAAGCCTTTGTCTTGAAAATAAAATAATTATTGAAAAGAGAAATTCACAGGTTGGTGAAATTAAAGGCTATTTCCTGGTCCATGAGAAAAGGAAAGAGTCCAGAAGACAGGTTTTATTTAAGGCCATTATTCTGCACCCAATTCACCCGTGACTCCCATCTTGTCCCAACCACCCCAGCAGGGCCCGCCTCCAGTGCCACCAGTGCCACCAGTCCACACGTGTGCATGGAAGCCTCATGCTGATGGGAGATCTGAGGAGCCATCACCATACCCTGGTGGTTTTCATGACAGATCTCTCTAAGGGAAATGTGCATGGGGTTTATACAGAGATGGAGTTGTTTGAAGAGATTCTGTTTCATTTTAGTTTTGGCTGTGAAAAAAATAATCCTGACATTAATTCATTGAGGCTTGCAAAATACTTTGAGTTAATGTGACAAGGGTCCCCATAATAGTGCTTAGAAATCAGTTATTCAATTATGAATTACTACTATCAATAATTCAAGCATTCTGTTATTAATTGTTATTATTACTCTTGCTCAGAGTTCTCAGAGCAGCCTGTCCATAAGCAATGTACCTTCTGTTTCTTCTTCCAAAATTTTTATGCTTTGACCAATGACTTGCCCATACTGGCACATGTGCCCCTCACATTTCTGTGTCTTTCCAATAACTAAAGCCCAAGCAAGAACCACTGGTCTTCTTTTTGCACCTACTTGGATGGATGAGCTGAGCTCTGCAGAACTTTACCTTCTGGAAGAGGGACTCAGTTGTTACAAAGCAAACCTGTTTCATCAGTGAATGAAGCAGCAATCTATTTATTGCAAATATTTAAGTGGTTGAAGGATGTCCAGGAATGCATGTAACACTGAGAATTTGAATGTGGACACGGCTGGTGGATAGAGCCCATCAGAAAGAAGTGTTTTGTTAAGCCCTCTCTGCCACAGCTTTTTTTTTCCTTTGTGTTCTGATTTAGGCAGAGCTTGTTTTCTTTGCACATGTGCTTTGGACTTGTAGTAAAGTTCACACAGCCTGTGGTCAAGTCTGTTCACAGAGACATCAAGACCTGCACCTTGCACAGATGAAGCATCCCAACCCTCAGCGCTGAGCAGACAGCTGCCAATTCTCCTGCATTTTTGAACAAAGAGACAGAACCCACACTACAAAGCCTGGCAACAGGAAATGAGTTAGTCTAAAAATGAATATTGTTTGGCAGAAATAAAATTCAGCATTAACCCCTCTTGAAGTGGACTTTAAAGTCGGTAAAGACAAATTACCCTCCTAGGGTGTGATTTCTTCCATGCAGGCAGTTGCTCCCTGGGAGCTGTTTCTCCCCATTGCCTACAAAGGGTCTCCAGGGCAGTTGCCCAGATGTGATACTCGGGGTACATCTCTGGTCTCACCATCTCTGGCAGTGCTATGAGTACACAGAGCAGAAGCTCTCTGACAGGGGATTTTGGTTGCCATGAGTGGCAGCAAACATGAAACCAACTGTCAGGAGACAATGCCAAAACAATTTCAGCAAAGACTGACTGAAGCTGGAAGTGGAACCATTCAACAGCTCAGCAGAGTGGGTAGCAGGATTCTGCCCACATGGCGCAGCCCCATGGGTATGTCCCTATGTCCCACCATGTGCACAGTTCGGACCAACTCTTCCTCCCATTGCTCAGTTGTTGGTGCTCCAAAGCTTTTCAGATAGTGGCTGCCTCCATCCTCATCCTACACAGCACACAAAACTTCCTTCTTGATGTAGAAGACCCATACTGAAGGCCTTCTCTTGCTAAAGCACCACTGTTTCTAACCATAAGCATAGATTCATACAAAGGAGATGGCTTGTCCTAAAATAATGTAGCTCTTCTCTCTGCAACAGAAAGATCCCTTCACCCAGCCTAACATGCCTGTCTTGGTTTGCGATGAGTAATTTCTGGATGTGATCACAGAAACAGAACTCTGAGCAGAAAACAGCAACAAGTGCAAATTCAGTTCTTCCAACACCATGAATGTTTCTACTCAGTTTTGTGCATGTTTAGCATGGAAAGTCAAACTATAACCACAGAGTAAAGAATCCATCACCAGAGTCAGAAAACTGTCTCTGGTTCTCATATTGGTTCAGGGGATGGTGACCAAGAGCACAGCAGGAGAAACCCCCAGAGATGCTCCTTGGAAAAGCCCAATCCAATGTGTGAGAGTGGAATGGTGCTCTGCAGAAACACAAGTCTCTGTTTGTAGGATTGGGCACTTGATGAGCAGCTCAATGAGAGTGAGGTGAGAGCTGGGATGGTTGGAAGAGTAGAGGTAGGTGTGAGTGTCACCAGAACTGTAACTCCAGTGGTAGCACATAGTGATCATCACCTGTGGGAAATAAAATGCATCAAAAAGGTAACAAAAGGTGGCTCAAAATCCTGGGACAAAAATCCAGCCTTCCTGGACAGGGAGATTTGGATAGGGCTGTTTTGATTTTCATGGATGGATGCTGGATGAGAATGTCCCATGGCACACGCGTGCTGCACATGCTGCATACAGCTTCTCAGTCTGTTCTCTACCATGTTGTGACTTTAGATCTGTCAGTTTGTGCTGTAGAGGCCTCAAGGCCAGCAAAGACCAGCCTTTGCCAAGTGCACTCAGGCCCTCATCAGTGGAAGGCAAAAGCTCTCCCTGTTATGCAAGAAATTATTAGCATCTCTGAAGGCACAGGCTGACATGTTCTGCAGGGCCCATGATGCTTAGCAAGATCTTATTTGCAGGGAAATAATCCTCGTGTGGAAATGCATTTTCTCACATATCATTTACTCTGTTTTCCTCTTGCAGTGTGAGATTTTCCTTCACACAGTGACAGAAGTGAAGATACACAGGAGAGCTACCCTCTTCTCTATCAACAATATTCTGTACAAGCAAGCCTCACTTGAAACTGTGTAGGGGAAGTTTGACAGCTCCCAGTGATGAAATTCTGGAAATAAGGTTATGACAAATTAGGGGTTTCACTCAGCAGCACCCTTTGCTCACTTTCAGTCACTGTAACAGGTTTTCTCTGTCTCTTATTCCAGTGCTTGACACTTTCTCATCCCTACAGCATCTCTGTGCCATCCATTAACACATCAAGTGCCATCATTAAGATCTATCACAAATGGAACTGGCCTTGTGTTGACCCCAGCAGTAACTCTGGGGAGACTGCAGTCCCCACAACGGTGCTGGAAGAAAATGTTTCCATAGGCTGCAATGTACTTTGGTTTTCTCTTGTTAAAATCATGTTTCCTTTTCTTTGGAGGGGGAGGGGTTTGGAGAGCTTTGACATGACTCAGTCCAGATTAAGTAGTGCTTGCCTGGAGTGAGAGATTGCTAAAGGGATACTTTTGCTGGTGTTTCCCATTCTCTCCTCTGAAGTTGGCAGTTTAATTACATTGCAATTCCCAAGATGCAATCATTTTGCACTAAAGCAAAGACTCTGGGCATCACAGGACTCACAAGGCTGTTGGAGTGTTGTGACCCACCCAGTGATGGATCTGACCGCATAGAATGGCCTGTGCCTCATATATTCAAAGCGCAGATCCCAGAAAATATTTAGCCAAAATGGTAAATTAATCCCAGGTCAGATTTGGAATAAGGGATTTGATCATGGTGACAAGGTAAAGCAGTCCTTTCTGCTGTGGGAGTCTGAAAGTGTTTCCTATTGACTGCAAACCACGAGGTGCAATGAGCTGTGGCTGTTCAACTGAAATATTTTGGAGTGGTTTGTTCTATGAAAAGATAGTGGGACCTTTCCTCCTATAGAATCAAGGCACCCCTAAATGAGACACAGACAGAAAATTGTATCTACAGTCACCTTCTGGGATCAGTGTCTTCCCCATGGAGGACTTCCCAATGGTACTTGGCTTGCACCATTGCCTTTGGGAAGTGAGAGGATGGTGCACGAGAACATGAGAACAGCAGAGACTCAAGTTCAGGATTTCAGCTGGGCCACAAGCTGAAATCTAGTGATTTGGGCACTTTCCTTCAGCATTTTTTGTTTCTTCCTCAGGACTTGTCTAATTAAACCGCACAGATTGTACTAGCAGCTGATGGCAGGATGCTATGATGTCTGTAGCCTAATGAGGATCTGCTTTTAGATGGGTAAATATAAACCTGTAATAAGCTCTCCTCCACACAGACAATAGCTTGTGCTCTTGACATGACCTACTCAGATATTTACAAGAATTCAGTATCCCAGTTGCTATCAGCAAGAAGCAAAACACACAGTTGTTTGTGAAGAGGGAGGGAGTTTGCCCCTTTTATGATCACAAAATAGCTATTGTTGAGGATTTCAGCAGCAGATGCTAATTGCTAGTGATGTAGGCTCAGACAAACATGAATAGCATCACCTATGTGCATATGGAGTAATTAAACAAATATTTCTGTCACTGAAACTATATTTTCATCACAAAACCTGAGTCAGACCCATTGTGTTAAAGGTAATTACTCTCCAAGCTGCTCAGTAACATCAAATACAATTTCACACTGCCTCACAAGGACATGCTATTAACGACTGTATTTAGAGGCATTTGTCAGAATTGCAGGAGCAAGTTGCAGGGTTTTTACAACAAGGCAGGGACGCTGCTGCTGCTGCATGGGCTCTCTGGGAACATCCAAAAGCCCTGAATGGTGAAGGCTCGGCTGAACAATGTGCAGATGTCAAAGCTGCTTTCCAGCATTAATGAGCTCCACAAATCACTGCACGCTGCTTGCATTATTTTTTAAATTAACGTATTTGCTCGCTGGATCTGTTCAGGGCTGTTGAGCAGCTCACCCCGACCCCCACCCTGCTTAACATTGGTGGTGTTGAGCACAACTGACAGCCTGCTCGCTACTGCCATGGGCAGGAAACTGAGCATTTGGGGTTACCTAACAGCACACGGCCTCTGCAAGGCTCAGGAGGGTTCTCAGGATGGCATCTGCCTTATGTGAGGTCCTTCATCCAGGGCTGTGGGCTCAGTGTGCGTGTCCCTGCCTCTGCAGGGGTTAATGCTGGCTGTCTCCCCTCCATGAAGCCTGTGGTGAGGCCATGGGAGGCTCCAGCGCAGCAATGGGTGCAGGAGTGGTTGGCAGTGCTGCTCTCATCTCCATGTCCTCTATCTTTGGCTTTCTTTGAATTTCCAGTCTTTGCTACAACTCAGCAGCCTGCAACATGCTAATCCAGCTCTCTTTAAAGACATGGCCAGAGCAAGAGCTGGAGAAGCTGTTCCAAGAGAGGTTTGAAGAGGGAAGGTGTGGTAGGAAAAGGTTCCTCTGACGTGGGGTCCATCCTTCTCCCACCCACTGCCCACCTTCAATGTGCCCTGTTCAACAGGGGAGGCTGGTGTGGTGGGTTTCCTGTGCTGGTAATTCCTGCTGAGAAACTGGACATGTGATGTACCAGGTGAGGGGATCTCTTAAGAGGGAAATAGCGTGGAATAAGCAACAAGAACTATATTTTTAAGAATAAATGAGACTCTGTGGAGTCAAGGTTATTTGCAGAAGCACCCATCACAAAATGGATCGTTATAAATTGTTGCATGGAATCCTGTGGGTTACCTACATTAACAGCAGCCTTTCTCTTTCCCTCTACTCACACGGTTTAGACTGTGACTGCTGGGCCTCTTCTGTCCCTTTGCTCAGGCAGAAGATCAAGTATGATGTCTTGGTTTAGCAAGAAGAGAAAGACACTTGGGACCTAACTTGAGCCTTCAGCTCTGCGTTTATTCCTGACCATGTTGACATCTTACGTTTTCATAGGACCATGGTGCTTTTAAACAAACTTTTATTTCCCCCTTTTTAGGTGTAAAACAGTTTTGGGGTTGTTGGCTTACAGAGACAACCACAGGGATTGCAGATGCTGTCTCAGGAAGATCTAACCTCTAGATTTTGGAGCAGGTGAACTGTCCTTTTAGTGGCAGACTCCCAAGTCCTGCTGATTGCAGATTTAATTCTGGGCTGCTGGGAACAAAGGATTTAATCAGATGTGACAACAGAGCCTGGAAGCTGACTTCTTTCTGAACATTCCTGAATTTCTTCCCCTGGCCCTGGTGTTCACGCAGTCAGGTATTACTGGAGCTGCCTTCTGCTGAGAACACACCTCCTTGGACTCATCATTATCTTCATTTTCCAGTATCCTTTTCTTTCCTGGTAGGACCCCTTAGCTCCCCTCTGCACTACTTCAGGTCGGTACCACAAGAAACAGACTCCCTTTGAGGCTCATACAAATGGAGACTTGCATTTCCAACCAAGGTTCTCAAAAGGGGAAAATGAACAATCATTTCTCCAGAAACTCCTCTGAGCCTCTGCTCGGATGCATTCAAGTAGAGATTTTGTTAGATTGCAGCTCCTGTTCTGATTCCTGGATTTGACAGTCCATCACCATGACAAAGGGCAGATTATTTAATCCTTCACCAAACTGTAGGGAAATCTGTCGCTCCAAAGAGGAACAGAGAACAGACCAGGGCTTCTCCCAAAACCAGGGGAGCATCTCCGCTATGAGATGTCAATGGGCAACAGGCACAATTATTTTGTGTTCAAAACCAGACTTTTTAAGAAGCTTTTCATGCCATTGGAGCACAGAATCAGCCTGCTACGTGTAGCACTGCTTAGCAGATAATCACAGAATCACCAAGGTTGGAAAACACCTCCAAGATCATCCAGCTCCGCCATGCACCTACCACCAGTATTTCCCCATTAAACCATGCCCCTTAAAGCTGTTGTGTTGGTGCTCCCCTGCCCATCACAGGCAGCACTGCAGTGGGCTCACAGTGCCTATAGATTCCCCAGATCACACTATGCAGAGCCCTGCATCTCTTCCTGAAATTGCAGAAAGCTCTGTGGAAATTCATGTAAAATTTTCTCCTTCCTCTCTTGTGAATGAAACATTTTTAATTAATGCACTGTATCAAAGGCTTAGGACTTCATAAGCCAATGCAAATCTTGTGTTTGTACAGTAGTGTGAGAAGACATATTACAAAGAACCATCTTTGGCAATTAAAAAAAAAAAAAAGCAGTGAATAATACTCTCACGGTTTGAGTTCAGTGCACAGATGTCTACTCAGTAATGGATTTCTGGCAATCAAATATTTTCTTTAATGCTATAAGACAGCTTGGTGGTATTTGATCATGATTAGCCAAAGCATCCCAAGGTGTTCTGGGTTGTAATAAGATGGGTAAGTATCCTAGCAATTTATTCTATAAATTGTCCCATGAAATAAATACTTCTGAGTACGAAATGCAGCTCATTGCCAAGATTTCATTTCACAAACATTCGTGAAGCATCTGGGGCAGTCCAGGTCTTCCACCCTAAATGCTTAACACTGTGTGTGCTTCCTCCACCCTTGCTGGCATAGTATTGATCAATTGGCCTTCAGAAGTTCACCAAATCATCAGAGGAAGGCTGGTTTGTCTGACGGTGTGCCAGCAGAGATCCAGTCAGCCGGGTCAGGTTTTGCACTATCTCATGGTGCACCTTGAGAAGTCCCAGAAGGCTCAGCAGCTGCTCTGCTTTGGGAGAGGGGCAGGTCGGGCTGCTGAGGAAAAGCTGACTTCTACCTGGGCAGGGGCTCTCACCTGCACGCAGTGGGTGACTCCACCTTCAGTTTGGCTCTGATAAAAGGCTCATTTCCAAAAGCAAGATCCTTTGTGATTTTCAGCTGGAGCCAGGCTGGTGGTTGCACCTGGAGCCTTGTTCCTGTAAACAACTGCTGGTGGAGAGAACTGAGACTTGCCAGGAGAACGGGGAATGAAGAAAATGTTTTCTGCCTGTTTTCTGCTTCGTGAATGTTTCTCCATGTTTGCCATGGAAAGCTCTGATCCTGCCTTGTGCTAAGAGACAGAGGTATGTCTGGCTTTCTGCTCCAGTGCTGTGCAAGATTCCAGAGAAGGACAAATCCAGAAAAAGAACTCAATAATGCTTTATGTAAGAGCAAGAAACAGAGAGGGCAGAGTCAGGCTATGGATGCCTCCTGTGTGCTCCAGCTCACTGATTCAGAGCAGTGGAAGTGCACAGCACCTCACAGGGTCTATCTCAATGGAAAGGTGTGATGCTACAGGCAGCACATCTCCAGCTGCTTTAACTCCTGCTCTCAAAGTGTGCATGGATAAGAAAATGTGGTTGTGTAGTTTTCTGGGTTGCTCTGACAGAACTGTAGAAGAGCATTTGGAAAGGCACCCCTGGAACACTCCAGTCCTCTTGCAGAGCAGGACAGCCTCCAAGATCAGATCACCTTGGTCAAGCAGATCCCAAACACTCTGAGGATGCTCCATGCCCTCCCAGCAGTGACCTGCTTCAGGGCTGTGCAACACTAATACGGAAGATTTTCCGTATTAGAAAGAGAGAAGACACAGGGGAGAAGTATTGGTATACAGAGGGGTTGTAGATGTTGATTAAATCAGTAGACAAAATCATTTGCCCAATCCTGCTGTTGCTTATCTGTTGCCAGATGTTCCCCATAGCTGTGAAACTAGAAGCTCATTTGCTAAGTGTGCCCCAGTCAGACTTTACCCAAACCTTCAAACTATGCTGTTCCTCTGGGTGTTTGGTACTGCACTGTACTGCACAAAGCTGCCTTGGAGGGCATATCATTATTCTCATCCCTAGTTCTCCATCAGAGCAAATGCAGCATAGTATGGCTTCCTAATCTGAGTGTGAGACGAAGGAACTCATTGTGCATTTGATGTCCTAGATTTAATTATTTTGATTTCTCTGCACCTTTTGACTCTTTATAACATTGTCATTTACATTTATGAGATTGCAGAGAGATTTAATGTGTTACAAACTTCCCAAATCCTCAGAGGGACAAAAAGAAAAGAAAAAAAAAAAACAAACCAAAAACAGAACACCTTTATTTTGAGTTCATGAGCAAAGACAAATTTCTCTTTGTGTGGATTTATCCATGGAGAGAAGATATTCACCAGGATCTATCAGTCTTCAGACCAATTGCAGCCAAGAAGTTGGGAAGCTAAGAGCAGCATGATGTTTCAGTACAGCAGGACATCCCTGGGTCATGGTTAGAGACACGGTTTTCATGGTGAGGCTGAGTTTATCCATACAAATTAACCTGCAGGAATTAAACCTAGATGCAGAGTTCTCAAAAGCCACAGGTGGCAGCTGACGTGGCAGCTATTTGTTCAGAGTAATAACACACATTCCTACTAATTGCATGATGTTTGATATGCAGATACCAATTCCTGCCTTACTTGCCTGCAGAAACTCCTACACTTCTTTACCATAGCTCTGCAAAAGAAGCTTCCCTGGTCTGTCACATGAGTGGCAATAATTACAGAATGGGAAAAAAATGCTTTGCTAATGAAGGGCTGAAAGAAAGCACCACAGTGCAGTGCAGAGCAGAGCAGGACACTTCTGAGTTCCTCCTTAGGAGCAATGCGTAAGGGAGCAATGACTCTCCACGTCATCTGGGAGGATTTCCTCCTTCTCTCTCCATCCACACATGGCAAACCCTACTAGCACCTGTCGTCGTTTCACACCACAGGCAATTTTGCCAAACTGGCAGCTATATTTTGCTCACACTCAAAGATGATTTGCAGCCAAAAAAAAAAGTTAAGACGCAAGAGCAAGAAAACTGTGTCAATGGTGTTTGGCTGTATCCCAAACCCAGTAACACAGCAGGCGTGGGAGCTCCTTCGGATGTTTCTGCTTGACGAACGCCCACTTGAAATGGCTGATGAATTTCAATATTTGGACAGATGGCTGAATTCCCAAATCTGATTTTAAAATACACTTTGAGTCTCCTCAGAAATTGCACTTTCCTTTTTTGGAGGTTGCTATTCACTTGGAAAATACATTCTTCCATTCTTATGGTTTCAATAACCATAACTGGTAACCTCTTCTCAGTACAAAGTGCACGACAGCTATGATCATTTCCTTGCTCGTTGTCTCTGCCCAGGATGTTTGGAAGACTTGTCCTGAGTGTTATTGGGTATACAATAAACAGATTCTTTCTGCAGATAAGAAGGACTCTGATATTACCAAATAGCCATAACCATAAAGCACATCCAAGCTATCCTCTGGCCTCCACCTGCAATGCCAGAATGAGAACCATGGCAGTCATGATGATAAAAGGGAAGTGAGAAAAACAGAACCGTAACATGGCAATCTTAGTTACAATAATTTAATTTTCCTCCATGTTGGTGTCACTCCTCTGAAAATACTCCACATGGGTCAGGAGAAGAGAAATTACCAATGACTGAAAGTCTTCATTTTGTCACTAAAAAAAAAAAAAGGTGAAAGAAGTTTCTAACACACAGAATAAACCTGTGTTAAGGTAGGGAAGTTAAGGTAGGGAAAGACATCCATGCTGCAAAGTCCCACCTCCCTTGTGTGGGTTCTGCCAGCCCAGAAGTGACTTTTGCCAATAGACAGGCTAAAACCATTTCTGATCAATTCAGGGAGAAAACAAGGATGTTTAAGTATTTTTGATGGTGACCAGCAATAAAACGTGTAAAGTCACAGAAAGGCAAGAAGGAGAGAGAATCCTATGGGAAGGTAGAAACTCTTCTGAATTTTTTTGCATCACAGTGAGGGCTTGGCTGAAAATGTGTTTCCAAGGGAGGTGAACAAGCTCTCGTGGTGGAGCTTGGCAAGGCATAACCCCAAATTCCATGATGGATGTGAAATTGCATCTGCTGGAAAGCTGTTGGCATTGGCTGTCCCTCCCACCAGACAAAGGTCAATGAAAAGAAAAGGAAAACAAACTTTTATTATCACCATTGTTATTTCAGTAACAACGCTGCTCTCTAGCTCCATCTGCACAGAAAATAACACTGTGTGCTCAATGCAGGAGCCATCTGGAGGTGGGAAGCCCTGAGTGAAGTGAGACACACCGTGTTTGTGTCTCACATATCCCTGTGACATCATCAGCCTGGGGGCATGGCTCATCAAGGCTGTGGCCACCTCTCCCTTCCAATGAGTGCTGTCTGGGTTCATTGAGCTTCCCGTGCTTTAGGCTCATCCATGGCCATGCAAATCAAACTTCTGTCCCAGCAGTGAAACCAAGGGTGTTGTTGATTTTTGGTTTTGTTTTTTTTTTTTTGTGACAATGATCTATGAACAGCTCTCTTCTTTCAGGCTATGGTGTTAATTAATTGCTTCTGGAGTACTCGGATAAAAAGTGTATTTACTTATGCAACACTCACAGACTAAATATTTTGTGCATTTCACAAACATTCCTAATGTGTGCCCACAGAACAATAGATCAGCCAAATGAAACAGCTGCAGAAGAGACAGATCATACATACTTCTGAAGTAGTCAATTATTTAAATTAATTAATGAGTAATGACTATGTATGCTTTTGCATATAATTTGACTATTACAATGCCAAAACGTTTGACTATTACTCCTTCAGCAGCGACGTATTGCACACAGCTATGAAACAACATCCCTGCTGACTTTGTTCTGCATTGCACTGTTGAATTCCCACCTTTTAGGAACTAAGATGATCTCATGCTGAAACGTGTTGTCCCTGTCTATTTGTAACAATGGATTTCCTAGGTCCCTGTGCACACTACTGGGGGACCACTAATGATGAGCTACTGCACTTTTCAGAGCTGTTACTTTCATGGCATGAGTGCTTTGGAGATTAAGCACCCTAAGGATTGTTTCCAATCCTGACTTTGGTGAAAGATGACTAGTAGTTGTACTGCTGAACTCCATTTAAAACAACAACAACAAAAAAAAACAAACAGTGGAATTAAAAAAAACTGGATGAAAATGCTTCCTGGTCCATCTAACATCTGAGCCATTCCTGGTTAACAGAGCTCAGAGCTGTGCCATGAGACATGCACTGATCAGACAGTATGGGCTGCCCTGCCCTGAGTTTGCTTCTTAGTCTGGATGCAGACACAAGCTCTCCATGATGGGCTGTTGCCATTGGCTTTTGGCCCACGGAAGCACACCAAGAAGCTCCACCAAATCAGAAGAGAAAGGCATGCTGGAGAGATGTGAGGAAGCTCCCAAAGCTTTGGCTTTGCTAAATATCATTCTGGTTTAAAATGTTTGAGAAGAAAAACTGTACCTATAGGAACCTCCAGACAGCTTTACAGAGGACTGGGAGCAATGAGACCAGACAAAAGCCATTTCTGTAAGCACACATGCCCTACCTTGACACTGGAGAGTCATTCAAGAGCAAAACATGGCACTGAATTTCAAGGGCTCTCAGAATTTTTTACAGGGGCTGAGTGGGAGGGTGGGATAACCCTTCAGATCCTCAGTATCTCCTCCACCCTGGAGGCAGGCAGGAATATTATAAATGATGCAGGTGCCAAGGAGACCTGATAGTGTTAGAGGAATGAATCCAACTGCAAAAGCATACAGAAAGTGTCTTCCTGAACTGAAGTGGGGCATTAACCCCTCTGAGGCCTGAGCTGAGGATGAGAAGCACGCATAAAGGGTGCCAACATATTTGGCTACGCTCCTGAGCTTACAGGAGCTCTGAAAGAAAGCCCTTTGCCTTGTATATAGAGAACATGATGACCTGCCATGAAGACTTGGGGGATGGAGTAGACCATTGCAATTCTCAGAAGGGTGCAGGCTGAGTATCACATGAAGCCTTGGCAGTTCCTGGGGTGCCCCATGTTTGGTCTCTCTGCCATGACTCTATAGATTCATCTCTCTCTGTTTGTTCCAAGAAGTTGGTTATGGTCAAGCCCTGGAGCAGTTTTGGGCAAAATCATCTCTTCTACTGAAAATAAAGGATTTTCTGGAGGTTGAGATGGAGCCACTCTACCAAGAAAAGCAGCAGTGACAGAGATCCCCAGCTCCTGCATGGAGAAGAATTCATAACCATATGAATATAGCAGCCACTGAGCACCAGGTACAGAGGTTCTCCTGGTGGACAGATGCTCACATTCATTGTCTATGAGCTGCAAGTCTGATTTCCTTTGGACACCAAGGTGAGTGAGAAGCTCAGTGGTTATTGGATGGCTTCTAGGCAGCAATCAATAAGAACGAAAAGAAGAAGCCACCAGGAATATCTCAGTGTTCTGACTGAGGATTACAAGAAATAGAAACCAATGTGATTTGATGGCTGTGCTGGTGGTGGGTTGATGGTTGGACTTGATGGTCTTGGAAGGTGTTTTCCAGCCTCAGTGATTCTGTGTGTCAGCATGGCAGTGATGGGTTGATGGCTGAACTTGATGATCTGGGAGGTCTTTTCCAACCTTAATAATTCTATGTTTGCAAGAGTATTTCTGTTGAGCATGTAGGCAGCCATGTCTGTGTGGCATTACCCTGTCAAGGAGACATCTTGTAAGATATTAAAAGGTTAAATTTTGAAGTGAAATCCTATAATAAATAAAATATAACTGAAACTGCATGAGTGCAGGAAGAGCTATGGATTAGCATAGCTTGAAATGAAATGCCAGTCTGTGTGTGGGTGTGGGGAGGGGGTTATGCACAGCATGCCTGGCAAATACTTTGGATCGTGAAAGCCGTTATAAGAGAAAAGGCTTATGGAGAGCCTTAAAGACTCAGTAAATCTCTTCCAGCTAGACATTCACGGGATGCTGAATCCAGGATACGTCTAATTTATCTCTATGCTTTCAAGGCTGAAAAGAAGATGTAGTCCTGCTAAGACTTGGCACAAGTGTTAACTCTGAATGTACATTTCTGTGGGGAAGAGTCTCAGCCTGGCAGCCCATATGGCTTAGGCCACAGTAAGGGTGCTGATGAAAGCCCTTTCCTATCAAGTCATCACAGCATCAGCACAGGGGCTTTTGGCTGTAGAAGCAGTCACTGGGCATGCTCCAAAGCAGCTAGCACATGCTGGTACCCCCAGCACAGGACTTTGTGATCACATCTTCATCAGCATCCTCTGCCACTACCCCATCAATGACCTTGAGCAGCAGGGAGAAGGGTGTGGACAGAGAGAGCCCTTCCTAAAGTGGTCTCCCAATGGGACCTCAGTGTCCTGGTGGGATTAGTGCTCTGGAAACCAGAACTTCTGCTATTGAAAAGGAGACCTTTATTGCACATCCCTATAAACTCACAAATTTTATTTTGCTTATGCAATGAACCAGGAGCTGAAACAAAATCTGTAACTCTCACTCTGAGAAGGAGAAATAACTCATTAGAGCTGATTAGAGCTCATGAAGTTTAAGGAGTTTGAGGTAATTCATTAAAGTGAGATCATTTTTGTTTGCAGCTTGCACCTCTACAAACCCCCCACTATAGATAGCTGTGTTTCGCCTCACAGCTGCACGGTATTGCCAACATCACAGAGGAGTCCTGTCCCTTTCAAACTGCTCAGAGAGGAGAGGCTTTTAGTGATTGCTGCTTTTTTCCCCCCTCAGATTAATGAAAAGGCAGCCCAGCCTGTGCAACTTGAAAGAACTTTTTCAACTTTCATATTTTTTGCAGCAAGAAATAATGAGTGTCACCGATGTCTGGAGAAAACAGCGAGTGTGAAGGGCGGCAGAGGACAGCCCAGAGATGAAGGCAGAAAAACAGACGGCTGAAGTAGATAGAGATACACAGATACTGGGAAATGAAAGGTCTCCTTGGAAAGTTCTCTGTTGTAAGGGTCTTAAAGCATCTGCTGGAAATAAGGGAAGATCAAGGAAGAAAAAGAGAGAACGGGGATCAAAGTCCATAAAGTGTGTGTAAATGGAAAGGATTGAGATGGTGCTTCAGGAGCTGGGGTTTCAGGGCAGCCTACAGGATAAAAAAGCACCAAATCGCTCAGCCCTGAGGTGTAAGGTGTAAGGGTGTAAGGGTTGGAATGGGAAGTCCACTGACATGGACCTAGCCATGAGATGTCAGTATGGTTGGTGGCACAGGGTGAGGGAATGTAAGTGTCACACAGCCTTCCACATCAGCAGCTTTCAGCCCGAGCCCAGCTGAGAGGTTATGATCTTGATGGGATTCTCTGGCTACAAACCAGCATTTGGTTGAAACCATGAGCCACAGATTGAGGTTAACTCTGAGGTACTTGGTGTGAAACCTCTTGTTTTGGAACATCACTTTCAGAGCTGAGCTAAGGAATAACAAGATCTTCGGCCTGATTGATCTCGAGGCACGTGCCAGCAGCTCTCTGTGAATCACACCTGTGTTGACAATGAGTGACTGCAAGACGTTTGGAGCTGCTGCAGGAGCAAAGGAGGTGATACAGGAGGGAAGTTGTCAGTCCCTGCTGACTGAAGAAGCCCACAGAGACACGGACTATTGGGTGAGCGAGACCATTTCACACTATAGGAAGAGCCTCAGGAACTACCAGCTTGACACACATGAAGAATTAACAGTCATCCTCTCTGCTCATTTTGCTGGAGCCTGTGTCATCTCCTGTTTCCCCCCCCAACAAAATAGGGAGCAGTTGCCAAGTGGACTTGCTGGGGCTGGTCCAAGCTGCCACTTGTACAGTTTGCCAGAGGAGCTGAAAAAAGCAGCTGCCTGCAAGCCAGGAAACTTTCAGCCCCTTTGTGATCTCCTTGAAGGTCTAGAGCTTTGTGCTAGCTGAGGAACGCAGGAGCAATAGCAATTAGGAGTCAACGTATTTTCATGAAGCCATTGAACATTTCAATTATACTGCACTGACAAAGGCTATATTCGCCACCACATCTGTTATTTCCATTTACAGGAGCTCTTTTGTAATCCTACACATGTATTACTCTTGGCTAGCTCCTCTGGGAAATCTGCCTCTCTCACTTCCAGCCTTATGATTGTCCAATTACTTTTATTCCTTCCTTTGCCCTATCCCATCCTACTGATTTATCACCTGCTTTAAGGGCGGTTTTATCCAGTCCCCCAGAATGGAATACGTTGCTGCTGATAGCAACATTGTTAAAGAAGACAAAATGTTTCTGGGAAGAATGTGATCTCTGCAAGGACAAAGAGAGATCAATCCTGCAGGAAAAGTCTGGTGCGGGATTTAAGCTCCAGCTTGGAGAGAGTGTCATGAAATGGGGCTCCTTCGTGCAAGAGGTTCTGCAAGCACCAGATACCACTGACAGCAGAGCTGAGGGGCATGTGTCAGACCTGCTGGTCAGCAAACCTGCCAGTCCCAATGAGTCTAAGACAGATGGTCAACACTGGGGGCTAGTGAAAGGCTGCAAGATCCATTTAGTGGACCCTGACCAATCAAGAAGCAAGAGCTACCAGTAAATCCATGTGCAAATCTGGGCGAGGGTGTTAGCAGAAGTTGAGGGTGTTGTTTGTGCTGGGTATTGGAATCAACTAGAAAATCTATTTTGGAGCAAAGAGCCGTATTCTGCACTCAGTATTCCCTGATGCTTTTCCCTATGTGGATCCAGCCCTTACAGTGGAAGCATTCAGGAAGAATGAAACAGTTCTGAAGAGCTCCCTTTTAGAAGCTGCTAAAGACACAATTAGATCTGGATTTCATATTTCTAATGTTTCTCTGAGTTGGTTGAAGTGGGAAACAAAGAATAAAGAAACAACCAACCAAACCAACCGACCAAAAAGAAACCAACAAAAACCTACCTGGAGCTGCTCTTCAGGAGAATGGGAAGGACAAATATATCCTTTCCCATGCCTTTGGCCAGATTTTTTGGATGAATGCAGTGCAAAGGAGTCAGCACTAAGATGATGCTATCCAAGCTGATGTTCAAATGAAGATTAAAGCAGGAGGTTCAGGCAAAGAACTGACCCAGGTGATCCTCTTGCAAAGGTCTCCACGCCCCACCCAAGCCCCTTGGCACAACAGGATGACTCAGAGCCCAAAGGTAAGCACCAGGATGTGAATTAGGACGCTCTGGAGGAGAATTCATAACCCCTATCCCAAAAAAGGGCAATGAGATCTTGCCAATGAAGGGTCACACTCCTAATTCTTCCAGCGAAGTTATGGTTATCTCCTAACAAGTGCTCATGGATTCTTCTGAGGACTGCCACCCAAAATTACATCGGGTCAGATGGCACTAGTAATGTTTCCTGGAATACATGAGGTGAAGAGTCATGAAATTAATAGTTAAAGTATATCCAGACCATGTCCTTAACCTACCCAAATATTTAAAAGGAGTTAGAAAAATAGGTAATCCTTTATGCTGCTTTTATCGGTTATCTAAAAGACCCAGGATGAATGCTGCAGTCCTTGATGCTACATTGATTTAAAACTTGTGGCACCATAGAAAATGCTTTGGGATATATCAGTTAATTAATAGTGAATTTTGGAAAGGCATCTCTCCTCTCCAAAAGAATTGATTCTGGACAGAAATTAAAAGAACATGTGGAGACCCCTGGGCAGAATCCAATCAGTGATCTGGTTTATGTATTCTTTGCAAAGGACCAGTCCCCTTGTTGCTACTCCCATAATGCCCTGTTAACTCAAATTTAACTTTATATTTCATGCATAAGCCTTAAAGGAATTAGTTTGTGAAGGAGAAAGACAATTTTGTTTAGATGCTGTGCTCACGTCTGAATGACTTTTCTCAGGTTTCTGACACTGGCATCAGCAGCCTTTGTCAACACAAATCCAAGGGACGGGACTGTGTGACAAGACTTCTGAGGTTCTCATTAGATCTTGTTTGTTTCTACCATAAAGATCAGATTTAATTTAGCTGTGAAGTTTCATCTCCCAGCCTCACCTTAATGACTGGGCAGAACATTAAATTTTTCCCTTGTGCCAAGCAGTTTGCACAGTTGTTTCAGTTGATATGTCAGGATTAAGCAGAAGGAAATGGAAACAGAATCCAAATAGGATTATAGGAAACTAAGTATGGGATTCCTCTAGTTTCATTGTACATCAGCCACTAATTCACAGTTGGTTTTCAAGGTCAAGATAGAAGCAGGTCAAGCTAGGCAAAAAAAAATCCATTTGTTTCATTCATTAACTAAAGTTGTGTGGTGCCAGAAGTTCTGGAAGAAGATTGATATACAAAGGTGCTGAGAAACTCCTATAGAAATCTGAAAGTCCATTCAATGCAACCATTCTGTGCTTGGGTTGCATAGGCAGTCTCTAGAGTTTTCTACCATGTTATGTCTGAGTCAATCATGACACAGGGAATGTCTGTGATAGACCCAACTATACTCTCATTTCTGAGACACCAAAATAACCTCACTGAAGTAATGGAATTCAGTGGATATAACAAATGAACAGATCTGGGCGTGTTCAGAACCATCCAGAAACCCAAAAAAGGGGATGTATGTGAGTAGCGAGTGAAAGTTAATCTGTAACACACACCTCTTGATCTGTCTTCTCCAGTGGGATGTGGCAGTTCCTTCAGAAAGGGATTGGACGCTCAGTGAAGGACTCCAGTGGGAATGTAAAAGCCCTTACAAGTTGGGCTTGATGAAGGAGTTGGACTTTCTGGATCCCTTCCAATTTGGGACATTTTATGATTCTATGAATCTATTATTAGAATGATCTCTCCAAGGGCAAACACATACTGGGGAAGCATAGCTAGTGCTAGCAGAGAAAATGAATGGTGGATAAGAATCTGTCTTCTTCCTTGAAAGCTTCTGACAGTGAATCCAAATCATCCATGAAGTAGAAACTGAAGACATGACAAGGGCTAATGTGCAAGGAAGAGATTGAAAGGGAGAGTGGAGGACTTGGACAAGCACCCTGCCTGCAAATGGACTGGTGGATGAACTCAAGGTATTTGGAACACTTAGCTGCAAACTACAGGGACGGCTGAAGGAACATCATTCTGCCTCTAATTCCCAGCAAGATATGAGATTTCTATGCCCAGAGGCTGATAGCTGCCAAGAAAATGGAAGCTGAGTTCTCAGAAAAAACATCGTGTGGTGCAAAGACTTCTTGTGTCAGAGACATCAACCACGGATGATGGAGGTTGTGGAGCATAAAGGTCACTCATAAGGGCATCATTCTCTGACTTTGCAGTCCCATGCACAGCCAAAGCTCGTCCAGAACCAAAGATGGGACAGGCATGAGATTCAGGTGCCTTTGCAGTTCTCTCATAGAAATATGGGGCTCCTCTGACCTCCAGTGTCACGACTGCATCCCTGGAAAGGTGTCTGGGTCACGCTAAAAGGCATCTCCTGTCCTTGCTGTCTGAGCACCTTTCACTCAGCCCACTGGGAGCTGGCTGACAAGGAATGTCAGGAATGTGCACATCTGCCATAGAGCCTTCGGTCCTGTGTCCTGCAAATAAGGAACTGCTTGACACTCCTACCTGGGCTAAAAGCATTTGTTGGGTTTTAAATAAATTGTTCCAAGTAAGTTTTACCTTAACTCCGCCAACAGCCTTGGCAGTTGCATACTCTGCTCATAACTGATCCTGCTGTAATAGCTGCCTGGCTCTGAGGGACGTGCACACCGTGCTCTCCGATATGATTCGGGTAAGATGAAAGAGCACACCATTGTGTGCTCTTCTCTTTTTTCATTCCGTTTTTCATAAATTTCACATTTCCAACACTTTGTTCTTGTTACATAGATTTACTTTTCAGGTGACGGAAATATTTTTCAATTTATAGGAATGCCGGTTCAATACATCTCTGTAGAATATGATGAGACTGGAATTGAATTTCCTGCTTGTTCGTTTTTTTATTAGTATTTCTATATCGAGCAATCTGGCAAAAATAACTACTTTTACTTTATATACTGTGTCACCACATCTCCATTCACCTTCTGCCTTGGAAATTGAGAAAGATAATACTATACAGATATATATATATATAAAATTTATATATTATGTATCTTCTATTTACTATTATTTCCCACGTGGACTCAGCCTTTCTGTGTGTGCTTACCTGAACTTCAGGTAGCCAGATAGGTTTTGGGGTATGAATTAAACATCCTTACCTGCACTCAAAGGGATAGAGGAGGGAATACCACACACAGCAAACTGGCACGAGTATTGCAAGCACCACTGTTATCACTGGCAGGACAGGAGATACTGCAGCAAACAGATACCCCATAGTGTTTTCTGGGAATCTGAATGGAGCCAACTATCACAGAGAAAATTCTGTACACCCAAAAGCAGGTTGCACCAGTGGGACTGACTCATTTCTACTGGGCATGACTAAAAGCCTGTCCTGTGAGCACTAAGGAGTGCGTGTGTTTCACACAGAGCATCAAGGCAGGTTCTCACCAGTGGAAGAACACCTGGACTGGATATAAGGA
Organism: Tetrao urogallus; assembly: GCF_951394365.1. NCBI lineage: Eukaryota > Metazoa > Chordata > Aves > Galliformes > Phasianidae > Tetrao > Tetrao urogallus. The sequence continues at coordinate 9,204,068 of NC_136831.1, read as the reverse complement.
AGAAGTTCTTTACAGTAGGGGTGGTGAGGGACTGGCACAGGTTGCCCAGAGAGGTGCTGGGTGACCCATCTTTGGAGACATCAGACTGGACTGGTCTACCAGCACCTGGTAGAGCTGTGGGTGTCCCTGTTTGTTGCAGGTGAGTTGGCCTGTAAGGGTTCCTTCCGACAGTTGCCTACCCGACCACCTTGTCCCGAAGAGACTCAGCTGTGATCTGTTGTCTACTGGCAATTTCTTCTTCTCCACTGGCCCATTTCCCTGGGTGAGTGGCATGAGTACCAGCAATACCCTGACAGCATTTTTAGGTCAATACCTTCCAAACAAATGTTTTCCTTTTACATCTGACACTTCAGGTGAACAGTAGGAGCTGCTGGAACTGACAATGATATGGGGCTATGTGCAGCAGGTACCTCAAAGCTGCCAGGGAATGCAGCCCCTGCTCTCACCTGGGCTTCTGCTAGACTCCTGCCCAAAAGGCTGTCGTTGGCCTGGGTTTCACTGGCAGCAGCTGAATAACCATCAGGCAGACCCTTGTGCAAGGAACAAGTACAGACAGTTCAGATGTGCCTGGATCTGTTCAGAACTGTAGGAGTCCTGGAGAATTTGGCATGCTGATGATGATTAGCCTTTAATTTTCTATGTTGTAATTAAGGACAAGTGTAGGGAATTCCCAACGATACTGTAATCCTCTAAAATCAAGAGATGTGAGTAAACCAAAAATCTCTCCTAGTGCCAGGGCAACAATTTCCCAGTTTAGAGGCAGTCCAGACTTACTGGTTCTGGACCAAAAGCAACCAGTGCTGAAGGTTTTGGCTAGAGCAGTGCTGCTGCTGCCTCCTGTGAGCCTGGCATGTGCAGAGGTGGCTGCAAGCTCTGAGCCAGCATTGCTCGCTAAGTGTGGCACATGGCTTGCATGGTTCAGATAAAGCAAGTCACTGATGCAGCACTTCAGCATGTGTACCCTTAAGGCTGCTTGTCTGGAAAGCAGAGCAAGTGTTGATCATCTGCATTCGCTGGAGACAGACAGCATTGCTGGGAACAGCTTTCCCAAGCTGCTGTGTGTCTGCAGAGTATGCGTCTAATGATCCCACTAAAGTTGAGCTTGCTGTTGGCTCCACTCGTTGTTCCCAACCTCTGTGCACAGTGGCATTCTGATGGAGTTTCTCAGAGAGGGGAAGGAGTGCCTCCCCACCTCAACTCCCATCAACTCCCTGTGCTTGTAGGTAGTCAACACAGCTTTGGGATAGAGCAGGCTCTGAAGAGCATGGAGAACCCTTAAACACTCCTGGCATTCACCTCCTAACTTCTGTGGGATCCCTCCCATTGAGCAGAATATTCAGAGGATGATTCTGACCTTGGTGAGCTGCATCATTTTCCCTGGAGAGTTCCTCGAGGCTGTGGACCTCATTCAGGGAAAAAATAGGGTGGATGTTTCCCTTCCACTCCCCACCACAGTCCTGCACAGCAGCAGTCTGGGAATTCATCTGCAGCCTTGGCTCGTGGAAGTGTTTCCTCCAGTGAGCTTCGTAAAAAAAAACTAATACATTCAGTTCCCGTAACTAGTGTCTTTTAATTTCTCATGAATAATTATTAGCCTATAACTCCAATCAGTTCCTGAGATCCTGCACCTCATCAGGAAGTTAATTACACTTAGTTAGTGATTGCAACAAAAGACGTGCTTCTTGTTGAGTCTGCACCAAAACCTCATTTCTTCTCCTGACGGGGCTTGTCTTATCTCCCTGAGAAGCATCTTGGCTATCCTTTATTTACGAGGTTGTCTTAATTTCAAAGAAATACTGAAGTGACCTGACAGGAGGAAATCTGAGGAAATTATGAGAGAAGGCTCGGTGATGGCAAAAAACAAGCTGAGTTTTCCAGTAATAAGTGTCAACTCCAGCAATGAGACTTCAGATCAGCTTATTACAGTGCATGAAAGACCTAATTCTCATCCTGCTTGCCTCTCTATCTTCCTCAATAACTCAATGAGTGGTTATGGAATTGCTTTTTATTTTTCATTGTGCACAGTGGACCAGAGAGCACACGAACCAGCTCAGCGCTGTTATCTCTGTACTACACCAGCTCCCGAGCTGCCATACCTGATCCCTCCTGGCTAAGGTTTCTTTCTCAGTGTCAGCAACATGGGATCGTAGCATCACAGAACAGTTTGGGTTGAAAAGGTTCTTAAAACCATACAGTTACAACCCCTGTGCTTTGGATAGGCACAGCTCCCACTTAGACCAGGCTTGAGGCTCCATCCACTCTGGCCTTGAACACCTCCAGGGATGGGACATTCACATCTTCTCTAGGAAGCCTATTCCTTTGCCACACCACACTCACGGTGAAGAATTTCTCCTTAATGTTTATTCTAATCTCCCACCTTTTATATTAAGGCCATTACCCTTTGTCCTGTCTCTGCACTCCCTGATGAAGAGTCTCAGCTTTTCTGTAGGCTGTATTTGTGTATAGAAGGGCAGCAATGAGGTCTCCCTGAAGCCTTTCTTTCACAGTGGGTTTACCTGAGAGGATGCACAACTCTGCTTCTAAATCCAGCTCTTCTTCCCTTCTTCTGTTCTTCTCTAGCATCTCTGTTTGTTTCACATTCATTAGCAGTTTGCCATCTGCTGTCTTAAGAAAGTAATAAATGAGTGCTGTGGTGAGTTTCCTGACAAGGCCAAGATCTTCATTTGCATAAGTATTTCCATTCATCTTTTGCAATTCTGCTCACTTTCATCTGCAATGTGTTCTGACTCCTTATGCTTCTGTGCATACCTTCTTAACCACAGTGGTGACACTGAGACAGGTGCCAATAAAAAACATCACAGTGAGATTTCAGGTCTGTCTGTCCTTTTGGAGCAGAGCTGCTCACAGCAAAAGGAGTGACCTTCACACCACATTGTCATCATCCCAGGCCCTGTACCCTACCTAGCATTGCAGCTTTCTTGGGTTCCTAGAACAACCGAACAGAACAGTATCAGAGGATTTGTTCCATTGGTGCTGGTGATATTCAGATTAGGTATGTAAAATAAATGCTGGGATGGCATTATGCAGCAGTGGACAACAATCCATTCCGTAATGCCTGAAAGGCACCACCAGAATGCAAGATTGCTTCCCTCCTGGCCTTCTTTCTGCTTATCAGTGATTTCTCCACTGAAGAGCAGCAGTAGGTTACAAAGGACCAGAATATTTCAGCATTCATCACAAGTCTCCTCAAAGCTGTAGAGGCAGAAATGAATTTTTAGGGGCAGATTTCGCATAAGGTGCACGAGGAAAGGGTGAGAATCGATGGTAGGTTTCAGAAGTACAGAAAATGTTGTTCCATTGGGTGGGGGAAGACTTGCACAGTGGGATGACTCTGGTTGTCTCCTGCACTGCTGCTTCAAAACGGTCCCCAGAACCTGGGAAGCAAAATTTATGACCCATGGGTGAAGAGATGAATTGGGAACATGACCGCAGATACCCTGTGTGATATTAACCATACGATACTTGGTAAGAAAAAAACTTCTGCAGACTGGACAAGATCAAATAGGAGCGTATAAAAGATTGTGAGACAGACAGCTGGGTGATTTTCTGATCTTCTTTTCTTCCTTCTGACAAATAGTTATGTTCTTAAAAAATGCAGTTTCAGAACTTTTTTGAATCAGTAAATAGTTACAGCTGGGGAAAAAAAAAATGAGAGAGAAGAAACAAGCCAAGTTAAAGGAAAATACTTTCACTCCAACTTTTTCCAGAGTCATGGTTTTGTTTTGAAATCTGGCTATAAATCACCATTGTAGGGAAGAATAAAAAGTGCAAGGTTAGTTGTGATGAGTTTTTTTTATTGTGTGTTTGCTTGTTTGTTTCTGTTTTCCTTTCCTGCTGCTGCTGCTTATCCTTTGACTCTGTTGAAGAAGAAGGGAAGTCATTTACATCCTCTGAGCTAACAGAAGTAACTCTTGTCTTGGTGCCTCATCCAGAATGTCTGCTTCTAAGGTCTTCAAGGGAGAATGAAGATGACAGGTTGCTTTGCCTGTGCCTAAGCAAAGCCCTCACCCTTGGAAGGATGTAGAAGGTGGTGGTACCTCTGTCCTGCCTCTCACCCACCTGCCCTGCACCAGCTGTGTGATGGAGAGGATTGTGTCAGGGCAATCAAATCCCAGCCTGCAGCAAAGTGTTTCCCACACCAGGGAGGAGCAACTTGTTATCTGTGCATTCAGCACCAGTACCTCTCTGTGAAACCAGGCTGGTGCAGTGCAGCCCAGCCTTTTGTAGGCAGCTAATGCCCTTCTCCAAAATTCAGTTACTTGAGCTGTGCTGGGAGACAGCAGCCACCTCTGCCCCCCTCTATTGCTCAAGCCACTTTTAACCTAATGACAACTCTGCTAACAGCCAAAATCGATACAATCTCAGTGTCTAAATCTAATCACAGTTATAAAGCCTAAGAACCAACAGAGCTGTACGAGTTCCAGCGTGGGGTCTGAGTTTGACTTTAACCCCAAAGGCTTCAGGAATGATTGAGTATGTTGCAGATATTTGGAAAAGCATCAGAAAACCAGGGAATGTCTCCCCAACACCCCTTTTTCATCAGAAAGAGCAGAGATGAAGCCAGCAAACACTAAGTGCGATGCCTGGCATGTGCTACCATTGCTTCTGGGCTATTTGAGATTTTCTGTGTGCTGGAGCTCCTGAAGGGCACTACAAATATTAATGGAGTTAGGTGCTACCTCCTCTATTCTTAGCTTCCACCGAAAGGATGAGTGTTGGAGATGCAGAGATTTGGTGGAGAAGTAAACATTGAGAAACCTGTCTTTTGGGGGAAGAAAATTTGGGGACAAATCACTCAGAGGTTGAGCAAGGAGGCACTTGGAAGCAGCTGTCACCAGAAAAGCCAATCCAAGGAAATAGGGAAGTAAAGAAGGTTTTTTATGATCAAGAACTGTCCCAGAGGTCCCTTATAGCCTCAAACAGTTCAGGTGCATGTGATCCAGTTGTCTAAGAGGTCGGATGTTGGAAATCATGTCCTTAGAGATCAAGACAAAAAGAGTGTGTCCTGCAGAGACACAGAGACACAGATCTTTATAAACTAAACAGTTTTGTCTGGATTTGGACAGCTTACCTTCTATGGGTCAGGCAGGCACTGCCAGCTGAAGACCCATGGAAAGAGAGGTTCAGGGATAGATGGTAAGGATGCAAAAGGCACAGCTGAGTATTTCTCCTTATGGTGAGCTGTTTGTAGAGGAAGCTTGGAAACAATGAAACATGCAAAAAATGAAAGAAAAAAAAAATGCTGGTTCTGTCCTTGCAAGGAGACAGGATTTGTGTGGGAAAAAACCTCTGATGGATAAGAGGTAGGAGAGCGTCAAGGTGAGGAATGAGTGTGATAACATGTGCGCAGAGCTGGTGATGGGCAGCCTGCTGGATGTCCTTGGAGGTTCTGTGAATTTTTGCTGTCATGCTCATTCCTGTTCAGCTGCTTTCTTTTCCACCTCAGAAAATTCAGAAAGTTTACCACGGGGAAAAAAAAAAACTTTTATTTTACTTAAGGTGCAAGACGTTGAGGCTGAAATTAAACCACGTGTCTGTTGGAAATGGAGCTTTGTTCATAGAGGAATCATGTTATGAGAAGCAAAAATACTCATGGATTTTCCAGTGAGATGCTGCAGCTCACTCCTGTAGCATTAGAGACACGTGCCTGGTCTCAGGATCCTTCCCACCATCAGCTCTCAGGTGATGCCACAGACATTCATGCTATGCACCAAAACCAGCATTTCCCTCCTCTGAGCACCTGAGGGATGGATCTGATTAAAAAATGCTCTCCCACCCCATCCATGAAGTGCTTGATTCTGTGATAGCTGACAAACAGAGGTTTCCAGTGCTCACAGCTGTTTGCTGCTTTTGCAAACTTCAGAAGAGCATTTTTCATTCATTTTAGGAGCACTTGTAGCAATGTTTGATTTCAGCTTGAACCACAGCTTTCCTTATAATGGAACCTCTGACATCGTAGCTCGATTTTCATCTGCAAGGACTTTGAAACTCTCTTCAGATTGTCCATACTGGCACGTTTGTATTTTCAAATATAGCACTGGGGTAAAAGGTGACATGGCCATGAGATAACAGCATTCAAAAATTCTCCTTTTTTTCAGGCTTTCAGGCACCGTCACACCTTTGAACCCTCGATTACAACAGGTCAGAGCCATCTCTGCATTAGCACACAGCCAGACATTGACAGTATTTAATAAAATTGACTAACACCTCTGGCAAGAGCAACACAAACATCATACGTGGTTGAAAACAATTAATGCCTTTCACTGCATGCAGACTGCATACAAGAAAGCATACAAGAGATGCACTGGGGCAGCATTCTGCCCACATGAGGTTTCACTTGGCACCCAGAGCCCAGATGAAAATAATAATAATAATAATAATAATAATAATAATAATAACCAGGACATCCTATTTAGAGAGAGGATGTGGCTCTTTCTTTCTTTCTGTTCCTCGTCCTCTCTGTGCATGTGGTTTTTTTTTTACACCACTATAACAACAGAGGGCTGAAGTTTGGAATGATGGGATGAGAAGACCCAGAGGGCTGTGAGAAGCAGGCTCACAGCTAAGCCTGGTGCCTGGTGGGCAGACAAGCATTTTTCTGGTGAAAGGTCAACATGGCCTGTCCCTGGGAAACAACTTGGATGTCTCTTTCTGCTCCCAAATTTCCTTTTGCTCTCTGTGAGAGATCTGCTGGATCCCACATTTGCACTCATTTATGAACATCCTAAGGGAGCTGCTGCAACACAGGCAATCTGCAGTGGTGGAAGCAGCATCCCAGACTTCAGATTCACATCAGTTTGCACTAATCCTGCGCTCAAAATGGAGCAGCAAACGTTATTACGGTGAGGCAATGCTCTTGCACCAAGAGCAGATTGAAGAGTGAGACCACAGCTCCTGCACAACCACCCTCGTTAGTAAGGACATCAGTTCTGCTCTCCAGGGTGGCTGACCTCAGTTTATGTTGATCAATTTCCCCATCCAAATAATGCTTTGAGTTTCACCTGAATCTCCTCATTATAGGCACAATGTGTAGTGCACCAGAGACAGCACTTCCTTCCTACAGGAGGTTATTTCCTTGGAATAACAGTCTGCTCGGTGTTCTCCTCCACGCAGCCCCTGCTAACCCACCACTTCTGCTGCCACAGGCATCATCCTCCCCTGACACAGCCTGCTGCAGCTGAGCTCTCCCAAAGGACGGCGGTGATACCTTGCTCCTTGTAAGACCCAATATTGAAAACCCTGGGGTCTGCAGTTCCAGACCATGATGGATGGAACACCACCAAGCTGCCCTTGAACCCCATCACCACTCCTGGGAACAGGCCAGGGAGCTGAGCTGCTGCAGATGGTGAGCAGCACTTCTCAGAGCTCTCCTGAAGGGAGAAGGAGGAACAGCCAAGCTGTGCCATGTGGCTGCTGGCCCTGTGCTCTGCCCTTGGCCTGGGAGCTGTGCAGATGTCTCTCTGTGTCTCCCCCCGGCCACTGACTTTTTGTGACAACCTGGGAAGAAGGCAGGAGCTCCTGCACAGCCTTCAAGGGCAACGTGTCTCTGTGCAGCAGCTGGGAGAGCTCCCACTTCTGCAGGGGACAGGGGAGGTCCAGGCGTGAGGGTGGCAGAACTGATAGAGGTGGAGCACAGCTCCTTCATGCTTCAAAGCCATTCCTGCTGCTTGACAGCACTCTCCCACCTTGTTCTCTACAGAGGAGCATTCATCTTCAGGGCCATGTAAATCAAATCCCTCCAGCAAGGATGAGAAATAGGAGCTGATGACCATTCATCCCAGTATGCTGCTCTGTGCAGAGAGTGGAAGCTCAGTTTTTGTTTTCGTGCTCTTGCTCAAACACTTGCACATTACTGGTACACAGGGATGCGAGGCAGCAGCTGCCTGGAGAATGCTGTGGGCACATCCATAAGGAAACTCTGCTCAGAGGGAGAGGAGATTTGGCTGCTCTGTGCTGCCTGTGCGTGCAGCAACGAAAAGAAATCAAAGCTCAAACAAATGTACATTTTCCTCCACCTTTTTGGAGGGATCGCAGGGCAGCTTTCTCCTGGAGACGCTCCTGAGCGCACTCTTGTAGACATCCACTCACCTCTCTGTTTGGATCTGTAAGGAAATGGTCTCTCAAAACTGCTTTTAAGGCAAGCGTGAGGCAGGACAAGAGCCAGCACTGGGAGGGTGGTGGGTGACCTTGACCAACGCCACAGAGCCCGGGGGAAAAGACATTTTGCATCTTGAGACGTGGATTCACACTCTTACAAAGAAAAGCAGACTCATTTCCTTCTGCAAAAGGCTGACGGGCGGCTTCCAAGGGCTAAATTAATATTTTTTTTTTTGAGAACTCATTTGTAAATCCAATAATTAGTTTATGAATAACAATTAATTAAAAATTGGCTCCCCCAAGAAATGTAGCATGTCATCCTGTCATTTGTCCTGATTGATCTTCACACAAGAATATTGCAAATGCCTGAGGCGCACATACAGGAAGAATTAACTGAAACCTGGCACAAAGGCTATATTTGAGTTGAAATTGGTTGAAGTGAAATGCAATTATTAATGATTGTCATGTATAATTGCTGTGATTACGGTGGAGGGACGCGCAGTTCAGACCATTGGCACATCAGAGATAACTCCATCGGTTTCCACCTCCCTCCCTTGTCTGTTCGCACAGGGCTGAGATGGGGTTGTGCCCGTGCTCTGCCTGGTTGCAGCAACCCAGCTCTGCTCCTCGCAGCAGGATGGGACCTTTATCTGAGAACAGTCACATCGCAGCAGTAGGCTCCATCCTCATTAAATAAAAGCCAAGCTGGGAAAGGCTTGCATTGTGCTGATCCTGCCTGAGCGCGGAGGTGGTGGCATTTGGGGACTGGGGTTGCAGCGACCCAAGACCTCTAAAATCACATTCAGACTTTGCGTCAACAAACACCACCTCAGAAAGCTGAAATTCGTGGAGGAGAACTGCATTTCAAAGCGGCAAGAAATGTTCTGGAAGCTGACCTCCCACCGAAGGGAAAGGATCCGGTGGGAGGGCTGGGCTCTGCAGAGAGGATGAACATTTCATTTCATGTCAATGGTAAATCTGAGTTGACTAAAAATAGCCTTTTTTCAAGTCCTGCTTAAAAAGCAACAGCACCAATTTTGTTTCGGTGTGACACGTGCCATTTTTTTTTTCTAATTCTTCGCTTCAGCTGCTGAAGCAGAATATTCATTCTTTTCCCAAATCTGCATGCAACCGAGAAGTTTGTTTAAAAAACGAAATGCTGGATAGACCAGCACCTTTTGTCTGCTTTTCACTGGCTGAGATAAACCTAGACCAGCTCACAGCTGTACTGCTGTACAGCTTCGCTTTTTGGTCTCTCACTGAATCTGTCTTTATTATTTTCGAAACGATTTCAGGCTGATTCTGCATATCTTCCTGTGCTTAAAAAGATGATAATTTGGGTTCTTGATTAGTTTTTGTGTACAAAATTTTAAATTATTTAGAGTAAGTGAGGCAATTCCTGCAGAAACAAACAGTAACAGTGAGAAGCCACAAACGGCAGAGCAGCAGAGCAGGATTCATCCCTGCTGCCTCCTGGCATCTGAGAGTTACTTGCCCCAGTCCCTCAGTGCAGTCAGAGGAGAGGTCAAAGGCGTCCCTTAAAGGATGCCTTCTGTGATGCCCATGGCTGGATGAGGTGAGGTTGGATGCCTGCATGCTGTCCTACAAAAGAACCCAATCCTTTAGCCTGTAGAGAAGGCTCTAAAGACACTTCTGTAGTGGCTTGCAGCAAAGTGATGGGTTGAGACCATGGGAGAGGAGCCCAGGCAGAGTATGGATGGATGTATGGATGACCAGTAGGAAGGATGCTCATGGGTGGAGAAGTGATGGGGGGTAGAGTGGCTTGTCCACTGTCACTCCTCCTGGGGACCTCGTGGCCAATGGCACCAATACCCAGGCACAAATATAGCATTGCCATTGCTCTCCCTGCCCACCTTTCCCATCTGGCCACCATCCCATCTGCACAACCATCCACTGCCATCTGAATCAATGCACTGTGTCCTCTGTAGCCAAGGACAATGTGAGCACACAGTCCCACACCTGGAGATTTCCACCTTCTTTCTGGCAGTGACGTATCTCCATGCAGGAGACTTGGAACATGCCAGGTCAGACTCTGTGTGAGGCTTCTGCACAGCAACAGCTTTGTCTCAGGGATCTGGAGCTGTGCTGCACCCCACGAACACACAGGACACAGCTTCTGTTACCAAGACTATCTGAAAAGCTCCCATTTATTTTGCTTTGCAAATAGAAATTCTTCCTTATGTTCTCTTTTGTGTTCACTGTCTTACAGCTTGCTCCAAACATCTAAGAAGTCCCATTAAAATTGCTCATAGCAATTTCGGAGCTGAGTCCAGAGCACAAAGTGAACTGGTGCGTTCACAAAATGAAGGCTGCGCTTAGATGGGGTTAGGCTTATGAGAGCTCAGAGTAGGAACTGTAGGTAAACTGCAACTCAGGGACCATTTCACCATTCTCCAAGCCATTATTATAAATCCAGAAATTCACCATTTCTTGCTGTACACAAAAGCAGAAGTATACTGCAGTCCTGAAATACCTAGTTGAAGTCCTGAACCAATGTTAATGCTGTCTTGCAATAATGATGAGCAATAGTATATTGTCAAAAGGCATCCAAGATCACACACATCTACTTTTTTAAAGCTTATTTGATCTTCCTTTTTTTTTTTTTTTTTTTTCTCCTTTTCCTTCCCCCTCCCAGCTTTCGTCTTTAGTCCTCCTCCCCCTCTGTGAACAGCTCCAATAAGGCAGATGATGCCCTTCCTCTCTGATGTCAGTGAAGAACATCCCCCAAAGCTCCATCCTCTTTTTGACTGGTTTCCTGTTGATCTGGCAGACACAAGCTGTTGCTTCAAGCATCTTCCAATGCTCCCTGATCAGGCTGAACAATAAGAAAATAGAAAACAGTCCATCAAAGGAAGGAAAAGAAAGATGCATGTGTATTACCCGTGGGGGCTCCTGGGAAGGTCAGCTGAAACCTCCCACGAGGTGACACCTAAAGAGAAGAATCCTCTTGCATGGGTGCTTTTTTCTTCACCTTCCTGTTCAGGGAGGGTTCATCAACTCACAGATAGCTTTGTGTACTGAGACATTTGGGAACAAATCCTGGGTAAAAAGCTTTCCAGCAAAATAATTCTCCAGCCAGCCCTGCAGCAATGCTAACAGCACAGCTGAGCTGGTGTAACTTTGATCTCCAGGGAGAACAGAGCCTCTCGTGTTTAGTTACACCACTCAGAGTGTTATTTGGCTGCAGAATGGAAGTTCTGCTTTGAAAACAGAGCATATTTTAAGCAGTCTGACATTCTTTTCTAGCCCTGAAGTTTTGAGGAAAACAGGGAAACAGAATTATCTCCTCGTGAAAGCAGGAGCAGCAGGCAGCCAGCAAAAGCGTGCTGAGGTAGAAGGGACAACACGTTCACACAGCCAGAACAGAGCTGTCTTTCTGTGATGGTATGGGATGCATTTGCAGAGGGAAATTGAGTTTTCCAAACTCTGAACCTGGTGTGAATTTGCTGGAGATATCAGAGATCTCAGTAACCATCTGCTGGGCAGAAGCAGCCAGAAGTTCATTTCCATGAGGGTTCCATGCCTGAGAAGAAGATTACAATGATTTTCAAAACCTTCCCATGGAAACCTATAGCACCCCTAAGCCTTCCATGATGCTTTATTCAATATGGGAATGACGTGAGATTCATGTGAGGGCAGAGCTGGGCTCATAACTCAACACTGGAGAACATAGAGAACCACAGAATCACAGAATCACCAAGGTTGGAAGAGACCTACAAGATCACCCAGTCCAACCTCCCCCATCACCAATAGTTCTCACCAAACCATGTCCCTCAACACAAAATCCAAACGTGCCTTGAGCACCTCCAGGGTCGGTGACTCCACCACCTCCCTGGGCAGCCCATATTGGAAATATTGGAGCAGATGGAAAGTTTATTGTCTAAATGGTTCTATCACCACGGAATAAGAAGACATATGAAAGCACTCGGCAAAGAAATGTTCCTTGAGAATATGCTTTATTTAGCAAAAGAGAAATGCAATATTTTTTTTTCCTTTTCTCATCAAAGGCAATGTTGTTCTGAATGTCATTTCTGAAAAAATGTTTCATTTTGTAGTATTGATTCGGAGCATTCTCCTCAAATTGGTATTTTGATTAAAATGACAAAGTTAAACCAGTATTTTCATCACAAAAAGATGCTTTCCACCCTAATTGTTTGCCCTCTTTGATGGATATATCAGCCTGTCCATCTCGTCTTCCTTCTTTGTGAGGTCTTCAGGAAAAGAAATCATAGAATTATAGAATCATTAAGGTTGGAAAGACCACTGAGTCCAATCATCAAAACCTCAAAAACAAGCAGGGAAGAAAGGCTGTATTGCCTCTGCTGTGCATGACTCAACTCATTGGCAACAACATCTTCCTGGAAGAGTCCAGACCTGGTCTGGATCCAAGGACTGCGACCTGAGGGGACTGGAGGAGAATTGATCCTCTTGCCTCTCTTAAAACTGAAATATTTGGACACTTCACACTGGTGCCACTGACTCTGCTTTTAAAAGAGACCTGATTTTTGCACCTGAAAGGGCATTCAGCAACTTCTGGGCTGTAAGTCTTGTGTCACAGTCAATCAGCTCTCTCCTTATCTATGAGAAATTGGTCTTGTCTTTTCCCTTCCTCAAATGCTATATATCATCAGTGAGTAAAAAGTTAATTGTATGGGTGCTTAGTAAAATTAATTGTATGGATGTTTAGTGCTAAGTATGTTAATTGGTTTATGATTTAAAATTAATTAAAGTATGGTCTTTGGGGAAATTTATCACCATTTGTCAAACCAATTTGTTGCTTGTAATAAGCCCAAAATCAAAATATACTATACTTCTCCTTCTGCTGAGTTAAAGCTCATGAAAACTTTTTATTTATTTACTTCTTCATTCGTTTATAACTATGCCATCAATTGATATTAATTTCCTCAATTTTTGGCTATGACTGCTTAATGTCTTTGTCAGCAGAACTACTGATACTTGCTCTATGTGTAGCCCACAAGGAATTCCTTTGTCCTGGTAAATCTACCACCTCTTTTTGTTCTGGATGTGTTTTAAGTCACAGCTTCCCATTTAAATCTTTGAGCCCCTCCTGTAGTCATTTAATGGAATGCTCTCAGGAAGCAGCTCACCTCATTCTTCAGCAGACCAGAGGCGTTAAGCAGCAAAGCAGAAGTGCTGTTTCCTCATCTGGCTGAAAGGGAGTCTGGATGACCAGAGCAGATGACGGTATCAACAGAGCTGATGTCAGATGTCGGGTAAGATGAGTCCAACTCTTGTGAAGCAAGACTCCGAGAAGGCAACAAACGAAACAGATCTGTCCACACTTTCCTTTTACACAAAAACAACCTCTTGAGCTGTGAACCATGTGTTATGTAAACATAAATTAGGGTTGAAAAAGAAGAAGATGAGATTTCTCAAGTGGCAGCTTCCTTTATTGCTCAGTTTAGTATTTTTCTGCCATATCAGTCCTTGGGTATGAGAAATGCACAGTGCTTCACTTAACTCGAAATGCGTGTAGCCCACAGATAACATTGGTGCCCTGTGCTTACTTCATGAAATGCCTCTGTAATCCTCTGGGATCACAGTCCTGCAGCACCAAAGTAACTCTTGTGAAATAAAGCAGAGTGGAAAGAATAAACCTAGATGTGTTGGTGGAGAAAGGACCATTATAGCATTATTTCCATGCTGAGCTTTGGTAAGACAGACTAGGAAACTTTTTCCTGAGATTTCTTCACCAAAGTCACAGCCTGTATTGGAAGTATGGGAGAGTTTTCAGTAAGACACTGGAAAATGGTTGATAAACGCGTGGATTTTGAGGAAAGTTCTGTCTTCAGTCATCAACTTGCGAAGGATATTGCATGGAGTTGCATAGAGAGCTCATGGTTAGTGGCCATGCTGGCCATGCTTCTCAGTTGGCCTTCAGCTTCTGAAATAACATCTGTGCCCACAGCTGCTGGAAATCGCTCCCTTTGTCCACTGTTAGACTGAGACCAGTGAGCTTCCAAAATCAAAATCCTCCAAAATCAAAATCCTTCCAAAGTCCTCCTCCCATCTCTCTCTAAGCAGTTTTCCAGATCTAAGTGCTTCCTGTGACACTTCTGAAACCTTCCTGATTTTCCTTTCAGATGTTCCTTTCTCCTCATTAAGGACACTGTTTGAACAGGAAATCTTACAGAAATGTTGCTGGCACCAAATAAATAGGTATCACTGACTCTATCCTACTCTTGCTTGCTCTTTTTCATTTTCTAGATCCAAGAATTGTACTGGCTCTGCCAGCCCCCCAGTAACACTGGTTGTCATGGTCTGCCTCACTCTTGGCTTTAAATTTGTTTCACCTTCCTGTCTTCCAGGATATCTCTCAGTCTTAGATTAATTTTCTCTGCATTGTTACTCTTTCTGACAGAGGACCCAGATCATTTCACGCAGAACAGTGTGATGAACTCTGGCTACAAGTAGATATGTATCCTAAAATTTCAGTGAGAGCCTCTGGGAAGCTTTGAAGCGCCCTGACATTACGGGTCAGGTTAGATGGAGCTGTGCATTTGATTTTACTGCACCATGGCATGAGAAGCAGGTTTGGGCAGTTACACTTTCCTCTTGTGTCACCCACCCTTCGGTCACCAATGATCAGTGTCACTTGAATACCTCGTTTTGCTCTAGGCTTGAACGACTTCCGTCGTCAGCCCTTGGGGCTTCTGTCAACAGCTGGTGATGGGGGAAATACAGGGAAGGCATCCTGAGCAACATGAGAGATTAAGAGGCTGGATGAGTCCATAAGCAGGAGCTGGTGCAGTATTCTTGGCCTTATCCTCCTCCCATGAGCATCTTAGCCCATGTTCCAAAATCAGAGATTTGGGTGTCACTGAGTCCCAAGGGAATCAAAATGGAATGAGAAAACAAATAATTTTCTCTCCTCCTGCACTGCACAAACCAGGCTTGGTCCTGGGGCTGGGAATGCAGAGTGGTTCAGGACAAAGCCTGCCTTTCCTCTGTTCTATGCCAAGCCTTCTCAGAAGTTAGACAGGTCCCTGAATGTCCTCAGCCGGGGTCTTTTGCCCATTCTACCACCAGCTGCATTAAACGGGTGTCTGACTGTGTGTGTCTTTGTTCCTCCCATGTGTTCACAGATGTTCCGTCGTTCTGTGAACTTGGCAGGAACTTCTGGACAGCAGGGATCCCATTTTGCTTCCTTTCCATCAGCCTCATGGGGGACAGAGAAGCAAATGGCAAGGCAGGGTGTGCAGTTAATTCATGGGGAAATTGTCTTTTCCGATGGCCGGTTTTGTCTCCTGGCAGTGTGCAGAGGCAACACTATTATCTGTTTCTGTCAGTACTTCTAATGTTGAAATGTCTCTAATTAAAGGCATGCCGAGTTGTAGATACGGGATATCTTAATTACATGTGTGTGAATAAAGCATTTAACAAGATGTGAGAGGCCCTTCCCCTCGGAGCCACCAGATCAAAGAGCAAATCCGCTCCCTTGGAAACAGACAAAATGTGTTGCTTTCCAAAGGGCTATTTTGCCATCAGACTTATCTCTGGACTTTCATTGGGCTAGTGCAAAACTTTGAAAATGATTCAAGAGAGGAATGGTAGAAAGAGTGCACAGAAGCTCTTTCCCTTTGAGAGGTGGGCCCTCAATGAAAGGACGCCCTCAGTGAACTGGGGTGATGTTTATTGCCTCTGCTGCAGAGATGGAGTCAAATTTGTGTTTTGAAGTGACTTGAACTGCTCAGTTTGCAGCTTGTTACTGCTCACATACAGCTGCATATTTTTATCCACTGAATTCTAGCTCCCAGTTTGCAGGAGGTAGGCCTTGTCTGGTCTGGTCCCCTCTGTACTGATGGCAACCTGTCCCCAGCCATGGGGAATGCTTCTCTGTAATAAGTTCCAGTTAACTCCTTCCCTTGTTGAGAGGCTGTTCAAAGGCTTAAGTGTTGTGGTCACCTCCTGTGCCCATGGCTGGTCAGGCACAACATGAGTCTGTGGGCTGGGATGAATAAGTGGAGTGATCATATGCCTGGGTGTGGGAATGTGGCTCCTTGGAGAATCAGGTTGGATATTAGGAAACACTTCTCCAAGAGAGTGGTCAGGCACTGGAATGGGCTGTCCAGGGAGGTGGTGGAGTCACCGTCCCTAGAGATGTTCAAGAAATGTTTACATGTTGTACTGAGGGACAGTGGTTTAGTGTGAAATATTGGTGGTAGGTGAATAGTTGGACTGGATGATCTTAGTGGTCTTTTGCAGCCTTCTGATTTGATTATTCTGTTTGGCAACAGTGAGGGGCTGGGAAGATATATCCACTTCCATTTCCAAGCAGCGAGCTGGGCAGCACATATTCTCCAAGAACACTGATTTGAGATCTTTGTTCACTCTAGTAAGTGCAACAATTTCAGTTAAACTAACAAGAGATGAGCTGTTAGTCAGAGGAACACAGAACACTTACCAGCTTTTGAGTGCTTTGTAGGAGAACAATTACCCTGGGTACCAGTGAGGAGAGAGGGTGAAGGGACTGTGAATGCTGTAGACCACCAAAAAGAGCTGACCCCATTCACTTTTCTTCCACACATTAGATCTTGATAAGCATTGATAAGATCCCCTCTCAGCTTTCCCTTCTCCAAGCTGGGCAGCCCCAGGCTCTCAGCCTTACCCCATAAGGGTGGTGCTCCAGACTCCAACTATCATTGTGGCCCTCAGGCCTACAGACTACAGTCTGGCTTTCTGTTAAGTGAGTGAAAATATTCATTTCTTTCAAAGTTAAGGGGAGCTATGCCTCTAAAATACTTACAGAAGCTCTGAAATGGCTTTAAAATGTAGTAATATAAGGAAAGGTTTCTCAAGATGCCTTCGCTAAAAAATGAATGAAAGCTTGTAAACCATTACGGAAAATCTCAGCTCATCTCCATGCAGCCGCAATGAGAAAAAAAGATGCTGTGATGCAAGCCCTGCCATTCCTGAGAATGGCAAACCACTGCCGAGGTCATCGGCTGTGCTGCATCCCTGGCTGCGTGCCTGCAGTGCTTCCTTCAGCAATGCTGCTGGACAAGTGTCCTTGGCAAGAGGGAAATGCACTCGGCTTGCAGAGCCTTGGCTGTGCCAGAGGGAATCCACTGGGAATTAAATTTCCGGGGGGGTGCTGGGCTAAGGTGAAGGAAAGGTAAGGATCAGTTTCACGTGAATGTTTGTTAACTGTCTGCAACTCCAAAGCACTGGACAGAAAAAAAAACCCAGTAAAATAAACCAATACAAAGTAAATACAAGTAAAACACAGCTCTCTACAAAGACAGCTGGGGGCAATGTACATAGAAAATCAAGATTCCTATTCAAAGCAGATGCTGCTAGATCTGTTGGAAATACCTAATTACCTCCTGCTGCCCTTGGAGAGGTCAATCCTTTGCTCCTTTGTGGGTTTATTTTTTTGCGAAGAGATGGATATGTGCTCACCCACGCTAATAAATGTGTGGAATCTCTCTCCTCCCCACATTCATCCTAGACATCACCAGGTCTTTAATTCAAATACAAAGGCTGAATTAGACACAATGAATTCTCTCCATGTCTGTCCAGGAAAGGGAAGAGAAGGGAACAAGCAGGGAACAAGGCCACCTGAGCTGCTGGGCTTCCATCTCCTTCACTCACTGAGGTTAAGGTTGACTCCTGGACAAGGCGACAGACTTCTCCAGCCACCTCCTTCAGCAGCCCCAGTAGGGATGGAACCCAGCAAGACTGTCAGTGGCTGGCCTGTCAGTGCCCAGACACTGTCAGTGCCTGGCTCATCTTCCACAAGCTCTTTGCCTTCCCAAGGTCTCTTCCAGGCCCTTGTCATGCATCTCCATCACATGCACTGCTCCTGTTCCCACTTTGGATGCTGCAGACACCTTCCAGGTACAGAGAGAAGTGCTGCCAGTCCAAGCCAGCCTCTGCAGAGCCTTTCAGCTGGCAATATAAGAATAAGCAACCACCTATATTTCCCCTGAGGTTGGATAAGCTTTCCCTCTTCATGACATTGCTGTTCTCCATGGATCAATTTCTTCCCTGCCGGCCTTTGCTTCATTCTATAGTGGATTAAATTGCTTTGATTAAATGAAAATGCTGGTATATTACCAGGGAGGCTCAGGGCTTCTTTATCATGCAAACAAACTGCACAGAGGTGGGCAGGACAACCATCAAGCAGGAGCTGCACACTGCAGAGAGAACTGTTACACAGAACGTTCGTCCCTGCACTTCATTATCTCATGGCAATAAATTTTATATCTCAGCTTTCTTTTCCTATTGCCATAAAACATAATGGCCTGTTTCCAAGTTAAAGCCATGATGCTGGGTATAATATGTCCAGCAAGCAATAAAGCAAGGTGCTTTTGAAAACATTCATCCGTTGCTTCAACCCAAACATAAGCAGCCTTCCCATAAACAACCTTCCAAAAACAATGCACAAGAAAAGCCCTGGCAGCTTCTGATGAGTCAGCACTATCCTATCCCTGTCCCCATCTCCATCCCCATCCCCATCCCCATCCCCATCCCCATCCCCATCCCTATCCCTATCCCAACCTTAACTCTAACCCTATTCCTATCCCTATCCTTAACCATATCCCTATCCCTATCTTTATCCTTAACTGTATCCCTATCCCTACCCTTAACCCTTGCCTTTCCACACTGGACACAAGCATCCTGTATGGAGCAGCATAAGAATAAGTCCTGCACCTGCTCAGGGTGCTGAGTGGGGAGACAGTGCTGAAAAGCTTCTGAGGAAATATATTTTTTCCAAATCTCTCTCTGAGATACATCTGGAAAAGCAGCACAGAACACATCATAAACCATGCTTTTAACTATTTTTGACTATGCCATCTAAAAGAGACAAGTAAAAGGCTACCAAAGCATTAGCTCTGTCAAAAGCAAATATCACCAACACCAAATCATATTTGCCTTGAGGTTTCTAGAAAGGAAAAAAAAAAAGAAAAAAAAAAAAAAAAAAGTGCTTTTGTTTCTGTCTCACCTGGAGTACAGAAAACAAGCCAACTTCTGTCGGCCAGAAAATAAATTGAAAGCCCAATTTCAAATTCAAAGCCCAATTTCAAATTCAAAGCCCATTGCAAATTTCAGCTGAGCAATGTTTATTTGCCTTACAAGTAGTTTTTTCTCTTTGCAGATATGGTTAATAATCCTTCTTACATTAGATTAATGCATAAAGGTAAAAATGCTGTTTTACACAAACATCTGCATGCATACATGGCTTTCATGGATAATATGTATTCAAGTTCTCAAATTGATCTTTGCAGTTGCAAAATGACAGTCTGATATCATTGAGATGATATTTCTGGGTATATCTGGCATTTATGGAGTGTGAAACCCTGACAACCCTGCTAATCTCTGACTGCATTTTGAGACCTCCAAGGAGCTTTAAATAAAAAGTTCCTGTTTCTGCCCTCAACCAGAGGCAGCTTCAGCATCTAATCACAGCAGCAATGCTGCAAGAGCTGTGAAAGCAATCATTAACTGACTTTGGAGTTCAGTGCCATTGTTTTCCTCTCCTCTAAGATGGTGTAAATCCAAAGCAGCTTCACTGAAGACTCTGGAATTAGCAACATAGAAACGAAGGACTGGAAAAAGCATATGGTACTGAAGAGATGTGAACCGATGTACCTCAAAAAAGTGACCCAATGTGCAATGCTCTGCTGTGCAAAAGGACAAGTCTGGTAGGACAGGGCTCAGGAAGGAGGTAACCTCGTTGCTAAAAGTAGCAGGGGCTCAGGACAGCGTGTGGAGGAGTGAAATGGGGCTGCTGGTGCAAGGAGGTGAGCCAGGAAGCGTGCGAGCAGTGCTGCAGTACAACCTCAGCACTGCTGTGCTCTTCTCACTGCAGGAGGGAGACCTCTCATGCCTGAGACTTTCATTTCAGCCTCTTCAGCACAGGCTGGGCAACCAGCAGCACAGCAAACAGCTTGCTGGCCTGACATAGGCCCTGCTGCACTCAGAGGGGTTGGAGGTGTTCCCCAGCTGCTCATGCACAGTGTGGGAGGAGGTGAGCTCCCCTGCACCCCCAGCTGCAGCAGAGCACTTCCACCTCCAGCCACACCTGCTGGCTGCACTGCCCACTCTGCTACAGAAAATAGAAGCTTTCATTAGCTGCTGACAGTAATTTCTGCTCTCTATCCAGCTTAATTAAAATTTACCATTCAACTTCCAAGCAAGCATTACAAGCAAAGAAGGTTTAATGCCTCCCTCTTACCCTTCTATTTGCCCTTTGGGAAAGGTTCTCTGAATGGCTCACTCAGAATATATATACTGGCTGCTAATTTTATTTCATATGAAATGTCCGGCAAAGTAAATTTCAGAAGTCTTTACACTTCATCAATAAAATTAAAACACTTAAGGAAGAGATTTGCTGATGGAAAATGCTGAAAGCGTCCATCTTTAATTAATCCTGGAGAGAGCGTGCTGAAGTAAAAGAGCCTTTATTTCATGTCAGCATTTCCCTGCCTGCAAAGATACTAATTCAAGCACTGGATTGAAATGTAGTGCAACACAAATTGCTGGAGCCCTTCCATTCATTGAGGTTGCACTGTGTTCTTGGAAAGGTGGAAGCTGGATCTCAGCTTGGCTCCTTCCATGGTCACAGAGGCACTGCTTGGGCTGCACAAGTTTCCTGGAGGAGCAGAAATCACAGCTACTTTGTAATGATGGGATTCTTCCTTCCTCACTCCAGGAGACCCCTGTGTGGAAGCAACACAACATGCACAGATCTGAAAGGAAGTCCGTAAGAAAGGACTCAAAGAGAGCAAGAGGGCACAAGAAGGAGGTTAATGGCTTGTCCCATTGATGACAGCCCTCTGGAGAAGAACCTGACTTGTCATGTGGCACTATGTAGGAAGTGTGACGCTGTTTCAATTCAAGGATTTCTGTCTGCTTTGGTAGAGAAGTGCTGCAGAGACGGAAGGACACACAGCAGATAAAAATACAATCAGCTTTGGGTTTTGTTCAAGCAGCAATTTTGAGGCCTTCCAGACAGCAGAGCAGAGGGCAGTGAAGATCTCCTCTTTCTGACGTTTATGTCAATCTCATTTCTTAGTTACCCAACAGGCAGGTTGGTCCTCATGGTCCAACATGCAAACTCGGCATGCATAGAGTGTGTGTGCACAAGCATCCCCACTGGTCTGCCTGCCAATCCTGAGCTGAACATCGTCCATCCAGGGTGGAGATCCATCCCACTGGCCCTCCTGCACCAAGGACCATTCCTGGCTTGTCCCATCTCCCTTCAGATCCCCATATCCTAAGCAAAAGAGAGCTTTTAATACAGAACAGCATGGAGAAAAAGCAGAACAAGCAAAGATGAGTTACTACGATCTACAAAAGAGGACATAAAAATGGTCAGCCCTGACACAGGGGAACTAAAGATTGAGTGCAATTGTTCTATGAAACTGGCAGCTGGTAAATACAGAACAAACAGAAGGAGATGGCATTCACCCTGTCCCTTCCTGGGATTTACTGCCACTGGGGCAAGGGCAGCTCAGGCTGCAGCTAGCAGAAATCAGAGCTGCCACAGGTTGCAAGCAATAGATCAGTGTCCAGTAACAGCTACAGCAGACAAGATCACTACTGTTGGTTACTGAAGATGAATGTTTTCAGTGAGCCATCATCTGGAAGTGCCCGTGAGCAGCAGGGGCAAGTGTTCAGCTGAAGAAATAGGGTGGTCATCAGAAAGCTGCAGAGAGGCTGAATGTGCAGCACAGCTCTTACGGGTCTGTCATCACACCTGCCCAAAGCCATGGGAGGAGAGAGGGCTGGAAATGCAGGCGTGGGGCTTCTCCTGGGTGCTGGCATGGTCACGTACTGCTTCCATTTTGTGTAGCCAGTTCTCTTGCTAAGTAGTTAATTTAAATAGGAACATCTATCTTCTAAATTGTGTATATCAAACAATCCATCACTTGGAGGCTGAAAACCTACCCAAATCTGTAATTATGGTGTCACAGCTGATTGTGATGAAAGTGAAGCTGTCAGGGAGACATTTGTGAGACACATACACTTGCGCACAGCACTTTTCCCCAGAGTGCTATGGCAAGCTTTCCTGCCATATGGGGCCATGATTAATAGCCCAGCCTATATGTAAATATTTAGCTGTTTAGGAAGCAACAGGATCCAATTACCTTTCAACCTATTTCTCTCCTCCTGATAAAATACAAAGCAGATTTTTTTTTTCCTAAAAAAAAAAAAAAAAAAAAAGACACGAAGAACCCTGATGACTCATATTCTACTGATGATATTAAAGACATTCTTCTCTGCCTGAGGTAATACAGACCGAGAGCTCAGCTGGGCTGAAATCTCTTATTTTCTCATTACAATAATGTCCTTCTCCAAGGAAGCGAACGCCAGCGCTTGCTGCTGATAATCCCCCCGACTGCCACTGTGACAGCGGCCTGGAAGCAGAGCTCTTGCTGGTACATGATACAATCTGAAACAAAGCTTTTATCACAAGCCCCATGGTTTTCAGGACGATGCTTAAAGCCTGCAGCTGCTGGAAGGAAGAGGTGCCTGAGCATCACTGCAGTCCCCATAGGCAGGAAGCAGACATTTCTGGCTCTTGGAGCAGGAGGGACAGTTTGAAGTTTGGTTTTGTGTTGGCTGTGGAGAGGAGAAAAATAAGACTTCTGTTGAGGCAGTGTGTCCTACTTGACCACAGCTTTATCTCAGTGCAAAGACGCTGCCGAGTCAAAGAGCAGATGGTGCTTTGGGACTGTTGCTGCTGTCACACCATGAACCTCTCCCAGCCCATAGATTTGCAGAACTCAACTAAATGTGAATGGTGTTCATAGAATCTTAGAATCATAGAATCATAGAATGATTTGGGTTGGAAGGGTCCTCAAGAATCATCGAGTTCCAACTCCCAGCTGCTAGATCACGCACAGATCAGATTGCCCAGGGCTTCAAAAGCTCATTCCAGACACAGACACATGACTCTGACCTCAGCATACTCATTAAGAGAATCAGGGCGCCAGCGCTATTGAAAGATTCACCTTGGTGCTATGGAATTTTTGAATGCAGACATTTCAAGGTAGGGATTTGAGGTCTCATGCAGCAGATCCCTGCCTACTGTCTGGCTTCCGTGGAATCCTGGCTGTCTTCTGCACTTGCCCTTGGAAAATAATACCATGAGTTTCCAGTATGGCTGGGAAAACCTGTGCCCTTGGCTTCTGTTTGGTGACTCTGTCAGTGCTGCCACTCAGTGGGAACTATGGTCAATGAGACTGGGAAGTCAGAGCCTGTGGTCCTGACAGGTAAAATGCCTGATCGCTTTTCAAAGCTTGTAATCAGTGCTGGAAGTCATTGCCTTGGTGTTCCTACATAGATGGCTGCCCAGGGAATGGAGCCTCAAGCTGGCCTCTCAGCTGCTCTGTCACTGCTGCAATTTGTCTCCTCAGGTCTCTGTCGAAATGTAGTTGTAGTCGTGGCTGAGTAGCCTGACCCTGGGAGTAGAAGGAACATTGGCTCTGCAAATGGGAGAGGAAGATAAATCGCCCTGTTCTGGTGCATGGAGGTAATGCAGACCATAGAAGATGAATTCAAGCAAGGCGATGCTGAGGTTCTCCCTGGTTGCAGTGCTTTATTGGGTCCTACCTGCAGGGTCCTACCTGCAGCACTGTCTGACTGCTGTACACCCACGTCTCCGCTCTACCCTCCTTCCCAGGCTGGAGCTTCCCAAGGGCTCTCCAAAGTCCTCTGGACCCTCTGCTCATGAAACGTTTTGGATGAGAAAAGAGAGGTGGTCCAACCAAACTGCTAATTCCACCTTTTCCAGGGCCACAGGTTATGGTTAGGGTTAGGTAATAGGATCAGGGTTATTGGGGACATGCTGGACCACTGCACTGCAATCAGAGGGACATGGAAGAAATGCATTCAGTGGAGGTGGTACTGCACCTGCACTAATAATGGAAACCCCTTTGCAGAGGAGCTTTCTGCAGGCTCCCTGTCCCTGCCCAGCCCAAAGAGAACAGTTCCTGGCTCAGCAGTGGCTGTTGTACCCACAGCCTCCTGGAGACCAGTGGGTGTGCTGGGATGCTGCCTGCTCTGCAGCACAGATCCATGGCCAGGCCAAGTCCTGGCACAAGGCAGCAGCAGGAGGTCACTTCCAGCACAGTTTTTTCAATGACACTTTGATGTGTAACCTGGGAAATATTTATTTTATTCTCTCACCAGCCTCCGGATAGATGCTTTTTTAGCAGTTTCTAGCCAATCCATCCTAGTTGCATTTTAAGCAAGATGGGTTGATGCAAAACACAAAGATTCAGTTTCAGTGTAACATTAGCTCACAGTTCTCTCCTGTCAAAACATTCTGGGGGAGAATAATGACCTACTTTTTCTGTTATATGTTCCACTGGGTCTGCTTCTTCCTAGTTATACTTTACATTGCACTGATCCTGAGAGATTCTGAAAACCTGGTTAGACACAGCCATCTCATCCAGTTCTCAGGTCCAGCCTCAACCATTCTGCAACTGCAGCCATGCATAGCACAGGAACCTGTAGCATAGGACAGATGACAGCAGCAACACCCCTACTCTGAACATGCCATGAAAGTGCTTGTGTGAAGGACCCCACTGCTTTCTGCAGAGCAGGAGCATCCACTGGGTTTCCTGTCTGAAAACACTGTCCACCATTTTCACCCATGTGATGCAAAGGCCTGTTCTGGCTTTTGTGTACAGAGTAGGGTATTTCTCATCCTTCAGAAAACTGGGCTCTGCCCAGGAGAACTCTCAATAGTTCCATGAGCCTGGTGAGTTCCCAGGGGCCTCAGCAGAATTATTTCTAACTTTGCTGATCAAGACAAGCCTCAGACGGAACAAGGCAGTGCAAAGGCTGCTGTTTCCAAGAGAAAAAGAAGAAAGAAAAGGCTAAGAGCAGCAGGAAAGACCTGTGCTGTGAGACCCTACGGCACGGAGGAGGCTGAACTCAGAGAGGAAGGGGAGGCTGGGGAGGTTTCAAACCATTTCCAGTTGGGGCTCACTCAGCAGTTTCTCCTCTGGATGGATCCAGGTCAGTCTCAACCCTCTGGCCACAACCATTGTATTATTTGAAAGAACAACATCAAAAGGAAGCACAGAGACAACTTGCAAGCACTGTGTCTTGAAAGGGATGAAGTCTCTGGGGGACCAGCCCTGGGTGTAAGTACAGGCTGCTCCAACAACTTGCAGTGTAGAGAAGGGCAGAGAAGAACCTGTTCTGCCTGCCAGCATGGGGGTGTATATCTTTGTCAGGGTCTGGGGTCACCAAGTCTTGGATGTGGCTTGCCTTAATTCCAGGTCTGCTGGCTTCAGACTGCTCCTGCTGCTACCAAAGGAAGGCAGGACTGGTTATGTTCACCCATGATCTGCAATAAAATAAGTAACCTGCTCTGCACTGCAGTGTGCTCACCCACTTCTGATTGTTCTGTAAGGACTCTGCAGGGAAATGCAGACCTATAAATCCCCCAAGTGTGCCAGTGCCCCACTGAAGGTCTTCCAGCATGGAGGAAGACCCTGATCTCCAGTGTAAAGTCAAAGACAGTGCATTGCCCTGGTGTAAATGCAAGGAAAACTGGAGCTGCTCTCATTTCTGACCCGGGGACACATTTGTGCAGAAAATATTGGCTTTGAACCTGATGTGTGTGATGGCTGAGGACCTCTCCCTGCTAGGGACTCCATCGTTTACAAATAACTTCTCTTTTATTCTTTGGAACATATTCAACAGTTCAAGAAGGCAACAAAACTGGGATTTGCTATTTGGTTATTTTTTGCCATCTTTAAATTCTGATAATCACTTTTCAGGAATCTTGAGTGGACAGAAAGTGTTGTTCCCAGTCTACATCCAAAGTTTATCACGATGTGATGAAAGTACATGACAGACAATGAGCAATAAATAAAATTCTCCAGGTTTCATCTAGCATCAGTGCTCCGACACAAGAAATTAAGACTTAATGTGCTGTTTTCAATGGTTATATTTTCAAGGGAACATAATTTCCATGCAAAAGAGACCTGTTGATTCCTTCCAAATCCCTAAAATGCCCAGTTAATTATCTGGCCAGGTCTTGCCAGAAAAAGTAAATGCAATCTTAGCCTTGACTGCTGCAACATCAGGCAGACCTGGGCATACAAGGCCAAGTTGAACACATGGATAAAAGAGCCAAGCTAGTATTTCCTGGTGAGTAAAGAAGCATGGACTCCCATGCCCTGCATTAAACCATAAGGAAAGAAGATTAATTGCTTGGTGAAAAGCGATTTATGCGCTGGGAAGGACCTTATCAAAGTCAATAGAAGCAGTGCCATATCCCTGCCATGCACTTCTGCTCCTCTGTGATTGTTTGGCTGCCCACAGTTGTCTGCCTGAGCAATGCCAGACAGCACTTGGCCAGACAGACACCATGGGAGTACAGACAGGTGGCACTGGATTAGAGGCTGCTCTTGTTTCCACTGTCCATAGTGCATTTAATTGGGATCCTGGGGATGCTCTATCCACATCAGCCTTTTTTCTGCTTCTTTCAAAGTCAAGATTTCCTCCAGTTTCCACGGAAATAAACTGTGCAGAGATCAGAAGGGATGCGCATGCAGTCCTGTCCTGCTCCAAGTATGCCCATGTGTGCAGTGAGGAGGAAGAGCCGAGAGGCACCCACCAGCTTCACTGAGATGCAACATCTGCCACAGTGTGTGGGACGAGATACAAGCAATGACACAAGGCCTGGGGAATAAAACAACAGCCGACAGAGCTGATTAATTCAGCAGAACACAGCATTCTACCACTGAACTCACTTCTTACTACTTCTTTCACAGAATAGGATTTCCCTCTCCACTCACTTCTCTAAGAGGCACAAAGAAATGTAGGATATATGACTGACCCCAGATATCATTGGCCAAACACAGCCTACCCCTCCTACCAGCACCCAACTTGAATTTGACAGAGATAGGGTAGAAAAATTTCCCTGTATGAGGAAAACCACGTCTGTGAGTTCTGATTGTGACCAACCTCTTGAACTCACATGCAACAATGTAAGGGATGCTGCTGCAGAAGAAGTGCTTGCATGCAAGAAACATTACGACTGAAACTAAGGTGAAACTTCTGTAAGTTTCTGTAAGAGGACTTCAAGTCCTCAGCTGTGATCCTTCATCCTCAGAGCACATCCTGCATGCCCATCCTCCATCACACTTTGCTTCCTGACACTGTTTCTCAGGTCCAAGGTGGGAGAAACGTGGACTAGGGAGAGGATGCCTGAGGACTATCAAAGGTGATGGTTTAGTACTACAGTGACTGCTCAGAGCGCAGATGTTGTGTGGGTCGGTAGGGGGACAATTTATCTGCAGCCTGGCTTACAAAAAAACATTTTGTCACCTTCCAGAGCGAAAGAACTGTGTGTAACATAAATCCAGCCAAAGTCCTATGCAAGTATGCAATTACCTCTCAGGAAAGTTAAAGCTTTGGCATTCAATTCTCTGCTATTGCAAAGAGAGAGAAGCAGAAGGTGGAGATGTCATTAGACTATTAATAACTATGTGCATAGTACAGTCATTGCAAAACAATCTGACAAAATAAGCAATTCCAGAATGAATGCCTCCTGCTATTCCTTTTAATTTAGGCATCAGTAGCACTGGCAAATATCCCTGCTCCTGCTGGCATTTCTCAGTGTACAGCCATAGCTATTGGCAGGAGAAGATTTGTATACTATACCAAAAAGCAGAGGCTAAAAGGTGCAGTCCTGTTGGGTGAAGCAGCTCAGCACAGAGAACAAAGTGCTGCTATGTACAGTCCTTTCCTTTTACATTATTTCCAGCTTACATGCACAGGTCTTGAAACCCAAAAGCAAACTGCTGCTCAGAGATGTAGGCTGAGGCCATGGATGCCTGTACTCCCTCCAACCAGAGCCACATTTTCAAAAGGCTCTCCTCTTTGGATTTCTTTTGCTCGTATTGTCTCTTTACCCTTCATTTTAATTCTCCAAACAAGAAACATTCTTCAGAGGAAGCACCCAGCCCCACAGCCTACCCAGCTCCCCCTTTGCTGAAGACACTTCACAAATCCAGCTGTACCATATGGATGCTGGTTGTGGTCTGAAGGAGTTCAATACTGATGCTATTGCTCCCACAGAAACCACTGCCTACTGAAATGAATAAAACTGTTCTGAGAACTGCTGCAATGAGTAGGAGCCACCAGCAAAGCCTCGTGAGCAGCTTTTCTGTTTTTTGAAAGAGGCAACAGCATTCGAATCCTTCAAATCCTTAGCATGGGTAAGCAAGTTGTGAGTTTTACAGAATCACACAATCATAGGGGCTGGAAGGGACCTCTGAAAATCCCCAGTGCAACCCCCTCAAAGGAGGTTCCCTATGGCAGCCCACTTGACTCCTGTCCATTAGATATTGATGAGCATCGATGAGATCCCCTTGAACTGCACAAGGATATTTATCACCAGAGCGGGACAGCATACACTAATTACTTCAGTCACAATTAACATTTGGATCAGATGTTCGTATGGCATGGGTCTGCTTTCATTTCCAGCTATTTACATGCATCTTTCAAACTAGCCAAAGTCTGTCACTTTCAAC
This sequence comes from Tetrao urogallus, assembly GCF_951394365.1. Taxonomy (NCBI): domain Eukaryota; kingdom Metazoa; phylum Chordata; class Aves; order Galliformes; family Phasianidae; genus Tetrao; species Tetrao urogallus. The sequence continues at coordinate 9,175,398 of NC_136831.1, read as the reverse complement.
ATGGCAAAACATTACCATGTGAGCTCTTCCTGAAGATGGGTGACTACAAGCTGGAAGCGTCTGCCCCAGGGCATCTTCCTGATACATAAGCAACTGCAGCATAAAAGCTTTACAGCGTGTTTTTGAGAAATGGAAAAGCAGAATGCTTTCTCAGATGCCCATACCTCAAAAACAGCCCATGCAATTCAGCACTTACTCATACAGACAAAGCATGTGCCTCTGGGCTGAGCCTAGACATGAAAGATAAGATGAAGGCTTCAGAAAGTCGGAAGAATGGTGCATTTCCAATTGGGCTCACAGTTGGTTCTTCTGGCCTCAGCAGCAGCCATGGCAGTGATCACACGATGCCTTGAAGTTCTTTGGCATCAACCTGATGAAAAATAGCATTAAAGAGGGAAGTATAATTCTAATACAGGAAAAGCCAAGTGGAAAATCCATAAACAAATGTAGGCCGGCCCCCAGAGATGATAAAGAAGTAAGGGATTAGGAAAAACAACCCTGAAAGCAAGTAAGTGAATGAATAAATCAGCATTATGAACAGCAACTATTAAACTAATGTAATGCTCATAACAGATTTTGTTTTAACACTCTCTGGTCAGATCTCAGCCCTTTGCACCATGCTGGGCATCACAAGGACTATTGCAGTTTCACCCAGCAGCAGCTCAGCACCACACAGCAGTTTGCTTAGTCATCCCCACAGAGGAGAATGGGGAAAAGGTTAAGTTCATGGGCTGAGACAGCTTAATAGGAGAGAAAAAGGATGGAAAATGATAATGACAGTAATGGCAATAGTATTCATATGACAGCTGCTCCAAAAGTAATGCCTCCTATTTAATGATGTTGGCCCATGGCATCAGAGGCCGATGTTGGTGGTGTGGCAGTAGAGGCTGAGACTTTCCACCAATATTCCATTAGTTTTTGCTGTCCTGTGACAGATGGCAGCAGAGGGACACTCTGACACAGTGGTATCCAACACAGAAGTGTGTATGAAGCAAAAGTGTGGAATTCAATTCCTCCATTTAGAAAAAATTCACCTACTGACATTCATTGACACTTGCTGAACGTTTATGGAGACCAAACAGTGGGTACTGCACAGCAGTAACAGATCCCCCTGGCCAATTTCCCCAGATTTACTGCCCAGTATGGCACCACATGGTATGCAGTATCCCTTTGTCGTGTTTGTATTCGCTGTCCTGTTTCAACCCCATCCCAGCTCCTCGCTGGCAGGACAGTGCAAGAAGATGAGATGTCCTTGAATCGATGTAAGCACTGATCAACAACTTAAACTTGGGTGTGTTGGCAACATTGTTTTACTCCTAAATCCAAAATCAGGCATCATACCAGCAATTATAAAGAAAATTAGGACAGGTGTCATTTGTGTCTGTCAACCCTTATTGCTCCATAAGCCTGCCCATCTTAACTGCTGTGTGAAAGCTGAGCATGGGATATATGAACAAATTGCTCAAACTAAAGGCTTGTTCATTCTTACTTATCAAACAAAGAAAATCAAAAGTGAAGCACTTAACTATTATCAGAGCCAGCAGATAGCATAGCAGAAACTCAGCTCACTGACCAAGTTTACCCCGACATCCTACCTCCAGGTGACAGTGCACTCTGCTATTGCAGTTTTCCTTCCATCTCTCGCCCTTACTCTTCACTCCTTTGCCTACCTGAGTCAGACCTATTCATCTCCTTTAGCAAGGAGGGAAGTGACAGACTCCCCCAAGGTAATCCTGAACATTTTCTTAATCTAGAAGCAAACTTGATTCTGTTAGGACGTTTCTTCTCCTGTCTATAAGTGCTTGCTTTCAGAATGCAATCTTTGACAATATAGATCCTACTCCCAGAGAAAACACTAGCATGCTGTTTTCCCAAAGCTCTGGCATACTTCATGCAGTTGCGTGCCCACTTTGGCAAGTGGATGCTTTGCAAAGAGCAGCAGAAGAGAAGAAATGACCAGTCCTGTGGTGTTGATCCAGGAGAGAGATGATGAAGGTGGAAGGGTCTCCAAGAAGTAGGTAGATGATTCCTTTCAGCAGTGGGGTACAGCAGTGCTCTGCTGGCCAGCGATGCCAATCGACTACATTTTATCAGAATGGCTGGAAAAGTTATGTTTTTTCATAAGAAATTCTCTCTGATAAAAAAATGGTTGAATCAGCTAGGAGGAAACATAAAGAAAAAATGATGACAAGCAGAAAATTGCAAAGCTTTGAAAAGTTACGAGCAGTTAGAAAGCATCAGGCACAGAAGTCTCGAGGTGACCTAACCTAGCTGCTGCTAATGTTCAGCAGTAATAAACAGTAGTCATTTTCCCTGTCCTTCTCCTTTGAGGATCTTTGCTGTAATGCTGGTTGGTACTTGAATTCCCATAGTTTATAACAAAGCTATTGTCTGTTATCACAAGTGCAGTGACATTATTACAGAACCTACCCTGCAGCAAGATATGAATTAGAGTCAACTTTAGCAGACACCAAATATTTACTTTAGAAACGGAAAGAAATATTATTTCATAAATCAAAAATTGCTCCCTTGACCCTTAGAAGAAGTTTAAAAGCAGCCTCAGTAGAACAAAGCACAATGCATAATGCTAAACTGATTGGATCTACAGCTGACCCATTGCTTGTGCGTTCCCACCTCAGCACGCTTCCTACAAGAGAGGGACTGAGACCAGTTGAAAGGAATCATCACAGAATGGCCTGGGTTGGAGGGGACCTTAAAGATCACCTTATTCCAGCCTCCTGCCAAGGGTTGCCACCCCGCAGTTCAGTCTGTCCAGGGCCCCGTCCAGCCTGGCCTTGAGTGCATCCAGGGATGGGGCACTCACAATCTCCCTGGGCATCTGTGCCATTCATTTATGTCTTGCAGTGGACAGAAGGGCGTTCAGTGGGAAGACTGAATTCCTGTGGGGAATGAACAGATGTGTGTAACAAGCTGGGGTTATAATCAGACTCTTGTGTCAGGTGTTCAACACATGAGATATTTATCTGCCTTGCCATTACCTAGCTCGGTCTGCACCCGTATGCACTTCATAGTTTCGTTTTCTTCCTGCCCTGCCCATTTACCCTCCTGTCTGGCTCTAGATGCTCCTTATCTGCCTACCTTATCACAGTGCCTTAAATGTAGATGTCCCTATATCATTCCATGCTGCATATTAAAGGATGTTACAGGGCCAGGTATCTGCCCCTCTGCCCTGCCATAAGTCAGTGCTGACTGGAGCATAGTGAATGGAAGGAAGGAGAGAAACATCGATGTCGCAGTGACCCCGATTCACCTCAACCTACTTGATGAAGCTGCTGATGGACGCAAGTTTGCAATGAGTGCCAGGCTGAAGTGTCAGCAGCAGTGATGTCCAGCCCACCCCGTGCCGCAGGGACACTGAAGGGACAAGAACATTTTCAAGAGCTGCAGCAAAATCTGCTGGGCTCCCTTGCCAAACTGGGTCGGCTGGGTGGGCCCTCGCATACCGCACACATGGACCTGGCAGGAACCAGAGGAGCCTGGGGCTTCCTACAGCCATCCCTGTCCCCACCTCTCGCCCCTAGGACAGAATCCTGAAGTTGTTATTTTCCCCAGACTTTTCCAGGTTTCACGTGGTTTATTTGCCCTCCCCAAAATCCACAGGTTTATTCAGCACTACAGAAAGCTTCTGCTGGGAAGCATCATGGCCTGCCTGTCAGTGTAAAGCACCATGAGCTGATGCTGCAGGGGGAGATGCTCAGGAGAACGCAGGTACAGCTTTACAGGTCTTCAGCATTGATGGGGATAACAGTGAGGAGCAATGGCAGGAGACATGGGACAGATAGGAGTAACTGGGAGAGCTCCTTGTTCTGAAACCTGTCATGTCGTATGAAATCCTTGTCAGAGCCCTGCCAGCACAGACAGGTACAAGTCACACCAGTAACTGTGCTTTAATGAGGAGTCTACCACGTGTGGATGTGGCAAGATGCCTAAGTCAGCTAGTGATGGAGAGTCACACAGTCACAGGGCAATGGAATGTGTCAGTGAATGTTGATCTCATTAATAGGAAAGACATGAACCCAGCAAGAGAGATTTTCTAGAGACAGAGAGGACGATCACATCCATGGTGGATGTCATGCAAAGGGCTGGCACAGGAGGAGTAATGAGACTGAGATGTTGCCTACAGGATGTGTGTGTGATTTGGAAGGGTTGGTAAAGTCTTGGTGTAGCTTTTCTAACTCCTCCTCCAACAGATGTCACGTGGATATTGGGCCAATATGGAACGTTCAGACCCCTCCCATGTGGCCAGTGAGCTTGTAAAGTAATCTGCCCCCTTCTATGAATGGTCTGCCAGCATCCGTGAGGACACTGCACCACTGCAGGGGGGCAGAAGGAACAGAAGCCAGTTCTGGGAGCAGGGTATCCTGGACACAGACACTTCAGAGAGTGGGAAATGCCCAATACTGGCCCCTCCTAGGGAAGATGAGAGTTTATATTCAATGTTTTCTCCTGACGTCCTGCTGCTTTGCTCCCCACAGCTTCTGGCTTGGGAGAAGGAAGCCACCAAACAGTGCCATATCACTCAGAGACGTAGAACAGATGTATCCTGGCATGCTCACATCCTTGCTGGGTTTGCATTTCAAGTTGTTTTTCTACAGCTCTTCACAATCTTCCTGTTGCTTATTATGGTTGGAAATATTAGATTCCAGCTCTGCATGTTAATTCTTCCCTGTCAAACCCTCCCTGCTCTGTGCCTCTGGCCAAATGATCCTAGGGTATCATCTGCTTTGTTTCACAGAGAATACTTGCTTGTTGCAGCTCATCTTTATTTATCAGGGGTTGTGTCGACAAGCCTTTAAAAAACCAGCTCATCTCTATTGCCCGCTTACTGAAAATCAAAAGAGCCTGCAGGAAATCAGACAGAACATCCATTAGATTAAATAAAAGCTGGCTCCTCCATCTCCCTCAATTCCCTAATCTTCTTCCCAGCAAATGCAATACACACTGTGTTAATCTATGGGACATGGGAGGCTGTGCACTCTGCACTCATGGCTAGAGTTGTATCAATGGGATACAGGATAACTGAGCAACACATTGCATTGTCTTCATCATTTTCAAAGTCTACATTGTCTTTTGAGGAGAAGCTGGGAATGAAAAGGGGAAGGAGGGCTTTTCTACAAACTGAGCCTATGGGAAATGGCAATTTCTCCCACGGGCTCTGTCTGTAGCAAAGACATTCCTGGCAGCCATAGCCACGTGCCTCCAGCAGCAGGCAGCAGGGAAACTTCAGCCTGTGCTGTGTAATTCTTGTTCTTGCTTTGCTTCCAAGCTACAAACAGTGGCTACAACCCGTATGAATTTGTCATGAAATTGAAAATTAAAAAGAGTCAGGAAAAATGTCTGAATATGAGCCACCCTAGTGCATTTGGCATTCGTTCCATGGGCCACTGGAGCTCTAGAATTCTGCTCTCCTTCCTTCTGGGGTTTTGGGGTTGGAGTACCAGATGTGGGCTCTCTTCTTCACTCCTTCACCCCTGGATCTCCTTCCCAAGGTCAGGCTGCCTTTCTGTATCACAGTAGCTAAAATTCCCTCTCCCTAGCTGTGTGGCCTGAGAAGACCCTTAGAGGTAATAGAGCAGAGCATCCCAAAGCCTGAGAAAAAAAGAGGCACATCACATTTCTGAGACCATCCCTATTGCACAGGCTTAAGAACAGCATTTCTCACTCTGGGCACAGGTTTTCCTGGTCTAACTGATGTACTGAAGTTATGGAAGTTGTAAATGTCCCTTAGAGTCCAATGGCATACCCACCATGCACTTGAGAGTGTGATTTAAGCATTCTGGGATCCTTTTTTTTTTTTTTTTTTTGCTCTCTGAAAATTTCCAGGCTGCTCAGTTAGAAAGAGGAAGTAGGAGCTTATATTATAAGCATTTGCATAGTTCCTGGTTTAATTAGCATCAACACTCCCTTGATTAGTGTGTTCAGTCCCAGTGTATTGGAACAACTTGTCCTCAAGCTTCTCCATGTAACTATTCAACTATTCCTTCCCCTGTGCTAGCAGCGCTGTGGGTCACTGATGTTGAGCTCCTCTGCACTGTGGGAGTGAGGTAATGTGAGAAAGGCTGTGGGACCCTGAGGATCTGCTTTGTGCTGGCACAGGGAGCATACAGATCTCCTAAATCAGCAGTTCTGTGCATGGGAATGGGCTGCACAGTCTGCTGCCAGCACACAGCTGTCTTGCATAAATGCACACCTGGCTGAAGGCACGGAGGAGACAATAAAAGGGAATGATGAAAATGGAAAGGAGGTAAAGATGATGAAGTTCGAGAGCTATCAGCATCAAAGATACCTGGGGTGTCAGCATCCCCGGCTTGCAGTGCCCCTAAGGCTGTGTAGAATGGAGTATGGAGCCATGGCAATGAACCTCACTGAGAGCATCAGATAAGATGGACTCAGCTCCCTGCTCACACTGTTTCTCAGATTCTGGATTGAAGCTGCTTTTAACAGGGACAAATAAGAATCTGGGTATGTGCCTGTTTTCTCCCACCCTTCCAGGGCCACTGGCTTTGCCAGGGACATCAGCCCACAAGCTCATCACTGCTGCCCCTAGATGAGCACTCTGATCCTGGCACTTGGGCATACTAACATCAGTCTGACAGTTTGAGTTTTCCCATCCTCACTGCAAGAAAGGAGCCTTGTGGTCCCCCTGCCCAATGCTCCAAGCCATGCAGTGCTGACACAGTCCCTGCCTCAAGCCCTGTCTGATGCACCCAGCCCTGCCCAGTTCTCCAGGAGAGATCCTGCTCTGTGACATTTTCCCTGGAGTATCACCAAGATGCTCCCAGCTGTGAGCTTCTGCTTTCTCTTTTGCCCTTCTTGTCGATAAGGACAGCTTGCCCAGATGGCCATAACACACGGCCGGAGGGCAAAGGTTGTCCTTGAGGAGCCTGCTGGTTGGGAAGGGTCTGCCAGGCTCTGGGGAAGCTCAGCTGCAGCTCTTCAGATGCAAAGTGAGCTGGCATCCTGATTCCTCTGTGCTGTGAGGAGTGTGAGATATTTACCGATTTTCCACGGCTCAGGATTTTTGTTTCTAAATACAGCAAATAAGCTCAATAAAGCCAGCAGCCTTGCCTTATTCATCTTCATTCCTATTTAAAGGCCCATAACATTTTCAGCTAAAAAGGTGGCTGTATTTCTCACTGAGCATTTTTGCCAGGGATGACGAATAAAGACAGACTAACTTCTAAGGAGGGCTTTGTTACACTGAAGATTTTTATCATCCTCAAGTGGATGCAAGGCTATGAATCACTCCGTTCCCCAGAAGTTCACTACCTGCTGCCATGAGGCAAACACATTTTATCTCAAGTGCATTACTTCGACTCACTGCAATAAGTGTTGCTTGTCAAGGCACAGTTGTTCCAATCCTAAAGCTGTTTTGCTTAACATTACTTTGAATAGTGATCAGATTCTTTGAAATACCTCTGAGCAAGTTCATTTCCTTGGAAGTCATCCTGAGTTCTCCTCCCTACTGCTGCTGTCTAAGAACTGAACTTCTCCCATCAAAGCTCAGTTTCTACAGTTCCTTTTGCCCTCATCAAGGAGGAGCAAAGCTACTTTGACCAGCAGTGGCAGTGGGACACACTCATGTGGGGCACAGCCCTACACAAAACAGACTTTGCCTTGAGCCCAGGTGAGCTTCCAGCCATAGGCTGATTGTTACACATCTCCATGGGCTGTCACACTCAAAAGACAGCAGCAATAACAGTGCTGTAATGTAGGCACACAAGCTCACAAGTGAGCAGAGTTTCTGGTAGGGAGCAGAAAGTGCTCACCCTGGCTGGAAGAGAGCAGGGCAAGGGATGCTGGAGCAAGCAGAGTCATCCTGTTGTTTCTCAGCGAGGTTGCACAAGTTTCTCCCATCAGCTATTCCAGCCATTTCTCTTGGCTAGAGCTTTCTCTGCCAGCAGGGCAGAGGTTTAGCAGAAGTGGAGCAATGCTCTGAGCCTTTGGAGAGAACTTGTTCACAGACAGGAAGGACCTTTGGCTCCAGCACTGCTGCATATTCATGGCCGGGAGAAGACGCTTGGCTTCAACTGGAGCTTAGCAGCTTCAGGTGAACCTGGCAGAAACCCCTATATTTATTTTTCTGAACACTATGCAATGCTATGATTCTGAAACAGGCATTGTTCTCTCTGTCACAGAAAAGAATAGCATTCCCATGCCTGCTGCGACCTTTTTATATGTCAGAATTAAGTCCATCAGTAGGTGCATCTATGGAGCCTGCTTTGGTGATGCCGCTGGACCTGGTGACAAAGGCAGGCCATGAGGATGGCCATTAGAAAAACCCCAGGGAAAAAATTACCTCTGGTGTAATGCACACGGGGAATGGAAACTGGAAAGGAAGAAAACAAGTTTTTTCAAAATGCACATATTTTGGTCTTTTACAGTGTGCTGGTTGAAATACCAGGCGGCATTGCCTCTCACCCTGTCTATCACGAGCACATTTCCTCTTGAAATGTCTGCATTTACCATGAGGTTATGAGGCTATTTAAAACAAATATATAAGTATATATATAACTGTTTACATTCTGTAAACACACACATGTTCGTATTTTTATGTGTTTGGTGTGTTCATCTTCTTCTGATGGTGAGCATTTGGTATCAGCCCCTTCTAGGGTCTCAATTCCCCTCTTTCACAGATTCCCAGTGCTTGGTTAAACGTTTGTGTCTCTTTGCACTGCTCACCAAAAAACGATGTCATTTCTACCCTTCTATTTTATACCTCAAGCCTCAATGCTTGATATGATCCACACTACACAGGATTCGATATCTCCTTTTCCAAACCTCATTGATTTGTTCACACAACCTTTCAGCATCTGTTCTCCCAGGGAATCAGGGGGGAGGATGGAAAATGCCTACTGGAAGGTTTGGGGACCAGTGTGACCCAGTCCTGCTGCTTGGCTGTAGGAATACCCCCCAGCTTGTTCTCACACCAGCCTGCTCTGTGAGGTCACCTGCTCCTGGTGACTGTTGCCTTTCTCTACTTTACTTGCTTCAGGTAAATTAACAGAAGCTGATGTATTTCCACCAAATTTAAACATTTTTGATTGTTTCTCCATGACTTCCAAGCTAGGGAAGGGTCTGGAACATAATTCTTATGAGGGATGGGTGAGGAAACGGGAATTTTAGTCTGAAACAGAGGAGGCCTTATCATAAGGGAGAAGAACTTCTTGCTTTCTACAAATTTCTCCTCTTGACAGGAGGTTGTAATGAAGTGGGGGTTGGCATCTTCTTCCAGGTAATAAATTAGAGGTGACGGCATCAAGTCACACCAAGGGTGATTAGGAAGAATTTCATCTCAGTAAGAGTGGTGGGGCACTGGCACAGGCTGCACAGGGAGTCAGCACCCCCAGAAGAGTTCAAGGAAAGGGTGGATGTACTAAGGATGTGGTTACATGGGCAGTGGAGGTGGTATGTGGATGGTTGGACTGGGTGATCTTAGAGATCTCTTCCAACATTAATGAGTCTATGGTTCTATGCTTCTATGGAATTTATGAGTAAGCCGTGATGAATGTGCACAGAGGGAGTTTTGCTTTAAATCCTTTCCACGTCTGCTGTGCGGGCATCAAAGATGATGTGAGTGTACTGTGAGTACAGCCCATGTCCGAACACTACAACCACTGCAAGCTCAGCCCCAGCTCTGCCCCCAGAAACCCCTCAGATAGGAGCAGGTGAGGGCAGCATTGCCTCTTGCCACATCCCATCTCCCTGAGGATGATGGGAATCGTGGTGGCTGGAGCAGGACGGGGTTAAGGGCTGTCGCTACTTGTGCTCTTGTCAGCCAATTTGCATCTCTAGATGCACAGATCCCAGAGTCAGCCATCACTGTAAGATCAGAGCATCTATCACAAGGAACAACAACAAAATTATCTCTTTGCCAGCACTGCCGGCAGGAACAAGATTAGACCAGTTATTTCTATTGCTGGTCTTATTTTGTTTTACACTGTTTGAGAGAGCTATCAACTCCATCTGTGGAAGTGAAATGTGATTAAACCAAGGAGTTATGCAGAAATGAAGATGAAGGGCTTTGCCTGTTGTTTGAAGGCAAAGTTCATCTTTATTTGGTCTGGCAGCTCAATCCATGAGGGCTGAGCTACCTCCTGCCATCAGGGCCAACACCATCGTTGTCTGAGGAGAGACTGGGAACGGCTTGAAGTGGGAGAAGGAAGTGGAACAGCTGGGAAGCAGTGTGGGGAGCAGAGATTTGGAAATACAACCTGTTTTGTGGCATTCTGAATGTTTGTTTTCATCTCATGAGCAAATTTAGGGACCTGAGGTGGAAGAACAAATGCTGGGAGATCTTATGCCATTTGCACTGACGGCAGGACAAGCAGTATTACAAAAAAAGAGCACTCTTCAAATGACCATAGAGGAGGGAAATGTGACACCATTGATTAATTAAGAAATACAAATCGCTCAGTTAAATGGGGGCTCATTAACACCATGCAGAGCATTATACACTAAGAGGAAAAAGGAACATGGGCCCAGAGGGGACCTCACAGTGTGACCAGTCCCTCCATTGGAACCACTGGGGCGTACGGCTCTTTTCCAAAATAAATCTTAGAGGAAAAAAAAAAAAAAGATAATCTTGAAGATCAACTGAAAACTGAAAACTGAAGATAATCTCAGTTGTGGGCCCTGCTGGGAGCTTGCTCAGGGCCTTGAAGGAAACATGCTCTCCTCGCAGCAAGCACGCAAACACAGTTTGCTTTGTTTATCTGCTCCTTCTGTTTTCCCACACTGATACAAAACTCCTCTGCTCGTGCTTGGACATCCCCTTCTGATGGTCCAGGCAGAAACCCAGGAGGACATGAGGTGCTGCTTATCCTCATATCAGGCAGAAGGGCAGTCAGAACGAGGTTCTGCATCAGGAGAGAGAGAACCAGCTACCTGCAGTGTCAAACTAATTCAGAACTAGAATCAAATTAATGACTTCCAGGATTCTGACATTTTGGTTTCACACTCAACAAATGACTCCAAGAGGGCTGAGCAGAGAGGTGTTGGTGCAATTCTTCTTAGATGAGAGAAGAAATGTGGACTCATGTCAGGGACATGAAGTAGCACCAGGCCATATAAAGCTATGTACTGTTGTAGGAAGGAACCTTTCTGAGTAGAGATTGGCCCAAATGTTTTCCACGTTGGAGGCTGTTGCATTTTCCACTCAGAGAATTAAGCTTTTAGAAAGGCTATAGTTGGGCTGCAGCCTCAGGTCTTCCAACCTCAGACAGATCCTCTTGTGATGGGAGCAGTCTTGCTCCAACCAAAGCAAAGGCAGGAGGGTTTCCATCATCACTCACCTTTGGTCTAACCACCCACTGGGTACCACAGCACCAGGTAAGCAGGTGCCCTCCTTGGACCCACTGAGCTGTGGGGTGGCACAGATGGGCATAACCATGCTGGAAGATCTGAAGGAAAGGATTCAAGTACAGAAAGAGAAAGCAAGGAGAGGCATTTTCAGATCGCTATGTGGAGCTGACATTAAGACACGAAGGAAAGGGAGCTCTGGGTTCCCACCTCATTCCCTAGATTTCTTTGTCTTTCACTTGGTAAACAAATCGTTCCAAATCCATAGAGAGAAGAATCATCATTTCCTCTCCAGAAATGTACCTTTATGGTTAGCAAGTACAGCTTGAAAGAAGAACCAATGGGGGAACATGTGGTGGGGAGTTATTGCTACAAGAAAAAGAGACCTGCAAAGACAAGCAGCTCCAGACACTGAGAACCTGAAGAAGAGAAGTGAGATAACCTGAGCAATAAGGAGATTGCTTTCACATTTGGTAGATGAGCAGACTTTTCCCCCAACTTATAATGTTAGAGTTTCACTAAAGCTTTTTTCACAGCTTGGGGAATGATAATGAGCTATTATTTGCAGATCCGTAGGATATCAAATCTCCAACCACGCTACAGAAAGGTATTAAAAGAAAAGGACTGACAAGCATGCAGTTATATGTTCCCCTTGCTTGAGAACAAGTAGATCCTCAGCCAGAGCCTAGAGAGAAAATCACAGCATAATGTCCTGCACCAGTGACCTAGTGAACTGACCAAGGAAAGATGACTGAAATGTGAGATGGTATCTGTTTTTCCCTGAGTATTCTACTCAGGGCTTTGTTCTGACCCTCTTTTCCTCTTTATTTTGAGTTCAGACAAGAGCTCAGCAGTTTGGGTGAGATGATTTCTTTTGAATATGGCCCAGGGTCACAGAGATGATCAAAGGACTAGAGCATCTTTCATATAAAGAGAGGCTAGAGAGCTGGGACTGCTCATCTTGGAGAAGAGAACTTTTAGGGGCATATTTTCAATGTACGTGAATGCTGGATGGAGTGAGGAGTGGTACCCTGACTCTTCTCAGCAGTGCCCACTGACAGAGCAGGAGATAATGGGCACAACACACGTCAATTCAACATGAATTCTGTTTTACTGTCAGGATGGTTGAACACTAGAAAAGGTTTCCCAGAGTGATGGTGGAGACTCTGCCTGTGGATATAATCAAAACCCAACTGGACACAGCCCTGGGCGTCCTGCTGGAGCTGGCTTAGCTGTAGCAGAGGAGTGGGGGAGGATTTATTTGATGATCTCAAGAGATCCTTCCAACCTGAATGATTCAGAAATGACAAAGTTTCACATCCACAGAAGGTGACCGGGATCCCAAATCCCACTGGTTTCATCTTGAGGAGAGCCCAGCCTACAGCTGCTACAGGAATTCATTATCTGGCTTTCAGGACAATCTCCACTAAATCCCACACAGCTCTTGCAAGAATAACTCTTTCCACAGGGCAAGTAGAGCTTATGATCCCAGGACCATGGTGAACTCTGCAGTTGCGAAGAAAGCAGATCCAGCTATGTCCTGTCCAGATGGAGGAACGGTCCTAAGACAACTGCATCCATGTCTTTTGTGCAAAGGACAGCAGGGTCTCTGGATTACATATCCTGCTTTACTGGAAATATCCCTGACTGTGTTTTGTGAGGTTCCCACAGGCCCTCGGCACAGTGTGGATTTTCCCCAGCATGGCCCAGTTAGCACTAGCTGAGCTGCAGCAGCAGCAGTCCTGACAGGGAAAAGCAAAGCACAGTATCACAGCAGTTTGTGCTGCCTACCGCTTTGTTTCTGAACATCATAATTACAGTCCCAGGGTGATACTGTCAAACTCAGAGTTAGTAATTTTTCTGCAGCTATTAGAGCTGAATACTTAGTCCGGAATGAAAACATCAGAACCCCCTCTGTGGAAGACAAAAACCTCTTCACTTAAAAGAGTAAATGTCCCAAGGATGTGGCTGCTGACCCAGGACAGCCTGCTGTGGTCAATGTGTGTCCAGCAAGTGAGGCGTGAGAGGAAGATGTGCTCACATGCCTTGGTCTATCACCAAGCAAAAAGCATGCAGAACCAGTGACCCCCCACACACTGCAGGGGGAGAAAAATCTGCTGTTTGCTACATGCACAACTCATGGGGAGGAGGTGAAGGGTGGGAGGAAGGGCTGGCATTCAGCATACAGGCGTCAGCTGCAGGGGAATGTGTCGGGAAAAGGGAGAAGAAAGGAGACTGACCTGTGGGAGCTGATGTGTTCAGTGGGAAAGGGGGGAGCATGCTGGACAGGACGGCTTAGTGGGGGAAACCAAAGCAGCAGGAAGACCAGAATAGGGAAAAGGATGTGAAGAGCTGAAAGAGGGAGAGCAGAGCTGCCAAAATGTGTCTGCAAGGCACTGAAGGTGGCGTGAAGGTGAAACGAGGCTGGGGCAAATGGTACAACAGCACTTTAATAGACCAGCCATGGTCTCCTGCTGCCTTTGTTCAGCTCCAGGCTCAGCAGGTCTCTCTGGGCCACTCGATTCACCAACAAACACAGCTGCTGCAGCCTGGACTTCCTCCTTAGCACTGGGAACACAGAGTGGGGTGCCCGCACTTCAAGGGTTTGACAGTAGCAGCAATTCATGATGAGGTTGGTATTTATTTTCAAAGCTATGCCCTGCTGGGCATTCCTCTGCTTTCATAGGCCCAGCTCTTTGTACAGATGGGATTTTATTGGTGTGAAATGGCTTCTGGTTGTTTATGGGTTTTGTTTTTCCAGTTTGGAGGATTTATTACAAACAATTTCTCCAGACACCACGACTAATGAAAATTTCCATTCTATGTATTCTAATTTGAAAATGTTGATGGGGAGAAACCAAGCAGGGTATTTCATGATTTTTGTCTTTTTCTCCAGATCTTCCATTTTGCTTTTTTTTAACTGGAAACAGGGAGGGGATGCCTCTACTTTCTATGACTGTGACGATGTGCAGAAAGCTCTTCTTGCACAGAGAAAGTACAGCTGGAACACAGCAATGGAGAAAAGTCACTGGGAACATCTCGTAAAGTTCTTATTTCTATAAATTGCTTTCCCAGTTGTTTCTGTGGCTTTTATGGGAAACATGCAGCAGGCAATACAAAAACTGAACTTTTCAGTTTGAAAACACAGTTAAAGTACACCCTGCTCCAAAATGAAAACGCTGGTTTGGTTTCCAGCTGTTGCCTGGAAACTTAAATGCAGAGCATTTGACAATTTTGTCTCACTTAGAGATTTCCCCTGGGAAAACCTCCCCGTTTTCAATCAGCTCCACTTTTTAAGCTTCCCATGTCACTAAAACCTCCGCTGACAGCTTGTTTCATGGAGGAGCCAGCTGGAGGGGCTTTCATAATCCGTATTGTGAATCCTCACCGTCGCTGAGCAAACCCTCCACTCCCTGCTCTGCCCTCACTGACAAAGGAGAGTAATTGATTCCTGTAACATCCCACCCACTGTTTGTTTCAAACCCTCTGTACCAGAGATTGATTTTAATGAAGTGTTCCACTTTTACACACATGAAATACATCAAATTAAGTTTTTGAATGTGAAATGGCTTTTATCAAATGCAGCCAAACAAAGGCTGTCAGAGCAGCCAGGATATGGTCTGAAGGATTGGAAAAGGTAGAGGACATTGCTATCTGCTGCAAAAGATTCACATCTGAACCAGGATCATATTTACCCCACATATCACTGAATCTGTTTATTATCGCACCACTACAGAGTCGTCTGCATTTTGACTTAGTAGGGCCTTCCTGGCAATGGATATAGGAGATAAAAAATTTCCCCAGACAGCCCTGCTTCTAGGCAGAGTGCTGATTTCCCCATAAGTTTCATGAAATCTGGGCTTGGCTCCTTATCCATCCAAGTTTTAACATATTTCCATATAACTAAAAAAAAACCCCAAGTAATATTTGCTGATGACAATATCCTTTTTTTTTTTTTTTTTAGTGCGATGAACAAAGACTGAACAGAAAGAATTAAAGAAGGACTTGAAAACCAGTCAGTGAAGGATGACGTGGCACTGGAACAAGTTGGTGGGAGCCCCATCTCTGGAGACATTCCAGGTCAGGCAGGACGTGGCTCTGAGCGCTGATGGAGCTGTGGGTGTCCCTGTTCAGTGCAGGGAGTTGAACCAGATGGCCTTTAAGGGTCTCTTCCAATTCAAACCATTCTGCAGTTCTAAAATTCTGTGTGAATCGCTGCAGAGGATTCTGCTTGAGGAAAAGTAGTGCAAACTCCACAGGTAAAATGGTGAGCTCTGTGCTGCCCACTGTGGCATAGGAAAGAGCTCTTACTGAAGTATGGAATCACATAACAATCAGAAAGGCTAAGCCAGAACTAGAAGATGTTCAAGGAGCAATTGAGATGAAAGGTGCAGAATGACTTCAATGCCTATAACATTCAAGTAGCTGTGAAAGTGTCAGCTGCAGCAGGTGGCTCAAAATCCCCGATCTACCCAGAGAAAACAAGCAAGAACAGATTTCCTTGTCTACAGTAAAGAAGCTTGGGGCCATTAGCTGAAGATTGTAAGAGACAAGTTCAGGACACGATTAAGATCCTGAAGATGTAGGTACTTCATGCAATGGAAAGTAAAGCTTGGGTCCTTGCAGAAAATCTGCGGTGGCTGCCAAAAGCAAAACAAAGAAACAACTCACAAAATCATAGAATGGCTTAGGTTGGAGGGGACACTAAAGATCACAGAATCACAGAATCATTAAGGTTGGAAAAGACATGTCAAGTCCAGCCATCAACCCATCCCCACCATGGCCAGTGACCACATCCTTAAGTGCCACATCTCCCTGTTCCTTGAACACCTCCAGGGACAGTTACTCCATCACCTCCCTGTGCAGCCTGTGCCAGTGCATCACCACTCTTTCTGAGAAGAAATTTTTCCTAATATCCCACCTGAACCTCCCTTGGTGTAACTCAAGATCATTGCCACATTGCAGGTTTAGAAAGAGATGGAAGGAAACAAGCAAAATTTCCGCTGCCAAAGGGACACCAAAGCTGCCCCTGTTGTCTCTATGTACAGCTCTGACTTAGCAAACCCATTGCCTGGCTCAGGAAGGCACAAAGGGTTCATGCCAACAGCAACTTAATGGGGTTTGGGAAATAGTTTCCACAGTGTTGTTAAAGCTGAGCTGGACACGAGGGGATCCTCTTTGGGCAGGCAGACTTAATGGCCAATGTCACTGCATCAGCCTCTTCCCATGAAAAACCCTGCACCTTAGGTACTATCAAGTGTTAATTTGTTAAGAAACCCTTAATCAAGTGACAGTAAATTATTGACAGATTTGAACTACTTTATCTCTCAATCAAAACCTGGCTCCTTCCCAAGCAGCAAGCAATTCAACATCCACAAAAAGTTAAATCTGGCCACGTGCAAGCTTTTGTGCTTGGGCCCGATGCTCTCCCTCCCTCACACCAGCTTCTGCTAAAATTTCTCTTTGAAGGAGCCAGTGATCTGCTGGTGATCACCAGCCCAGGTGAAGGTGCTCAACCCCACTTGGCAGAGTGGGAATTGCCACTTCAGCAGGGCCTTCTTTTCCAGACAGTCTTCCTTTCTTCTTTTAAACCCACTGCCATGGGCAGAGTTGCCAATTGCTATACCAGGATGCCCCAGATCCCATCCAATCAGGCCTTGAATGCCACCAAGGCAAATCATCTTGACCTCTTAATTAATTAATGAACGCAGTATAGAATGATTCTGCAATCACTGTAGCACAGCATTTCTTTTCACTAATGTAGGTAAAGTGAATGCAAGTACTCACATCATAGCATCTACCCACCAGGAGGCTCTAGTCGTGCTGCATTTTAGCTTTCATCATTCTGCTGTTTATTTCCACAGACACCTGTCTGTGGATTGTACTGCAAAGCTGATGAAAAAGGGGCTTGAACTGAGGTTTGTTTCAGTCATACTAAAACAGGGGCACCTGACCAAAATACTGATTTTCTCTCCTCATAGGAATCAAGAACTGAATCAGAAGTCCCAGTTTTCTTTTGCACATACCCTACGTCCACATGTAATTAGCTGAGTTCTTATGCTGAACTTCACTCCTACCCACGACATTCAGATTTCGCCAGAGGATTCTGATCTGCTGCAGGAAGCAGCAGGAGGCACTTGTGGATTTCCTTACCATAGTGTGCCAGAGACAGGGAATACTGCAGGTACATCTTTGTACACAGATCTCGACTGTTTAGAAGGGCGGACAGTGATAGGACAAGGGAGAATGGTTTTAAATTATGAGAAGGGAGGTTTAGGTTGGATATTAGGAGGAAGTTTTTCACCCAGAGGGTGGTGACGCATTGGAACAGGTTGCCCAAGGAGGCTGTGGGCAGCCTGGGCTGCTGGTTGGCAACCTGCACACAGCAGGATGCTGATGATCTGATGAACTGATTATCATTGTGGGCCTTTTCAACCCAGGCCGTTCTATGATTCTATGATTCTCATCACATAAAATTTGGATCAGCTGCTCAGATTGGAGCAGCAACAACTTCTGTGAGATCAAAGTGATTGTTACAGAAGAAATTCAGGGCATCATGTATCTACACAAAATTAAGATGGTGGGCAGCATGTGGGACACAGAGCTCTGAATGTCTCCATTGCTCTCCAGATGCACCAGCTATGAAGATGATGATCACATAGCAGATATCTGGGGTGGATTTCATAATAATTACCAGCTGTTGTTGTTTTGACTTAGTGAAAAAAAAAGTCTTCAGTTTTCCAGCAATCTGAATTAATCTCATGCTCTTAAGAAAAACATTCTGCAAACTTATCTCGAAAAAGCAGCGTTAAGGGCTGGTTTCCAAGACTGTGGTTCCTTCATGATCAGCTGACATTCATCAACTCAGCCATCAGTGGTGTGGAGCAAGACAAGGAGAGAAGTCTGCTTTGGGTTGGAAGATGGGTCCATCTAATCTTGCATCCCATGTCTAGAAAGAATCAGAATGCACCTTAAATGCAGGACAATTCTTTCTCTATGTACTGCTTTCAGTCCATAGCCTAGGGAGATTTTGAGGGAGAGAATATAAATTGCTGTTTAACTTCTATTTTTTTTAATTGCTTCATTTATTCCAGCACAATTTTGATGCCCACAGCACCTGACAGTAAAGCATTCTGGAGTTGAAGTTGAATGAAAGCGTAATCTCCTTATTCTTAGTTTAATCAGGCTGGTACATGTTACCAGTGACTCCTTCTTGGGTTTTGGTTATGAGAAACACACGGACTGTGCCCTATTCATCACTCTCATGCCACTTCCAGTCTAGAGCAGTGTTGCTGTACCTCCCAGGACATTGCTTTTCCTGGTGAAAGACTTTCTTTCAGTTTTATCTTTCCCCTTATGGAGATCACGGGCTACTTTTCAAAATCCTTCTTGCTGTTCTGCTTATTTTCCTAGCTCAATGCCTAGTTCTGCTTGATCTTGTTAAAAGTTTTTGGATAATCCATGTACACCATATCAACCAAGTCGCCCTGCTCCGCGTGCTCCTTTGCTCCTTTAAAGAGCGCTAGTGGGTCTGTGAAGCATCACATCCTCTGATATAAGCTATACAGATGCCTTTACTTTTTATCATATTCATCCAGAAGCCTGCCACTTGCAAACCCCAAGGGGGATTGGTAACTATTCTATTCATTAATTTGAGACAGTTCCTCCAGTTCACATCCCATAAAGAAAAGTTCCACTGATATAATTTCCCTAAGCTCCCTCACAGCAAACATCAATATGAAGAATTCATTTAGCTTTTCTGTTCTCACCTTATCTTCCTTGGGCTGCTCTTTTCATGCCTCACTCATCCACTGGCCTTGTAGCCTCCTTGGCAGTCCTCCTGCTGATGACGTGTTTCAAAGGATTTATTAGTGGTTTTTATACCGTTAGCAAGTTGTTCTTAGAAATATTTCTTGGCCTGCCTTATTATGATTTTACATTTATCTTGCCAGAACTTGTGCTCTTTTCTATTTTCTCCATTTAAAAATAGCCCATGATTTAGGACTTGCAGCAAGCTAATGCTTTGTGACGTAAGTTATACTGTGGGGAAGGAGCACACTTGATCTTGATGAGTAATGTTGTCATGGTATGCCTCAAAACCCACATTAAAGGTAATGCATGCCAAATGTGCTATCAATCCCAGAAATCCAGCTTTCGTGTCTGTGTTCTGATGTGAATGAGCAGTGCCCTTGTCAAAGCACCATCTACAGAACTCAAGGCTAGAACTTAGTCATGGTGCAGAGCTGGACATGCAAACCAATAGCCTTTGATGCCTTCGATTTAATCACACCCTAGAAATGTCCACAACTCTTGTGAATCCAAGGGAGTCAAAGGCAATGTGCTCAGACATACCCACACCACAGACATCTGCAGCATGGGGGACATGCCTCATCCCCCACGATATTCATATTTCCCTCATGTTCCATGCTCGGGAGCTCTGAGCACCTTGAGGAATGAACTCCAGGCTGAATCATTCACAGAAATCCATGGGGAGGGAAGGAAGAAGGCTTTATCTCAAACAGGAACGCTAACAGCAGCTGTGTATGAAGATTACACAAGTTCCTAGACTCTATCATCTTTTTTTTTCTTTTTTTCTTTTTTCTTTCTATTTTTTTTTTTTTCTGCAGGAAATTTTAGGATGAAGAGTTCTTGCATAAAAGCCAGATCCCCCAGGGTGATATTGGTTAAATGTTCTGACAGCTTGAATGCTGCCTGATGGAGGACGAGGCTTCCCAGAGCTCTGCTATCGCACTGTAACTGGGTTACCTATATTTGAACTTCTTCAATACACTTTATCTTCACCCTAACTTTTTTCCATGAGTTCAGGGTGATTGCAAGGTGACAAGGAAGCAGAAAGGCTTTCTGCTCACTGAGGCCTGGTGATCTCCACCTCTGATGCTGTGCTGTTCTCACGGTGCCACACTCAACATGGGAATAGATCAATTGAGGAGAAATGCAATCTATGCCAGGGTCAACACTGTCTTCTTCATTCCTCAGATTCTTCATATGTGTCATAACAGCAATGTCACCCACCTAGCTCTCCATCCCATGAGCTCAGGGAAGCCTCTCCATCACTAACAGGACATTCAACTCGTATCCCCCCCCACTCTCCAAAGGCTGCAGGGTCTTGGGGAGTTTCAGGACCTTGTGGCAATGCAGTGGGTGCTGCCAGTGTCTCCAGGGAGCAGCTGCCTTACTGCATAGACAGATGTATTTAGAAACAGTCCTATTTTATGTGGTACTGCAGTTTGGGAGATGTAATCTCTAAATGAAAAATCCATGCAAGAAAAATGTTTGCTTCCCTAGGAACTGGGATTTTGTCCAAGGTGCTACCACAACACTCCTGAGGAAACAGCTTCATCTGATTGTGCTAGCAGAAGGTACGGATATGGAAGGGTTGGTTCATAGAATCATTGAACCACCTGAATTGAAAGGGACCCCTAAAGGCCATCTAGTCCAACTCCCTGCCATGAACAGAGACATCTACAGACAGAAGGAAGGAGATTCAGAGGAAGAGCACCAAGAAGTGCACCAAGCACTTTGCCAGCACCAAGGCAAATTTGTCAGAGGAACTGGTGGCAAACAGACAAGTTTGGAGTGACAAGAACAGCTCCAGAATCATTCCATGAAGCCCCAATGGCAAGATGACATCATTTATGAACCAGATGAGGCACAAATCTACCTACAGCATAGCTCAGCCTGAGCCACAGTGGCTCTTCTGGGTCAAGGGAAACATAGGGCAAATGTTTCAGCTGAGGGCAGCAAGAGCAAATCTTCCCTTCACACGTCCGGTGGCAATTAACAGGCTGGTTTCTGTAAATAACCCTGAAAAAAGGCTGGTGGGCAGCATTTAGCAGGGCTGCCCTCTTCCCTAAACTGTAAGCAGCTGATGCCCAAAGCTGCTTTGGTACAACTTCAGCCATGAGGGAGAGGAAAACTCCCAGGGGCTGACAGCATCTTCTGGGAGCTCTGAATCATCCTGACAAACCAGAAGCACCTCAGGCCCATCTGTTGACGCCAGCAGGGCCTTCTTAAAACCAAGCAATCCCCCTGCGTGCGTTTCTCAAAGCTGCTCCATAGCCTCCTTCACACTTCCAAATCTTGTTTTCCATGGCTGCTCAGAACAGAGAGGAAGGAAATTTCAAGGACTTTAAACAACCATTTGCAATTAATTCGGTGAAGCCTCTCCAGGCAATTAGTGCTGGAGGCTCCCAGCGCCCTGTGCTCCCAGCATCAGACCTGGGCTCTGTCTGCTACATTTGCTCAGTGCAGGGAGGGAGTTGCTGTACACAATTAAGTAGCCCAGACACTTAATTTAAAGTGAAGTGAAAATAAATGGGTGACTGTAATTAGTTATTACAGTTTATTAGCGGCTCATATCCTTTGGCAGATACTGTCTTTATTCAGTATTTAATGGGATTAATAACTTCTTAAGTAGGCATGTGACAGCAAAGAACAGTTAAAGTTTACGACTGGGAGACAGAAGCTCTCTTTCCTCTTCCTTTTTTTTCAAAAAAGAGGAATACTTTCTCACGTGTCTCCTATAATACTTGCTGAGTTATTGGCACAGTAAATCAATATGCTATCGTGACAAGCAAACAGACAGCAGCTGCTCTTTTAGCTCCCTCTAAATGACTGTGATTCTCAAGTCACACTGCATCAGCCACAAATCCCACCTGGGGCATGCTGAGTCCCCTGAAATCACTCATCCAAAATATCCCAGTGTGACATATCCTGGAGATGCCCCAACTTCATCTCAGACACCCACAGGACCCATCAGAGGTGCAACGTGCAGCTCATCTGGCAGCTGGCATTGGTCACAGTGCATACAGTGCATACAGGCTCTTTCTGGTTTGTCTTCCCTCCTGTCACCTAACTTGATTTTGTTCATCATCAAACAGAGCTTCTTTCTATCTGCAACATCATGATTTACTGCTGATAACTCAGTTTCTGATTGCTGTGGGTTTTTCTGTTTGTTTTGTTGTTTTTTTTTTTAGTGGAGTCTCTTGATATGTTTGAGCAGACAATGCCTGCTAATTGCTGTTAGGACACAGATTTTGTCCTATTTAGAAACTCACTCCCAAATCAGTGGGGTAGTAAACTGACCAACACAGAGATTCCTTGAAAAGGGTTCCCAACATATGACCATATTTGAGTGGGAGAAGATGAGGAGCATGGTGTGAGCATACTCTTTCACATGACAGCATTCATTATGTCCATTTGTTGTGTTTATTCTCTACAGTAGTGGTGGACAAATTGGTTTCTAGCGTCTGATTACCAGAGGACTAATAAGGTTTTTGTGTACTGATTGATCCTTACCATATAAGAATTAGAGAGCTCCACGAGATGCTGACCTTCTCAGGTCAGGATTATTCAAATACAAGAGAACTGAATCAAGGGAAAAACCTTGTGGCATCTGTGTCGAAACACTCAGTGTTGAGCTGTGCAAACAATGAAGCAAACAGAACTGCCTCATCTGCATCTTTTCCTGACAAACCAACAAACAACAAATTCTCCAGGCAAGACAATTGGAAGGAAGGGTAAGAAAATCAAAGCAAGGCACACTGCTGCCTTCCAATCAGGTTCTAAGAAACTGAGGAGTGAGAGCCAGGAGTTTTTTGGAGATTCATTTGCCCATACTATTGCTGATTTCTCAATGAGAAAAGACATGATTTGGCAAGCGATCACTGCCTCTAACCCTGTGAACCACTTCAGCCTTTGTTATTACTGCAAACTTCATCCTTGAAAGGGACCTAAGCAAGTTTAGACAGCTCATTAACTCCTCATTATTAGTGTATGCATTCCAGCAAGATTAGCATTGCAAATGACTAGCAAGGGGCTAAACTCATCCTGAATACAATTTGCTACAAATGGTTGGTCTGGATGCTCTTTTTCTGGAAATCCAGGGGTACGGTAGGGATGCATATCAGCACCAATCCCACAAATACAATAATGGCATGGGATGTTATAATTTGAAGCCAGCAGACATCGAGGGGTTCAATACACCTATTTATGGCCATCTGACATCAGCATGCACAGTAGGATTCAGCTCTAGATCAGGGCATCCGTGTCAAGACATCCACCTGTAGGTGTCTTCTGATACCTAGGCGTCATGCATGGGGCTAGCATCTTCACAGGGTGACCTGATCTGTTCCGAAAACATGTCTGGGAGCCTGGATCAGGCATCAGCAAAAACACATGCAATGTGTTACATTACCTCACCAGGACTGCCTTTCTGGCTTACTTTAATTAAATGTTTGTATCATATTTAACAAAGCTTTACACTAGCACATGGTGTACTACCCTGTTTATGCTCTACTGCACTGACTCAATGAGATCCGTCAAGGTCAGTTTACAGGGATATTACTTAGCAGACATGGGTGAATCCCTAAATATTTATGATCGTTGGAGTAGAAAGCTATTATTTAGGATCCTGTTTTGGTAATGAGTCTCCTGGTCTAAGCTGAATGTGCCATGTTTGACAGGGTCACATGCAGTCACACTGCACAGTGGTGCAGCTGTGCTCACCTGAGCCTCCAGGTTGCAAAGCCAGGCTGAATTGATCCAGTTGTGGACTGCCCATTCATGGGAAGAAAGCACATCACCTTTCTAGGGCTATTTATGACTATTTCTGAATTAATGTATGTAGATCAAATCCAGGGGTGTTTACCTAGAAATGCCCTAGGACATAAGACCAAGTAAATAGTTCAGCAGCAACAGCGGTAGCTTAGGTGGATATGGCAGCTCATTCAAACGGTAAACTTGTGAGCTGTCCTTTGGAGAAACACTAACTACTAAAATGGTAATGTTTCACAGAAGACATTGAAATGCAAATAATCCTGTCTTGCACATCTTGCAGACAATTCGCCTTCCTTCTTTCTGAAGACCCATGAAGTTGTTTATTCAGACTTTTGCAAAGCTATCTGCTTGACTCTTCTGTTTCCCATCTGTTTGAATTTCACTACCAAGACCCTGTCCCTGGGCCAGGCTGCAATGCAGAATGTAATGTTTTACTGTGAGCTGTGCATGCACACACTGTTCATTTATAAAATGCCAGCGTCCCAAAAAATGTGGGCTCCAGAGAGAGTTTTATATCGTATTTATGTTTCTCAGACACATGAGAGCGCACTCACAGTCCGACAGAAGAGAAATGACGCCTCTGCCATTGAGAGGCGGGGTTTTGCTGCAACATCAGCAGAAAGTAAATTAGCTCCCAAATGAGTTCACAGTTTTTAGCTGTCATTTCCATCCAAATGTTCCTACAAGCCCCTGACCAGCAGGTTCATCAGTTACTTGTGGTGGGAATGAACTGCAAAGGTGATCAAGCGTTTGCTCTCATTAAAGGAAGAGAGATGCGCAAGAGCTGCAGCTGAAACACTTCTGGCTGTTATCACCAGTAAGGCTGTGGGAATCAAATGTTGTTTCTGCATTAGAATTGGATAATATCATTTTTATTTCATGATCTCCGCTATCATAGTTCTTTTTGGGAGTCCTTCTACTTAACTTGGGGAAGATCTCTGGTAAGTTGACATCACTTATCCTCTAGATGAACCTTCCCAGGAACGCACACTATATATATTATATATATGTATGTGTGTATAGATGTATATTTTGTCATACACACTGAAAGAACATCCTGCACGAGAGCAAACCGGAGAACAGTGATGGCCTGCCCGAGGAAGAGCCTGAAGAGACATCGGAAGAGCTGGCATCATCCCCCCAGTGCTCTTTGTTTAACGATGACTTTAAAGAAAATCACCATATCAATACAAGGAGAGCACCGAGACACCTTGGAAACAACAGGACGGCTGCTGACTGACACCAGATAACAAATAAATTAACAAGTAAATAGCAAATGTAAACCTTCTGTAAGATTGTGAACCTGGAGTACCCAGCCAGTGGGGAAACAGGGGAGGAGGGTGGGGGAAAGAAGGGGGAGAAAACAGGGTCTAAAGGCTGTCACGTTGTGTCCATAGGCGCTCCTGCTTGCGGGACGCCGCCATTGCAATCGCGAATAAAATCTGCTGTTATCAGAGATACCGTCCTGACAAACATTGCTTGGACATTTCCAACAAGGTCAACAAACAAAAGACTTGCACAGAGCTAAGGTAAATACCTCCATTAGCCAAATGGATTAGCAGTTTTCCAACAGCTGCTGGCAAGGTTCTGCAAGGATTTCATAGCAATTCAAGAATATGAACAGCAGTTCAAGAATAGGGAAGTATTGCATTTCTTTATCTCCAGCCTCCCTGAAAGGACCCAAAGCACAGAGAGGTTAAATGATCAGGTCATGGCAGCCACTGAAAAGGATGTGCTCTGATTTCAGCTTCCTCCTCACAGCACTCAGCAGTTTCCAAGCTCAGTGTGTAATGAAAAAGGGAGGAAGGGAGGGCCTTGAGCAGCTCTGAGGAACAGCGATGGTAAGGGGGCACAGAGGTAGATACATACAGAAGAACTACTTTGATCAGCAGGTGATTTCAAGCAAGACATCTGCTTCACTCAGAATTTGGGACTGATTCTCCTGTGATGTGTTCATCAACACAGAAGTGCAGGCCTGTTTCAAGAATCATGGGGTGAGCAAGGCATCTACCCAGGACAGATGCAACACAACGTGTTCAGGTGACTTTCTGGAAAGATAGCCGCAGAATCAGCAGGATATCCTGGAGAATCTTGGAGGGCACTGGACACCAATGTTTCTTTGGTTGGATCTGCAGCTGAACAGGGGTTTCTCATCGATACATTTTCATACAGGCCGGGGTCCATCTGGGATCCTAAATGTACATCTTGTTTTGCTGAGCTTTGGCTTTCTGAGCCTCTCTCCCAGCTGCTGTTACAAGCTGCACAGTCAATCAAACACTGCCCTTGACACAGCCACAGCCTGGAGGCTGCCCAGCTGCACCATTTTCACTCCCTGAAATCTCGATTCGCTCTCTGTTCCACTCATGACCTCTGTCCCTTGCTAAGAGGGAATACAGCAATAAACATCTTCTATCGTTCACCTGAGTGAAGATTTCATGCTACTTCAGCATGTTACAGTGACATCAATATCAGGGCACATCCCCTTCAGCCCTGAAGCAGGACAGTCCTTTGCTTTGGCTGCACAGGAGGTCAGACATGTGGATCATGCAGGTCCCTTTCAGTCCTATTCTCTTCACATACACAGTGCAGAAGCTGTCTTTCCATTCCTAAAAGACATGTCCTATTCAACAAGGGTCAGGAAGCCATCAGTACTCTAAGGCAGGGGTCCAACCTGGCTTGCCTGGGCCACACTGAGTGAAGAGGAATCGTCTTGGGTCACATATAAAGTGTATAATATAGCTTATGTATGTAAGTATCTAAACGTATTTTAATAAGAAAACATTTTTATTTGAACATTAAAAAGAGCAACAAAAACATAGAACTAGTGGGATATTTGACTTTGTGAAACTAATGCATCAGTTCAGTTTGATGAAAGTGGCTGCAACTCTTACTGAGCTCTCAAGCTGTTCATCTGAGATTTTGATGAAATTTTACTCTTCCTGTGCTTCATTCTTGAAAATATTTGTTCACAAATGTACGTGCTGCCAAAAAGAAATAACACAAATAAGGTGTGACTGTGAAGCAAGAGGTATTCCTCTGGTAAGAGGGGCTTATAACAGCCTGGAAAAGAGACGTGGTCAGATTTTTGAGTTGAATATCTGATTGGAACTCTATACATTTCATTTGAAAATTCGCAGGTTATGTATTTATACTGACTGAAAATGAAGTTGCAAATTTATCAAATAATTGATGATTTTTTTTGTAATCTTGACACCTATTCTCAAATTTCCGCAATGAAACAGAAAGAAGGGCTGCAAATTTTTCACTGTTCACAAGACTGTTTTGCCAAGGCATCAAAATGCAAAAAATGATCTGCTATAACCTGGCTGAGTACTGCACCACATCCTCCTCATGTCCTGGCTTCATCCCAGACAGCATTAACAGTGCACCAATGTTCAGCTGGTGTTGAGCAATGCGTGCACACCCAGGGCCCTCCTGACCCTTCTCACTCTCCATCCACCCATGACTGATAGCTGAGCACTGACAGTGCTGACTTCCCAAGCAGCCCCACTTGGTAATAATTCTCTCTAGTCCTTAAAAGAATAAATACTCTAGGAACAGCTTCAGCAAACACTGGCATTTGTCTTCACCTATACTCCTGCCTGTACTAGATCATGCTTCTGTAAAGAGGACTTCTAATGGCTTTGAAGTCAGCTACGTCAGTCAGGAGAGACAGTCGTTGGCTTGTAGGGGCTGGAGCATGGTGAGAGCAGACAGTGTTAGGGCATTTTAGTCATTACCAAGTGCTTGTTTCATGCTTGCACAATTTCTGGAAGCGTAAAAGGTGGAGGTGACAGTATCTTATCATGACGTCAAAAGGGATGTTCCTGAGCACACATAGATCTCCCTGAGGATGTTCTGTCTTGATCAGGAGTAGGATTTGTTTGGGAAGTAGAAAAAATCATTGTGAACTTTGTGGAGATTTTCAGTGAAAGCAGTGACCCCTTTCACCTGAACTTGTCACTGTTAGAAAGCCCATAGATTTGGCTGATGCCAAATGCTTGAACACACTGGCATCCAGCATACCTAGCTGCAGCTCTCAAAGGCTGGTTGCTCAGTGGAGGTTACTTGAATTGCTAGACAGTCCATGAGAATTTTTTTGCTTCTTCTTGCACCTCATTGGAGAGCAGTAGTGAGTCAAGACTTCAGCAAATTTGGGCACTTCATCACTGTTGCTATGGATGTTGTGGATGAACAGAAGCGGAGATCTTCTTCGGAAGAACTTTCTCTGAGCCTCAAATCCAAACAAAGACAAATGATGTATGCAGTTAAAAAGAAATCATGAGAGGAAGTAGTAATGGTGAATGAATTACTGAGTCCTTAGCTGTAGGCAGCTTTTCAATGACTATCCCTTTAATTTACATGATCATGTCTAAATAAAGGAAACTAATTAAACACTCATTGACTAGTTTGCAAACAGCAAACAATTAACTCCAAACAAACCCCCTGCTTGAATTAGCTCAGCAGCAATGAAGAGAGCATCATGAGCAATGCTAAATATCATGTGGTCTGAAGGCTTTACTTTGCTGAGAACAATACAGACTGGAGCTATGGAAGCTGTATTGCAAGCAGGAGCCTTTTGCAGCAGGTGTTACCACCACATTGATGCCTTGGTCCTGCTGATTTAGTGAAATGTCAGTCCTTACAGGCACCTGGAGTACTGACAAGTCTTCCCACTGGACATAGTCTGTGAATCAAAGCTCAAGTTGCTTGAAGGTGGTGTCACTCAAATATGAGAAGTTTCAGATGATGCTGTCATGGAAAAACAGTCTTAACTGATTCAAATGAAGATAAGCAAGATAACAGCTTTTTCCCTCTTGACCTCATCCAGCTTTGACATGAAATCTTGAAGACAGCATAAACATGGAGATGACCTGCCATGCACTCTGGGCACCACCATTTCTACAGATCAGGCGGGCAGCTCTACCTAAATTTGTCTCCTGGGCCTAAAGGTATCTGTGGAGTATTTTCCAATTGATCTCTCACTGCCTAGGATATATTTTTGTTACATTTCACTAAAACTCAGGAGAGCAATTTTTGGGGAAGATTCAGCACAAGGTTTGTTCATAGTTATGAGGGGATATGGTAATAAGATTATCTTCCCCTGCAGAAAGCTACCAGCTGTATTTCAGAGTAGCCAAGCTGTAAAGCCAGCAATTTCCATGCTTACATCATTGCCTGCAGCACAGTTTTTACCTAAAGGCAGTGATGTGAGCAGGGAAAGTGGAAACAAGTATAACCAAGGGCTAAAAGAGCACAACAGAGTTACCTGGAGGCCACTTACAACAGTAAAGCTGATATGAAGGAACATGTTCATTGCAGGACAAGAAAGCAAGATTCACACAAATTTTAAATAGACCCACTGGTAGCACCCCAGCAGGTACGTACAGCGTCAATGACACATGAGGCACAAGTGGGGATGGATGGGAAAGCAGTGTTTGCAGTCACATTTTTTTAAAGCAGCATGTGGCCAAGCTTTCACTGCATGGCAGGTTTCACAGGTCAGTGCCCAACATGGTGAAATAATTGCAAATAGCTCAGAGATGACTCTGCACAGCAGATGTCCAGCCTTGACTGTCGTGGAAGGAGTGAAAAATACCATGAGCATTATCACTTTCTCCTCTAAGAGCTACAGCTGGGAAGGGATGAATAAGGGATGAGCTCTGTAAAACCTCCCCAGTGGATCGTGGGCACTCGGCCCTTCAAAAGTAGCTGTTAGAGTTAACCCATCTACCCTCCAGCTCCTGGGCACCTTGGGACAACAGGGTCAGATCATTCACTACGGGGCTGCCCTGCTCTGGCAGGATCTGAGGATTTGTCCCCATTCTCTGCTATAGAGGAGATAGCACAGAAGTGAATGGGGTTTGAGGGCACTTGGTGTTTGCAGAGTGCAAAAGACACTGAAAACTGCCAAAGGCTATTCCTGTGTCTTCCTCCTTAGAACCAAGAAGGGAGGAAGCTGGAAGCAGTAGCAGATGCTGAAGAGCAGTGTCTTTCTTAATGCCTTAACACAGACCATGCACTGAACTTAGCCTGATCTGGAAGTATGGTTAGTTTTTAATGCGCGTGGTTGGGGGACTTGACACAACCCCAGGGACTTGCAGGGTTCCAGTGACTACGCAGGAGATGAGCAATGGCCTGGGATGTGCCCTGCCTGCTCTCCAGCTTTTTTCACTCCACGCTGGGACAGGTGCTGTGCCAGCTCCAGCACCGTTATACTTCATATTAAGGAACAGACCCACAAGGTTGTAAAGGTTCCCACAGAACTTAATAACCTTTGCCATACTTTCCCAAAATAAATCAGCTCTAGCTATTGTCTAGCTACTTCTTGAAGGCGCCAGTCACAAGTTTAGGCCCTCACCATACAATTTATCTGGTACTATGCTGGTTGTACCATTAGACAAACACTTCTAACTCACCAAGAGGCCCATATGTAGAATGTTCTTATCTGTGCCAAAGCTGAGCAACCCCAATTCACTAAATCACCCTACGTTTTTAAGATTATGATGATCCTTGGTGTTAATCTCAGGGTTCTTTTGGGTTTCTGCAGCTGTCACACTGTGCAGCATCCCACCCTGCCATAATCCCCCCACCGCATCCTTTCCTGTCAGGGACACTGGAGGAATGTCAGACAGCTTCAGGTGTTCTGAGCCTGGCACACAGGCAGGATGGCACACACCCTCTGCAGCAGACTGACAGCGATGTGACACACGAGGTGTGCTCCCTGCTTCTATTCCCAATTAGATCCCATCTGAAAGGATTGTTTTGCATTATCCTTATTAAATTCCATGGTAGTTTTGTTTGTTTGTTTGTTTGTTTCATTGTTTTCTCAGTCACAAGATCACTTAAGCTCCTTTTCAGTCCTTTGTCACCTCAGCCATTTTCAAACACAAGGAAAATGAGCATCTTCTGTCCTACATTACAGCTCATGAATGGGAATGGTGAAGACAAGCCTTACGTTCAGGCTGAATCGGGCTGAAAGAACTGCTGTTGGCAGCTGCTCTCTAAGCCTGTTTGTCTGTCCAGTTCTGTATCACCATGTGGTAAATTCATGTATTTCTTCAGCACTCTTCATGATCAGAGAATTGAAAGTGCTGCAGCATCAGATACCTACTGCTCTTGTGCTGTCCACAAGATCAGCTACCCTCTCACAGAGGGAAATTAGATGGCTTTGATATGATTTGTTACTGACAATCAAAGCAGACTATTACCTCCATGCATTTTCAAGGGGCTACTCTGCTTAATTACTTTTCCAGGAATCAAAGCTGAGACACAAGATTCCAGAACTAAGTCATGGGATGGCATTCCTTGCCTGCCATCATCCTGCAGGTCATCTTATTATCTAGCCAGGAAGTACCAAGGACTTCAGGAAGAAACTTTCAAGAAACTTCAGAAAGATTCAGAAATCAGACTACATTTATAATCTCCATAGATCTGCATTCATTATTTTATTTTATTTTATTTTTTAACAGGAACAAAAACAACAAAGATGCATATTTTCTTGAATTTACTTTCTGGAGGCCCAGAGCAGACATTATGAGAGGAAATCAGCCTGGTCCTCGCGATCACATTATTATCACAGGAAGACAAGAGTGATCTTCTGCCTTCTAGAGCATATGTTTGTTTTACACCACTATCATGACTGCTCGGGTTCAGGGTGTGGAAACAAACTGATCTCTCAGGAGATCTGAGCCAGACAGGGCCGGGGGAACACTGGCGATGCTGTGGGCTGAGCACCAGGAACTGCTGCCGGCAGCCCCACAGCACGGCCCAAACAAAGTCTGGTTTGTGCCTCCAAGTCTTGTGGCTGAGCCCTGCAGTTCTGGGATTCTGTGATAGGGAGATTCTTGCATTTCAGATTTGAGAGAATAAAAATTGCACATTTACTATCTCCGATAATAACCCATTTTCCATGAATGGTTTACACGTTCTGACTGATGCTTTTCGACTTGATCTGATTCACAGGCAATACCAAGTGGTGGTAACGCCTATGTCAGGCTTCCTTTCTGAACCAAACGCTCACGGCACAGCACGCAGCTGGCTCACACTTGACGATCTGCCTTCAGCAGGGGGCTGGGCGGGGGATCAGCCAGTAGCTGCGCCGGGCTCAGCAACGGCCGCTGAACGGCTCAAACGGCCGCACCGCGCCGTGCTGCTGCGCCGCAGGGGAACCGGGCAGCACGAAACCGGCTTCTTTGCACACGGGGGTTTGGCTGCCGCACTCCCAGCTTCATCCGCAGCTTGGTGGAACCGTTCACCTGAAAAAGACTTGGCAAGGAGCTCGGTGGGGTGCACAAGGCTCCCACTCACTGCTTGGGATGGTGGTCGCGGATTGCGGGACGCAATTGCCTCTAACAAAAAGGCTCCGTGACTACTGATAGGCTCCTACAGATCCTATTCAACCACCTCACTGTGAGACCAGACTGCAGCATGCACTCAGCGTCTTGCACGGCAGGCTGCTTTCAGGTCTTTCTCTGCAGGGCTGCTCCCAAGGACTGATCCTTTCCATCTGGAAATACGCTTAGTGCAAAAGCTGGCACTTTGCTGCGTTGAACCTCATTAGATTCTCCCGGGCTCGCCTTTCAAGTCTGTTGAGGTCCCTCTGAATGGCATCCCTTCGTTCCACAGGTTTACACTTTCTGATACTTGGATTCTTTTTGAGCCAGCCTTCTGGTTCACAAGCAGCACCAAGTGGGGGCGGTGCCTCCGCCTGGGTTCCTTTCTGCAGCACTGCACGCTGCACGGCAGGCTGCTTGCTCGTGCTTTCCTGCATACCGCGTTTCACGAGGTGGCCTTAGCAGGGGTCTGGACGGGGGGGATTTCCTCAGGTCCCTTCCTGCCCCTACGTTTCTGTGACTGCGGAGATTCTTTCATTTTAGTTTTTTTTCAGTAGGAGACGCAGGTTGGTGTTTGGGGTTTGGTATCAGCGAATGAGCGAAAGGTTGCCGTTAATCCCATTCACCCACCTCAGTGTGAACTGCAAACAGGAGCACTCTCTCCTGGTTTCTGAACACGGAAGTTAAGATTCTGTGTCCTCCCCCAGCATCAGGAGAGGGAGAAACCGACGTGGGGAGGGACAGCAAACCCAACTTCACCATCAATAACATGGAGACATTTGCGTTTTTTTGAAATAATTTATTGTCTATAAAAGCAGTCCAAGATCACTGATGGCCTCCCAAGCCGCGAGCCGTGCTCAGCACCGCAGTGGGTGCCGGCCTAGCGCCGCCTCTTGGGGGACGGGGGCAAATCCAGGGGGCAGCTGCTGGCCCTCCTCCTCGGGGGGCGTCGGGGCCCCCCAGGCTGGTGGTCCGTGCCCTGGGCGGAGGGGCCCGCTGCCGCCGCCTGCCCCGGCTGCTCCTGCGGCTCCTGCGGGGACACGGGGGCGGCGGGTCGGGGCTCGGGCCCCCCGTGAGGGACGCCGGGGAGCCGCTCGGCGCCGGGGCTTGCAGGGCTGGTGGAGCGGCTCG
Organism: Tetrao urogallus; assembly: GCF_951394365.1. Taxonomy (NCBI): domain Eukaryota; kingdom Metazoa; phylum Chordata; class Aves; order Galliformes; family Phasianidae; genus Tetrao; species Tetrao urogallus. Next base: position 9,142,030 of record NC_136831.1, on the reverse strand, counting down.
GGCCGGGGGCAGGAGGCTCCTGCGGGGAGGTGGCGGGGCTGGGGGTGGCCGCGGGGCCGTCCTGCCCTCCTGTTTCACGGGCAGCCTGGTTGTCCTGCTGCCGGCGGAGCTCTGGGCCGTACAGGGCCGTAACGGTGTCGATGAGCCCCGCCACGAACACACGACCTGTGTGGTCTTCCAGGTACGACTCCAAGTTCAGGCTCAGGGTGTCCTCGCTGAGCCCGAACAGGCACAGCAGGTGCATGATATCAGCCCGCGCCGCAGCCACTGTCCACCACTCCTCTCCGATGATGTCCTCGAGCTCCTGCTGGATCCACCGGAGCAGCGGTTCGAGGTCCCCCGGATCTCCTCGGAAGAAGTCCGCCCAGGTCTCGGCTGGGAAGCCGTGCTCGGGAGCCTCGAGCTGCGGCTCTGCAGAGCCCTGCTCCTCCTCCTGCTCGTCCTCGGAGCGCCCTGCAGGCTGCGGGATGGGGCACGCGAGGAAATCCTCCTCCGCCTGCACCGCGTACCGGACGGCCTCGATGTTCTCCTTGCACACGGCACACGTGCGATGCCGCTTCGCCCAGCGCAGCGCACAGCCCAAGCAGAGCTGGTGCCGGCAGGGCGTCACGTAGGCCGCCTCGGCCCGGTTCCGCCCACAGACGGGGCAGGTCCAGTCCGAGGGCAGCTCCATGGCCCCGGGCGTGCGGTGGGCCGGGGAGAGCCGAGCCGGGAAAGCCGCTCCCCTCGCCGGGCCGGAGCCGTCAGAGCTGCGAAAGAGAAGAGGCCGCGGTCACTCGCCGTCCCCGGGCGGCGGCGGCGGCGACGCCCCGCTCCGTCCGCACGAAGCCCCGGCCCCGCTCCCCGCCGCCCGCCCCGGGGCCGCGTCCCCGCACCGCTCAGCTCCGCTGCCGCGAGCGCACCCCGCGGGGCCCCGGCCGCCCGAGCCGGGCAGGGCCGGGGGAACGCTGGCGATGCCGCGGGCCGAGCGCCGGGAACTGCCGCCGGCAGCCCCGCAGCACGGCCCAAACCGAGTCTCTCGTTCGCGCCTCCGAGTCTCGCTGCCGCGCTCGACCGGAGTCCGGGCACGAGTGATGCTGGGCTCTGCCGCGCCCCGCGTTCTGCAGGGAGGCTCCGCGAGCTCACAGCCATCTCCGCTGCTGTCACAGCCCCTTGGCCGGTGAGCTCACAGCGCAGGGCTGCGTGCCTTTGGGCACCGGGCTGGGCCTGCGTCGTTATCACCCCTCATCGTTCACCGACTGCCCTTTGTGGCGGTGATGGAGCTGGGAAAATAAGAACTGTATGTCTCCACGTGAATCTTTCCTTCGCAAATTGTTTGGAATCACAGAATCATTGAATGACCAGGGTTGGAAGGGGCCTCAAGGATCATCAAGCTCCAACCCCCTGCCACACGCAGGGCCACCAACCTCCACATTTCATACAGACCAGGCTGCCCAGCTCCCCATCCAGCCTGGCCTTGGACACCTCCAAGGACGGGGCATCCACAGCCTCTCTGGGCAGCTGTTCCAGCTCCTCACCACTCTCTCTGTGAAGAACTTCCCCCTGACATCCAACCTAAATCTTCCCTCCCTCAACTTAAAACCATTTTCCCTTGTCCTGCTGTTATCTACTTCTTCAAAGAGTTGACTCCCCTCCTGTCTGTAGGCTCCCTTTAGGTACTGCAGGCTGCAATGAGCTCACCCCGCAGCCTTCTCTTCTCCATGCTGAACAAGCCCAGCTCCCTCAGCCTGTCTTTGTATGGAGGTGCTCCAGCACCCTCTTAATCTTTGTGGCTCTCCTCTGGACCCTCTCCAACAGCTCCCTGTCTTTCTTGTACTGGGGACTCCAGGCCTGGACTCCAGCTGGGGCCTCACAAGGCACAGTGGAGAGGGACAATCACCTCCTTGTCCCTGCTGCCACCCCTCTTCTGATGCAGCCTGGGACACCATGTGCTTAACACGTGGCTCACGTTAAGTTTCTCCTCCACCAGACCCCCAGGTCTTTCTTTGCAGGGCTGCTCCCAAGGACTGTTCCTTTCCATCTGGAAATACGCTTAGTGCAAAAGCTGGCACTTTGCTGCGTTGAACCTCATTAGATTCTCCCGGGCTCGCCTTTCAAGTCTGTTGAGGTCCCTCTGAATGGCATCCCTTCGTTCCACAGGTTTACACTTTCTGATACTTGGATTCTTTTTGAGCCAGCCTTCTGGTTCACAAGCAGCACCAAGTGGGGGCGGTGCCTCCGCCTGGGTTCCTTTCTGCAGCACTGCACACTGCACGGCAGGCTGCTTGCTCGTGCTTTCCTGCATACCGCGTTTCACGAGGTGGCCTTAGCAGGGGTCTGGACGGGGGGGATTTCCTCAGGTCCCTTCCTGCCCCTCCAATCCCCTGATTCCCCACATGTGTCTTCTCATCTCCCTGCCTATGCGGTTTGCAGGGATACACCGCTCTCCCCTGCCGGGAGCTATGACTGTTCATGGTCTTTGTTATGAGGAGATGCAGTCATGTCTCTCTGTGTGGCTTGTCCCTGTACCTTGAGGGCACTAACTGTAGGGTTCTGCTTCCCATACATGTTAGCTGTTGGTTTGCAGCAGTTATATTGCATCCCAAACTCTGCCGTGAAAGAAGGGTTTTCCTTCAGCCCAGTCAGGCAGGGCTGACATTCAGCTGTTACTCAGGTGGGAGAAATAATGTAAAATAATGTTGGAAAACTAGAAGATCCTTGTATCTGCTCAGAACCTAAATGCTATTCTTCTCAAAAACCTCAGAGCCAATTATTGGCCAGGCACTGCCAAGAACCAGCAGGTCGGCTGCTGGAGAGAATAGCAGACCTTCTTCTCTGTGCCCACCCAGCACAGAGCTGACAGGGTGAGGGGTGGGTTCAGCAGCCCAGTTGCACTATAGGGGCTGCAATCAAAGGCACGTTGTGCCAGCTGTCCCCATGTCAAGTTCCAAGTGGCAGTTCATGCTCTGAGCCCCACTCAGCATCCGTGCATTCTTGTTTTCCCTGTCAGACTGTGTCCAGTGCTCAGTGCTTCAGAAAATATGCTCCCCATGGGGACCTGCAGCAACAGGAAAGATGGACACATCCCATCTATCATAAACCTGGCAAATACTGGAAGAAGCTGGAATTACTCTAGTTTTTCTGGCTCTGCTGGTTTATTTTTATTCTTCAATTTTTATTCTTCGACCGTGCCCCTTGCTTCCCTCACCTTCTTGGTATTGCTGGTTTTGCCTTGCTAGGAACTTGTTTCCATACAATAACTGATAAATGCTCCCATCCTAATTCCTCTTTAACAGCGTTTTCTTTTTTTGCCTGGGAAACAGCTGCAAAATACACCCTTGACAGCTTTCGTTTTAACCTCATTTCCAGAGCTCTGCTCTTGTTTAACAATAAACCACACACATCATTTACTGTTATTCTGTAAGTAACACTCTGTGATTCAACTCAGATTTATTCAATTTCATGCTGGAGCAAGCTACTTATTCCTGAGTCTATTTTCTTATAAGCCTAAATCACAATTTATAAAGGTTAAGCATTGTTTTAATTTAAAAATAAAATATAAGAGAATCCATTGCAAAAGGAGCATGATCTGCTACTGTCAAGCAGGTGCTCTCATTTCCGAGTTACAGCTCTCATTTCTTGCAGCCCATTCGTTAGGTGCTGGGTGGATGTTTTACTGCAAATGGGGCTCCTCTGGAGAAGCAACCTGAGATGACAGCAAGATCACAGGTTTGTTTGTTGTTGTGTTTGTTATTTTGCTGGATGGTGGCATCTGGCTTGAGCTAAACATGAGAGGACAAATCACAGGGATGATCATCCATGCACCCTGTCACCCTTGGAAGGACACTGTGGCGACAGATGAATCCCTAAGGCTCTCTCTTTTACTCCTTGTAAAAGCCCTGGGGGTAGCAGTGTCATGGAGGATAAATGCCCACTCACAGCAGTTGTTGCATTCAGTGGAGTGTGGTGTTGGTGGGATGAAAACCTCCATCCCTTCTGATAAATGGAAACAGGAAACTGGCTTCCTCAGATGTGGAGAAGGCTGTGGTACTTAATGAGTTCTTTGCCTTAGTCTTTGCTGCCAGTCAGGCTTCCCAAGTCTCTTATATCCCTGAACTTCCAGTTGGGGATAAGGAGAGCAAAATCCTTCCCAGTGTAAGAGCAGAGCAAGTCCAAGAACACTTCATGAAGCTGAATGTGGACATGCTTGAAAAGTGGGTCCACAAGTACCTAATGAGGTTCAATAAGACCAAGCATAGAGTGTTGCACTTGTGTCAGGACAATGCTAGATATGTGTACAAACTGGGAGATTAACCCTTAAAGAGCAGCCCTGTTGAGGACTTGGGGTACTGGTGGATGAAAAGCTGGACATGAGCCAGCAGTGTGCTCTTGCAGCCCAGAAAGCCAGTGGTATGCCAGGTTGCATCAAAAGAAAGGTGGCTAGTAAGGAAAAGGGAGGTGATTGTCCCTTTCTACTCTGCCCTTGTGAGGCCACATCTGGAGTACTGTCTCCAGGCCTGGAGCCCCCAACACAAGAAGGATGCTGACCTGTTGGAGTGAGACCAGGAGAGGCCATAGGGATGCTGAGAGGGCTGAAGCATCTCTCCTGTGATGAAAGGTTGAGGGAGTTGGGATTGTTTGCCTTGGAGAAGGGAAAACTCCTGGAAACCTTATTTCAACCTTTCAGTACTTGAAAGGAGCTTACTTTCAGGAGGGATACATGGGTAGATAGTGATAGGACAAAGGGAAATAGATATAAACTGAAAGAAGGGAGGTTTAGGTTGGATCTTAGGAAGCAATTCTTTACTCAGAATATGGTGAGGCTCTGGAACAGGCTGCCCAGAGAAGCAGTGCATGTTGTGGATGCCCCATCCCTGGAGGCGTTCAAGGCCAGGCTTGATGGATTTCTGGGCAGTCTGATCTAGTGATGGGCAACCATGCTCATGGCACAAGGGTTGGAACTAGATGGTTTTTGAGGTCCCTTCCAACACAGGCCATTCTATGATTCTGTGTTTCTGACTGTAGGAAGACCATTCTGCCCTGCAGAATGTCCCTGTCTGAGACAGGCTCTCTGGTAAGGGCTGTCCCACATAAAAGCAGTGCTGGGTGGATCTCTCAGCTCCACACTTTGTGGGATGGGAGAATTTGCTTAAGAAGCAGGAATAAAGAGAGCAGAGCAGTCCACCAGCAGCCTGTCCTGTGCATTCTGCTATTGAGCACTGAACAGAGGGGAACTTCAGTGTGCATCTGGCAATAAAAAATGTGCTAGGTGCCAAAACCAGGAAAAACAAAAGAGATTGAGAGCAAAGATGGGCTGCTGACTTGAAGGGAATGCTAGAAAAAAGCCTGTGTTCTGTGTTCTGGAATATGCTAGAAGAGAAGCAATGAAAAAAGCATCAGTGTGATGAAGATTGCTCCTGGGGAAGGTGCTGTAAAGCACCCAGTTGAATGTGAGATTGTAAATAGACATGAAATGAGTCACAGGATGCACAGAACTGCAGACCTTGCCCTTTATTAAACACTCTCCTGCCACATGGTGCCACCTGCGCTTTGGTTACTTAATGGGAAAGGAAGATCTGCCAAAAAAACAGAAACGAGCCTTTTCCAGTGGCCATGAACACATTGTGAGGGCATTTACGGAGCGCTAGCTAATTGTAGAGACTTAGCATTAACTACAGCAGTGGATATCTGCAGTGACAGATGCTGCCAAACACAGCTCCTGGTAAATCAGGAGGAGAATGGGGAAGCAGCTGGTGCAGCCACTGTTACAGACAGCAGCTCCTAGAAAGACTTTCATAAAGCGCCAGCAATGCCAGCCAGCTGCCAGCAGGGAAGAGCTGGGATGGGGTTGGTGCGCCACTGAATGGACCAGAAACAAGCCTGCTCCTGCAAGGAATGGCTGTTGAGGCTCACCAGTGGGGTTTTGTAGCAGGTCTGAGCTCATCAGAAGCTTTGCCTTCCAGGAGGGGTTGTTGCTGCAGATAAATAAGCCTGCACTGCATGCAATTACAAAAGGAAAGACAGTTGGCAAGTCAGCATAGTGCCAAAAGAGGCACAGTGTCTTCAGCAGGTTGCTGAACGTGGTTTTCCTCAATGCATTTTGCAACCTACAGATGAATATTTTTATCTTTTTTAGAGTTGACATTTTCCACCAGAAGACTCTTAGGGTATGGCATGAACTGGAAATAAACTCATCAGCTTGGAGGGGAATGCATGTTGCAGGCTCCTTTCTAAAGGTCACTTATGCACCAAATCAGATGCCCTTAAAAATTATGATGGTGATTTGGTGAGTGAGAAAGTGACGGTTTAAGGTAGGCATTAAAAATGCAGCATTAGGAAAGTCTCAGTGATGTGACTGAGGTTTCTTGGTGTGCATTGGTGCACACTGACCACTACATCCACATCTGTGGATCCAGTGCTTGTTTCATGAATGCACTCTTTTCCTCTTTTCCTCGAAATAAGGTTTCAGCCTCAAAAGTAGTCGTTCCAGGAAGTTATAGGTAGAGAGGAAATGTAAGAAAAAAGAACATGAAAAGCTCTGTCAGTGCATTTGGAGTTATTTCTTGTTATAGAGGATGCCATTTGCACATACAGACACAATTTGTAAACCAAGGCATCAGGCCAAGAAGCTTTCTCAAATAAATAGTTTTGCTTCTTCCAAAGGTACAGATGAACCCAGCTGCAAAGGAAGCTTCATGAGCTGCAGAGCGCCTTGCCCTGATGGAGAGCACCATCCCTGAGGCTGTATTTTTTCAGTACAGAACTTGTGTAAAATGAACAGGGTTGTTAGGTTTATTTTTCATTCTGTATCATCTGTATCATGTGTATCTTCCTCATCCATTTACTCTGCCAGCGGGAAGTCGTTCCCTGTTTTTCCCCCATTTTCCTTTTCCAAATCCTCGCTGTTGTGTAGTGGCAGAGTGACAAAGGAGCTTTGAAACTGACCAGATGTGCCAGCCACCCTATGCTGACAATGTTCTGCAGAAAATTAGAAAATAAGGGGGAAAAAATGGCAAAATGTGGGGGGAAAAGAAGCTTTCTTTGATGTTTAAAATGTAAAAAGCCTTCTCTTGAAGAAAAAGAAGTCCTCCCACAAAAAAAAAACGTGAGAACCCAGACTTCATGAAAGAGAAACACTGGTTTTCCCTGGCAGAGTTGCAGAACAGTAAGCCTCTGCCCATGTGCAGCACTGGGGCTTCATGGCCTGTAGTGGGGAAACTGAGCCACGAGGAGACCTGCTAAGCTCAGCAGCAAGGGGAGGAGCAAAGCTGGGTCTCTGCAGCCTAAGCCAGGCTTTTATTGCTGAATTGTAGGATGCCTAGAGGAAAGCAACCGTGTGCCTAATGTCGTTTGTTGGTGAATGGCTGAAGCAATTGGAAGTGACACCATCTCTCACCCGGCAGCCAGGATGCATCAGCAGCAACTCTTTAAAAGACAAAGCTGGCAGTGGGCTGTGGTGTGAAGGGTTACCGTTTTCAATCAAGCCAGCCAGAAAATAAATCCAGACGCTGGATGGATTCAGAGGGGTGCATCTCTTAATCATGTCAGTGTTTCCCTCCTCAGTGCTCCGCTCCCTGGGGCTCACAGAACACTCCATTTCCTGCCCTGATCCCTGGGCATCTGCTCTCAGTGCTCTCCTGTTCTCTGTATGCCAGCCCATACAAACCCACTTGACCCATCTGCGTGCAACACTCAAGCACCAGCTGAGTTCTTCTTCAGCCACTGATGTCATATCAGAAGAAAAGTCATGCCCCACGTGCCATGGAGGGTTTCATCCAAGACAAGGACTCTCATGAGCTGGAGCATGCCCTGACCCCCCTGCTGAGCATGACTCCAATCACTGACACTACTGCAAGCTGATAGCTTTGTCAGAAATACCTGCAAGCAAAGACATTGTCTTGTTCGGCATGCTGGGCATGGATTTTGCAGCTCAGCCCCCCTCTAACTTCTCCTAAGTGGAGGAAAAAATGATAACCCTTGGTGTGAGGACCCAAGGGGACAGCAATTAGCAGACGCCCACTTCTGCTGCGAGCTGAGAGTGGAAGCCGGTGTCTGTTGAAGAGTCCCGAAGGTCACAGCTTGATTTAATAAAAGTATCTGCCTAGCGAGGCAGCCTGATTTCCCATGCTGGAACAGCAAGCAGCGCTTATTAGCTAGACCTCAGGGCTTTGCTAATGAGCTCACAAATGTCTCACCTGGAGGCAGACACGGATGAATCCTGCTTGGTGGGGATAAGAATTGTTCCCTTTTAGCAAAAAATAGAGGTTTGTCTCCAGAGAAGTGTGCAGTGCTGCCTGCTCACTCTTCACACACTGCAGCTGGGATCTGCAAGGGTGGGTAGCAGGGCTGAGGCACCCAAGCTTTCATATGCCCAGAGGTAGTTTCCCCTTTGATCGATGATGGTTTTCATTGTCAGGGCACAGCTGAAAGAGATTTCCACCTGTAGCTGAACAGCCGATGGTTAATATCCATTCTCACTACAGGCAGCACCTTCCACTGCTGCTGTGGTAGTTTATGAGCTTGTAAAAATTCATTCACTGCCTGTTTTGCTTCAGGGAGCAAAGGCTTGAGGCTTGTTGAAGGCTTTCTGTGGACTGCTCCAAGCTCATATATTTGCACTGCTGCCTGCAAGCAGCTGGGGTCTGGGCCTCCTCTATCCCCATGTACTGTATCTGGAGGGGGACAAGCAGAAGTCACTGCTAGCCCTGCCAGGTCCCCGGAGGGTGCAGGGACGATGCTCAGCCATGCAGCTGTGGCTCAGGGCAGTGCAGGGGTCAGGGCAGCCCGCAATTCACACCAACTCCCATCTTCCTCGTGCCCTCCTCTGCTGCTCCGCTGAGGCACAGCCATCACCACCCCTCAGGGCTGCGGCTGCTGGTGAAGATCAAAGAGGACAGCGAGGTGGCAGGCACCTGCATTATTTTAGGAGTTGAAAGGGATGTTTACAGCTTCCTGAGCGAGGTTGAAACTCTGAGGTAACATTCCCAGCGCTTTCAGTGTTGTTGCTGTCATCTTCCATGATTGAACTTGTTCCCTTTTGATCCATTCATGCAGTGGGATCAAAACAAAGCAGGCAAAAGTATGAGATCCAGAAGGATTCAGGCAGCACCTTGTTCTAAGGCTTTTATTCCTTACTGAGTTGGGGTTGAATGAGCCAATAAAACATGGAGACAGTTAATAAGAACGAAAACAGAATGTAAAGAAGCAGCTAAATCATGGGGGCAGTGTCTGAGTTTACACATGACTCAAGACCCATCGGTATGGAAAGGATTAGGAGATTTAAATACTGGAGTTGACGAAAAGCTGAATCTCAAGCAGGGATAGAAAACAGGGAGATTCCCCACAGGTACAAACAGATGCTGAGCTTGATAAGATCTCGACTTTGCAGAGCAGCCAGAGGAATAACAGTTTCTTGCTTCCACCATCCATTTGGTGGAAAAGTTTTATCAGACAATATGAAAATATCTATTAAATCCATGAGAAGATCCCTGGAGGAATTCTGCTTAGATGAGGCTGGTGATGGCCAAGAGCTCCCCACTAAGCTTCCCTATCCCATGTCACACAGGTACATGGCAGACAGCTCTGATCTGAATGGACAGTAAGTGTCTAATGAGGTGATCTCAAATGATTGTTTTTCATGGTCTGTGAGGTTTTACCATCATGCCCTGACAGAAGTGTGGCACAAAGGAAGAGGTGCACACATAAGCTCGCATAAAGAGAAAGCAGATGGAATGCATAGGGGATACAGCCTATCTCTTCTGGTCCTGTGCAGAGAATAGAGATGAAAACAGCAAGAACTGCAAACAGGAAGCCTCTGCTGTCTTCGATTTCCTTTATTTTCCACTCATTGCCTGACTGCATTTCTGTTTGTGTTTGGCTCCCCTTGACTGCACGTCTGAGCAGAAGCAGATCTGCATCTACCGTGGCAGACAGGGCAGAAGGTTTCTGCCTTCGCTTCTCAGCAAAGAAGAAATGGGCTTGAACATGTTTGTGTTGCAAGTGGGACCTGAGAAGTCCTTCAGCGTGAGGACTTCCCAACTCCAGGACAAGGTTTATTATAGAGAAGCATCTGCTCTGTCATTTTCTGTCGTCAGAGTGGTATGTCACCTGTAAATCATCCTCACGCACTCCCTTTCCTTTTCACCTCAGCAGGTATTTCCAGAGACAAAACTGGGCTTTGGGAAGGAAAGCTGGAATGGTGCAAGATGGGGCATTAAAATAAGAGAAGGGGAAAAAACAAGGGGGAGAGTGGGCAGAGGGAAACAAAGAGAGGCTCCAAATCAGCCATCCACATGTGATAATTTATCAGCCTCTAACTCAACGTGAAGCAGTATCAGCTTACGAGGAGTGATACACACAGAGCACAAAATAACAGGGCTGCCAGACGATTCTGAAGGGAAACAAAACCTTCAGCGACTCAGTAAGGAGATTGAAAACCCACCAGGAGGCCACACGGCTGGGCTGATCTGCAATTAGTGTGACAGCAGCTGCATAAACGCGCTCCTCCAGGGAGCAGCCAACCCCATCTCTTGCTGAAGGACAAGAGCTGCCCTGCTCTGAAGTCCAGGGAGCGGGGCTGGGTGGCTTTTGGAGAGAGAATGCCTGGAGCATTTGTTGCCTTTATGGGTTGATCTTTTTCTCCAGGATGCAAGGAGAATATTTGCTGTCTTGCCATCTCAGCTTTCTTTTCACTGACTACGCGGTGCAGTGCATCAGCTCACCCTCTGCTCCTTTAAATGGTAATGCTGAGCATGTTTCCAGGAGAAGTTGACTTAGCAGGACTGTGGCTGTCACTTCACTGTCACTCTGAGTCACACTGGCATTCCCCTACTCCTTGTCCACTCATGAGGAGATTTCCTGGTATTGGAATTATTTCCTGTCAGGTGCCAGGGAAGGATTTTTAAACTATCTGGCCTGGACCAGAAGGATCCAACCAGACTTATGTCCGAACTTGGGTGTCATCCTCATCCTGAGCTGCTCTTGTTCCTCCAGGTGTCTCTGCAGCTATGTCTCCAGCTGCTCCTGGCATAGCCACCTCCTGTCAGGAGACATCAAACCATCTCAAAGTGTCCGGGAGAATTAAGGAATATTGCACATGGCAGACAGAAGCTCCTCCTTCTGCTCAGCCCCTCTTAGCTGGGACTTTCCATGAATATTTTCTGGCTTGTGATGAAATTCCCAAAAAGTCTTGTACCCCCTGGCCATTAGCTGTGCACCCTCAGCACACAGCCTCCAACTAAACCCTGGAGTCCTGTGGTCACTCACTCATTCTGAGAATGAGCCTAGAGAATGGGATTTCTGGGGAGGTTCATGGGCTCGTAAGAGTAATCTATCCAGCTGTGATTTACCTTCGTTGCCAAGATAACCTAACTCAGAGCTGCTTGGGATATGCTTTCTCCTTGCATGGCCTCTCAAGCGCAGAAAATACATTCCTGCTGTCTGGTTGAAGACATCTTGGTTTGGCCTTTGCATTTCTTGGTCATTTTCCTGTAAACCTCAATAAAACATCCAGGGTTGCTGGAAGAGTGATTTTAACAAAAAGCAAATCAGTCCTAAACCTTGTATTTACCTTAATGAAGATCCATCTGCTGCAATACAAAAAGCATGGAAATAACGAGCAGAAATGTGTTCAGTGTTGATATTGTTCACTCTCTGATAGCAGCCATTGCTAGGAACTCCCCTGTCTGCTGTCGGAGGGACATGGTGGTTTCACCCATGAGGTGCCATGTGTATTCATACAGAAAGAACCACCTGGAAGAGTTTCTGTTCAAAAGGGAAAGGAAACAATCTACCGTCTGCTGTCCCCACATCTGTCTCCTTCCATGCTCCTGTCACATCTGCATTAGCTGAGCTGAGGTCACCACATGAGGATCTGGATAACAGATGTTGCACAGTTTGGGGCTACCCAGCGTCCAGCTGTCCCCATCTTTTGCTCAGTGCCGTAGGCAGACTTGGGACTGCAGCATGTGCTGCCTTCTTCTAATAAACCCGTTCATTAAAGTGCATTGAACTCTATGCAAGCCACATAATGAGGCATCTAAAAACATGTATTCAGCATTCTCCTCTGATTAGGTACCTTTGATGGGGATTGGTGACACTCATGTAATTAAGACATCATTACAGCAACTGCTGGTTTGTTTTCTCTGCTGAGTTATGACATACCTTCTGACAAAATGTGCTCTGTGGTTCTTGAACAGGGATCCCTTGCTCCATTGTTTTTCCACATGTTGGACCCCAACACATCTGGTCCCAGGGCACAGGGACAGCTGCAGGGCTGCTAGCAGCAGGCGAGGTTGCTCATTTCCTCTTGTACTGGCAGCACATAACCTGATTCTGACTCTTCATTTGTCTCCCTCACAGAATCATAGAATCACCAAGGTTGGAAAAGACCTCTAAGATCACCCTGCCTCTCACCGCTGTATATTCATGTGGAAGCTCATTCCAACTTTCTTGCATGTCAAAATCTACCCCTAGGGCTGGTTTCTGTCAAAAAAAAGAAGCTGGGATGAGCTGTGGATCAGGAAGACCACTTTTCTCATAGAGCAGAGCAGTGATTTTGTGGGTGGCAATGCACCGGGCACACATTGGTTCGTGTGTCCCTCAAGGGACATGTCTCTCATTCACACCATGGCTCTGGACCAGCTCCACTGGTTGCTTTTTCTCGTTTTCTGTTTGCCTATAGACATGAGTTCTGTGCATCACCAAGGAAAAGGTTGTTCCTGAGTATCTTCCCTTGTATCAGCCTTTGGCTCTCACCTTGGCCCTTGGTGTTCCCCCATGGGCTCCCACATTCCCACTCTACATCCATTTCGGTTTAATCCCTGTATCTATTAATACTTCACACCTTGACACTCAGCAGAAGCAAGGTCAGCATCTCGAGTCTGAGGGATGGCAGGGGCAGACCAGTGTGGGACAGCACTTGACCTCCAAGGTCTCATCTCAGGGCAGGGGTTGTGCTTACATCAGGGAGGAGGAATGAGGAGTAGCTACATCTTATCTTCCAAGATTGGTTTTCTAAGATCCACTCTGTATTTTGTGTCAAAGCAACAGGGAGACAGACAACATGACTGGGCACTGACTTATAAAGCAATTTATCTGACCATGCAACAGCAGGAAATCCAAGTGAATACGTAGGAGACAGGTTTGCTGCTCTGAAGGGCTTTGTCTGCTGTCAGATTTAGTATGCAGAATTAAGGCCTGAGAGATGTATCCTTGTGAAAGTACTGTTAGAATGGCTGTTATCCCAAAGTCCAGGTGAAAATTTCGCTTGTCATGAAGACAAGAGACAAGCTATTGTCTCTTTCTGACCAAAACCATCAGAAAAAAAGCACACCTAAATCACGTTTGGCTTCAAATTTTAGCCAAGAAAAAGACAAAGTTCTTAGTTTATGTTTTCTGATCACAGAAGGGGAGGAGGGGAGGAGGGAAACACCTAGTTTTCCATTAATTTGTTCTTGCACTGACCTGTTCCTTATAGAAATGAAATTCCCAGTTAAAAAAGCCATCCAAAGATTTTGAAGTAGACACTTCCTTCCAGCTTTACAAGCTTTGGATGGTAGGAAACACGGGCTTTAGGTAGAACTGTTTTCTGGTGGCACACAATCCACTGACTCGAAGCGCAGACTTATCAGCATCTGCGAATGATCTTAAGCCGTACACCAGCTGATCTGCTGGAGGATGATCATTTCTGCAACAGACCTGCCAAATCCCTTCCCAAGCGCTGCAAAAGGTCCGCTGCCCGCAGAGCAAATGCCCATAAGCCAAATGAAAGGCCATGCTCTGGAAGATGCTGGTTTCCAGTCTCAGCCCTTGCTTCCCACCCGCTGCCATCAGCTCGCAGAGCCGTGCCTCGTGTCACACTAATCACACACGGGCTCCAAGCACAGCTACCTGGTTTTCTCCCCAGTCACGGTCAACATTTAAATTTACTCTGTGCACCTCTTCTGTTTAGGAGAGCGGAATTACAGCAGAGATTTGTATTGGTTTAACAAAAGTATTTGCTAAGCAGCTTTGGAGACCATTAAGCGGAGAGCTGGGTTTCATGCTAATTTTCTTTTTAATAAAGAACAAATGGGAAAGAGTTCCGCACAAAAGCGCGTGGCTGCTCTGAAAGGAGCAGGAACGGAGCTACGAGCGACACAGCCCTGCTGTGTTATTATGCTTCGAGGGTGAATAACTCCTACAAATCATTTGTATACGTTGCCTAAATGGAACGCGTGGGGAATAATTTGTAGCAGGAAAGCATTACGAAAGTGAAGGATACACTTCTGTGCTCGTTTGCTCAGCTTAAACTCCTTTTCTTTGTTTGCTGCCCTTGTTAGAGAAATTTTGCCTTGGTTAAACTTAAAATATGAGTGTGATTATAAAACCCAAATATAAACCAACACAGAATAGAAACCACTATTCATAGCCACGGAGAGCAGGAGCTTTACATAATTTCCTTAGCGTGTCACGCACTTCTAGGAAGGAGAAAAAGGTCTTGAAAAGAAACAGCTGATGGGGAAATCATTATGAGAGATTTTTATGCACACAAGGTAGCCTTAAATGAGAATAATATTGCTCTGGAAAATAACACTTGCAAAGTTATTTGGGCCCAGAGTTCCAGGTAGGCACTTTGCAGGGTTTGCAGCAGTGCTGAATCAGGGAGGAAAAGGCAAAACATCTGCACAGGAGCTATGCTGGGCTGCACGGCAGGATTATTCCTTCCACTGGTCCCCACCATGCTCCCACCCCAGGCAGCCTGGCCGTGGGCAAGTGGAGCAGGGAGCAGAAGGTGGGGACAGCAATGGGGACAGCACTGCTGAGGACAGCAGCAATGGGGACAGCAGGCCTCCTGTCCAGAGACTGTGAAGTTAAACAGTGGAGTTGTCTAAGCACAGCTGGAAGAGAAAGAGTCCCCAGAGGTGCAGTGCTGGCAGCAGATTGTCAGCCTGCAGAGGCAGCAGCAGTGGTCGCTCCTTTCCCTGATGCCCTGTGGGGTGCAGGGCAGGAGGAGAGGCAGGGATGTGCCAGGCAGCACGGGCTGGGAGGGTTCCTTTAAGTAGACTTTCAAGCCTGGTGCCAAATGCTTGCTCCCAGTTTTCATTTATTTATTTATGCTTTTAATTCCCTCATAGATGCTGGGAAACATATTTGCATTTCATTAAAATGCATTTTCCCCACTTAGTTCTGCATTCTTTTCTGGCAAATGTTCTCTTTTTGTCATTTTCCCCGGGCCTGGAACAAACTCAATGCATTGCAGCTGCTCTGCTTTAGCAGCCACTTGAATTTCAGGGCTGCGCTGCTTGCTGGAGTCTCTCTGGTCCCTTGTCTGAATCAATGCGAGCACCTGGCAAGGCTCCATTCTTGTCCAAGGAGCACCAGCCACATCAAGTCATTGCACCCTGAGAGAAGCCAGAAAGCAACCACGACCACCCAGATGTCCCAAAAGCTTGGGCTCGCCTTCTTCCCATCCCCTTTGTAGGTGGTGGATGGGTTCCTTCCCTGGCACTGCCTCTAAGAACAATTCTCCCTGTCCCTCTGCCCCATGAATGCTAATGTTCAGCTCCTTCCACCAGCTGTATGGCATATTAATACCTTGTCCCCTTCCCAGAGGAAGATATGTCCCATATTCCTCTCCATCACTGCTCTGTATGCTGGCAGGTTCAAGGCTGTTCTGAGCCTCGTTACAGACCAACTTTCTTCTCCTGGCCACCAAACAAATGACCTTCTCTCTGGAAGAGACACTTTTTCTCTGGGTGTCTTACTCAATTACATCCCAGCTCAAATAACATCCATATTTAATTATAGGAGGTGCCATTAAAGAGCTGTTCCCTCCTCAGCTGAGATGTCCTGTTCTGCATTGCTCATCAGACCGTAGGACAAGCTCGCTGAGGCTGGACCTTGCTACCAAGAGGGTGAAATGCAGCCTCCGTGTCTTTGAGTGAAAGCAGATCCTTTTAATGATTTGTTCATTTTAGCATCTGTAAGATGGTAAAAAATTTCCCCCCTCCACCACTTTTTCTTCCAGAAAATTTAAGATCACCAGATGAAAGGCACTAGAAATGCAAAACATCATTAATATTTAAGTCAGATTTGCAGGAAGATAAATTTAAGCATTGTAAAAATTAACTGAGTAAAGATACTATTTCCTGCAGTAAAGAGCTGTGCCTTGTTCTTGTGTCCCCACAAATTTATGCCCATGGAAAAGCAGGCAGCTCTTCTGAAGGCATGGCACCAATGGAGTAGCAAAAGGGTTTGGGTTGCTCAGGGCATCACAAAGCACAGCTGGGTCAAAGTCCCATCTCTGTCTCTCTGGACATTATGCCATGACTTCAGCAAACTCCAATTTGCTCGCACAGACATTGAGGGACCTCCAGATGTCCTCTCTTCCCTGTAGAGTAGGGGAAAGGGCTGTGGGTCCAGCACAGCAGCTGCCAAAGGTCTGGCAGCAGCACAGCTCCTGGTGCCCTCATCCAAAAAGGAGCCCAGTACAGGGACCATGGATTCCTTGGGGGCACAGCAGGGAGGCAGCTCCATCTCAGAGGATGTCACCAACTCCACCGTAAGAATGCAAATAAATCCCCTCTTTTCTTCTTGGTAATTTGTTTCTGCATAGAATAAATTGAATATGTAATTTCATTTTCTCTCTCGGAGCATTAACAACCTTGGAATTGTTTGGATTCACAATGAAGACAACAAACTAGTAATTACCGACAAACTGATATTGCTATTGAGAAGAGAATGCAATTGATTTTAATTCTCGTCAGCCCTGTTTACACTCCCATTGCATTAGGCATAATAAAGTGTTACAGTAGATTATGCTCCGTTGTAAAGGAGTTCTTATCAGACACCACAAACTGCCTCCTTATTAGAGAACATTCTCATTAGAGTGCCTACCCCATTATGCTCTTCACCCAGCATCTCCTGGGAGGGGACACTGCTGTCCCGCAGCAAGGACTCGCCTTGCCTTGGTTACAGGCTGCTCCCTGCCTTCTTAGGAGCTCTGCGGGGCTTTACAGACACATAAAGATGGAAGGTGCAGAGCCAAAGTTCACAGCCACCAAGACTTTCAAGCAGAGGTCTGACGTGGGACGTATTTGTAGTGATTTCATAGAACAGCAGTTGAACAACAATAAATTCACTGTGATGTGAAATCTGGTGAACAAAAGACAAGTTAAAGGGCACTGCTGGAAAAAAAGGCCTCCTGGATCCTGCTTCTTTTGCTGGCTGGGTCTCATCTCCAAAGGAAGGCAGGAATCCTGCTTTCTGCCCCTGCCTCCATCACTGTGGGGACATGCAAGCTTCATCCTCCTGTGCCTTGGTGCAGCTGGGTGTTGAAAAGAAGAAATCTTTTCCTCTATCTCTCAAAGTGTGAAGATTTGCCCCGTATTTTCAGGCTATACTGCCACTGGTTTACAAGAAGCGTTGAGGATTGCGGTGAGGCTTTCAAGCATGGAAAGGAGGTTCCAATGTTAAATAGTTGATTTCAATGCTTATGTAAGGATTATAGAAACATGGAAGTGTTGATGTGCAGGGACTGCTGGAGGTTCTCCAGTCCAGCATCCCCTTTCAAGCAGCACAGCCATCAAGAAGGACACATTAGGTCCTGAGCCTTAGGTAGCTGAGCCTTAGGTCAGCTGTGGATACCTGTAGAAGGATCTGGAAAATGGTCAGGGATGGAGATTGCCCTGCCTCCTTAGCTAGCCCATCCCCTCCTTGCACACTCACAGCTGCCATCTCCAAGCAGTGCCTCAGGCCCCGTCTGTGTGCCCCGTCCTTGCTCTAGCCACCTACTGAGCAGTGCAGCAGGGCTGTGAGCATAATTAATTCTTACAGAAAGTCTAAGTTGTAAATTATTGTTAGAGGAGGCATTGTCTCATCTTAATTATTGTTGCAGAGGTTGCTCTGGTCTTTCTGAGTTTGGTAAGAAAATTGCTTAAGTGCTGTCAGATAACTAAGTAATTCCCCAATTAATATAACTAATGCTTACACTTATGTTGCTCTTTATTTTAGAAAGCAATCGCAGCATTAAGTGACCTTGGTAAACTCAATATATTAAGTATCTCTCAGGACACAGATACACTGATTTTATTATACAAACATTCATCTTCATTGCAAAATATTCCCAAATTAACCTCTTTGAAGAGGTTTCTCATTTCATAAATAACATAGGTTGTCACACTGAGGGAAAGACATTAACATCTAATTAGCACCAAAATTATCCAACAGAATTACGTGGTATCTCCTTCAAAACATTTCTGTCCTTTGAAATCTCAGCGAATGCAGAAAGTGAAGGGTGCGAGGTGCTACCAGGCAATAAATCCTCTTAAGACAAAATCTACAGACCTTTTTGAGTGGGTTTAGACGAAAGCATTGGGATTTTCGCGCAAATGAAAGTCTGCTTACAGAGCTCAATAATTCTGAGCCAGGTACTTCATTTCCTCCTGTCTCCTGCAAGCAGAGACACTTTCTACAGCAGAACTCTTGCAGGGTCTGTCACGTGGAGCTGAGTCCTTTCCATTTCAGCACGTCCTTTGTGCCAAGTTCCTGCGGCCCCAGAGCAGCAGCAGGACACATTCACCTGCTCTGGGAGACCTTTGTCCTCTTTCTTGCCCCAAATACCTGCTGGAAGACGGGACGCACCACCCCTAGAGGAGTCTGCCCACCCCCGTGACTACAGGGAATGCCTGGACAGTTTTACACGTTTTCTCTAACTTTTCATGTGCTGAATTTGGGTGAATGAGCCCTGCTCTGTTTGCATGTTGGATGAAAAATTACATGGAAAAAAAAAAAAAAAAAACCAAAAAAACCCCACAAGATTTAAAAGTCCTTACAGCCAGGGACCTGAGGAGTCAGCAGGAGCAACTCCACAGTGAGAGCAGAAAGGAGTATGTCCCAGGGAAGGCTGAATTATGAGTCTTCAAAACGTTGCTCAGAGCAGGCAAAGCTTATAACGAGGTTACCAAGAAAGAAATGTAGTTTCTCTCCGAAATAAGGTAGGAGTCTGAGGATGACGTCTAGTTCTCAAGTTCTGGAGAACATGGTAAGGCTAAACTGTTTCACCACATCACCACAAACATTACAGCAATTGTTTGGCAAATCCATTATAAACACAGACTGAGTTCAGTCAGGATTTTGCACGTATCCCCTTAATTCAAGGACAATCCTACAATACTAACTTAAAAGAGGTGAACTGAATTTCAATTTCTATTCAAGTGAGCTTAACACAGAAGATTAATTAGAGATGCATTATTTAATGTGGATAAAATCTACAAATTAAGCATCCTGATAAATGGACATTAAGCTGCATTGCTGCTTAAATAAACATATATAAAGAAAATGTTTCATTCTTGGTAGCAGTAAGAAACATAAGACTGTGCAGAATGGGAATTTTATTAACACATTCTAGCCATTACTGAGCAGAATTTAAGGGGGAAATAAAAGGTTCTGTGTTGCTGATTTAATTCTTGAAGACAACAACCCGCAATTCTCATTGCTAAATGATTTTCTTTTCTGTGTAGAGGCCGCTGCCCCTCTGTGATATGTAGGCACTCTGTTCCATATCAAAGCATGCTACCATAGAATCATAGGGTCACCAAGGTTGGAAAAGGCCTTCAAGATCATCCAGTCCAACTGTCTGCCTATCAGCAACAGTTCTTACTAAACTGTGTCCCTCAACACAACATCTGAATGTTCCAGGGTTGGTGACTCCACCACCTCCTGATGTCAATGAAGATTTGTCCTGGCAGAGCATCCTCAATTCACAAGGAGTTTCTCCTTCCCTTACAAATTCCTCATGCTCTAGTTTTACTCAGTTTTCTTGGCACCTCAGCCCTCAATGTAGTCTGGGAAGGAGATGAAAGTAGAAAAGCTCATCCTGAAGTGCAGTAGAGGGAAGGATGGTGAGAGAAGAGCATGTTGGAGAAGCTGAGGGCCTAAGTACAGCTAATGCTCTCCTGGAGCTTGTTGGGTAACTGGAAGGTAATCAGATAAGAGTTTGTCTTTTCATGGAGATTGAATAATACTGGAAAAATAAATCTAAAAAACTAAAAGTGTTGTATGAGTAAGTAGAAAGATTGTAAAGAGGAAACTCTACAGTGAGTCCCTGTTTGCTGGTGTTCTGATTTTGGGACAGCTGGGGATCGGTATGGGATTGAACTCCAGACAAGTTTCTCACTGCAGAGATTCTCACTGCAGTTTAACAAAATGGAGTTTGCTGGTTGAAAGACAGTGTCAGATTGTGCTGTGGAATTTGGAAGGGAAGGGTGATGAAGCTGCAGTTTTGAGTTCGCAAAACACGAGGAGTGTGCAGAGGAGAACTGAAAGAGCGTATCCCAAGGACGGGATATTAACAAACAATTAGAGGAACCTGTGAGAAGCTGAAGGCAGGACTGTATGTATTGTAGAATTAGAAAAAAAAGAACAAGAGAAGCAGTACACACTGTGCCAGCTTTTGGACCTGCAAAAAAAATAAAGCAATTGTTCTACAAAAGGCTGGAGGAATGAAAAAAACTAAAGCAGAAAAAGTACAAAGGATAAAAGTACAAAATTATATGCATGAACCTTTCATCAATCCAGTGATCAGATCATCGCGTTGAACAGATTTAAACCTTTATGTTTTATTTCAACTTTTGCCAATGATGTAAGGCTTTCTGCTGCAACTGAAAGTGCAAAAACCAGCAGTGTGGAAGCCCAGCTGGGCTAAGAGCTCTAAAATTCAACAAGACAACAAGAAAATCATTGTGTGAGTCTATGAGCTGACTGGGAGGTAAATGATGATAATTTCGTAGTTGTTTTGGGAAGCAGAATACTTGTTTCAGGGCTGCGAGTGTGTCTTGAGCACAGAGTAGGACTCATGTCACCTCGCTGTAGAAAACATCTTAGCTCGTCTTCCTCACCTCCCCTGACAGCCCCAGGAGAGAAGAGACACTTCTGGAGCATGATTCATCTGCCCTCTCACAGACACCTGCCGGAGGATGAGATGAAGGTACATTAAAATATCTGGAGCTTCTGTCAACTATAAAGGGAATCTGGACTAGCTCAGAAGTAAATATTTGCATTGAAGACATCTAAATCTGTTGGATGAATGTTGCCCTAGGTCTCTGAGACAGAAATTACACTGCTAGGGACGCAACCTCTCAAAATAAGAAGGAAAACAGGGAGATGAAGAGAAAGCAGAACTGAAGGAAAATATTATCATGATAAAGGAGAAGTTGAAATCTTGGGAAGGAGACAAATACTACAAAGGAAATGCAAAACAGGTTTTGATATTGCTTACAAACAAGCTAAAAAAGGATGGCGTAAGTAACTGTAAATTGTGATATTAAGCAGGTAAACAGGCTCCAAAAGTCCTTGTGGTTAGATCAAGTTGTTGGTTATACCAAGATGAGTGACAGAATGGTTCTGTATTGCTGTTCCAAACCATGAGAAGCAGTGTTAGTAGGGAATACGACTGCTAAGTGTATCACTCTGTACATGTAATAGCTGTGGGACAGCTGATGCTGTGCTTGGCAGTGACAGGCAGCAGACAGCCCTGGGTTGTTGTGACAATACATGTTCTGACAAAGGTTGGACTGAAGCCTTGTGCATCAAGCCCAGGGTAATATGGTCTAACATCTGGGTTGGAAAGAAGACCTTTGAGAGGTTTGTAGAGTCCAGTTTGGCATATTGTGATAACTGGATTATGGGACAGCATTCTTGGAACTGGGTCTGATAACCTACTAAAATATCATATGTTTGTAATGAATCTGTCAGATCACATAAACAATGATGGCAAATACAGAGGTATAGTGTGCCATGAACAATTAGGGAAGAAAATAGTCTGTGATAAAAGGTCACTTCTACAGCCTTCTGAGAGTGACAGTGTCAAAAGACATGCAGAAAAGCCACTTGCTTCTTGACAAGTCAGCTCACATTCCCATGTAATGGAGTCCTAGCCCAGATCCTAAAGCAGGGCACTACTGTAAGTGACATCCTCAGTGCCTTCAGCATAAGGAACAGGAAAAGAAAGTGGTACATGGGATACACTTCATGTAAATCCAAGATCTTAGTGTGAGAGTCTTTTCTGAAGACCAGCAGCTAAGGAAGGTGACCAAGGATGATCTGAACTCTGTTTTAAGGGAGTCTTGGGAAATCACAGGGCTGCCACTGCTGTCTGTTGTTTCTCAGGACAAGGGCAGGGTCCTGATTTTCCAGGACAAACTAAACAATTCCTGGTAGAGCAGCCACGTGTGCCACTACTTCCCAGCAGTGCTAGTCCATGGAAAAGGGAGTTGAACATCCCTGCTGCTTGTTGGACTGGGATGCACTGTCAGCCACCAGGAATGAAAGTGGATGAGCCTATGTACCATATCGCAGGCCAGGAATATAGGGACATGAATCTTGCCCTTTCTTATTCAGGCATATTCCTGGTGTACAGCCAGCAAAACTTAAGCACGACAAATTGAAATTATTTGTTCAGTGTTTTAACAAATCACGTGGCCAAGCTGGAATGAGAACCAGAGCTCTGCATCCTTGTGTATCCTGTTAACTCTTACAGCTATATCTTCACTCAAAAAGCTTGAAAAAAAGTCCTTCAACAAAAATCCAGTCTACTTTGGAACCCCCATGAAAAATATTTCCTTGTGGTGAGACTCCTTCCTCAGCATCATCCCTCAGAGGATGCTGGATACCTCATCCTCTTGGCTTCAGATCTTCTCATTCTGGGAGCAGCTGATTTTCCATCTCAGTGGCATGGAACATCTATACCACATCTCTGTAGATATCATTACCAATGAAACTCATGTACCATATAAAAAAATAGAAGAAGAAATCAGGTTAGTTAGATGAGACCTACTTTCCTCAAGGTGTTGACTGCTATTAAATACATTCCTTTTCTTTCTTGGCAGAACCTCATCTCAGCTTTTATAGTGTTTCTATGGGGGTCAATCTCTCAAGCCTACAGGCATTTACTCTGCTGCAGTTTTGGCATTAGCGTTCTTCTGACCGTTACTGGTGTCCCTATCATTTCCAGGCCTGTTGGTAGTTCATACCCTTGGACAAGGGAGTCACCTCTTTCAAGACTCCCAAGCACTGTTTTCTGAGCTGATTTCACTGATGACAAATACTGTTTAACATCATCTTTTGTTGTCAAGGTACTGGAAAATAGTTCATCATCCTCATGTACTATTCACCCCACTTCTTCCCAAATTCAGAACAGGTTTATTTCACGATACACTTCAAAATGTGTGCTTTGTTATTCCTTTGTTGTGCCAGCCACCGATTTTCCCAGGTGCATCAGCTTGACAGTTATCTTCAGTTCATATCTTCTAACATACATTAATTGCCATCAGTGCTCCTGGCTTTGTTGTTACTATATTTTCTTACTTATGTATCTGCTGTCTGCACTTGCCTTCTGCACTCTACCAACAGCCCCTTTGGATAAGAAAGGTATAAGCGAGAGAATCCAGGCAGAGGGGCCCATGGCCAATACAACCTCCATGCCATACCTTTTGCATGTCTTCTGGCACACCCCGGATGTCTCTCCACCACGACAGGTAAATAACAACTTCACAGCAATGAAACTCTGTGCTCTGATCTGCCACAGGTCAACTGTAGTTTCTTTCTGTCAGATGGGAACAGAACCCCAGAACGTATCTGGTGCAGGACAGGAGTCACAAAGCAAAGGCAACACGATGGGAGCTGCAGGGATGTGCAGGGACCTCATCCCCTGTATGTGTGGGTTAGCACAGCCCTGCCACCCCCCTGCTGCCTCCATGGAGCAGCCTACAAGGCAAGGCTGAGCTGAATGAAAAGATCGTCTTGAAGGCAGCTAGAAACTTGGCTTGTGAGGTCAAACAAATCAGAATTTAGACTAACACATCAAATCAAAGAGGTAGAAATGGCGGGGGACAGTGCTCAGCATTTGCTGGAACTGGATTCCCACCATAAATTCCCCAATGCCATGACAGTCCAGCCTGGCATTTGCCATGTGAAATGTCAGGAAAACAGGATATGTCCAGAAGGCAAGGGCCTGCTGAACTCACACCAGGCTGTGCTGACTTAAGAGCTGATAAATAAGGACTGTGAATGAATGGGATAGGATTTACTGCTGGAAGAGAAGCTCAGTGGAACAAGAGTGTTGGCTGGTCTCCTGGAGTAGTTCCACTCAAACATGCTGCATTCACTGGGCAAGGTCAAAAGCACAGGTGTGCCCTGCCTCTCCTCCCCAATTACTCTCAAGCTGTAGTCAGCACGCTGAGGACCTTCCCTCTGACCCAATAACCACTAATTATCCTCATGAAAAGGGATGACAGGAGAATGCAACTGCTCCAGACCTCAAAGCTAGACTCTGACAAGGACATGAATCAAGGTCTCGCCCTTTTCAGATGAAAACCTTACTGACTGCCATCACTCCGTTTTGTGGCTATTGGGTATTCTCTAGGCTCTAAGGTTATCAAAGTACCACAGGCAGAGAATCCTGTTGCAGGTAGTAGGAGAGGTAAGGCAGGAATGAGGCTTCAGTGGCTCTACATGTTGCCAGGACTTTGCTCACTGTGCACACATACAGCAATGTGGCTGCAGGCATCTTCATGCTACTCCAAGTCCAGCTCTCAAAGGCCACTGGTGCCATTCCTTTAGGTGACTAAATGCCATATGAGCTCAGTCAGTTGCCTTTAGTGTATCAGTGATGATTTATACTGATGGAAGATTGGAAAAGCAAATTTGGTGACCTGCAGGCTAGGAGAAGAAGAAAGAGCACATATGAAATCCCAGAGGGTCTCAGGTAGGTTGGAATTCCCAATATTCCTCCCCCAGCCTGATTATTACCTTTTTCTGCTCCAAGGGTATGTTTCAGGACAGGAAAGCTATCCTAGAGAAAAGGTACCTACAGTTTACAAAGCCTATGATCTTGGCATAGTTGTCAGGAGGCCAAGCTCATAACAGAATGATGATCTAGCCCTGCATTATATTGATTCAACCAGAGCAAGTGCCAGGGATAGAAAGAGATGAGAATTATGGTTCTCAGACGTAGGAAGGTTGCAGAGTGTGGAGGGTCTGAGCAATGGTGTGAGGTCCTGCCGTGCTCTGGGAATATTTCACCTTCCTGCCTCTTGCTTCACCAGAGAAACAAAAGAGATACAGATGCTTGGTTATAAATTTTAAAGCAATTCTGCTCTGAATTTCCTCCTGAATTTAGAAGCGAATCCTTCATACAAATGGATTGAGAAATTCTCCCAGTGAAGTAATCCATCTCCAAATAGGACATCCTGACACCAGCTGAGTCAATCCAATGTCCATTGTTGATTTGAGTATGTTCATCCACGGCTGACATGACATTCCTTTTGTTGACAGAGCTCATATGTTACAGAAGCCTGTCCTTCATATTTCTCTGTCTTTCACTGCCACAGCAGCTGCACACCAGGAAAAACTGCTGCATTTACTTATTTCATTTCTTCAAGGTCTGTTTCCTGGATATTCCCTGCTCCAGCTAAGGGCAATGTTTGTCTGTTCATCCTAGATTTCAGCTGGAGAAGGATTAACCCTGCAGATGGTTCTTTGAAGGCCAGTATAGTGATATTCTCCAATGCACTGGAGCGCTTGATTTTAACTTCAAAATCAGATACGCAGTAATGATGGTATTATTCCACATCTTCCATCCCAAGGGATTAATCTCAAATGCTAGACCTTGTCTGATAGCTCTATGAGCGAATCTGTATGAGAAATGCAGGCAGGACTTCATGCACCATGGCAGTTCTTGGGTAGGAACATGACAGCTAATTTGAACTTCATCATGCGAAGCTCCAAATCTCATACTGAATGCTGGGGTGAGGATTATGCTCTTCCAAAATGATAAGAGCTTCCTCACTTCCTAACAGAGAGCAAAGCTCGTCTGTGCAAGAGATGCAGCTCTCCTGGGACAAGTCCAGACAGTTGAATGAACCTTGAACTCTGATTCAGGAGGTTGGGAAGATGCTCTGTGAAAGAATCACCGCATACTGGCCCTGTCCTCTGATCTGCAGGAGCCTTTCAGAGAAAGCATGCAGATGATATCATCATCTCATATGGATGTGGAGCAGTGTGGGCATAGCTATGAGGACAGGTAGTTCCCTCAGGACAATCACGAACAAAACCAACTCAATACAAGAACTCATACAAGCGTTACCAACAGTGACTGGTGAGCAGGCCTCCTCCGAAGTTCCAAGTGAGAAAGGTCTAAAAATTGCTATGGACATGGTGTGGGGAAGGGGAAAAGAAAAAGCCACTGTAAAGATCATTTGAATACTGTGGTACAGCCCTCTTCTTTATCTGTATCTCAAGTGCCTAGGCCCTAGAGGCACAAAGTGATGCTTCACTGGCTGCTTTCTGTTATTCAACAGACCGTTCTGACCTGTAAGTCAGCCCAGCAGTGTGGTAATATTTGACGAAGTAACTGAATAAAACTGCTCATGGGAACCTCTTGGGAGCTCAGCCTCCACTCTGTCTTCAAATGTGGGCTCCCACCTGACCGCTAAACCTACACAGCACAATGGCCACATCAGAGAGGTTTTCCTGCTGGAAGTCCTGCTTTAACACCCATGGTGATGCTGAGGTTATGGCCCAGCCTGGGATCCCTTCCTCTTCCCACTCCAGCCCACAGTAGGTCACAGGCTCTGCCTCCTTTCCTGGGGGAAATCAAGTCTAATTCCTGGGCTGAGTTGCTCCTTGCCTTGTAAAGTTGTAGTAAAGACTTACCAGGGATTTTCTGCACAGCTGGCCAACCAATGCCCTTCACAGCACATCTCCAGCCCTTTAAATATTCATGAGGCTGGGTCTGCTGCCTAATTGAATTTCCTCTATGAATGAATCAGTTATTTTCCCATCTCCTGCAGCAAAGATGCAGATTAAGCGTGTAAAGCTAGAATAGTACACCAAGAAAGCAGTTTCTCTCCGATTAGTGGCTGAGCAAATTCACCCCTGCTGGGATCAGTTTCTCCCGGACAGCCTGAAAATCACAAATTAATAGAATAATTCATATCATGATAGACTGCTAGATGCATTCAGTCCAAGCCCTGCAGAGGCAAGGGATACCTCCAAAATCAGAACAGGTTTCTCAAGGCTTCATCACGTCAAGTTTCAAGTACAGAAGGATGGACATAACACCCTCATCATACCTTGCTCCAGGGCTGCAGGTCCTGGAAATTTTGAAAAAATTGCTTTTCCTTATATTTAATGACTCCTCTTTGCTGTTTCCTCTTATATTTTTACAATGGACATCTATCAAGAGCCAAGCTCCATCTTCTCTATAGCCTCCACTACAGGATTGGCAACAGCAGTAACGTCTCCCTCAGCCTTTTCTTCCTGACACCAGTCAAATTCAGCTCTCTCAGCCTGTCCTTGTGTCTCAATAAAGCCATCATGAGCTCCAGCCCCCAAACTGGACAAAGCACTTCAGATGTAGTCTTACAAGTGAATTATCAAGTCCCTCAATCTGCTTGCTACCCTCTTGCTAACACAGCCCTGTAGACAACTGGCTGTAGAGGTGCAAGACATACTGCTAGCTCATATTTACATTGTTTTCCACCTCAAGTTAATGCTCTGATGTTATCCAAAGAAGCTTCATGTTTTGTCCTTGGCCAGGAGCTGATATCTACCTGGACAATAAAAAGAAAGGCAAAATGATCCCAGTGAACTCAATATCTGAGTCATAGGCTTCACCGAGTCCTGGATTTGGATTTACACCAAGCTTTGCATGAGGAACACAGAGCTAATCATTACCTGGTTGGACGTTGCTTTATACCCTGAACATTTCTACATAGCTCCCAGCAAAGATGAGCTCCAGTGGGGCCCTGAAGTCAGGCCCCACTCTTTCCACATCAGGAAGGAAAGTCTCTCCTCTGTTAGGCATCGAGCTAGTCCCTACAGGGCTGATGTCTGGGAGTAGAGATGCAACCCACTGCAGCATCCCCTGCATCTATCCCAAGGATGTGCTCAGGTACACGGCACAGAGCTGGTCTGCATATGCTTACTGTAGAAGGAAAGAACCACATGTGCTCTTGTGAAGGACCACTGCCTGCAATGTCTGCATCCCACTGCTGCTCTCTGAGGTTTGATCTCTCCACTCCTGCACAATATCCAGCCCTGATCCACTCCTCTCCAGCAGGGAAGAACCTCAGTGGAGCTGTGTGTGTTCAGAGACCTTCAGCTGCATGGAAGTGTGACAGCAGCAGCAGCTTTCTTATGAAGCATAGTTAGCTTGCACTAACTATTCTGTTTTGCTGCATGGCTGGGAAGAAAGATGAAGTCATTGTGGCCATGCAAGAACCTCTCTGCCTGTTCTCAGTCTTGTTGGTAAGATGTCACTCTCCATTCTTGAGTGTTTAAAGCCTAATTGCTTTCTTCACCACCTGTGACATTAGTACTCACTTGAATAATAGATGGACCACCCCAGGTATTGCTCTCTGTTGTTCCTGGCAAAATCTTCTGTCATTGGCCGCCTTTGCCAACTAGAAAATTAATCCTGGCAGGAAACTCAGCATCTGAAGACATCAGGTTACTCCTCAATGACAGGGATTGTTGGCAGCAGCAAGCAATTTAAAGCAGTGGGCCTCACTATTAGGCAACCCCCTGCCCACTGCTCCTGCAGGTTCTGCAGGGTTGTGGCAAGTCACTGCACTTGGCTGCTTGCTGCAACTCAGAACCGTGGGTTCTTGACTGGGACAGGTCCTGCTGATGGGGCTGTCTGGACAAACATTGCTCCACCCCAGGGCTGCATTTCTACCTTCTGAATGAGGATCGCTGTCTCCCTGCACTCTTTGCCCTTGGGGGAAGCTGATGCTCTCATTCAGACAGGATCTTTGTCACTCCATCATGGTGTTCAAGGACAGGAAAGTGCATTTCAGCCACCACTCTAGTGCTGTTCCTGTGCTTCAGTAAAGAGATGACTGCAAGGGCAGAGGAACTATGGAGATGTGGGTCCCAGGTGACACAGGGAAGGGGATCACATCTCCTCATGCCAAGCTGGCATCACAGCACCCAACAGAGCCACAAGCTGATGATGGAAGGTGGGAACATCCCGCTCCCTCCAGCATCAGCTGAACACAGCTGGAGGGGGATGAGAAAGGTCTCCGTGGTGACACTGGGAACTTGTGGCAGAATAATTATTAATGCAGCCACAACACAAACAAAGCACAAGCAAATAACATAAAAGGGGGCTGAGACCTCAAGCCTGTCAGCTCATAGAGATAAGCTCCACCATGTTTGGAACTGTACATGTCCATTCTTTGGGTCTGAGTCATGCTGGTTCCTCAGACGTTGGGTCTCTCCTGTTCTGGCACCTGGGCTGGGCAAACCAGTGGATCCCATCACTGGAAGCAGGGAGTTGAGGATCTGTTCTGCTGAGAAGTGCTCATGCAAAGCACACTGGAGAAGCATTTCCAACTCAGCTGCAGAGAACTGTGCTTTGGGGAAGGCCAGGAAGTAAACTGGGAGAATGTCCTGTGTAGATGCACCAGATGCATGACTGGAGCATTCGGTGCTCAGCTGTGGTGAAAGGATGACAGTGGATTATTTGCACAGGCATTTTGTGCTGCGGATGTGTCATGGTAACACTGCTGTCACTGAGCAAATACAAGATAACAAATCCTGAGGGAGCTGCAGTGTCCCCTTACAGGCAAAGGACGTGCCTCCTCGCTGCACCCCTTCTGCCTTGCCAGGCATCAGCCTATATCTGAACATTCACTCTGCTTGGAGCCACCCCTGCAAGTCCTACTGCAAAACTCCAGCTGCCTCTCAGCCGAGTGCATAACACCAATCCCATTTTTTAAGGGAGCAGGAACCTGTGTGCAGACAGACAGCACTCTGAGAGCTGTCTGCATGCAGCGCAATGGAGAGATCTCTGTCCAAGAGCCTGGCCCCAGCAGACAGGGGACATAAGAAGAGGAAATATTTTAAGGGTGAAGGCAGAGCAAAGCTTTCCACTGGGAGTTTCTGCAGAGCTTTGCTGGAGGCACTGGAGTAGGACTTTAGGACCTGTTCCACTACATGAATGCAGCCTACTGGTTTTGAGGAGAAAAGTCTGTAACGGATTGGCTCCGTAAGGGATAGTCTGTAGGATACTGGGCAGCAGCCATTCTGTCCTGCTGTGGGAGCAGCACTGAAACCTCTTCCACTTCACTATAGCCCATGTTGAAGTCAACTGAGAGCATGGAAAAGACCTGTGAGAATCAAGTGTTGTTTCTGCATTAGAATTGTATAATATTATTTTTATTTTATGATCTCCGCTATCATAGTTCCTTCTGGGAGTCCCAGTAGATTAACTTGGGGAAGATCTCTGATAAGTTTACATCACTTATCGTATAGACGAACCTTCCCAGGAACGCATACTCTGTATATAGGTGTGTATATGTATATTTTGTCATACACACTGCAAGAATATCCTGCACAAGAGCAAACCAGAGAACAAGCCATGGCCTGCCCGAGGAAGCACCTGAAGAGACATTGGAAGGCCTGGCATCATCCCCCAGTGCTCTTTGTTTAACGATAAGGACTTTAAAGAAAATCACCATATCAATAGGACAAGGAGAGCACCGAGACATCTTGGAAACAACAGGATGACTACTGACTGGCACCAGATAACAAATAAATGAACAAGTAAATAGTAAATGTAAACCTTCTGATAAGATTGTGAACCTGGAGTACCCAGCCAGTGGGGAAACAGGGGAGGGGGAGGCAAGGGGGAGAAAACAGGGTATAAAGGCTGTCGTGTTGTGTCCATAGGCGCGCTCCTACTTGTGGGATGCCCGCCATTGCAATCGTGAATAAATTCTGCTTTTATCAGAGATACCGTCCTGACAAAATTACTTGGATTATTTCCAACAGACCTTCATTGGGTCCTGGGGTTTGCTGCATTTTCAGGAGCTCAGAGAGCAGTGTGTGTTTTCACCTGGAATTTCTGATGGTGCAGAAAAGTGCAATTGCTTATTGACTCTAACTCATACATAACAATTAACCGCTGTTTTTCACCCCAAAACATTCTCAGTTAAAATAGATTGCCCTGAAGAGGCACTGCTCACCCTGCCTTGCATCGACAAGTCTGTGACAACAAGTCATTCAAAGACTCACCTTGGTGTGTCAGGTGCATCTTCTTTTCTGCACATTTCACTACATGTAGCTGCTTTGAATGGCATCCTTGTGGAGTGTCTGAAGGACGGGATGCCCCAGCCTGACTGACAAACAGCTCTGCATCCACATGTACATCCCTTCTCTTGTTCCTTCTCGTGTTTACTTTCTGCTAAGTGATTGCAAGATGAGAATTGCCAAAACAGAAGTTTATGTAGATTGAGCAGATTTCTCAATTAGAGCAGGTTGCTCATGGCTTTGCATGGTTGAGTTTTGCTTATCTTTAGGAATGAAAATCCCACAGCTTACCGGGTGCTGTCCCAGTGTTTGATCACTCACACAACTGTAATATTATTCTGAATATTCAATCAATGTTCGCTGTCTTTGCAGCTGTTTTCTCTTGCCTCTTAGCCAATCTCCATCTACCTCCAAGTGCCCAAGTCTGTCTTCTCCACATCTCCCCACTGCAGCTGAAGACAGCATTAAAATCTCTCTCTCCCTTTACCCTTCTTTTCCCAAGACAGAACAGGTTCTGTTCTCACAGCCTATCTCTGTACACCACATCTATGTTCCCCTAATCATTTCTCCTGTGGAAACAAGCTGGGATCTTAAACTCAATCTGGGTCTCGCTCCTACTTGGAGCTTCTGTCCAGGTTCTTATCAGTTAGGATATGGTCTTCAATGGTCCAGCCAGAAACAGAGACAGAGTGCTGGAGCACAAAAGAAACACTGCCATCAAGGATCAGCACAAGACGCCTGATACCAAGACGACAGGCTATGCTTAGAAATTAGTAACCCCAGAAATGGGTCACTGCTCTCTCTTTTTTTTCTCTCATCAGATATTCCTCCTACATGAGCTCTCTGGCTGTCGGCTGTTTGAAGCTGAGTATGAGGTGGCCTATTGCTCAAATTTGTTCCTTGGCTTTGACGATTTGTGTTGAACTTAATCAGAGATATTCTGAGGCAGCTATGAGTTTGTTTTCAGAGCAAATGAAAAGCCTTCACCAGCTTGTCTCAGTAGAAGCTCTCCTACAAGTGTCCATGTACCAGCTCAGGTTAGTGACTGCACTGTACTCCTGGACAGCATTTAAAAGTCCCCCATCTCGAGCTTGATTCGAGATTCACAGCAAAAGCGGTCATTTCTTTTATCCATTTTGGTTCTCTGAACCTTAGTCGTCCAGCCTAATCCTGAGGTCAAGGCTCCCCCTGCAGTCCCTGGAAAAAGATGTGCACCTGCGGGGAGCAAATCTGGCCACATAGAGGTTTCCTTTGATTAAGGCACTTGGGAGGAATGAGCCCCAGAAGGAGCACAGTCTCATCCCAGAGGCCACACGGCACCCCAGGCACTCAGCGTAGGTGGAGGTGTTATTTCTAGAGAGCCTGATCTCTTCCCCACCTTTAGCTACATGCATCAAACCCAGCACAAGGAAACTGAGCGGGCTGGTTTGATCCCCATAATGAGTCGCTACATTTCTCTCTTTTCCTCTGTGCTCTGAAAATCACCCTTTCACTCGTAGCCCACCCTGTATTTCCAGAAGGAGGAGCCTTCGGGTCTCAGTTCCTTAGCAAATCTGTGGCAAAGAGTCAAAGTAATTTCTCTGTCCTCATTTGCACACATACATCTGTCTTTCTGACAGAAGTGATTGCAAAGAGCACAGATATGTCTGCCTCATCCGAGTATTTCAATGCAAGCATCACAGCTGATTCCAGGAGAGAAAGGAAGGAAGGGAGGAAGGAAAAGTGTGAAAGAGAGAAAGAAAAGGAAAGTGAAGGCAAAAAGGTTAAAAAGAAAAGGGGGGGGGGGGGGAATAAAAGGGAAAAGACAAACTTTTTGGAGCTTGCAGTGATTCTCGAACAAAGATC
Source organism: Tetrao urogallus (assembly GCF_951394365.1). Taxonomy (NCBI): domain Eukaryota; kingdom Metazoa; phylum Chordata; class Aves; order Galliformes; family Phasianidae; genus Tetrao; species Tetrao urogallus. Next base: position 9,109,129 of record NC_136831.1, on the reverse strand, counting down.
TTCTCAAATGTCGTTTTCTTTGAAATGTACCCACTCTGCAATGCTGAGATACGCTCCAAGCAAGGTTTGCCATCCTGAGATCCAACAAGCAGCCTCACCACGCTCCTCCAGCCCCTGCACATTATTTCCTCTGCTCTAACACCATTCTTCCCTTCTCCTTCTCCTCACCTCCACATTCCTGCCTTGCAGTGTTTCTGCATCCCCCCCCCAGGGGAAGACCAAACATCTCAGCTCCCTACAGCCCTAAAAGGAACCTTCCAAGTTTCCTGCAGCCCCCACTCACAGCTCTGCTATTATTTTCCTTTCTTATCTACTGATATTTCAGCTTTACTCAGTGAAAAACAGACCCAGCCTTTGTACAGATACTTCAGGCAAGGATGAAGAGACAAAACAGAAACTCATCACGCGCATTGCTCAGTGAAAGCAGGCTGTAATGATCCATTCTAAAGCATTTTGCTAACACTCATGAGAAAAATATCCTTCTTCAGGACGTTGTTTGGTCTTCCTTTGAAAGAACAGCTTGCAGAGTTTTCAGCACTCTGAAATCTGAGTTGAACAGATTTGCCCCTGCACTTAAATGTTTCTAAAACATTTCTGATGAAGTACCACTTTCCAGCAGAATGTCTTTGTTTTCCAGTTAAGATCTAGACACTTCCCAATGCTCCCTTGTGGCAAAAAATGAAAATGTTCTTTTTCATTGAATCCTCCTTTTTCATCCTTTTTTTTTTTTTTTTTTGAGTAATCCCTAAACAAGAGTCTAGAAATCAGCCCTGTGTGTCTGCCTGATCCTTTTTATCTTTCTATCACTTATCATTTTGTTCTACTATAAGTTTTATTATCAAACTTAAGGCATCCATCTGTATGCATCCACATTTTGGCTATTTAATATTCATCTTTTGACAACACTTTCGGTTCAGCAAGCCTCCTAATTAGTTATTGGCTGCAGTGGAGAGTTATTGTTCAGAAACACTGACCTTCCACCCATGGGATCTCGTTTTTCTTTGCTATCGCTAGCTAGAAATTTGGAACAGAGCAATACTTAATCCTGCTCGCCCTGCCAATATGAGCTTCCCATCCTTCTCTACCACTTCGCTTGCTCAGGGCTAGCTTAAGCAAGCTATTTCTTTAGTAGCAAAATTTCCATTCAAGATTATGTGATAAAACTCTGGAACAGCTCATATTAAGATGGCCCATACTGAGGTTTTGCTCTCCAGCTGAGCATTATCTGAAGCACTTGTATGGCAGAGGTGCTGGGGCCGAGTTCTCTGTGCTGCAGAGCACTGGTAACAGAGAGCTGTTCATGCTCATCGTTTTTGCTCTTGTTTCCTTTTCATTAGTGTGTTAGGCAAACCTTCTTTCAAGTGTTTTCATTCTCTGCAGCCAGTAAAAGATAACAATCTGATACAGAATGTTCTAAAAGTGGAACCACAAAAGGACTATTTCCTGTCAGCCTGTATGTCCCCGGCAAAGGGAGCTGTGTATCCCAGAGGAAAATTAAAGATCTGAAAGAGCATCTGAAAATTCATCAGCTGAATTTCTCGGTGGATCTCAGCAGCAAACTGAAAAACAGGAGCGGGATGCAGTGGGCGAGCAAAGATCTCCACCTAGTGAGATGGTGAGAGGGCAGCATGCTGCTCTGAGGGCTTCCTGGCAAAGCTGGGCAGGAGGTGATAAAAACCTGCAGTTTCTATCAGTTTCGAGATCAGCTTTCAGTGATGCAGAAGATGCAGCATCAATGCTGTCCAAATGCCTGTTCTGAATCACAGCCTGGGGGCGAGAGCCACAGCCTACACAGCACGGAGCAATGCACAAGGCTGTGTCCAGCCTCTGTGCAGCAATAATGCACTGGGAGGGCAATAAAAGTCCACTCTCCGAGCCCTAACCTGCACCCAAGGTGATCATAGCTCTGTATTAACCACAGCCGAGCAGGCTGCACGGAAAAGTAATGATTGCTTTTGGCTGTGGACTTTTTCATAAGATGACATTTTTCCTATTGATGGGATTACATATTCTGTGGCGAGCACAAGATAATTGTAATTTCCAGGACTAATACTGAACGCATAAAGGTTATGGGTAGTCCTATTAAAGCTTTTATATTAGTGGAAAATTGTATGTTACGAGCTGGGAGAAAATTAATGGCCATTCTTTTGTGGTTTGCATACAATTAATCCCTAGGGGGCCTTTCTGTTCCATCTGAAACAGGTGACCTGCGTTTTATTAAAACCATCACCCCTTTCTATTCTCAAGGCTCTGGGCTGTTTCTTAGCATGTCCTGCTGAGTTCACAGGAGTGCATGAGAGCTCTCAGCTGCTCAGCCCTACGAGCAACTTGTTGCTAGCCAAGAAAGGCTTGTGGATGAGGAGCCAACTTTGCAAGCAATTACACTGTGCTGACAGCATGGTAGGAAACTGAAAACCAGGAAACGTTTCTCAGAAATGGCCACGGAAACATTTCACAGAGTCACAGCAGCACAGAATGCCGTAGGCTGGTAAGGAGGTAAGGTGGCTGGGGCTGAGCTCCCTGAACGGCGTGCCTGCAGAGGGGCCTTCAGTGAGCCTCCAGGCAGGCCTAGCAGCACCCAGCATGGCTCCCAGCTTGGATTTGGGCGATGCAGGTCCAGACCAGCGGCGCTCATCATCCTGTCAGGGCTGAGATATCTCTTAGTAGAGCTTTGCCTGTCCAAAGGATGGCTCTGCTGCTGTCCCTTCTCTGCAGGCTGTTTGCAGGCCCTTTTTATTCTCCCAAGAGGAGAACTGCTGTTTGATTTCCCTTCTCAGATTTACTTTCCAGAACAAGGGATTCCCCACCTCTTTAAAATGACCTGTCCCCTTCCCTTCCCTGCCTGCTGCTCAGGATGGAGAGAGAAATCCAGTAACAGCCCAGTACTTTTCCCACTGCTTCTATCCCACCGTGTTCAAATAGCAGGCACTCACTGTGCAGGCAGCACGGATCAATCTGGGGCAGCAGATCTGCATTTTAGAAATAATTGGGCTACAGCCATCAGGATGTATTAACCCTGTATTAACCCTGTCATCAACAACCTCCACACTGAGCTCAGGCTGGTAGGCATGAGAAACCCAAACGTTGATAGTGGGTAATGCCTGCATTTCAGAGATGACCTTTCACATCAGTTACAGGGCATAAAATGCCCGTGTCCCCACTGGGGAGTTACAGCTAGACTGACCAGAGCAAGCTGCATGTGCTGCAATATTCTTCCTGAAAAGGATTTTAAGAACCTGAACAACTTTGCTTGGGAGATTCACAGCTTCTCAGAAATATGTGTGAAATCCAGGTGCAAATTTTCTCCAAGACATAATAGCTTGACCAATGAAAATCCAATTGAATTGACAATAACTAAAATGCATCACACCTGCTAGTTTTTCAAAGTTTGCAGTGCATCTTTGCATACTTTAAGTTTAGGAAAATATTTTCCTTTCATTTCTTACGTGTTGATTATAGTTTTATTACCATTCCTGCAATTTCAAAGGATGTCAATTCAAAATTTGTTTGCTTGGGCTATGGAATAAAATAGATTTTGATGCCTTTTGTTGAGCCAGGACTATCAGGATGTAGGGAGGTCACATGGCTCATGTTTTCAGAGCACACATTTCAAAACCCAGGTCAGTGCTTTGCTTTGGACTACATATTACTCCTTCTGTGATTAATGCTGTTACAGAAAAATTGTGAAGTTGCTGGTATGGCTGGAACTGAACTCCTGGCCCAGATTTTAGCAGTACCCTTTTACCTCTTCTCATTGCATGGGGATAGTTATCTGGATTAGAGGTAAAGGCTGAGGGTGCTGGGGTAAGGATGCATCCTGAGCCACAGATTGTCAGATCTGGGAAGAGGAAGGAAAATTGTTTTCTTAGAGAGCCAGCAACATTCATAACATTGGTCCTTATCCAGTGACCCTGCTGTGCTCTCCCAGAGGTCCATCTGTCTTGTCAAATCTCTGCCAAATTCCTCCAACCTGCTTCTCACTTGGCTTTGTGATACCAGTGAGGTATTGCAAATAGAGGAGCCTAATGTCAGCTCCCACTTTGCCACTCACAAGATCTATGTACCATAACTTTTCTTACTGCAAGCAAAGCTCGATTCAAGAAAAATCAATTTCGTTGTGGTCTGTCTAGGACTCATCACTGCAAGGATAATGTGTGCTCCTGTTTACCATGTGGGAATGTAAAATTCATTTGGTTTGAAGAATGATTCATTAACTGCCCCCAAATGGCAGTTGGGCTAAAATGAATTTGGTTTTGTTTAACTGAAGGAGCTCTGCTCTCTGCATGCATAGCTGGGAAGGCAAGAAGAGCTTGTTGTGCCTCATAACCCCCACAGAAACACAGGGCTTTGCTACAGATCTCCCCACCATGACCATTCCTCTGTTTTGCATGGCTGCACGGGCTAATACCAAGCTTTGAGCAATCAAGCCATCTTTGCTAAACTGTTCAGCAAAGCAAAACACAGCGCACTGGACCTCATTCCTCCTCAGGGCTTGAGGTATCTATTGGTCTCTGGGAAAGGAGAGTTAGCTTGGCCCCACTGCTTCTTCATATCTGCAACTGCTGCCCCATGGTCAGAGTTCTGTCTTGCTGGTTCCTGTCCACAGCAGACATCCGAGCTAAATTGGACTGTTCTGGTCTACTGATCTCCCCAGAAGAGATCTGTCCCCTTGCAAGTGTGAAAATATCCCTGCAAACATCACCTATGAAGTATGAAGTGCTGCAGTAGGAAATCCCAAGTGTATTTCCAGTCCCACATGAGGCCTCCATATTACAACAACCATCCACAGCATGGGCTGTGGCCTGGTTAAGAGCCTGGTACACAGAAGAATGTTGCAGTTTAAGACTAAATAGGCTGTACTCCAGCCCTGCCACATTCACCACAGACCCTGTGGCATGAAGAAAAATCTCCCCACTATGGCTATCTGTACAGGTTCATCCAGATCATCTCTTGGTGATAAGTGATGTCTCCCAGAGGTCAGTCTTGGGACTGGTGCTCCTCAACATCTTTATCAATAACACAGGCAGTGGGATCAAGTTTACTCTCAGCAAGTTCGCTGATGATGCTAGGCTGAGTGATGCTGCTGATACAACAAGGGGAAGTAATGCCCTCCTAAGGGACCTGGACAAGCTTGAAGTAAGGGCAAATGGGAACCTAATGAAGTTCAACAAGGCCAAGTGAAGGATGCTATTGTGTCAGGGCAATCCTAGGTACGTGTACAGACTGGGAGAAGAAATCCCTGAGCCCTGCAGTGAAGGGCTTGGCAGTGCTGGTGGATGAAAAGCTAGACATGAGCCAGCAGTTTGCACCAACCCTGTGTGGCCTGAGCTGATGGGTGCAGACAGCCCACAGCAGGGGATGGGAACTGGGTGATCTCTAAGGTCCCTTCCAACCCAAATCATTCTCCAATCCTATGATTCTATGATTCTAAAGTAAGGGCAAGACTCAATTTCTCAATGAGGGCTGCCTGCAGTTCGCTCTCTGCAAGCAAGGAGCCTCTACTGTTCATATATGATGTGATTTCTTTTGATTTCTTTTGATATAGAAGTTTCGTGGTTTGAAGGTTGATAGCAAGTTATGCAGATCCTCACAATTAAATAATGATTTCATCGCATGTCATGAAGTGGGAGAGCAAAGGAGAATAAAAGAGAAGTGAACTTGGAAGGTTTTTAGCGTGTGATAGCTATATGGCCTTTGGTAGCTGACAGGCTCTCCAGCATCAAGGTTAGCTGTTGTTGGATTGTACAACAGAAGGTTTTGTGTAAATGGAGAGCCATGGCAATCCATGATGTTGAGGAGAAGTTCAGAAGAGATCCAAGCATGCCAAGCTGAAACAACAAAGCCATGGGGATAGCACTCCTCTCCTGTGGGTCAAGGCAGGAGCCCAGACATCCTGGTCATCCCTGATGTGTGTATAGGGAAGCAAACCCTGTCCCCAGCTGCAAAACAAAACAAAACAAAGCAAAACAAAAAAAACCCCACCATGATAAAAATGAGATTTAATCTCTCAAATGAACCAATTCAGCCTGCGATGAAAAACCAGCAGCTGTATGCTGTGCTTTTCACAAAAAAAAAAAGCTAGACCATGATGTGCCATGATTCTTTCCAGCCCCTGTTTTCCTCCAATCATTTAGCTGGGGTAAAAAATGGAATGCTGGAATAATAATAATAATAGTGTCTATAATCGAAATCTGAAATAAGTGTCTGAAAACTTTAACCTAAGCACATGGACATCTGGAAACAATACACAGAAAACTATGAGGATTCCACAGTCTCCAAAATTATGTACATGGAGAAAGTCCTTCAAGCCCACTCTGGGTGGCTGCTCTGCTTTCAGAGCACTTACAGATTACATTTTCCACCCTCACTTCTTAAAAATGAAGCATAGCCTGCTCACATGATCCCAGGACTGAAAGAAAATCCCAGCATCTTCGAACGTGCAATTAAAATCACCAGTGGTGACAGCACTGGAAATGCCACCTTCAAGTTATCTAAGATTTGTTTGCTTGTTTTGAATGTCTTCTGCTCAGAGGGAGAGGATCTCATTACAGCTTGGAGAATGCCTCAGGTGGAAACCACAGCTATGGGGCACTGTATCTCTGCCTGAAAGAGCATGGAAAGGTTTATGATCCCCAGCCTTCCTCCCTCCAGACACAAATGCCTTTTTTTCCTAACTCAGTAACTCACACAGACTCAAAGGAAAGGTGCTGCAACCTCAGGATAATCAGGGAGAGCTTGAGATCTATGCACATTTGTTTTGGGGAACAAGAAGGAAAATGGAAAAGGTGAATGGGACGGGAGCTGGAGCAGCCCCAGACAAGACAACGTGGGGCTTGTGCCCCAGAGCTCTTCCACGTGGCTTTAGTTTGCAGATAACCATCTGGCAGTTCACCTTCCAAATAAATTCCAGCCTTCATCTCTGTTAACTTCTGGATCCTGCTGATTTCAAGTCTTGTCTGGGTGTATCGATTGTCCAGCAGTGGCCAGTGTCCACCACTGGCATATAAATTGCAGGTTGGAGCCAAGCAAAGGTGGCTGCATTCAGAGCACATGTGTAAAAGAGATTTATTATAAGGGAAAGATGTGTTTATTCATCTGTTGACCTCAGGCCCTGCATTACTGCACTCCTCATAGAGGGCTGTTTGCTGTTGACCTTGGGACATCGGTTTAGCAGGGGCAATAGCCAGCTTTTAATCAGTGAGTTTAGACAAAGCAGAACCATTCCAAGGAAAACGCTCCACAAAGTGATCCTGTCCAACCTGATGCAGCAAAATTAACAGCCACATTCTGGCCAGGATAATTCCTTTTTGTCATTATCATTATTATTCTGTTTTCATATTGCAATAAATAATGTAATTACTGAAAGCTGAGTGCTGATTAACATGGGTTCCCTGTTTCACTGGCAGGTGGAGATGTGCAATGAGCCTACAGATCCAACCTAGGGGTGCTGCAGTTTTCTTGGATAATATTCAATCCATGGCTCACTTGGAGTCCTCCCTGCAAAGAAGGATTGATTTGGTGACTGAAAGCATCCAGACCATGCCTATCCTATGCAAGGCTATGAGCTCCAAGGACTACTGTAAAGGGCAGAAGCCAGGGGCTACAGGAGAGATGTGGATGCAGACCTCAGTGCAACTCATGGACATTTAGGAGTTCGGCCACTCACTCCATTTCTCCAGACCTGGTCTTCCCATCTGTAAGATGGGACCTTGTTCCTTTTTCTGTCCCATGTGGAAAGGATGCAGAGCTCCTAAGGCAGTGAAGTGCTGGGTGGTGGGGAGAGAGGGTGTTATTGGATGTGGTGCTCAGGGACATGATTTAGCGGAGTGCTGTTAGGGTTAGGGTAGGATGGTTAGGTTGTGGTTGGACTCAATGGTCTTTAAGGTCTTTTCCAACTTGAGCAATTCTGTTACTTGATTCTCTGATTCTGTGTGGGTCAGAGTGTGGGAGCATGACCTTCCCATCTGAAATACAGAAGACAGAAACATTTAGAATACAATAAATTTTCCTCCCCTTTGCAAAGCTGAAATAACGACAAGATACTGCGATTGACTTCAGCTCCACTTAACGAGGGATAATTAGCCCACCCATCGCAAGGCCAAGGAATTACACTGGTTGGAAATTTTCCAGTTAATTTGCCATTCGATATTTTTATCTAATTTTCGAGAACTTAATTGATGTCTCAATTATGAAAGATATCGCTATGAACACCGTTCTCGAGGAAATCCCTATCACTGCTGTGACTCTGCACCTCCACATGATCCTCTCGTTGCCACTCCCCACGGTGCTGGGGGATGTCAGGTGTCCTCCCAGCACATTTCAATCACACAGATCTCATCACTTAATTTCAAAATGCCACAACTGCTGCAACAATTAAAAATGCAAACAGGGAAAATAGCATCCCAGGCAAGCGAGGGACCACGGACGCATTCATGGCACTTTATGTAACCCAGATACAATGGAGTCATTTGGAGCTCAAAGAGGCTTAGTGTTATCCTCCATCACTGGGTGCCTGGCGCAGACTGCAGGTCACAGCCCTTGTGCTCCTTCCTGGACTCAGTGGAAATCAGCGCTGTGACAGTGCAATCCCTCTGCAGCACACAGCCTGGGGGAGGAGTCAGTGGTGGAGCAAGGTGAGAAGCTCAAGGCTTTGAAGCCTTTGAGAGGTTGGGTAGGTGGCAGTGATGGGCAGACACCCAGCCTCAATCTGCTCCACATATGATGAGCAAGGAAGAAGAGGTTGGCTGAACCCAGCTACACTTGTCAAGGGTAGCAAGAAAGGTTCTTTGCCTGTTACTGGAAAGCAGGGGTTGCCATTACTTATCTGCAGAGACTCAGGGGCAAAAACCTGATGACCAAAGTCAAATAGATTCTTACAACTGACGAAATATTTCCAAAAGGTCATTGCAAGCTGTTTGTTTGGGTTTTTTTGTTTGTTTTGTTTTGTTTTGTTTTTTTAAGTGCAAGCATATAAAAAGGGGTTACCACTCCCTGAACACAGGTGCTTTTTCTCAAGTGCTGTTGAATTAGATATTAAGTCCTCAGATGAGCTAAATGAGTTGATCGTGGCTAATGTTATTACCAGGAGTTCCAGAGGAATCAAAGATGATTAGCCACTTGTCATAAAGTCTTAGCACAAAGGACAGAGAGAATTAATTTGTCCTACTGACCTAATTTTGGTTTCCATGTGGTTCTCATTGCTGCATGGTAGAAACATGGGGAATAAGCAAGGAGAAGGTGGAAATCTGAAGTGTTGAAACAGTGATTTACATGGCAGAACCAAGACCTGGAAGACAGTTTATGCGATTTCATAGTGCTTTTTATGAAAGGTCACTGCTTGCTGAGCAAAGATCCGAAAGGAGCCTGGAGAACAGTGCAGCTCCCAATAGAGCAGAATCATTTACAGTCGAAGGAATTTCTCACCTGGATCCAACAAATGTACTGAGCCACATCCGATCACACAAATCAAATGGAGGCTCCCACGTTTGATGCCTCAAGCAGCAAATAGCTCCCACCACTCAGGTGAGGTGAGATATATCCCACTAGGCTGCCCAGCTTTGCGATAGATGGGATGGAACCAGCAGTACCTGCAGTGGTCAAGTCTGTAGGTTGCTCCAAAAGTAATGCCTCCTATTTCTGTCCGCAGAAACTATAACAAAGAGCTCAATAACACTGCTTGATAGTGAGCTTTCTTAGCGACAAAACACTACTTTTCAACATAATAACCGCCACTAGCTTTGTGTTTTTTGCCAGTGGTGAACAAGGGCTGCATGTCATGCACATAACAATTTGATCCAGTGGATGTGACCCCCTGTCATCACTGCCACTGCTGAAGTGCAGCATCCAGTGCCTCACTGTGCTCACATCCACTGTTTTGTTTTCATAAGCATTCAGCAAGCATCAATGAATGTCAGTGGGTGCCATTTTTTCCACACGGAGGAATACAATTCCACCCCTTTGCTTCTTATGCACTTCCACAGCAGTTTGTCACTGCTGCCATTTTGCCACCCCTCTGCTGCCATCTGTCACACGACAACAGAATGTAACAGGATATTGGTAGGAAGGTTCAACCTCTACTGCCATCCCACCAACATCCCCCTCTGACCCTGTGGGTCAACAGAATGAAACAGGAGGCGTTACTTTTGGAACATCCTCATCTTTATGCATCTCTGCAGCTTTCACTACAAAGCTCCTCAGCTAACAGTGGCAGAACCAGCTCTCACTTTGCTCCTGGCAGCTCCTCTCCTGGCCATGACCCAGCTTCTCCACAGATGGATGCAGCAGCAGCCCCTGTCCATCCCCAGCACTCTTGCTGCTCGCCTTTCCCTCGGTGCTGGCTTCCTTGACACAGCTAATTTCCCAGAGGAGATGGATTGATTCTTCACTACCACTGTGGATTTAATACATGCTATTTATCACCCAGCCTGTCACTCAAATGGAAGAAGTGTGTGTCTGCACAATATATATGCAAAAATCTCCATTGCGTTTAGTTAATCCTCTGATGGCCATCAATAAATTGCAGGGATTTGGAAACCTTTCAGGAAGAATTTTAAGAAGTAAAATGTTTGCATACATATTTTCCTTCTTGTTGCTTAGGTTCTCACTGGCCCCTCCCATTTAAAAACGTGCCAACCCACAGCAGCTCTCTTGTTTTAATTATGTCAGTCTGCCAAAACAGTAGACATTGGCCTGGTTACATCAGTCTCACTACCCGGGGTGAGGAATACATCAGAGGAACATCAGTTACAGCTGTTCTGACATCAGCAAGTCCTACAAGCCATAGCCCACAAACTGTACAGTCCCAAATGCCTGCAGAGATGTCTGAAGTAGGACCTGGGCTGGGTCTTCTGCAGCTGGCAGTGAGCTGGGCAGCACTGGGCAGTGCACAGCAGGTCTGGCTCCTCCAATAAAGCTCCTGAAGCCTCGTGCAGGGGCTGCAGGGCATTTGGGCAGCAGCTGCAGGCACAGATCACAGAATTGTAGGGGTTGGAAGGGACCTCCAGAGATCATCGAGTCCCACCCCCTGCCAAAGCAGGTTCCCTACAGCAGGTCGCACAGGTCGGCATCCAGGCAGGTCTTGAACATCTCCAGAGAAGGAGACTCCACCACCTCCCTGGGCGAATGGACCAGGATGGACCAGATGGACCAGGATTTGCCAGGCCCCGTGTTTGCTGAAGCTAAATGAGGTGACAGGTTAAGAAGGGCACACCACTCGTGGGGATGCTTTTGTCCTGTGCAAAAGCTTGGCGTAAAGTAGGTCTCTGAGTTCAGACAGAAGTCTGCCTCATGCACAAAATGGTCTCATCCAGGTCATATGTGATGAAGTGAGGTTTCCTGGAGGATGGGGGGCATCTTTTTCTGCTTGCTCCTCTATTATACAAACAAAAACAGCTTTTGGCTGCTGTTGACCGTGGATGATGCGTCCCCACAGCGTTCCCAGATGTCTGAGTGCAGGAGGACTTCAGGTCTCCTGGGTCCCCATCCCGATGCACTCAGAGCACCCCAGGGCATGCAGGGGAACGCAGGGTTGGGACTGCATGAAACACACTGGTGGTAGGTGGGCGGTTGAGCTAAATGATCTTGGCCATCTTTTCCAGCCCTGCTGACTGTATGACTGCTATTCAATGAAACCTCGCTGTATTTGAGGTTATCAGGAGTTTTCTTATATTTTTCCCCAAGATGCAGTCTCTGTAGGGTCTGTACTTCGGCACTATTTGAGCCCCGTCCTCCAGCCCCCAACCCTTGAGAACAGCCCCACCATGAGGCAGATGTGTGCCCAACTTGACCCAGACACTTCATTTCAGCCTGGCCCAGCTGAAACTGCTTTGTCCCCATGACTCATCAGATGCTGCTGCTTTGTCTCCTTGTAATCAGCCTATTTCCGTGCCATGAATACCTCAGCAAAGTTGTCTGCTGTAAGTATTGCTCAATATTTCTTATGGAGACTTCTGAACTTTGAGTTATTCCCAATGGATCTCTTTTATCACAAGCCATTCAGTGAGAAAGCCTAAAAGAGCTTTGGCTCATTGTTAGGAGGAGGGGACTAAAGCTTTGTGTATAAAGGATGAATAATGATGCTGAGATAGGGATATCTGGACAAACAAACACCGAATATCTGAGATGTTCATACTCTGGAAACCTTTCTGTGAGCTATCAGCAGTTTTCTTCCTACCTGCACAATGCACACATTGTAATGTGCATGCAGAGACTGGAGAGGTTTTCATTTATAAATGTAATGCTCAGGTGGCTCAAGACGCCTTCAGATGAGCTTCTGCCTCAGTTTCCATCTGCAAAGACTTTGTGAAAGGATGCAGTGAGTGAGGAACAGCCCCCAAAGCTCCTGGCACCTGGCAGGTTGTGCTCTCTCCCAGCCCAGTCCTGTCCTGCATGGCACAAAGAAGCTGCAGGAGGACATGCGAAGGTCATCAGCACAAAGCCTGAGCTCACTCTGCAGGAAGAAAAACATCTCCAGGGACTACAATAAATTGCCATCTTCTTCCCAAAGGCTCCTGTGAAACACTCGGAAAAGTGACCTCATTAATTAATGAGATGGGTTAGCGCTCTCTCCGCACACTCCACTTAATTGCAGTTCTGTCATTCCCAGTGAATTCTTAATGCCATTATTGATTATTCAAAGTTCTGTTCAATCAATAAAGCAATAAACCATGTATGTTTAAAAAAAAGTGATAAAAAAGATAAATACATGACACATTTTAAAGGAGCCACGTCCTCCTGCAGCCCACTTAGCAGCTAGGAGCAAGCCTAGGGTAAAATGGGTAGATATGTGTTAGCATCCCTGCCTAATTGAACTGGATAATTGTCTCATAAATTTGCTTTAATCCCTAATCCACATACCAAGTAATTCCATACAGAAACCATTCCAAACAGTAATGCCCTGTTTTCCTGTCTGGTTGCTGCATGGACAGTGGTGACAGGTGAGCAGAGTGAGAGAAGTCCTGGCCAGAAAGTGAGACCACGTCAGCCTGCTGCATCAGGGCCTGAATGGGTGGGATTCTTAAGGACAAGCCTATCTGGGAAGCTGCAGAAACACCTCAGCACCATGGCTGAAGTTTCTTTACTGCCAAAAGGCAGCTGTGACCAACTCCACGCCACGGAGAGAGACCTCCTTAGCCCTGGATGTGCTGGAGCAGGAGCAGAAAGCCCAAGTGAGTCCATCCCTCTCCTCCTCTGCCTTATAGCCCACATGCTGATGATCCTCCAGCTTTGACTCTCCTTGATCACTCCCGCTGAGCATCCACCAACACCTGCAAGGGCCCCCAGAGCACATCCCCGCTCCTCTTCTTGTGGGATCCACATCCCACAGCATCAAGGAAAACTCACATCCTCCTGTCAAGTGTTTGATTCTGTCTGTGTTCCCACCAGTCTATCATCCTGCCACGCTCATGCTGTCACCCTGGTGATGTGGATCACGGCAGTAATTATCACATCCAGCTCCTCTGCAGCCCAACATCTGAGACCCATCTCCACGGCTGTAAGTAGTGCTGCTGGAATCTGCTAGTGCACAGAGGTCACCTATGGGAGGTGGGATGCTCAGCAAGAAGTTCCCAGCTTCCATTTTGGCCAAGCTGCCTTCTCTTTTAGAGAAACAAATGATACACATGTGTAAGACATGGAATTAATTGGATGGTAACAGCTCCCCAGGGCTTCTTGCTAGAAAGGATTCGAGGTAAGCTGAGAGCTTGGAGGAAAGGAGGAAAAACATTTCTGGGCTTGGGGTATGGTTTTTTTTCTTCTTCCCTTTTTTTTTTTCTTTTCTTTTTTATTGAAAACATTGTGATTTAACAACTGCAGGCCTTGTTGAGCATAAATAAATAAATAACATGGAGAACTGGGACACACTAAGCTCTGTGATTGCATAAATATTCAAGCTGCAAGAGAAATATAAGATTTCAAAGGTGCAAACATAATTATGGAGTTGTTATCTATCCCCCATAGTAATTCAAACATAAAGAACATTTCCGTGTCAGCTGGTAAGGGATGCAAGGGATGAAAATCTGAGATGCTGAACCTGGAAAATGTGGCATCCAGCCATACAGCAGCGTGGGGTGATGCTCACTCACACCATGTGGAGGAACAGCCTCCAGGTTGGGAGGTGGGCTGGGACTGGGGCAGGAGCCTGGGCAGTTGGTGTGATCAGGGGTGCTGAGATCTGCCCTGAGCAAAACCAAGAATCCCCATGGCATGGACATATGGACTCCTCTCCACCCTGACCAAGTCCCTGCAGCCAGTTCAGGGCTGAAGACCTGAGCATCTCTGAGCACCTCCATCATGCTGCAACAGAGGGTTGTGGCTTCAGCAAGCTGAGGTCTCAGTGTGCTGCATGGCCATTGTTTGCATCCAAATTCCTTCAACCCCGGTATTTTCCATTCTGGAAAAGCTGATCCTTATTAATGCAGAGGTTGTGGTATGGGTTGGAGCTGCAGCAGGACGCTGGCAGCAGGGAAAGCAGCAAGGAAGTAGACTCAGGCTCACATTGCTCTTTTGTAGGAGATTTCAGTGGCAAACAACGCCGAATGAAGAACCCATTTTCCAGCTCTTCTTGTCCCCATGCATGGCACTTGTGCCTTTCTGGGACTCTCAGCATCGACATGTGGTGAGGAAAGGCTGAAGCTGCTGACAGCTCACCACGAGCATCCGCAGCCTTGTGCTTGTGTCATTGGTGAGGAGCTGAAACATCTCCCAGAGGACCACAGTGCTGGCTCTCCTGGTCCCCATGAGGCAAATGCTTATGGAAAAAATGTCCCTTTATTATCACAAAACCAATTTTTTAGTTGACTCTGTGGCAAGGAAAACAATGCCATCCCTTCGCTCAGCACACATTTCACAGCTGCTGTATGTGCCACTGCTAGAGGTTGGGTTTCAGCTGCATCCCAGGGGAGGGAGGCAATGTGCAGCTGGATGTTGCTATGCTCAGGGCTAACTGGTCACCCCCTGTTGGGCCATGCAAGCTCCATTTGTCATGAGGCAAATACTGGGGACAGGGATGCTGTGTCCTGGAAATCATGGGAATAGGGATGCTTACATAGTATGAGTCTCAGCCTGGAAAGCAGAGCCCTGTAGAAGTGATACCTGTGTGCAGCATCACAGGCTGTGACAGCTATACTGCTGGGGAGTGGGGAAGAGGGTCTGAAAAAGGCTCTCGGGGAGGGCAGATTTTCCTGCCAGAGTCCTGTACTAAACACAGCACTCCTGAGATGCCAGTTTGGAATTCAGTTGCTTCTGCACAAGGATGCAATCACAGCATCCTGGTAGGGTAACAGCACCATCTACTGCTGCAGGGTCCAGAAAAGCTTCCTCCTGTTCCCTAGACGCGTGATGTTTTCTTGGCCTGGCCATACCCTGTAGCAGCCCTTCCTCCATGAGCTGCACATGGGAAAGTGACATCACATCAAGGGCAGAGGTATGGGCAGAGAGGTTTCACCCCCAGTGGAACTGAGGGCAATGGACATTCAGGAAGCAGAACAGCTTCCCTTTCCCTTTCCCCTTTCCCCTTTCCCCTTTCCCCTTTCCCCTTTCCCCTTTCCCCTTTCCCTTTCCCTTCCCCTTCCCCTTCCCCTTCTCCTTCCCCTTCCCCTTCCTTTTCCCCTTTCCCTTCCTTTTCCCCTTTCCCCTTTCCCCTTTCCCTTTCCCTTTCCCTTTCCCTTTCCCTTTCCCTTTCCCTTTCCCTTTCCCTTTCCCTTTCCCTTTCCCTTTCCCTTTCCCTTTCCCTTTCTCTTTCCCTTCCCCTTCCCCTTCCTCTTCCCCTTTCCCTTCCCCTTCTCATTCCCTTTCCCTTTCCCCTTCCCTGTCCAGGCACCTCCTGTGCAGGTCTCTGCTCTCTGCCATATAGAAAGAGCATTAGCTTTATTTATTTAAACCAAATAAAGAGATTTCTCACTTTATTTGTGGCAAAGTTGGGAAATTGAGCTGCATCATGCATAGCCCAGGTCACAAATCCCTTCTACCTGTCTCTGTGAGTCTTGCAGACCCCTGGGTGGGCTTGCTGGAGCCCAGGAGCATTGCCTAGGGGGTAGACACTGATTCTGGGGAAAGGTGTGTTGTGGATGGATCTTCCTATGCTACTCACATTCCTGAGGCTAGGACAGGAGGTTTGGACTCCTGTCATCCCCATCTCACCCTGGTGCTATTGAAGATGAAGGGATCTGTTTTATTCCCTATTTGCTTCCCTTGACTCCACTAAAATTGGAAAGGACTTTCACCATGGACCTCAAACACCAACTCCGTGTTTGCCCTGGCCACAGGTGGACTTTGAGTGAGAAAGGATCATGGATGCAGGGCAGGAAATTGGAGGAAATGTAAGAGAGCTCCCCAAGCACAGAGCACTAAGCAGGTTCATTCCATGGGCATGGCAGAACCATGCAGCCTTCCTTTAGGAAGTGGTGGAAAGGGACTTTCCTACTCCCTCACTCTGGTGCGGACAACAGGATCTCCTGGGAAGCCACCAGTTGGAGCAGAGACCATAGAGCCTTGCTGCTGATGTTTAAGTAAGGTGCATGAGGATTGTTTGAAGTGAGATGGAAAAAGACAGAAGTTATCCAGCAGGGACCTGGCTGGAGGGAGGGGCAGACATGAGACCTATCTCATTCTCTGCTGAAATGAATGTTCTTGCCCACTTTCTAGGCAATGAGTTAGTGCCATGGAGGCCTCAAGAGCTCAGGACATACCTGCCTTTCAGAGAGTTCAAACTGACATGGGAAAGGTCAGAGGAGAGCTGTGGGAGACCCTCCATCCTCATGGCACACTGTGGCTATAATGGATGTAGCCTCTCAGGGCACAAGGAACTGATGCAGAGCTCTCCATCAAGCAGCAACACCAGCAGTATGTTTGGTGGCCCTGCTAGGCAGGGGGGTTGGAACTACATGATCCTTGAGGTCCCTTCCAACCCGGGTGATTCTGTGATTCTGTGATTCTGTGATTCTGTGATTCTGTGAAAAGGGATGACCTGGCCGCCAGCACACACCAGATAGAGGATGAAAATCGAACCATGAGATGGAAAGGGCTGGAACGGCCTCTGTGCAGCAAAGCAGAGCTGCCCAGTCAGGTTATACAAGGGGCTTTGTGCCATCATGTCCACAGCCACCTCCAAGACACAGGAGATTCTGCTGTGTGTTCTTAACTGCTGGAGTGCTACATATCTCCTGCCTCATCAGTCTTGTATCCTATCCCACCCTACCCTACCCTACCCTACCCTACCCTACCCTACCCTACCCTACCCTACCCTATCCTATCCTATCCTATCCTATCCTATCCTATCCTATCCTATCCTATCCTATCCTATCCTATCCTATCCTATCCTATCTTATCCTATCCTATCCTATCCTATCCTACCATCTACCATTGTTCTGCTGAGCACATCAACCCAGAGCAATGCAGGTGACCACAATCACAGAATCACAGAATGGCCAAGGTTGGAAAGGACCTCAAGGATCATGAATCTCCAACCCCCCTGCCACATGTAGGGCCACCAACCTCCACATTTCATACTAGGCTGCCCAGGGCCCCGTCCAACCTGGCCTTGAACACCTCTGAAGTTGCCTAACTGCTTGGGTCTATCTGAACATACCACTTGTGGCTGCACATTGTCTCCATCCCAGCCAGGAACAGGTCAATAGGCTCAGTATGTCAGCCCAGACCCAAGCACATGTTCATTTGGAATACAATGGCTGGGGGTCAATGGAACCTGTCCTGACCAGGAGTTGAGTTGGGCCCCATGCTTTTATTTGCTGTCACTGTGTGGTTTGGTGACCACATCTCATCACCCAAAGGCACTGACAGTTGAATGAAATCCTCATTCCTCTTTCACCAAGGAGAAGTCAAACAGGGAACACAATGCACCCAAGGTGACATCACCCCACAGGGCTACACACAGAGAGAGCCACAGAGAGTTAATTTTAGCTGTGTTTAGGTATGATGCTGTGTTTTAAATTTAGGAGTAAAAAACAATGTTGATAACACACCACTGCTTGAACTGTTGCTGAGCAGCGCTTACACTAAGCCAAGGACTTTACAGCTCCTTGTGCCGCCCTGGCAGCCAGGAGCTGGGGATGCACAAGTTGCTGTGAGGGGGAAAAGCCAGAACAGCTGAGCCAAACCGGCCAAAAGGGTATTGAATGGCATGTCACGTCATGCTGAACAGTACGTGTCAGGGTGGGGAGGAGGGAACTGCTGCTGCTGCTCAGGGACTGGCTGGTATCGATCATTGTGTGGTGTGCCGGGCACTGCTTGTTTTGGATAGATATATGTATATATCTACATACATATATACGTTTATTCTTTATTATTATTTTTCCTTCCAGCTGGAAGGCCGCACGTAGTCCCTCTGTCCCTCAGCCCCACGAGGTGGCAGCAGGAGCCCACGGACGGAGAATTGAGTGACGGCCAGGTCAACCCCATCCGAGTGTGGGGCTGTGAGATGGGACCCGGATTGGATGGGCTCCCATGGGAGGGGTCCTTCCTGGGGTCCCACCCCGGGCTGGTTTTCTCCCCCAGCATCTTCATGAGGAACAAAGCAGCGTCTCACTTCATTCCCAGATGACTCACTGAGATGTTCCCCATCACACAGACATACCTGGGGGCACATCATCCTCTCTCAGCCTCAGTGTCCTGGCCAAATTACTTTGATAAAAAGGGGCCCCGTGTTCCCAAAGTACTTCTGATTGTGACCCTTCCCCGGAGCCTGGCACTGTGCCCCCGCCTGCCCCATCACCACAGGTCAGTGCAGGAACCAGAGGTCCTGCAGAGTATGGGGTGAATGTGGGGGAGCTGAAATGAAATGGGGCACATGATGGGAGAGGGCTGAAGCACAAGGCTGGGTGCTCCCAGGGGGAAGGACCAGTTCTGGTCAGCCTGGAAATGGTGCAGGAGCAGAGTGGGGAATTAATCTCAGCAGAGGGGCTAACATGAAGATTTCCCATCTCTTTTTTCTTTTTGTTTTCTTTTTTTTTCCTTTTTTTTTTTTTTCTTTTCCCCTAACTGCTTCTTTAAGACAAATAATCTACTCTCTTGAATCTAGACCAGGAGATCCAAATCCCTCCCAGTTCTAAAGAGCATTTTCAACATCTGTTGCTCCCAAAATACCAGGCTACTCTGGATGCTGGCTCTCAGATTAAAGGGCAGTGGAATCATCTCATCCCCCAGGGCTTGGCCCTCATGCTCAGCTAACACGCACACACCTCCCATCGAGAGATGTGGACGGACAAGGATGCTGAGCTCATCTCACCTTTGCCCTGGTCTGTGAGCCCACTGTCCCTTGCTGATGAGGTCCAAAACCGACACATCTGGCCAAAGGTCTGCACAGAGCCAAGCTGAGGGACCTCACTTTTCCAGACACTCCCTGATTTTCCTTCCTCAGTTCCCTGTGCCCCACTGAGCTGCATCCACCCACAGCCCTTCTGAGCCCTCCTCCTCTCCTTCCAGCCCCATGCACTGCCCTGGGATGCTCTGCACCCATCCCACAGCCCACACAAGATCTGTCAATCCCTGTGACATTTTCTTGACCTGTTACACCCCACCCTGCTCCCTGCCTGTGTCCCTGGTGCAGCACTGGGTACCACTACAGCAACAAACCAAAAGCCCAGAGGGATGGCCACAGCCCCATCAGGGCTCCTGGTCGCCAGCAATGCCTGTGTCAGGCTGGATCCTTTCCCTGCAGCAGGTGGATTCACAGTGATGTAAGAAGGTTTTAAAGTATATCCGTGGATTCATCTTCTCTCCCTCTCCTAGTAATGGGTTCAGGATGTTAATTAATAGCTAACTGCTTATGTCTTGCATCTATCAAATGTCTCAGCAAGGAGCCTCCAAGTATTTTGCAGACACTGGTTACCATCCCCTGATTGGAAGCAAGGCAGCCACAACCCAGAGCAGCTATAGGGACTTGCTGGTGCTCAAAGCCTGGGGCAGCATCCCCAGCAGCCCTGCTCCAGCAACCGACCCACCCTGCTCCTCCTGCCACTGGACTGCCTCCAAGCTGCGGCCTCTTAGCAAGCCCTGCAGGCAATCTGCCTATAAGTCAGAGCCCAAGGCGGGGAAACAAAGAGTTAACCAATATCCTGATGGGCTGGTGAGCTCATCAGAGCTGGGATATGCTCCACTGTTCATTAGACTCAACAGAGCCCAGTAGACAACATTCAGAGGGCTGCAGGGCTGAAGGCGAGCCTGGGTGAGGAGGGCAGGGTGCCCTGCTGCAGCCGTTCCATCTGTGCCACTGTTGGTGGTGGGCAGCCATCGTCCGCCCCCCCCATGTAAGTAGGATGGATTTCCATGGGTTTGGTTCTGGGGTGGCAGATGCAGCGTAATAAGGGTGGGGGTCATCCTTTTGCTGAGCCCAAAAAGGGGTTCAGGAGTGCTCTTTGCTCATCAAGGCTCTGAGCACATCGGTGGGGCCAGCCAAACTCCGGGCGATGCTGAGAAGCTGCTCCCAAGGGATGCAGGAGGTTGGGCCCAACCCGGCTCCACCACACCAGCAAATGGACACTGGCTCCAGCTTGGCTTACATCCCGGATGTGGTGGGGCTTGGAGGAGGTGTACGATCCCCTGCCACCAAGCCTCGTTTCCCCAGCCCTGTTCTCAGAGCAGAGCCTGTCCACAGGGCCAGCACCAGCCATGGTGAGGTACGGGAAGGGCAGGTGGGAGGATGGGGCTGTAGGGTGCTTTGTGCTGACACACCTCCATCTTCTCCCAGAGCAGAACCTGCTGAGCCCAACGGGATCTGTCCCTCTCTGTGCTGACCTATGGGAAGTGGAGCTCCCTGAGCTCCCTGCTGCTTTTTCTGTGCGTCGGGGGATGCTCGGTGCAGCCAGACAGAAGCAGAGCTCAGCATGGTGAGTTGGCGCTCGGTCCCCCCAGGTCCCCTGTGTGACCCCCACCTGCCCCTCTGCTGGGTGCTCCTCAGCCCCCCTGGCCATGGGGGTCTCGCACTGCTCACCCTCCTCATTTTGAGAGGGCCCTGGGGATGCTGGCTCACTGATATGCACAGCTCTCTTGATTACTTTTGAACCTGATTGATAGATGCTGAATTAAATTTGGCTGAGGCATGGCATCTTGACAAGTTTCTGCTAAGAGCTTGCATGTACCTGTCCACGCAGACTCCTTCCCCAACCACCCCACCATCCCACATGGACTCTCCGGAGCATCTGGTCCCTTGTCCCAGCAAAGAGTGGGACAATTGTGGTCCCACAATTGTCCCTTGGGGGGTCCTGTAGAGAGGGCACAGCCAAGAGTCAGACTGAGGCACCCCAGGACATAGGAAAAGCCATGCCCCAAAAATGTCCTTGGCTGGGCTGGGGATGCTCTGCTGTTCTCAGAGGGAACAGGGGCAGCAGTTAGGTATTGAGATAAGAGCAATGTGTAAGAAGCTCCTGAAGAATCAGAGCTGTTTCCCCGTGGGAAAAGGAGATGGACAGGCTGGGGACTTATGGGACTAGATCCAGCCTTAGCATGTCCCTGGGTCTTCCAAGGGGCTCAGTCCATATCTGCAGGTTGGCTGTGGCACCCCAGGTCCTGGCTGCTCATCTGCTGCTCTCAGACTTGGAGGTGTCAGAAGGATTTTTGGCCTCTGTGGCAAAAGACAGAGCAGACAGAGCAGAGAGCTGCCCCTGTGTGAGCACAGAGATGGGCAG
Source organism: Tetrao urogallus (assembly GCF_951394365.1). Classification (NCBI taxonomy): domain Eukaryota; kingdom Metazoa; phylum Chordata; class Aves; order Galliformes; family Phasianidae; genus Tetrao; species Tetrao urogallus. The sequence goes on along the minus strand of NC_136831.1, from coordinate 9,087,491 downwards.
GAAAATTAAATCACTTGTAGCCAGATTTATTGGGGTCCTCAGCAAATGGGATTCTCAAACATCAGCGTGCAAAGCACTGGGAGAGCAAAAAGGGAGAAAGCATCACTCCTCCTTCTGTCAGGGATGGAGAAAGACCCCGGTATGAGCATTGCTTGCAGGAGCTGGGGCAGCAGTAGCCAGCCATGATATCTGAGATGTGCTCTGGAGGCATTTGCAAGGCAGCAAATGGTCATCTGCGGATGCTCTCCTTACAACAATAATTATTCAAAATGTGGGAGAAACCTGATAGCATTATCCTGCTGGGCTGCTCAGTACGAGCATCACGCATCTTCCAATGTGAGCACATCTGGGATGAATTAGGGATGGAGTATGGGCAGAGCAGGAGCTGAAATCACATTAGCTCTCCCAAGAGCTGCAGACACATGCAGAGCTTGCAACCAAACTCCTGGCCACGTGTAGAGAGCGAAACCTTTCTTGAGCAAACAGAAGGGAACTACACAGCACCTCATGCAAAGTGCTATAAAAATGATCAGCATCTGAAAATTGTGGTGAGAGGAATGGTTATGCCAGAAAATAAAAGGGAAAAACAAATCCAGACTAGTGCAAATGCAAGCCTGGAGGGAAGAGCTAGGTTTCTGCAGGAGCCCACTGTTATATCTCTGCAAAGTGGAGAGGAAGGTGCTCTGCAGGGCTCAGTGTATCCCAATGGTAAGTAGGGCATCGATGAGTAAGGAGCTGGGAGCTGGGCACAGTGCTGGGGCTGCAGGCAAGGACCTGGGCAGCACAACAGGGCTGAGTGAATTAAAATCATACAGTGGCTTGAACATAAAAACTCTCCACAATGGATGCTAGAATAAGAGAAAGGCAATGACTGTGAAGGAGGAAATCTTGGGAGGAGAGTCACCGGAGGCCATAGCAGATCAGGATGGCAGGATGAGTGCCCTGCTCTGCCCCACCTCTCCTGGTTTGACAGAGTAGGGGAGAGCTGCAGATGGGAGGGATACAAGCACTGAGCTCTGCTTTTATTTTTCGTTTGTTGGTCCAATTTTTGCAAATCTGAAATGGCACAAAATGTGTCAGTGCCACCAGGTCTGCATTTCTGCAGCAGTGCTTGAGTGTTTCAGTAGTGGGAGTAAACAGAAAAAATTACATCAGAATAAACCACAGACCTGGGAAAGGAACATGGGTGAAAGGAAGAAGGGAGGTGTCAGCACCCTGGGGTGGGCACAGGGCCCAGCACAGCCCAGCTAGGGATTACCTGCTGTAATGGCCCAGGTAGGGATCATTAGGGCCTCAGCTCTGGAGCAGTTTTGTGGCTGTGCGTGCCTGCATCGACGTGGTGCAAACCTTAGCATAAAGCAGCAGCAGCAAAAAATAGGCTGGAGGCACCAGGCTCTGGACTCATCTCCTCTGCACCTCAGCATAGCAAAGCAGGATGCAAACCTGCAAACCCAGTGCGATAGCACTCGTGGTGCACGTGTTCCTGGGAGCAAGCTCTCAGACTGCTGTGCCTGAGGGCCTGGGCAGGGTTTTGGATGAACTGCCCTGGATGAGCATCGGGCTCACAGCCTGCACCGTGCTTAGAGCTGAGCTCAGCATGCCCAGCCCTGCAGCACGCTGGACCCTGCGGGCCTCCCTGCCAGCTCCACGTCCTGCTTTCCCCTGCTCCGATGAAACGGTGGTTAACATAATGCACTGCATTTCCCATTTATCATAATGATTTCCCCATGCTAAAGTCATGCTGTTTCTGGGAAAATGCATTTCCTCCTCAAGTAGGTGAAAATCTAATGCAGGGGCAGGGCTCCTGAGAGAGCCGCAGGGCTGACCCCAGCACTGCAAAGCACAGCACAGCGTTTGGCATGAGCTGAGATTCCTTCTGCAGCCTTCCCAGACCCACCCCTGCTGTGGGCTGTTTCCCCTTCCCCCAAGCCAGTTCAGGCTGCCCACGGGCCACCCATGGCCTTGGGCACCTCCAGAGATGGGGCATCCACAGCTCTGGGCAGCAGTGCCAGGACCTCATCACCTCTGGGTAAAGAAGCTCTAAGGAAGGGACCTGCCCCAGGGCAGGTGTTAAGCTTAGGGGTGGGGTGGGCAGTGGGAGTCCCACAACAGGCAGGCAGCCCTCCTCCCTGCAGGATCCAGTCGCCTGTCCTTAAATGTGCTGCTCATATAGGTGTGGTGTTCTTCTCTCCCTGCAGCACAGCACCAAGCTTTCTCCAATCTTTAACTTGGCCAAGGGCATGCACTCATTGATGACTAGATGGACAGCACTCAGTCCATCCTCCAGCACCAGTCCTCTGCTCCTTTTTCTTCTGTCCACCCTAGGTCTCCTCCTCAGATCCTGCTGTCATGGAAAATCCCCCCCAGAGCCCTAATGGGAGCCTGAAGTCCCCCCCGTCCAAGGAGCTGCTGACCAGCAACACGGCCAGCACGCTGTGCATCAGCTCCCGCAGCGAGTCTGTCTGGACCAATACCTCCAGGAGCAAGTGGGACATCTACCACAAGCCCATCATCGTCATGTCCGTCGGAGCTGCCATCTTCCTCTTCGGAACAGTCATTACCACCTTGTCGTGCTTTGAAATCAAGAACAGGAATGTGTACAAAATGTGTGGCCCCGCGTTCCTGTCCATGGGACTGATGCTCCTTGTCTGCGGCCTCGTCTGGATCCCCATCATCCGCAAGAAGCAGAAGCAGAGGCAGAAGTCACACTTCCTGCAGAGCCTCAGGTCCTTCTTCTTCAACCGCTGAGCACCTCCCAGGAAGGCCCCCACCCCACTCCTCGTGTTAGCCATAAAAAGAAGCGTTCTCGTGTACTCTCCTAGAGGAATTCATCCCAGTCCCTTCCCTATAAGACAGGACATGCTGTACCATCCCCAGCATGAAAGTGAACTTCGTATTTTGCCCAGGGAACCTCAGAAAAAAAGAGATAAGGACTTGATGGTGAGCCCAGTGCCCCGCATCACCTCACCATGCAATGGCCAACCCAACACATGCTGTGCAATGGCCAACCCCACGTGTGCCATGCAATGGCCAAACCAACACATGAAGGGGAAAGCAGAGCTTCTGGCAGCCTCCGTCAGCAGCTTTTGTAGGGCACAGCAGTGGAGAGGAGCCAACCTACCACGGTGTGGGTAAAGCTGCTGTGAGCACTGGACTTCACGTCTGGAAAATGGGATGTCCAAGGAGGTATCTCCAGAGTTACAGAGAGGGGCAGCAGGACAGTGTGGTCCCAGATCCCTTGACAGCAGAGACCACCAGGATGGGCAACACATGTCACCAAAGCTTGGGAAGATCAGACATGGGGTCCATGGCTGGGAATTCCTCAGCGCAGATCTGCTATGGCAGCTGAGCAGAATGGCTGTGGGCCGGAGCTCACTCTGTGCTCAGGGTGCAGCACTCACACAGCTTCGCCTGAAATGAAAATTTCCAGTCTGAAAAACCACTCTGTCTGGACAACAAAACCTGGGTTAATATAATTGGGCACATGATATTCTGCCTCTAATTCTGAGTGGGACTCTGATTTTTCAGATCCAGCTCACCTCCCACAGCATCCCACCTGGGAAGACCTCAGCCCAGCGAGCTGTGGCTGAGTTTGCCTGGAGCCCCATGCAGGTGAGAACCCAGCTCCAGGGCTGGGCAGGACATGGTTTGATGCTGATCAGAGGCAGAAAAGGGGCACAGGAGAGGAGACCCCACCTGCACCTCCATGCAGCATTTCCACTGCCTCCCATAGATCACCCCCTTAAAGCAGTGGGACATTCCTGGGAATGAAGACAGGTTGGTAAAGGCGTACAGCAGCTCTGCAACACCCTGCTCTGCATTTGGACAGTGGACATCAGCACAGAACAACTTCCTGTTGATTTGGATGCCACATCCCTCAGGAACTGCCACCACAGACATGCTGGGAGCTCCGAATAACACCATAAGACCCACTGAAAGCAGAGATTGGTCTGCAGATACGGCCTAAAGAGCCCACAGCTCAAAGCCTCATGATGCTCCCCCTGGGATGGGAGTAAGGTTGGCGGTATGTTGGCTCCCCTTTATGATGGGGAGCAGCAGAGGCAGCTTCTGGCCCGCAGCTAGCACGAGATGCACGTGCTCGAGGAACACATCCTGCTGACCCAGCTTGGCTGTGCCCCAAGTTGTGTTTCCATGCAGTGCACACGTGTCCCCCGCTGGTGCCAGCTGGTGAACAGGGTGTTGGAGGTGCGTGGTCTGGCAGCAGACCCAGCAAACCTCCTCCTGCTCCTCAGTCATTCATCCCTCTGAGCTGTGCTCTGCTGTTATTTTCGGTGCTGGCTTGGCACCACGCTAGTTCTCTATTGATTCAGCTGCAGTGGGCACAGGCTCACCCCAAGCTTCTGCCCAAGGATGAACTGCAGCCAGAAAAGCAGGTGAGCTGCAGGGCTGGCATGGAAGAAATCACAGAGCAGTATGAAGGACGGGGACACAGAGTGGGGTCCTGTACTGCACATCTTGTAACCAAGGAGACAACTGGTGAAGTATCAATGGGATAAGGAGTCACTGAGATCAGAAATGTAACAGGATTCCATGATGGTTATTTGTAACAAGAATATTTGATTTAATTAAAGCAGAAATATCTCAAGGGTTTCACCTTGCTGCTGTTGTGCTTCGTGCCTGCTGCAGGAGGGGAGCTGGCTGTCCCTGGGGTGTGACAGCAGGCAGACCAGGAGAGCTAAGGCCATGGGTTGGCCTGGGGCTCTGTGCTGGGGTCTGCCCAGGGACCCACCCAGGACCCTGCATGCGAAGGTGGCACAACTTCTTGTCAGCAGGGGATGAAGACTGCACAGATGAAGATTAGGGCAACAGCCCAGGCAGGGGTCAGCAGAGCTTGGGTCTGCTTGTCTGAGCTGCAGGGGTCAGAGAGGTAAATAGTAATTGAAGGCAGAGCTGGATTATCAGGCTGAAGCTGAAGGTGCAGGCAGAAGCCCAGCAGGAGGGTGGGAACACTCCACTGTATGAGTGATCAATGCCTGAGTGATACCCAGAGGCTGGGTGGGATCTGCGTTTATGTGGGCAGTGCAAATCAGTCCCAGCACTGGGAAATGTTGTTCACAAAGGCTTCACTGGAAGCTGACACCAAGTGCATGCCCTTACACAGCCCAGCCAACATCACAGGGCCTCTGAGGAGAGAAATCTTGTCTCTGTGCTGCGCCATGGGATCAGAGAACCTCTGTGTCACGCTGCCTTGGGAGGCTGCAGAGATAGGAGTTACCTCTGGGTTCAAAGCAGGGTTAGGACAGCAGATTCCTAAAGGGATGATAAAAACAAGGGGGCATCCAGCGCCGTGTTAGACGGCCATCCCCAGGGCACCTCCTCCTGTCACTGCTGGGGCAGCACACAGCTGAGGCACCCTAGGTCTGCACACACAGTTCTGGTGCCTTCGGGCTATTCCCACGTATGCACAAAGCACAGCTTTGCTGCTCTCTGTGCTCATCTCTTCTCCCCCTGCAGCCTGTTTGAATCCCGCTGGGATGCTTCAGATCAGAATAAAGAAACCAGACACATGTTGTGAAGAAAATACTGGATCAGGCAACAACAGCAGTCCTGACCAACTCTCATTAAAGCTAGGTCCAATGTGATCTGCTTCCGTGCTCTATAAAAATAACAGGAAACCCATTATGAAATTCACTACGTCTGCAGAATTTGGAGGGGGAATGTTCCCCAGTGCGTCTGGGTGACCCCAGCGCTGTGAGCCTGGAGCTGGTGGGATGCTCCCCAAGGTGCTCCCCTCTTAGCACCCCGCAGGGCAGCATCCTACTGGGTTGAGCTGCCATCTCCCAGAAAATCCCCCCATAAAAACCCCAAATCTTTCCTATTTCAGTCCTCAGCAGCGTGAACACAAACCAAATTTCACCCACACATGGCAGAGCCCATCAGTCCAGGCATTGGCTCAGTGCAGCAGAGGATTCCATGCCATGCAGCCCTATCACATGTGTGCCCCCAGAAGCAGCAGCAGTTGGGATTTTTCCTCTTTTTATCTGATTTTCCATAACTCAGCCTGAACGACAGCAAACACCCCGTGGGCACGGCTCACCATTAGCTGTGGTCAGACACGTGGGGCACAGAGCCAGGAGAGGAGGGGCCTTTGAAGGGGGCGGGGTCAATGGAATGGGCGTGGCTCTGAGAAATGGGAGGGGCTTGTTGTTGTGGGCGTGGTCTGCTGTGTGAGTGGGCGGGGCTTCGTGCTCCCCCGGGGCAGGCAGTGCTGTGGCTGTGCTGGACTGCAGGGCTCCGCAGAGGCTGATGGAGAAATTCAGCTCCTCCATCCTCGCCCCATCCCATCCCATAGGTAACAGTGCCCCACAGAAGGCCCCGAGGGTCTGGGGGGGGCACCGTGCAGCTCTGCCCTGCAAGCAGGTGAGAAGTGGCAATAGAAAACTATTTCCTGAAGAAACTGGGATGGAGAGACTCAGTCAGCGGGAGCCAGGGCTGTGGGTGCATGCTTCTGTGGTCCATGGAGCAGTCTGTGCTCTCCGTGCCCATGGAAAAGAGCTTGGCTTGTGCCAGAAGGTTTTCCCCTCTTCTGTTCCTCTCCTCTCACCTCCTGTGCAGAATTGGCCAGTGTCACTGATGCTGGGCAAAGTCCTTGGAGGTTTTGCCCGGGTTTGGCTGCAGCCCAGCCGGTGCCTGCCTTTTGGGTGCAAGGAAATGTTTTATTAGAAAGTGCTTTCATTTCCTTTGCTATAAAGCTGAGCACAGGTATGGGAAGGACAAATGTTTGCAGAGATGAAGAGAGCTCGGAAAGTCCCTGCTGGGTGCAGACAGAAAAACCACGGTCAGCCCCCCAAGGCTGTAAAAGTAGGAAGCAGGGTGAGACATGAGAACTTGAGTCTGGAAACCGTCCCTGCAGCTGCTCTCAGTGCAGGTTCAGGTCTGAGCCAGCTCTCACCTGCTGAACCCACTACAGGGCTTTGCCCTGGGGAAAGCAGCCACTCCGTGCCCTGTTTTAAGGATTTGCCTCCCGACTTTGCAGTTAAATAAATATTGACTGACACCTGCTAGCCCAAGATTTTGTCAGAGTGCTTCCATTCATCTGCTCACGTTCCAGCTGCGCCCAGCTCATGTGTAACTGAGGGACGTGCACTCATTGTTCCCTTTGGAGAACTGGTTCACTCTTGCTGCATACTTCTGCAAACCTGTACAGGGCCACCTCCGGGAGCGTGCTCTGCTAACATCGTCCTTCCAACTGCAGCAGAACTGGGCTAGAAAAAGGCAGAAGAGGTAGGCAGTGCTCTCTGCTTGATTTTATTTATTTGTTTTTCAATATCTTGGGGAATGAAATGCAGATGTCTGCAGTTTTCTTAGCTGATAATTGGAGGTGAATGAACTTCTGGAAACCTCTGGGTTCCTTCCCAGCCTGGGGGAGTGATTTTATTTCGTGTGTCGCGTTTCCGTGAGCGCTATCGCAGGCAGATCGCTGCTCTCACGCACTGGTAGAGCTCAGCACCACGGAGCTGCACCCGGATGAGAACATTTCCCATAGGGCAAATCCCAGATGGGCTTCTAGCATCCAACAAAGTGCCATGCAACATCAAACCTGGGGGAAAACAGGGAGCTGCCATTGCCAGCTTGGTTTCTTGCTCTAACTTCCATGAAACACAGCCCAAAAGAACTCTTTCTGGCCTGATGGGATCGAGGTGGCACAGCCTTTCAATGCATGGGGCTGGGCAGGCCAGGGCTGACTCCAGCTCCTTATATCAGTCCCACCTCCACCTGAGCTGTTTGCTTTGGAGGATGCAATGCACGGTGTCCCACCTGGCTGATGTCTGTGGGCATCAGAGACTGGAGAAAGTCAGGCTAGAAGGGGCAGAGAAGTCTTGGTGCATTAAGAGGGATAATGAAAACTGCTTAATAGAATATGGAAGGGCTCTCTGAAATCCAGGGAACAGAAGAAAATGACCTTGGATGAAAAATGAATAGATAGATAAGTAGGCAAATGAAAGGGGAGCTGGATGTTTCTGTGGGAAAGGAAGACAAAGCAAAAATCCCAGTCTTCAGAAAGTAACAGGGCTCAGTCTCATCAGTAAAACTGTGACCAGGGTATCTCCAGCAGCATCAACACTAGCCCTCCAGCTTGTTCATGCAAATGCAGTGGAACAAAGGAGTTAAGAGCCACAAACCACCTCCATCCATCTCCACTGTCACTGTAGTGTATTGAAAGAAGACCACAGAACAAGGATTCTGTTAGGGGGTGGCCAGGTCCTGCAAGCTGCTGTGCTCCAGCCCACTGCTGACAGGTCCTGGGATGACAAACAGCAGTTCCTCCCCAAGGCCTTGGAAGAGCAGAATGCACAAAGAAGAGATCAGTTATTCATTTGCATATTCAAAAGCCTTCATTGTTCTGAGATGTGGGGAGGAAAAAATTTTCTGCCTGCAGAGCTGTGATTTTGGGATGGAGCAGCTCACAATGCCATTAGCACAATGCTGCCTACAGTACCTACATGCAGCAGCCTGGGTAAGGGGGGAGAGGCTGATGGGGACGTGCTCTGTGATGCACGTAGGTGTGGCAGGCAGGAGCCCAGTGGCTTTTAGCACCCAAGCAGCAAACATGGTGCCCAACTCCAGCCATCAGCCATCACCCTGTCCCCAGTGCCAGCCTTGCACTTGCCCCGAGGCGGTGCAGCTCAGCATGCAGATACCACCGCAGGTGGCTGTCGGCCCACAGAGGCCACCTCTGGCCAAGGGCTCCCAGAAGCTTCCATCACCCCCAGATTGCTCTTTTTGCCATCATGTGCTGACTGGAGAGGAAGGATGTCCCCAGCATCACACGGCAACTGGGGAGCAGAGAGCATCAGCCCGGCATCCCACCAAGCTGCTCATGGACAAGCTCTGGGAAGTCCCACCTTCTGTAGTGATTCACCACTGACCTGACAGTTCCCATTCTAGGGATGGGCGATGGCATGGGCTGTGTGATTTCTGGCTTTCCAGCAAGACCTGCTTTTGGGAGGGGTTGCAAGGGAGGTGCATTTTGACACTCCAGAAAAAGTCCTGTGTCTCAGTTTCCTAATAAAGAAAGGGAAGCCCCGTGCCCTGCTGTGGAAGAAGCAGAGGCAGCGACGGCGGGGCCATGAAATGGTTAAAGCAGTGTCGTGCTGCCTCCCGATTGTTCTGCAAGGTGTGTTGTGACATTTGTACTTCCTCCTGCCACAGGCGGGGAGGGATGCTGGCGCTGGGGCTGCAGCATGGCCCTGCGTGCATTGGCTGGGCGCTGTGGTGGGGTGCTGCTGCTGGCCCTGCTGTGCGACGTGCTGGGGCTGGTCCTGCTCCTCGTGGGGCTGCTCGCTTCTCTCAGCTACTGGGACTTCTTTATTTACTTGGGAGCGCTGCTGCTTGCCTTCAGTCTTCTCTTCTGGGTCTTCTGGTACACGTTCAACATCGAGATCCCCTATAGGGAGCTGGGTTTTAATTGACCCTCAGCACTGAAATGGGAACTTACATTTGGAGGAGCTATCTCGCCAGCTGGGAAGCTGCAGAGCATCGTTCCATTGGTGAAGAGCATCCACAAAGACTGAGGTTCCCCGAGCATCGTCTGCCCACATGGACACCAGGGAAAGGTACCACGGGTGTCACACACAGGGGTGCTTTGCTGGTTTGGGGGAACTGGACCTGCTAGAGATAGCCGTGCTGCAGGAGGAACACCAGATTTACAAATGCTGTGGGGTGGATTAATGATGGACGAGGATGTGGGTTGGATGAGATGAGCCTGGGAGGGTGAGGCCGGAGAGGGGGTTTAGGTGGAAATTGGAAGTGGGGTTTGCACCTACTCTGGCCTTCCCATCAGACGATGCTGAGAACTGGGGACTGCCATGCAACAGCTCCTGGTGGTAGAGAGTCAGGTAATGATAACTGCAGCCTGGATAAACAAAGTGCCAGTAGGAACAACTCAGAGCTGGGCTGTCGCTTGGCTCCAAGACTTCTGGTGTGAACAGTGTGGCTGCAGCAAACAGGGATGCGAGGAGCAAAACCTGATGTACTCCAAGCTGAGCTCAGCTCTTTGCATGTGTCACAGTTTCAGGACTGCCCAGGTTGGGAAGGCTTTTCCAGTGGGGGCATATTTCCAGCAAACTAACAGGGAACTGCAAAAAGCCAAATAAAGGCTGTGTCACGAGGAACAACGCACAGCCCAGTGATAAACGCTGAGCACACAGAAACTGAGTCCAAAGTGCCACGTTGGAACACCAGATTTGAGATTACGTTCCCTTAATCTCAGGCTGGTCCAGGCTGTGCCTGGTGGCTTGGCACAGCCCAGCAGGCATAGAGATTGGGTGGTGCCTTGGAGGTGCCCAAGGCCATGGGTTAGCCCTGGGCCGCCTGATCTGGTGAGGGACAACCACCCCAGAGCAGGGATGGGGCTGATTGAGCTGTAAGGTCCCTTCCAACCAAACCATGCTGTGGTTCTGGGATTTCCTGTGTCCCAAGGGGGTGTTCCTCCCCATCAGCTTGCTGGCATGGCAGCTGGAGCCCATTTACTCCAGTTAATTAGTGGCAGCTCAGAGCTGTGTGCCAGGCAACCAAACAGTGATGATGACAGCAGGATGCCCCAGAGACAACCCTTGCCCCAAGGACCTAATGGTTTTATAACAACACAGGAGATAAGGAGAGGCAGAGATGGGAGTGATATCCCTATGGGCACGTGCCAGACTGCCAGGGCTGGGACTGGGCTCACCTCTCCTCAGCTCTGCCATCTCACCAGCCCTAGGCATGTAGCACAGGAGGTTTGCCAGTGATGGGATCTCCAACCACCAGCCATTCAGGACATACTTCCTTGTGTGACTTTTTGATAAAGCCTTTCACAATTAGCAAGGAAAATATTCCCTTTATCTACTAACTTTTTTTGCATTTCTCATCCTGAGGGCGGTGACAGCCAAAACGCAGCCTGTGTCACAGTGCACCTGATGGGGTGCCTCGCTTTCGGCCCTTCAGCTTTCCCCAAACCATCAGGTTTCTGGGTTTTCCACCCCTCTGCCCCTCAGACTGCCTCCTCCAGGAATTTCCTTGATGCGCCTCCAGATAAGAGCCTGTAAAAAGCACTAGTTGGATACTGCAGCAATACACAAGGAAGGGCAGCAGCTAACAACACCCTCCTTTATTTGCTCTGGGATTTTTAATTGCTAGTGCTCAGCCTGTTCAATCCAGCTCACAAAGCCTGGCCCAGGGCTTTGTCACCACTCAATGTCTGTCCCTTGCCTGGGCACGTCTGGAGGACAACACCCAGAGGGAATGGGTGCAAGGTCCCTGTCACCTCCTGTCCCTTCTCCTGATCTGGGCTGCTCCTTGCCGCAAAGAATTCACTGGATCTCTCTCTGCCTGATGCTTTAACTCCAACATGCTGCAGAGGTGCATCCCAGGTGTCATCCTCCACGGCTCCCAGTAGCCTTGGCTCCTCTTATAATAGCCTTCAATGCCCTTCTCTGCACCTTGCTGGCATTGGGGGGGTACATCAGCCCCCAGTTTTGGTGGTGTGGCTAGATCATCAAGAAGTCCTCCTGTGACAAAATATTAGCAGCTCTACTTGTTCCTCTGCCCAGACTGATCCTGAGCCTCACAGTGCCCAGCTCAAAGTGGAGTGGCTGTGCTTGTGAGCCTGGGCACATCCTCTTTGTCACCTCTGCTGGTGCTTCTGTGTTTCATCCGGGGATCAACGGTCCCCTGAGTCCCAGAGTTTAGATTTTATATGTCTGTACTGAGGAGATCTCAAGTCTCTTAGACATCAGCAGGATTTGTTAAGGTATTCACATCTCTTTCCATTGTCTTTTTATAAGGGACTGAAGTGGATCAGACTGTGAATGTAGGGAGCAAGCAGATGGAGAGGAACAGCACCAAACAAGGACTCCATCATGCCACTCTTCAACAAAAGGCCTTCCATTGCAAACCTGCCACCAAGCACACGGAGCAAGATGCACTGTATTGACCTGCTGAGCGCGTCACTGCCGCCCTGGGCAAGAGTACTGCAGGCACCCTTTGAACAATGCCTTCGTGTCCCCTCTGAGCATCCTCCTACCACTGCCGTGATCTCAGAGAGCCCAGCAGGAGCTGCCTGGCAGCAGCAGAACCACTGCAAACTGTCCTGTACTTGCAGGATCCAGGCAGCAGCGCAGACCAATTCTTCCAGCTCCACTGAGGGTGTGAAGAGGCTGAGCAGGGCTCACAGCACATGGCACCAGCAGGACATGCAGCCTGGGACCTCACATGTACTTTAATGCACTCAATGGGAGAGGGAGACAACAAAATGGGGCAGGACAGGGGATTTCCTAACTAAAGGTGGCTGGATGGAGGTCTTAGGTACATTTTACCTGATCTCACCAAGATCTCAGGCATTTTCTAATGGCGCTTACTGATGGACTCAGAAGGTCTAAGTTCAAAGAACTACTGAAGCTGAGGACGGATAGGAAAAGATGCAGTGTTTCAGCTGCCGAACTGGAGGCTCAGTGCAGAAACAAGCCTCCCTGCTAACTCCAAGTGCAAATCTTGGGTGAGAGGGGATGAAGAGATCCATGCCTTCCTCCTCCCGCATTCCCAATACAGTGTTGAGCTTACCATAAAGACATTTGTGGTGTGGAACCACATCTAACACCTACCAGATAGGTTGTTCCACACTTTCCATTGCAGGCATCAGTTTCCAGTCATTTAAAACTTTATCCAGCTTCACTCCATTGTGGTTTCCCATCCCAGAGCTCCTGTCTCAGAGATGAAGGTGGGTGCTGCCATTGCTCCTTCTCTCTGGATGCTGGTGGACAGGATGACACTGGCATCAGGACTTGGCTGTTGGTTGAGCTGTGACCTGCCACACAGGCTGTGTGCAGCTGCCCTGCCCCAGTGCAGGATGGATTCCTCATCATTACAAAAAGACCTCCCTAGCCTTGCGATGGAGATGTCTTTTGGCACAGCATGCGCTCTGTCCACCTCCATCCGCCGTTTCATGCCAAGTTAACAGGTCCAAGGGCAGCATGCAAAGAACAAGACCTGCAGAAGGAGGGCAAAGATGGGGATGCCACCTTCAGCACTGCCTGGGAAGCAACACGGAGGTTGGTGGCCCTGCATGCACCTGACCACCACAGCCTCAAAGCATCAAGGTAACTCACATTTCAAATGTAGCTGGAACTACCTCAGTGTCCCAGAACATGGAACAAGGAATCCTTGTACCAAGGGATGGCATCAGACCCATCAAACTGTGCCCTGGGATTGCAAAACGCAGCAGGGTCCTTGCAAGGCTGTTGTGCATTGCTCTGTTCTGGAGGAACTATTTTGGTGTCACCTTTCTGGTTTTATTTCATTGTGTTGGTTCTTTTTCCTTTGTTAAAGTTGCTGCTCTCCCTTTCAAAGGCATTTATTTACTGACTGTTGATGGTGAGGGGTGAAGGGGGATTTATGGCTGTGGTAATTCTGTCCACATGTGGCTATTACATATGGGAGAATGACAGATGGACAACATGGTAGAACATGTAGGATAATTCACAGGGGCAGGGCACCAATAGCAAAAAGCAGTGGCATTAACCCTTCTCTGAAACATGGGGGGACCTCCTCCTTTGCAAGCCTTTTTTTTTTTTTTTTTAATAAAACTAAATTCAGCCACTGTTGGCCTTTTTGCACTCACATTTAGTGGTGGGAGAGGACACTCCACAGGTCATTAAACCAAAGGAACTCAGGTTAAGAGAACTTCTGTGATTCCTACAAATCCTCACGAAACCAGTGGCCATTTCAGAAACAGCAATTGTCAGTACTGTCCATAACCCCAGGACAGTAACACCGAGCGCTGGCATCACTCTGAGCAGGCACTGCACACCTAGCAGCACTGACACCACCCTGACGCCACCCCATTGCACACTCACTGCGCTGCCACTTGCAGGCTTGTTTTGCTGTCTTCACCCACTGCTGCTGCCATGGGTTGCTGGTATCTGCTGATATTCTGCTGTGCTGAGATGAATCAAGGCTTTGCTGTGGAGCGTGGCCATGGGGACACCATGCTGTGGTTGGGCTGACATGGGGATCTGAGCTGCAGAGCCACTGGGGCAGCTCAGGTCTTTAGTGTCTGACCTGGCTTTCTCTGGGAAGCAGAGGGCAGCCAGAAATAACCTAGTTTTGGGGATGCAGCAGGACTTGCTAATGGAGAGAAGATGGAGACCTGCTCTTTCTGGAGGTGTGCAACAAAAAAAGATGAGGCAGTGGGCCTGAGGAAAAATCCAGTGGGATGGAAGTTTGGTGGTTTTTTTTTTGTTTTAATTAAAAAAAAAAAAAAAGAAAAAAAAAAAAAAGAAAATCACAGTGAGAGCAATCATAGACCAGAACAGGAATTGCAGGGAGCTGAGGGAATCTCCATCCTTGGAGAACTTCCAAACTTGACTGGAAATTGTCCTCACCAACCTCACCAAACTATGGGGCTGACATTTCTGACCCATGTTAAGGTTAGGCTCTGATCTTGAGCCCTCCTCTGACACGCAATGTCTGCAGGGATCCCAGGAAGCACCTCCAATCACCACAGGTCAAGATGATTGAAGTTTAGCACTTTTGAAAGCCACAGAAATACAGGCTTCTGCACCACCCCATCCATGGGTATGAAAGCACTTCCCCAGATCCTAAGACTGTGGCAGCCTCACTCCAGTGGTTTTGCAGTGTTCTGTTGGTGGAAGACATCATCCTCTTGCCACCCCTGCAGCGCCACTTCACTTCCCAGCCTCCACTAATGACCAGAGCTCCATTAATGTCTGCCTGAGCCCTGGCTGGGTTTCAAATGGATCCAGGAGTGCTAGCCAGCAGCTAATTGTGCTCACTGGAAAGCCTCACAATCATTAGCAATAGGGGTGAGAAGTGGCTGTGACCAGCAACCAGCGAGTCTTGCCCAGCGGTTGGACAAGAAGATAAAGAGCATCTCCAGGTGATAGCATGCCTTGAGTGATGCTGACAACCCTGTGCTCCCTGGGGCTTGTGGCTTTCTGAACAAACCCCTCATGCATACATTCTGACACCCCGGGGTGGGTATCAGCCCAGCTGCCCAGAGGACCTGCAAGGGCTCCTGCACACGTGTGCCAAGATCTGCCCATGCACAGTGACCATGGGCAGCACAAAGCAGCAGAGAAGTCACTCCCAGGACAAAGAAAGTGTGTTTCCCAGCTCTATATACTGTTGCAGAGTGGCACATCGTTGAACACAAAGCCTGCTGAAAAGGTTTTCTTAGAAAATTCTCATGCAGGTCCATCAGTGCGGAGTTTCTGAAGCTATTCAAGGTTTTTGGTTCTTTTTGTAGCAGGTTTTTTTTTTTTTTTAATGAAAAAATAGCTGTCTGTGATCTTCATGGGAGAAGCAATCAGACCAGGGAAGGAGCATCTGGTCCCACCATGGGCATTCAGGTGCCAGCAGGACACCAGCTGAGCCCTTCGTGCACTTCCAACCCCCAGACCCATTCCAACTCTGGAAAACCCCACTCTTATGCAAGGCTCCAGAAGGGGAGTTCTGCCTAGGGCTGTGCCCCGTGTGCCACCACAGGTGGACAGTGTGAAAAAGTGGCTGCCCTGTGCCAGAGATGGAGGCAGAAAGATCTTATCTGAAGAGATCCAGGCATGGGGACATCCAGCTGGGTCACTGTCACCATGCCTACATCCCACACCAATTGGACAGCCCAGGCCAGTTCCACCCCATCCTTTGTGGATTGGGTGCAGGGAGAGAAGGAAGCTCAGAGGAGCTTTCCTCTTAATTATTGATGCGGAGATTTCAGCTGATGGAACTGGGGCTCTCAGAGGCTGAATCCTAATGGAGCCTGCTGGCATGCCTGGCCAGTAAGCACTCCTGGGCCCTGCACAATTCCCACCTCTCCCATCTCCGAGCCATAAAAGTGCCACCTTCTCCTGCTAATGATGCATTATGCAGCCATTACCCAGAGTTCATAGACCTGCTGCCACCAGGCAAAGGTAATGCTAATGTAGGAAGAGCAACTGTGTTCTCCATCACACACTGATGGGGGTTACTAAGCCAGCAATTCTAAACAGAGAAAGGGAAGAATTTGACATGGAGGGGCACTGGGACCAACAGCACCCCTGTAGGCCAGGCAGCATCGTGCTGTGCTGATTGCCTGCACATCTCCACCTGCAAAGTCATCGTGCCATGGGTGATGGATGGAGTCATCAGTGAGAGATGAGTCAGGAGTGACAAAGTCAGTGGTTGGACACTGTGCAGCAGAACATCTTAAATGCATCAGGAGTGCCTGCCAGCCTGCTGGCTATTCTGGTAGTCCCTTTACAGCTCTGGACACGGCCTCCTGGGATTTTCAGCCACTCTTTTCCACGTGGACATCCCACACAGCTGGGTAGGACAGGAAAGCCCTAGTGTGTGCACAGCTCAAGGTGCCATCTAACTGCAGAGGGGGTTCATGAGGACCACAGTGTTATGGCAAGGCTTAGAGGTGATCTTATATGGTCCTGTGTATCATTCCCATGCCCAGTTTCTCTATTGTCCATCCAACAGGGAGAAATGCAAACACCTGTCCACGTGCTCATTCATCCCCCACAGCCTTTTATCCTCACGCCTCCATTTAGTGCCCTGTTCTCATGCTGAAGCTCCATCCATCCATTTAGTGCCCATCCATCCCCATCGCCACTCAACTATTCTTTGCCTATTGAATACTCATACCTATTTGGGAGAGAAGGATCAAAACTGGGGTGGTTTTGGCTCCTCCTACAAAGACAATACTAAACCTCCTAGTGCCTGTGCTGGTGGTCCTATAGCAGTTGGAGAAGTGCAGAAAGGTTTTCTTACAGGAAGGCAGAAGGCACACTGTTGGATAGGATCTGTACCCCCACTTTCTTCAGAGGGAAGGAGCACCCTCAGAAGCATCTTCAGAAGCACCTGCATGGGCAGATGTCCCCTGTACCTGAGTCCTCCCTCAGCAGGCTCCCAGGCCAGGTGGTTGAATTTTCTCCAGGCCTTTATGAAGTCACTGAGCTGGCAGAGACATCCCTGCTTTCATCTCGGCAGCTGGCACTCAGCACAAGCCCCTGAGTGCCTGCCTGGTCAGTGCCAGTGCCTGGAAGTGCCTGCAGCACAAGGGCTGGGTGCTGCATCAGGATCATGCAGCCTGCTGGACCCAATTGCTGTGGGGTCTTTCATTTGCTTTAGAAGCACCCCACAGGCAGTCCCTGGTGCATGCACAGTACTCCAGCTCGCTGGGAATGACTGATGCCCCAGCCCCAAGTCTGGTGAGCCACTTGATTTTACTTCAAACGTCTCTTTGGAAGCGTCTAGCTCATGCACACACATGCATTGGTAGCTGCTGGAAATAAAATACATGGGCATGAAAGCATGTACAGAAAGCCACGCACCAATAGGTCAAACACAGCCAGGTTCGCCTTGCACCCAGGCAGCTGCCTGCTGGACTTCAGAGCACATGAACATACTTGCAAAGGAAAACACACTGTCAGGGCCACTCTTTACCCTCTCCCAGCCCAAGTGGGACTTTTTTTCTTGCCATATGTTTGCACAGCATTCCCAGCCCAGCAACAGTGCTCCCAGCATCTTGCCCTATTGTTTAAGTTCTTCATTCTCCTCTCACATTTCTGCAGAGCCCCTGCTCACCAGGGGTATGTCTCCACCTCCAGAGTTGCCTGGAAGATGTCTCTGATCTTTTTGCTACCCCAAGGCCATTGACCTTTAATTTTGTGTGCACGCAGGCTGGCCATCCTTACCTGCAGGAAAGTCATTAGCCCCATCCTCAACACACTCAGAAAGTAATTGCCCTCATGGGCTCCTGCCTTGGGCAGCCTGTGATTGCTTGTGAAAAAAAGCCCATGCTCTGGGGTCATCCCTGTGGCAGAGGAACAGATCTCCAGCATCACCAGGGGATAAGGGATGGGACATCCTGACCTTCCCATGCAATAGAAAAAGAAAAGGAGAAGGGTTTGGGATGGAGCCAGGGTACCGAGGGCATCTCCAGAAGTCACAGCAGCTTCCAGCATGGATTGCAAGCAGGAGCCTGCAGCTGACAGTAACTCTGTGAGATGTTGTCCAGAGATTGTGGCCATAAGTGACTGCCTGTGTCCACAGACAGATGGTGACATCAGAAGGACCAAACAGGGCTGCATGTGTGTCCCCACCACAGGTGATGTGGGATATCAGCAGAGAAGGCAATGACCCAATGCATGTCTGTGAGCTGTAGGCTCAGTGTTGTGGTCACCACGATGAATCAAAGCACTGAAGTACTCAGCACTGAGCTGCAAGTGGCCTCAGCACCCTGTAATGCTCCTGGTCCTGGTCCTGGTCCTGCTGGGGGAAGCTGCACAGCACCTGGGGGCTTGGCTTTCCTGGAGCTGCAAACCTCCTCCGTAGGGATTAGCAGCAGGGGAAGGCACAGGAAGGACTGGCTTCTTAATGACATTAACAGCAAGAAAATAAGATGCTGGCAGCTTGTCCATCAGCACAAGAAGGGCTGGGAATATCTATCCCAGATGCACACAGACCCTAACAGAGGTTGGTGGCTCTGGAGAGGATGTGGGGACAGGGACATCAGCTGGCCCTGAGCAGCAGGAGAGCGTGGGTGCAGCTTGAGGTGCAGACCCTGCCTTGTTGGCAGCTGCTTACAGCCAGCTTTCCCGGGGGCGCTCTGTAACTCTCCCTCTTGGGGACCCAGGTTGCCACCCCCCAAGCCTGGTTTTGTCCCCGTGCCAGCCCTGGCAGCCAGCTCCGGCCAAGCAGTGCCACCCTGTGGCAAACCCACAGCGATGCCCCCAGGCCCCACCCAATGTCCGTGGCATTGCCTCTCCCTGCTGATGGCACCCCCAGACTTGGTCTCCTCTTCCACCCCCCAAGATGTCCCTCTCGACCTGGAGATGCTGAAGTCCTTTGCCAAGTGGCTCCTGGCCTCCAGCAGCAGCAGCCAGAAGTGGGCTCCCCAGCCCTGCCTGCCCCTCAGCAGCCCTATATGCCAGGGGTTGGCTCCCTGGCACCCTCCAGTACCTCCTCAATATCCAGAGTAATAACACGGGCAATTATTAAATGAGGAGGCAGGGACGCATCATTGTCAGGTAATTATTTCTTATGAAATAGGATTTCCATTCCAGTGCAGTGTCTCAGGCACTTTTCCCCAGCAGTCTCCCAGTGCAGGGGTCAGTGTCATCACACCCGGTACACAGGTATGGAAACAGGTGGATGAGTGATGCCCTGCATTTGCTCACAGATGGCCATAGGGCTGAAATGGGATCTTCCTGCTGAGCTTTCTAACACTGGGCAGTTTTTATTTGTCCTCTTGAAATGTTCTGGGTGATCCCAGAGCACTGCAGCCCCCTGATGCTCAGCAAGTGTGATTCTCACTTTAGGAGCTTTGTGCCACCCTCCTGCCAGTGACAGCAAGGGACATCCTGCTCCCGCTCCGTGTGTCAGGGATCTGTGAAAGCACTGAGGTCCTCAAGGTGCACTCCTAAAGCACCACAGTCACTGTGACTGTGACTTCTTCTTTTGGAATGGGCACAGGGGGGACCCAAATCTCGTGTACACCCTTCAGATGCCCACACCTCCCCCTGGTGTGGGGACAGGATGGAATTCCCAAAGCCACCCCTGATGCAGCCCTGATGCCTTCACTCCCTGCCCGCTGCCTGTCCCTGGTGCTCAGGGCAGGAGAGACACGGTGAAAGCAGGAGCATGGACATCTCTGGGGGACCTGAGAGCAGGGCTGAGGGAGGGGGGGGCTGTGAGTTGGGTCCTTCCAGCCCCACCATACCAGTAAAACACAGAAGGAACCCTCTAACAGGACTCAGGCAGCCACATTTCAAACAAATGAGGCAACACCTCTAGCATGTGAGCACCCAGAGATCTTCAGGAACCTGGCCAGATGGGAAAACTTCCCCTGGAGCTGCATCTGGGCTTTCTCCAGGAAAGTGCCAGCCTCAGCATCAGTGCCAATCGTCCATCATCACAGTCGCTGCCTTCCTCACGGTGAGTCCCTCTTGACCAGCAGCAGCCAAGGGAGCACAGCCGCCAGCAGGGCCACAGTGAGGATGAGCAGCACGGCCAGAGCGATGGGTGACTGGCAGCACTGCAGCCCCAGGGCCGAGCTGGAGGACATGGTGCTCCGTGTCTCCGCCTGGCTTTCTCTCTGCAGGGAGGAGCAGTCCGTGTCCACCAGTGGCATCCCATACCTGCTGATGACAAAGATATGGGCTCCACGTGCCAGCTCTCCCTGTGCGCCCGTAGGGCTGCACCGCTCCAAGCTCTGCACCGGCATCACAAAGTGGCTGGGCACCACCAGGGCGTTGCTGCTCTCCAGTTTGGTCAGCTGCGATAAGGAGGATGGTGACAGGGGCACTTCCAGAGTCCGTGGGCTGGACGGCCACAGCGCCTTCTTCTTGCTGAGGAAGGTGACGTAGCGGCAGACGGGGCAGATGATGCTGCTCTGGATGTGGCCGTCCAGCTTGGAGGAGAGCAGGCACTTCACCAGGCAGTCGTGGCAGAAGGCGTGCCCGCAGCTGAGCTGGCGATGTGTGTGCTCCAGGGGGTGGAACTTCTCATAGCAGACGGGGCACTCGGCCGGGGCCCCTTCCTTGCTGGGTGAGATCTCAGCCATCCCTGCTCTGCAGACCACGGGTGCTTCCCAGCTGTGAGCAGGGATACGGGGTGTTATAGGAGTCCCAGTTGCAATGGTTAGTGTGGGATGTCCCAGCCCAATGGCCGGGTCACTGCTGGAGTGCAGTGTGTGCCTGTTAGTCACAGCACTGCCCCGCTGTCTGGTGTGTCCCCTGCGCCACCCTGGGGCATAGAGGGGTGCAGGGACAATGGGGACACCATGGACTCAGAGTCTTGAATCAGCTTGGTCTGAAGCACTTCTTAGGGTAGGGAGCATTCAGGGAAGGGGGAAAGGAGAAAGAGAGGAGAGGGAGGTGGAAGAGGAGGAGAAGGAGAAGGAGAAGGAGAAGGAGAAGGAGAAGGAGAAGGAGAAGGAGAAGGAGAAGGAGAAGGAGAAAGGAGGAGGGACGCTCAGTTCCAAGAGTAGATCAGCAGCTGGAGTTCTATGAAGAAGGCAGTTTCTCCAGACAATGCTGTGTTTTCAAATCCAATCTGCACCCCTTTTTGCATGCCATCAGTCACCCTGGATATCCTCACAGCTGTTTCTAGAGGTTTTGCTGCTGGACATGTGGGCATGGCAGCCCAGGAGCCATCCCCTGCATTGCGATGGCCACACCAACACGAGGAGCCATCACTTACAAGAAAAGGGACCCAACTCCCGCTCTGGTTTAGTGATCTGCTGCTCCCTACAGAGCCACAGGAGCCCCTCAGTCCACACCCCAGAGACCCCTACCTTCTGCAGGACCCCAGGGCAGGGTCCTCTCCATCCAATCCACTGCTGTCCCCAGTGCTCAGCACCGTCCGGGCCGGGAATGGGGTGCCTATATAACAGCAAGGTGGTGGCTGCGCGTTTCATGCAACCGCGTTGCGTAAAGGCAGGAGCGGGGACAGGGCAGCACCCGGGCTGTGAATGCGGAGGAACCCGTTCAAGTTTTAAAGCCTGAACCCTGCCAGGGAGTGGGTGTGGAGCCGGCATAAGGCGTCAGAGGGCAGGGAGAGGTGGCACAGTGCTGCCTGCTGGCCTCCCTGTAATGAGTTCCCAGGATCAAACAACAGGCTGCTGGTCCCCAAACACAGCAGGGCCCGGTGGCAGGGACAGGCTCAGCTCTGTGCACAACCACACATCTCTGTTCCCCATCCCCACACTGGTCTCATCTCTGTGCTCGCTCCCCTCTGTGTCACCCAGCCCCACACTGCTGGATGGTCAGTCCAAAGAGCAGCATGGCTGTGGACAAACCCAGACAGCATAGCTCTGGTCACTGTCGCCTCCTGCCTGCCTGCAGGCTTCCAGCACCATCTGCTGCAGCTTGTGGGCAGATGGAACTCCTCCACTTGTCCACTTGTGGGTTGGAATCCTGCACAGAGGAGGCTCTCTGTGGCATTACCCCTTGTCTCAGGGTGCTGCCATTCTTCTCCTAACTTCCAGAGCCTTCCTTTCAAAAGCTGTTTGAAAGTGGATGGTTCCTGTCACCACATTGGATCCTTTCAGCATCCTCAGCCCAGATGGTGTCCTCAAGGTAATCAAAAAGGCTCCAAGGAACTCCTGTGTCCTGGGAGGCCTGCATCTCCATCATAGTTTAGGAGAAACTTAGAATTAAGTGGGGATCTCACATGGGTGCAGAGATGCTCTGTAGAACCACTCCTGGTCCTGTGCTCCTCAAGCCTCAAGAAGATTCCCAGGGATCTCCAGGATCTATGGGGTAAGAAGAGACAGCAAGAGTGTTAAGGCACCTCTGGCACCCAGCATTCAACAGATGGGTCCCCACAGTCACTGCACGGGCAGCAGTGGTGGTTTCGAGCCCTGGCAGGCGTGGGCAGTGGTATCGCCACCCGTGGGTGCAGCAGTTACATCACAGGGTTGGTTTCTGAATGAAAAAGGGTGGGTGCAAACTTACCAGGCCATCCCATGCTGTGGGGCAGCTGCCAAAATACAGAGAGCACCTCGTGTGGGGTTGGTACCCTTCACACCTCTTATGCCATGAAATCCCACCGTAAGGACATCCGGAGCTGCTCCTCTGCTCCACATCCACTCCTCTCACTATCCTGTTTTTCATGGTGCGAGCATAAATTGAAGTTGAGAACTCTCTGGGCTGACCCAGGGCTGAGGTCTTACCATCACCTTTGGGTGCACATTCCCATTTGTGACTGATCGCTTCTCCAGGTCCTCAGTGCTGGAGAAGTGACCTGGGCCAGCACAGGCACGTCTGGGGCACTGGGCATCTCCCCACCTTCAGCTCTCAGCTGGCACCGGGCGGGGTGGAAATTCCTGTTTCCCATAGTTTGGATGCTCTCCATTGTCGGAAACTATGAGCTCACTGTTCTATACATAGGCACTGAGAAAACAAGTCTGCTTCCCTCTGCAGCTCTGCTCTGCCCATGCTAAAATCAAAGGGGTTCTGGTGTCATCAGTTTTGCTCTTTCCCATGCATGACTTTTCCTGGTGCCTTTGCCCCAATTCCATATGTGGCTGCATCTCTCCTGGGTGGCAGAGTCGAGTCTGACAGTACCAGAAAGGTGAGACCAGGTTCAGGGGCAGAGCCAGGTCCTTTTTCAAGTGAGGAGGTGGAGGAGGTAGAAATGGGAGCTCCTCTCCCATGCTTACAGCTGAGACCTGCTCTGCTCAGGGTCAGTGGCTCCAGCAGTGAGGAGCATCACAGCCCTGGGGGAGAGCACAGCCCTGGGTCCCCTCCCTATACAGGGAGTTCAGCCATCAGCCAGGAGAACCCTTCAGTTGGAGAAGCTCTCAAAGGCAGAAGAAGGGATCATGGTGCCCTTATCTATGCTTGGCAGCCAGTGTTGGAGGTTTTACTCAACTTTTTACTATGAGAGGGTTTGTGGCTCATATTCAGCTCCTCACCTGCAGATCCAAGGGTTTACAGGCACTTCTGCTCATCCCGTTCCCTTTCCACCTTTTTCCAGTTTGGAAACCTTGAGTAGCTGGCATTGGTGAGAAGGAGGTAAAGGTAAGAAGGGAAAAATAGATCTGTGTAACCTCATCCCTGAGAAGATGTTCAGCGGAGCTCAGTGACTTTCCCAGGGATGCTCCATGTTTTTTTGTTTAAATAAAATCCCATGTCTGGAAAAGATGCACAGGCTGGAGGGCATGCAATCCCCGAGGGAGCCTGGGCGGCCCCAGGTTTGCCCGTCTCCTCCCATGTTTGTTTTGTATGACTTCAGAACGGGAAATCGGTGTTATTTTCCTTCTGGGTAACTCCGTACCGTCCGTCTGCTCCGTGCTTTTTGCCTTGCCCAAGAGGTGGTGCTCTCGGATGGGCTTTGAGTGCCCAAAAGAAACAAAGTGCCCAGGGTGCACTGAACGACTTCAGAGCCTTCATTCCCAGAGCTGCCATGGTCTGGAAGGTGCTGTCCCCACAGGGAGGCTGCCCTTGGGGGGGGGATAGAAGGGATGTGAGCCATCCTCCTGCAGATGCCGAGGGTCTGGTATTTCGATGTGAGAGCTCCAAGGGATGGAGGCTGGAATATCTCCCAGACCCTCACTGGTTGCTGTTTTTCCACCACGGTGAGGATGTGCTGAGCAGATGCTGCCTGCTTTGCTAAGGGACCTGCAGTACTTGGGCACACAGCTCCGGGCTGCCTGTCTGCTGCTCAGAAATGCCTCTGAGCCTGGTGCTGTCTCTCAGGACCTTATTCTGACACCAAATATTGGGCTTCTGTTCCACCCAGAATCACAGAATGGCCTGGGTTGGAAGGGACCTCAAGGACCATGAATCACCAACCCCTGCCACATGCAGGGTCACCAACCTCCACATTTGATACCAGATCAGGCTGCCCAGGGCCCCATCCAACCTGGCCTTGAGCACCTGTAGGGACGGGGCATCCACAGCCTCTCTGGGCAGCTGTTCCAGCACCTCGCCACTCTTACAGTAAAGAAAGAGCTCAACACTCAACTCCTATGGAGCTGCACAGCCCTATGTTTTTTACCTGGGTGGTATCCAAGGGCTCCTTCAAGGCTTATTTGCCCAGAGATTCCCTCCACCACAGGAGTAGTGCCACAAGCAGGGCTGGGGCAACCCAATGCAATCAGGGAATCATAGAACCATAGGGGCTGGAAGGGACCCCTGGAGATCCACCAGTCCAACCACCCCTAAAGCAGGTTCTCTAGAGCACATTACACAGGACAGCATTCAGGCAGCTCCTTCCAGCTTCATGCCATCAGCAAACTTGTTGAGGGTACATTCTATCCCTTCACTGATGAAGATATTAAGTTCATACCGACTGCTGAAGACAGCGAGCAATGCCACGGCAGCACAGACCCTGCCTTCAGTCCCTATCCAAAAAACAGCCCCAATCCTGTGGTTGTAGGGCAAGGCTGTGCCAGCTCCCACCTCATGGCTGGATTCAGCCCTCGGCTTCCACGGATACAAGCTATGCCTCAAATCCAGCAGCAAATAGGATGAGTTTCATCACTGGTACTGTACACAGACACACATCCCATCCTGAGATGGTTCCGGGGAGGGGGTGCTGCCATGGTGCTAATCTACATCATGTGAGCAATGGAGAAACAATGAGGCTTTGGAGCGAGCAGGCAGATGCTGGGGGAGAAGAAGGCCTCTATTGAGGCAGGCTGGCAGCTGCCTCCAGGGCACAAGGGTTTGGGGTTCTGCAAGTGCAAGGATGAGCAGATCCTTCCTTAGAATGGGGCTGGGGTCGGGAGAAACATGTTGAGCCTATCAAATCATAGCGGCCAGCAAAGGTGAATTTTCCCCTCGCTGCTGTGGTCTGGGATTAAATGGGACCACTGGAGGAGTTTGGGATGCGGACGGGGTTGGTACCGTCATCCCGTGCATGCTGGCTGCCAGCAGAGGGAGTAGCGGGTGTCCTTGGAGGGCTCAGAGAGGGGACAAGGTGCTGGGGACACTGCAACGTGAGCAGGAAAAGCTGCCAGGGCTTGTGGTCCTGCACCAAAAGGAGTTACTGCATGAGGTTTTGGCTGCCTGGTTGTGTGGCAGGTTGAGATTTTCCTCCAAGCCCCAGCTGAGGGGCAGCTCAACAGGAATCAGAACAGCCTCCAGGTGAATCTGCAGTGCACATCTTGGAGCAGGACAGGAAGAAAAGACTCAATAAAAGGAAAACTGAATTCTAACATACGATGGTGTTCATTCAGGCTGTGCTTTCAGAAGGCATACAGAGGTGCACCTTCTTTCAGGAATTGCTGGCAGTCTGTCAAACACAACAATTTGGTAAATATTGCCTAGGCACTGAAGGCAGCACTGAAGTCAGTAAAAATAGCAACTTTTATTGAAAAGAAGACTCTGTGTGGATGTATACAACCAGCTTGAGGCAGGGAGGTGTTGGATAAAGGGAGAATTGATTACATGGCTCAGTCACTGAGCACAACAGAGGCTTCATTGCCTTTGTGCTGCAAGAAAATCCCTGTTAGCTTCTGTCCTCCTGGCCTCAAATCCACCCAGGGCTGTGGTTCTCCCACTTCTATCACCTGGGGACCCCATCTTCTAAAGCCCTCCTAGACCTCAGCATCTCCACACACCTTCAATACCACCTTCATGATGTCCTTCACACACCCACAGTCTTGCAGCCTCCCAGCTCCACTCTTTCATACATCCTTCCCAGTCCCACCCCATCCCACCCTACATCCCTCCCAACCCTATCTCTCCCTGTACCTCTCCCAGCCCCATCCTTCCCAGTATATCCCCTCATTCCCTTCCCAGACCCAGACCCATTTCCTTCCTAAAACCATCCCTCCCAGTCCATGCATTTCCACCAGTGCCAGCCCACAGCCCCAGATCTGATGCTCCACCCCATCCCCATGAGAGCCACCCCTTGCCAGCCTGGTGCCCAAATCCATTTGGTGATGGCTTCAAACAGCCACAATTCACCTCACTGAGTTGCAAGAATGAAACACTGCTGCTGTTAGGGCAGCATTTGGAATGAGGGGGGGGAGCACAGTCTGGGTGCAATGAACTGATGGTTCTCAGGTCATGGGTAAATATTCTCAGCTCCACAGCCACAAGCAGGTCTCTCTGGTGCACAGAGAGGGCAGGCACCTCATCCTGGCTTTCCCTTTTCCCAAAGCCTCCATTACCTTAAGGATCTGCAGAACCCAGCCACCCCAGGCTGCTTTGGCTGCTTAAGGAAAAGGAGAACAGGATCAATGTTTGTGGTACCAAGAAGAAACAGGGGG
The DNA here is from genome assembly GCF_951394365.1 of Tetrao urogallus. Lineage (NCBI taxonomy): Eukaryota > Metazoa > Chordata > Aves > Galliformes > Phasianidae > Tetrao > Tetrao urogallus. The sequence goes on along the minus strand of NC_136831.1, from coordinate 9,060,763 downwards.
GATGCTGACAACCCCACGTGCCCCACTGGGGATCTGTCCCTGCTATGGCTGAGCTGCCCTCAGATCTGCCCCCTCAGCTCCTCTGCCTGGGTGCTGCTGTCTGGAAAAAGCAGAGAAGGGGAGAGCTGCTTGGTCCCAGGCTCTCCTCCAGGGCAAAGACAAAGGGGAGAATCCCTGCTGTGTCCCAGGGGTACTTCTCCCCTCTCAGAGAAGGAAGGAAGGAAATGCGTGGCAAAAGATGCGCTGTGCCCAGCTACCCCTGGAGAACGGGTGGCACCCAACCAAGCCCAGAGCACAAGGATGAGCACCCAGCCTGCTCTTAGGATAAATGACGGGAACCCAGCCTGCATCAAACCCTTCCCAGCCCACAAACAACTCCCAGGGGGTCCTCACCCCTCCCTCCCCCCTTGCACTGCAGGGGGACTGCACCCACCTCTGGGTCCCCCTGAGCAGTGACACAGCCCCCATGAGCTCCCATCCCACCCCACTCATCCCATGCCACAATGACCTCCCACAGGACATCCCCGGATCGTGGGACAGCCCCGGCTGCCTCCTCCCCCCCGTGAGAGCCCCCCTTTGCTGCAGCACATCACGTCTCTCTTTTCTCTCCGCAGCCTTTCAGCTGAGGGGCTTTTTGCTGGCGAAACACAAATCTGGCGGCGGCCACGGCTGCTTTGTGCGGCCGCTAATGCTAAATGACTGCTCCTTTGTGCGGCCGCAATGCCCGGCCCCTGGGCGAGCGCCTGGGAACGGCTCCAGCGTACAATGGGGTGCAGCCGGGAACCACCTCAAAGCAAACATTGACTTAAAAATTGGTGTTAACCAGGCAGGCACGTCAGACGTCTTGGGAAACACAGCCCTGCCGCTGCTGCTTTGTTGGTGGAAGCACAGCTCCACCGGGACGAGTGTTGTAAAGGGGGTTTGGTGCATTGAGAGAGCTGCACCGAGAGGGTGAAGGACCGTGATCAGACGGAGTGTGGTATTTCTACACGGCTCTATCAGCACAGGGAGAAAAGATGGGCACCGGTTTGCTCCAGAGCACCATGATGGGCAGCCAACCTCCTTCACAAGGAGGGCTCCCAACCCGCTCAGTGTGCTGGTAGACACCCAATCTTCTCTACATGGGCACTCTGCTCCAGAGCAGAATGATGGGCAAGAAACCTCCTCCAGAACTTAAGGTTAGGTACCCAACCTGCTCCAAAGCTGAGGAGTAAGCACCCATTCTGCTCCAAAGCATCACAGCCATGCAGCCTGACTGAAAGAACAAGGATGGGCATGCAACCTGCACCAGAGCTCAATGGTGGGCACCCAATCTGCACCACAGTGGGCATGCAACCTGCTCCAGAATTGAGTGGTGAGCACACAACCTGTGCAAGAGCACCATGGTGGACACCCAATCTGCTGCAGAGAGTGATAGCTATGCAAGCAGATCCAGAACTGAACGGTGGGCACCCAACTTGCCGCAGGACACAATGGTGGGCACACACCTGGCTCAAGGGCTCTGTGATGGGCACTCAATCTGCCCAAAGCCTCTGGCTGCTCCCTGCTTGTGGCAGAACAGGGCTGGCAGTTATATGCTTCCATCTCCCTCTGCCTTCAAAAGGGGTTTCAGAGAGCCAAGAGGATCCAGCATCCAAGCAAAGGCAGGAGTTGGATGGGAGGCACCACAGGCAGCATGTGCATCACCCAGGTGCAGGTTGGTACAGGAAATTTGCACAAGCACAAATGGGGACTGGGCTCAGCCTCCAGGAGGGCTGGAGCTCCTCCTACACAGACAGGCTGAGGGAGCTGGGGATGTTCAATATGGAGGAGAGAAGGCTCCGGGGAGACCTCATTGTGGCCTTGCAGTACTTAAAAGAGCTGATAAAGAAGAGAGAGAATGACTTTTTACATGGGCAGATAGTGACAAGAGGGAATGGCTTTAAAGAGGAAGATTTAGGTCAGATGTGATTTGGAAGTTCCTTACTCAGTGGCGGTGAGATCCTGGTACTGCTGGCCAGAGCTGTGCCCATCCCTGATGTACCCAAGGCCATGGGTTGGATCTGGGCAGCCTGAGCTGAGTGGGCCAGGGGGTTGTGAGGTCCCTTCCAATCCAAGCATGCAGTGGGTCTATGCTTGCCAAGCACCTGATGGGACACGGCAGCAGAGGGACCATAGGGATGGTTGTGCCACAGCGAGGTGGACTCGGTGACCACATGCTTATGCAGGACATGTCCCACAAAAGGACCCAGACGTCTCCAAGTGCTGCCACACTGCCGGCAGCAATGGCCTCCAGTAAGGGAGGCACGAGGGCCTCCAACACCACATCACCAATGACAGATTGCCCAGCTAATTGCAGAGGGCAGAGAATGCAGATGGAGCTGAAGCTGGGGTTGATGTGAGGTAGCAGAAATTGGTAGTGGGGCAGGTCAGTCTGACCCTATGGAGGCCTGGGGGTACCTGGTGAGGGCTGTGCCTGAGTCCCAGCAGACAGCTGACAGAGCCTGAGGCAGTGGGATGGGAAGCAGGACAGAATCACAGAATCACAGAATGACCAGGATTGGAAGGGATCTCAAGGATCATGAAGCTCCAACCCCCTGCCACATGCAGGGCCACCAACCTCCACATTTCACAGCAGCCCAGGCTGCCAGGGCCCCATCCAACCTGCCAGTGAACACCTCCAGGGATGGACAAGGCATCCACAGCCTCTCTGGGCAGCTGTTCCAGCTCCTCACCGCTCTCTCTGTGAAGAACTTCCCCCTGACATCCAACCTAAATCTTCCCTCCCTCAACTTCAAACCATTTCCCCTTGTCCTGCTGTTATCTACTTCTTCAAAGAGTTGACTCCCCTCCTGTCTGTAGGCTCCCTTTAGGTACTGAAGGCTGCAATGAGCTCACCCCACAGCCTTCTCTTCTCCATGCTGAACAAGCCCAGCTCCCTCAGCCTGTCCTCACAGGGGAGGTGCTCCAGAACCCTCTTCATCTTCGTGGCTCTCCTCTGGACCCTCTCCAACAGCTCCCTGTCTTTCTTGTACTGGGGATTCCAGACCTGGACACAGTACTGCAGCTGGGGCCTCACAAGGCACAGTGGAGAGGGACAATCACCTCCCTGTCCCTGCTGACCCACTTCCTTGTCTGACGGGGACAATGGCAGGAAGGGAGGCGGGCGGCCCGCTGGGACACGCGGGCCACACTCGGCGTCCGTGATGGACGGGAACACAGCGACAGAGCCCAGGGCCGAACCCTACGGGACCGCGTGCGCATCTCGGGATGTGCCGCTGCTCCAAGCCCGGCACAGGTGGGCGGCCCCGGTTCCTCGGCCTCAAAGACCGGAAGAGGTCGGCACGTCCCTGCCCCGCCCGCGGCCACTTCCGAGTCTAGCAATAGGAAAACCGGGAAACGCAGCAGATCCGCGCCGGTGGGAGCAGCGCACATCCCGGCTCCGACAGCACGCATAGAAGCGGCACGGGGGGCGCGGCCACGCTTCACCCCGCCCTCAGACCCGCCCACGTGACGTCACGACATCGCCCCGCCCACCGTGGTGCCCGGATGAAGCAGTTCCGCCGGCGGCGGGCGATGCTGCGGCAGTGACAGGGGATGCGCTCCGGTGAGCAGCGGCCGCGGCGGGTACCGGGGACAAGGGGGGCCGTGGCGGTCAGCAGCCGGTCCGCTGGGTAATGGACATTGAGCGATGGGCGATAAGCGATGGGCAATGGGCATTGAGGGGCTGCGGCCCCGGCTTCTTCCACCTATTGGCTGCAAAGTGACAACGGGGCAGCTCCCGCCCTGCGGCGCATTCTATTGGTCGGCTGCACGGCCCCTCCGCCTCTCATTGGCGGATGCGCCTGCCTGTCTGTCGGCGGCCCGGCCTGGCTCTGCTCGCGCGGCCACCGCCCTATGCGAGCCGCTACCCCCCCCCCACCCCGGGCTCCTGAGGTAACGGCGCGCGGCCGGCGCCGTCCGTCCGTCTGTCCGTCTGCAGGAGGCCGCGGGGCGGCACGAGGCGGGCGGGAGGGCGGGCGCGGAGAGGGTCGGGCTGCGGGGCTCGGGCGGGGGGAGCGGGGCTGGGGGCCGCGGGCCGCCCGGCGGCTGTGCGCGGGGCTGGGGCGGGCGACGGGAGGGAGGGCGGCGTTGGGCCCCGACGGGAATCGCCGCCCCGCGGCGTCTCGGCGGTCTCGTCCCTCCCGGTGCCGCTGGTCGCTTTCCCTGCCGGCCGCAGACGCAGCTCGTGTTCCTCCGTTCCGTTCTTTTCAGCCCTAGGGTTCGCAGTGCTGAGAGCTGGCACGGCCTGCAGTGCTGGCAGGTACGTGACCGGCGGATGGGGGCTTCAGGCGGTGCCAATTAACGCCCGCCCTTAATGACGCTGGTTGCACGGAGCGTGCTGTCACCTTTCTTCCCTCTCAGAGCCGCGGCTTGGTTTGCTGCTCTGGCAGAGATGCTGTTTGCTGCTGCCGATGCCGGGTCTGTCTGTGCCCGGTATTCCACACTGCAGGTTCTGCCCATCTCCCCCTGTGCTCATCAAGGCTCTGTGCTGCCGTGCCCCATCCCAGCAGGCCCTTCCAGTTTGATGAGTTTGACCCCAATTGCAGCAGACGTGACGTGAGGGATGAGCACACTGACATGAGGCACAGCTCCTGGAGCTGGACTTGCAGCTGAATGACTTCCCATTAAGATCTCCTGCTGACGAGGATGGCTCTCCTCACCCACGCAGCTCATTGTTCTCCACCCCTGCTTGGTGACTCAGGGCTGCTCTGCTCCTTCTGAAACTCAAAACTCGCTTGACTCAGTGAGGAGTGCAGAAGGGGATTTTTTTGTTTTGTGCCCAAGGAAGTGGGCCAGCAGGGACAGGGAGGTGATTGTCCCTCTCTGCTGTGCCTCGTGAGGCCCCAGCTGCAGTACTGTGTCCAGGCCTGGAGTCCCCAGTACAGGAAAGACAGGGAGCTGTTGGAGAGGGTCCAGAGGAGAGCCACGAAGATGAAGAGGGTTCTGGAGCACCTCCCCTGTGAGGACAGGCTGAGGGAGCTGGGCTTGTTCAGCCTGGAGAAGAGAAGGCTGTGGGGTGAGCTCATTGCAGCCTTCAGTACCTAAAGGGAGCCTACAGACAGGAGGGGAGTCAACTCTTTGAAAGGGTAGATAACAGCAGGACAAGGGGAAATGGTTTGAAGTTGAGGGAGGGAAGATTTAGGTTGGATGTCAGGGGGAAGCTCTTCACAGAGAGAGTGGTGGGGTGCTGGAACAGCTGCCCAGAGAGGCTGTGGATGCCTTGTCCATCCCTGGAGGTGTTCACTGGCAGGTTGGATGGGGCCCTGGGCAGCCTGGGCTGCTGTGAAATGTGGAGGTTGGTGGCTCTGCTTGTGGCAGGGGGTTGGAGCTTCACGATCCTTGAGGTCCCTTCCCCAACCGTGGCAATTCTGTGATTCTGTGGTTAACTGAGTGAAATGGAGTGGAAATGCTCCTTGGATATTTAAGCCAATTTCATTTTGCGTTAAAAAAATTCCAGGATCTTGTGGATGGTAGGTGGCCTTGCCAAGGTCAATTTTTGCTTAGAAATGTATTAGCATCTGTAGTAGTAAGAAGTATAGGAAGCTGTTATATTTATTTGTTTGTATTTAAACTTGATGCATCAGACAGTGCACAGACATGCTGGCTGGTAGTGCCAGCTAACTGTGAGAGGTGTGGGTTAAGTGGTGTGGTTGTCTGTTTTGGTTTGTTCTTTAAATTATTAATCTTGGGTCTGCCTTGGAAGAGCTCCTCTGTCCTCACACACCTCAGCCTGGCTGGGCTGTGGTCAAGCTGCAGAACAGATCCCAGATGCTCACCTCTCTGTGCAAAGTTGTTCTGCACGTTTTTGAGAGGTGAAGGTATTTATTGAGAGGAATATGTCACTCCATGTCCTCCTCTCCTTTTGGGGTAAAGCCCTGCTTTCTGTGAGCACATGGGGGCTGTAGGCATGAGATAATCCTCAACTGTGGGAAAAGGGGGGGGGGGCGTAAAGAAAAAAGAGAGAAGAGAATCAAGGCTGTTGGTGGCTGTGTGGTGCCACAAGGAGAGTTGTCACCAGAGGGGTGCCTGGGATGGGACTGCCAAAAGCATGGAAACAAAGTGCTTCTTACTCCCTTGGTCTGTTAGAGTGAACTTTCATCTTGTGATCCGTGTGCTGAAGGGCCCTAAGGCCTGGCTGCCCTGTGACTCGTGGGTGGTGGGTGTTACAAAAGGTTTTCCCCTCCCTGGTACTACTCAATTTGAGGTGATTTAAAGGCAGTTCACGGATCTGAGGAGAAATCTGCATTAAGTGCTTCTCTTTCTAAGTCACTTGTCATTGTGCAGCGTCCAGAAGCATCATAGCCCTCTGGCCATCGCCTTCCCAAGGAATTTTTTCATTGGAATGGTATTAATTGCTGAGAAATGTGGAGGCTCCAGGGATCTGCGTGCTGTCTTTTGTCACAGGCTCTTTGCTATGCTTGTCATAAGCTCTCAGATGAAGTCATTGCTCCCGGGCAGTCGTGCTGCAGTGTTGCAGGGCTTTAAGAGAAAGGTAGCAAGGATTTGAGGTGATAGCTGGGGTGGGCACAGCACGTGGGGCTTTGCAGGTGGCCCCAGATCCTGGCACGTGCCCATGGGCAGGGACCTCCCCTCCATCTCTGCAGGTGCTGGTCCTTGTGCCAACCTCTTCAGGTCTTCGTTTTGAGGATGCTTTGGTGGCGTTGCCTAGGAACAAATAGAGATCTGATTGTGTTGTTTGTGAAAGAAATAAATGATTTTAGTGCTGAATTCTGATGCCTTTGCTAGTTGGGCTGTGCGTGTGGTTGGTTGGGTTTTGCCCCCCGTCAGATACCTTATTTGCTAGGTATGCAAGTCTAGGCCACATGGTACAAAGCATACCTGCTGTATGAGGTTAGTAAGCAGATTCTGCAGGAGACTGTTGAGATAAGGCTGAGCTGTTTGCTCTCGGGTTGTTTTAAGGGCTTTTAGCCTGAACCTGGCACAGAGTTCCTGCAGGTAGGGTTTGCTTACCTTCTGCCTGCTGTGCTGTGCTCACGGGAGGAGCAGGATTCATTATTATGGATAGTGCTGATGCTGCGTGCTCTAAGACTATTTTTTTCCTGGAAGCTCGTAGGCTGCTGTTGCAAGAGGCAAGGAGGCATTTGTTGTGGTTCACCAGAGAACATTCAGTTCAAAAATAGTATTGCAGGAAAAGACAGAGGTTCACTTTCCGAAGCAGCGATGGAAGCAGGCAGCCTTCCAAAACGCGCATGAAAATGCCTCTGGCTCCTATTTCAGGATGAGAAAAACAAGGGCGAGTTGATTGGAGAAATCTAATCCGTGGCTTCTGATTGTTTGTTTGCTTTTGATTGTTTGCTTTCCCTTTGCTAATAAGTGAAAGACAACGCAAATGTGCTCAAATTCACAACCATGCTTTGAATCTTTTGATTAAAAAAATAATAATAAAGTTTATTTTAACGGGCTTGGGGGTTACCTGTCAGGTCTTGTGGGTTGGGGAGGTGAGGAATGGTAGAAACGGGTTTTCTTTAGGCTTTTGTGTCTGTGAAAGGGTGTAAAACGGGCAGAAGCAAATACTGTGGGTTTGGACAGCCTCGTGCTGGCACTGATCCTGCTCTGCATCACAGCTCAGGGTGATGGCAGCGGCCTGGGGCACAGGGAGGACTGCAGCTATGACGTGGCAATTCCCTCTTTAGGGGACTGTGACAGCCAGCATCAGTCGTTACATTGAGAACTGAAGGGCAAATGTGACTTTGGCAGGGTCTCTTTATCCAGTCCCATTGCAGGCAGTTGTTTGCTTAATTCCAAAGGTCAGCTGACCTTTGTGTTACCTGCGGTGGTCAGCAAAACACTGCGGCTGTGGCAGTGCCAGCACTGTGACTTGTCACATTTGAGTAACAGTGCTTGGCCTCTTTTCTTAGTTCTCCATCTTTGCTTCCTGAAGGTATTGGGCAGTCGCAGCTGCGTGTGAGCAGCGCTCAGGATCGCTTTGGATGCAGTGGGTTTGGAGGTGCTTCTGTAGCTCCTGATGTGTCAGCCAGTGGAGCTGGCTTTTGGGAATGGAGCAGGGTGGGTTCTGAGCTGAGGGAGGGCTGGCTGGGAGTCTGAGCTTCTAAGCATCGTGTTGTGTTTCAGGCTTAGTGTTCTGGTGGGACATTTGATCCAAGCCATCACCCAGCCTCCAGTCACATGGGGAGCCAGGGGAGCTTTTTTTAAGGTTCTCTGTTACGCTTTCTGCTTGTGTTTTAATGGCTCAGCTGAGAGGTGGCTCCATGAAAATAACAGTTTGGCCTCGGGTGCAAGGTTTGTTGAAGCACTCGAGGGGAGTGCTGCTTACCTGTTAGCTTAGTCACTTCTGCTGTGTGTTGGATTCAGACTTCAAGTCTTTTAGTATCTGGAAAATACTGAGTGACCCATGTGCCAGGATGCTTTGGGGAGTGGGAAGCCAGATTAGGGTGTTGCGTACAACCAGATAAGTAAGCAAATAAGAACACCAAAACACGATTCAGTGAAGTTTGTAACCCACAAGCTCCAGTTTTTCAGAAGAATCGCAGTGTGTTCCACTTCTAAGTGCGGAGTCTCTCTGTCCCTGTGTAATGGGGGGCTTGAAAGGAGCCGTCGCATTCTGAACATAGCTCTTGTTGTAGAGCTGCTTGGATCTGGAGTTCTGCCCGTGTAACTGAGTTTTCCCAGGGTGCTGCGTGAATGCTGAGCTGTGTTGTAATGAATTCCGAGTGGGCATCGGCATGAGCCTGCTCTCCTTTTCCCTGGAAGACGCTGCTGCATTGTCTTGTCTGTTCCTGAAAGCCCCAGTGTTGTCTGTCAAAGGCCTGATTCTGCAAGTGCCACGTATGCAGAGGAGCTCCTGAATGGGAAGGGCTTGCGCTGGGCTCAGCTCTCACACAATGCCCGAGGCAATGCGCTACAGCACAGTGCTTTGTGTCCGACTGCTGGCATCCCGTGGGCACCACCGTCCCACTGTCAGATGTTGGGAGTTGTGTGTTAGGTTCTGTTAACGCCGCGGAGCTGCTTTTTGCTGGGCGTTTGAATAGGTCTGGTTTTCTGTACCATGAGTGGGAGGAATGGGCAAAGGCTGGCAGAAGGGAGAGGTGCAGGTTGGGAGTTGACTGTGTCTCTTAAAGCAGTCTTATGGCTCGGAGCCACTGTGTATAGTGTGAGTGTGCTCTCCTCTTTCTCTTGTCCTCCAGGCACGGGGGAGAAATGATAAAAGTTTGTTTGCACAAATGCTTAGCTAGCATGTTGGCACGAGCTTCTGATGGGGGTGTTTCTGTAGTGCAGTTGGCAGATCAAAACCCAGTGCTGGCAGCATTGGGTGCGATGGAAAGCATGGAGTGTGGGAAGCTGTGAGCTGTTGCTGCATAGCGAGATGGATGAGGCTGGGGACTGGCTGTGGCAGGTCGGCTCCCTCCCACGAGGAGACCTGGGGGCTGCTTTGGAGGAAGAGTGATTGCTGCTGCTTGCAGGGCTCCTGGGGCATTGGTACAAGGGAGTGCCTTGTGCAAGCAGACAGGAAGGAGTCGTGGACCCAGGCACACGTTATCGTGCTGCTTCTAGGAAATGATGTAAGGTACTTCCTCGTACTGACTTTTCTCTGAATTCAGCCGGTGGGTGGTTCCCTGGTTGTTTACCTTTAGGCACAGCTGTGGGAGCTGACCCTGTTCAATGATATGCTTCGTTTAACGAGGGGAAAATGTGCTTCTGGCTGACCCGAGAGTGCCAGCTGAGAGCCACGAGACTGAAGAGTTATGAAGTGGTTTCAGTGTGATTGCTGGGGACTGATGTTATGGACACATGCAGCAGTAACTGACTGCTCACCTCTTCCTCAACCCACAAATCTGCATAGCAATTCAGGAGCTGGCCTGAGCCACAGCAGATATCTGCCTGCCTTAATGCATCAGGCTGTGAGACAGTGGCAGCTCAGGAGGTGATTCACGGGCTCTGCATGCACTGCAGACACAGGACTTGATTCATTCCTGCTTGTCATTAAACTGCCTTGGTAACAGGTGCAGTAACTGAGGCACATACACCCAAAGTAACTTGCATCTAATGAGGAACAGCAGGACTGAAAATACCTGTGCTGGGAGGAATGGTAGTGCCTCCCATGTTTTATTCTCTCAGTTCAGGGCCGTGTAGGAAAGGAGGCACGGTCAGTTGGCTCAGGCAGCATGAAGGCCTGGTGCATGGCAGACTGCTGCTGCAGCACAGCTGTGAGTTAGGTAAACAGGGAGAGAGTTGAGGCTTTTTGGATGTACTGAGCACCCTGTGGGTAAGGTTGGTTCTGTGCCCTGTGTTGTGGCAGCTGCAGAGCAGTGTGCCAGTTCAGCCCTGCCTTTGGGTGAGCCAAGCACCAGCCTCTGGGATGGGCTGCTGTGCCTGCTGATGGGAGCTCTGCCGTTGTTTTGTGCCACTTCTGGGTGTCTCACATGTGGGTCACTGAGATGCAGGACGTGTCAGTGTGACACTTTCAGGCCTGGAGGGACAGCATTGGCTATTGACTGTCAGAATGTGAAAGTCAGGACTTGTAGGTCAGCTGCAGTGATTAATCCGCTGCAATGAGCTTGGTACAAACATTGTTTAAAGGCTCTGCAATAGAGGTTAGTTTCAGCTTATTCTTTTCTGGAGATTTATGATCTATTTTAAGTTTTGTTTTTTGGAGAGGAAAGAAAAAAAAAAATATGGCTGCCTGTGAGCAAGAAGGTTGGGGGGAGCTTGAAAATGACACAGTGCTGCCTGGGGCTGGGAGCTGGGCCTGGCTGAGTTCATCCCCGGGTACTGCAGTGCGTGCAGGTCCAGTACCATTGCTTTGTTCTCATCATCATCTTCAGCCATGTCTGAGGCCTGGTGTGTGGGGAGCTCTCTGTGCAGTCATGGCAGACAGTGTTGCAGTGTGCACTGTAGGAAGAGCCTTTTACAAATCAAAGTGGAAACTGTGATAGCTATAAATTCTTACCAGTGGTGGTCCAAAATGTGCCAGTGGCATTAACTGCTGCTTCAGTGGTCAGTAAAGGATACAGCCCAGATTTCTGGTTTTGTTTCAGGCTGCGTGAGCATTTCCAGAGGTTGCAGAGCATGGCGTTACTTGTTGTGGCTGGTCTTTGCTCAGAGGTGGCTGTTAGGGATCATTAACACTCACAGGACAGTCTCAAGTCTGCAGGGCACAGCATTGAAGTACAGCAGCAGTGGGGGGGTTTGCTCTGACTGCCTCATCATACTAAAATTGTTTTCTTATGTGTGCATCCTACAGGTCATATTGAACATGGACAGTGAGGAAATTCCGACCTTCTCAAGTCCAAAGGAGGAAACTGCCTATTGGAAAGAGCTTTCCTTGAAGTACAAACAAAGGTACTGTTGTATATTTTCAGAGTGGATTTGGTTCTTGGTGACTGAGGATGTGGCTTAGTCTGTTTCTCTGTGAGACTTTACCAAAATGTATTAAAATGACTCTCTGCATTTCCAGTTTAGGTGCAGCTTTTAAATCCAGCCTTGTGGAGGCTAAGTATTTTGTTCCCTGTGTTACCATGCCGTGAACTCAAGACTGAGCAAGTTAGAGCAGGAGAAGAGCCCTTTTATGATAATATGCATCTTTGTATAATTAAAATGCTGTCTTAAGTAGTAGCTTGCTGTTTTGCAGTAAGAAGACTGCCTGTGGGCTTGCCTGGCATCATTACTGTTCCCCTGGGCTTCTTGCACTCGGTCTGAGAAGTTTCTGATTTGGTAGCTGGCTGCAATATATTGAAGCGTGTTTGTTATACCTCTTAGTCCTGCCTGTGTTTGCCTCTGTCTTTTAAGGGGAGCAGAAGGCTTTTTGGTTACAAAAAGTTGCAAGAGAGCTTGTTGTCTTCAGTGCTGCTTGTGGTTCGTGGTGGTTGTTGATTTTTGTTTGTTTGTTTGTTGTGGGGGAGGGGAGTCAGCACTGGAGGCTTCCAGCTCGTACATTTCAGAAAGCTTTTCTTGCACTCTGTGTTACTGGTGTGCAATAGAAGCAAAGCCAGCCTAAGGAGCCCAGTGTGCAAGCTGTTTTTTGTTTGGGTCTGTCTTCTGGGTGTAGGGGGCAGGGTGTGGGCATTTGAGATCCTTGAGCTGAGTGAAGAAAGTCTGTCAGGAAGGTCTCACTGGTGCCAATCGAGATGTAGGTTCCTAAAGCCAACTCTGCCGGTTGCAAAGAGCTGCTACATATGGTAAAGATGAAAATGTAATTAGTGAAATATGTGGAGTTGCTGCTACAAGTCATTTAATACCTTGCAGTGGTGTAAGGAGGGTAGGTGCTGGCTTCCTACCAAAGCACTTAGCAACCCTGAGATTCAAACCTGAATGCTTTCCAGCACGCTTCTATTTGCAGGTAGTGATGCATTGATTGTTCTGTGCTGGTTTTTGCCTGAAGCAGGTTAAAAGCTTTATGTCGTGACTCTAAGTCTGCTAGAGTGAAGTCTGGTGGGGTACAGACTAGCAGGAATCCTGGAAATAGCCTTGCTATAGGTTGTATTTGCATGTGCATTTAATGGAGTTATTTGGTATAAAGGGGTGAATTTCCATTAGCAGGTAAACAATGCAATTGCTCTGTTTCCCCCATTTTTTATTTTCCCTGCAGAGGTCTGTGGTTAAGCACTTTAAAACTCTTGTTGCCTTTTCATCTAATTATTTCTGAAGAGCAGTGAACTTTGTGCTTGAGAGATGCTGCATTTTGAACTGATGAAATCTCCTTCCAGCTTCCAGGAAGCTCGTGAAGAACTGGCTGAATTTCAGGAGGGAAGCAGGGAACTAGAAGCTGAGTTGGAAGCGCAGCTAGTGCAGGCTGAGCAGAGGAATAGAGATTTACAAGCAGATAACCAAAGGCTGAAATATGAAGTGGAAACATTGAAGGTAGGTCTCATCTGTAACTTCTTCCTTCAGATATGTCGTGGGTATCATTTCAGGCTGTCTGTTCTGTTCTGTTCTGGGTCACTGGAGATCTAAAAGATGTAAAGGAATCATCTGCTTAAGCTCTACTCTTGAGCATGGCATGTACTCCAAATAAGGCCAGCAGCACACCAGAGAAATTTCTCAAGGACTTTTTCTTGTTCACGTCATTAAACACTTGTCATTGAGTTTGTGCTCATTTGTTTGAAATCTTTAGGCTTCGCCAAGTGGTGCTTTGTTGTGTACACAGGCAGCATCACATAGCAACAGGGAGGACAACACAAGTTTGTTTTGTCAGACCATGATTTCGTCCTCTTTCTGGACTTATTTTTTCTTTTTTTTTTTTTCCCCAGAATTTCTCCTTAGTCTTTTGGCACCCTACTGAAATGTGACAGTGGGTGATTGGTGACATCTTTTGGGGGGATTCTCCTAATTTTTTCTTGATAGCCATATCTGTGGGGACAGGGACTGCATAAAGATCTATGTGTGTACAGAAAGGGAATTTTAGTTAGTATCTGTCCATTAAGGAGTTCTTGCCTCTTTTGGGGTCCTGAAAAGTACTTGTTCTGGTGATCTTGGATTATTTTATGAAAGCAAGCGTTGGGATCTTACCCAATAGAAGTAATATTTTGAGAATTTCTTGTTCACATATCCAGTCCTAGTTATGTCTGTAAGGCTGGTACCTATTCTTTTAAGGTCAGCAGTTTTTCCATAAGCCCCTGTCTGTACCCTTAGAGCAGGTGAGAGCATGTTTTGGAATTCATCTTCCAGTCTTTCAAAGATAAGTTTGTGAACTCGGAGACGTCCAGTAACAGATTGCAGTGGCTCTGATTTTCAGCAACGGAGATGTCAGATGAGTTCTTGTGACAGTGTGGCCGTTGTAAGGGGAGGGAGGCACTGAAGGGGAGGCTGTGCAGTTTGATTTCTCTCTGGTTTTCTAGAGCAGCTGAACAGCCAGCTGTGTCGTTACGAGCAGTCAGTGCACAGGGCAGCGTGTGTAATCGTATCCTTTGTTCCTTGCTGATGTTCTGAGTTCCCCCTCCCTGTACAGTTTTTGCCTTGCAGGCCCAGATGTGCAGACCGCAGTTAGCGTGCTGCTTCGTGGATGCTGCTGATACTTCCCTCTCTACGCCTCTCTCTTTCAGGAGAAACTGGAGCACCAGTATGCACAGAGCTACAAGCAGGTGTCGTTGTTAGAGGATGACCTGAGCCAGACCCGGGCCATTAAAGATCAGCTTCATAAGTATGTCAGGGAGCTGGAGCAGGCCAACGATGACTTGGAGCGTGCAAAGAGGTGAAGGCTGCAAAACTCTTATTTCCTTAAATATTCACTGGATCTTGTCTGTGTTATTCAGATTCATCATTTTATTATTCAGATTCACCATTTTATTATTCCTTTAATGGGGGAGTGGGGGAGGAGAACAAAAATGCACATGTAAAAATAATTAAAAAAATAGTTAAAAAAAATCCTAAGTCACTTGATTCTTTGTAAAGTGCAACTTACCCTTGGAGTTCACCTCCATCAGCTGGTAGTTTTGAGTTACAGAAGAAAAGCTTAGGGGGGGACCTGAGGTGCTTTGTGTTCTTGTGAGCAATGAGCTGTGCAAGCGAGGCCAGTGCTCTAATTTTGATACTGCCAGCCCAGTGACTCTTACGTTTGTGATCCTTGTAGCTCAAAGCCCCTTTGAAGTAGGAAGCTGGTGCTTTACTTGGTCCCTTTTAAATTAAACACGCCAAAGGAGTCTCCTCTTTCCTTGCATAACAGCTTAATGACGGTGGGGAGCAGATGTGGTCTGTGTAAGTGCAGAAAATGAGCAGGCTGCTGCAGGAGACGCCCGTTTTTGGAGTCGATCGTGCTTCCGCTCTGCTGAATGGGAATTTTGCCATTGATTCAGTGGGACCAGGAATGAGCCTCTGGCTATTTGGCAGTAAGATCTGAGAACTGAGGCCTCGTTTCCACAGCACTCTTAACCTCATGACTAACTTTTGACACACATAAGTTGTCTCACTGATATCACGGGACAAGTATCCCAGTGCCCTTCTTTCTGTGAGCTGCTGCCTGTTTCTCCAGAGCTGACACACGAAATACATGACTTTGGAGAATGACTTGGGAAAAATGGAGCTCGCTGTGCCAGGCTGGCTCTGCCCCATCTCTTTGGCACATCTTGGAGAGCTAGATGCTATCATGTTCTTTTCATCTCTCTCTCTTCTTTGGAGCTCTAGTCCTTCCTAAGAAGCATTTTCATAGCTTTCAAGTAACTATCTTGAATGTAGGTCCTGCTAGCATTTTTCCTCTATTATGTATTTGAATACACTTTTAAGTTAGCTGAGCTGAAGAATCTAATATTCTGGATTTTGTTTCTAGGGCAACAATAGTTTCATTGGAAGACTTTGAGCAAAGGCTGAACCAGGCGATAGAGAGAAACGCGTTTCTAGAAAGTGAACTGGATGACAAGGAGTCACTGCTAGTTTCTGTACAGAGATTAAAGGATGAAGCCAGAGGTATGGCTTGCTTGATTAGTTCTGTCTTTGTACATTGCTGGCTTACTAACAGAGACGTGAAGCAACCAAAGCTCATGTTTATGGAAAGCTTCACTTAATGAGATTGAAACTGGATGTGTAATATAAGCGTTGGAATTTACCTGCTAATAAACAGTATGTTCTCTGTTCTTTGTGTGTCCACTGAATCTAAGAGGAAAGAATTCCTCACGTTGGGTAAAATTAGTGTCAGATTCTTTCAGGGTTTTTAACCAAGCTGAGTAAAAACATACTGCTTTCCATGGATTTAATAGAGCTGAAAACTGTGTTCCAGAAGTTTTCTCTCTGTGGCTTTGTGCCACAAGGCACAGGGAAAATACAGGAAGTGACAGGGAAATGCATGCCAAATGGTAAATAACTATCTCTAAAAATGCTGCCTGCTGTTACCTTCTGAACCTGATGGAAGTTGCATGGCTTCTTTAAGATATGGCAATAAAGACTGTGGTTAGAGCCGTGGCATCAGAGATGCTTCAGATAATCCTCAGAGCTGTAAGAGCTGGGAATTCCCTGAGAGGTTTCATGTTGAGAACGTGGGGGAAACTTTATTTCTATTTTAGTGGTTGGGGAACATGATTGCTCTGATGGAGCAGCGTTAGCATGCCATCACTGCAGGTTAGACATCAGTGTTTTTCAGCATTCTTTCCACACTATTTCTTTGGAAGCAATTTCTCAGTGAATGCAAGGACCTAAAAAGGATCTTTTTAGGCTGTGCCTGAAAAGCAAACAAACACAAATGAAAAAACCCAACCATGTAATGTATTAGTGATTTGCCTCTGGGCCCTGCTTGAGACTTCACAGATCCATTGCTGAATTGTGCTGGATGTTCTTTATAGCAAATCTGTGTGGAATGGGAGGCAGCAAGGTGGTGATACAGAGCAGTCCAGAGAGATAGTGGGAATAAAATACTGGTTTCCTAATTTCCCTTTTCTTCCTCTGTCATTTGGGCTATGAACCTCTTTAGTCTGCTTGTTCTCATCTTGATGAATCAAGAAACAGCAGACACAACCCCTTCCCGATGGCTATTGTGCAGTGCAGCAGATGATTAAACTGGAAGGGCAGCGTTGGGAATTAGAAACACAAGATCAGGTCATCAGTCTGTTTCCCTGGCCTCCCAGCTGAGTGCAGTTAGCAGGCATTTGTGAGTGGCTGTGTTCTTCTGCAGCCTGCTTTCCATGGAACTCAAACTACAAGCGGGGAGGAATGTGAGGCCAGGTCACCAGCCTTGCGCTCTGGGTGCACGCAGCTCTCAGGGCCAGCACTGTGTGGCTGCCTTTTGAGCTCTGCCTTATTTGAGATGGAGGGCTTTGCTGCTGGAGGGAGGCAGCGACAGTGACTCACTGATTACTGCAGAGTATTCTCTGCAAGAATTCTGTTGTTCTGTGGAATGCTGGAGAAATCTGCCACTGACATGCTGTGTGTTTTGTCTGCGTGCTCAGACCTGCGGCAGGAGCTGGCAGTACGGGAAAGGCAGCAGGAAGTCACCCGCAAGTCTGCGCCCAGCTCTCCAACTCTGGACTGTGAGAAGATGGATTCAGCTGTCCAGGCATCTCTCTCCTTGCCAGCTACGCCTGTTGGAAAAGGATCTGAAAATAGTTTTCCTTCCCCCAAAGGTATAATTCCTGGAAACTGTGCCTGATTGGGTGGGAGTGCGTTCTGCTTGTCGAAAAATAACTTCAGACAAGACCCTTGTTAGTAAACTTAAAGTGAACGCAGATACGTGTGAATCCCTACATAACGTGTGCTGAAATACCGGAGCTGTGTCAGACCTATTTAATAAGTGTAATTAGTTAATA
Source organism: Tetrao urogallus (assembly GCF_951394365.1). Classification (NCBI taxonomy): domain Eukaryota; kingdom Metazoa; phylum Chordata; class Aves; order Galliformes; family Phasianidae; genus Tetrao; species Tetrao urogallus. The sequence goes on along the minus strand of NC_136831.1, from coordinate 9,043,535 downwards.
CTGTGGGAAAGAAAGGGAGAAGTTTAGCTACTGCTTTGTAGGGGTGAGGATCGTGCTCTGCAGTAGAATATATTTGGCGTCGCAGGGAAATGCAGTGAGTAACATTTCAGCTGAAGTTCCCTGGTGGGTAAATGGTGGGTAGCAGTGCTGTGCTGTCTTTGTTAGCGTGTGCTTGTGGGGTGCTGTGCTGTCAGGCAGTGGGATATTAGCCTAGTCCTCTTCCATCTGGAAGGCTCAGGTCAATAACGAGGATTAAAACAATTTATTTTAAATCAAAGTAGACTCCAGAGAAAGCTCTGGTTGGATTAGATGGATTGCAGGCAGCAGCCATGCAGATGGAGAGTGCGTGAACTCTGTGTGTGTGTATCTAATGGGCAGGAGGGGAGTGGGCAAGAATTAAGCTTTTTCTCTGTGGCTAGTGATCTATAGCCTGTGTTACTGTTTGTACAAAGAGTCTGCAGTCAGATCTAAGATTTACCTCCTTACAGGAGTTATTTAAAAATGAAATAGTGGAGGAGTGGCACATATATAATGAAGTGTGTTTGTTTGCAGCTATACCAAATGGATTTGGTACAAGCCCTCTTACTCCTTCAGCTAGAATATCTGCACTCAACATCGTGGGGGATCTCTTACGGAAAGTTGGGGTGAGTGCTGCGTACTGAACTGTCCCCAGGTCTGTGCCTTCCCTGAGAGTTCATCCACATGGGGGATGAAGAGGCCTTGGCTCATGCTGAATTAGTGCTGGAGTTTCTAAGGTGTCTCTCTTAAACTGTCCACACTTAGTGTTTGGGATGTGACAACGCTTGTTTTTTAATTATCTTGATTTATGGAGCGGGTTGCTAAGGATCTGATGCCAGCTTTTAGAGAGAAAATCCGTTTTTGGAGTAAAGACTTTCTTGGTGCACGGAGGCTGGGCTTTAGCAGATGCTTGTTCATGTTTCATGTGAAAGCAGGACTCAGCTGAACCTCAGCCTTAGGACCCACTGCACAATTGTGTTATTCATGGGAGGTGAGCTGATAGCAGATGGAGGCTCTGAGGAGATCTGCAGAAGTTACTGAGAACTTAAATGAATAGGTTATAAAAAATAAAAGCCCTTTGGTAAGAAAGTGAAAGAATAAATCGGGAGAAAGCCGAGTGTTCCCATCTGTAGCTGATTGGGAAGTGAAATGCGAGCCTCTAAAGGGATTACAACTGTGAGCAGGAAAGAAGTGCTTTTGACATCTGTTGTGGTGTTGCTTAGGATGCCAGGCTTTCCAGCTGAATGAAGACACGACTTGTGAGTGGTGAGAAGCTTGTTTGCTTGCCTCCTTGGGCAGTGTTTCGAGTGGAAGCATGGCAGCCTTGGTGTCTAGCCTCCAGGGCTGGCTTTCCTCTGTCCCTTGTGGTTTGCACTAAGAACAGAAATAGCTGACATGAATATGGTTGTTTTAGCCAAATCTGACATTAAAAATCAGATCATTGCTTGTATTTAGAGCTTGTGAGCTCATCAAGCCTGGGTTGAAAGGGCAGCAGGACGGCTCAGGGTTCCAGAGTGGCATGTTTAAAATGGGATCATTGTGAGTAAGAGTCTGTAGGGGATTTAGGGAGCTTAATGACATCCCATGTGATTACTCTGCGAGGACAGGAAATGCCAAATAAGCGTGCTTCTTTCCCAGCCTATTCTTAAACACACACAGCCAGCAATACAAAATTCCAGCTGATGCATTTACTTAGTAATAATTATAGGATGTGCAGGGTTTCTGTGGGTTGGCTTACCCATTGGGTGCCTCATCCTGTGCCTGGGGCTCCCTTTCTCTCCAAGATGTTCCCCTCAGCTTTCTTGCTGGCATGTGAGACAGCGAGCTACATGGACAGCTCAGTTTTGGTGCCCTCCCTGCTAGGAGTCAGTGGATGAGGCAAGTCTGCTACCTTGTATAGGAGGAAAAGAACTTGTCAGACTTGCTTGGATGTGGTAGAGGTGGGGTAGAACCCCTGGAGATAGGCTTAGCTGCCTTTGTTTCCCTCTTATGGGGGGTCTGTAGCACCTCTTCTGAAGCTTAGCAGGGAGGATAAAGAAACTGGTGAAGTTTTGCAGGCAGTGATTAGGAAATACCAGAAAGATACTTTCCTGGGGAAAAATGCAACTTTACAAATATGCTGCGCCTCCTGAAATTGGAGGATTCTGCTTTTCTCCTTGAGTTTTTTGGTCAGCTTACACTAGCATCACTCTAACTCTGGAACAGGAGCTTTCAGTTACCACCTCCAGCATCTGACTTCCGTGCTTCAGGTACCTAAATGAGAGTTGATTTCTTGTAAAGTCTGAGGAGGAGGAGGAGGAGGAGGAGGAGGAGGACTGCACCTGGCAGTCTGCATCAGCATCTCATTACGTGCTTCTGACTGGAGAAAACAGCAGCTCTGTTCCCATTTAGCTCATTTTTTGCCTAAGATGGTCACAGTGGGGTTCTAACCATACTGATTTCTGGTCATGCTAAAGCCTGAACTTGAGCAGCAAAATATTTTCTCTTAAAAAAAAAAAAAAAAAGTAATCCCTCTTCTCCCTCCCCCCACCTCTCTTTTCCTTTCACAGGCCTTAGAATCCAAGTTAGCTGCTTGCAGGAATTTTGCAAAGGACCAGGCATCACGGAAATCCTACATTTCAGGGACCGCTAACAGCAGCGCGATGAGCAGCAATGGCACCAAGTTCCCTCATGCAGGGCATACTTCTTTCTTCGACAAAGGGTAAGCCAGCATGTGTTTGTACACTGAGGGGGGTGGATGTTTCAGGATGCTGTGTGAAGCAGAAGTTTTCCTTGGCTTGTTTTTAGCTTTTGTCCAGTAAGACAAATCTGTGCAGCCAGGTTCTCCAGGGGACAGAGGAGCAGCGTTCCACTGCAGGCAAATTTGCTTCACTTTGTTCCACTGGAGGCCTTTGCTTCCACTGTGAAGCAAAAAGAAAAGCAAGTTTTTGACGTCTTAGCTGGTGGGTTGTCACTGCCTGCGCTGCCCTCTGATGCCCCAGCTCTTGGTGGCTGCGTAAACCTTCTGGTGCAGTGATTGTGCCCTTCACAAGGATCTCAAGCAGGCAGTGGTGGGGCTGCCACAGCTGTTGGAGTGCTTGTGTGTGGGGAGTGCCTGAACTGCAGAGCTGCAGGTTCCCTTAGTAAGAGCAGTAAGTGGGCAGCACTGCTTCCTTGGAGAGTGGTTCCCTTTTTGCTCTTCTCCTCCCTGCTATCAGTGAAAAAGCACGTTACTAACTGTGAAATCCTTGCTGATAGAAGGGACAGCTGTCCTGTGCCGTCCTGTTGTGTGTCAGCCGTAGTGTTGGAGGCAGCATTTGCAGGAAAAACCACCCTGTGACTTGCTCATAGTTGGAGCTTCCTCTCTGGTATGGGGAAGTGGTTCAGCAGGAGGATTTTCCCACAGTCCTTTGTAGCTCAGGGCCCTGTGGTTGCATGAGCAGCCCTGAGGAGCAGGGTGCACAGCCAGGCTCTCCTCCTGTGTTACCCAGCAATAGGGAAACCTGTGCTCAATGGCACTGTGCAAAACACCCTCTGTGCTCTCTGCTGGTGATAGTCTTCCCTATTAGACTTCAAGCCAGAGCAGTTTTAACGCTGATATTCAGCACATCCTCTAAACAGCATTTATTGGGAGCTTTAAACAACTTAAAGAGTGCCACACAGAAGCAGACAGGATGGGTTTCTGGAATCCTCCTTGTGGGAGCTGAATCATGTTGCTATGTGGGTAGCAGGGTATGTTACATCTTAGAAACTGGCAAGAAGAAGAGCTTTCAGAGCTACTGGTGTTTCTTGCTTTTGGAAAAGGGAGTGCTCACATACTTAGCAAGGTCAGCATCACGTGCAAATGGGGCAGACTGTGAGGTTGGCTGCGTACTGGGAGGCTGACCAGGGTCTGTGCATCACCACAGCAGTGGTGGTGGCACCGTGGGCTCCATTTCATGTGCAGGCTGTCAGAGCAGTGCTGGGGAGACATTAGAAGTGTTCTTGGGAGGCAGCATGGCTACAGTGAACTGTGGTATGGTAATTAGCTGATCGCTGCGTGGGATGGGAGTCGCTTCTAATTACCTTCTGATTGTCATCACCCTTGCTATCTGGGCTGGCTGCCTGCAGTTCAGGGCAGGCTGTAGCTGAAAAAGGCTTAGACATGTGTCCCTTTGATAGTGCACTTCCTCAGCAGACTTGAAGGATGCTAACAGACTGGGGAAGTGATGGAGGTGACCATTTTACCTGCACGTTCTTAGAGATCCTTACGCAGTCCCATCCCTCCCCTCTGAACACAGATGTGCTGCAGGCCGTGGGATCAGCAGCTCACACCTCACAGCTGCCCTGCTCTGCCTTCCTCGTGGCCCAGGGCCGGGTGCAGCGCCGTGCTGCACACACACGTAACCCTGCCTCGCTGTGCGTGAGGGCAGAGCAGAGCCCTGCCACCAGACCTGAGTGCATCACAGCGGTTGGCTGAGCCGAGGTTTTGCCCTTTCTTCTCCCCTCTTCTCCTTTCTCTCCAGCCCCTGTTCTCTCTTCCCTGCCCCAAACTGTCGCTGGAGCCTGAAACAGCCACCCGCGCTCCTAGACCCGGTCCAGTCTGCAGCCGCTGCCTTATGAACGGCCAGTTGTTGGGTGGTGGGATTGTGCCAGAGGTAATCCAGCCATGTCATTACGGTTCCATTTGCTTTCCTTTCTCTGCCTTTTTGTTGCTAAAAGTGTTTGAGCCTCCGTGTCTCATCAAACTCCTGCTCTGTGCTTGCTGAGCAGAGCTAGGCGGGCAGCTGAAGCAGGTGTGGAAGCCAGGAAGTGAGGAGCAGTTACCTCAGAATCGTTTGAGGGGAGGTTTGAAAAACAGCTGGGCTTGCACGCGAGCTTTGCAGAAGAATTGGAAGGGTCAGGAATTATATGCTGTGTTGGGTTTTGTTTTTATTTTGTGCTCTACCAAGTCTGGTATAAGATCACTTTCCTGCAGACTGGTTCCTTTAGAAACGTGGTGGCTCTGTGTGCACCCCCAGGCCTACAGAGCAGCACCTGAGGGGTGTTCTGTGATGGAAATTTGTTCCTTTGCAGTTAGAATTGTTGTTAGCTGTTAGGGACTGCGATCCACTTGGGGAATAAAATGCCTCTGACCTTGATGGGTGCCGCAGAGGCACAACGACAGCTGAGCTGGGACTGCAGCGAGCCAAGATGAGCTGTTTGTTCCTTGGGGCATGAGCTCCTTGCTCACAATTCCCTCAGTCCTCTTCTTATCTTTGAGCATCAGAGCATTGCAGTTGCTGTTTGTTCTGAGGCAAGTCCTGTGAATCTGCTGGGCTGTGTTTAAAAGTGAGAAGTGCCTCTGCTTGCACGCTGCTGGCAGTGCCACCATGCGAGCAGCTGTGGTGGCAGTCACTGCACCTAGGATCCCTGTCTGCCCTGCAGAGCATCCTTGTGCAGAGCTCAGGGATCAGCAGCCAGGTGGGGTTCAGTCAAACCCTTTTCCCTGTGGCTTAACTCAGGGTTATGCCCAAGAATGTCTTCACTGTGTGCATAAACTGTTTCACTTTTTCTCCACTAGGCGTGAAAAGGTGATATTCCCCACCTTGGTCATGGGTAAATGAATTCATTTGCAATGATAAGCTGCATGCATTTTAACTGCGGTGCTTGGAGGTGCAGAGTTGGTGGATATGCTAACTGCATGAGGTAGTTCTCGTAGCACTACAAACTAATAGGCAATGATTGAGGCCTGAGGCTATAATCTTTCTTTCTCTTTGCTTTAGATAAGTTTCTCTGGTGCTGTGACCAGTTCCAGCTGTAAGGTTGAGTGCTGCTTGCTTTCTTGGTTTAATAACTCTTCAAATATATGCATGTTTCTGATGGAGTCGGATGTGACAGAGATATGGGGTGAAGCATTGCTGCTCTTACCCCAGCTAATCCTGAAGTCAGTGTGTCCTCTGCCTTGTTTCTTCCTCAGCACTGTGCTGGGTGTTGGCCTGCCTTGGAGGGAGCAGGGATGGCCCTTCCCTGCTGTGTGTGCAGTGGGGGCCAGGCTGGGTTATTGGGCTCCAGGACAGTGTTCTGTTGAGGTTCTGTTTGATGCTTAGAGTTAAGAGATCCTCAGAGGCTTTGTGCTAAGGATGAAATACAGCTTGAAATACAGATTAACGAGTAAAGATCCAGCTGGAGCAATCACAGGACGGAGAGCAGCTGGAAATGGGCACAAAGTGTGTGCCGTGGTCAGGACAGCAGTCAGAAACACCCAGCAGGAGCTGCTGCAGGGGGGAATGTTTCCAGCAGGGACTGTTGGCTTGGGATCAGTCTGAGGCGCCGGCCCTGATGGACTCACCATAGAGAGAGCTCTCTGTAAATCAGAGCTGCTGCTTCATCTTCGTTTCTGCACCAAGGGTGAGGCCAGCAGTGTGCAGTGTGTGTCCCCTGCCCTGCTGCACCCCGCTCAGCAATGGCTCCTTCTCCTTTTTGTCCCGGGCTTCATGAAGCTGTTGGTGTCTCCCCAGCTCAGTCTGGGCCCTGCCACGTCTGTGTGGCATCTGTGAGGAGGGCCTGACTGCTTCATGGCCTCTGGCCTTGGTTATGTTTCTCTGGGATGTGAAAAGGGCACCCGTGCTGCTGAATGGGCCTTGGAGCAGGAGCTGAAAGGAGTTGCATCCCTTAAAGGTGAAACTCTGCCATTCCTGCCTCGAATGTCTCTTTTCTCTCCCAAAGGAAGCAAACCACTGCTTTTTAATCCCATTTATTTTTTCGTTCTCCCCTGCGCTGCTTGGCAGAGCTGCTCTCTCCCTGATAAGTCATTTGCAGAGTCATGCTGGGACCAGGTCGGCTTCCTGCCCCTTCATTCACGTGGAAATAGCAAAGTGCATCTGCTCTAAGGACTCTTCCAGCATTTTTTTGCTGCATGGAGGCACCTGCCTCTGAAACACATTGCAGGTCGTGTCTCAGTCAGTTGAAATTTCAGCCTTAACAGGAAAGGAGGCAAAGGTTTCCCCCCCACAGCCCCGTGTGGGGTGCGACAGGCTCTGCTGGAGGCGGGGAGGGCTCTGCAGCAGCATTACCATGGGAAGCCAACCTTGCTAGCAGGCATTCAGGTTCTTCATCTGCTCCTGTGGATCAGCGCTGTAATTGCTGGGCACAGGGAGCACGGGGGCAGCAGTCGGGTGGGTGTGCTGTGCTGTTGAGGGGTAACTGCATCTCCTCATCAAGGCTGGGCTGACGGCAAGCAGTGGACGGCGAGCTTAGGTGCTGTGTGCAGAGCCGAATTGAGGAGATCAAAACCCAAACAGGGTGGAGGCTGCGGAAGGCTGTCACACACACGTGCTGCTCCCTGGGCTGTGTGCCTCGCAGCTGAGAGCAGCTGTGGGAAGGGGTGAGCTTGTGGTTTGCAGCTGGGTGGAGGCTGTGGGTTCGGGGGCTCAGCAGGGAGGGGTGGGGGAGGCCTGGAGGCCCCGGAGCCCTTCTACAGCCCCAGCTCCGCTGTGCTTTACTGTGTGCTGCCTGTTCTCACTGAGCCCATTCTCCATTGCGTGGTTGCACTGCAGCTGTGTGAGCGTGTGCAGGTGGACGGATGGATGCCTCCACTGTGCTGGGATCAGCCTGTGTTGAGCCTCCAGTTGGGCTGGAGGGGAGCTAGCCCTGCCCGGCTGTGCCCTGAGGGCTGCCCGTAGCCCGCAGGCTGGGAGCAGCTGCTGCTGGGCAGGAGGGAAGGACGTGGGGAACGGGCCTGGGGGGCAGCTGAGCTGCCTGTGGCTGTGCCACCCCTGAGGCCGTCGCCCCTCATCCTCTGCGTGGCCCCTGTGCAGTCAGCACAGCGCTGCCCCTGGGTGTGTGTGCAGCAGGGAGGTCTGGGATGGAGGGGCTGGGCTCAGCCCCAGGGTGGGCTGGTACTGACCTCCCTGTCTCTTGTTGCTTCTCAGGGCAGTAAACGGCTTTGATCAAGGGACCCCGGGACTGGGAGCCTCCAGACCTTCCTCAGCACCTGGCATGCTCCCCCTGAGCGTATGAGTCGGCGCCAGGCTGTGCTTGGACTCGCGGACGCTTTTCTCGGCCCAACAAGAGAAGTGCTTTGGTTTCCTCCCCCTCCCTGCCCCGCAGGAACAGGACCTGCACCATGGCATGCAGCAGTGCCCGTGCTGCTGGAGGAGAGCCCATGCTTGCAGCCTTTCGTGTCCTGTTAATAGAGTTAACTGTAGTGGGTGTGCCCTGCGGCCCCGTACCACGTGTTGCACAAGCTGACACATAGTGCTCTGTTGCAGGGGATGCAGAACCTCAGCCAGGTGCTGCTCGACCTGTCACTGCATCTCTTTTCTCAGTTAGGTTTGGTGTGACAAAAACATTTGCCGCTTTTCTTGAAGGCTACGCCTCTCCCTGCCTGATCTCACATCCTGCTGTTTGAGCCAACCAGCTGCTGTCCTTCCCCATGGGGCTCAAACCTCTCAAGACACACTGAGCGAGGCTGGGAGCAGGAGTGGAGGCTGGCAGTGAGCTCTGGGGATGTGAGTGAATGCAGCATAGAAATCACTGCTGGACAGGTGAGCAGCTGGCTGTGTCCATAAGGCCCTTCCCCAGCCCAGCAGATGGAGGTAGAGCTGGTGCTGGTGTGGGGCTTTGCTGAGGAAGGCCCAGCACACATCATTTAGCACCAGTGCCCTTAGCAGCTCTGGGCTGAGCTTGGCTGGAGCCTCCTCCCGTGGCACGGGGCCTGCAGCAAGCTTTTTCCCATGTGCCTGAACCATCCCAGCACTCTGCCCTCCTTTGTGGCACTTCTGCCCCCCCAGCCAGACATCAGCTCTTTAGGAGGCCGCTCAGCCCATGGACTGCAGTGCCCACGAACTGCCTCCTCCCAGCACCCTGTATCCCTCGGCCCCCTGTTCAGCTCTGTAATATAGGACGGGATTTCAGTGTCACCTGCAGGCTTCTGTGACAGTTTTGGGCGACTGTGTTCCTTGTGGGTCTTTCAGGCGATGTATTTGTGCGAGTTCTCTGTCGCTGTGCCTCAGAGTCGGTGGATTTTGATGTGAACCAACGAACCCCAGGGGGGTCTGAGGAAAAAAAAAACCTTCCCAGTTTGGTCCATCGCGTTCCTTGGCTCTGCAGCTGTACATTGGTTTATTTACAAGCGCTGAGAGAAACCATCGGCCCCAGCAGAACAGAGGTGGGAGCGTTTCCCCCTTTGCCCTTAGGGCCCCTATGGTCCTCTTTTCCTGTGCATCCTCTGCTGCATTTGACTGTTTACATTTGTTTTATTGTACATAGGTTTGTAAACATATTATCTTTGCCTAAGATCTTTGTACATAACTTAACTTGGGCTTTGTAGCTTTATTTATTCAAAGTCTATATGGCATGTTTCAGTAGGACAGTGTACCATAACACCGTGGGCACACAGCATAATGTGGTTTAAAGACAAAAAAACAACAACCAAAACCTGAGAGTAATATTCCCAAAATAAAGTTCTTTTAATGTGGAATGGGTGGATTTTGCAGAAGAGGCAGCGGTGGCTGTGTTTGTCCTGCAGTGTTTTTGGCTGAGCCGGAGGGCAGGGTGGGAGGCACTGCTCTTCTGTGCAGCTCCTGCCCCTTAGCTTGGCACTGCACACAACTGTTGGTGCACGGAGCCAGCGGGGCTGAGCGCACCTCTGCTCCCTGTGCTGTGGGGCAGGAATCTGCTTGGGCTCCTGGTGGAGGTATCCAGCTGCAGGCAATGAGGGGCAGCGCTGGCTGGGCTGCCAGGACCCCACGCACCCCCCCAGAGCTGTGCCTGCTCCAGCGCTGCCCCCAGCAGCAGAGCCCTGTGCTTCCCCAGGTACTCATGGCCTCCATCCCACTCCTGACTCAAGATCACAGCACAGCCTTCCTGCTGCTGCCCTGCAGTGGCAGCCCGTGGAAATGCCTCGTTGGCAGCTGGTGTCAGGGCAGAGGAGTGCATCCTGCATCCATGCCTGCATCCATGGCAGCTCCGTCCTGGGGGAGAAGTGCTGGGCAGGAGGAGAGGGGACACCATGTGGGCAGGGCTGCCTTCATTGCGGTCAGTTGGAAAATGCCTTACCAGCAATAACCTGCTCTTGCACAGAGCCTGAGTGGCCACAGTACCACAGGGAGATGGGAGCACAGGCTGTGACACGTGGGGCACAGCACCACCTCTGCAGCACTGTGATCACAGGGCGGTGAGGCTTCTTCCTTTGCAGCAGGAGGAGCAGCAGCACAGCTGAGAGCAGCCCGTGAGGAGCAGGGCAGGAGCTGGCAGCAGGGCACCACGTGGACAGAAGCAGCAGCCCGGCCCAATGCGACGCTCACAGCCCACGCTTGGTTGCGGCCCATCAGTGCAGCTCCCACGGCTCCCAGCTGCAGCACTGAGCTCCCAGCTCTGCCACCCCCCCCTGCTGCCAGTCCTGGCTGCGGAGGCAACAGGCGCAGCTCTCCCTGCTCCCAGGAGAGGTCAGACCTGACAGCTACAGAACTGGAGCTCAGAGGACGGGAAGCGTTTGGAGGCATTGAGATCCCTTTGTGATCCAGAGCTGCACTCCCCCAACACTTCACGCTGTACTGAGGTAGAAGAGAGCAAAACAGAAAACCAAAACACTAAGAAGGGAGGCTTCCAGCCATATTCTCATTTATTAAGGTCTATGCCAGCCTCAAGAAATAGCTCTTCCTGTAAGTAAACAGAGCAGGCGGCCACAGCTATAATGAATAAATTTATTGTCTTACAAAAATCATTGTCTAGAAATATGGGTATACAAGAAAACAAGATATTTGCAGTCAGATGCCTGGTGGTCAACAGCCAGTTTGATTAAAAATACCCAAACACACAACACAACCTTTGCGACAGATGTTAAAGCTTTTAACCAAAAAAAGGAAATCCGTATCTGTTTGTTGGGCGCGTGGCAGAGGAAGGTTCCTATTAACACTGATTCATCGTCACTAATATCCATAATACCACTTGGACTAGAGAGGTACATGATATGAAGCACAGTCAAAATTAATACATTAAATCATCGTTATATAGGCAAATTATATATGTAACATTGTCTTAGTACTGTAGTGTCTAAGGCACTTTCTGTAATGTCAGTTTTTCAGCTATTTAAACAAAAAGAACGCTAACTACTCGCTGTAATACTGCTCAAAGTAAAAAACAACAGCAACAACAACGAAAGAAGGATTCACATCCACTGGCTTGTTAACTGCAGGCAGGCAACACCCTCTGTGCAGCGCTGGCAGCGCGGCCGTGGCACCGTCCTGAAGTTCATAAATTACTGCGCCTGTGCTGGATGCTTGTTTTCCACTGGTGTTCACACTGTACTAGCCTTAGTGTATATATACAGAGCTGGTGGGCATGGAAGAGCAGGATGCTACAGCTGCAAAGTACTGTACAGAGAGGAACGGTGACGCGGTTTGCCTGTACTGCATGACACTAATGGATGAAGCAGGTGCTGAGAACACTCCAAAATGGTTCTGAGGGTTAAAAAATGGACACTACTCACTCATCCCTACGCTTCCCTCTAACGCTTCCCGAGGCTCTTCACAGTTCACTCCCTGATTGTGTGCCGATCACAACAGTTAGGAGAAAAAAAGATGCGGGTGCGGTTTGGTCTTCAACGATCCGAGGGGCTCAGCGCAGCCAGGGCTGCCCGAGCACAGAAGAAATGGAAGGATGTTGTCTGTACAAAGCATGCTGAGCCATGCCAATGGGGCCGTCCCAACCACCTACCCTCTGGGAATGAAGTTTCGTGGGGTTTTTTTAACCGATACAGAAAGTTTCATCCTTCACATGATGCTTTATAAAATGGCTTTACAATGAGTGTCTGGAAAATAGATGCACTGAACAGAGACGATCCCGTTTTGTTACTATATGTAAAAAAAAAAGCAGTTGTACCTATATCTGAAGCGGGGTACAGTATGGTGAGGCTGGAGAGCCTTAAGACATAGTTGACCTACGGTAAGTAACCTTGTAGCATGCCGACATTTTGTAAGGCAGATTTAGGGCCACAAGGCAGCCTGGTGGTCAGGAAAGTCCTCCTCGCTCTGCCCACTGTGGTGTAAAGGTCTCTGCATGCAAACGGTGTGCGGGGCTCTACTCAGCAGGGCTCGGCTGCGCCTCGTTCACGTCGCTGCCTTTGCTCTCCGCGTCGTCGTCCGAGAGCTCCAGGGAGGCCCCTTCGATGTGCAGCTGGCGCCTGCCGGATCGGCTGGAGGAAAAGGTGATGGGGCCGCCCCTCCTGCAAGCATCAAGCAGAGAACAGCCCTTGCATCGTCCTCACGCTGCCCTGACGGCTCCCAGCTGAGCTGCAGGGGCACAGCGCTGCCCCAGGTTCCCAGGAGGAGCGTTGGAAGCACTGCTCCCATCACAGGACGCCCACAGACGTTCTGCTGCTCTGCTTATTTCACACCACGCACTGAGCAGGGTGGGTTCTTCAAAAGCAGCTTGCTTAGGAAGCGCTGCACTGCACCCCTCCTGCCACTGCTGGCCCTGCAGCAGCCCGGGATGGCTTTCCTCCTGCAGCCTCCCCTCCTCCAGCCCCGCTCAGTACTGGATACAAATGCTGAGAGCAGAGCTTTGCAATCCAGGTGTGAAAAGCTCCCCTGGAGTCGGCTGGGAACAACACAATCAGTGCTTGCCACTAGAAGAGCGTAACTGAGCCATGTCGCCTCCTGCTGCTGGACTCAGGCACCGGCCCCAGCCAACCCAGGATATACGCTCCGAAGAGTTCTGGCTCAAGAGCCATCAGGAACATCTTCACAGCCAGCAGCTGCCTCAACCATCACACCAGGCTCAGGCATCAGCTCCCAGCAGACTCCAGTGCAGCCCAACCCCTAACAGCAACAGCTCTGCTTCCACAGCTCCACAGCTGAGCGGTCCCCAAGGACGCAGCATTACAAACACGGTCAGAGGGCACCCAGATGAAGCCCTGCCAACTCCTGCACCACGTACCTTAACCTGTTTTTCAGGGTGCTGACCTCCCTGCTCAGGCCCTCGTTAGCCTCTGTGGCATCGTCCAGCTCACGCTGCAGTTTACGTCGGGAAGCATTTGCACGTGTGGCTTCCTCCTCAGCCTCCTCCAGCTGACGCTTCAGCTGCTTCATCCTGGCATTTGCTTTTTCCATCTAAAACACAAAATCAAGTTGTCAGGATCAAACTCAGCAGCTGCAGCCCTGCAGCGTGGAAAGGCAGAGAGGTTCTCCAGCGCCCCAACCACCCCTGCTGGAGACGGAGCCTCAGTGCAGACTCCCATCTGGATTCCTGGGAACAGCCCACAACTCCTGGGTCTCAGAGATGTGCATAACACATCGTCACATGTGATGTGATGTGATGGGGCCGCCCCTCCTGCAAGCATCAAGCAGAGAACAGCCTTTGCATCGTCCTCACGCTGCCCTGACGGCTCTCAGCTGAGCTGCAGGGGCACAGCAGGGCTATCACAGGGAGCAGGCAAGGAACCGCTCTGCCAGTTCACCTATCGAGACTGGGATTCCCTCATGTCTTCATTAAAAAGCTTCTTAACGATGCCTTTCCACTCAAAGCAGGCTTTTTCCCATCTTTCCCAAGCACAAGCTAAGCCACTCCACCCACCTGCTCCTTGTATTGGTCTGCGTGTCGGCGCTCATCCTCCACCTGCATGAAGACTTCTTTTAATTTCTTCTCTGTGCGTCGCACCAGTTTGTTTGCAGCTGCTCTTTCCCTGGAAAGGATCAGAAGCCACGTGGAGGCTGTGAGCACCAGCTTTAGAAGCATGCAGTACGAGCACTGAGCAGCACAAGTACTGTCAGAGGGCTGAAAGGAGGCACAGGGATGTGCTTCTACACAGCAAGATTCAACAGAGCAGTGCTAAGCAATGTCATGGTCCTGAGCCAAAAGCCCAAGAGGAATGAAGGTGGGGATAAGACAGCCCACTTTCAATCTTCCTAAGACAAGGCAGGGAAAAAAGAAGTTGGAGGACTGAGATGGAAAGCAGCAGCCTGGAGAAAGACGACTTGTCCAGAGCACAAGATTTACTTCAAAGAATGTCTGAGGTGAGGAGTGACCCCTGTAGGCCATCTGCTCCAACAGGGCCATCAGAGCTGCTTTTCCATACCCAGCAGCTTTTGAATGCCTCCAAGGAAGAGACCCCACAATCTCTCCACAACCCATGCCAGTGCTCTGTCACCCCCAGTCAAAAAGTGCTCCCTGATGCTCAGGTGGAACCCTCTGTATTCCAGCTCCTGCCCACTGCCTTCTGTCCTGTTCCCGGGCACCACTGACAAGAGCCAGGCTCCATTCTCTGCACCTCTCTGATGGATGTGTTTACAGAGATGGCGTCCCCAGTCCTCCTCCAGGCTCTGCAGTCACAGCTTTAAGCCCTTCCTCACAGGAGAGAAGCTCCAGGTCCTTCTGCATCCCTGTGGCCCTCCTTCCCTTTAAAGCCTAACCCATAGAGACCAGTGTCTGAAGGAGATGTTTGGTCTTAAGAAGCTCCTACTAAAGCAGCTGTGGTTTCTGGGACTGCCAGTCCACACAGTCACAGAATCACAGAATGGCCAGGGTTGGAAGGGACCTCAAGGGTCATGAATCTCCAACTCCCTGCCACATGCAGGGCCACCAACCACAATCACTTGTTAACTTCAAGAAATACATCAGCAGTTTCAGTTAAGGAGCACACACTGAAACTTTCAGCCCCAGTGCATCTGATTCAAGTCAGTCCTTCCAACAGGTTTCTAAATACTAAAACCTACTAGCTGTGCTGGAGCTGTGAGCTCACACCTCAGCCCCACAGTACCTCAAGGCACGGATGTCTCAGACACTCTACTGACAGCACACACATTTTTCCTTACTTTGCTTCCTGCTCAAGCTGTTCTTCTAGCTGAGCAATCTTGGCCTCTAGAGTAGAAATCGTTGCCTTGAACTTTGACTTCACCGATCCCTCCAGCTCCTGCAGCTTGGCTTTCAGCTCCTTGTTCTGCCTCTCCAGCTGCTGCCGTGCATTTTCGCTCTTCTGCGCGGCGCTGCGCTCCCCGGCCAGCTCAGAATTCAGCGTGTCAACCTTTCAGAGGAGGGGAACGGATCATTTGGAGCCATGCACAGCCTCCACTCGACCCAAGCACGAGCTGTCCTGACAGCAACCGCCAACAACTCACCTGCAGCGTGGTTTTCCGGAACCGCTCGTTGAGAAGCTCCATGTTGCTCTGCTCTTCTTCCAGCTCCTCCTCCAGCTGTGCAATGCGAGCCTCCAGCCGGCGCTTCTCATCCAGCAGCGCTGACCTAGGAGAGAAGCACTGGGCTCAGCACACGTTCAGTGCGATGCACAGCCGGTCGCTTGGCATTCACGAAGACGAATGAACACAGAATTTGCCATCAGGCTTTTGAGAACCGCAGCTGCTGCTGCCTGAAGCCCTTCAGACGCTGATACGCCTGAGACTCACTTTCCTGAAGCGCTGTTTGCGATCTCGTCAGCCAGCTCGTCCCTTTCCTGCTCAGCGTGACGGCGGGCTCGTTCAGATGCTGCAAACTCCTGCAAAGGTTTCAGAAGAGACGTGTTATGGATCTCAGAAGGCCTGGAAACAGTTTGTCCTTGGAGATGCTTCTGGGAGATGCTTGAAAGGTAATATTGCTGCAATCACAGAACCGTAGAATGGCCTGGGTTGCAAAGGAGCACAGTGCTCATCCAACCCCCTGCTGTGTGCAGGTCGCCAACCAGCAGCCCAGGCTGCCCAGAGCCACATCCAGCCTGGCCTTGAATGCCTGCAGGGATGGGGCATCCACAGCCTCTAAAACACACGAACAACAGCAACACTGAAGCTGTAAGCAGTAAGAAAACGAACAGACACTGTTGGACTGATCACAGTGTGCTACATGCTCAATGTAAAACGGACACTACGTTAAGCAAGCTGAGTTTCTTACACCTCCAGAGTACACAGCACCAATGCAAGAAAAGAAAACAGACTGTGGTGCTTCAGCACAGTAGAACAAACAGCACTGAATTTCACATCTGAAGCTGTATTACGTGGCAGAAAGTCAGCAGACTTCAGTGGTGCACTGAGGTGGGATGGTGGGATTCCTGGCCTTTCTGCATTTCCAATCCCCAGTGTCAGTACTGACAGTGTGCACCACAACTCGCAGAGACTCCTGAACCTCCCTGCAAGTTCAGTGAGGCCTCGTATCTCATAAGCTGTCATGCAGCTCAGACAGAGAAGTAAAGGATTCAGCTGGAATGATTCCACTGAAGCCTGAGCTCACCAGAGAGCTGCTGAAGGAAGCAGGGTGATGGGGTGGGAAGAGAAAGCTCTCCTGGCTCCCATTTCTGCTCAACACAGTAGGACAGATTTTCACTCCTACTGCCCAACCTTCTCCTTACTCTACCAAGGAAAATAAGTGTGGTGAAGTTCACTCTCACCTCCTGGAGCTGAAGTATTTCTGCTTCCAGACCTTTCAGTTTCTTTTCACTCTCCTTGGACTGAGCAAAGATCTCGTCTCTGGACGCACGCGCCTCTTCCAGCTCCCGCTGGTAGTCCTTCATTTGAGCCTGTGGTTGGAAAAGTCCCACAGCCACGCTGCATTAGGGAGCCACGAGATCTATTAGGAGCTCTGGAGCATTTTTGGCCCTTTAGAGGAAAGGCCTCCTTCCCCCAGAGCGACTTCATTCCATTTCAATGCACCTTCAATTATTTTTACAATTTAACTTCATTTTCTTGTCTCCATCATGCATTCCTCATCACAAATACCTATTACAGGGCTTTCCTTAATTTGTTTGGTATATTTCTTGTCGAGAAAAGAACTCAAAAGAGTTGTTCAATTACATTTGTTGTGGAACTCGTGGAAAAGATAAGGCTTTTGGAGTGATTTGGGGAAAAAAAATCTATGTACTTTGACTGGAAAAGCGTATTTCAGTTATACAAAGTAAAACTGATCTCAGTGCAGCAGTACCAAACCCACTTTGTACAGACAGGCTAGAAGCTTGTGCTTAGCTTCTACTTACACACACTGCTAAGACCTCAGTGTGTGTTAAGCTGCACCAGTTTGACTTAAGATACTAAAAGAGCATGAAAGCTGGAGAGAAGCTGCATTTAAATTAGACTTGCATCTTTGGAATGCCTCCAATCCTGAGAATACTTATTTTGGGTGCTTGCATGAAGGCACACAGAGCTCAGCAACAAGATCTCTACCTGACCTGTCCTTCTGGAGGGGAGCACGATGCTGTCAGGCACCAGCACAGCCTGCTTCAGCCTTCCCTCCTCACCCACAGCCTGGACTCTGGCCCAGAGCTGTCTCTGTTCTGTTGGACTGGCAAGGCACAGAGAGGACAGGGCAGAAAGGCACCTTAATTTGCTGTGTGCCTTACGTGGCCTTGCCACGATCTCACACTTCTGCAGCTTTGGACCACGGCACTGAGAAATCTTTGGCAAAACTCAACTCTACCAAATGTTGAGCATTTTTCTGGGAATGGGAAATAAATCCTCAGTGCAAGGACTGGGATCTCTTGCCAAAGAAGAAGAATGAGCAACTTGGAGCTTTTTAAAAGCAACTGGAAGTTACTCCTTCTTTTTCTCTGAAGCGCTTTTGGCTGACAATGCCTTAAGATGTTCTTGAGGAAGCAGCAATCAGGAACAGCTGAGCCCAAATCAGCAAATTCAAAGACAGAAAATTTAAAAAATGTGCCCTGTAAAGCAATATTCAGCAAATCCTTCAGAAAAGTGTTGAAACAAAGGAAAAGACCACGACTGGCCAGAAGTCCATGGGGGCAGCCTTAACTCCGTACCAACAGAAGGATGAGAAGAGATGCTGTGTTCAGGCTGGACACTCTGACATGCCAGCAGTCGAGTTTCGACACTCCTGCTGCCTCCTGACTACAGATGTGTTCAATGAGAAGCAGCAGACGTGACTGTCAGCAGAGGACAGAGCACAGCTCGAGCTGGGCTTACCTGCAGCTTACGCAGCTGTTTGATGGCTTCATCTCGAGCCTTGTTTGCAGCTTCTATCTGACCCTCCAGGTCCTTCAGGTCCATCTCCATTTTCTTCTTGGCTGCTACAGCAAGAGCCCTCTGCTTGCGCTCGTCCTCCAGCTCTGCCTCCAGCTCTCGCACCTGTGAGGTGAAGGCATTTAGCAGATCTGTGCCAGCAGTGGAACCAACACCAAGTCCCAACTAACGGTCTGAGAACCCAAAAGGCCTCTGAACAACTGAATGAATGTGACTTGATTGGAAGAGACTACAGAATGCGAGCTAAGGGGAAGACACTGCAGATGGCAAAAAACAAATCCACAAATTGGAAGCAGAGATCTCTGATCTGACAAAGAAGGAAACAGACAATAACTCACTGTTAGAAGCATTCCCATTTCATCTGTTCAGCTACTTAGTGATCATGAGTTATTTCTCTTTTTGTATATAAAAACCAACTTCGCTCCTTATGTTAACATCAAGGGCTCCCATCCTAGGCAAGTTAATGACAATTTTTGCATTGTGAAACTTCAGAAGCCTTCCAAGGCTGTTTGTTTCTACAAGATCCACATATTAGAGATTCTCAGCTATTCAGTAAGATCAATGCTAGAGATCTTTTATAGGGTGGGGTCTTTAAGGAAATGATTTTATTTTCTAGTAGTAAGTTAGTAAGGAAGCCCAAAACTTTGGCAACAGGCCTCACACCCTTCCCTCTATGAAGTGCAATGAAGTGCAGTAAACCAGACATACTTGTTTGACCAGCATCCTCTTCTTCTCTTCATTCTGCTCATCTCTGGCTTGCAGATCTCTCTCAAACTGGGCTTTCATAGCTTGCATGTTCACCTCCAAACGAAGCTTAGCATCTTCTGTGGCCTGCAGTTCATCTTCCAGCTCCTCAAGTTGAGTTCTCATCTCTTCCACCTGTTGCTCTAAAGTTCGCTTGGATTTCTCCAGCTCATGGACCTAAACCACAAGCACTTATCAGACCCTCTGCTGTCTAAACAAGAGTGTTAGTAACAGTGAAGGAAGGCACGGACACAGCAGCTCTGCTTTGTGATGATGTCTGAATCAGAACAGCAGAGAAGCTTTTCTAATTGCACAACAACAAAAAGCTGTGTAGATTATTAGGAGGAGGAGCTGTGCAGTCAATGTGACAAAGAGAACACACTGAGACAAGCTCTTGAATCTCGAGCAGCCATTTAGCCAGCAACTTCTGCCCTCCATGGTCTCTTTGGAGGATGTCATTAAGCCTGAAATGTTACCTCCAGACTCTGTGCATTCATACCTCGAGTAGTTTGTGTTACATAATGCTTTCTGTCGTGTCAAACATCCCCCTCCAGTGAGGGAGTTTTACTGTGCTATCCCCCATGTAGTGTAACAAAATAAAAGGAGGAGAAGTACTTACATTTTTGCCCACATCATCTTTAGAACTCATTAAGTCCTCCATATCTGCACGCAATTGTTTGTTCTGTCTCTCAAATTCTTCCTTTGCTTCCAGGGCTTCTTCCAAAGCCCGAGCCAGAGACAGTGCTTTTGTTTCCTTCTCCCTTGCCTCTGCCTCTGCACGATCTCTCTCCTCTGCATATCTAGCAGAAATGTTCTTCTCTTCTGCCAGCATCTGAACAACAAAATCACACAAACAGAAAAATCAATCTCCTTGTTCTATAATCAGCTCCTTACAGCCCTGTGTGTTACAGTCATTCAAGTGGTCAATGGTTTAGGTTTAATCAGCCTTCAGAAGTTCTCTCTGGCCTTTTAGGACGTGGTCAGAGCGCTGGTTAGGGAAACAGCTGAAGCTGTTCAGGGATGAGATGAGGAAAGAAAGCTATCAGTCAACACGAATCTGCTCAATTTGACTTTTGGTCCTCCTGTCCTTTCTTACTGTAATCCCTCAAGCTTAACTAAAGCTTTTTAAGTCGAGTTTCTGTTCCAATATCATTTCCTTTTGTACACATAAGGAGCTTATTTCATGATGAAACAGAACTCAAAGGTGACATGTAGCTCACGGGCTGCCCACCCATAAAAGGGCCACGATGCTCCCATCAGAGTCATCAACAACCACTGTGCTCTGGCTGGATTCTTCTATCTCCAACATTAATGCAGTAACTACTGAAGCAAACGCCATGTAAAGATTGTAGTAAGATGACAGGAAATTAGATTACCTGATCGAATTTCTTCTGCTTTTTCTCCAGGTTAGACACAATCTGGCGCTGATGATCCAGATCTACCATCAAGTCATCCAGCTCTTGCTGCAGGCGATTCTTTGTCTTTTCCAGTTTGTCATAAGCCATTGCCTTCTCTTCCAGGCGTTGGCTTAAGGATTCCATATCCTTCAGCAATTTCTTCTTATTCTCCTCCAAACCTTCAATTGTTCCCAGGTCATCATCTACCTTCTTCTTAGCCTCTGCTAACTGAAATGTATCAGAAGAAGATAATAGTGCTTAACAAAAGCATCAAGCCCAGACTACAAAACCACAAACAGCTGCTATCACTGGCTAAAGTAACACAAAAATGGTGAGCCAGCAGCAAACAAAACAGAGCCACGTTCTGCCCGTTAACAGTTGGTTGTGCCAATCATTGCTGCAGTGGGGGAAGAACACAGGAAGCACCATTCAGAAATGCAATCCACCATTTCTGCAAGTTAGATCACGGGCTGTCTTGAATTGCAAGGGACCCTGAAGACCACCCAGTTCCAATTCTCTGCTATGACCAAGGCACCTTCCACCCACAGCAGGCTGCTGAAGGCTGTGCCCAGCCTGAGCCCCTCCAGGGACAGAGCACCCACAGCCCCACAGACACGGCACACAGCCTGGCTTGGCGACTTCAGATGACATTTTCCCCAGTTTTCAGACCTTACAGACGTTCTGCCCTGTGCAACAACCCACCTGTGCCTGCAAGGCCAGCATCTGTTTCTCCAGGTTCTTCCTGGCCTCCTCCTCCTCTTCCTGCTGCTCTTGCAGGTTGTTCTTCTCCTCTTCCAGCTGCCTAATTCTGCTGCTCAGGTTGAGTTTCTGGCGGGTTTCTTCCTGAAGTAGTTCCTGTCACACAGATATTCAAAGCTCACTTTGACTACCATCCTCCATTGCTCTATCCAGAGTTTCAGGCTTAATTATTTTTCTTGCAAGATTCTCGTTCAGTGACATGCTTATGAAAACAACTGAAATTCAGTTTTCCAATAAGGCAGTAAACATTCATTTGGGGCAAACCTCTCTAAAGCTTATTTCTGATAAGGGAATGTATGCCACAGTATTCTAGAAGTTTATAGATAATATTTTTCCTTTGTTTAGAAGGGATGAGCTGAGAAATTATCTTTAGAATTTGCTTTTCCTCTTTAGGACGAGCATAGAACACCTATTTGAAATGACCTAGGAATAAAAAAGCAGCAGTAAATCTTGCAGTGGCAGCACACCGAAGCTTTGCTGTACTGCAGCAATCTAAAAGTCAGTTGAAAAAACAGCTGTAATGTGGTAATAAAAGCTGTCGTAATAGAAATTAATGAAGGTGTAGCAACCTTCCCTCGGCCCCCTTCCTCACTCACCTTTGTGCTTAGCATCATTCAGGTAGTCCCCATTAGCATTTCTACACCTGAAGAAGTGTATTTGAGTGATAATGCCATGAAACCTACATTATTTAAAATAAACAACAGCTACAGGCAGTTTTAAGACCTTAAGCTGTAAGAAATGCTACCAGCCCTCACCTCGAGGCACCTTCCATATCCTTCAAGAATCTCATTCACATCAACATTCTACTTGGGAGAGCTTTTCCTGACTAAACACTTATCTCCCACAGACTACAAAACAGAACAGAAACTGAAAGGTTACTGTCTATCAAATAGTGCATCTCTGATCATGAAAAACTGGCCTCACACGTAGCTGAGCAGTCGTTTACACGTCATATTTCACTGGACACAAAGAGGAAGTACAGATTCTATTCAGTGGACTTTCAAAGCCACAAATGAAAACGTGTTTTCTGCTCTGCAGTCAGCAGTTTGGCAAGGAACAAAGCTCAAGTGCAGATCTCAGGCTTTGCTGCACACACACCTGTGTATCCTGAAGCTGGGATTCCAGACTAGCTGCATCCTTGGCAAACTTGATGCCTTTCTTCTCTGCTTCCTCCAGGAGACTTGAGACATTATCCAACTCATTCTGCAAAGCAAGCAGCCTCAAGGTAACAGCATGCAGCTGACTCATGGCAAATCCTGCAACCCACTGGGAGCTGAGCTTCAGAACCAGCCTCAGATTCCAGGTATGCAGTGACAACAGTAGCCCCCAGTATACAGGTATCACAAACTAAATGTAAACTTAAGTTGGATGCCAGTATTGAGCTTCAGTGGTGTAAGATGGCAGCTATGCCATTTAAGGGAACATGTCACTCCAGTATCTGCAGGCCAATATTCTGCACTCATAGTCAAGAGTTATTCTTAATTATGGGACTGTATGGGAGCATGAATTCAAGGATTATCATGATGACATCTGGCTTTAAGGCACCTCTGCAAAGGCCACCAACATCAGGTGCCAATTCCAGTTACTTCAGACTGTGTTTCTTAGGGGCTACTGTAAGAGGATGCATGAAGTCCTCCTCTGAAATGAACTGGGCCATCCCCATTCATTATGCTGATTCAGGCATTATGCTGATTCACCTCACAAGTCAGCCCTGGTCCTTTTTTGCTCATTTTCTCTATTTCCCAAATAATGGGACTTGCAATCCTTACCTGCCAAGATCCCAACTCTGAACACAAAAGGCAACCAGTGACTTTCAGCACATTTTGCTCGCACCTCTACATGAGAACAGCCCAGTCTGCTCAGCCCTCTATCCAAGATCAAACCTGAAGGCCAGCAGCTGGCAAAGCCTCCTTCAGGATTTGGTCTCCGGGATGGGAACGCACTCAGAAGGCACCATTAATTATTACACAGCTGACACTCAGAAGCCTGGGCTTTTGGGGCTACTTTTTTCAGAGGTGCGTCATCACTTTAAGGCTCCTGAAGTCCCCACCAGCAACACGATGAGGTCACTGCCCACCTCTGGCACCCAGGAGCCCAACTCCCCCAGCCCCAGCTGCATCTTTGAAGGATGCTTCGCCCAGTTATTCCTGCAGACATCTGAAGTTTTTCACTTCCTTGCCTATTTTTCAGCAGCTCAGGACTTTCATAAAGCCTTACCTGCAGCTTGTTGGCTTTCTCCGCCAGCTCCACCCTCAGCCTTTCGCCTTCTGTCACCTTAGCAGTCAGTTCTTGTACCTGAGCATCAAGCTTCTTCCTCTTATGCTCAGACTCTGCCTTGACCTGCTGCAACACCTTCACTTCACAGGCCAACTCCTTGTTGTCAGACTCCAGGCCTTGCTTGTTTTTTTCAAGATTTGCTTTGAACTAGGAAAGAAAAAAAATGAAAGAAATCCAACACTTTGTTACATGTATCAATAAAGAAATCTGCTTCAAAAAAATTGTAACTCAGTGCAGCAAATCCACGTTACAAGTTCAAAGATGAAACAAGCACTCAGCAAGCTGCAAGTCCAGTGCTTAACATGCTGCCAGCTAACATTCTGCGTATGTTAGACAAATACGAGTTAATGCCACTTAATCCACTTTCAGACACTGCAGGTATCAGTGAGCACCACAAGGCTCCTCTGTGACTTCAGTAAGATCTGGGACATCAGTGCTGTAAAATGACTGTTAGAGTGGCTCTGTAAGTAGGAAGGAATGTGCCCATTAACAGACCAGCATGGCTCATCTCACAGAAATAAAAGGAAAGATATCAGCTGAAGTTGCCCTGATTTTAGTAGGCGTAGCAGGCAGCAAGTGCACAGCAAAGCACTTTCCACCACTGCACTGACATTTGTCAAAAAAATCTTTTGAAACACCTCTTATGCCAATTATTTTTAAGTCCCATTCTTACTATTAGTTCTGTCAGTTCCATTCTCACCAAAACTGACACCATTTTCTCAGAGGACCCTTGTTGAAGATTGCAGGGCATTTTTTTCATTTTTCATGCCCTGCTGTTGGCATTTATTAAACAAGAAGCAGAGTATGCAAGTTCTTCCAGTGAAAAAAACTCATTTTCCAGCAGTTTAACTGCTGCATTTCTCACTCAGTATTTTCAGTTAAGGAATCCTGTGAGTTATTCCCTATATAAAAATAGGGCTACAGCTCACAAACTGTCCACAAATATATTTGTGAGTGACCAACACTGCCATCACAAAAGCTAAATGCTCTTTTTGGCAGTACTGGAATAATTCTGCTCTTGAACAAAACACCCACCAGTAGAAATAATGCTACCTCTGGGTAATAACAAAGGAGTGCCTGCTCCTACCTGCTCTGCTGGTGGTTACCACTGAAGGCAGGAGCTGCACAGATGGGCCAGATGCTGCACACATACCTGGCACTGGAGTTCCCAGTACAAGTGCAGAGTTGGAGTGGCTGGAAGCACTTCACAGCACCTGCACTCAGAGCTCCTTATTTCTCAGTGCTGATGCTACAGTGTCCATATTTGGAAGCACTCTGCTCATCACGCACGCTGTGAACTGCTTTTCACCAAATAAGCACGTGGGCTGCCGATAATTCCCACATGATTTGATCTCTAGGTGTATTTCTTCCCAAGACCAATCGAGGCTTTTCACAGACACCAAATCCAGGAGCTTCAATACATTCACATGAAACACATTTGGTTCAATTGTGACAGTCATCATGTACAAATAAAGACAATTCAGCTCTGCAGATGTGAGCAGAAGGTCCCAGAACAGTTACATTCTTATGTAAAACCCAGAAACAGAACAATGCATTTCTGTAATTCATTTCTGCTCACCCTTTTGGCCTGTTCAAGTTGTTCAGAGAGCTCTTCCAGGGCAGTGGCATGCCTCTGCCTGATTTCCTGGATCTGTGCTTCATGGTTCTTGGTTTCCTCTTCAATTGCTTTCTTCAGCTCAGCCACCTCCTGCTCACGTTTTGTCCTACAGCAAACATCAGTTAGAAATTAAAAAAAAAACAAACCAAAACCACCATTTCAATCTCTAGTAAATGACAGGTTAATTTTATCAGTGCTTTATTACACTGTACGTGGTACGTGACCCCACCTCAGCTCTTGCTGTGCTGCAGTGGTATCCAAGGTATCTTCCAGCTCAGTTTTCAAAGCCTCCAACTCTTCACTTAAGTCTCTTTTCTGCTTTTCTGCCTTGTTGCGTGATGCCTTCTCAGATTCAAGGTCCTCCTGCAGTTCTGCAATCTGGGCCTGCAACTCTCTTATCACTTTAAGTGCATTGTTTTTCTGAACTGCTTCTTCATCTCCTCTGTTAAACAAAGGCACAACAGCCAATCATTTTTCTCTGTTCTCATAAGCCTGGCATTAATTACATACGCAATGGCTTAAAAAAACACACTGTAAAACTTCAGATAAACTGTGCAGCAGCTTTCTCAATGTCTCGACAAGCACAGTGCCGTAAGATGCACTGTAAGAATGATCCAACTTTTCAAGTTCACATCCAAACGTTTCAGTTTTGCAGATCTCATTCAACACCATCCCAAAAACGCACCGTCTGCTGAATGCTTTCTGCAACACCACTCAAAAAATAAAAATGCATTCCATCTATATCAGATTGTTCCAACAGCAAGGCTGCCACACAGCCCTGATCATTTGTTTCCCACCCAGCCATGGAAAGTGCTCTGACTCACTGACAATTAAACGTTTTTCCCTCTTGAGTCTGAACTCTGGGGACCAAACAGCTTCCAGAGCTCCAACTCCTGTACACTGCTGCACCTTTGTAGTGCAAGGACACACAAGACACTGAATCCTGGTTTGGCCATGCCTGCTCACAGCACACTGATGTCTACAGATTCCCTCTGGTGTCTGTGCTAACACTCCCAGCCCAATATGATTACAGTTAACTCAAAGCAGTCATGGAAAGCAGCTTTCTACCATCCCTCCTAAACCCCACTGTGCTCTGACCTCGCAAGAGCAGCCTGCAGCTCTTCTTCCTTCTTGGCTAGCTGGATCTTCAGCTCTTCAATCTGGGCTTGCAGCTCAGCTATTTGGTCCTGTAGGTCTGTTGTTTCACCATCTAGTTTTCTCTTAGCTTTTTCTAACTCCTGACGTGTCTTCTCCTCTTTCTTTAGGCGCTCTATAGAAGTGACAAGGATTTGTAAGTTGGTTTTTTTTAAATCTAATAATGCTCCAATGGTTTGGGGGCAAGGGAAGAGGGTGGCAGGAGGGGTGGAAGTTTAATTACTATTAAGTCAATTTTTCATCCAGTTTCTGGCTGGAATGCTGACTGGGAGAGAGAAAATAAAGAAGCAAAACTTCATGATGCAGAAGAAGTTCAGAGGAAATCAGCTACCTTGGAGGAAGCAAAAAGATGGAAGTAAGGGAACAGAAACAACTCAGCCTTAACAGAAAGTAAGGAATGGGGTCTGGCAGAAGAGCAGTTTGAAATGCTGGGTCAGATGATCACATGCACAAGGATTCAAAAATGAAGATCAGCAAAGGTCTGGAAAAAATGACAGTGTGCAACAGCTTCTGAAGGGGGAGGCAAGGCTCCAAAACATCTACTGGAAAGTACAGGCTTAAGAAAGTTTGGACAAACAGTTTTTTGGAAGCATCTGTGCCACTAACACATCCCATGGATATTTCAAACACATCCCATGGATATTTCAAACACATCCCATGGATATTCTGCAAGGCTTTGCAAACTTTAAACTTGAGTTGAGATACTCCTGCCCTGAGGCATTTCTTTGTGAAAAACACCCCCTTATCAGTGCTCCACCAATGCTCCTCACCCCCCTGCCTGTGACAGAGCAGGCAGTCGCTGCCTCAGCACTGCTCAGCAGACAGCTGACGGCCAGCTGTGTAACACTGGAGCCACAGAAGTTTTCCAAACCACTGATGCTTAGCGCAGACTTCGCATAATTCCACATACAAGAGCATAAACACAATTATTAGACGTAGTTAATATTTTGTGGGTCCTCTTTATGTATAGATTTCTTTCCCATACTTTCTAAGCTTGCTCCTGGTTCAGGCCCTCATCTTCTTTATGGAAAGAGAGCCATGATGCTCAAGAATGATCTGTCACAGCCTCGCAGGGTAATTCAGACCATCAGTAGTTTCTCTGGAAAATCCTCTCCCTCTAAAAAGTTTCTTACAAAACAAAAAAAAAGCCATTTTTCCTTCTGTTTTCACATCATATTTCCGAGGAGCTTTATTCAGAACGCTGCCACAAGACAGTGAGAAGACACAAGAAATCTCACAGCAAAATTAATTACTTTTTTGGTCTAAATTTTAGTGCCCAGCAGCGCCAAGACCCAGGCAGAGAAAGCTTTAAGGCTCCTTGAACCACTGCCAAAAGTAAATATTATTCTATAGTGCTTTGCCAGCCAAGAAATCGCGTGCCTTACACTTAAGCTTTAATTTCCATTTTTCGGTCATCAATCTCAGAATGGCACCATAACCAAACACATCTGTCCAATAGCTTCAGAACCACTGATCCTGAGTCAAGCAAACAACGATTCCAGAATTATTTTCCAGTTGTGCTCATTCCCAACTCTTGGCCTCTGCCATAGAAGCTGATTTCTAAAGCAAAGGCACATCAATCTCCTTCCATCCCTATCAGCTCAACACCCACCTACCAGGGAAAACGCAGCTCTGGTGTTCCTCCATAAGCACCTCAGTTTTAACAGTGGCAAGACAGGCCATCATATAGCTGGTGCAAAACTATTTCCAAATTAGGACACAGAGTAATTCTGCCTTGCAATTTCAACTTGGCACTCTATTCACACTGTGTAATAGCTATGTACAATCACAGGGGTTTTTCATACATTTATTGTCCTTTTCAAATTAAGCAGGGTTACGTGCATACGCAGGGCAGCTTCAATCTGTGACAAAACACTTAAACAATCCAAAGCGGACAGAAAAATGGAACCACTTCAGATATACAAAACATTGAGAAAAACAAAATAATTCATGTTTGCTTAGGCTTCCAATTTTTTTTTCTTTTTGAATAAATGAATGGCAAATAACATTCCTTCAGAAATGTTTTTTAAGAAATTATTAGAGAAAAGCACAGGAATTCCTAAGAGTCAGATGCTTTACCTTGTTAGCAAGGGATTCGTGCAACATCACGAATTCCTGACTGCATCTGTAAATGAAATGGATTCTTAAAACTGTAACGTGGGCTGAAGAACAACAAGGAGGAGCCAGATGCAACAAGCCTTGCAAGAGCACAACATTTCTTGCAAGGTTGTCAAGCTATTGAGGTATGCACGTGTCAGGGTACATTTAGAAGACCAAACCAGGTATCTGTACACTGCTGTAAGTGATCCATTCCTTTCCAGCACGACCTCAAAGCTGCTGATAGGCAGATGTAAAAGAACAAACCTTCCAAATCAGTGATCATCATCTCCTGTTTGTTCTTCAGTTTGGCCAAGTTTTTGGCCTTTTCTTCTTCTTCAGCCAGCTGAGAAGTACATTCAGCAATTCTGTCCTCCATCAGCTTCTTTTCCTAGTTAGGAGAGAAGTGAGTGGGAGGGGAAAAACTTCAATGCCTCAAAGAGTCTCTGAACAGCACAAACAATTCAAGGCACAAAATCCACAGAGATCCCACACAGCATTCTATACAAGTGTTACTGCATGTGCCTGATCCATCAGTATTAAGGCTCAATTGGAATAAACTGAAATAAAATGGAAGCATGAACATCTGTTTCCCAAGAACATGGGATTAATGGTTGGGAGAGCTGGTTTCCTTCCTTATCACTTAAGTCTCAGAACATCTGTGTAGTTCACAGAGAATAATGGTAGCATCTGCAGAGCTACCAAAGAACAACAGCAGCTATGACAAACACTGCATCAAACTGACTGAGAGCACTAGAAACACATGGCAAGTGTGACCCTCCTAAAGGCCACTTCTAAAGCAGCTTTAAGTCTCAGCTTCAACCTGTTGCAACCCCACAAGTCTTCAGGCACAAACTCTAAAGCTAACAGAGCTCTCAAAATATCTGAAGCTGCTGCTGTCACTTGGTATCACTGATTCATTTCTGATTTATTTCTGAGGAGAATCTCTGCCAAACAAACTAGCCTCACCTTCAAAAATTTGGAATTTTGGTCCTCCAACAGTAGGATCTCTTCTTCCATTTTCTTGATCTTAGCTTCAGCTGTCACTTTTTCAAGCTGCAGCTTCTGCCTAGCTCCCTCCTCCTCATCCAGCTGTTCCTCCAGGTCCTGGCAAGAGAGGCAATTTGCATGTGTGTATTTTCCAGGTTACCCATGTGTTAATATTTTTCTTCTTTTACTTAGTGGAAAAAATACATTATTTTGAAAAAAAAGCAAACAGTTGCCCCAAATAAAACTAAAAAAAAAATACTTTCACTTTGTCAGATTCAGCTACACTATCAGCAAGCTGGTAAAGAAATTAAGTGCCACGTGACACAGGTGGAATCCTTCACACTCTGTATTTTAGATTTGGCTGCAGCATGCTGCCTAGGAAACGTATTCTCACTCCACCACAATCTTTCACCTACCTAATTCTTCACATACAATAACAATCCACCACAGGGGGAAATGGGACCCAGCACTAATAATTATAACCAAGATAGGTTGGGCTGCACGTCAACAACTTCCTAGGATACTGCATCCAAATAGGGTATGAAAGCACACGTGGTGGGGAAAAGATGCCACAGGACACCAGTTTACACAGTAAACTGTATGAATCTAGAGCTGATTTCTGATTTCTGTATGAATCTAGAGCTCAATCCTACAACTGAATGGCTTTGAGACTGGCACAAGTACCTCGATGCCAGCAGAAAAGTAGTGATGTACTGTGCTTCTGTTCATCCGTGGATACTTACTAAAAGGCACCAAGAGCCATGGGAGGTGGGCTCTGTCTCTCCACTAAGTACTCTGCTGAAAGACAGTTGAGCTCTTGGGGAACCCCTCAATCAGTAAAGGTTTTGAAGTCCCCAGATGTTCAAAAGGAAACATCTAACTCATCTTCAAACATTTCAGAGAAAACAAGCAACTCAAGGGAGATGAAGCTGTCTTTCTTTCATAGAAGCTAAAGGATTTTCACTACATTTATGTTGAAAAGAAACATTTCCCTTAAAATTGGTATCATCCCATCAGTCTCCAGAAGAAAGCAGGCAAGCAGCCATTGCAGGCTCCTGCTCACTCAGGAAGTGCTTGCTGCCATCAATCCTACACCTGAACATGCAATAAATCCAACACTGCATTTTTTACATTTCTCCTTCTTCCCTCACTCTCATACTTCTGGAATTACAGAGACAGTAACAAGAAATAAAGAATCAAATTGACTGCATTCCACACGTGGTGCTAAGGATCTACCTTCCTCCATACTGTGGAGATGGTAAGTAAGCATTCCCACCCTTTTAACTGCTCCCTTTGCATTCTTTTCCATTTCCAGTTACCAAGAAGCATACCTGAATATGGCCCTGCATTTTCTTTTTCTCATTCTGCAATATTTGATTTCTTTCCTCTTCCTCCTCAACCCTGGATTCCAAGTCATGGAGAATTTCTTCCAACTCTTGTTTTTTGGCAGCCAAGCGAGCCCTCATCTCCTCAGCTTCTGCAAAGAGCTCCGTCTCAGCCTGTAGCTGCTCTGCAAGGATGTTCTTCTCTTCTAGGAGCTGCAAATATTAAGGAAAAAGTAGCAGAGCAGTAGCAACTTCACATTCTGAAGTCTTTCATGAGAGACTACACACATACGGCAACTACAGAGTTACCTAAATGTCAAGTTCTGCTCCAGCTCAAGGCTCCCTGGTCCACATGCAGAAATGAACATCTCTAGCACAGGGTTTAGCACAGGCCAGAAGGCACCAACTCTAGAAGCAGCACTACAGCAATATTCATTCCTCTGTATCCCCACCCCCCCACAGACCCCAGCAGGACACTTGCACCACTTCCCCGTTCTCCCAGCAGCACAAAGAGGAGGGAAGTGCCTGTTTTGCAGGACTGGCCTTGCAGAGAAGCAGAGCAGTGTGTTTGAACTGGTATTTGCAGTCACTGTGTAAACACTGTGTAAACATGAATTAACATTCCCCCATTCAAGATATCCACACCACAGTAATAGCATGCCTCAAATGACAGTGACAAATACAGGTCTGCCTCCACTGACATACTCCTTCAGCTGTTCTTCAAGTTGGTATCAGTCTCACCACAAATTCATTTTCAGCTTTGCCCAGCAATGCCCTAATTGTTTCCCTGTGCCTTAAGCAGCACTGGCACACGATGGAAGGTCCTCACCCTAAAAACGTATCTGAAGATGGAAAAGCTGCTGCTGCTACTGAGGTTTTCCAAAAACCAGGAAATGACAACAGAACCACCTTTTTTTTCTTTTCAATACGCTGTCTCTATTCCTGAAGGAATGCTTTCCTTTTATCTCCCGCTTTCAGCTTTTAGTCAAGTGTTAAGAAAACAGTTAACCTGCCTGATGAGAACAGTGCTTTGATCACAGATGCCTCCCTCACCCAGAAGGTACTGCAATACAAATTCCATACCCTAGAAGCTGATTGGGGCACAAACCTGTTGATGTTTCCTCTCCATTTCCTCAAGTTCTGCTTCCACTTTTGTCTGCTTTTCTTTAACCTTCATTAATTCTTCATCCTTGGCTTGAAGTTCCTCTTCCTGGCGAGTCACCTGGAGAAGAGGCTTCACCTACAAAGATTCAAAATGAACACGTGAGAATCTGCATTCACTTATTTACTCAAGTCAGAGAAAGTGACAGAATGTAACAAACCTTTGTGAAGACCCTCCACCACTGCCAGTGCCTAAGCTTTAAATATGCAGCACAATTCCTCTGCAGGATTTTCAGTGCACTCAGTTGCTGTTGTTTTTTTGCAAAGGCCCTGAAGACAGAGAAAGCAAAACATTTAATGTTAAATACAGCTAAGTAAAGCATCTGTCAAGGGCTCTGCTTGCTTGTTTTAAAGGTTATCCAACCGTTGAACACTTGCAGACCATAAAAGGTTTATTTTTGAGTTTGGGTGACTATCTGACTTATGAGTGTTCATTCCTTATATTAAAAAGGCTAGGAAAGAGCTGGAGTCACTGCTTTCGGAACAATAACAATAAAAGCTGTTTGTTCTTACTGTTAACAGACTTTGTCCTCAAAAAGATAAAATAAGTGTGAATTAAACAACGAACCTTTCTTTAATTTAAAAATAAAAACAGCTTTCCAAAGTATTTCTGAGAACCTAAGGAGCAGGAGGAGAGATTTTTGCAGTCAGTAGCTAAATTGTAAACAGCTACATGTGCCACACAGGTAAGGATAAGAAAAGGAGCTGTTGTTAGAACGGGTGGGTAAAAGTGACCTACTTGCCTTGGACATAACTGCAATACTTTAAGCAACATGCTTTCCTAAGAAAAATCCTCAGATGGAAACTCTGAAGGCCAGCTCCCTAACAAAGAGGCTTAAGATGGCCACAATAAAAGCCAGTCTCAAAAGCACACATACTTTCTGGCCAGGTATCCTCTGCAGACTGCCTGGAAGAAGATGATAATGTCTGTGATCTTCAGGTCTCGTTCTTCCTCTAAGTGTGCCAGGACACCAGCTCGGAAAAAGATCTTGCTCTGTCCAATCCTGTATAAGTTGGGGTCCAGCTCCAAGGCTCTGATCTAAATGGACAGGAATGTACATCATTTTTACACTAACAACCATTTTTTTTGTTTCAACTTTTCAACATTTTAACAATATTCAGGCATGAACACTTACCATGCGCTCACAGGCTTGCTTGCCATCCATGAAGCCTTTTGGAATTGCATTGGGAGTAAGGATCTCATACCTTCAAGGCAAATTTAACAAATATTTACATTCACCAATAACCAGTAACATTTTTATAAAGCCATAAAGCTACAGTCAACAAGTGTGTGGCAAAGGAGACTCTCCAGACATGCAGCTTAGGTTGCTCTCACTTATCTGTTCTCTTTAGAGTAAACCTGTAGCATTTAAGTTCAAACCACTTCAGAAGAACTGTTTTGGATTTTGTTTCAGCTGTGTTGTTTTTTCTGTTGCTCCCTCCCCTTCAAGTGTTTAACAAGGAACTTCATCTTAAAAATAAAAACCTCAGCAGATTGTACGTATTATTACCTCTGCCTAAATTCCTGGAACACGATCCTGTTTGGAAATCCTTGTCGACAAATCCTTATTCCTTCCAGAACACCATTGCAACGAAGCTGATCTAGAACAAGGTGTGGATCTAATTTTCCAGCCTGGATAAACAAAACAAAGATTATTTTTACACTTTAATTTCTATTCAGTTTAAATTTCTCAGCCAACTATCTAAATAAGGCATGTATTGGGAATACTGAGAAGATATTTCTTCATAGAACCATGGAGATAGGGTTGGAAAAGACTTAAAGACCATCTAATTCCAACTTCCTTGCCACGGGGCAAGGAGGGACATCTCCCACTTGGTCAGGTCGCCCAAACCATATTTGGTCAGTGTGGAAAGCTTTTCAAAGCCTGGCTTCTGATTTCAAAGAGAAGATGAGGACAGCGTGAATAAATCCAACGCTAACAAAGAGAAAGAATTCAAGGAGTGGACTGGAGCACAAACCCTCTTTTCGTGATTTGGAATGATGCAGCGAACAAAGTTGGGGTTGGTGTTTCGGAGCGTTGCCATCAGCTTGGTGAGAGATTCTTTGTACAGCTGCCCAACAGTACGAAACATGCCCTTCTTGGTCTTGTATGCAGAGCCAAAAGCAGTCTCTGTTATGCCAGTGACCTGATCCAGACCCACGATACGATCCACTGGGAAGGCAAAGAGAAAACAGTGAAGTGAACCTTAATATTTGTCAGGATAAAGAGATGCGAAGAGAGAAGAGCAACAGTGCAGCAGCAAAAGCTTTGTGGGACAAATGACAGGAGATGCCACCAGTAGGCAAGGCAGTCAGCATGTACCAGGGACGTTGTGCAGAAGCAGTGGAACCAGAAGCCACAAGCTTATACAGCAGAGTAGTGTAGCTTTAGTAGGAACCTACTAAAACATCCAGCTCTTTACTTGCAGTTCTACATGACCAGTAAACACACATCCTGCACAGTCAGAAGAGAGACTGTTGCCTAGGAACTGGAAATTATTAGAATTCCTCCAGCAGGGAGTACCTCTGGGTTGAGCATTTGGAATTAGTTATCTGGGCATAGCTGTTCAAAATGAAGAGTCGGATAACTATACTTGTTAAGCACGACTATTACTGAATAGTCAAAGAAGAGAAAGGAATGACTTACAGAAGAGATGGAAATAGTATTATTCCAGTGACAAGAGGGGGGGAAAAAAAACTGTCTGCCAGACTTTCGCTAGTGAGCAATTCTGAATCATTCTTTCAATTTTTATATCTACCTGAAAAGATTTCCCTTGCCAAAAGAGCACTTTAACCACAGGAAAACTGCACACAGAGCACCTCAAAGCTGCCAGGAAGTGTCAGAGCAGAGACGACTCCTTTTCCTTGATTTTGAAACATGTTGGCTGAGGATCTCCCTGCTGTTGGTTTCTTTTGTTTGGGTGTTTTGCTTGTTTGCTCCTTTTCACAAATGGCAACTCTGACTGCCAGCAGTAAGACCTTACGGCCAAAATATGAACAAAAATGGGATTCCACATTCATGTCAACAATCAGTTCAACAGTTTGCTTCAGAAGCAGAAGGGGGTGGCTTAGCATTTAATAATAGCTGGGGTCCTTAATGCTGAGCAGAAACACACGATGTGTTGGTTCTCCAGAAAATACAAGCTGGCCAGCCAGAAAGAAGCAGCTGTATCTAGGCTTTACATTTTTGTTGGGTTATCTTCACATCTGTTCAAACCAAAGCAAAGGGAATTGCTACCAGGATTAGTTTTGTATATATTAATCAGTATTTACAGTATTTTGTTTCATACTTGAACCCATCTGGTTTTCAAAGGTCTGTACAAAGCTGGAAAATTAAGGGCTGAAACATACAGAGCAACAAGTTTGAATACCCACTTGCAAGTCTCATGTAGTGCAGAGCCCACATCTTCCACAGGCAGTTGGAAATGCAAGAACCAAAGGTGCTTATTAAAGCTAAGAGCAAGTAGGTGGCAAATTGTTCATAAGATCACATCCCAAATGTTTATTCTCAAGCAGAACTGAGTTCTACATCAGAAGTGGGAGAGAAATTACTGGGAAGCAGCCTTACAGAAGATGAACACATCAGCTCAATTTGTAATATATCAGAATGGAGCACCCAATAGGCACCAGTGATGACTGGACCCCACTCAGCCTTTGGCATCTCTGAGACACGGGGCTGTTTTAAAGTTTTGCAAATGCATCAAGACTAACTGTGCTTCTTGTTGTGTCTCTAACCAACTATACTGAGGCTGCTCATCTTCACAGAAGCAGTGCTAAAGTTGCATCTCAGCTCAGGCCAAGAGCAGTTATTGAACAGCACAACTGGGATCACCCACAGACGAAGGCCTCTCAACTCACACTGTCCAGTAATTACCTTAGGAAATACCACCTCCTACAGCATGTAGTGTACAGAAAACAGTGGGCTCTGAGTAAAAATGGGAAGGCTTGAATGCACAGACTTCACATGCTTCAAAACTTGGGAACTGGAACAAGGGAATGATGAGGAAGAGGTTGATTAAATACTTTTTTTTTTTTTTAAGTAGTTAAATGGTTTGATTTCAATACTTTGGGGGGAAAAAAAAGGAGTCCAACTTCCACAAAGTGAAACATTTTACGAAGTTTTTAGTAAAAGGACAATTCCATCAAATCTAAAAGAAACTTCTCGTTGACTACCACCACTGCAGCACTCTATTTATGAGATCCTTCACCTCCCCTCCACAAAGACACATCTACGTCCCACAGCTTTTCAGAGTTTTGTCAATGTTGGACTGCAGAAAGAAGCTTGATAGTGTCATATAGCTTATGCATTGTCTCAAATACTTGGAGCTACCAGGATTATTATTGAAGCAGCA
Source organism: Tetrao urogallus (assembly GCF_951394365.1). NCBI lineage: Eukaryota > Metazoa > Chordata > Aves > Galliformes > Phasianidae > Tetrao > Tetrao urogallus. The sequence continues at coordinate 9,007,747 of NC_136831.1, read as the reverse complement.
ATTCTGCATCTCAACATAGAACCAGGAAGCAACAAACCTTCTCATCTGCAATGCATAAAATATAGATGCTATATGTATGCAGCAGCAACTGAATAGGTATGCACTCAGAACATCGGCCTGGTGGAGGTATACCTAAATAGAGCATGAAATGAAAAAGTTCATGCAAGCCTACGAGCAAGAATGGTTTTCCTGTAGATACAACAGCCCTGCCTTTAGTAGGCCTACGGTTTTACATCCATTCACCTGGTGGATCATGAAGACCAGTAATATTGTCATAGAAACAGGCTCTCTGAATATTCTGAATCTCTAAGGCAGAGAAACAGCAAAAACAGAAAGACAGAAGAGCAGATACATAAGACACTTCAGTTAGTATACAGAACAGGTTCATCAATTGCAAGCAGACTTAATCGTGCTACGAAGGCTGTTAGGCCACAATATATTCCATGCACATTTCAATCATCTGTGGAAGCAGGTTTTGAATATTTGGATCCAAACACTCGTTTTTATGCATGTACTCAAAGGGAAAGGAATAGACCCTCCACCAAAAAGTTCTTTACGTGTATTCATTATAACACCTCTTTGCAGCTGAGCCAAGCCAGTATTCCTGAGAAGGTGGAAACCCAGAAGAAACCTACAGCATCATTTATCTTACAAGCTTGATTTTCTTCCTGGAGTAAGCAACTATAGACATTATGTGATAAGCATATTGTTATTAATACACTGTGATGTCAGTGACTAGAGGAGTCCCTGCTCAGTATTTATTTGGCTGTTTCTAGGATTATTTCAGTGAAAACAGCAAGAAATACTTAAAGCTAGAGTGCACATAAAACTATCTAAACAGCAATGTGCAGTTATGCAGGAAAAATACTGTGTCTGATTTTAATATGCAATATCTAAGCACTAGCATGACTGCTAATGGATTTTATTGTAGGAAATGCTGCTTTCCTTGGTATTACTCACCACTGCACTGTGCTGGTGCTCATATAAGATGAGACACTTTGCTAATAGCAAATACTACTACAGCTGTTTATATACAGAACTTCAAAGCAGCAAGTCAAATTAAGAGTTTTGGATGTGATATTACAGATAAAATTTGACACAGGTTGACAAGTAGTGAGTATCTGTTCAAATAATGAATATGAGAAGCAGCTACTCAGAAATGGGATATGTGCACAGACCATATGAGCCACGCAGCTTCTTCTGTACCTCTGGTGCTAAACAGAGAAAATGTAGGTATCTACAGTGTACAGATGAGGGTAAGGAGATCACAGGCACAGAAACAGGTAACTGGTCCACAAGAAGGCTCTAACCAGTCGTACTCAGAGCACCATCTCTTACCATCCTTCCAAAGCTCTGCAACAAATTTGTCAGAAGACTGGTGCAGCAGCGTCGCCACGTTGTCATTCAGTGGGTCCATGTTCTTCATCAGCCACTCATCTGCCTTGTAGTCTACCTGCAGAGCAGCCAAATGCCATAAATCAGAGTGTATTATCTTTAGTCTCTTTTTCATTTACTTTAGATAAATGTTTCAAGATTCAACTAAGAATGTGCTGAAAAGTGAGTATTTTTACTGTGATGTAGCAGTTCTACATAAACCCTTTCATCGTCGTATTTCTTGCAGGAAAAGATATTTTACAAACAATTTCAGAAGGACATACAGATGCTGGTTAATAACTGAGAAATGCCTCCTATCCCAGAAGGTTGATGCAATGCACTGTCAGTATCACAGAAACACACTCAGTGTGACACAGCTGAACTCCTCTTCAGATCTATTACTTCCCTGTAGTCAGGTACAAAGATGTTTTACTTCATTTTGATTACCTAAAGGTAATATTTCATTTCACAGCTCATTTACTATGAACTGCAGTAAATCATGATTTGATTGTTTCTAAGCTAATATTTTAGATATTGATACAACACATCCAATTTCTTTATTTCACTTTTTACTGTAATTATCCAGTTGGCTGCAGTGACACCAAACAGATAATAACAGCTATTAACACTTAATTTAAAGGATAGTTCAATTCACAGAGTTAGTTCCTTCTAAATTAGAGCAAAGAAACAGTACCAGGACTCAGCTTAGCTAATCATGAATCTGCTTACGAGCACGGCCTTACAGTACAGACAGCATGATCATGGAGGTTCCACAAAATGCTGCCAAGAACTGGATGGTTACCCCATGGACCTGTTCACATTGCTTCTGATCTCCATCCCCCAGCAGAAATATAAAGACTGAATCAACAGTAAAGATAAAGTTATAAACAGGGATACGCAAAGCCTTCCACTGAATGGAGGGAACACAAGTGAAGAAGTTAGCACTGGCACAGCCTTACAGCACTTCCATCAACTTGCAGAGATATTCAGAATAGATTCCGCTTAACCTTGAGGAAACTCACCTTTAAGAACTGGCAGCAAAATTAAAGGGAACTGAAATTTTAATTTAATATTAATATGTATCACTGCTATCTGCTGTGTGGTAACAACAGTTCCATCAGAGTGCTTCTGAATATGCCCAAGGAAATAAAATGAGGCCACCTTCCTGCACAAGTATTTCTTCAATTAGGTACCTACACCTCATATTAGTTTCCCCAAATGAACATTTCTAACCAAGTTCTCCACATCACTCTCTTACCTTCCCTGCATAGTGAATAATGCAGAAATCTGCTTTGTCCTTCAGCTGTCTTGGCTTTTGGAATTTGGAGTGGGTTCCTTGCTCTTGGACCAGTTTTTCCACAAATGTTTTGTCAGTAGCTTTAGGAAACCAGCATTCTTCATCCAACAGCGCCAACACACCAGGAGGGTTTGCCTGAAATACAGATGGATTCACATCCGTGTTTAATATGCATTTATTTTCTTACTATTTTGCATTTAAGACACCCCACTGAATGCTGCAATAAAAACTTGTCCAGCTGATTCACACTTGATTTAAATTAAAGCAAATTGTGAGGGAATCTAGTTCCATGAAGACATTGTGACTGGTTCCATCCATTCATTCCAATGGAGATGTGCTCACAAACAGCTGACATGATCTGGCGATGACCAGAGCCTTGCTTTCAGCAGAGCCTGGAATAGATGACCTCCAGAGCTCCATACAAACATCTCTGCAACGTGTGTGTACCAGCAGCACACTCATTATTTCTACAGCAGTTACTGTCATGCTTTAATGTGGGCAAAACTGCAGATCATTATCCCCCAGAGGCACTCAGTACCCCTGGGGCAGCCACCACACCAACCCCTGTGCTGATATGCAGTAGCAGCACCCAGAACGATCCGGCAGGCTTAGCTTTCACTTTGCAGCCTGCTCAAGGGTTTGCTTGTTCTTAAAATGAAGTGGGGAAGAACCAACACCTGCTGTACAGCTGCAGAAATGCTTGACAGAATTGGGGAAGACAGAGTGATGCACACAGGAATGCAATGGAAAAACTGGTCATAAATATTTGTATATCTAAAGCATCTAATGAACATGAAGCTAACGCATTTGAAGAGGTGTTTATATTTACCTACAGCGTGACATAAAATATTTCAGGTGTCAAAAATTAGGACAGTACCAACATTTGCTTTAAGAGCTACTTCTTGTAACTCAATGCACTTGGATTGAGGATAGGATATTCACTTAACCATCTGCAATACTGAAAGCACTCCCCAGTCTTTGCGGAAGATATTTTACCTTCCAAGGAGACAAAACTTTCCAAAGTTTTGCATTTCAAGAGCAGAATTGTCATAACTGAAACGAGACTTCCCTTCTCCTACTCCAACACAAAGAACAAAACTGAACAGCACCAAACAAAGAGCACAGCTCTTCTCCTCGGGATGCACAGAATTGTTAGCAGTAATGATTTTGTGCACCCGAGACACAGCTGAATGTACAGAACAGTAACCACAACGCCGTGGTGTAAATTAAAAAGTTCAAAATAATTTTGATGACTTACTTGTAATGTGGAAAGAGAGAAAACCTTCTAGGAACGGTGATCTTTGTTACCCCTGCCCACTCCTGAAACCAGCTTGTGCTTAAAGCCTTAAGCTTCCCTATATTGGGCAACCAGAATATAAAAACACTGTGGTAACACCACCTTTAAAATACTGCTGAACTATTTACAGGGCCTTCTAACCAATGCACAGTAAAGCTTCTATAATGCACTGCCGTGGTTTAGCATGAAAGTGACAGGACTGAAGTCTTTGTCAGTATAAGGGAAAGCGTGTAAAAATAGTAGCTTAATACCACAGTGCTCTATGCTGACATCAGGGCAAAATCCCTTCAGGATAAATCCTTTTACTAATACATGGTATTTTAGTCTTTGGACCCATCCTTCAAATTAACTTGTTTTCTGCAACTGCTGTTCAAAATATTTCTGCATAAATTTGCAGGCGTTAAACAACAAACCCCCAGGTTGAATCTCTTTGTCTTAGAGCATTTTTACTGCACAAACTCACAGGTCTTTCGATTAAGTCAATGCAAGGCTGCAGATCCAGTCCAAAGTCAATGAAATTCCACTCTATGCCCTCTCGTTGGTACTCCTCTTGCTCCAGGATAAACATCGTGTGATTGAACAACTGCTGAAGCTTCTCATTGGTGTAGTTGATGCAGAGCTGCTCAAAGGAGTTCAACTGCAAAAAGAGCATTAGGAAGCAGTGTTAATTCAGTGTCAATATTTATCACGTTTGGAAGTAAAAATGGAAATTACTTCATGAGGCAATTCCCCAAACTACACAACATTCAAGTGTGCTGTAGAGACAAGTGGAAAAAGGATTGTTCATATATGAAACTAGCATCTCATAGGAAAAACAACTGTTGAACCATCACATACAAGAACATCACATACACATAGAAGAATGGTTTAGACCAGAGTGTGACTTCCTGGCACTATCATTCAGGTTATCAGAGCACTACAATACAAAACACAAAGCCCTCCTGCAGCCTTGGAACACGCACGCATTAAGAGGTTCTACAGTTAAGCCTGAATGCACAGCAACGTGGAGAGGAAAAGAAAGTCTGGTTAAAGTTGTAAAGTACCTCAAAGATCTCAAATCCAGCGATATCCAGAATTCCAATAAAAGATGCTCCCTGTCGTTTGGTCCTGTCCAAAGCTTTGTTAATGCGGTGAACGAGCCAGCGGAAGAGGCGTTCATAGGTGGCTTTTGCCAAAGCTTCCACTGCAAAGTCTGCCTGAAAATTCAAACAGGAAGATTTATTGACTCTGGAAAAGTCATCAAAAGAACACAGACACGGATGCTACCAAGGATAGCTGAGTAACAAAAGAAGTTTAATGGAGCTAATGCCACTGAGGAATGAAAACAAGCAGCAGGTTTCTGCACAGTTACTGAGATGTCATTTTAAACTGCTGCATAAAAAGACCTCTATGCATTTGATAAGAACAAGTGAAATGATGAAACCAGCAGAAGGCCAAGGAAAAGGAAGATTTTCCTCATACTCTCCTACAGACTTCTACAATGTAAGAACATTTAACAAAAGCTAAATTTAAATTTGGAGGCAGTACACACTTAATACTGCCTTTCTGTATTAAAAGCTAACCAGGATGGGGCACTCCGTCACTTAATTTTCAGTACCCAAACTTACTTGTTCTTTGGTCTGGGCTTTCTGGACATAGTCTCTGCCGACCTTGATGCGCGGCGTCAGAATGGCCCGGGTGAATTCCATGACATTCATTCCCAGCAGATGGCAGAGTTTCTGTGCGACTGGGTATAAAAGTAACAAATGTCAGCACTTAAATCCTGCACAGCAGCCAGCAACACGGGTGAAGCAAGCTGCTGAATAAAGGCATTCGATGAGCTGACTTAAGAATTGAACAGCTGTCCAAAGTCGCTGTCAGGGAGATGCACTGCTTTTGGGGACCTACCCGACTGCAGAGCCCACGTCTGCAGGACTTCAAAAAGCCGATACAAGTGACTACAGAAAGACCCCACTGCCTTCCCTCAAGGAAATGTGAAAAATGCTAGAGCTCAAGAAATTGCAGCAGACCACTGCCTGCAGACACATCCTCATGTCTTGAGTGGAAACATGTTCACCTCCAGAAACAAAAAACAGAATACAGCATGATGCCACACGTCAACTCCATCTTATTAAAGGTCGCTTACAAACCTTTCCAGTACAGACAGGTGTCAGCATAAAGCTATGCATGTTTGTATTACAGTCCATATGGAGCACATTGTACAACGTGTTACACAGTCAAGTTTTGAACTGAGCAAAGAGCAGCTCACTTTTAGACAGCAAAAACTCCTGATGTCAGGCTTGTTATCTGACATTATGCATTACTCACACCATCACTGCATATTTTTGTCGCACCAATCCTTTTTCCACACCACCTTTCCAACAGGTTAGGTGCTTATGATTCCAGATTTCTAAAAATGAAGTTGACACTGTGGATATTTTTAGGCCTGGTAAGTGCTGCCCTGCAGCAGGGCGCCCTGCACACTGCCCAGGAAGTTGTTTCAAACCCTCAGCTTTCTAATCCAGCAGCTCATTGATTTATCGTAGAAATAAGAAGAGCTGTTTTTATAAATCCTCATTAAAAGTAGATCTTGATACCAACATACAAAAGCTTCCTCTATATTTTTCTTTAGGTGGCATTCAAAACACCGCTTCCTTTAAAAGATTCTGCCTGTCCCTACATTACAAATTAATACAAACACAGCTGTGGTGAAATTCACGTGGCACCACAAGCAGAGCACTGCCTTCACTTTAGCTGCATGCACGGACATCTGTCAGGTACGACATGCCCTAAGGGAAGCCCTATTGGTGACAGCCAGCACTGCTTCATTAAGGGCAATCATGTCTGAGATCTGCTCCATAATGGCGTTATGGCACTGGTAGATGAGGGATATGACACCATCTACCTGGATTTGTGCAGTTTGATGCTGTGCTGCACAACATCCCTGTCCCTGAAGTGGAGAGGCATGGAAATGATGCACGGTTCACTTGGTGGACAAGGAAAAGGCCAGAGGGTAGAACTCAAAGCACTGCAGTCAACTGCTTGACACCCAGGTGGAAACCCAAAGACAAGAAGATCAGCACTATTTAACACCTTTATCAATGACACTGGGTAAAATCTTCCACTTTTTTTCCCCTGAATACAGGTTGCTTCACCACCCACACAATTGTCTTCCCAGCCTATTCAAGACACACCTAAACTCAGCACCACCAGTTCTCTGCAGGACACTGAGGAAAGCCATCAGTGAGATGTGACAATACAGATGACAAGCTGGTAAAGATCAGTTTCAAAAAGTGCCTTCAAAAAGACGTGGTAAGAATCACCAGGTAGACCAACACAGCACTTATTAAATGCAGGACAACAGCCAGAGGCTTCAACCACGAGCTGAGCTTTTCAGCATCTTCTCTTTTAAATTCAGAATTTTATATCCAGTGCTACAACTGTTCAACAGTATAAATATATCAAAATTCTTAAGTACGATATTGGATATAATGTCCAAAATTGATAGTAATAAAGCAAAAGTGAAGGTGGTCAGGAAAGAAGAAACATCTATTTCTTTTGTATATCCCTTTTTTTTTTTTTTATGGAAAAAAAACCAACTCCATTGAGTTGCCTCAGCCCAAAAACCAATCCCACACCCAACCTTTTTCTCTCCCTGAAAAACCCCAAATGCAAACTGCCAGCCAAATGCCGAGTCAATGATTACCCAGCTGTAATCCATACCTGCCTGCTGGAACACTTTGGGCAGGAGGCCACTGCTGGGGAATGACAAAAGTTTTGGACACCACAAGCAGCAAGCAGGCACAGCAAATTAGGGCAATTATGGAACAAGATGGACGAGAATTTGAGTTGTGTGTGTGCAGCAGGTCTCGTGAATTCTTCTTCTGTGCGTTGAAGGCAGCTCTCAAAGCTGACTTTCCATCACAGCTTTTAGAAGGCCAAAACTTAAGTACTAAGTTAAAAATCTGTAAACCATTTCAGCAGCTTAGGAAAGGGAGAATTCCTGAAAATGCTGATCGCGTTACAGTGAAGGCACTAAAAGAGAAATTCATTTCTAGTCACACTACCATACCACTTCAGAAACCAGATTTTCTGAAACAAAGCATTCTTAAGTTCCCCCATTTCACTATGGAAGTTGTGCTTGGCTCAAGGGTTCTTATCATTGGCAAGCAAACTGCTGTCAAGAACCAAAGAAAACAACTCCATTTAAGCACGCACTTTCTCCCAGTGCTGAAGTCTTTGTAGATAGCAATAAACAAGACTAGAACTGAAATACTTATCCAAAGTTTAAAAGCAATGCAAACAACATAAATTCTGTTGATGGATACCTAAATTTGTCTGTATTACAAGAATGGAAGAGAATTTTACTAATTGCCCCTTGGCTACTACCATCACTATCATGGCCTCTTTTTGGCACAAAACTTCAGCAAGGAAGCTCAGAAGACTGTTCTGTACTTTCAAGAGATATGCACTAACAAATGATAGGAAGAAAACCCCAGCTCAAGTTAATGGAAGCCAAACAAATGCAATCCACTCACCAGTGTTCTCCGGCATAGAAGCTTGATCGGTATTTCTCTCCTTCTTAAAGGAAATATTTCCAAACTGTAGCACTGAAGACACCACCTTCAGCATTGCTGTATCAACAAAGACATACAGACCAGTTTATTGAAAAGGGCTCAGCTTCACAATTTTTCCTCTCTTACTTAAGACATTTTCCTTCCAAAGTTGAAGTACAAGTTCACAAAGGAAATGAAGCTCGTACTACACTTTTTAGGCAAATGGTTTTAACTCAGCTGTAAGCTTATGTTAAGGAAATGCTTGCTGCAGGCTGTCAAGATACTGAAGCAATGTTAAATTTGGTGATTAACGTAGTGAGTGTGTGCAAGAGAGAAAAAAAGTACACTTTAAAAATGCAAGAGGTTTCACTTACACAAGATCTCATCGTGTGAAAAGCCCATGATATGCATTGCTTCCATTGTCTCCTGAAAGTTATCCTTGTCTTGTTGCCCAGGAATGGGGATGTAGCCATTGGATAAAAATCTGTAATTATTAAATCCTTCAAGCAGTAAGTCAGCTGTATTGGGGGGAAGGAGAAGAGAAGAACAAGCTAAATAACTGCTATTCACATCCACTTGTGCTCTGCTTTCACTAGAGGTATATTCCATGCTTTACAAAAAAATAAAGTTCCTCAGATATGACTGCATGTCATCATACCAGCTTAGTAATTCGTTCTTTCTAAAACTCTAAACATCAGTGTGTTCTAAAAGCAGAAATTCTGGGATTCTTGCTTCTGTCTGTAGCAACCTACACTAGCTCTTTAATGCATCATGCCTGTAAAAAGAACATTACCTTACTCAGGTCTACTATAATCATGAATTCCTATTTAAAATATCCCAAAACAAGCATCTCTATTGAAAAGTAACAGATACTGGCAGAAGTGGAGCTTGGTATTGATGACACATCAAAAATGTCAAATACAAATTTTTCTTATATAGAAGGAATGGATCAATTCTCAGAAGTCTGTGCTTTCATACAGCTTCACTTCTCACAGCCTAGCAGGAATTCCCAGGTACCAAAGACAAAGAGGATCAACACAGTACTGCAAAGGGTGGAGAAAGCCTCGGGGTTCCGTTGTATTTTGGCAAAATGGCTGCTTTTCCCCCCAGTTAGAAGGAGCTGCTTGGAATGGGTCTGGCTGTCACTGCCAGCAGGATTCATTATTAATCAGTGAGAAGTGCTGCAGTTTCACTTCAGTGAATCCTGGCCGGACACCGAAGCCACCACCCTGCCCAAAGCGGACTTTGCCATGGAGCAGCCATCTGCTTGTGGCTTGACAGCACGCTTGACAGAACACAGAAGTTATTTCAAAATAAAGCCACCTGGCCTTTTCCTTTGCTCTTCTTTCAAAACTCAGTTTCAAGACCAAACAATAGTTCAAACACTATTGTGTTAACAAAAAAACAAACTCAGGACACAGAAGAAACAGGATCAACGAGTGGGAATCTTCACTTACACTTGAGGTGCTCTCCTGCTCCAGCCAGCAGCTGGTAGAAGATATGAAATGTCCTCTCATCTTTAGCTTGGCGAACAGCGCGAGACTTCTCCAGCAGGTCTGATCACAGCTAGTCAAGGATCTTCTACATTTTTTGGTAAAAAGAACATCCTGTGCAATCAGAACTCCTTCAAAGCAGGCTATGTAATTCTACAAGGAGCAAAAGGGACTTTCATAGTGATGACAGGACTAAACCCAACACAAACTTTCAGTAACGCTCAATGAGGGGTTTCAAATTCAGATAGAAGCTCACTTTAATTGCAGCAAACTCATTTCTTGGATGGTGCCTGTATCTCCTTGCTGCATGCAGCTGACAACCACTGTAATGGATCAACTGGAGCCTAAGTGAGAGGGGAGCTGGTCATCCTTCTTCAGTCATTCCTCTCTGAGGATGGCAGTGCTACTCTAAGAACAAAAACCCAGCAGCTGCTGAACTGTGCAGTACTTAGCTGAAGTGCATTCAGCACTTTTATCAATTTCACAAGGCAGCATTCTCATAAGATATTCTCCATCGCCTTTAAACACTTTTCAAATTCAAACATGTGCAGCAGGTAACTTCTAACAAGCTGCCACAAGCTGCTATGTTAATGCTTTCACATTTTGATGTCCCATACTGTAACACAAACGTGGGATATCCTACTTGAAATGTCTGACACAAAGGCAGATCCTGCCATGAAAACAACTCCCTAAGAGCAAAGTCCTCCTGTCCTCACAAAGTCCCAGGCAAAACAGTTACCTGCATTTTCATAAAAGCAACAGCTGCCATCAGTGCTGTGCTAAATACTGAACTGAGAAAGAAAATCACTCAGCATTAAACTGTATTTTGAATAACTAACTGTAGGCATTCCCCAGCATTACTGGGAAATTACATTCTGTGGAGTAGCAAACACACACTGCACTTCACATGAAGCAGTTAACTTGTAGGCACAGAATGAAAGCTGAGTTGTATCGCTGTTTATGAATAACATTCACAAGGTATTGTTGACCAAAGCTTTTGATTTCATAATTTGATGACCACCCTGCTGCTATTTCCCCCAGAATAGTCTAAACAGACTAAAAAAGTTTACATACACATCCTTAGCATAAACAAAACCACTTGAGAAAGGCTTTTAGTGTAAGTGTTCTCACTTGTTTTTAGGCAGTCATAAATAAAAACGGGCCTCAAAGCTAAAACTAAACTAGGCTTCAGCATTAATTGCTAGTAGGTCTTGTGTTACTTGGCCTTGCCTGCTATCCAGAAGGCCTGGGACACCAGAAGCTGACCTGGCACAACACCTGCAGTGCCAGGGCTGTTGCTGAGCTCCTCCTTCCTGGCAGACAGCAGTGAGGGCACTGAGCGCTGGGCACAGTAGTGTGGGCACTTTTAATTAGCAGTGTATTCCTCCACCACTGTCACAGAGTGAGAACACTCGAAATAACTTCCTTAACTTTCACATACCCTGCTTTTAAGGCTGGCCAGAAAATCCAGCGGATTTCAGAGCGTTAAACGCTGGGATATCCGGTTTCTAAGCATAAGGAAGCATGCTGACTCTGATACTTGATCAGCTATTTTGAAACAAAGGAAGAGATGGACACGGTGGAATGACTGCAGAAATCAGGTAACCTTTCACTGCATTCCAATGCATTCCAACGCTGATATGACATTAAGTAGGATACACGTCTCAATGTTGGCCCCAACAATATAACCAGTAACATCAAAGTTAATCCTAATGAACTTGCCCTGTAGAGAAAAGATACGTTTGTTAAGTACTTACTTTGGGATTATGACAACTATTTGAAAACAACGGCATTTGCACATTGAATAACAGCCATTTCACACAAGCCAAAACGAAATCTTCTCCATTCAATGCACTCCTCACTTGAAACACGTTTCTATGCACATGAACATTTTCTGAAGGTTAAAGCACTAAGATTTTAGGTATGTCTGTAAGACAGACTTATGAAAGACTTTTCTAAGAGAGAAGCTCAAGTTCTCCTACTGACAAAAGTCCGGAAGTGATAGAAGCTCAGCACTGCTATACTAAATGTACCCATCCCCACATCTTCAGGCTTTAACCCATGTAGGCTTTATCTGCCCACCTCAACCATCACAACTCTTCCACAACTAGGGTGCTTGCTATCTCTCTTCATGCCCTCTCTTCCCTAGCAGTCGCAAAGAAAGAACAGACCCCTCTTTTCAGTGTACGTCTTCTTTTCTCCACAAAGGGCTGATGGACAGTGGGCTGAATATGAGCCAGCAGTGTGCCCAGGTGGCCAAGAAGGCCAACGGCATCCTGGCTTGGATCAGGAATGGAGTGGTGAGCAGGACTGGGGAAGTCATCCTGCCCTGTGCTCAGCACTGGTGAGGCCTCACCTCGAGTGCTGTGTTCAGTTTGGGGCACCTCAGTACAGAAAGGACATGGAGGTGCTGGAGCAGGTCCAGAGAAGGGCAACAAGGCTGTGAAGGGCTTGGAGAATGTGGCCTATGGGGAGAGACTGGAGGAACTGGGGCTGTTCGGTCTGGGAAAAGGAGGCTGAGGGGAGACCTTACTGCTCTCTTCCAATCTCTGAAAGGTGCTTGCAGCAGAGCGGGGCTGGTCTCTGCTCACTGATGACAAGATGAGGGGAAATGGCCTCAAGCTGAGGCAGTTTAGGTTGGGTATCAGGAAAAACTTTACAGAAAGGTTTGTTCAGCACTGCAATGGCTGCCCAGGGAGGTGGTTGAGTCAGCATCCCTGGATGTGTTTAAAAACCGTTGGGATGTGGTGCTCAGGGACAGGATTTAGTGGCAGGCTGTTAGGTAGTTTGGGTAGGTTGTGGTTGGACTCGATGATCTTCAAGGTCTTTTCCAACCTGAGTGATTCTACGATTCTATCTTCAGGATGACCAGGGGATCGGGCCCAGCCAACAGGGTTCACAAAGTTCCTGTCTGAGGGACCCGACCTCCTGCTGTGACCAGGTCATCCGCCTGTTGGGTGAGGGAAAGGCTGTGACCTTATTGCTCCCTTACACCTGCATGACAGGAGGTTGTGGTGCAGCAGGAGCCCTCTTCTCTCAGGTAAGAGTGATGGGATGAGAGGGAATGGCCTCAGTTTGTGCCAGGGGAGGTTCAGGATGGATATCAGTAAACATTTTTTCCTGTAAGAGTGGTCAGGCTTTTGCACAGGCTGCGCGGGGAGGTGGTGCAGTCACCATCCCTGGCTGTGCTCAGGAACCACACAGGTACGGCATTGAGGGACGTAGTTTACTGGGAATGGTGGCGATGGGCTTACAATTGGATGTGATGATCTCAGAGATCTTTCTTCACCCTTAATGATTCTGTGATACAGATCACACTTCCCACACACACAGTGGATCTTGGGAAGAAGGTGGCTGTGAGTGAGTGTTTTACACCAGGTATCAGAGTCCAACCAAATTAAACCACGTTGAAGCCACATCAGTAGGCTGGTCTGTCACTCAGCCACAAATGTTCCCCACTGCCTCTGGCCTGGAGCTGGACCACTTCTAAAAGTACTGTTGCCATACTTACAGGTTTCAAAAGCACAAACTGTAAGTATTGCCTTGGTTGCAAATGTGAAGAAACCGGTGGGAACACTCAGCAACCACATCAGGATCTCTGTTTTCATCACATCCAATGTCTATACTCTTACCTACGTAGAAACAGGTTCTGGAGCACAGCGAGCATCAACGGCAGTTTATTAACAGCCACCGAAGTGCATCTTTGGATGACAGCTGCAAAGAGTCACCTACCAACCTCTTGTGAAAAGAGACAGATTTCTGAAAGTTTGCTGATATGCAGCATCCAAATCCTCACAAACCTCAGGTCTGGCAGATTATTGCTATTATTGCTTTATTGGTATGTTAAAGAATTCCTGTTTGGCAGATCTATTTAGCTCAGGGAACACACCACTGATTTCCACATTAAAAATTCCACTCTACAAGCTTGGAGAATAGATGTGTTCTAGTGATGGCTCGCTGTAGTTGATGTTCTTGGAATGTATTGCCACGCTGCACTATTACAACAGCTGCACACATTACCAAAGTCATTCAGATAATTACAACTTAGCAGAACACCTTCAGCTTCTCAACTTTCCCAGTTAAGCCCAGTCATGTCAGAGACTTGCACACAAGGCTGAGCATGCTTCTCACCCAGCCACGTCAGGGATCGAAAGAGACGTAAAACCAGCTGAAGCCTTACTTTCTACAGCTTTTAATACAGAGTTCTCAAAGCTCTCTTAAAACTGTTGGAATACTATGAATTAGCTTCAGTGCTTGCCCCTGCTGCTTAACCTGCAGCGTGGTTGGGAAGTCAGAGCTGCGGGAAAGAATGGGGCATGTTTTCAAGCATCCTGCCATGGAGCAGCAATAGAATTCTGAGAATATCTAGGCTCAACTTAAAGCACTTAATTTTTTGTGCAGTAACAAGTCCAGAAGGCTATGTTTGTAACTGTTACAATGGGGAAACTGGCACTTTGTGAAATACAGCCCTTGGCTAGATGGAACGTGTGTCAGCACCTGTGTCAGCAGTGGCAGCTGACAGCTTCACACACATAATTGATGACAAATCCTTCTCGGAAGGACTCGGCTTGAATTTGCCATGTTTCATGTGAAAGCAAACGTGAAGCACTACATCATCTCTAGTCCGTAGCTTTTTCTGGCATAATTAGCAACTGCTTTACTCCATTTCACACTTAGAGGTTATTTAACTTCTGCTGCCAGTCCCCAGTTCCATGAATGAAACTAACTGGGAGGCAATGCAGGCAGACAGAGGAGGAGACCCACGCACCCTCAGCCTCGACATTCAGCTCCCATTGAAGTCTGCACGAGACGGGCCGCTTCTCTAGCTTATCTCCCATGTTAATATGCCTTGTAGCTCAGGCAAATCTTGCTGTGAAATCTTTAACTCATCAGTAGGATGACCACCACTACTGTATCTAACAACCAAATTCTGTTTACACTGTTGTTATAGCACTGAAGTACACAGCTTCTTGAAAACCACACAAGGGGGAAAGCAGCATTCAGTGCTGGAATAGGAACCCAACAAAGACCACTTTCCCATCCACTGCAACCTCCAGAATTTATTTCCGGAAATACAGAAGAACACTGCATTTTGTCAAGGAGAGGGAAGAAGAAAATGCCTTGACACGAGCCTCATTTCAGTATTATCTGGATTATCAGAACAGCCTTAGACTGTCAGGCCCGTGTGTGCTGAACAACAGCAGTTCCCACTTTGTGGGAGGACACATTTTTCAAGTCGGATTTTGAAATGCCTGTTGCTAAAGATTTTATGAGTAGTTTTTTTCTTTTTTCTTTTTTTTTAACATAAAGACGACACCATCTGGAGTGCATTAAACTTGTTCCTTTATAAAAAGAGAGCTGGAGCCATCTGAGCGATTATGATCACGATGGCAGTGCAGACTTCAACGTAATACAGAGCAGATGCTAACAACTTCCAGGAAGAAAAGTATCTTTGTTAAGTTAGTGCAGTGTTTGATGGATTCAAGCAACAGAACAAAGAATTACTGGGCAGCCAAACCTGTTGATATTATAAATCCTATCACAACATGTATGAGTATCAGCCAGTACTGCAACCAACGTGGCTATAAAGTTATCAAAAAGTTGAATTTCTGTAGTACTCTGCTCTCCCTTCTTGACTGCTAACACAGAAGGATTCAGTCATGCAACCCCCCAGAGCCCTTATCGCTTGAGCTGATTTTATACAAATGAATCCAGGCAGCTGCTGAAAGATCAGGCAGCCAAAAATCTTTCATTTATTCTGTAAATTTTAGTTCAGTTCTTGCGAGAGAAAAGATTTAATGCCTCCCACACAGTTTTAAAGCTGCACTATAAACGACTTTTCCCTGAAAACAGAAGACAGCTTTTTCACCCCAAATTCCACCAACAGCTTCAAAGGAACACAAGAAAAGAAGTCACCTACCATTGAAGCAGAAGGCACCAACCCATCCAAACTCAACCAGCTACAGCAGTGCTCTGCCCTCAAATGTAAGTCATGCTATCTTCCTGGCTTCCCTTCAGTAAAGCAGTCAAAAGGGCATTAAAATTTAGAGCAGTTTTTATATGTAAGCTTGGTGCCTTGTTCTTCCTTAAGTTGAGGATATTCTCCCTAAACCAATCAGCAGCTATTGACAGGAAGGCAACATGCTCAGCCAAATCCCAGAGGTGCTGCATCTCTTCAGACTTTATCATCATTCAGCAGTGATTTGGGCATGCAAGTCACCGTTCAGCTCCATGGCACAGATGTATCTGTTACACTATGAATACCATTGGCAGCTCAACAACAGTGGACACTACAGACTGGGTAAAATTAAACCAAGTTTTGTCAAAAGCCAACGAAGATGCATCCTCAGTGACTCCAGCACAATTCAGAAGGCATTACAGCAGAACCTGAGGCCACCAAGGAAAGAGTAAAGAAACCTTTTGGTACCAGCTAAACTTGTGAAGAGGAATTTCTCCACAAGCAGTCATGTGATTTACAGACTCCAAGAGAAAAGGGATCACTCACAAAGCGGGAGGAGTTGTCGTTTTTCACCGTCTTCGCGTTCCCGAAGGATTCCAGAATGGGATTTGCCTGAAGAAGCTGACGCTCCAGCTCCCCCTAAAAGCCACACAAACAGAACAGCACATGGACATGAACACAGTGCACGTGGTGAAAGCTTCCTACATCCTGCTTCTTCCTGACAGTCTCTTTACCCAGCTGGTGGCAGTGCGACCATCTTCAGAAGGAGGTCATCAGCCCTCCCCTCACTGCAGTCTCTTCCATCCCGTGAAGATTGTGCTCTGTGCTCGTTTAATACACACACAGGGGGACTGAACAGGACTCCATGGATATTGCAAATCATTGAAGATGGAAAACAAAAATTCACATCTAGGGCTGATGAAATTAGGCACAGACTTCAAATGCCTGAGAGGAAAAAAACTAATTAAAGATTTTTCACTCTCTTTAGCTATTTGACAGCACATTCGTTTTCCACACTGAATTTGAAATCGGTGAAGTGCTCATTTCCCATCAGTCACACACTCATGTCACTGTAACATCTCTGACCTGAATGCACCTACAAGTATGTCACAGAGGCACAGTGGGAATTGAGTAACACCAAATGCAAAGATCATTTTCAAACTGCCCAATTCTGCCAAAATTGCTAGGCATCTTTAATATTTCTTTTTTAAGTGCTTCCTTCAGCCCAAGCCAATGGATGTAGAAATCAAAGCACTTATCTTGAGGAAATTGCACAACAGCTTTTACAATTGCTGCCCACGAGGAGCTCTGCTAACAAAAGAAGTCTGTGCTGCTTCCACGAGCCCGAGAGGCACGGATGCACACAGGAAAGTATGACACTGTTTTCCTGCTTTAAAAGATAGTTTAAAAAATTAGAAGTGAAGCTGCATCTCTCTGGGATGTAGTCTCAAAAACTGACGTTTGTGCTCATAAACCTGCTTTTTCCAATTGTTTATAGCACAGATGAACACAGGCCCCACACTGAGCATTTTGGAATGGAAACTTCAGTCTCTTTAGACCTCCTCGAGGCAGATTCTCACACAGGAATTTTACAGGTTAACACCTGAGACTTTGATTTTTAATACTCAATTATATTTCAAGTCCTTCTGGAAACAAATGGCTGTTTGCTTTCTAACAGGACCTGCTCAGAACTTGGTTACATCCAAACATTCCTTTGGGACTACACATTCTGTGAACTCCAAAGGAACTGAGAAAAACTAAACGCATGCAGCTCAGCCCTGACCACACTTGGGCCACAGTGCCAATGAACCACAGCTGGGGCTGACAACATCACAGCCCTTAGGAGTGCTTTTAAATCGATAAAACGTGCAGTTTGAAGGAAATAAGATCACTGTTACAGCTGCTGTGTGGACGTAAGCAGTTCATAGTCTTAAGCAATTCCTACACAGAGGTGTCAGACAGGAAAAAGCATATGCTGACACCATTCCTCCCATCCCCTCTCCCAACCACACTGCAGCTCCTGTTCAGACACCAAATAAAAATGAAAAGCTTGCTTACCATGCTGCACACAGCTTGAAACAAACCACGCTACGTATATTAAACGCAGCAAGCATGTCACAGCTTACATTTCAAACTCTATCTATTCTGGAAAAGAAAGCATACTGACTTCAGAATTGAGCTTTTCTACAGAGCATCGCTGTGCTGCCTGAAAGCTCTGCACTCCAGAATGCTTTGACCATGCTTTAAGTGCTTCTGTGCACCACAGCACTAATTCAGCCTTGTGCACAGGAACCCCTGCAACACAACATGAAATCACCCCACTGGTGTTCTCCAGCACAACGCAGTCAGTTTTGTAGTGCATTTTTATGATTATCTCAGGGGGTTTGAAGGAAGCACTCAGCAGTGCCATCACAGAGGTGAGAAGCAGTGACTGCAGCCCGGCCAGCTCTGCTGCTGCCCTTCACACGTGGACTTCCCACAGCCATTGCTATGTGCATACCTTTGCACAGTGCAGAATAGCTGCTGAAAAGAACGGTGGTAGAACATTTTAAACTGGATTTAGTGGTTTTCATTTCTAGATAGATTGCTTTAGAGTCAAAAACATTTCTAAGGAAGCATTCAGTGCTTTGGAAACAGTTTAAGTTTGGTCTACAGGCATATCTCCAGCATAGGCATCTAACCAGAACTTGGAAAAAGCAGTATTGAAATCGTGGAAAAAGTGAAGTCATGCAATACATCATGCAGGACAACGTTAAGATAAGGACGGGTTGTTGTCTCAGTTTCAGAAACACCAGCATCCCAGTGGCTTGGGTCGTTGTGAAGACTGGGGAGCAGGGAGCTACATGCTACTCACATACAACAGGGGTCCACTCTGTAGTTCAAAATGACATCGAAACAGAGATGTTAATGATTACGGTTTATGCAATATCAACACTTCTGGATTAGCATGTTTCCACCGACACATTTCAAATGTCTGCCAACAAATAATTCAGTTCAACTGCACGCTGAGTCTAAGCTAAAGGAGAGTTAACTCAGTGCTTTATTTGTGGAACAAGGAAATTCTTGAGTAAAAAGAAAAAGCCCACAACTTTGAATTGTCTGAGGTTTAGATGGAGGAAGGATCAGGTTAAATATGAAGAATGTCTGTAACTTCTGAAAATGAGACCACGGGGCTCCGACACACGATTGGGTTACAGGGCTTTAAGGAGTTACCACACACTGGCAAAGGCACCACCGCTGTCCGTGTGGCTTCCTGCTGCCTCCAGTAAACCAAAGCTCCCTCCTTTCCCCTTCCCCACTGGGAGTTGAGATGCACTACGGTCAGCTTTCAGAAAATGGGGGGAGAATGCAACCAGCTAACTTAACTCATGGCAGTTCTTGAGTTACCAGGCCTCGTCTGTATCACACAGAGCCACTGCAAAGCGTTCTCCTTATTTAAAAAGCTCATGCCCACGACAGAGGCATCACTTACCATCTCAGGTTAGAGACCGGAGCATGCATCTCGCACAATATGTGGGAACAAGCTCTTCTTCCCACAGTCTTACCCTCAGCTTCCATCTTATTCTCCTCTTGATGCTCAGAAGCAATGCCGCACAGCACGGGCAAGGTGAGCTGGAGTGGGGTGGCTGCTGGCCCAGGACGGGGCTGGGCAGCATGAGCCTGCAGCTCCAACCAGCCCGAGATGACAGCAGCTGGGACTGAGTGCTAACTCAGCTGGGCAGGTACACGGCACTTACACCACCTAGTTTGGTGAGCCATGGGGATGCTCCACTTCTGGAGTCAAACAGATACACCAAGCCCTACACACCTGAGAACCGGAGCTTTGACCAGGTTACCTGAACAGCTATAAAAACATGCAGGGAAAACCATACGTTAACCAGAAGTATTTTGCCAGCTCCAATGACCCCCATCCTTTATTTAGCACAAAGAACTGCTGTTCTCCCTTACGGCACGCTAACTCAGCATGCACACAGCACCCTGGAGAAGCTCAGCTCAAGAGGTTACCCAGGTGCTCCAGGACAGGGACAC
Source organism: Tetrao urogallus (assembly GCF_951394365.1). Taxonomy (NCBI): domain Eukaryota; kingdom Metazoa; phylum Chordata; class Aves; order Galliformes; family Phasianidae; genus Tetrao; species Tetrao urogallus. The sequence goes on along the minus strand of NC_136831.1, from coordinate 8,987,763 downwards.
CCATGGTGTGAGGAGCAGTGCTCTGCAATGCCAGGAGCCTGTAAGCTCTTCACCAGCCCATGCTCTCAACAAAGCCACTTAAATAGTTACTGAAATTACTATTAGCTGTATAGAACGTGGGGGAAAGCTTGTGCAGATAAATGGAAATCGACAGAAAATAGAGATGAAGGTCACCTACACAACTTGAAAAGCATAAAGAAAACCACTTGCCTGATGTTTCACGGGTTTGGGTGATTCGGGCTGTTCGTTGCAAACAAACAAATGCACATGTTAGCAAGCAGGCATTCCAGCTGCAAGTCACATCCCACATTATTCATGTCAGCAGGTTTAGTTTAACCATATACTACTCACTTCATACAAACTATTTGGTTTTAGAAAGGGAGTTATTCACTTGCCATTGCATGCACAAAACGCTAAAACCCGTTCTTATGCAAAGAACTAATTCCAAATACAATACAAGATGACAGAGGGACCTTGAGGAGCAAGAGAAAAGGGCAACGGCATGATTTGTTATACAGCTTTCCACAGTTCTGCCAAATAAACACCCATAATGCTAAACAACTATTTCCACAGTCCCAGTAAGGTGGTTTTGTATGAATGAAATGATCGCTACTCCTTAAAGAATAAGGCAGGTTATGGCAGAACCTGTAAGGAAAGCAATCCTTAAAACATCTGAAGTTTTATTTCTGGGCTGCACATCAAATATTTAACAGATGCAGAGCCTCCAACCAAGACCAGGTTTGTTTCTTTCACTCAAGAGCAAGCATCAAAAGAAGCAAAATCTTAAACTGAAATACCTACAAGATTTACCAGGAAAGAGGTTATGAATGGGAAATAAACCCACAGTTCAACTCTGCACAGTTCCTGCAGCAGCACGCGTTTTCGGTTTCATTATTATATTCTTGACTCCACCTGCAAGTTTTCCAAACTTAAGCTTCATGGCACAGAGCCTGAGGGGGAGAAATACTGTATGACAGAGCTCCACACCAAAGTCAGATACTTGGTATCCACTGATTGCCTGTTAGTTCGAAGCTCTAGAACTGCTTTAGAACTGCTTTAGTGCAAGAAAACAGATTTGGACAGAGTTCCTCAAAGCAGCTGCCAGAACCTCACCTCATTCAGATAAGCTGTGTGAATTCAGCACAGCTCAATCAAACCTGCTTGGAAAACAACCCTGGCATCTGAAAATCAGGTTCAACATTGCAGTCTAAGACCAGCAGTCCTCAAACAGTGGGAAAGGACAGGCACAACTCAGAGGCTTATCTGCTTACTGCACTGCTCTCTCCAGGTCTCATTCCCTCACTAAGAACAGGGCTGAGCACCATCAGACATTTAACGTCTCCCATTCAATTAGGGCAGTTACAGCACACCTGGGAAATCCTCTTCAAGGGGAGCCTCCATCTGAGCCAGCCAACCCAAGGTCCTGTGCTCCAAAACCAATTACATCTCTTCTGAAGTTAATGAAACAAATTAAACAACTTTGCATTTCACCTTCAAAGGCCAATGCAGTAACTAAGTAATCACAGCTATTTCTGAGGCTTACAGCAGCATCAGCAGGAGAGCTGGATTTTAGTGAAAACAGAGGTCTTGTATTGATTACTGAGAAAGAAAAACAGGCATTCCTTTCATTCTGGCACTGCCCAGCTCAGGTTCAGATGAGTAGAAACAGAGTCAGTAGTGATGGATGTCATTAATAGAACTCGGCTACTTATTTTCAGTCTTGCTATTACATTATCTGCTGATTACAAATACCTGATCACAAATAGGGTCCAGATCTGCCCATAGGCAGCATTCCCCAACCCCACACAGCCTGCAGTACACGCAAGTTAGCAGTGATCCCTGGGCAGTAAGCAGCACTTTTTTCATCCCTTTGGAAAGCTGGGTATGCATTCTACTTTATTTCTGTATTTTGCAGCAACTAAACCCATGGTGTTTGTAAACCAAAGCAGAATGCAGGAGTAAGAATTAGGGCTCACTACACAACCACAGTACAGCAGCTCTGTAACACATGCATTAACACGTTCCAGTCTGTTCTCTTATTCCTACCCCCAGTACGTTGGTGACTGACGAGTCACAAAGCTAAACAGAACTCTCCTTTCTGTCCATGTCTTCTTCCTCAATCTGTTCAAAACCCTCTCTCACTGGTTTCCCACCCTACTCTGTCCAGTTACCCAACCTTGTTTTCTTCTTCTCATTTCAAACGTCGCCTCCACATCTCCTCACCACCCAGAAAAATAACTGAGAGCAGAGGAGGTGCTACACATGGCCCAGAGGCAGCTGAGCACAGCAGGAGATAACAGTGTGGGTCACCTCCAGGCTGAGACAGCTGAGTTAAAGCACCATGACTCTTCGTAAGGCTGCTCCACACATGGCACAGTCAGCAACTGAATAAACCATGAATCAGATCTACTTGCAAAGTTCTCAACATCCCCCTCTCCCGCAGTCTTCAGAGGTCAAATCTGTTGAACGTGAAGCTGTAAGTTTTCAGCTGTCAACAAACACCTTCCAGCTTCCTCCCTTGCTGCACACCAACCCAGCAGCCCGTGTGCCCTCTGTGAAGCCAACCAAGCTCGCTGTGAATGATCCAGGCTCACTGCCACCCCACCTTCAGCCTATGTTTTTAGTGCTCCCTCCCTCACACGTCTCTAGAAAGCCTACTCCACTCCTAGATAAGAGACTCGATACCATCTAGCTCGGCCACGTTCCACAGTTAATACTGCTTCTCTTTCACAGTGGACTTCACCCAACCCACTGCAGGGGCACAGGAGAGCCCTACTGAGGCAAAAGCCTCGCAGCCAAGTTCTGAATACCAAACAGGGCCACGCTGTGCTCCAAGTGACAGTACAGCTCTGTGTGCTGCTCCTCATGTGCTCCTGAGGAACGCACCTGGTGATGTAGAAATTGGAGTGTTGCTCCAGTGAGACCTGAGGCGCCCAACTGGAAGCTGAGTTTTTGTAGCATCTTTACAAGTCTGTCTGTCAGGCTGAAGGTAACCTAGAACAGCACTGGGAAAATAACTGTTCCTTCATCACCGTGCAAAGTGCTTCATAAAAAAAGCCATGCAGAACTCATATCTCACTAATAAGCGTGTCAGTAATTTATGAGGATGGATAAAAACAAATCCCTAATTCACAGTCTATTTAACAAGACTATTTAGCATCTCCTCTGTGAGAACACAAGTGTTGTACAGAGCAGTACTGCAGATCACTACTGAACCTCTGCAGTTTTCAATGTCAACAGGAACAAACTGGGGCTGTGTGTACAACTCCAGTTCTGACACTTCTGGGTGCTAGTTATGTAGGTTGGGTGCTGTCTGCAATAAGTAAAAACGAGTTGTTACAGAAAGGGAAATTCATTTCTAAAGCTGTTTCGGTTACACAGTCTGTGTGTTTCAGAAACACTTCACTTGGTGCTTAATAAGGCACAACAGTGAATGAAGCACACAGTCAAAGCATCCAACTTTCATTCAGGACCTATTCCTTTTTGGGGGGGGTAAAACTATGTTATGTGAGAAATAAAAGCTTCCCCAGTCTCCATCATGCCAACGATGGTTCACAAGCAGCCAATCACAACAGCCACCTTCAGAACTCTGGGGATGAACATCACCAACACAAACGATCTCATGGGGGGAGGAAATTAAACTCCTGGTTGGACTGTGCTTTAAACTGCATTTGCCAACGCTGCCTTAAAGAAAGCAGCTCACCCTTCCCTTCACCAACACGTCGCACCCAGCTTACCTCTTTCCCTGTACCCCCTCAATTCATACAAATATTCATCTCCGCTGAAGCCAGGCTGCCATTAAGAGCACAGCCTGAGCCTGTATCAGTTTCCAAGCCAGTGAGTGGCCACAGGAATTGTTATGCTGACAAAGGGGTGCTTCTTTTAGCAACTATACTGGCACAAAGTGGAAACACAGCACAAATGAGGCCAATATCCAATCTCTTTTACACAGTCAGAAATGAGGCTCCAAGTGGTCAGGCACTGGAATGGGCTCCCATAGAGGCTGTGTAATCCCCATCCCTTGAGCTTTTCAAAACAGCTCAGCAGTCTTGAGCAACCTCATCTAACTTACAAGCGTGATCCACTCAAAAGAGCAGCTGGCAGGAGGCTTGCAGAAGTTTTTTTTGAACAGAGGCACCCTAAGCTATCACAGCATATTTAAGAATAGCTGTTACAGATCCAGGCTGCATAATTCCCTTACCCCCAGAAAGGTGTGGGCAATTTTACTCATGCAGAAACAGTAAAAGGTGCAGGTTCTGCTCAAGGTTATTCAGTGGAAAGCCAATAACTCCTGTAAGTCAGAACCCACGTAGAAAATCACATCTTATGGAAGACATCCCAAATAGCCTTCTGCAAACCCACACACACCCCTAGTAAGTAACGTATGAACACCTGTCCAGTACTGTTGATGCTCCATCGCAAAGACTTCCCTTTAAGGCCTGTGACAGATGAGACAACCTGCAGTCCATTCAGACTGCATGATATGCTCTGAGAAAACCTAACATTGATTTGCTCTGTGCAATAAACCAGCAACAATTTGAATAAGCAGTAACTTACAGAGCCACGTCATTTGCTTTCAAGTAGAGGGAAGATTCAAGTTCCCCCCTACTTTCAACTAGATTTCTCCAAATCTATCTCCAAAGTATTCTTTCTGTTTCTCTCCCTTCAAATCCTTGGCTTTCCTTTCTTCATAAATTCATCCCAACTCAATATCTTTTTCTCCAGAAATTCAAGCCTTGACACAGGAAGACAGACAGCTCTCAGCATCCTAGTGCTTAGTGTTATGCAGTAGGGAAGTAGCAGGAGGTGCTGCTAAGCCAGAAAATGCACCCTGAAAGCTTTCAACCTGCAGTACTCCTGGAGAAAGGCGTGCACACACCAGTACAGGTGAGAGCTACCTACTGGCCTGACAGTAAAGTTAAATAAGTACTTCATTGCAAAGTGCTCCAAGTGCTCATAGTAATAGATATTTGAGCCCATTCACGTGTAACTAGCAATAGGAGGACAGGGAACAGCTTCGCATGGCAACAGGGGAGGTTCAGGTTGGATATTAGGAAAAATATCTTCTCTGAAGGAGTGGTCAGGCGCTGGAATGGGCTGCCCGAGGAGGTGGTGGAAGCACCATCCCTGGAGATGTTGAAGAAACAGTCAGATGTTTTACTGAGGGATGTGGGTTAGTGGGAAATATTGGTGGTGGGTGGATGGTTGGACTGGAAGGTCTTGGAGGACCTTCCCAACACTGGTGATTCTATGATACTATGCAAGCCAGTTCACATACTAGCACTACAGACCGCATCTGACAGGAAACAAGTCCACCGTTCATGCTAATGAAATACCTTTAGGAAACTGGGATTTACTGCACCAGAAAGTTTTGATACTGTTTCTAATCGTAATTCCTGCATAAAGCCTATTATCTGATGAAAGTTAAATAGCTGACACGAAATGGAAATGCCATCGCTAGGTGTTCGTTTCAGCCACTAAAGAGAAAATGGTTGATCAAAGTTGCAAGGATTTCATTACAGCTCATCGTTAATTAATTTTATTATTTTCAATAGAATTTGGTAGAACAATAAAGAAAGAGAAGATTTCCCAACTTACAGGAATATTATGGTCCTTTCTTCCTTTATGGGAGGAAGCAACGTGAGCGAGGTACTGAATAACCTTCTTAGTGTTCTCAGTCTTCCCGGCACCAGATTCGCCTCTGCAAAACATTTTAAACATTTTCCTCAAAATTGATTTTACAACAGCTCATCAATTCTTTGATAATGACAACCCCCAGTGATTCCACTTACAGCTCAAACTGCGCAACAGAACTTCAGTAACCATCTACAACCAAAATCCTGGAGTTGCAAGGAGCTGCAAAGTATTTGTTTAAAATACCTCCTTCATCCTAAAGATCTCCTCAGCATTAGGATGTTGATACAATATGTAACGTTTGTTTGATTAAAAGCTTCTGACTAGATGCCTGAATTCCTATGGTACTGTAAGTAATGAGAAACAGACCTGTTCTTTGCCCAGAGACAGATTTTTTTCCGGACTGCAAATACATACATTTAAACTATTAAACATTTAGTGCATCTCGTATTCCAGGACCTGGTGATGAGAATTACCAAGCTGACGGAAACTCTCCACATCTCCAGATGTTTCAAAATACAGCAAGGCACACTTTGAGCACTCAGACTCTCCACGGCTCCTCTCAGTCAGTGAGCTGGCTTCAAAAACACTTGTAGCCACGGGGCTACATCCATTCATTACGAAATGAACTGGTGCAGAGAGGTACGGTGCTCCCATCAATAGAGGTAGCTAACATACCGTTATTCTTAAGACAGATTGAAAGCAGAATGTCAGAATGCACTGGAAGGTCTCCATATGGGGTACCCTAAACTCAACTGCCTACACAGTACAGGCAGAGCTTTGGCCAAGCCCACAGCACAGCAAACACAAATGATGCTAAGCATTGTTATTATTTTAAATAAATCCACACACAGAGATTACCAGGTCTGCCTTAACGATGCAATGGCTGTTAATCACTGCAAAAAGATTTCATGTCAAGTGCGACAGGGACTCGCATGTCAAGAACAGCAAACTAAAAGGCATTTTGTTACATGGTGTTGCACTGAAAGAGCTGAAGTTCTTCTGTCATTGAATGGTGGTTCCCAGCATCCAGAAAGCAACCAGCTCTGAGAACAAGGATACATGCTGCCTGCCTGCAGGTTGCTCACTTGAGGTTTTTTAATGGAAACTGTTATTTTCCTAGGGGGATCCAAGTGCATCCTTCTGCAGCCTCCATAAACCCCTTCCTAACCAAGCTGCACGTGTTGGTTTTGTGGCAGTGTGTCCTCTTGGTACTGGATACCTCCAATTCAGGTCAGGTAGGCAACACAGAAGCACCCTACCTCATGTTACACCCAACATCTACAAAAATGGGACAACACAGCAGCTGAAACTGTAATTTTGCATATGCAGACATTACCCCATGTTTTCATAGAGAATGGATTCCATCCACCCTCCATTCCCCTCACATCACAGGAGCCACACAGAACTGCGCCGGGAGAGATGACCTCGTGGTAGCAGGCAGGAGGTGAGCATTGCTCCACCAGCAGGCCAGGAGCAGCCCAGTGCCTGAGCAAAGCCAGTCTGGAAGAGCAGCGTGAAAGAGCTGTGTGGGAATGCTGGGGTCACTCTGCCTGTTGGAGCTGGCAGAGCTGTGTTAGCTGAGAGCACTGCACCACGTGAGGGGGATGTGCAGCACAGCTTGGGGGTCACCCAGGGCACTTCATTGCAGTGGTGGCAGCCACCACCTACTGCCACCCCACTGCTGCAGACCTTCATCATGAGAAAATGAGTATAATTGCACAATAGCACCATAAGAACACGTAGAAATCACTGGCACTGGACTACTGAAAAACATTTAGGAGACATGGGGAAGTCCCTCAGGACTCACCGAATAAACCAGCTGTGCTGGATGCATGCAATACAAAAAAACCTTGGGATGTATAATCTGAAGAGCTGGTTACAAAGACTGCACTGAGAATTAGCTAATGGGTAACCAGGTTCCCTTTCTGCCAAGAAATCATCAATACCCAGCATAGAAGCTGAGAGTACCTTGGGTCTGCCACAAGGGAAAATACATGGGGTTCTGCTGAATTTAAAAGAAAGGGGGGGGAAAAAAAAAGGAAAATTCCATTTCTACCCAGCGAGATGCCACACAGAAAGCTGTAAAACTGTAACAGATAATCATGAAGATTGGGAAGGAAAAAGTAAACCTCAGATGCCCATGCTTACTTCTCAATTTTGCTTTATTTCTTCCCCTTTATTTAGCTTCCCCTTGATCGTGGTGGCGAAGCTGTGTTAATATAAACTACACCAGCACGTAACAAGTAAATAAGAACAGCCAAACGTTTACACTTTGTAGCAATACCATTTGTTCTTACTGTCATCAGAGCTTGGAAACACACAGTTAGCTGGGACTTTAGAGCTTAATAACCTATTATAAAAGCAATGTATTAAGTTTTAAAAGATGAACCAGATGAAATACCTAGTGCAAAGAAAATAGCACAGCAAGCACAGCCAGATGTCAGCCTTCAGAAGGACAGCACGCAGCTTTAGGAGCCCACTAATCACTTCTCTGGCATACACACAGCATAGGAAGGTCAAAAGCTTGTGATACATTCCTTTTGTTAAAAAGCCTTTAAATCTAATAGTGATTTTTAGAGGTCTTTATATGAGCTCTCATTCAAAAGCAATACTGATGGATGTTATCATCCTCCTTCTTCTCTCCTGGGAGCTTACAAATATGCCAAATATTTCCTGCAAGATACCAAGCTAGATAGCTCTGCTGCCATGCACCCTAGAAGAATTAGAAGATTTAGGATGAAGTCCTCTTCATTTATAGAAATAAGGACATCTGCATACTTTAGATCCTTCCCTGAAAGTCAAACACATAAATTATATACATAAATTAAAGCCTTCTACCTCTACCAACCTGCCCAAAAAAGGTAAACTTTTAGTAACACGATGTACAATATTTATGGAGTAAGTGGTATCACAAAGCTAAAGATTAACTTTTTTCAAAACTTTGTTTTAATACAACTCAATTAATATGTTACCATAAATTAAACAATGAAAGCCCTTGGCTGAGCTCCTAGCCTTACTTCAGTCAATGGCAGCATCACTAATGACTGCAGCAGGGTCACCGCTTCACCTCTTAATTCTACCTTGATTCCATTATGAGCAAAAACAACGTTTTGTGAGATGAATTCAACTCTCAGCTCTGACTATGGAGCATGCCAAGAAGCACATCGAGTGGAATCATCCAAGCAGACCATCTTTAGCAATGGCCTCCAGTCGGATGAGTAACACTGTGCCATTAATTAACTGAAGGTGCTCTCCCTCGATGCAAACATTACAGAGATGGCAAAGAAGCCTGACAGGAAAATTAACATAGTTTCTAGAGATAAAGCACTACAAAACAGCAAAGCTTTTTCTTTGAATAAGCATCGAACCCGCGTGGAAAAATTGGTAAAAACTGGCTAGCATGACCACTTTAAAGCTTCTGCATGATTTTAAACTCACTGGATGTAAACCTGCAGTCATTTTCAAGAAGGGAAGTACTCTTCAGGCAAATTCATCTCAGCTACAATTTGGTTGGCAAAAAATTAGTGATGAGTGACTGAGTTCTCAACCAGCTGCACTATTTCCACTCCCCCAAAGCTGCTACTTCCACTACGCAAGGTTTAGGTTAAAGGCATTTCTTCTGCTAGACAGACTGACATTGAGAAGACAGGCAAAGGAACACAGTGAGAGATGAGCCGCTAGTCAGAAAGCAAGGGGGCAGCATGCAGGAGAGAAGCAGAGATCTGAGATCCAGGAGAGCAGTGAGCTCTTCCCGCAGAGCCTATAGCAGCAGCAATTACACCAGCAGGACAACTTGCAGCTGTGAAGACCTGTGCCAAGGGGAAACACTGTTCTGAAAGAAAATCAAACTGAAGCAGCCGCTCATCTTGCCCAGCAGCTTTGACACAATGTGACCTTGTGTCAGTGCAGCACAGGACCTCACCAGCATCTCGTCCTGAAGTTCCAGCTGTTCCACCTGCAGACCAGGTGTGAGGCAGCATCTGTGAGATGCAGCACTGCCAGTCACACAGGACAGGAGCGCGCGCGCACACACACACACACAGCTTTGAAATTCAGAGGTTTCTCCTCGCTTTGCTGCCCACACACCAAGTTCCTGCTGAACAAAAACATTTGTGAACAAAAACATTTGTGAGGCGTTTGAAACATATTTTGGGTGATCAGATCAAATGTGCCTAACGCATCCCATTACCAGTCATCCCTGCATGATTCAAAATACCAAAGAACTAACCAAAGAGGTCAGCACGCTGGGAGCCTGGATCGAAACCTTTGTCTTGCCCAAAGAGTTTCAGTGTGTCAGTTCTGCTCAGGGATGGGCAGCTATGTGGAAGCAGAAGGTGCTCCCGGCTGAATGCTTGGCAGAAGGAGCAGCAGCTCTCCTCAGCAAGCAATTTCACAAGCCGTGCTGCTCAGAAGTCCTGCAGGCAGCGGCGCTTTGCTTCATGCAAAGAGGCCCAAGGCACCAAAGCATGGGAGCACACACGTAAGTGACTGCGCAAGTAAGAGGCCCAACAACAGGCCTTTGTGCTCACAACAATGGCTGCAAAGAACAAAAGAGACTTATTCTCAGACACAACCGAGTAGATCTTCTGCCAGTTATAAACAAACAGATATTTACAGTGGAGACCTGCAATTACAAGAATGCCTTAATCACTCTACTAATTCTCTGTAATGAAGAGGTGTAAGTGATAGTTTGGACTAGCACAGAAGAGGCATTAACAGGCTTTGCTGTTTACAAGGCTGTTTTACAGCTCTTCCATTCCCCTTTAGATGCTTCTCATCATCTCAACACCAGTTGTCTGGGGAATGTTACAAGCTGGACTGCGGCCAGAGGTTGTATACAAAAATGCTTGGTATTTGCTGCTGTTGTCCTTTAATAAGCAGCCTCTATTCCCTCCACACCCCACCACTCCTCCTGAAGCCAATTCAGATTAGATATCCTTGTATGGCTGCAAGCATCTGCTAAATGAGTGTTTATCGAGCCTAGTCTCAGTTTTGAGAATACCGTAGGCTTGTGGTAAGATTCTCATATTTAGAATCTATTAGATTCAGAAAAGTGCAATGTGGCACATTTTCATGTTTGAAGTTCCAAAAGCTGCCTTGCAGTTAAAGACAACAAATCCAGGAGAGGTTTGAATATTTCTCATATTCCTAATATACCACAGAAGAAATTTCTTCATCTTGGTCATCAGCCTCCAACGGCCTGGCAGCTCTTCTATTTAACATTAACAGAATAATATCCAAAGAAAAACAATAAAACTTCCCAAAACTCCAGCAGCTGCAGCTTCTCAAGACAGAAAAGCCTGCACAGCTTCTCATCACAATTTCACATCCTACCTCACTGTATGAGTTCTTGTTTCAGCATACACACAGCATGAAGTTATACTACTTTTCTGTAATTGATTTCTTATGGATGCTAGGCCTACAGTGAACCTCTAAGCCAGAAGAAACATCAAATTGCTGGCACTGCCTGTATTTGGTTCCTTAAAAGATGGAGTATGGGCATGTGGGTGAAAAGAAGAGGGTGGAATGAAGTAACAGTGAGAAAGAGAATGCACACTGTTTTACACTTTAACGTAAACTTCCACCCCAAGACCAAGAATTCATCCATGTCAGCAAGTCTGAATTGGAGAACTGAACAACCACCACACCAGTTGGCAATGTGAGTAATGCTCTCCAGCCTCCATGTTAGGCAAAGGACACGATGTCCTGCTGACACAAGCATCCAGAGAAAGCAGCAGTGTTTTTCCACTCCTGGTGTGGAGTCCAACTTTGAGAAGAGATTACATACCATCAGTTTGTGCAAAGCTCATCTTTTGGGGATGACAGATCACAAAGTCCTCACACAATGTCAGCAGATCGTTAGGTTGAGTCAGGTAGCCTCCAAGTAACCCTGCTATCTTCAGAACGGTGAGATGCTAGCAAGAGGCATGCCTGGAGAGCCATCCATCAGCCTAACCTTTACATACACTGCCCATGTGTGTGTGCCGTCACACAGATGTGACCAGCCTCTACCAAATGCTGAACCACACTGCACTGTTAGCCACTGCCACTCCTCCAGCAAAGTGTAAGCAAGTCCTCAAACGTCTACATACTGTCTAAGATCAAGAAGTTCTTAACACAGCTACAGAAGCCACTTAACTAGAGTGTTAGACATTACACTAAGTAATCACCTTTGCAGTTTCACGACAGCTTTAGATGTGCAGAGTTATTTACTTCATTGACTGCATGAAGATAACTGCAATTCCAGAGATTCCCCAGTGAAGAAACAGATTGGAATTCCTTAAAGATCCGGACTTACAGTAAAGGCATTCCAAAAGAGCACTCCTGATTGTCAAGAGGAAAAGGGCAGTTTGAGTGAGACTGGGTGCAGTGCCGTTCCAGCTGCATTGAGAGCTGACCTGGACCCTTACAACAGGGAACAAAAATATAGCAAACTGCATCACCTGGAAGTAGGGACAAAGGTGAAGATGCTGACCAGGCAGACCTTCAGCAAGCCATGCGGGGGACCCACCTCCATGATGCACATAAAGACAGTTAGGGTCAAGGCAATGGGAGAGAGGAGAATGATGGGCATACTACAACTCCCCACCCACCCACGTGCACAAGCAAGAGGTCTTTCCTTTCTCACTAGCTAGCTTAAATCACTCCTGGGGGAAGAGAGAAATTATTCTGAAGATCTTCAACTTTACTAAAGATTGGGGTCAGTCAGATGAATCAGGCCCTGAGATGACATGTCTGGGATGAGAAGACATCAAGCCTTTCATGAACTGCCAAAGGAGTTTCTGAAACCACCTCCAGTGTGGTTAAGACACACTCCTACTGTATTTATACCTGCCTTAGTTAAAGACCTGTAAAACCAGTGGCATGGCAGGAAAATGCCCAGTTTGTCTTTTCAATGCAGAAGTAGTAACGCAATAGAGACGAGTCCTGGACACTAATCCACACTTGAGAAAAACATATTAGATGTCCTTTTGGTCAGCTATACAAACAAGTTTGCCGTGGTCTTGCTGGAGGTCATTTCATACCCCACCTGACCAGTTGTCACGTAATGAGTTTAAAATGCAAACCTGATGAAAGAATACAGTTCTGTCCTGAAGGCCATGGGAGAACCACCTCTGGAGCAGTGCTGTAGTCAGCAGCTGTCCTTATAACCTACTTGTTCAAAAGATACATGCAAGGGAATATATGTGGTTTTGATGTGCTGCTTTTTATGTCTGTGTCCAGTTTGGAGAAAAGCACTAAGACAAATTATTTCAAGAAAAAGGTTAACCTGAACAGCAGTCTGTAACACCTACTATGTTCTTGTGTAGTCAGCATCCAAATAGTGTTAATGGTTGGACAGCATTGTAAAGTCTTCTGTGCTGTGGTGGAAATATGATGCTCAAGAGCACGGAATACTTGTAGCCCAGTGACCAGCAGATCACGTCTCTCCGTTCTCAAAAGTCAAGATGTAACTGAATTTTATCTGGCCGCTTTGGAGGCTTGATACCTTACCCTTCGTAACTCCGAGGCCACGTTAATGAAGCAATGTATATTTCTCTGTAATATATGCTCATTGGCACTGATCCTTTTAATGAGGATTTCTCTTTTGCATACTGCTCTGTAGGTACTTCAGTAAAAAAGTAAAAATAAATATGAGTTAAAGCAACAAGACAGCCAACAGAACCTGGAATCCCAGCTTCTGCCAGATGCTGTCACACTTCTACCAAGTTCAGCCTTGATTATTATCTAATACACTGAATTACAGGTAGCAACACTTGTGTAGTATCATGGCACTAGCAGTTTCAGTGTTACATTTTGCAATATCGTTCCAGGGCAGCATTGAAATCCTGTCTTCTGCTGGTGCTGTTCATTAAGCAGCATGCCAACTGCCTAGAACCTAAGACACAGAACATGTCACAAGCCCCACATATTCCGTGCTGAGCGCACTGCAGCAGATACAAAAGAGAATTCAATTGCATTTTCAGTTCAGAAGGATCAAAAGCTTATGGTAACTCCGCAGGTGAGACAATAACAAAATTGAAGACTAGATTTTGAAGACTTTTCAATTTACAAATGAACAGATCAGACATTCAGTAAATCCTGCAGCACCGTCATTCCAATCGCTGTGGTCTCGGCTGACCATATTGAGTGCAAAGTTCACGCACAGGCCCAAAGCCACAAAGCTACTTCAAAACAATTCACCTGGGGCAAGCATATGTTGAAGCATCCACATGAAGCATCCACAAACATGCAGAGAACAAAGCTTTTTTTTTTTTTGTTCCAGGATCTTATTTGTGCTTTGAGGCCTGTCCTGTACATCACATGTAAAATAGTTATCACAAAAACAAGTTCTACTAAGAGAAGGGACAAGAGAACGAGGCAAGTCTGTATTAGCTGACTGTGCCTTGACCTTAGCAACAGAATTGCATTTGCTTCTGTGTCCCTAGGCCCGTGCAGCTTGTATTTATAGTATCTATGGTTTGAAAGAGCATAGCCTTATCAGCAAGACTGAAGACGGATCCTCTCGTTTGGTAGTCAAGGTTCTTTTACAGGAGGTAGGTGAAGATCTGAACTTCATGTCAGTGAACAAACTGTACCTAGCAGTTAGTCAGGCAGTTAAACAGAACCTTCCCAGCAGTCAATCTCACCGTCGAGCTATTTCAGGAAGCAGGCATCCTCACCAACTATGGCCTCAAAGCAGCTGCTATGCACTGGCACAACGCATGGCCAACTGCTCACCCAGCCAAGGCAGGAGCATGCAGCTACCACATCCTCCCTGCTCCACTCAGATAATGGAGTATATCCAAGTTATAGCCAAGACAGCTAATTGCAAGCAGCTTCAGCACAGCCATGGTGTGGTTTCACAACACACAAACCAGTCAAACTAGCTGGCTGCTACCAACTGTGACATTTCCCTGTTGCCTTCCTTCCTCACGTTCATCCCTCCTTCACGCACCGCTGGCCGGAGAAGCGAGCAGATGGAAAGCAGCGCTCTGTGGTCAGGGTGGTTTTCTGCTAGCTTACCTCCCTAAACTGCCTTATGATGGAGCACCAGCACCCAGTGCTAACTTAAAAGGCAGCACAAACACAGCATGTGAAAGGAGGCGAGACTGGATCACCCCTTTCAGCAGCAGCCCAAGGACAGACCAACTCAGCAGTGCCATAAGGCAGACCGTGCAGCACTTGCATTGCTCCACTACCCCGGCTTTCACGGCCAGCTCCCCGTCACACAGACTGGAGCTGGAAATCTGCTCCTGGGTGGGGCAAATTCAGGCACCCACACAGAAGCGAAGAAGGAAATCTTAGCATCAGCTTGCCCAGAGTTCTCTTGCTTGAAGCAAGTCAAAGGCACTGCTGCTGCTCAGCAGGGTTTCAAGACCAGCACTGATTCATGCTTCCCAAGGCACTACACTGAGAGCTGTAACAGAGCTCTTTGACAGACACACACATTTAGGGAATTCGCTCCCATTCATGCATCTTGACTGACATTTTTGAAACTGCAATTCTTCAGTGCCACACACACCTGTAAGAACTCTCAATAAGGAGAATTAATTATTAAGAGTATCTCCCTACACAGAACACCACTTCATCCTGCCTTTAACAGCTACTTGCTGCTTGTCAAGGCAGAAGACCAAGGTGTAACAACCAGAGCTTTAATCAACAATGTTAACCTGAGACCTTCCCCTCTCTCACCAAAAACTTCCAGAAGTGCCCAAATGAAAAGCAGAGCTCACTTACGTGCAGAGAATGGATTGGTCCTCACGGTCTGCAAAAACAAGAATGAACAGGGTTAGTTTTGCCTCTGTTATCCTGTAATTTGCAAGACAGTTTGCTTTAAATGAACATTTAGACATTCAACTTTTCAGCTTAACAATTAAAGGACAATCTCAAACTATTTTTAGTAAGGTTCCTTCAGTAATTTAGTTCTCACACACACCGCTCAGCAAACAACACATCTGACATTCAGTTTGCGATGTCATGAAATAAGGATTTTGCTTTAATGCAGACTACGAATGTCTTAAACACTTTCAGACAAAGCTGACCTTATTCCTTTTGTTCTGTGTGCACCTTTTCAGAGATTCACTGGATAAAGCATTTAAAATACTAAAGTATTAATCAAGAAAGAAAACAGTTCAAGTACACAATGCTAATGACCAGAAATAACTACTTGGAAATAGCACCAGCATCTCTAGCAAGCAGAAGCTTTCCCCTTTAGCTTTTTATTCTTTTTAATTAACATGCAAGCCTAAAGTGCTTCCATAATTCAGCTCATTCACTAAAGACTTGTCAAAAGGACAGCCAGGGAAATACTGAACACAGCTGAGCTCTACAATACAGTGCGGCTTCTGTGACACCCGCTGCTGCGCTTACGACCTTTGGAAAGAATGCCTGAAGACAGGTCATACCCTGCAAGAGGCATTCCATAATTACAGGGTCTTTACAGAATATATTTCATCATGCACTCTATATTAAAAGTTCTATAATCAAAACATTCAAGTACACCTGCAGAAAGTAAAGCATTGCATTGCAGTGAAGGATATTCTCCTCCCTTTGTGCCCAAGTTTTTCAGTGAGCTCAACATTTCTTTCCATAAGTTTCCAACAAAGTTTTGCTGCTTTTATACCTTCAGACGTTCATTACTTACTCCAAAAGAACACAGCTGCCTCCTGAGAACTGAGACCTTCCACTTTACAGCAACTCAAAGTCAAGCTTCATTTTATTTTCTGTGGACATAAAGCTACAAGCTGGGCTCCCCACTGACCCAACCCTTACCCATTCTCCTTGACCATGAGCTGTGAAGGAGCCCAGGAAGGGAACAACCAGCAGGAGAACCACCACAGTTCCCTCCAGGACACAGGTTTCAGTCCCACACTAGGAGCACACAGCCTAAGTGGCTGCGAGGCACCTTCCCCACATGCCTGATCGATCTGAAGTACATCTGTATTTGTGTATACAACCTCAGTGTTTGTGACTATTTCTGGTGAGCGTGTAAACCATTTTAGATAGTTTCAAAACAGGTCCAGAGAAACTATTCTTACATTGAGCTGTAAGGTACTGCTCAACTCTGCAGCCAGCATGAAACCAGGCACCTCACCTATGAGGTGAGCCAAGCTCAGGATGCTGTTGTGAAACAGCAGGTGTTGACACATAATTACAGCCTCAGCCAGCACTCAGGACCAGCAGGTGACCACACTTCCCCCAGAAGCTGCCCACATTCAGGAAGGGCTCGTGCTCAGCCTCCCCACTGCCCAGCAGCACAAACTCAAGCTGCAGAGCTGCTGCGGGGACAAAGCAAGGGGCTGGGATCAGTGTTGTGGCAGCTACAGCAGGCTGTGGTGCTAGGTATGTGTTCTGTCTCCTTCTCCTAGCTTTGCCAGTACTCACGTCAGCAGAGGGGGGACTGGGACAGCAGCCTGGGCCACACTGAGCTGCAGGTCCACTCATGCACCTCAGCACAGAGCTGCACAACTCACAGAGGCGGGGGGAGAGCTGAGAGCCCCTTGTGACAGCAGCTCCAAACTGCCTTCAATGGCCAGTACAGACAAAGCAGCCAAAGAAAGCAGAACATTGCTATTTTAATGAGTATATGAATAGAACATTTGAAGGACACAGATTCAAGGACTCCTGCAGGCAGATGCTGCTGCACAACGTTACAGCTGTACCAGAGGCCTGGGACTGCACCACCAGCAACTGGTGGACTTTTGCGTTCTCACTGAAAACATTAAAGCACACAAGGATTTGCACTTCAACCTCCTGTAACTACGTGCTCAGAAAGAGCAAAAGATACCAGTGATTCTCCTACCTATTGCACAGACAGCAACTAATATTCAAACAGTTCTGAATAGGAACACGAGCAAAATTATTAGAAGGGGGAATGAAGGGATTCAAGAAGTGGTGGTATTGCTGACATGAGTGCTGACACCCAGCCTCCTACACGTGCCTGGCATGCAGCAGCTCCTGTCCAGATGCACCAGAAGGAAGGCTGAAGGCTGTGACTGCAGGAAATAAAAGCTGGTAGCAGGCAACAGCAGTGGGAGAACAGCAGAAATGTTAAGAGTGTGGTCTATAAAATTCTGTGTTCTTCTGGCTTTGATACAGGGCAGCTGCTCTTGCAAGCTCCATCAGAAATAACTTTCAGGTACCAGCAGGAGACAGAGCCCAGAGCTCCTGCAGCCAGACGGGCCTTGGGGCTGTCAGCTCCAAAGGGAAAGAGGAGCAGCTCCGACCCAGCCTGCCTCCAGGCAGCACCAAGACTGCAGAACTTCACAGGCAGCTCCATGCCAGCACAGCCAAGGTAACACAGCACCAGTCAGCTCCTCACTTAGAAGAAACTGCAGAGTGAATGCAAAGTTAGTATCCTGAGTGGAGTGCAAAGGTAGCATTTCCCGACTGTAGTATTAGCAGTGATGGTTTCTAAAGAGGTAATTCAGTTTTCCCTTTTTGTTTTCCCCAAAATAACTTCTCCACAATGCTGTCACTGCAGTTTGTCAAAAAAGATTCCTCTGAAGAACAGCTCTTCAGTTTATCACTTAACCAGCCAGGAATACAGGTAGTGCTTGCCCTGAAAACAAAACCAGTTTGGCAGAAAGCAGTGAGCACGGGTTACTGCTGTGTACCACTCCATGTTTTACCTGTGGGTTTACTACACAGAGCTCGTGCTCACAACAAGCTAGGCAGTATCAATGAGTTTTTCATCCTAAAGATTACCTAAAAGTCCAGGCAGCTGCAGGTATCCTAACCTTACCAGAAACCTCAGCAAGTGCACAAAACCTCTTCCATTTTCTATGTCCAGTAACCTGCACAGGCACACGTCACAAGGAAGCTGCCAAGCTCTGCAGTATGTTACTCCAAATTCATTCTCCTCTGTCCATCTGGACACAGCGAAGGGACTAAGAAAGAACATTCATTTGCAGTTCGTTTGGTTTAGCTTTCCCCTCCCCAAATAAAGCAGTTTACTTAGGGTCTTGATTTCAAAGCAGCTGGTCCCTTCCTAAAGAGCTGGTCCCGTAGAGCACTGTCTAGCATCTGTTTGGCCGTGTTTTGACAGAGCTGAACTGCTGGGAACTCATCTGGGGCATGGAAGCACCACCACTTTATTGTGCTTACATGTGAAAATATTTTCACCAGGCTGTGCTGTTTTCTGTGATTCAATTTCAACACAAAGTGCAGCACTCAGCCAACAGAACAGATTATTATTATGACAAAGAATGAGATCTACCATCCGTTGCAGTGATTTTAATAGCCTTTGCTCTTGTTTGTTTGTTTTTAAAGCTGAAGTGGTTGTTCATGGAAACCTGTATACGTTATGAAAACAAATTTCCCTCTAAGTCTTGTGATTCTTAAAAACAGGCCCAAAACTATCATCTCTCCAGCAAGGCCTTCATGAGATAACATCTCACACCACCACGAGACAGAGACTTGCAGAAATATGCAAAGAGTAAACTCATGCAACAAATCCCATGGCGTATGCAGGCAAAATTCCAGGAGCAAAAAGCAGAACGAGTTTGGCTATCAGCTCCTCCAACCTTTATGGCAACTGAGACAGGGAATACAAGTCACTCAGTTTCATCAATAGGACCAGCAAGTTTGGCATTTCCACTGCTCCATCGGCTTTCAGTCTGGGATGACGGATACTCTGGACAAAGGCACAATGCATTTTATCTGGTAAATCATGTGCTCAATTTTAGCAAGGAGAAGCACCTGTGAGACTGGGTCAGTAACACTTTCTTCTATCAGTACCTGCCAGATAACTTCTGGTTTCTTTGGAAAATCCTCCCCTTCTGCTGCAGCAGCTCAGCTCCCGCTGCCCCAGCAGCTCTGGGTGCTGCTCTGCTCCCAGGTGGAGGCAGCTCAGCTCACTAATCAAAGGCACTCATTTAGCACAAAGTCAATTTATTTGAGACGGATATAGGCACAGGGACAAGCAAGCAGTACAAGGGGATGAAGAAGAGAGCAAGTTGTTGACTCAGTTTGACCCACATCACAAGAGCAACCCTTTGTTATTAAACAAACAGTGAAGTCCCATGGGAATCTATCACTCCAGAGGGCTGCAGCTTGGATTTAAATATATCTCAAGGTCTCCAAACAGCACTGAAGGTCGTAACATTCAAGCTGCACGGAAAGCTTACTACAGTTTTTCTAATTAGAAATACAAGTTCCAAAATCACACAGAGCCTAAGAATAAAAACAAAATTTAATTATCTGCTTGCCAGTATTTCTACAAAATAACACATCCTTCTGAATGGAGGAATTAGGAAGCACAAAGACAACACAGTCTGACATTAGCCTTGGGCTAAAGTTCCCCTACTGCTGGAGATAACCTGAGCTGCTGCCAATCTGCTCTCCTTCCTTGCCTCTGCTTCCCCTGCTCACATCCCCCAGTCCATTCCACTTTGGACCAGCAACCAAACGTACAAGTCCTGCCAGTTCAAGCAGCTGAGCCAACCAATGGAACTTCACTTTCAAGCTGCTCAGCACCCTGACCAGCCTGTGCCACAGCACTGCTGCAATCAGTGCGCAGAAGGCATGGAACCACCCGTCCCACCAGCAGCCCATGCACTGCACTCTCCAAAGCCACCAGGACACTCAGTGCCCAGTGCTGTGCTGCTCCCAGCCAGAGGGCTCCTGCCACCAGCTCCTCCATCCCAAGCACGTCTGCACTGCACATCAGGGGCTGCGCTAGCAGACATTTAACCTACCAAAATATATCTATAAAAGGAAAGAGAGCAGCCAGCACAAGGCAGATGTGGCAACATAGAGCAAGTCTTTCCCTCTGGAAGCAGCTGATTGTTACACCAGTTGCAGACACCAAACTATTCAGAGTCTGGAGGCATCAGGCACTGAAGCACTGGTATCACTATTGGGTCTCCTCTTCCCCCCCATCCAGAGGCTGACTCTCATTCCCAAGGCAAGAACCAAGTGCTGTGTTTAACACCTGACTGATGCAGGCTGCAGCCCTGGTAGGAACCACCTTGTCCAGGGCTGAACAGATCAAACTCTGAAGCAAAGGAAAAACACCAGAATACAAGGACAAGAATGACAGCTTTGAAAGCTATTATTCCCCCTAAAGCCCCTAAACTTACTTCACTCATCTCACTGAGTACGAGGACAACAATTGGCACCTCCTCAAACAAAGCTGTTGCTTGGCTGCCAAACATTTGCAACATTTTCCTGTATGAAAAATCTATCAATATAAACATTGGGATCTATTTTTTACTACACAAGTATAGGAAAATCAAAAGGTTTGAGAGTTTGGATAGAGAAATGTTTTATTCCTCCCTTCCCTTCTGTCTCCAAGTTATAAAAGGATTATCCTCCCCACACACACCAGCCCTAACCAACCCCTGCTAACTCTGGGTAAGGTTCCAGATGTGCATTAAACGCATTTGTTGGGTAATTGGTTCAGGCAGGATGTTCAGAAAAGCCACTGCTCCAATCTAGAGTCCGCCTACAAAGGAATTACTGTATTTTAACAGAGCAGCTTTTCTTAAAAGCATGCCTTAGTTCTGCTGTGCTCACACTATGGTCATTCATAAAGTGGTAGAAGATAATCAAGCAGAAAAGGAAGAATCTGTCTTCAAGTTTCCTAGAAATATTCAAAGCAGTAGCACTGAAGGACAGAAACCAAACTACAGAGCACAGCTTGTGAGCAAATGAATGCCCACCCTCTGCAACTGCCTTGCTCCCCTTTACTACACTGAAGTACAGCAGCTGCCCAGATCTGCCCTTCCCAACTCAATTCACAAGAAAGGCAGAGCCATCCGGGGCCACAGCAAACTGCCCAACTAGAAAGCCAGGTTTTGAGCTATCATAATAACAAATACACATTCAAAACACTTCCACAGGCCTATTACCTGCTTCCAGAATTAATGCATCCCTCCCTGCTCTAAGATGACATTTAGTCACAGCCTTCATACAAACACTGACTGTCTTGCTATCCCTCCACCCTTTCCACACGTCCTTTCAGCATTTAATCCTTATTTAGGTAAGAACATGAAGTGTGCAAGACAGGACAGCTAACTCCAGAGAAGAGGTGAAAAGAGACAAACGTGAGTTTTAACCTTTTCCCCAGTCCTGTTAAAGACAAGGCCACGCAGTGCTGCACTTCCACCCTTCGGCCTGCAGGAACCTACAGACAGGGGAACTGCTCTCCATTGCAGCTATGCCGAGTGTCATCTCTCCTCAGTGCCACACTCTTCCAGATGATCCATTTCAATGCACCCTATTTATTTCTCCAGAGCATGATGATGGGGAAACAGAGAGATTTCAATTTTAGACAGTACTTAACATTCAGGTGCCACGGCCCATAAACAAAGAAAAGCTTGGTTACCTGGCTGATTCCCTTGTTTGTTGTGGATGTTGGGTTTGGAAGCTCCGTTGGTATTTGTCCTCTACTGCAGAGCAGCAGGCTCAAATATCAGACAATTCCAAGAGATTTAAAATTTGAATTCCTGACAGGTTTTATGAAAGTGGGTCACTGCCTACAGCAGAGGGACCCTGCATCCACAGGGATTTTGCTGCTGAGGACTGATAGGATTGGGTCGTAAAGGAGACAGGTGGTCTGATAACTTGCCATTCTTGAACTCCAAGCTTTGAGTAACCTTTGAATGACCAAGTCCTACTGGACTGCTAAGCACAGAAAATGATCTGGTTACAGAGACGAAGCATGCCTTTATATTTTGTGTTTATCACTAAAATGTTGCCTGGATACTCCATAAACTATCAAACGCTTTACACCATGAAGTGACTTGCAACAAACATCTCCAAAAGCATAACACAGGAAGACTGACAGGCACAAGTGTTTTGCTGAGTACCTATCTTACTGCAGAGCAAATACAGCCCAACACTTCTGCTCCTGGGAGATTCCTTCAGCAGCACTGCAGACTCTACGTTTCACCTCTACCTTCAGCTGTGCAACACAGCTGAGTCGTGTTCGTCAGGGTACTTTCTGCAGCCTCACAGTTCATAGGAATACAGTATTTTGCCAACAACAGCCCATTAAACATGCAACTGAATGTTTCAGAAAGCATGTGATTTGCCAACACTATAAGGCTGGCAGGTAAAGTTACGGCACCTCAATTTAAGCAGCCATTACGAACTCCTTAATGAACCTGAACCTCCACATGGCCCAAGGATCAGAAGAGATCCAAAATGCCACAGGAGCCAAAGCACACCTCAGGAGATAACTCACTCCAGGAGGTCTCAGGTAACTAAAACAAAAAAGGAGAGGTGTCAGGGACATCATTAGGACAAGCAGGAGAATCACAGTATTCTTCCACATACACACAGGTGCCACTGGAAGTTGGAAGTGATGTCTTCTCTTTAGGGAAGCAGGGATACACCTTGAAACTGCATTTACCCTTTTCTTCCTGCCTCGTCACCATCAGCTTAGTGACAAGCTGTAAGTTCTTATCTCCAAGTTGAATGGCTTTGAAACTGAGATCGAGATGAACTTGCAGAGATTCTCACTTGTCCTGAAATGCATAACACTGCAATTTATCCTCAAAGATGAAATTCAGGTGCACCTCTTTCCACCCCTCCCCCCAGATACCAGTGGTTTTAAGATTAATAACAGTGCTCGGTTTGTTTTCAGCAGTGCTCACACTTGTCCCACAGAACACAGAACACCCCTGTGCCAGCTCAGACACCAGGCCACAAAGAATTCCAGCACAACTTCTCTTCCAGCACAACAACCTTCATTTCCAAGCGAGGACAGAACAGCACTGCTATCTCTAAAGCAATTACTAATTCCCGATCTTGTCTGTTTACTGTTTCTGACATGGCACAACACAAGACAGAGGCACTGTCTGTTACATTTCTTCTACAGGAGTACAGTCTACAGGAGTAAGCACTGAGGCTCATGGTCACAAGCCGCTTTTGGCAGTCCAGTAAGTCAATTCCTACCTCTTACTCCAAGGCTCAAGATGTGCCCAAGTCTTTCACTGAGAAAGTATCTCTTCGCTATGAAGGTGAGCACATTGACAAAGGCACTGTGTGGATGTTTCTGCAAGTGGTGAAGTTTTAAATAAACAACAGAAGCAGCAAAAAAAAAAAAAAAAAAAAAAACCAACACAAAAACCTGTGGTTCTGTACCTTATTCCAAAAGGTGCCAGATTTGAGATAAATCACAACTGCCACGCTTCAGTTCTGCTTGCTGACCAACTGCCTTATGCACTGAGTTGATCATTAAATGAAGCATGGCAGAGGTGAGGCAAACCCCAGCAGGGCTCACCCCACTGCTGGCTGGGTGCAAGCACTTCTTGCACATCTCACAGCCACACATTACTCACTCACTCACCCCAGAGCTCAGGCTGCTGCATAAGTGCTCCAGCACAGACAGTGCAACCTAACAGCACCCAGCCCTGGGAAAACAAACCAAGCTAGAATTGAGACCATTTTAGAAGTTGAGTGTTAAGCATTTGCAATGTTAGCTTGAAATTACCCAAATTCCCAAATAAAAACTGTGACATTTATTTTGACTTGCTAGCCAGGGCTTAATCAGCAGAAAAGGAGAAAACAAATAGCTGCCAGACTGCATCCTGCCCACTTTGTGGGACCGTGGGCAGCTTCTCCATTATACATCAGAAAGAATTTTTTGTCTAGTCCTCACCAAGTTTGAAGAAGCTCAAACAATGTTTTCACAGTCAGTGTTCCAGCAGTTTCACTTATTTCCATTAAGAGAGAGTCCTGTATGTTTAATTTAGAAGTTAAAACATATTTGCTAAATACACTAAGAGAAATTAAGAGACAACGCATTCCTTAACAGATCCATTCAAACAGATGTGCATTTAGGGAAGCCAAATGCAAGCAGCCCCGTGCAAGGGGCAGCTGCTGCAGCTCAGGAGGATTGCAGCACACAGCTGGCCCTCAGCACAGGGCAGCACAGGGACAGCTTGCAGGACAAGGGCTGGGCCACAGCGTGCACAAGGGCTGCAGGCAGCAGGGATGGGACACAGCCACTGGCCTCCAGCAGCTCCTGTTTCCGCTTCACAGCCACAGCAGTGAGAGGTCCCAGCCCATCAGGCACCAGGTTCCAGAGCTGCCAGGCCTCGCTTGTTCTGCTCACAGCTCTTCACATCACACAGACAGGCTGCTCTCTGGCTCCCAGTGAGCTTTTCCCAGCAGAAACGAGCAACTCCTAAACCTTCAGCTGGGGCCATCCCTATGCTTACTTCTCAGCGATATTTGCATACTGCTTAACAGTAACCTAAGATTAGTGGTAGCTGGCAACCACAGGCTGAAAAGGGTTTATTTGGACTGCAGAGTGCTCAGCATAGCAGTGGTTTCTAATCTCCAGCAACCCCGCTTAAGTTGCTCTGCTTCCTCTGCAGCACAATTTTGTTTAGACAAAGATTACATTGTCAACTGAAACAATAACTCAAGGAGGTCCTTTGACAGTAATATCTGCCACTGAGGCTCACTAATTCACTTTTGCTCCTCTCCCTCCCAAACAATTAAGCAGGCACAAACCACTGAAGAGAACTGGCTATGAACCAAGTGGGCTCTTCCCTAGTTACTCCATTCTGCCTGAACTCCGCAGGTTTGGAAAGAGAGCAGAGGACTTTGCTGGGCTTTCTGACTGTAACAGGAAGTTGAGCAGTTGGGTTTTCATCCTCAGTCACAGAGGGGACAGGACACAGCCCAGAGGCACATCCCACACCAGCACAGCAACTGGGGTAAGTGGAGCTGACCTCAGTGCATGGTTTAGCAGCTGCTGGATTGCAGCTGTAGATGCTTCTCTAATGAGTGTTTTCTAGGATCCATAACAAGCCTTTTGAGGGGCTTCACCTCAAAATATCTGATGTCTCAGATGCGGTGCATGGACTTACTGTGGCTCTGCTCTCTAGCAATGAAGTTGTTACTTTTAGCATCACTGATCACTGTAACAAATACGAAACAGTGTCCTCAGAGAATATTTAAGAGCCACTGTTACTGTCTTGTAAGAGGTTTCAAGAGTGGATAGCTCAGGAGATGCCCCCCATTTCAAGGACCAGCAGCCCCCAACAGCCAGCTGCAAGCAGAGCCCTGCCATGTCAGAGCACAGGCACAGCTCCAGCCATGGCTGCCTCCGCACGCAGGGCACAAATAAGCGCTGACTTAGCAAGACAGGAGTTCTGTCTCTGGTCCATCACACTCCAACAGCAGTTTTTCAAGAAGCACAGAACTCCAGCAGCCCTACATCCTGAGACACGGGCTGCTACCATTTAGCTGCCCCATTAAGGAATGTTTTCTCATTGTTCTGCACGTCACTTGTGATTGCCAATTAATGACCCTTTGTTCTCGCATAGGAAGAGATGGGTGGGAGATGTGAGCACCATTCCCCCTCCCTGTGCCATTTCAGATTTAGACTCACTCTGTTTGACCTCAATTATCATTCCCATGCTGAACACAGTTTTGATAACTTCAGCTGTTCTTTAAATGTTTTCCTGACTTATTTCCTCTCCTCCCAAAGGAGGGAAAGGCTGGAGCAGCACAAAGCACCGAAGGTACAAAAGTTTGGGGCAGCAGTTTTAAGTTCAGGGCAGTAAAGTGTTTCCCACTTTGATCCTATTCTCCAATTTTTAACCATTGCTGCACAATTAATTTAGATCGCTACAGATCTGTTTCACACTCACAAGCTCCTGCCAAAGCAGTGAGAGCTCCAGCACTACCAGAGCAATTTATTCCTTATCGTACACCTCATGTGTGTGGCCTCTGCTGTGAGCCGAGGTACAGCCCTTCGTCCTGGGCTCCTGTTTTTGCTGTCCTAAAAAAAATAAATCCACATAAGCCAAGTGTCATCTCAGAATCACTTTGCATTTTCCAGGCAAAAAAAAAAAAAAATCTACAAATGAGGGGCATGAACGCAAGCACAGGTTGGTTTATGTCTCCAGCAGTGACCCTGCCAAGCCACAGAAAGCAGAGAACAACAGATAAGATCAGCCACATAACCAGATCTGTACCTGCATGGGGCCTTCCCTCACACTGCAGTTACTTCAGAGCCTGTGCTTATGATAATTACCAAAATTACATTTGAAAACTCACGTGGGTCGTTATCAGATGACCTCCTGTCCACTCAGATTCATTCACAGATCAGTGTGTTTGAGAGGCACGCTCTCTCCCTAAAAAACCTTTCTGAGTCTTTATGCCCACACCACCTCACGTACGCACACACTCCTGTGAAGGCTAGCTGGATATTTTGGAACAGGTTCCACCAACACGTTGGACAGACATCATGCATACCACTATCATATCTGCAGATCTGAAAGAGAATCTCAGAGACAGCAGCTAACATCTGGCTGCTGGGGCAGCTCTGTGCCAAACATCCACACGCAGCCACAGCGAGTAGGTCAGCGGTTCCTTCTCCATGCTCAGAAATCTGGTGCTTGCAGTCTCACTTTCCTTTTCTTTTGAGTTTCCTTGTACACATAAGCTGATGGTCTTGCCAGCACTCTGAAAAAGCCTTGGAATAAAAGAAACCTGGTGCCCCTGAGCATCTGGAAAGCCAGAAGCTTCCATTTGGCCAAATGCCTGGAAGCACCAAGGGCAGACAAGTGAATGGATACTAGATGATGCCATCACTCCTGATTAGGAAGCTAGGAAAGCACTGAAAGCTTGCACTGAGATGCACTGATAATCATGTTGGTGATGAGAGCCTTGACTTACTGGAGACAAAGAACAGAAGAACACTCACCATTCCTCTCTGCTAGCTAAGAGCTCACAGTTGCTCCTACTTCTTGTTTCTGTGCCAGAACACAGCAAGAACATTTAATAAATAGGAGGGTGGATAAAAAAAGAGCTACTGCAATTGCTGCTGCTGGCAGCTCCGGCACAACTGGACTCTTCGTTCAGCACTCCAGAGGAACGCAGACATGACTGACCAAAAAAATGACTACAAAGCATGCATCACCAGCAGAGCTGCTGTAAGCAAAGTGCTCTCAGGAACACCATTCATTGAAGCTTTTGCTGTGCAAGAAGTAATACCTTCATTTGTGGCATCTGAAGGATAAAACCGAAAAAAAAGAAAAGCAGAAAATAGTGTTTATTTCACATCCACCCTGAAATAAAGTTTGATCTAAACTAAAACTGTGGAATAGAGTTTTACCAGAAGCAGGTGCTGGCTGAGTAATACGTACAAATGAATCATCTCACGAATGATTTCATAAGTTGGATGCACTTGCTCTTGAATTCCTGTCTGCCTGCTAGCACAGTCACAAACCAGCTATGAGCTCAGCCTGCTCTGCAGATCTTCAAGCTCCCATCGCTTGGTCGCAGCGTTGACCAAAAGGCTCAGGCTGGGCTGTGCAACACGGCGCCTCGGGGGAAGGGGCAGGGAGAGTGCCAAAGCTCCTTCTTGAAGGTGTGCCAAAAAAATTAACACAGTCAACCACTTCAAGTAACACTTCTAAGGAACTGAGAGTTAAGAAAACAGCAGTTCACTCTAAATACTATTATGTCTAATTAAGTTTGTAACCCTGAGGTTGAGCTCCAATTAGAGCAGAGATCCAAACACATTTTGACACAGAAAAAGACAAAGGTTAAGAACTGTTGTCCAAGTACTGCAGTACTGAAGAACTTCAAACACTACTAAAGGTGAGAAAAAACACGTGGTAGAATACAACCTCATTCTAACAGCGAGCATCATTAAGCTTTATTCAATAATTGCTATTGACATCATTCAGAGATGTGCTAATATGGCACAAGGTCATTAAAACAGCCCCAGCTGAAGCAGATCTGATACCAAGGAACAAAGAGGTGAGGAGAAATGAAGTACTGCACCACAGGTTCAGCTGACAGAAGCATTTCTCATTTTCCTTCAAATTCAGGAATGAGGCAGAAGACTGTTTCAGCATGATGGATTTCAGTTATTCTGCTTCAATTCTTCCTTCACGATTCTCCATCCCTCTTTCCAGCCATTAAAAATCACCGTATATCACATTTCCATGTTATTGTCACACAAATATTCACATTCCACACCAGCCTGGCTGGATAAAAGAAAAGCACAAAGCAGTGCAATGATAAGGAAGCCCAGAAATCCTTCCCATCACATCTGCCAAGCAGTTAGCTCTGTTCAGTTCCTGCCATCCTGCACTTTGTGATGAGCTGAAGAACTCTGAGGTTTTGATAACTCAAAAAAGATACTGTGAAAAACAACATTAATTGCACATTTAACAGGTTTGATGTGCTGTTCCCATCATGGAGAATGCTAGCCAGGCTCTTCACTCTCACAGCCACCTGTCCCTGCCACCTCAATATTCAGTAACACACAAAAGAATTGCCATGTTTTATTCTAAATTATTTCATACAATAAAAACATTTCCCAGAAGCATTTCAAAGGGAATTAACTAGAGATATAGGTCAGTATGCTATTTTGCAGGGAGCAGCAGTGGCAGTGCCAGCTCCTCCAGCACCGAGCGCTCCCCTCACCTATTGCACAGCTTCTGATAAAGCTCCCCTGGAACAGGATTAAAGCAGTCTGAAAATACCAGTGCTAATTTAGGGCTGACCAAGACGTCCTCAGGGAAACGGGATAGAAAGGAGAGACTAAGCATAATTATACAAGAGTAATATTAGCAGGCAAGCAGGTCTTCAGCAACCAGAAGCAAACCAAGTCTGCCTCAACACATCCTACAATGTATTTTGTTCAGATTCAGTGAATAAAGAGGCATAAGAAGACAATGCCACACTTCCTCAAAAAGTACAGCAGGAGAGGAGAGCCTCGTATGGGAAAAGCACCAGAGGAAAGTTATGTCAGTGCTGCCTGCACAATCAGGTCAAGCCTCTTCTGTTAAAAAAGGAAAAAAAAGATAGTCATAGAGGAATTAGCAGTCAGAATTCATTTCCTAAAGAAAATCCTAGCTCCTATCCATATTTCTGCTGCTCATCGCCTGTACGTTTCAGCACTGCAGAGGAACACAGCAAGTCTTACAAATTGTATTACCAAACAGAATTAAGGTCAATGTTGTCACAGGGATTAGGACACCAATTCCTTATGACCATGTCAACCGCCCAGCAGCTTTGAAAAGCTCTGCCTAGGATTCCTTAGTGAAGCATGCCAACCCCGGCCCTATGCATGAATGCATAGGATTTCTGTCTAGGGCCAAACAGCTTCAATAAGCCAGGAGCCCCTGGGTTATGTGAACTCACTGCTTCAACTTCACATTAAGAAAATGAAGAGAAAGCACAAGGGAAATCCACTAAATCACCTGTGAAGTAGCACTTAGCCTACCACCACAATGCTTTGAAAACTAATTAGTAGGGGAGGCAGAGGGGAAATCCAGCATGTAAAGCAGAATTGCAGGTTATTACCTTCTGAGGTCAGGACAGCAGGTAATGAGTGCTTCCGGAAGAGAGACCCGGGCTGCCGTAATGGGAGCGCGCTGCGTCCCGCCTGGCACTCACAGACTGCCTGCACTCAATCTTTACTGCAAGGCTTGCAGGAAAGTCAATGCTTACGAGATCAAGCAATCACTGAGATTTGCTTTTCCTTGCAAAGCTCGCCTCAAATCCTCAGCACATCACAGCTGCACCAGCACTGAACTGGCCAGCTGCAACACAGCCCTAAAAATGATTTTTCCACTTCCTTCTTTCTTGTGTGGAATTAGCGTAAGCTATCACATCTCTCTGCAGATTACTATTTGCTCTCAGAAATGAGAAACCAGGCTTTCTGAGCATATTCTGCTTCCCCTGCTCTTTCCCCTCCTTCCCCCTTTGTCCTCCTCAGTTAACAAATTCCAAAACGAATTCCAGCCCATTCTGCTTCCCACTGGAGGGCAAGATGAGAGCTGACCTGCGATGACAGCTCTCCCAAACAGGAAATTCTTCACGGGGATGAGCGCAGCAGCAGCTTTATGGCTGGCAGTTTGCAGCACTCCCCACATACAGCCTTTCTGTAAGAGTGCTGTGAAGTGCAACACGCAGTGCACATCACCAGCTTAACAAAATGGAGCACTTCAGCAGTGCATAAGATGACGAGCACCTATTCAGACACACACGCATCAGTTCTGTTTCTGCTGATCAAAAAAACCCTCTGCTTTCACAACCTTTTTTTTTTTTTTGCTTAAGATAACATTAAGGCTCACACAACACACGAACCCTCAGCTCAGCAGAAGTGTGAAGTCGATCTCCCATCATCTGAGCTCTGAATGAATGGCATAAAAGGGCTAAACTACCAAGTAGCAGTTTACTTGCTGCCCTTTACTACCAGCACACAGGAATTGTGTTGTAAGAAATCTGGTTGTTTGGACACAGCTCAGGTCCAAGTATCCTGGTGATCAGCATAAACACATTTCACCAACACCTGGAAAATTAGTAGCTATGATTACGAGAAAAGTAAACATGATTACACTGCACAAAATACCACTGAGCGGGCCAGGAAAACACAGCCAACCCGCTTTCATTGGCCTAAATTAATGGTTAAGGTATTCTCTGAGGTTATGGTCATATTACCCAACGAAACAGCATTCCTATGGCTTCAATCTCAGTTTTGAATCCTAATAATTAAATTCCAGAAGCCAACTACTGGACACGGTAGTCATCTATATCAAAAGAAACTACAGTAGCACAACAATTATTTGCAGTAGTACTGGAATAACAACTCTCTACCCCCAGTTCACTCTCCCTTTGCCATCCTATCTACACCTCCCAAAGCAACTGCATGCACAAACCGGGATGGGAGCTACAGAAACAGTTTTACAGCCACATTAGCAACTGCTGAGAAAAAGCACCGTTGTCAGACTATGCTTAAATAAGGCTGTGTTAGTGGAGACCACTCATGACTTCACCTGAAGTGCTGCAATGAAGACAGCTAGCTCTTGGTTAGACCTAATCCTACTAGCCAAAAGCTTCCAGTACAAGTTTTCTGTTCCATTAGTTTATGACAAAGTCTAGAGCAAAATGTAAGGAATAATTAGATTAAGGAAACTGAACTGTATCAACTCCTCAGCTATGAAGAAAAACCTAACTGTCCCTACCAAGTGACAGGCACATCCCACACTTTGTTTTGTACTTCAAACTGGCAACCAAAAAATAAGTTGAATATTGTTACTGACTCCTACTATTAAGGTAAGTACTAGTTGATACTGAAAAATCAAACAAACTGCAATTGTAACAGCTAAGGGTATTGCTGGCTCAAACTGAGCTCCCTCAAGCACTGCCTTGCTCAGCAGGTCCCATCTAGAGGCCCTGCAACCAAAGCCCAGCACTAAGCAGCAGCAGAGCTGCCCCTCCCTTCCACTTATCCCACTTCACACAAATGCTCACCAGCCATTCTCATCACAGCCCATCGCTGCTTCGCAAGAATATGAGAAGCCAGGCAAATCACCAATACAAACAGCCATGCCTCATACTTCAGGCAAATATCTCCAGAGCTCTGTACTCCACCTTTCTCCTACAGCACAGCAATGTCTGCAAACAATTCACTGAGGGCACTACAAAAAATCAGAAGCTGTGCTGCTTTCTCCCTTCCTCTGGAGGTCTCTTCTGATCTAACCCGATCAGGCAAGAACAGTTTGCTAAAGTAAAATATTTGCCTACTGTACAACTGCCAATACCTATTCCTGAGCTCTTACTTATCCTTAGCAAAGGAATTGTGAAGGCAAACCACCAACAGAAAGTTCACTGCCTGATTGCAATCGCTTGCAAAAATAACCAGGGAACAATTCCATACAGGTGAAGGATACCAGAAACAGATTGTTAACCTTGAAGAAATCATTCTGTAATACGTTGGTCCTGCTGCACAGCCCCCAGCTATTTTAATTCCAATCCACACCCTCATTCTTTTAAGAGAGGAAAATTCACACTATCAAAATCACAAAGCAAGTAAGCACTGAAAAACACAGAGATATATCAGTACGAAAAGAAAACAACTGTAACTAAACACAGACTGTCATATGAAAGCTTTTTCTTTAAACCTAGTTTCCTAAATTCAGGACAAAATTTGTACATCCAGCGAGAAGTCCAGAGACACAAACTGGTACTGGGGAACAGATACACAGAGAGCATCTGAGCCTTGAGAACTACTGATGTTGACTTACACTGTATGTATGTATGCAACCCCAAAGTCTGCACTTGTCTTCCAAGTTAGGAAGACTCTGATCTGAGTTGTGAGAGGTTTATGTTGTGCTGACAGGCTGTAGCTTCTCTTCCAGCCACACGTGCAGCAGAACACAGCACGTTTTTCAGGCCTCTCTGTCCTACATGCACTTCTCTAGATAGAGCAAGCTGGTGTTTCTGGATCAGTAAGGTATCCCCAGCGTAAGCCAGGAACCAGTGCAAACAGCACCATCCAACACTGTGTCAGTGCAGTTGTACAAGTTTGATGCTGTTGCTTCTTTCAACATACTTACCACAGTGGTGTTTATTTCAATGCATTTATCTGCCAGATGCTCATTTTCCAAAATTCCAAGCGCCCACCACGAAGTTGCTCACTTTGCTACAGATACACCTCATGGGAGTTTGGTGGTAAAAAACAAACCTGGATCTTCAAGGTGAAGCACCTGGCTGTGTCTCACTGCCATTTCAGACCATTACTTCCAGTGGCCAAGATGTCACCATTTTTAAAGGAGCACAGAAACAAGCCATTACACCTCAGCTTTCCCCTTTCATCGCACTGTCTCATTCTCACTTCACTCAATGCCAGGGCACTTACAACTTTTGACATCAATCTTATCTCTTTTTCTTTTAGAAGGGAGTATTTCCATTACAACTTCCAGTGCCCCCAGCTGGCACAGCACACCTCCTATTGGCATCCATTTGCTTCTGAGCCGTAAGGCAGACAAACACACCAATGAGGGGTCAAGCTCCAAGTTACTTCTGGTCTAAAAGCTGAAGTCTCCAGGTAAGAGAGCATTCTTTTTTTTTTTTTTTTTTGAACACAAGAGGAAATAGAGATTGCGTTAAGAACTACAACACAGCAGGAAAATACACAGCTGAACTTCCAAAACTCGGGAGCTTTAAGTGCATGGAAGAGTTGAGACTCACTGAATGACTGTAAGAAATGTTAACGCCCTTACCTTGCAGCATGCATCTGTAGGCAGACTCGGATATGGCATAAATGTGTGGTGGCATTTCGTGGCGCTTCTTCCCTCTGTACATCTCTATGATGTTCTCTGAGTAAATCGGGAGGTTCTTGTACGGGTTTATAACTACGCAGAACAGCCCTGAATAGGTCTTAAAAAAGAAAAAGAGGTTTCATTAATAAACACAGAATTGAATTAGAAACACGAGGAGCAAGACGTTTTTCACAGGCTATTTTGGATTTCTCTTAGAGCAAAATTAAGGTCCTTTCTGTTGGAGAACTTTAAGTACATGCTATCCTCAGACCGCTGGTTTATAGTTCTGTTAAAAAGCTCTTTAATTACCTGCATTAAAAGTCATTTAAAGATAATCAACGTAAATAAACATTGAAGTGGAACATCTGATCTCCTTCCCACAGATATTTAAGTCTCTTTTCTACTTATAAAGTTAAAGAATTAAGGGCACCTTTTGATGTTCTACTCCTTCAGTCACACGCCTGCGAAAGTATTTTCATTTTTATACTTGGAAGAACTGCAATATTGATTTACCCTATAATCATCCTCTAAAAACTGTTAAATTACAGGAAAAAAATCAAGAGCTTACAATAGAGAACAGCGATTTTACCTATCACACAACACAGAGGAGAAAAATAACTACTAGATATGTCCAGAGTTATTGCACTGACACAGAAATGTACATTGTACTGAGACACCACTTGTGGAAGACCAGACTTTACAGAATCAAAGAGAGGACATCACATTCTTCACACATTCTTTAGCTGGGACTGGCAGCGGTTGATAAGGACAGAGAGCAGAGACTTTGTGCAAGAGCAAACCCTATTATTTAGGCTAATGTATCATTATTCTATTATGTAACTTGGATAAGGAAAAAGCCTATTATTCCCAACCACTATTCTTGCTATCCTGCTGTTTTCCTATGATGCCATGTCTTCCTTCTGCAGAGGCCCAAAGCAATCTCCTCCTGGAGATGCTGCTCCTTGCATTCCCCCATCCTGGGCACAGGGCAGCAGGCACTGCAGACAGCGTTCTGTCACCTGCTTTTAGAGCTGATACTGAACAGAAATCATCAGAGCTGCCATCACATCAAAACATTCAAGTACAATTTTTACACTGCTCTTTGAAGTCACTCGTACTGAGGCATTTCTTTTTTACTGCTACTGAAATTGAGTGTACACTGCAAGCGATACACATAGGCCCACATTTCCACATGAATTAAGTATCAAGATGACTTTGGAATAGTTCAACCTCTGCTCTACAGAAGTTACCACACGTAAGTGATATACATAAACATCAGCAGTTGCACATATCAATATACAGAGATGGAAAATAATCAGTCCTCCCTTTGCCAGTAGGAGGATATGCAAACACGGACTGGCTGCAAGGGCCTGAGTAACAAAGGCAAGGTAACAGAAAGACAACTTCGTGCACTGCCAGAAGAAAGCTCGTGTCATCTCCCTCAACTGAGGCATCCGAGGCATGAGAATGGCTCCCCCCCTTTCTAAACCCACACCTAGTGTTGTTTCCTTATGAAATGAAGACTACTGGAAAAATTTTCTTTTATACCAAGTTCTGAAAGCACATTTTAACACCATTAGCATCTTTAGTACCATGGGAACGTTAGCAAGAGAGAGCAACTGTCTTCTGCCAGTGGCAACAAGCATCTCTGTGGGTCAGGAAGACTGCCTTGCCTTTACAGACTGTTAGAAGAGGGATAGCTATTGCTAGCCCAGACTTCACTGACATCCACTGGGAGCCTACGTAGTATTAAGCAGACAACACAAGAATCTTACAGCATTTTTTACTTCAAAAACAATTTTTATTTGGAAGAGGAGGAACTTTATTCCTTCTGCACAAAGGATCCTGGAAGTACAGGCAGAAGGCGATCTCTGAGCCAGGAGCTATCAGTAAAGGAAAAGAACTTGGTGTTACATCAGATGTCCTGACTGGAAAGGAATCTCTGCTTTGTTCTGATATGCTGGATGATAAGAACTGCAGTGCCTTACCTAGCCAAATATCTTTGGGAATAACGTATGTATTTCTCAAGAAAGGAAACAGATGTTATCAGGTCAGTTGACCCAAGCACAAAGAACAACTTATTATTAACTCAACATAAGCAAAGGGCCTTTGGTGAGAGTGCAGTCCCTCTCTGGCCTCCCTTCCAGCCCTACCACCACCGCTCCCACCAGCACTGCTGCCCTGGCAGTGACTTACGAGTGGGCATTGCCTCTTGGAGGACAAATTCCTAAAAGAATTTGTTAGTAATAGAATGAGCTGCCTGACCAAATGCATCATGGCCACTAGTGAGATCATAATGCAGAGGGAAGGCAGGACGGTTATTTTAATAGCACGGTTCAGCTGACCAAGGAGCCAAATGAGGTCACCCACACTCATCTACAAGCAGTACCAATAGCATGAAGACATCAAAAGCTCACCATAAATCTCTTTATCATTCCAGCATTCAAGCAATGATAGCAAGAAGCAAGGCACATATTTATCCACCCATCCTGCAACCACCAGCTTCAAGTCAGCAAGGAAATGCAGCACAGCTGCTGCTTGCTATGGTCACTTTGGATGACGAAGACCAGCTCACTGCTGACTGCAGATGAGATCTGGTCATGAGAAAAGAATTCCTACAGCCAGGTCAGCTCCCAGCTCTGCCCCAGCACATCCTCTGATCACTGCAGCCACACAGACAGTTAATTAGGCATCATCCCGTGCAGCTCATTCATACAGGGTGGTTCTGGAACCCTTCACCCAGCTCCACCTGGGCCCTGCTCTGCTATCCAGCTCCACAGACCTGGGTTCACCTCTCTGGGATACACCTTACCAAGGATGCAGCTGTCTAACTAACGCCTTATAAACACAAACTTAGCAAGTTTCTAAGCTCTACTGATGACACCTAACCTGGAAGCCTTTCCAGACCACCTCCCAGTGCAGTAATTGGAGGGATCAGAGAATCTGGAACGACCCCAATAAGCAAGTGAACTATTCACTACTTTCACCAATGCTGAGGTTCATTCATTTGGAGAATAAATTTGTATCACTGACCACTAAATCTCCACCATAAGAGAGCTCTTCCACACGCAGTACCACAAACCCAACCATCCTGCTGCCCTGCATACCTGTCACTCAGTTCACTCTCCTGCCCTTTCCCTGCAGAATTTGAAGTCACACTTCTTTCAAAACACCACAGTGCTACAGAGATTCATTTACTTGAGGAAAGATGGCACCAAGGTTCCCCAAAGGAGAGAGAACGTGTAACCTGAAGGCAAGACAAATAGGTTGAGATTGTTTAAAATGTTTTGATGAAGTCCTTTGTGACCTGCCAGAGGAAAATACATATACATATTTACACCTGCCTTACAAATGGACGCCCTGCTCAATGATCAGCCCCAGGCAGCTGCTGCAGGAGCCCAAAGCTTTCAGACCC
Source organism: Tetrao urogallus (assembly GCF_951394365.1). Classification (NCBI taxonomy): domain Eukaryota; kingdom Metazoa; phylum Chordata; class Aves; order Galliformes; family Phasianidae; genus Tetrao; species Tetrao urogallus. The sequence continues at coordinate 8,950,698 of NC_136831.1, read as the reverse complement.
AGGCAGGGCAGAGTGATGCCCTGAGCCTCTTCTGCTTCCCAGGGCCCAAACTCTACCAGGAGACCAGAATGAGAATTGAGCACTGCAGAGCTACAGCAACTGTCCTGGATGAGGAACCAGACTTCAAGTTTCAGCTTACAGGGTTAGGTCTGTATATTGAAAAACTAAAGTATAGATGCTTACTCACCTTAGGACTGTGTGATCAGCTGCAAACTAAGCCAGCTGCTTGAAACACATTTCTGCTTCGCACAGGAACAGGATATAGACAATATCGAGCAACAGCAACGCTGCCTGCTGGGATGCATGCTCTCCAGGCAAGGCTCCAGAGACAAACAGTAAAGCAGAGCTCTGACAGTGCTGTATACAAACTCTCCTTCAGGACACTAATTGTGGCGTTTGAATATTTCCAGATGCTTACAAGCTTTAATCCAGTAATACATCACTTAATAATTTGGATTTTGGTATGCAGCCCCAGACTGCAGAGCTCAGCCTGCTTGCAGAGGCCTATCTGAAAGCTACGGTATATTCCTAGCAGTAAGCAACCTGAGAAGGAGACAGACATACGTATCTGTCAGACATTGTGCATCATCACTTGCCTCTTGGAGAGCAGCTTACCAGTGCCACACAGGTAACAGAAGATTTACCTCTCACTTTATCTGAACTCTTCAGACACAAAAGAAAGTTTCAACTTGCAGACTACAGGATCACTCCCACTGATTGGTACCAGTGCTTCAGAGCAGGAAAGGTTCCCAAGTGCTGTCTTTCCTTAAAGCCACATCAAAACATCACTGTGTGTGTGTACCTTTACAATGGCAATAGTGCCCAAACCTTTGTACAGCTCCCTAGCTTAACAGTCCAGCCTTGCAGTTCTTCTGTCAAGGAAAATGCTGTTATGATGGCTAGGTTGGTGCCTCCTGCTGCAACACCAGAAAAAGGCCTCTGTAAAGAGTGGTTTCAGAGCACATCAGCAAGATGCAGGTCAGTTCTCTAAAGGGAGAAATGGAACAGTTTGCCTTGCTGCAGTACCCAGGCTCAATGTTTATCTGCAGCTCCTCAAATGCAGAAAGTGATAGACATAGTCCACTACTACATCAATAATTAAGCTGAAATAAGCTTCTAGGCATCCCCTACTGTTAACTGCAGTGTAACCCACTAGTGTCTTGCCTAGAAAACAAGACCTGTATCCCATGTTTGCAAATGTAGGGCCCATCCTCCAGATAGGAAAGCTGCAACACCACATCATCGTCCCCTTGTCCAGTTTTACCTTCTTAGGTTGCACAGCTGCTGCCTTTCACTCTCCACACCTTACTCAAGCCTCTGAGCTGGGCGTGCTCTCACAGAAGCCTGCCTCCCCTACTCACTGAGGTAACCTGAAATTCACACTGTACAGAATGGGATGTAGCTCCTCAGCCCCTGAGAAGCCAGAAGCTGTGGCCTGGAGAGGAACACATCCTCCACTATGCGCAGCTGCAGCCCAGCCAGCATCTGGCACATCACCATCACCCCCAGCCCAAGCTCCCCAGTCAGAGCACTTGGCAGCCTGGCACCTGAATTAACCCAGATGTCTGCACAAACTCTAGCTAAAACAATTCAGTCCTACTGGCATCCAGCAAGCAGAGGTCAGAGACACCAGCAAGGGTGAAAGACACAGAGGGGCAGCAGGAGTCTCAGCCTGACAGAAGCTGGGCTGGACAGGGACAGCAGCCCTGGCCGCTACTCAAACAGCTGAAGGGCAAGATCTCCATGGGGATGACAAAGGGAACACATATACAGCTATTAAAGCAAAAACACTGCCCAAACTGCAGAACAGCATTGTCTACAGATGTTCTCTGCAGCCGGCCCTGCAGACAGGGAGCTCAGTAGCACTACACTGTCACATTTACAGGCTTCAGACTGTTTAAAAAGAGAATAAACAATGTAATTTGGCAGCACAGGTTACGCCCCGCTCAGAGCTCCCCACTCAGACTGACAGCAGTGTCACTGAGCACAGTGTAAATGCCCCAACCATGCCGAGCCTCACACGGGAAAACATGATCCCAGCTCACAGCAGGGCAGTGCAGTATTAATATCCCCTAGCAGGCTCTGCAGGGCCGTACAGCAGCCCCCAGCCCACCTCAGGCTGCCTGCTGCAGGCACTGGGCTCAATGGGCTCTGCTGGATGGAGCACTCAGCTGAAGAAAGGCACTGTGTTACCAGTCCATATCCAAACTACTGCATCGCTGTGGGCTGCTATGCTACCACTGCTAAAGGAACCAGAGAATACATCAGACCTTGTATCCCTTCTTGCGTAGGGACGAGAGATTTTAATACACCAAAACTCAACTTGATCACGTTTGAGTCTTCCACAAACCTGAATTAATCTAAAAACAACTTGAGGTCAAAGCAGTCATCAGTTTGAACCCAAGCACTGCTGCGTGCTATAAAGTACCAGAGCCCACACAACTGGGTCATCTTCATGGGAAGATGAAGTGAAGGTACAGACTCGAGATTCCTGCAGGGTCTGTTGTTAGCAGTCTGTTACAAAGTGATCTGAAGTTCTCCCAACTGGACCAGCACAAAAATTGAAACAATTAGAATACAGCAGCTTACATAATTACACTGACTGCTCTAGGTTATGCTCTGGCCTCACAGGAGCAGTGGCGTAAGAAGAAACAGGTTACAGCTTGAGACCTGCTCCGCACAGCAGGCCCTGGAGCTGGGGACTGCAGCTCATTTGTCATTTTCTGCCCCCTCTTCTGCTAAATAAAATGGAAAGTATAGGAAAAAAAAATTGGGCTGCAGACCAATTATGGAGGTAATACTCGTAATTCTAAGAAATATCTACCGAAGTGTTTGTAACCACAATAGCGAGCATGTTTTCTTCTTTGCTGCTAGGAAAAAGCAGCATATGCAGAGAGCAGTAATTAGCAGGAAAGTTCCAGAAGCCCTTGGAGTTGCACAGCTTCCAACCCTTTTGGAAAAGTCTTTGCTAAAATGAAACTGAGTGGTGGGTGGTGAAAACGATCCATATTTTGAGTTCAAAAGACTTGAGAGTTGAACCTGAACCCTTCCTCCATGTGCCCCAGCATCCCTCTGTTCTTCCACAGGAACAGCAGAACCAGGCGAAGCCAAAACCAACAGAATTTCTCAGACAGCTGCTCCAATCCTTGTGACCAAACGAGGTCAGGAAGCAGTTACTGCCAAGACTTATGGAATATCAGCAAGCCACATTAACTGCAGGCAATGACCCCTCCTTTCAGGAGAGCAAGGAACAGAGCAGAACAGATGGGGGCAACGGATTTTGAATATGGTTTTTATAAACCCTACAAGATACTGATGGTCAGCCTTAGCGACAGATCAACACCACCCACAGTTCAAACAGGCAGCTCCTTCATTCCATCCTGGTAGGCACAGGAATGGCAGCCTTTGCACAAGGCAGATACTTCAGGGCCTGCAGTGTCTCCCCTCAGTTATTCAAACACCAGGACTTCCACAGAGCCCTCGAGCAGACACACACAGCTTTCTAGGAACTTCTCAGCTATTTGTCCACACGCATCAGTCAAATAAGCCCTGCATCTCAGATGTGACACTCAGCTCTCTTCTCTCCTGGAAAAGCAGACAGGTGTGTCAAACTCATGCAGGATCCACACCATTCAAGTTCATTTACTTAGAATCTTTTTGCTTTAACAAAATATGTGTTAGTGAGTTGGGCATGAAGCTCTCTTTTTCCCTTCTATTTTCCACCAAGGAACTAAGAGACAAAAGCAGAGCTTCATATTGCTGGGAAGTTCCATCCAGTCCTACCTCAGCAGCACAGCCATCAGCTTGTTCTTCCCAATTCCTGCCCAAGCTGCAGTACTGCAGACATCTTACCTTCCATCCAGCAGAACGGAGGTATTTACACTCCTGACCTCCGCAGTCAGTTGCATTTCTATTTACTAAAACACTTCAGAGCGACTTAAATATTCAAGATATTACAAGAACCGAATCCAGACTGCTGCCTACCAAAGCACTGAAACACCTCAAGTGACCAGGAACAGTCCTGAGCTCTGTTCTGCAGTCCTTGAAGTGGTGTAGCATACCACAAAATTCAATTCGGAGCTCAAGAAAAAATAAGATCTTGCTCTGAAATGGAAGGACTCTCAGCAGTGTGATGATCAGTCACCTGCTGAAGCTCCCTTTTTTCAAAGTGCAGACAGAAGAAAATGGTAAAAAAAGAAACAAAAATACATATATATGCCAACAGTTCTCTTCTTCACATCAGCCATGAGTCAAATTGGATAGTAAGTTCTGCAGAAACCTCATTTTGAACACAGCTGACATGACTATGTATAGCCTATATATAATCTTTCTGAATTGTGATCTTTAATGCTTTGTTGAGAATGAAGCACACAAATGAAGATGGAGAAAATGCTTCCTCCTACACCAGAAACTCCTCTGGAGCATTATCTGCAGCTCCCCATCAAAGCAGCTCTGTATTTTCCCCTCCATATGATCACGTGCAGCATCTCTTCCCCCTGCATTTTGCTTCCAGACTAAATTCTGCCTTCTTGGTGATCTCCCCTGGCAGCCCCATCGCTCCCCACCAGGACATCCATTTCAAATATCTCCTGTGTCCAGGGGACACAACGGAAGGTGACAGCTACAGCTCTGACAGCCAAAGCCACAGCTTCAGCCCCTGCTCTGAAGCAGCAAACTGACACCACAGCTGTCTGAGTCACGAGTGGCACAGCTCCCGGCTCCCCAGCTCACAGCACTGCGGGTCAGTAGGCAAAGAGTGAATTCCTACATTCAAACACCATGCTGGACGGTGGGGAGGTCAGAAGCTGGCTCAGAGGGAACCCAGAACCTCATGAAGTAATGAGGCAAACAGCCTGCAGTTGGCCACAAAGGTCTGCAGAACTCTGCAGCGTGCAGAGCTGATAGACCCTTACAAGTGATTCTTCCCAGTGGATGCCTCTATTCTGCCATTTGATTTAAAGATCCCCCTCAGCCTGCCCTCTGAAATCACGTCTACCTGATGTGACTTACACAGAAACGCTGATCCACAGCTGGTAGCCAGAACTCTTCGCAAGACCTGCATATAGAACACTACTGCAAACATCAAGATGTCCCCTCACTCAAGCTAAAAACCCAAAGCTCATGCCCAAAGGCAAACTCCTCCCTTACAGCAGCATCCCCAGAAGGCACTGAGAAAGCAGTTCATCAGGCACAAGGACACGAAGAACTGGCACACAACCAGTCTGAGCAAAGTCCTATTGATCCAAACCTTCCCAACAACCTCTCAGCTCTTGCGGATCCCCCTGGCTACACTCACAACCAACTGCCTCCAGTTCTTGATCTACAGCAAGGAAAGAGGCTACTAATTACAGACTGAGGCTAGGGTTAAGGCTGGCCATTCCAGAGCAGAGTATGCAGTCTAGAGTATCAGAGATCCACATGACATATCCCTACCAGAAGGAATGTGCACATACCTAGGGAAGCATAAGGTTTGGATTTTCACCATAAAAATCAGCATGAGCACAGATCATCTGTGGAACTCGAGGCTGTGTGGGATCATGCTTAACTGTCAGTGGGTCAAGGAGAAAAGTCCATGTACAAGAAGCCATGATGACAGGTTTGCCCCATTTCTGCTGTGAATATAGTATGCTTCAGAATAAACTGCAAAAATAATACATTTTCTCCAGGAAAGATACCTTAATGTTCTTCAGCTACACTGAAAATAAGCCTTATGGCAAGAAGCAGAACAGGTGATGTTCAAGATGGAGGAGGAAATGAAATCATTTTGTCTCCTCCACATGGCTGGGCTCACCACAGTTCACACTCCAACCACTCTTCCCAGCAGATCCCATGCAAACCCTGCTACTTTTTGTCTTCTGCGTCACCATGAAGAGAGCAGCAATAAAGGCAGGACCAAGAACAGACAACACACTCTCACACACCACCAGTGTTCAGTTCTCCACTCATGCTCACCACCCGCACAGTGATACAGCACTCAAGATCATGCCACTGGACAGATACCAGAGATGCTACAGGTTGCAGAACTGCCCACCATCCCTCCTTAAACACTGCGTGGAACTCTTCTCAATGCTCAGCTCGTGCAACTCAGCACCTGCTGGATGTAGTCACCTCTCCCTGCTCCTCCACTAGTTTCATTCTGCAGAGGTAAATGATAGATTACTAGACTTGTCAGTCAGATTTAACAGCTTGTTTCCTTTCCAGGGACTGAAAGGACTCTACTCCAGTGGACAGTCTCACCTACTTCCTAGAAAGGCAACTCTGTATGCTACTGGTTAGCAATTAATAGAAAGCACATCAGATTCATCGTTGCTATCTCAGCTGTTCAAGGTCAGCACTAAAATGAACATCAGCTTGGTTATTATCAAAGCACCTGGGAATCCAGACATGCCTCAATCCAATTCCTGCCAAGGTCAGTTTCCTATAATTCACTTCATCAGCTCTTAACTCTGGCTTTTCATGCCAGATGCACATCAGCAGGTTACCAGGCAATAGCAACGGCTCCTGAGTGTGCAGTCAGCAGCAGCAGCAGTGCAGGTGCAAGGCTGAGGAAACGGGGATCCTTGAGAGAGAGCAGAACTGCACTAAAAATCCCACCAGCTCAAGCTGCTGTTGAAATTCTTGTAGCCTGTTCTCTGCCAATGTTCAGCCTCCAATTGTGGCTCCCCCCCCTCCACAAAGTGAGCAGAGTTTTAACTTCAAATAAGCAATTACTCCGGGTGCACAGACACACACTATTCTTGGTAAAAGCAGCATCCTCCAGCAATGTCGCTGTGGCTCAGACCTCCAGTTAAGGCCAACAAATCCATTAGCTTCTTGATCCCAACCAACTTCCAGCTCGGGGGCGGGGAGGTCACCACTAACATACGGATGCAGTAATCCTCCTATGTGACAGCAGTCCCTCAGTGCCAAGGAACCAAGTTGCAGAGCCTGCGCCTCCACAGCTCGAGCATGAAAACAGAAAGCACCATTTGGAGAAGCAGGAGAGGGTCAGAAATAAGTGAGCAACCTGTAAACTACCACAAACTCCCGTGTATGACAAGAGCAAGACAGAGGGCTTTTCGGTTTGTCATTCATCCAAAGTAACACAGCAGCACATTTGCCTGTATGAAGAGTGAGAGGTTCTCAGCACCAGCCTCCAGAAAGATCTGTGGTTACATCTGATGTATGGAGCCCTTAAATATCCAAGCACCAGTGTAAGGTCTACACCTTTCAGCTCTCATTATAAAGGAATACTGGTAGAGAGGAGGTAATGACTTCCGTAACTAGTATTATGACTGATACACACATAGAATATTTGACTTATCAACTTGTTTACTTTTAATTCTCAATCCAGTCCTTACTAATTATCCATTTAGTTTACTTTTAAGCTTAGAGGAAGCATTCCAGAAGCATGTTTTGCTGAGCTCAGTCTCTTGGTGGAAGGCCTCGGAATGGCAAAAAGCAAAAACCCACACAGAAGCGAACACAGAAGTACGAGGAGATCTATTAAATCCAAGCATTACCAAGCGTCCTCTGATGCCTAGGCAGACAGGAGAAATGAGCCAACTAACTAGCAGGACTACATAAAAATGGATTTAAGCTTTAGAACAAGCATTTATTAAAGTGAGCCAAGTGTTTAAGCAGATGTTCCAGTCACTTGAGATAGAAGGGCTGCTCGTCGAGCCCAAGTATCACCAAAAGCTACGAGCCACTGTGCAGTCAGCCCAAGAGACAAGGAGCTCCTCTGAGCTGCATGCCACAGACAGCACTCAGTGCTGTTCAAGGAGGAAATGCCCCAGTGCCTTTGTGACTCCTGACTCGAAAGAAAGATGGCAATAAACCACATCTTTCAATTAGTGCTTCGAAGCCGCTGAAAAAAGAAAGCTTTATCTTATTGATTTTAAGCACTTGAACACATTCCTTCCTGGCCCACTGAGTTGACATTAGACATTCTGCATTCCTAGCACTTCCCAGCTTTTAATTCACCTCTTATTACCATTTTTAATAGACAACAAGTTAAAACAAGATACTTGTTTATTCATACGAGCAATTAAAGAGCAGTTATTCAGCAAAGTTAGGTTTTGTAATCTCTCAGTTCAAACAAGCCATTTGATACCATTCACTGTATCAGTTAAGCATGTCTGAGGCAAGTGCTCTAATGAGCCACATGAGCTAAGCACCCAGAGCTGCCATTTAGCATTCTATTTTTGAAAGATGCTTGCAGAATTATTTCCATAGGAGAAATTTTTATTATTCGTTTTATGACAACAGAGCTCCTAACCTGCACGCAGCATGGAAAAAGACACAGGGCTAATCTAAATGCAAAGGACACAAAGCATTTACGTTATCAAAACCAAAGCCAAGACCCATTTCCTCCATTTCAAATAAGCAAAGGAATGGCAATCAGATAAACTTCAGCTGAACGAGCAACCGTAATGAACCCAGTAATTAGTACTTACATAGATGAGCCCAGAGTAATACCGGTCCTTTAAATTATGCAGTACAGAGGCTTCATTTAAACAGGTTAATTCTGCCATGTCTTCCACCTTCGAGAACTTGGGGGGATTCATCTTCTGAATGTCATCTTTATTGACTAACGCTTTCTTTCCGTTCTCTGCCAGTTCAACCAACACTTCGTCCCCCTTTTCCTCCTTGATGCTGGCTGCCTCAAAGCCATGGCGCTCTGAAGGAATCCACACCAACTTCTTGGCAGTCCAATCAGCCTGGGTGGCAGGGTTGTAGATGACAGCCCTGTCCACAAAGAGGTATCTCTCGGGATCTTCCTGCCCAGATCTCTGTGCCATTGTGGGAAGGGAAGGTGTCCTCTATCAGTTACCCTGTGCATTGCAAAGGAGAGAAGCAAGAAGCACATTACACGTTGCACTCTTACCCACGAACGGAGCCGTGACACCAATTAAATGGTCTGCCACCAACGTCTGCATCTTCCCACGGGTGATGGCATAGTGTGAAGGCTTTCCATAGCATGAAACTGCCATACAACTGGGAGCCCCTCTCAGCAGTGGCCCTCTGAATAATTAAATCACTGTCCAGAAGTCAGTGATCTTTCACATATCATCCCAGACCCGCTACAGAAAAAGAGCGCAAACCAAGTCCAGTTGTACACCAGAGAGACACTGCAGCAATGGCAGGAACCATAAGAACAACATGCACCTATATTTATTTGGTGGTTAAAAAAAAGAGAGGTGATTCTAACGTAAGCTTACCAGGAAGCACAACTTCTACTGAATAGCAAACATGATACATAAATAACATTCAACACACAGCTAACTACAGTAAAGAGCAGAATGAGTGACACCAGGCCGTTTACTTTAACAAAGAGTTGACTTTCAACTACAAACAAGGACTTCAGAAGCTCCAACAAGCCTTCAAGCTCATCGTCATCCTAAAGCTCCAAGACTTTGCACTTTCACAGCCCGCTTCTGTTGCCGACTGTGAACAAATGACGTGACCACATTAAGAATAAGGAATGCCTGCCTCTCGAGTTTACCTCGAGGCACAAGGCAGCGAGTTCAGTACTGATGTTGGATTTTCCAGCAGCTTCACAGATGAAGGTGAATGAAAAACTGCTGATGGGAGCTTCTGCACGCCCGTTTTATCTAAGTGCATCTATTTAGGAGGGAGGGCACGGCACCCTCACTCAGCAACACCGCTACATCCAGGGCTCGTGGACTCTGCAGTCCTATCTGCAGCTGCCCAAAGAGCATCAAGGTCAAGGCAGACACCTCGCACAGATCTGCCTGACCGTTCCCTCTCTCGCTACAGATGCGGAATACTACCAGAGCACACCGCGAGCCGTGAAAGCAGGGAAGGTTTTGCAAACCGCATTCGCCACCGCAGCACGGCACGGCAGCTCCGCAACGCGCCCAAGGCGCACGAAGCACAACGCTTGTGGTCCGCGCAAGGCGAGGAGGATCGTGAGGTCGGCTAAGCTCAACGCAAGGCACGGAACCCGCGGTGCGGGAGCAGAGCGCTCGCTACAGACCGTCTAATTCAAACCTAGAGGCGATGACTCAACATTTAAAGCATTCCAGAAAAGAGAAGGGAAAACGCCGACAGGACCCGGTGCGGAATAACCGCAGCTTTCAGCCAGGAAAAAGCAGCGAGCAGCCAGAGGAGGACGGGAGCCGACGGGAGCCGCAGCGCCGGGCCTCGGGGACGCGCGGGGCCGAAAGAAGCGCAGCGCAGCGCCCACCGCCCCGCAGCGCCGCTCCCATCCCCGCGGCGCACAACAAAGGCCGCCCCGCTTCGCCCCGCGCCGCGAACGACGGCATTTACATGGAATACCCAAATGAGAGCGGTTCCCACGCAGGGATCCGGCGCTGCCGACGGCAGGAGAGAAAAACGATAAAATAAAACCAAAAAACCCGAAGGAACCGAGAGAAGCGCTCCGGCCTCGAACAAAAGGGCGCGGGGCCGGGCCGCTCCGGGACCCCTCCGCAGCACAAAGGGCGGCGTTGCCCGGCCCGGCCCCGCGCGGCGGCGGAGCGGCAGAAAATGGCCACCTCCCCTCGGCGCGGCGCGGGCGGCCCGCGCGGCACAAGGGGTCTTTGTGTGCCGGACCCGCGCCTCGGCGCCGCCCCCGCCGCCCCGAACCCGGCCGCCGGCCCCCCTTCCCTCGGCCGCCCCCCGGGAGCGGGAGATGCCCCGGCCGGGCCCTCCGCCCCACCTGTGCAGCGCCGCTCACCGCCGCGCCCCGCAGCTCGCGCCGCCCGCCGGCTCTCAGCACCGCGCCGCTCCGCCCCCCGCCCGCCGCGCGCCTTTAGCGCCACACCGAGCCCTCCGCCCCCCTCTCGCCGCCGCCGCGAGCCCCGCCCCCGCCGCGGCTGCACACCGCGCGCCCATTGGTTCCCTCGCATGTCCGTCCGCCGCCGCTCGGTCGCCCATTGGCCCGCCATGCGGCCGCTCCGCGGCCACGGCCATAGCAACCTCCGCACGCTACCCTCCAAACCCCGCCTCTTCGCCCCGCCCCGCCCCGCGGCTCTCATTGGCCGCTCGGCTCCAAACTCTCCTCTCACTGGGCGCTCGCCACGCCCGTCGCGGCGGGCCTCGCCCCGCGCTGCAGCACGCCCGGCGGGGGGCGCGGCGCGCTCACGGCGCTGCAGCGGGCGGTGCGCGCGGTGCCGCAGCGCGGGGCGGGCGCGCGCCTCCCCCTCAGGAGGGCCCGGGCCCGGCGGGCGGCGACCCCGCGGACGGCAGCGCTGGAGGTGCGGGGATCCCTCCTGTCTCACAGAGAAATGAGGGCGTTGACCCGGTGCGGCAGCCCAGGGCTCTCCCGGCAGAGCCCGGTGCTCCCGAGGCGGCACAGCGCTGTGGCTCCGTGCCGGGTTTGGGGTCACGGCTCTGCGGGCTCCCATGCCTTCCTCGCTCGGCTCCCACAGAGCGGCGGTGATGGGTGGAAGCACGCAGCGCACACGCGTCCTGCTGCTGCGCTCACAGAACTTCCATTTTTAGGCATGTGGCGTCTTTTAAAAGGAAAAAAAAATAGAAGCATCGTGGAGAAAACTCTGCCCTATGGCATGCTGCGTGATGACTTGTCTTTCAGAAAGTGATTTCTGTGGAAAACCTTTGGGGATCCCACAGATGTGTCGTAGTGTGTGTCAGGGACGTAGCACGGAGTTCTTGTTCTTATCACACCATTATTGATATGCAGACCGGTGTTTGGAGGCACCCCCCACACCCGCCGCGTGTCTTTAACACACAGAGACGCTGTTGTCTTCTCCACAAGTCTGGAAAGGGCAGGTAGAAAGCATTTTCCATCTCTCAACCCCAGAATGGTTTGAGCTGGGAGGGACCTCGCAGCCTCCGTGGGCTGTTTGCCCCCCAGCTCAGGGCCCAGCCGCAGCTCTGAACGGCTTGGGTTGGAAGGGACCTCAAGGACCACGAATCTCCAACCCCTGCCACAGGGGTTCCACATTTAATACCAGACCGTGCAGGTGGGAGAGCAAACTTCTGCAAGGAGAAACCTGGTGGCCAACATGCAGCAGCTGCGTGTTGGGTGTCACATCCCTCCCAGCTTCCACCAGGAAGCCAACAGCCCTCATCCTGTGCCCTCTGATGGCTGCTCCCTGCAGGGCCCTGTGTCCCCTTCCTTGCCCTGCTTTCTGGCTGCGGCAGCGTTTGGGTGCATCTCCAGGGCTCGCAGCCTGGCTCCAGGCTCCCTCAGGGACCCCCAGCCCTGCTAAGCAGGACAGCTCAGCACCTTTCTGGGTCAAACTGTCCTTGGTAACTTCAAGTACTGAACAATACCGAGCCAAAATTAAACATTTAAATGCAGGATTTGTGTATGCGTGGATGTGATCTGTGCTTGGTGGCGACAAGGGACGTGGGAATAAAATCCATGTGAATTTGGTTTCTCATTTGAATCCTGGCTTGCTGTAACTCCGGGCAGATGCAGTTTCTTTCTGTCCCTTCAGTCTCCACGCAATAAGGAGGTTTCGTTCTCACCTCGGCCATCTCAGTGGTGAGATCACATCGTGCTTGATGTGTTTTGACACCTTCAGAAAGAAGGCGTGAGGAAAAGGCAGAAATGCTGGCGTAAAATCTGGCAGCTTTGTTACATAGGTTCAAAACCCAGACCAGTGCGTTTGTAGGAACAAAATAAAAGTTATTCTACAATAGAACGACTTTGTAGTAAACATGTACACGGCAGGAGCTTGAAAGGAATTGAAAATTCAAGCCTTGTGCTTCATGCTTGAGATTCAAAGCCTTCCAGGATGTAACAAATTACAGTAAGATGAGGTTACACTTATTTCTCCAGGCGTGCTGTCCTCTAGGGCCATGCTGTTTTTTTAATCGCATATGTCAATAGGAAACGTTTCGAAACAGGAGGTGTTCTCTCAGCATGGATCAGCACCAAATATGAGCTTCATTGTCTCACCCACCATATATTTTAGGCCTGGGAGAGTTTAAAAACTTAGCTAAATCAGGAATGGAAAGTCTGCTTCTTACTCACAAAGGGGATTGCACAATGGTTTGTCGGACAGGCTGCTGCGAACCTGATGTCAGATCAGCAAAAATAGCCACCTCTGCAGCAACCGAGGCGAGGCCCAAGCAGCGGAGTGAAGGACGGCTGCTCTGTCCCAGCGAGCCTCCGGCAAGCAGGAGGCCACGTGTGACGGCTTGTGCAACACATGGGATGTTCTGCACAACTGGCGCCTTCAGACGAGAACAGGTGACGTGAAGGATGTGGGATGAGATTGGCTCGTATCAACCTGTTGCAATCATGCTGGGAGCGAGACCCGGGTGGGGACCTGTGCTTACCTGCTCCTCGCTTCCTCTCTTCCTTCCCCTTTCTTCCATCCGTCCCGTTGGCAAGGAGCAGAGGTTGGGAAGGTAGAACAGGATTTTCACCACCTCGCCTTCCACCCTCCGCACTGGGTTTGGCATGCATTTCTCTTCCCTCGAGGAAAAGGAGGGCTTGTTCACAAACCTGTTAAAAAACCCGAAACCTGAGCCTCCCTTTCCCCGGGAAGCAGGAACGTGTCCGCCAGATCTTTCCTCCTCCCGCACAGCTCACCATGTCTGAGATTGGCCCCGGAGCACTGCGCCACAGGGCTGGGAGCTGCTGGCCACTGCTGGCTGGCTGGGAGCAGGCAGCTCCCCAACAAGATCCTCCTCCTGCTCGTATTGCAGCGGTGCTTCCCATTTGCTGCGCTGTTTTTAAGAGGAAAGGATTCAGCCATTAGATGAAAAGGCAGAAAGAAACATTTCTGAGGCATCATAGGATCATAGGGTACTTCAAGATGGAACGGATCTCAGAAGACCACCTATCCCAGCCTAGCTGTGGTGTTGCAGACTTCAAAAACAGTGAAGAAAACAGTGGCATTTTCCCGTGTATGCACCTGTACAGGGCACGCTGCCTCGTGGGGCTCTGCCTCACCCAGAACCAGCCTCCGCCCAGCACAACTGTGATTTATGTGCCTGGATGCCAGCAGGATGAGCTCGTCACATCTTCCTCGCCCAACGTGGAAGATTTCCCTCTTTCAAATGTAGGGTTCATTGGCAGCGTCCTCCTCATGCTCCATCTCTGTGAGCACGGCTGATTTGTTCCTACGTGCACAGCAGCCACCTTGGCTGTCCCAGTAGTAGATCCTATTTATTGCTTGGTGGTCCTCTCCCTGTCCTGCTCTCCCCTCTCCCCACGCTGCCACAGCATTTTCTGATCTGAAGTGAATGTCCCATTCATAGCTGGGCAAACCCAGCGATTGTTCTGAGACGCGTCACATTCAAAAGTTCCCATATCCAATGCCCTCCTACACCCTCAGCATCCAAAGCCTTGGCTGTGTCCATGAGCGGAGAAGCAAAGCTGGGACACAGGTACAGGGCTCACGGTGAGAGAGTGAGATGCTGAGAGCTGCAGGGACACTTGGCCAGGCTGTTTTCAGCTTCAGGGGACCACTGGACACAGTCAGGGCAGAGCAGGACAGGACCCGCACTGGGAACTGAACTCATCATTGTACATCCCAGCTCCAGAAGGAAAAGCATTCCCAAATCTCACCTTGTGCTCAGACACCAGCTCTTCCAACTCTCCCAACTCTATAAAACCCAAAGCAAGCCACAGCCTTGCAGCACCATCCATCACCCATTGCATGCGGCAAGTAATGGCGTGCAGGTTTGCCGCGGTGATCTCGGCGTGCCGGGGAGTTTCCCAGCTTCAGCCAGAGCCTCCTGCCCGGCTCCATACAGCCTTTAATTGGAGCTGATTTACGGCATTTTTATTGCTGCCGACAGCCAGCAGTTGGCACAGCAGGCGGCTTCAATATTACTTTTGCATTTGTTGTTGAATCACCAGTTGGAAAGTGATCACGGGGCTTTTTATAGCCGTGCTGCTGCCTGCTCACGTGAGCATCCTGGCACGCTGACCTTTCTCTGGTCTTCACATAAATAATCCTGGCCCTTGGGCCAGCGTCCAGGTGTCCACGAGGAGACCCAAATTCTGGCTGGGAGGTGCTCGTAGTCCTCGGTGCTTCCAGGCTCAGTACTGACTCTGCCATCCCACAGGACTGGAGCTGTGCTTGGGAACAACCCAGCTGGGATGGTGGCTCCAGGTATCCCCAGTTCAGGCACATCCCAGTGCCACCAGCATGGAACAGTGCAGATCAGGGCCAGAGGAGCACATCCCGGCCGCCCGCATCTCCCATGTTCAGTGGGATCCCATTCCTGTGAGTTATGCCTCTTTTGCTGCGTAGTCTTTTCTGTTTGTGCTGATGCATCACTTCTTGGTCCTTCGGGCATGAAGAATATCTGTCATCATCCAGTTCACCATTGTGCAAGGGATGAGATAAAAGGGGAAAAGGAGGTCTCTTTCCATTATCACAGTGTTTTATCATACCACACTCACAGATCTGGTCTGTACAACACAGCTGGTCTTTATAATCCTCCTCTGCTCCTGTTTTATCTTCGGCTTCAGAGCAGGACAGCTGGGGCTCTCCAACACCAGCATCCTGCTGCTGGCTGAGGCCAGCTGAGAAGCCCTCCCCTGAAGCCCACTGATGAGTGCAGTGCATTCAGGTTGCTCCTGAGGATGCTCTTGCCAGGTGCAATCCTCCATCACACCCCTATCGCAGCAAATCTCAGCCCACGTGTGCCAGTTGGGTACACTGTGCAGGGAGCCCTGACAGCCGGGCTCACCCTGGGATGTAGCCCCCAGCCATGATCTAATTCAATTTAATTCAATCCCATTTAATGACTGACTGAACCCTACCCGTTTAATTAGCAAGCCAATACTCAGCTATCAGTGGTCATCGACCTGGGAAAGATTTGGCTTCTGTGCCAAACCCTGGGCTGGAGAGAGGGGATGGGAAAATCAATCTCTGCTTTGAGTTCCCTGGGGGCAAGGATGAGCAGACGTGGGAGCAGTCAAACCCCCCTGGCACAACAGCAGGTTGTGAGCCCTGAAAATAGAGCACGGGAGTCAAACAGAGGGAAGGGCTGGAAGGGCTTGGGTACCACCAAATGGCTCCCACAGGGACTGAAATGCCAGTCCTGTGGAACCATGGAATGGCAGCAGGGGCTGGAAGAGCACAGCTTCCCAGGAAGCAGAGTGCATCCAGCATGGCCATGATCCGTTCCCATCAGCATCACCCCGTTCTCACAGCCATCTCCCCAGCACAGCTTCATTTCTGTGAGTGTCACTGTGCTCCCTGATTGTCTCCCCATTCCCACAGCCATATCCTCAGTCCTGTGATCATCCCACAGTCATCCCATTCCTCTGATCACTGCCCCATGCCCGCCATCTCCCCATTCCCATGCCCATCTCCCCTTTCCCACAGCCACCTCCCCTCTCCCATGCCCATCTCCCATCCCTGTGATAATCTCCCCACTCCTCTCATCATCTCCCCATCTCCGTGACCATCTCCTCATTCCTGTGATCTTTCCCCCACTCCCATGACACCCTCCTGCTCCCATGCAGGTAGCATTCCCATTTCCCACCTTGCTGTGGGTGCAGCCTGTGTCAGGCCACAAAGAAACCAGAATTGCATTCCTCAGAAAGTGCTCCAAGCTCAGACATGCAGGTGAAGGCCAAGCACCATAGTGACAATGCTTTGCAGAGCCTTAGGAAGAAGATAAAGGCGATTTGCAAATGATTTGATGATTTTATATTTAATCAGACTTGTGCCTTTTCTCACCTGTTTAAGATGGGCCTGACTGTCTGAAAAGGCTGTTTGCAAAACAAACATGCAGGCTATTAATTACCCTGGATATAACCTTGGTCCCCTTTGACTTTGCTGAAGGCACTGCTGGAGGATGAACCCTGCTGTGTTCTGCCAGCTGGGCACAGCTCCTGGTGTGAGTATCCGTGTGTCATGGGAGAGCTGCAGAGCCCACAGGTGCCACAGATGGGGCACTGTGCTGTGAGCTGATATATGCATGGTTATTCCGGAACCAAATCTCATCACTGAGCGGAAACTAAACCTGATCCTGGGAAAAATAAAATACCACTTTTTTGCATCGTTCTCTGCTCAGCTTCCACAGATGCCTCCAGGACAGCTTGGATGAGTCAAGAGATTTTTCAGGGCAAAACCACGTGGAAATGAGTAGAGAGGGAGAGTGCTTTCACAGTTCTGTGTTTGAATAGCACCCACTGAGAAGTGGTGGCTTTGCATGGTGCAAACACTGCCTTAGGATGGAACAGCTCAGGAGGGCCTGCAGAGCTCCAGGCTGACAGAAAGTGCCGAATCTCAGCCCTGCAGCAGGCGAGGAGACATCCCAGCAGCAAGCACAGAGACTGCACCCAGGGACATTAGTACATCAGCAGGGAACAGAGTGACCATGGGGGACAGAGCCCCTCCCAGCCCCCAGCCCCCAGCCCAGGCTCTCAAAGGAAGCAGCTATAGGGCTCAGAGGGGCACCTGGCACTGGCTGCATCCCCCATCAGAGCCCACAAACCCTTACTGTTCCCACTGAGGGCATCGTGCTCCCCATTATCCGAGCAACACCTGGATGCCAGGAGCGCCCCTGCCCCACCGCTCCTCCCCAAGCCTCTCCTCCCAGGAATGCAGCGAATGCAAAAGCTGACAGCTGCCCAAACCAGCTTTTACCCTTATATAGTATCTGCTTACACGCTCCCTGCCGAACGCCGGGCTGGAAAAGCCTGATGGTGATGTGGGAAGATAAAGGGCTGCAGCCACAGTGGGGATAAATATTTGTCATTTTCCATCGCTTTGTAAGAGCAGGCAGTGAGCAGCTCAGGAAACCTGCGATTAAACCGCATTCCAATCTAATTAACTCCTGCCTGCCTGCTGCTGGCACTGCAGGGGTTAATGCTGCTGCATCACACAGCAAGCTGTCAGCGGGCATTAATCGGGGTGCTGCACGGTGCGGGGCTGCATGCAAATCACCAGTGACAGTGGGAAGCAGCAGTGTCCTCCATCAGAGCCCCTCACCACACACTGCTGTGCCCCAGCACCTCAGTCTGACCCAAGCCCTTCCAGCATTACCTCAGGGTCCCTGTGTGTTTTGGTGATGCTCAGCCGAAGCACAGAGCAAAGCTGGACCTTCCTGTGACCTGCCAGCCTCCCAGGCTGCCCCGATTCCTGCTGGTTTTCACTGGGCCGGTTGCTGCTCTTCCAGAGCTGCTGTGGCCAGATTTGCCCTGCTGCAGGAACGCCCACCTGGCAGCATCTCTGGTGGGAAGCTGTTGGGAAAGGCCATGGATCTGCCACGTGCTCGGTTTGGCTCTCTGCACACCCAGCCCCGCCACCCATTCCAACCATCCCCTCCATAGGCACAAAAACTCATTTTTCCCTCATTTTAGTCCGCTGGCTCGCTGCTTCTCATTTGTGCTGAGCACTAACCACAGCCTGCACGTGTAGCGGGCTGAGCGTGTGCAGGCAGGTCAGCCACCCAGAGCCATGCACAGAGCTCTGTGCAAATGCATTTGTTTTTCCTCCCCGTTTCTCTGCATGGAGCTGCTTTCACTGGGGCTGCTCAGCTGTAACCCCCCATCCCCCCCTATCCCTCCCCCGGGGTGCACCACAGGTGCTGTGTGCCGGATCTCTGCATTCCTGGCATGCCTGGAATTCCTTGATGCTTAACCTCAGCTCCAAATTTCCTGGATTTATAACACTTGGCTTTAGGTTAATAGCAACGAACTTGTAACATTATTCACTCCAGACTGCTGCTATCCGAGCTGCCCTGTAACACTGCCTTAATACTCTGCATGGAACATATACATTCGTTAGACTGCCAAAGCTGCCTCAAGAATTTCAGCTCTCTGCTTCTATTAAATCTATTAAACCTGATATCTCAGTAGCTTGGAAAAGATTGCTTTGAATGGGAAACGTCCCCCCTCCCACACACACTGCTGCTGGATGCAGCCCCATTGCTCCCCATCGGGACGCTACCTCCTCAGTACCGTGTCTGCAGTTTCTTTCAGGCAAAAGCAGAGCAAAAGCTTTCCTACTGGAAGCAGTTTTGTCCCCCAAATGGTATTTTTTCCTTTGGTTCCTTTCACAGGAAATGTTTCAGGTTTCAGATTTTTATATAAAAAATAAAGCACCACGAAGTGAAATTATCTCTCAAGGAGAAACACAAACTCTCCTGCTCCCCAGGTCTGTGTGCATCCTGCCCCTGGCCCAGCACCCTGAGGGCCATCTCATGTCCTGCCATGCTGTCCTGCCCAGGGCTCAGGGACAGGAGGGTCCCGTTCCCAGCCCTGATGGCCACATGGGGCTGACTGTGTCCAGATGTGTGGGTTTTGCTGCAATGCATTACAGGTCATGAGGCAGCTTGCTGAGGAGCCCCTCCAAATGATTAAAGGGAAGAGGAGTGACTTGCATGGGAGGTTCCCATTAGCTGTGGTCACACATCAGCAAAATAAATTAGGGATGAAAGCTCCTATCCAACACATTTTAGATCCTGCTTGGAACCCCATTTGGACAGAGCTGCAATGCCCTGCCTGAGGTCTCTGCCACCACCTTTATCTGAGAGAAGGAAGGTCCAAGATGTGATTTTGCTGATACAACTGAAGGCACAGGAGGACTTTTTCCTCCTGTTAGTTCAGACCACATATCTGGTTTGCCCACCTCCTGCCTCCATCAGTGCCTGGCCTCCTGCAGAGGCTCTTGATGGGGTTCAGGCAGATCTTTGCACCTTCTCATGGATGTCTGATCCACTGGAAGTCCCACTGTGCTATAGGACCCTTCTATGCCCCGTAGCCCCATTGGAGCTGACTGTCCCCTGGAGGAGACCCCTGACATTGGGATTATCCTCATTCCTCTGCCATCACATCTCCAGGCAGTCACTGAGGGTGGCACGCAGCATGGGAGCAGCTTATCTTGGTATTCCTCCACCCCATGCCCCTAGTTTAAGAGTTTTGAACATTTGACTTCTCCTCCCTTTGTCAATTCCTATAATCACATTATTTTCTCTTTCTGGATACCTCAGGAAGGAAAGAGGAAGGTTCCATGTCGCTGGAGGAGCTGACACTCAAACCATGGGTAAAATCCAATGAAATAGCAATAGAATAAAGGTGACCAGGGATGAGTAACATCAGGAGAAGCAGATGCAGTCTGTTCCCCAGACACTTTCCCACTCTCCGGATTCTTTCTGCATGCAACATTTCCTGGGCCTGGTGTGGTTTGTTGGTTTAGCAAATCTCAACAGATCTCTTTTTTTCAGATGCTTATTCAGCATCTCCTTGAATCCATGAAAACTTTCTGCAGCCACAATGTCCTTTGGCGAGGAGCTCCCCAGATCTGCCAGCCCTCGTGGGATGAACTGTGCATTCATGTGTCCCGAGTTCATCTTCTGCCAGCTCCAGCCAACGGCCCGTAGCTTTTGCAGAAGGGGACAGCAGATCCCCTCCATTTTTGGGAATATCTCTGAGTTCTCCAGACCTCTGAGCCACCATCAGTCCAGGCTGAATGTCTCCAAAGGCACAGCTCCTATTGCAGAATTCACCCCAGAGGAGCTGAAGGAAGAAATAACTGGAGCTGAGCCATCACCCACTGAAAGGGAAGAGCTTGAACAAGCCCTACAAGTGATGCCATCTCCATCAACGATCCTGTGTGTGTCCCAGTCCCCATCTAGAATGCAGGGGATTCCCAGGGATCTAGCGATGGGACAAGAGGTAACGGCCTTAAGTTGCACCCGGGAGGTTCATGTTGGCTATCAGGAACAATTTCTTCTTGGAAAGTGTGCTGCTGCACTGACAGGCTGCGCAGGGAGGTGGGGAATCACTGTCCCTGGGGTGTTCAAGAAGCGTGGAGATGTGGCACTGAGGGACATGAGCTAGTGGCGTGGTGGGGATGCGATGGGGTTGGCCCTGGTGATCTTAGTCTTCTCCAGCCTTAATGACTCTCTGATTCCTTCTGGCCTCATCCTGCAGCCCTATGAGCTGAGCTCACCCCTCCATCACCCTCAGTCCTCTGAGGAACCACCGCTCCAGCAGCTCTCAGAAGGCACTCCACGTGCCCAGGAGCTGCAGGCAGTTCTGGACACAGAGCAGGGAGAGGTCACACACATTCCTCCTATGCCTTCCGAATTGACATTTGGACATGCAAACACACATCTGGAAGTAGGCTGACAAGTGATTTCTAAACCTTCCCGCTGCCTTGCTCCCAGCCCAGCCTCCCTGAGCTCAGTGGTGCTACCTGACCGGTTTCCATCCCGCTCAGCAGGTTTGGTCGTTGCCTTGCTGGTTGCTGGCGAGACAACTGTATTTTCTGGTTTTACCTGCAGCACCTTTCATGTGGGATGAACCTGCTGGCTGATCTGCTTGCACACTGTAGGTCCACCATGAGCTGGGATTGAGGGAGAACACATGGATCTGCAGTTATGCAGCTGGAGATAGATGAGACTTTCTCACCGGTCCCGATCACTGTGTGTCACTGGGAACATGCTGCCCGGTGCCCACAAATCCACATCGTCTCCTGCTCATGGTAGCCCTGGGAGAGCTCCAGCAGCTTCCATGGCTGTAATATGTTCAACCAAAGGATATCTGTGCTGGAGACTCATCAGCAAAACTCCTTGGCAGGGCCCAGGCTCTGAACCAGGGATGCAAAGGATGAAAGGAGACACCATCCCATTACTGGAGGAACTTTGGGAATTGTAGCAAAATCCTCAAAACTCATCTCCTGCTTCAGAATTGGGTCTCCCCAAATTCGTAGAGACATTCCTGGGTCCACTCCAATGTGAGTGTACAAAAGTCACTTTACCATCCTTGACTCATTTTATGCTTCTCCAAAGTGGCAGCAGTGTTCCAGTGCCTTGGAGAGATGACGAATATTCACAAAGGGCTTTAGGTCTCCTGAATGAAGGGATAAAATCCTCGCTGTCCCACCCTGCTCACCGAGTCACACTCAGGTCAGGAACCAGGCAGGAGGAACATTTTAAGCACAGTTTGGGGCCGACACTCAGCCTGGGGAAGTGCTGCATGCAGAACGTGATAAATCACAGCTTTTGCTGAATCCCCCCGGAGGGAAATCTGGAGCACTTTGTCCAAGCTTGTTAGCTTGTGATACATTGGGAAGATTCGTGTCTTCCAGGAGCTGGAACTCTTCCTCGAACAGAGGCAGCACAGGATGCATGGGTGCTGGGAGTGGAGGCCTTTGGCAGAGGGGAGGAAGGGCAGAGCGAAGGCTGTGTGAGCAGCCCCATTTTCACACAGGGAAGGAGCATCCCTGGATGTACTTTTTCCTTTTAAGGGCACCAGGCACAGGCAGCGGGGAGCATTCAGCAGGGGATGGCTGAATAGCAGAGGATCAAATCTCACAGCTTCTTCAGCCTGTGCTTTTGTCTTTTTCCCGTCCATCTCCCTGTGCTCAGCAACTTCCTGGCCATCCTCCCCCAGCACTTTCCATAAGTTCTTCTCCCTCCCTATCCTGCCCCTTCCCAGCCCTCCACAACCTCCTGTTTCAGGTATGTTCAGCATTCCGCCAAGCAGGTTCTGCCTGTGGCCTCAGAAGTCCCTGCAGGAGGTGGATCTCTGCCTGCTAACTGGGAACACGTGCTTGCTCCACTGCCCAGCCCCGAGCCAGTGCTGAGCGATAGATTTGGCTTCATCACCCCAGCTGTGCAGGAAGAATTCATAGGATCATAGACTCAATGGCAGGGGTTGGAAGGGACATCAAGCTCCAACCTCTCTGCTGCATGCAGGGCTGCCAACCTCCACATTTAATACCAGCCCAGGCTGCCCAGGGCCCCATCCAACCTGCCAGTGAACACCTCCAGGGATGGACGGGGCATCCACAGCCTCTCTGGACAGCTGTTCCAGCTCCTCACCACTCTCTCTGTGAAGAACTTCCCCCTGACATCCAACCTAAATCTTTCCTCCCTCCACTTCAAACCATTTCCCCTTGTCCTGCTGTTATCTACTTCTTCAAAGAGTTGACTCCCCTCCTGTTTGTAGGCTCCCTTTAGGTACTGCAGGCTGCAATGAGCTCACCCCACAGCCTTCTCTTCTCCAGGCTGAACAAGCCCAGCTCCCTCAGCCTGTCCTCACAGGGGAGGTGCTCCAGCACCCTCTTCATCTTTGTGTCCCTCCCCTGGACCCTCTCCAACAGCTCCCTGTCTTTCCTGTACTGGGGACCCCAGACCTGGACACCGTGCTGCAGCTGGGGCCTCATGAGGGCAGAGAGGGACGATCACCTTGTGCCAGCTGCCACCCCTCTTCTCGTGGATCCTGGGATACCATTTGCTTTCTGAGCTGCAGGAGCACACTGCTGGCTCATGTTAAGCTTTTCATCCACCAAGAATGTCCGTGGCTGAAGCCGTAACTGAGAGCGAGTCATCAAAGAGCTTCAAAAACTCCTTGATGGACCTTATCAAAGTGAAGCCTTGGGAGTCTGGCGTTTAAGACAAAGGGCAGATGGGATCAAAGGATAAGCAGGAGGTTCTTTAGTATGGATTCCGTATGCAATCAACGTGGTCTTCCACCATTTGGCAATCTGCCTTCTGCTCCTTTGTCACATGTGGCCCCATTGGTTCCTTGCCACTCACCTCCATCAGCCACCTCAGGTTTGGCGGGGCTTTCCAATGGTCTTTATAGCATCTGCTCACACCCATGCCAGGTGTACAAGCTAGATGGCTCCTGTTATGTCCAGAGGGTCCGTCTGGCACAAATAGTTACAAACTTTTGGTTTTCTCCCTCTATGTCTGCTGAATTCGTTTACACCTCCAAAGGTCTTTTGCTAATCGGAGCAAGAATGTCTTTATTTTCTCCCGATGATACACAGATTAAAGGAAGCCCAGCCAGCACGAGTTCATGAAAGGCACGTTGTGCTCGACCAACCTCATCTTCTACGACCGGGTGACCAGCCTGGTAGATGAAGGAAGGGCTGTTGATGTAGTGTACCTAGACTTCAGCAAAGCCTTGGACACGGTCTCTCACAGTATTCTCCTGGGGAAACTGGCTGCCCGTGCTCTGAACAGATAGACACTGCTTTGGTAAGGAACTGGCTGTGGGCCGTGCCCAGCGGGTCGTGGTGAATGGAGTGAAGTCCAGCTGTGACCCGTTTCAAGTGGTGTCCCCCAGGGCTCGGCACTGGGGCCCATCCTGTTTAATATCTTCATTGATGACCTAGATGAGGGCATTGAGGGCAGCCTCAGTAAGTTTGCAGGTGACAGCAAGCTGGGAGGTGGTGTGGATGTGCCTGAGGGCAGGGCGGCCCTTCAGGGGGGGATTCAGACAGGCTGGAGCGCTGGGCTGAGGTGAATGGGATGAGGTTCAACAAGGCCAAGTGCTGGGTGCTGCACTTTGGGCACAACAACCCCAAGCAGCGTTATAGGCTTGGGGATGAGTGGCTGGATGACTAAGAAGAGGAAGGGGCACCTCACCACTCTCCCTCAGAATTGCCCCCTGACATCCAACCTAAATCTTCCCTCCCTCCACTTAAAACCATTTCCCCTTGTCCTGCTGTTATCTACTTCTTCAAAGAGTTGACTCCCCTCCTGTCTGTAGGCTCCCTTTAGGTACTGCAGGCTGCAATGAGCTCACCCCACAGCCTTCTCTTCTCCAGGCTGAACAAGCCCAGCTCCCTCAGCCTGTCCTCGTAGGGGAGGTGCTCCAGCACCCTCTTCATCTTTGTGTCCCTCCCCTGGACCCTCTCCAACAGCTCCCTGTCTTTCCTGTACTGGGGACCCCAGACCTGGACACCGTGCTGCAGCTGGGGCCTCATGAGGGCAGAGAGGGACGATCACCTTGTGCCAGCTGCCACCCCTCTTCTCGTGGATCCTGGGATACCATTTGCTTTCTGAGCTGCAAGATCACACTGCTGGCTCATGTTAAGCTTTTCATCCACCAAGAAAGACTAGATGTCTAGATATCTAGAAAGACTAGATGAAATGGAGAAGAAGCAGGACGGTATGCTGTATCTACTGATTAACTGGGATGAACCCGTGGTGCTATCAGAAACACCTGATGAAGATCGGGATGATCAGAAGAATCTACTGAAGGAGCTGATCAAACTGATCAAAGGTGGTGAGCGCTGCTCCTGTACCATCAAAAATCTCAGCTATTAAAGGCAAACGTCTTCCTGCTCAACAACAGGAAATCTGTGTCGTGTGCGGTTGTGTGAGAATGGAGAAGACATGAAGGAGTGGCCTAAAAAACCCAATCCAGAACTACGATCAACCACCAAAACCGGTGCTACAAAACCAGTGCGCAGACAGCAGCACTGTACCAACAGGGATTCCTTGCTCCCCACTCAGAATTTGATCCGTCAACCAGAGAGACAGGGAACGATCAGCAAAACTCACTCACCTTTAAGCAGCCCCCCCAAAAAAACAACATTTACTCTCTGTATATGCAGTAAGCACAGAAAAATGTCAACACAGTGTGGTTGTTTTTATGGAGAGTTTATTATCTTGAGCCAATTGCTTCTTGCCAGTTTGTATAGAGAGAGAATCAAATAGGAGAGTGGAGAAGAGGTCAGTGGGGAACCTGTTTAAGGCTGCTCTAATGCAGCCTCTGGGGCAGTCACCCAAGGGTGACTCAGGAGGAATACAGTGTTGGCTCAGTGGTATTCACAGCATGGACTGAACTCAATATTTCACTGAAAGAAAAGCAAACTGGCTGTGCTTTTGCTGGGCACACTCTCAGAGCGATCTCAGGTCAGGATTAAGAAGCCTCAAAGGACTTGCAGATCATCAGGAATTTATAGTGGAATGGATAAGATGTTGGTAATTCTTAACGTTGTCTGAGACCTTTGATTCAGTTTGTAGACGAGACTCCACTTTGTTGCTGTTGTTTTAAAAAAGGAGTGTCCAAAAAAATAAGCGTTGGAATATTCCCTCTACACGCAGGACAGCATCCATGGTAGAGCACAGCAGCAGAGGTATTCATCCTCCACAAGCTCCTTGTGGCCTATCGACCACCTGTGTGTTCTACAACACAGCTGTACTTATGCTCTTCCTATCAATGAAAATATGGCACAGAAGCATAGAAAGACAGCTGCAATAAAAGGATGGACTGGAAGCTGGGACTTCACATTACAGTTAAAGTTTGGATGACTGGAGAGTAAGTAAAATTAAATGTGAAGGGATTTTACCAAGGAAATCATCAGCCTCCTGTTAGAGGTGGGCTAGCAGATATCAACCTGTAGTCACAGTTATATCTTACTCCAGCCAGAAAAGCCAGGAGCAGCTGAGGCAGTAAGGGGTGTGGGAAGAAGCAACAAGGCCTGAAGGCACACCAGGGTTCCGGCCGTGGCAACAAGCCCACCAAAAGCAACAGCGCCTCTTGGCAGTGCTCCTGCTCTTGCCAGGCTCTGCAAGTGAAGAGATCTGACCAGAAGCCGGCTTTGCTGCTGCTGCGAGTGGCAGACAGCCTACAGAGCACAGGGCACAGCCGGCGTCTGGGAACAGGGGCTTTCAGAAAGCTGTCTGTTGGGCCATGTTTGCCTTGAGGGCAGAAGACTTATCAGCCCAACCAAGTGCAGAGAGAGCCATCCTCCAGCCCGTGCCAGCCTTCCAGCTGGAAGAGATGGCTGTGGCACTGACAGCACGGCTCCGACCTCGGGCACGCTGCAGGATGACGTCAGTGAGTTGTGCTTATGCATCATGCGGCTGGGCCTTGGAGCCAAGCAGATGTACATCAAAGATGGACCCCAAACCACTGGCTCTGCCGACCACAAACTGCAGAAACACAAACCATCTGAACCGGTGAGCCAAAGAGTGAACTGCGTTGGTTCTGTATGCGAGCCATTCAAACATGTGAGCTTTGAGCTGCATGCGGATCAGAGTCAGCTCAGCCAGGAGCGGTGGGCAGTGCAGAGTGCACTGTTGCACTTCTTGGAGCCACCAACATCTGCCTTTGGTGGCTCACAGCTGCCTTCGGTCTCCCAGCTCTGCAGATTCAGCCTGGCAGGCTGGGAAAGCAGTGAAAAAAAGCCAAGGACTGTTGCTCAGGAAGATGCCATCTCAAAACAAAATGGCAGTGGCAGAAGTAACTTGGCTAAGTAAGGAAAGCAACCAGGGTCACTTCCCTGAAACTCCAAGGGGAAAATAGGGTTCAAAAGAGAAATGCTATTTCAAGAGACGTTCTGCATACAAAACAGCAGCAGATCGGCCAGCAGGACATATCAGTCCACATCTGTGCCCAGCTCTGGACAGGAAGCAGAACACTGTGGTGGGAGAGAGTAAAACCATGGCAACCAAGCTGAGAACTTTGCAGACCAATTGCAGGAGGAATTTATACCAAAGGCCAAGAAGAGGTGCAAAGGCTTCCAGTGTCTGTGCACCCAAAAAGCCTTTCCACCAAGGCAGATGGCAATAAGCAGGCTCAGCTGAGCTGTGCTCCTGCCCCAAGTCTGGCTGCTAAACAGCAGAAAACTACAGAAAGCTTCAAGACAGATGGGCTGAGCACGGGCAAAGAGGAGAGCTTCCAACCTGACCCTCTTCTGCAGAAACGTGCTGAGCACGAGAAACCATCAGGGAAACATAAAACAAAACATCTGGAAGTGCAGGGGAGGAGAACGAGGTCGTTCCTGACAGTGGATGACCCCTTGACACTGAAAATACCAACAGCGTGGTCATGGTACCAAGGAAGGTGGTGAAGCTCTCAGAGCCCACTTTGCACTGCAGCTCGCTGCCTGCCAAACCCTGCCAGCAGAAGCTGCACAAGCAGCAGCAGCACCCCTGGCTGCTTTAGTGATGCATCTGAGTCTGACCTTTGAGCTGGGCCTCTCTTGCTCTCTTGGCTTTACTGGGCTCCTCACTTCACTGCTGGCGTCCACACAAGGACCTTCCCTTCAACACCCGTCCGGCAGCCCACAGCAGACGTCTGGGGGGAGCACAGCTGTTTGCCTCTTGAAGGATGATTTCATTGCCAAGCCAGGCATCTGTGCTAAGTCCCTCTGCCACAGGGCAGAGATGCAGCTGGAGGAGGTTCTGCTGATCTGCTGTGCTCCTGACACGGGCACCCTCTGCTCTGCCAACGGGCTTGGAGCTGGGTCTGAGTGCAGTGTGCTGGTGGACAGCTGGCTGTGGTTGTGCTGTAGGGTTGCCGTGCAGTTTGGCTAGGAGGTGAAAAGTACCCAGCAAGGCCTGCAGCACAGAGCAGGCATGAGAAACCCAGATCCCCAGACCTGGCTACGGGCGAACAAACCCAAACCACAGTGACCCCTGCAGATTGACAGGGCTGTGCCTGGCCAACAACCCCAGGTCTGTGGGAATCATAGAATGGGCTGGGTTGAGCACCCACTGGGAGAGCAAAGGGCACAGCCCATGCTTATGGTTCAGCATTACCTCTGTTCCAACCTGGTTCCAACCCCCTGCTATGTGCAGGTCGCCAACCAGCAGCCCAGGCTGCCCAGAGCCACATCCAGCCTGGCCTTGAATGCCTGCAGGGATGGGGCATCCACAGCCTCCTTGGGCAACCTGTTCCAGTGCCTCACCAACCTCTGGCTGAAAAACTTCCCCCTAATATCCAACCTAAACCTCCCCTGTCTCACTTTAAAACCATTCCCCTTGTCCCATCACCATCCACACTCACAAACAGCCGTTCCCCCTCCTGTTTCTACGCTCCCTTCAGGCACTGGAAGGCCACAACGAGGTCTCCCCGCAGCCTTCTCTTCCCCAAGCTCAACAGGCCCAGTTCCCTCAGCCTTTCCTCACACAGAGCAGCTCCAGCCCTCTGCTCATCTCACTGCCCCGTCCACCAACGCCGTCACTCCACCATAGAAGGCCGCCACATCGCTCAGGCACCATCTGCCCTTGGCGCAGCCACGCTGGCGGTCTCCAATCACTCCTTTCTGCTGGATGTGCCTTAACACAGCTTCCAGGAGGATCTGCTCCATCATCTTCCCAGGCACAGAGCTCAGGCTCACCGCCCTCACCCTTTCTTAACCATGGCAGCAACGTTTCCCTTTCTCCAGTCACCGGGGACTTCACCGCACAGCCGCTACTGTTCAAATGCGATGGAGAGCGGCTCGGCAGCCACATCAGCCATCTCTCTCAGAGCCCCAGGATGGATATCATCCCGCCCCATGGATTTGTATGCATTCAGTTACACCAGGAGGACTCGGCCTTGTTCCACCGTTGCACTGGGAGAGAAACCTTTTCGCACACCCTCACCTAGAGGCTCAGTGGTCCTGGCAGGCACA
Organism: Tetrao urogallus; assembly: GCF_951394365.1. Taxonomy (NCBI): domain Eukaryota; kingdom Metazoa; phylum Chordata; class Aves; order Galliformes; family Phasianidae; genus Tetrao; species Tetrao urogallus. The sequence goes on along the minus strand of NC_136831.1, from coordinate 8,921,653 downwards.
GGAAGCCTGACCACCTGTGATGACTGTGGCAAAGCACTTACTGAGTACCTCAGCTTTTTTATGTCTGAGGAATACAGCTTCCCATTACCTTTGATCAGTCCAGGAATGCTCTCTTCGTCCTGTCTCCTCCTGTTTATGTACCTGTAGAACTCCTTTTTATCTTTAACATCCCTCACCAAGTTCACCTCCATCTGCACCTTGGCTTTCCTTAGCCTAATCTCTACAAGCACAGAGAAGCAGCCCCGTATTCCTCCCAGGATGCACAGCCTTGCTGCCACTTTCTGTACATTTCATTTTTTCCTCAGTTTAAGGTGCAGGTCCTTGCTCAGTCATGCTTGTCTCCTGTTTCCCTTGCTCAGTTTCTTCTGCTGGGAGATGGGGAGCCGTTGCGCTCTCAGAAGGATGTCCTTAAAGAGTTGCCAGCTTTGTTCTGTGCCCATGCCCTTAAGGACAGTGTCCCAGGGGATCTCACTGAGCAGTTCCTTGAGCAGCTGGAAGTTTGCTCTCCTACAGGGTCCAGCTTGGGGCTATCTTCCTTGGGGATGCAGTCAGTAGCAGGGAGAACATGACAGCACTGGGGCAGGTATTGTCTCTAAGTTAGAACCGAGGGTGAATTCACAAACAGATACAGGCAGTGAATTGAAAGGCCCACCTGGAGACAGCAGATTTGCCATCAAAGACTCATTCCCATGGCAAGTTGTATGGTCTGGGCATCCAAGTAGATATAAACTGAAAAATACTTTGCTGTGTATTACAAGAGTGAACACATCCTGAAAGTAAGCAAAAATAGTGCTGGGAGAAAGGATTTCACAGCAGTACAGCAGGCTGGAGGGAGAGGAGCTGCAAAGGAAGAGGCTGAATTGGTCCTGTCCCAACCAGAGAAACAGCCAGGGCCGTGCAAAGAGGCAGAAGAGCACCGTGGTGCCCAACCCAACAGAAAGGGCTGAGAGAAGAGCCAGCATCACCCCACATTGCACAGAAGGGGAGAGGTGTGCAGCAATCAGCTGCATGGAAGCAGCTGACGCAACTCTCCACTCACACCCAACCCCAATGCACTGCGTATGTAAGAGGAATATTTCCACTGCTTTCAAGGGGCGACATTCTGGGGGAGGTGAGGCACACCACGTATGTGTGTGCTGTGTGCATTAGCAGGGCTCTGGTAGGTGGGCTTGGAGAAACAGGAGTGACCTCACACACAATGAGCTCTCCTGTAGGATGCAATGACCTCACTGCCATTTGGGTGGCAGGCAGCACCAGGGGTGAATAGTGAAATTTACAGTGGGGCTTGGGGCATTTCATTTTATACGGGTGATGTTTGGAGGTGGAAAGTAGCAGAAGAGCACGTTTCCGTGGGTCTGAGCCAGAACTACTGGGCTAAGGCTCTGTTAAATAGTGGAATAAGTAACCTACAATGGAAATAAGTGAGAGGTTATTACAAGATACAAAGGAGGAAATGGGATACAGAGAACCTTGGAGTGTGAGTGGTGCTGGGAGTTGCATTCCCATCCCAGTGGCTTGGATCACAGCTGTGCAACAGGCATGGGCTTCAGACAGACTGCCCCAAAGTGAGTAAACACATCTCATTCCTCAGGAGGTACGGGCATGAAACTGCAAAGGAGTGCAGACTGAAGAGAGAAGACCTCACTGCCGCAGTGCTGAGCAGCAGGAGCACACTGTGGGGCAGGAGACCCACGAGCAGAGGTCCCACCCGACAAGCAGGGACCCTACAACCTCCATGTGCAAGGAGCAGAAGAGCAACCTTTGGGAAGAATTCCCCTGCCAGCTCCACATTCAGGCTTTGGTTGTGAAACTCCTGACTTAAAGCAGGAATGACGGCGACATGGAGATGTCCAAGCACTTCCAGATTCCCCACAGGCCACTAATCCCAGCACGCTGATACCTATCGTGGTTGAACCGAGAGAGCCGTGCGCTGCTGGAGCACCAGAGAAGGAAAAACTGGCACAAATATTTCCCACCTTTATTTACAGGAAGCCGATATTAATTAATTAAACATTAATGAAACCTGCCCTGACAAACTGCCCCCACAAGACGGCAGAAATATCTTTTCCATCTGCAAATGGGCTGTCAACAGGAGAAGGTTGAATGGTTTCCAGTGCACCTCAAGAGCATCTGACAAAAATCTGTAGGAGAAAAGTCCAGAGCTTGAACTAATACTTCTCTGTGGGATCAAAAAGCCTTGTCTGGGCTCCAGCAGGACGTGGACTGTGTGCCAGAGCTGCTGCTGGATGTGGACAGCAGGGAGCCATGGCCGTATGGCCCTCGTGTTGAGCAGGGGCTCTTTGTACCCAGCAGGGTGTTGTTTAAAGGTTTGTGATTCATAAGACAAAAATAAATTTAAAGGATGTATGGTATCGTTTCCAGGCTGGAAAAGAGAAGATAAAGGGCTGAAACATTTTAAAATGGGCTCCATAGATAGGGGAAGATATGAAGGCTTCTTGCTTGTGCCAAAAATAGTGTGCATGAAGGAAAAGAGCCATTATCTCCGGGAGCAAAGTAGCACAGATTTATTTATGCTGCCTAGAAAAACAAACCAAAAAGATGACCTTGTCGTGGGTCTTTGTTCTCAGGTGTCTCATACAGACTCATACAGATCCACTGCAGCTGCTGAGGATGCAAATGGAAAGCATTGTGGAGGATGTGGCTCACCTGCCCTTCCAGGGGCACAGCCATGCTAATACATTTAAGCAAGGACAATGGCATCGACCTGGACGGGGCTGTAGGAGGCAGCCTGCCTTCCTGTGGGGGAATGAGGCAGAAAACTACTGAAAAATTCTGCACATCAGAAGAGAAGAGGCCACCAGGGGGATTTAAATCAGGAGAGTCTTTGGAAATGACTGGCAAAAGGCGCATATGTTTGGGTGGGATGGACAGAGAGCTGTTGGGCATGGCAGGATGAAGCAGAGTGAATGGATGGTTGGATTTATGGATGGATGGACAGGCATCTGCTGGTCTACAGGTGGCCCAGAGGTGGTAAGCAGGTCCCCGTGACAGGGCTGCCCTTGGGCATTGTGCAGTCGTCCAGAGTTGCTACAGCTGTGGATCTGCGACATGAGCACTGTTCACAAAGTGGGACATGGGGAACGTCAACTTCCACTGGCCAAGATGTGCCTCTTTTCATCACTCCAAATCTCAGCATGTGAACAGATGAGGAAGGAGCACCCAGGCACCAACCCAAGGGATGCTGCGATTCACCACTGCAACACCCACCCAGGCGGTGCTGGCTGCTGGTACCCAACGCCCTGAGCAGGATGGGCTCAGCAAAGTGAGGGATGTGCAAGAGCTGGATGGGCAGCGTGGGACTGGGGAGAGCATGGCTGGAGTTCACCTGAGACACTGCAGAATGACAGACATCAAAATTCCTTTCTTTCCATTACTCTAGCCCAGCAAGATGGCCCAGTGAATAAACTCCCCAGCTCTGCACCTGTGGATGGGCAAAGGTTTGGGCTGCTTGACAGAACCTGGGGACTTGGCCATGGGGACAGTAGGAGATGAGATGCCTGTGGGCTCCAGGATCTGCAGCACCCATCCCATCTTCTCCTCCTCTGGGCTGGGACGATGCTCAACCTGCTGCAACCAGGACACCACAAAAGCCCTGATGAGTGCAGTATCATGAGGATTATGCAAATATTTTGATTAGCTTCTCCTTGAATCTAGATGAAGGGGAGATTTTTATCACATTTAATGACAAAACAGTTCTTTTTTTTTGTTTGTTTGTTTTCCAGGAGGGAAGAGGAGGCTGCCTAATTGCTGAAGGAGGATTCCTGGAGTGATCTAATAGCAGATGAAAGCAGCCAGATAGGAGCTGCTGCTCCCCGTGAAAGAATGGACTCACTGCTGGGGCTGCAAATGTAGTGAGGTCTCAGGGACATTGTGTGCTACTGGGATGAGAGTAATGGCAGGACAAGTTAAAGAAAAAGGAAAAAAAAACAGCTCTGGGCATCTGGTTTCTCCACTGCAGTGTGGGTTTGCCCCAGTACAAACTGTCCCTACCTGCTGTGGGACCAAGGCACTACTGACAGCATCCTCTGCGTGCCAGATGTTGGGTTGGTACCAGCCCTCCAACCACCCCTGCTGGATGCTACGGGCTGAGGGTTTCTGCTGGGTCTCTGCAGACCTGGATCAGTTTCAGACTGTGACACCCTGTTCAAACACCATCCCTGCGGGTCCCTCCCAACTCCGGGTATTCTGTGATTTTAATCAACCACTGGTGAAGATCCTGGTCCTTGTCTTTATGGCTGCCCACGAAGCTGCTGCAGTGATGCTCCGAGATGGAGCCCACCCAGCTGTGTGACCAAGAAGTGTCAGCTCCAGTGGCCCATGATGACACCTGTCCCCCAGCCCTCTGCGTCCCACAGGTCTGGGAATGCGTGCGGAGCTGCCGCCCACCGCCCACAGGCAGCATGCAGAGCCCTGTCTCAGCCTCCCGATCTGAAGTCCTGATTTATGACACCAGCCCTGCCTGTCAACAGATTGGTTCTGATAGTGGGCAGCTAACAAGCTTCTCTGCACGCTGATTAGGCACGCTTGTCAGCCAGTGCCTGCGCAACGGCCATCATGACTACGCCGCGGTTGGGATCACACCTCTTGCTCCACAGCCCTCCCCACAAAACCAAGGAAATGCAGAGCTGTGGCACCAAAGCGCATCTCTTGGTGCCAGAGCAATCTGCAAAGCTATTGTTCACATCACAGTGACCCACGGCAGCCCCCACAAATGGGAACAACCCCAGCAGACAGTGCTCCTCCCACCACCTCCCGTGGCTGCCCCGGCCCCGCTCCCCCCCGCCAAGACAAGAATGCAGCTTTGCAAAACCAACGAGAGAACAAAGCAGAAAAGAGCAGTTTTGTATTATTTTTCTTTTTCCTGGGCCATTTTGAATTAATTAAGGAATGCGATCTAAACTATAAATACCCTCCTTCACATATGATTTATGGCCTGTTTGTTCTGGATTGGTATGTGCTTAATCTCTAATTGTAAGCCCACCATCTGTTTTTATTGATCTGCTTGCCAGGAGAGTTATTACTCTCCTTGGCCTTATATGGGAAAATTAGGTATGTGGTGAGCAAGCCAGCTCTGGGGCTGCTCTTACGTCAGCCTTGGAGCTGCTCGGGATCGCACTGCTGCATCTCCCCCTTTACCGTGTGAAACTGGAACTTCTGGGTCCACCCAAGCCCTGTTATTTTGCTTGTTATATATCTCCCTCTTTGCCAACCCCCCAAAATGGTTTTCCCTCGTAGAATTAAAAAAAAAAAAGCCAACACAAGGGAAGAAGCAGCGTCTGGCGTGGCCTTGGTGTTTTTGGCTGTAAATCAGGCTGCCGCCAACTCACTTTGGGTACTTTCAATGGTGGGAGTGTCTCTCTGAGAAAACATCCTGGATTTATTCATTAAACCTCAGGGATTTGGTTGCATTATGAACTGGCAAGATGATAGTGCCCGAGCCCAGCCCGTGCGCTCTGCACAATGGCAGGGAGGGCTGTAAATACATTCTCACTTTGTGGATCAGAGCAGGGAGGGAAGGAGAAAAACTTCCAGTGACATTTGCAGGCTTAAAGGAAGGCTGTGGGTAAGAAAAAAGAAATGTCATTTATTTGCAAAGTAGTAAAGGGGTGGAAGGCAGCAAAGGCATCCAAAGGGAAGGGATCCCATTCCTATCCACCAGCTGATCCCAGCAGCTCAAACCCAACTGGTCTGAGACTGGGAGCCCTGAGGAAGGGTGGGATAGGTTACCCCCATCTGGGAGTATTTTGGATTTAGGGATGGATGAAAAGGAAAGAGGAGGATGGAGAGAGCAATTGAGGATGAATGGCTGCTGGGTAAAGAAGGTCTTGTGCTTGGAGGTGGCTTGCTGGAAAATAAATGGGGCTTAGGCTGGGGGAAGCTATGGCATGGGGATGCAGGTCTGGGGAGAAGCTGGATTTCCCATTTTTACCACAGAGCTGGTCTCCCTTCCCCTTCCCCTTCCCCTTCCCCTTCCCCTTCCCCTTCCCCTTCCCCTTCCCCTTCCCCTTCCCCTTCCCCTTCCCCTTCCCCTTCCCCTTCCCCTTCCCCTTCCCCTTCTCCTTCTCCTTCTCCTTCTTCCCCTTCCCCTTCCCCTTCCCCTTCCCCTTCCCCTTCCCCTTCCATTACAGCCTGTGCTATTTGAAGTTCCAAAGATGAAATGGTAGAGAAAACCCTTGAAATGCTCTTCCCATCCCCATAGGTCTTTCACTGGCTATACTGTCTGGCCACAAAGGTCTCCGTGTGGCTTGGCAGCCATCACACTGCCCATCCATCTGGCCAGGTTGCCATATTGCAGAGGCTGTTCCTTGTTCTGTGGGCTAAACTGAGCATGGGATGCTCTGCGCCCAGTGAACATCTGTGCAGGGAGGTGGGATGTAGGGGACCACGTTGACCCCAGTACCCTCTAGGAGTGACGGGTTGTCTGTGTTTGTGTCTTGAACCCTGTTCTGCAGGGGTGTGCCCAGGGATGTGCAACCAAGGGCATCCCTGGGGAGGTTCCCACTTTGCTACTGGTGTCCAAAGTGGCATGGGGATAAAGTGCCCCCTAAATGTACTCACATTTTGGAAGGAACTCATAATATACTCACTCCCCTACCTCCCCCCATGGTTATTACTGTAAGCTGTTCCCCCAGTTTCAAGCCCAGGTCTGGAGATCCCCATTCCCAGACTGACTGATGTCCGCGATGACAGAATTTCTGCTGTTGAGCAAATTGACTTCCCATGAGATTGCAGCCTCATATATAAATATAAAACTGACACATTTTTACTCAGCTGAAAATAAAATAGCTCCAGCTCCAGTTTGCATGAGATAACGTTTCCAGAAGATAAGGCAGCAGCTGGAGCAGAAGTTGTGCTGCAGCTCCTATTTTTCCCACAGATCCCCAGCATTTTTTGCTGGCCAGGCTGTGTAACATCAGCTTTTGATTAGCACCAGTAGGCATCAGAGCTTGTTTGTGCTCTGCTTCACCTCACCCCACACCTGCTTCTCTTGTATGAGCTGAGGCACAGTAGGATGCAAGCAGGGCTGGCAGGGTGGCTTGTGCCTGCAGGGTCTGGGCTGTATTTGGAAGCTGATCTCAGGGCTCTGGAGCCCTAGAGCCCTTAACACATGCAGCAGAAATGAATGCATTTTGATCCAGAGATCCTGACCTCAGACCTTATAAATAACCCAACCAGGGCCATGCAGAGTGCCTAAAAGTACTTGGCTCCTCTGCTCCCAGAGAAGTCTTCTCCTCTCCTCTCCTCTCCTCTCCTCTCCTCTCCTCTCCTCTCCTCTCCTCTCCTCTCCTCTCCTCTCCTCTCCTCTCCTCTCCTCTCCTCTCCTCTCCTCTCCTCTCCTCTCCTCTCCTCTCCTCTCCTCTCCTCTCCTCTCCTCTCCTCTCCTCTCCTCTCCTCTCCTCTCCTCTCCTCTCCTCTCCTCTCCTCTCCTCTCCTCTCCTCTCCTCTCCTCTCCTCTCCTCTCCTCTCCTCTCCTCTCCTCTCCTCTCCTCTCCTCTCCTCTCCTCTCCTCTCTCCTCTCCTCTCCTCTCCCACAGCCAGAGCCCCTTGCTGATCTTACCACTTTGCTCCTGTGTCATCCACCCCACCCCATCCCACCCCATCCCATCCCACCCCATCCCATCCCATCCCACCCCATCCCACTCCCCACATCTCTGCTCTCTGTAGTGATACAAGCAGAGTAGAAACACACTCTGGAAAGTGGAACCTGGACTGGACAGACCAAGATGAGATCCTTGTGTCTTTGCACACTTGTACACATACTGGAGGATGTTCCCAGGTGAGGGCTACTCTAACCAGAACGTAGGTGGGAGAGCCTGGGGTGAAGCAAGAGGAATCTGCTTAGGAGGGAGCCACTCTGGAGGGCTGGAGCCAGCAGGTCTCCGGCTCAGTACAAACATGCTGAGGTGGGAGGAATTCACCTTTTGTCCTCTTGGTTGTACCGGTGGAGGTGTTGCAAGGCCCTCCATCCTGCTGCCAACAGACGCCCACCCTGTAGGGCTGCACCCACCCCAGCAGGATGCTCCTCATACCTCTGGCTGGGCTGGCCCCGATGAGAGCACACAGTGCCTTGCTAATGTGGAGCCCACAGAGGAGGCTTCGGTGCATGGCCTGTCCCCAGGCTGTGGGGCAGAGCTGAAGCCCTGGCAGATGCCCCAGGATGTAGGGTTTGGGGCCACAGCCACTCAGTGCCAGCTGGAGGAGGGGCAGATGCTCCATCCCAAAGGAGTAGTGGACCTAAACCAAAGGGGTTTCTTGGCTTTTCCTGATCCTAAACTCCCTGACTAGGAAAAACACTCCACCTCCAGGAGTTCATGAGCTAAATCCCCACTGCCATTCATGTCTGCTCTTTACTCATCACTGTACCAGGCTTTGCAGAATACTTTAAGGTCCTTCCAGCCTAAGCCATTCTATGACTGTATGAAAACAGAACAGCTATTTCCCTCAAGGGCTTGGAGGTAGAGGGGACCCCAGGAATGTGGGGGCTGCACAAATCTGCTGCAGGCAATCACACACCAACACCATCACAGATCCTTTGGGGTGCATGCAGGGCTGCAAACCTGGCCTTGAAAGCAGAGCCCACCTTTATTCTGCTTCCTGTATGACTTTTCTCACCACAGATACATCTCACTTCCATTTGGGTTTCATTATTCTGGTTTTGACAATGTGAGCAATTTCTAAATACTTCCTCCCCCAAATCACACAGGAAAGGCTGTTTCTGTCAACTTGCTGTTAATCATGTTTTCAGAGGAGGTGAGCTAAATTGGAAAAAATTCTGGATTTTTTAACATAGAAATTTTAAAAAAATAAATAGAAACAAGCCCAAAAGACTGTTATTTCCCTGCAATAAAACATATAATTCAGAAAAAGAACTTGAGCAAGAGAGAAATGCCTTGGGAATACTTGTAAAATCTCTTATCAAGAGGCTGAAGATAAGCCGTCCTGCTGCCTCTTTGCCTGCCTGTTTTCTGTCCTATCAGCTGGAATATCCTGTCCACTTCCTACTGGTCTTAACAGAGACATTAAAACATCAAAAATGTTTTATTCTTGCAAGAAAACCTGGGAAAGGAGAGAGCCCCACGCTTGGGCTGCCACCAGGAGAAAACCTGGCAGCCATGAAGCTGAGAAGGATGGGTCTGTGAGCAGCGATGGAGCTGGAGGTGTCCCTGCTCAGTGCATGAAATGGGACCAGGTGGCCTTCAGGGGTCCCTTCCAACTCCATCCATTCTACGAAGGCCTGGAGATCTGTGGGACTGCAGGAATGGTGGTGGTCCATGTGGGGATGGGACATGGGGTCCCAGGACGTGCTCAGCGGGTCTGAACAAACAGTGCCAAACTTGGAAGGATCTGCCCTTGTTCAGAGCACTCTGCTGCAAAGCACACGCATACTTAGACAGAACGTGGGGTGCACTGCAACATCCTCTGCGTTTGGAGTGAGTCCTGCACGCTCTCTGATGACACTGTCCAAGAAATGAGAAAGCTTTTGCAAAACCAGCACCTTGGATCCTGGCTTGCTGGACCTCGGGTTGTTGCACGGATTTGTTTCCTGCAGCACTGCTGAATCACAGCAAAACCCCACAACGTTCCAGCTCTTCTCACCTCTCCAATACTTCTGCCACTGCAGCAGATGCCAAGGCTCAGTAATACCCAGCTTTGCCCCACGCTGCATTTGATGCCACTGCTTCAGGTTTATGAAGTGACAGCCTGCTGGCTTTAGAAAGGAGCTGCTCCCAAAACTTGGTCCTTTTGCCCATGGGCTGCTGCCTGCTTCTTCTGCAGTGATTTCCGTGACGTAAAGCTTTCTTCTGCAGACAAACTCACACACTTCCCTTCTGCTTCTGAAGTCCTGGTAGGCAGAGATATCTGCTGCAAGGCTTTGGGGTGGGTTGCAGCTCTTTTTGTATCCACTGTCCTAAGTGCAAGCACTGAGCATAGGCTTCAGTGCACTGAGCAGGAAAAAGAAAATACTGGTGTTCTTCCAGCGGTCAGCGAGTAAATATTTATCTGCTGTGAATTTTTGGACAGAAGGTATTTTATGGGGTTAGAACTTTTGAAACAGAGAATTAGGAGGCTTAGTGCTAAATGGAGGGCAGGCACTGGGTGAGGTTACACTTAAAAGAGATTCGTATCAGATTTATTAGGATTTGTTTTACACCACATTCAAAGGAATCCCTGGAGATTGTTTCATTCTCACAGCTGTATCTGACAAAGTGCCATTCTGCTCTGTCCTTCCAGCACCTGCCTTTCCCATTCTCCCACAAAGCACCGGCACTCCAGCAACGCCCTCATCTCAGCGCTTGGGGTTGGAAAGCCGTGTGCAGTGCTGAGATGCAGGAATTCCTGGTGGGGAGGCAGGAGGGGCTGCCAGTTTCTATCAGCCACCCATCAGCAGGATGCGTGCAGCTGACGCTGATTTCCTCCAGGACCGCCGCGCATCAACCTGGGTGAAGCAGCTCATTAAAAGCAGCTAATTGCTGCAGTCAGCTGTGACATGAATTTTTCAAGGTTAATTCAGCGGCCTCACAAATCCTCCATTTGTGTCCAAAGGTGGTGAATTGCACACTCTGGGCAGTCACTCCTCTGCTGCATCTCCCCCGGGCTGTGGGGGCATCCGGAGCATCGTCAGGGAGCACTGAGAGGGATTTGCCATGGAGAAACCCAGCCCAGAGGATGCCAGGTGGTGGGACCAAAGCATTGCGCTTAATGCGTGCGGTGGCTTTGCTCTGCCCCCTCTGGAAGATGATTTCTGAGATCCCAAATGCTGGGCCTGAGTGTTGGGGCACTGGGGGCACCCTGAGCCCCAGCACTGCCAGACCTGAGCCCTGACCAAGGAGGAGGTGTGCAGTGCTGGAGGGGAGCTGGTGCTGGGGCTCATCGCACCTGAGCAAAGGCTGCCAGCACCCACCACAGGCAGGGAAGGGAAATGGGCTGTTTAATGAAGGGATCCTGTGTTTATGGAGAACCCGCCAGCCATGACAATCCAGATGTTTCCTGTCTCCCCGCATCTGCAAACAGCCATTTGCTGGTTAAAAGTGGTTCCCACCACGAAGCTGTGCATCTAGGCTTTGGTTCTGCAGCCCGAGGCAGTAGCGGACCTCCAGCATGTGGGACATGTGTGGGTCTTCATGGGCCCAGCCCTGTGGGGTTGGTGTCCATCTGCAGCCAGGTCCAGGGGCAAAACTGAGCCCAGTGCTGAGATGGGGCTGTGCAGGACGTGCTGCTCTGCAGGGAGGCAGGGAGAGCCCAGGTGTGGGAGCAGAATGGGAGGATGCAGATCTGCTCACTACCCACCCCTGTTGAGTCTCTGATTTTTCCTTCCTGCTGGACCCCTGGAGTCTGGTGTTGATGTCTCTTTTGGTTCGAAACTGGTTAGGAAGCAGACAGCAGCAAGGTTTGGCTCCTCTGCTGTCTGAGGACAACCTGCAAGCACAGCTGGGTGATAACTTCTTCTCTTTGTCTGAGCAAGCCCGGGTGCAGCAGACACCAGAGGACTGTACAGGCACAAAGCAATGCTATTGGGAAACTGAGGACAGGCCTGCATCACAGAGATTGTGCTAAATGGGGCTCCTGAGAGCTGCTCCTTTCCTCTGGGATGAGTCACATGAACAGACTCAACCAGTTCTCCAGCCTCAGGACAAGAACAATGACCTCCTCTCTTGCTGCTCTCCAGTCTTCCTCAGCAACATGTGGAGCCTTGTGGGGACCACGGGAGTGCAGGGCATAGGGATGGGACCATGGCACAGACCACTCAGAAGCCATCTCCTCTGAGGAAGGGTGCTGGGAGAGGTTTGCTTTTAAACAGTGCAATATCACCAATTTCCTCTGAGGGGAAATATTTGAGAAGTTTTGCAGCAAAAATATCCTATTTTCATCCCAGTTTGCAATGCCAAATGAGCAGGACTCCAAGTGGAGTGGAAACACTGACTCTGCTCTGCTTTGCTTTGCAGTTTAATAGCAAAAATCCAGAGTTCTCCCTTTGCCTGTTCCTTTCCCATCCTGCCAGCTTTCCAGGAGTATGAAGCAGTTTTGGAGCCTGTGATGGATTTTCCCCTCTCTGCTAAAGGTTCTCACCATCTCCTCCACCCAACTCACCACGTGGGCCCCTCACGTGTCTTCTTCCCAAGGCCTCTCATTTTCTTGGGCTGTTGCCACTTGGGCTCTATGCAAATTGCAGAGCTGCAGCAAAGCAGAGCCCTTTTGGGATGGCATGGGATAGGATGGCATGGGATGGGATGGGTTGGGATGAGGGGGGATGGGATGGGATCAAGTGGGATGGAAGGGGAGGGATTGTGATTGAATGCAGATGGAATGGGAAGGGATAGGTTGGGATGTATTGGGATGGGATGGGATGGCTATGGTTCCTCTCCCACTAATGAAGCCCTGCAGCAGGCAGTGTCTGGGCATGACCTCATGGCGCTGACCTGTGCATTTTCTACAACTCACTGTGCCAGGAGCAAATATTTCCCCTGGTGGCTCATGCACTGCAATGCTGGGGCAAGTTCTGGGTATGGAACCCAGGGAGGATTTCTACCCGAGCTTTTTCATGATGAACTCCCATCCTGCCAACACGGAAACGTGGAGGTAAATTCACTCCCTGCAGACTGAACAACTGAGTTGGCATCCTCTGAATGCCATCTTACCCTGTGCAGCACTGTTAGTCTCAGCTAACCACCCTGGTTTGTCCCTGATGGACATGGCTACCACACTGCTCCATGCCTGGACCCAGGAGGGTACAGGGATAGGTACTGAAAGCAGGGAAACCCTTCAGCAGTGCCACAGATGTGTTGGGTGTTTAGTGTTTCAAGCCATGGTTGAGCTCAGAGAATCTTGCCCTTCATTCTGTGCTCCAAATCCCAGTTCCTCTCTCTCTGCAGGGCACCCGGGGCCTGGGCAGAGATGCAGGTCTGTCCCTGTCCCTTCCTGTCCCAGGTGAAATCCCCACTATGGGCTCCTTCCCTCTGGGGTGACGCTACTGAATCTAGGACTGCTGTGGGGCTGTGATGGGCACCCAGAGCTGCAAACCCTGATCAGGTGCTCCCTTGCCTTCAGGACTGCACCTCAAGTCACTTCTACCACCCAAGATGTGGGACAGCCTCTACGATCCCCACCCCTCCCTGCTGTTTGTCTTTCCATCCATCTGTCCTTGCGGCAGGAGGAGGCCACGCTGGACACAGAGGATGCCCCAAATGCCTTAAATCCAAGGGAGGTGAAAAATTCAAGGGGACGGAAGCCAAAACTGGACAATTTAGCCACTGTTGCTGGAGCCTGCTCAGAGCCAGCTCTCCATGCCGGTGGGCACGGATTTGGCTCCCGCCTTCGTTTCCCTCCTGGGGCCGTGCAAACAAACACGCCACGATGGGTCAGAGCTCTGCCAGTGCACCCCTAACACAAAGGGGGGTCAACTCCAGAGTGAAGACAAAGTGAGCAGGAGGGAGGGGGTCGGGAGGGAGAAACAAAGGCACAAGCTGAGGTCTGGCAGCGAGAGTTCTGAGCTGGGAAAATCCTCTGATTTATTGCAAGAGATTTGGCAGCTCGAGGCAGGCGGGGGCACAGCCCTGAGCTGCATTTGAGGAAGTGGCCGCTCTGAGAGCTCCTTCCCCAGGCACATTTCTGTGGGGTGGGAGTGAGGGGATGGGTGGTGTGGGAACCTCAGGGCTGCCCTGCTCCATCCAGCTGTCCCACGAGGCACCAGTGATGGGCACGGGGTGCAATGCACGTGCCCATGGTTGCTCCAGCATGGGTATGGTTGGTAGGGGTTGCACTGATGCTGTTCCATCCCATGACAGCCAAGGGACATCTGCTGGAAGAAAGTCACCAAGCAGAGCACATCGTGTTCATGGTTGAGATGAGTGCTTTGAACAATTCTCTTCCTAAACAGAGGCTTCACAGCTCTTTGGGCTTCTGCTCTGAGGGTGACCCAAAGCAGACAGGGCTGCAGGATACAGGCACAGCTGTCTTTCCCCCCAGGACTCACAGCGACCCTTGCACTGGCTCTGGTCCTCCTGCCAGTCTGGGCCTCTTCCAAAAAAATCAGAGCACTTATTCATGCTTATAGACACATCCCCACTTAGAAACATACAATCCTTCTGGCTCCTTATGCTCTTACTGGCCCTCGGAGCAAGCTCCCTGCCCCAGCAGTGATGGCTCTATGGGTGTTTGGGCTCAGCAGCTTCTGAAGTGCAGGCAGTGAGCTCTGTGTCTCCACATGGCCTCCCAACATCGGTGCGAGTTTGCTGAAGGTGTGATCTGAGGAGCATGTGCTCCTGAGTGGCGCCTTGGGTAGGAATGGGTTCTGCTCCAGCTGGGGAAGCTGCTGCCCAGTTTGTGGGGTGCTGCTGGGACCTGCTGGGACCTCACACCCCGCAGCGTTGGGATCCAACCTGTCCCTGGAGCAACTTACTGCCCAGTTTGGAGAGATGAGCAGAAGGAGCATGGAGCTGCCTGTCCAAGAGAGACAAGTATTTTTCCCCTGCCTCCATCCATGGGTCACTCCCAGCTCTCACAACAGGCTCAGCACTTTGGAATCAGTTTTAAGCCACAGCCTAGAACATATTACCAAAAAAGCAAACAGCAAACACATTCTTCTCTTGAATTCTTGCCCTTCTTCTGCCCCTGACCTCCTGGACAGGCCCTGGCAGCATGGGCTGGAGTGCTCTCCTTCAGCCTCTCTGCTTGCACAGGTCCCACCCCCTGGTGTGTGCACAGCCTCCCAGGGTGGCCAAGGGTTGTTCTGCAGCATCAGGCAGGTCTTGCTTCTCCATTTAATGGCAGGGTGAAACACGAAATGTGCTCATCTGCACTTTGTTCCCAGGCAAGTTCCTTCCTGACCAGCTTTGCAGCTTGCTTTAAGGATTCAGAGGGCTTGGGGGATTGCCCACTGGGTTGCTGAGCCTTGGTACTCTGCTCCTCGGCTTGAAAACAGTGGTCTGCTAATTTCTTTGTGTCACCTCTTTCTCCTCCTGAGATCCTTTGCCAAGATCAGACTGTGCCAGGGATAAGTCCCCTATAGCCCCTCCGGCAACCCCATGGACTGGAAGGAAAAATGTCTCCTGGACAGTATCAGCCCAGGGCTCCACATCTGCCCTGCTGCTGGCAAAAGCTGGAAGGGAAATGCTGGCTGCACTTCTGTGTCTGGCTCCTCCAGAGCTCTGCAGAGCAGGGTCAGGCCCCTGCTCTTCCCTTGGCCTCAGCCCATCCCAGAGCGGTGCTGAGGAGCACACAGAGCTCCTCGTGCCTCATCTTGGCCAGACTTTTACGACTGGCTGGAGACTTGGGCTTGTTCTGAACTCTTCTACCCCGTGCATAGTTTGCATTTCCTTACTGTGAATCAGGATGTGCCGCACTCTGCAGGACAGCTCCTCTTTTCGCTCCCTGAGACTTTTCCAGGCAGCACAGAACCTCCAGTGCTGGTGCCCTTAGTGCTGCTCACAGCGATGGGCTGTGAGGATGTGCCTGTGGGATGGGGTGCTGGGCACGGGCTGGGTACCGGTGTGCTGAGCAGGATGGGTTCTCCCAGCCTTGCCCTTTCTATCAGGCTGAGGATCGGCGCTCAGCACTGGCTGTGTCATCTCTTCTGGCTCCCTAGCATGGGAAATGCTTTGTTTTCGGGCAGGATTTCAAGCGCTCGCACCTCCCAGGCACGTCCATCCCAGCAGAGCACGGCTGAGGAGGGCAGGAGCCGGGAGCTGTGGGGAGCCCCTGGCTGGAGGCCTGGCCATGGCTTCCAGCATGGCCCTTGATTTATTTATCGAGTGCAGCAATCTGAAACATAGAGGCAGCAGCCAGAGAGGGCTCCACATCCTCACAGCCCTGTGGAACCCCAGCCCTGAGGCTGCTGGAGCTCAGCAGAGGACAAAGCAATGAGCCTGGGGCAGCTCTGCAACATCAGCTCGTGCCCTGGAGCAATGGACGGGGCTACATGCCCACAACTTGCAGTTTCCCTCTCTGCCCCAGGGACAGGCATCCAAGGACCAGCGCTGCTGATGGAAGATTGGGATGCCAACCAAACCTCCACCCCAGGAGCTGGTGGTGTCCTCAGAGCTGCTGTGTGTAACAGGCAGTCCAGGAAGGCTGCTGTGCTGCCTCAGGCAAGAAATCCCACCAGGGCTGTGAGTGAACTGTTGCAAGGGAAGAGGTTCCCATTCCTCCCCAGAGGTGCTCTTCCCACAGATCTCACACTGTGCTCCAGCTCAAGGAGATCCTCCTGACCCCCCCGCATTGGGCTGCCCCCTCCCCCCCCCATCAGTTCATTTTCATGGAGCTGTGGCATTTGAGGGCAATCTTTTGGGGAAGGATGGGGTGATAAAGGAGAAGAAGGGGTGGAGAATTAATCTGCCATTGCAGCGTGTGGAACCAAGATAGAGGAGGGGAGAGAAGAGACACTGTACCTGGGGAGTACAGCCCTGTTTTAGGGGTTGGTCCCAGCCCCGTCATAGCATCCCCCAGATCCCAGGGGCAGCCCAGGTCCCTCTTTGCCAAGGTTCCTGGGGGGTGACAGTGAGCTCTGGGGACTTCAGGAGAAGAGGAGGAGGGGAAGGGACCAGAAGGCCAGAGGAGCTGCAGCCATATGTCACATCTGTGCCCTGCTTCACACCAGAGATCTTGCCCTCCCTTTGCACTTTGTCCCTGCAGGCCAGCACAGCTCTGCCTGCGCTCCCTGCAGCAGGGTGTGTGAGAGATGCTGGGGTTGGGGTGGAGGAGGCAGTCATGCAGCTGGCCCTCAGTGCCTCTATCCTCCCCTGTCCCTGGGTTTGCCCTCAGCTGCCCACCTCCCTGCTTCTCCAATGCTCTGCTATTTTTCCCAGAGCCTGGGGATGGCATCGCCTCCTCATTTTTCTGGCTCTGTGGTGAGCAGCTGGATGCACTCAGCTTTCCTGTGTCCTCTGCACAGCATGGAGAGGGAGGCAGGTTGGATGGATGGGGCTGGTCTGGGCAGAGAACAAAAAGGTGCCACGCTTCAGTCAGAGCTTTTCACTCATTGTTTTCAGCTTCAAGCAAAGGCTGAGAAAGGAAAAGTTAAAGGGTGAATTTCAGCTGAAATGTGAGGGCAGGAGGGCTGCATGAGCACTCAGAAGAATTGCACACGAGCAAATCTGACCCTGGAGGGATGGCACGAGGGAGTGGGATGGGAGTGGAAGAGCAGAGGCTGCTGCTTGCAGAGTCAGTGCAGGCAGAAGGAAGAACACCTGCAGGGAGGAAGATGAAGTAGAGCTTAAACTCATTCCTCAGTGGGGAAGAGGAACTACTAGGGGAGGATGCAGGGAATACAGAACAGTTTGGTGGTTCCTTTTTTTAGCTTAAGCTTCATAGACATCCAGACGTGACCAGATAGCTAATGAGAGGGGAGGAGAGAAAATAGACCAGAGGAGTAGTGGCTGGGTTAAAAAAGACACAGATGTGTGGGGAGTGTTCATCTGTGAGGTCTGGGGGTGTTTCAGGGGAGAGGACAAGGTGGAGAGCAGCAAACCTGGCCAGAAATAAAGAAAGGGGCTATGAACCCATCATTACAATAATGTCAGACCAAATCAAGGTGAATTATTAAATGGTTTCTACATGCTAATATGATCCATTCACACCAGATGAGCCTCACGTCCTCATTTTGCAGGACTTGTGGCGAGGAAGAAGGGAAACTGTGATGCTGTGCATCAGTGCACTGAGCTGCTATACTTGTCCAAAGCGCTTAAGGGGATCCCAGCATCAGCCCTGCTTGGGGAGATCTCCATGCTGGAGGCATCAGCATGGCCACCAATATGTGAGCCACCTCCTGCCCCTCTCCAAGCATTGCCCCAGTGCTGGACACAAGCTTCCACCCATGCATGTGCTAACAGGCTCCTGAGCTGCTCTGTCCTTCCTGCCACGATGTTTTCCAGGCAGATGGTTCCAGGTCAGGGCTACCCAACACTTCTGTCAGCGTGGGGGTGTGAAGGGCTGGGAATGAGCAGCTGAGGGCGAGGGGCCTTGCTGCATCACGGACGGATTATGGCAGCTTAACACATCCATCAGAACCCAGCCGGCCTGGCTGCAAGGACAGCTCAGGGAGGCTGCTGGGGATCAGCAAAATTGCACAGCCCTGCACGGCCTGATGGTGGGCACCAAACCCCCAGCATCCATTTCCCAGAGGGATTCCAGGCTGCAAGGAGCTCCCACATCACCCTTGCATCCCCTGGGTCTGTGTCTGGCGTGCTGGGATGGCATCAGACCATTGCTCTACAACCAAGGGTGAGGCAACACGATGGAAATGGCTTTGCTGACTGATCGTGTTGCTTGCTTTGTCAGCACTCAGAAAAATGCAGCACACAAAAATGTGCCCTCCTCAGCACTGGGAGCAGCGACGGAGGCTCGTGGTTCACAGAAATACCCTGCCCTACACATCCGTGTTTAGGTGGTGTGATTCAGCAGCCCTGCATGTCACCCATCCCATCAACCTCATTGCTCTGAGCATCCCCAGGGGCGCGTCACACAGCTCAGGTCTGCTCCTCTGCAGCAGTCGTGACCACAGCAGAGATACATGCATCCTTCCATGGCTGTTCCTGGGCTCTGCCTGCACTGGGATCCTCCTCCTCTGCCTTCTGGAAGGTGTTCAGTGATCCCTCCACAGCCCCATTTCTGCCCAGATCTTTTCTGATGAGCTCGGTGACACATCAACCGCTTGCCACCAGATAGACTTTCAACACCAATGGAAAGAACTGAGCCAGCACAGAGCTCTTGGGAAAGGGCTTTGGGTTTCTCTTGGTTACCAGAAAGCTGCAAGCTGCCCAAGAAACCCCAGAAGCTCCAGCTTTGCAGTGACTCTGCTGTGTGTTTCAGCTCCTGTGGAGCTGTGATCAAACCTTTGATGGGGAACGAAAGGAAGGAAGGGAAGGAAAGGAAGGAAGGGAAGGAAGGGAAGGAAGACCTTTCCAGCAGCTGTGACAGAAGTGACAGCTTTGTCTGATGCAAGGGAATGGGGAGTTTGTTATCCCTGAAACAACCTGACATGCTGGAAAACTGCTAAATGTGGGAGGAGGACCTTTGGGATCGGGTCAGTGTCAGCGGCCCTGTGCTGAACACCTCGAGGGTCTGTGCAGCCTGTGCTGCAGGCATGTCCAAGCACTGAGTCATGGTTTGCTCCTTGTGACGAGTCATCCTCATATTTTTGATTCACAAACCTCTCTGTGCACAAAAGAGCAAACTGTCCTTGCCTGCTATAAAGCAGACGAGGTCTTAAAATGGAAGCCTCCCCAGACATCTGCGTTGAATTGGACTTCTGCAATAGGAAAGCACATTCCCTTTTTGCCTTCTTCACCCGAACACCTGGGCTGCTGCTCTTTGGCAGCAAATCCTCCCCATCTCCAGGCGTCACTGCCATTTGCAGACACCCTTCTGCTGAACAGCAGGATGGGAAGGAGCAGCAGGGGCAGCAGGCACAGCAGGGAGGTGCGGGGCATCCCTCTCCAGTGAAGCCTACACACCCAGATGCAATTTCATTCCGGGGCAATTTTGGCAAGCCAGCTCAATGAGGATAGAGATAACACTGCAAGAGAGAGGCTGGGTAAGTCACCATAACCTGATGTGTGCAGAAACCCAACGTGGCAGCGCAGGGGTGTGACATGCAGGGAAGCCAAAAGCCCAGATGGACGGAGGTGGGTAAAGCAGGCAGAAACAACAGATAGAAACACACAGAAAGGTAACAGGGGGACAGGGAACCACCTCTCAGCTCTGCCTGCTCCTTGCAGCAGCCCCCAGGTACCTCCAGGTCGGGGTGCAGTAGAGGACTTGGGACAAACCAGTGCTGGGGAACCTTGGAGATGGAGAACCGCCCTGCAGAGTGGAAGAGGCACTGATGGGCACCTCCTATAGCCTCAGCTGCTGGGGTTAATGCAGTGCTGGGCAATGCAGAGCAGGCAGCAGAGAAGCACAGTGTGGAGTGGTGACTTGGGGTCCCCTCACCCCCTCCCCTCACGGATCAGCAGATTCCTCCCACATCTGCTGCATGCACAGGAACGCTTCGTGGAGTTCTGCTAAGGCGACGGTAAGGCAGGACGGGCTGCGCAGCGACTGCACACTTGTTTCCTAAGTGCTCCCTCTCCTGGGCTGTGGCCACACCATCCCAGGGAAAATCCAGTTTTTTTAGGCAAATCGGGGGTACTTCGGGCAGAGCAGCCTACAGAGCAGCGCTGGGACCTCCCCAGGGCTCCAGGCAAACCCAGATCTGCAGGAGACTCACCAGCAGTGTTTTATACCTGGTTATTCTGCAGGCCAGAAGGGAAAGGCTGCGTCAGCGTTCCGTCCGCCTTCAGCTCCAGGGACCTTGGGAGTACAGGGGATTTAAAAGGAAAAGAAGTAGCTTCCTTCAAAGAGTGGAAAGGTGGGGGATGAACCTGAGGGATGAGCAGAAAAGCTCTCTGCTGGGCTGCTGTGACTCAGATATGGCATTTTCTACATTCTAATAAGAGATGTCAAGTCATAGGTAATTTATTCATGGCAGGCTGATGCAGTTGCTATGGAGAGCACGATAGGAAGAAACTCTTTTAATGCATAGTCTATTGAGGAGGAAAGCATTTGTCAAAGATAAAACCTTGGTGAGAGGATAAAAGCAGCAAACAGTGATTAGGGACATTAAAAAAGAAAAAAAGGCATCTGAGGGCACTTCCACCACAGCTGTGATACTGTTCCAGGTTTGAGAGGACCTACCAGGACAGGGCACGGCGTTGGCCATCACAGCTCTTGGACCACAGGCATGGACCAGCATCTTCTGAATGGGATCTGCGTGCTTCCTCTGAAACAACAGTGCGTGGTGAGCAAAAACCCCATGGACTGCCCAATGGATGGGCGTTGCAGCCCCAAGGGAGCAATGAAATACTGTAGAGGCCAAGGCAGAGGGGCAGCCCTGGTGGCAGACGTGCCTTGGGAGCAGGAAGGCAGCTGATGGCACCGCCTGCTCCCCACAGCCTGCCTATCATTTGTATGGCCATGTCGTGTAGCGGGGAATTCTCAGCGAGACTGGGAAGCCAGCCAGTGTTTCCCCTTGGAAACGCCTGCCTCCAATTATTCATAGAGGTAAAGAACTTTAACTGCCTGAGCTGCTGATCCCAGCGCCCAGCAGCCACCTCAGGCTGCTCTGCTCTCCTCTAAAATGATTGCATTCCCCCAGAAGCCCAGCTGGAGTCTGCCTGACCTGTTGATATGGGAATAGCTCAGTGCTGTCCACAGGGAAGACACCTGTGGCTGATTTTAACCTCCATAATAAAAACCAAATGCATCCCTGGCTTTGCCTTGGTCATTTGTTTCTAAATGAAGCATCTCTCGCATAACTAATGGTCCCCACCTGCACCATATATCTTCCTGCTGCTTAAAGCAGACAGAGCTGGCAGCCTTTCCCCGGCTTGCTGGTTCATAATGAGCACAGGGTGATGTTTGCCTGAAAGTAGTTTCCCTGATACAGTTCAGGGTTGTAACCAAAATGAAGACTTCTCCCTGCAGAGAGTCTCACCACCAGGGCAGGGGCATTTCACATGCAGTAGCCTGCAGATGGATCTTGCACATTAGGGCTGAGGAAGGCAGAGGTTGCCCTTGGCAAACATAGAGGGTGAAATGTTTTGTGGAAGGAGCAGACATGGAGGTCAGTGCTATCCGTGAGTGGGGACCTCTGGGAGCAGTGTGTCATCACAAGGCACCGTCCCAAGCCCATGGGGCAGCAGAGCCCTTCTGGCAGCCCAGCACTGCAGGGAGCTGGGCACAGCACAGACTGCAGAGGGGGCAGGGCCCACATGCACTCTGCAGTCCCTTCCATGAGGATGTGGGGTATCACACTGCTTTGGTCTCTAGACAACTGCCTGAGCATCTTCTAACTGCCTTGGAACCTGTTCCATGCCAACCAACCAACAACAGCAGCAGTAGGCACAACCAGGGCATAGAATGCCCTAAGAAAGTAGAAGCAGGAGGCTCCCAGGACTACAGCCCTTCCTGAGCATTTCTCCTCTGCACTGCTGAGCCGTGGGCTGGAAGGGCAGCTCCTGGGGTGACGGGGCAGCAGCTGCACCAGGAAGACCTGTACCCTCTGGGCCACGCAATGGCTGAAGCAATGGCCACTGTGGACAGTGAGGACCTCTCAGGCTATTTCAGCATGCAATACAAGCAGAATCTGCTGCTCTTGCTCAAGTAGGGAGCTCCTCCACTCCCTCCATCCTCTTGTTTCCTCCACCCCTGCAAGCTCCCGTCCCTTATCTCCCCCACTCATCTCCTTACCTCCACCACTTCAGCCTCTCCTTGCACCTCCCTTCCCCAGCCCTGCAACCCCTCCTCACTGTCTCCATGGGATGCCCTCCGTAGAGCTTTCCACCCTGGTCCTGGGAGACTCGTGCTGTTGGACCAGCTCTGAGACAGGTCCTGGGCGGGGTGATGGGGCAGAGCAAGCCAGCATCCTGCCAAGGTGCTGAGCCCAGCCAGTCACCGCACTGAATGCTTCTGTGGCAGGAAACTCAAACTGACCGAGGAGGACTCTCTGTCTCCATTTATTCGCCTCCAGGAGAAGAAGAAAGAAGCCCAAGAGATGCAAAGGGTTCTGGAGGATAAGGAAGAGGTGAGAAAGGTGGAAGGGCTCTGGTCACAGCTGGGATGGCCCACGGCTTTTTGGAGGGTGGCAGTGAGCATGGACAGCCAAGCCTTGTCCCCTCTGTGCTTCCAGGCCTTCAGGGTGAGGATGGAGGACATCACCTGCAGGTGGAAGGAGCTCCGGGCCAAGGAGGCCGAGCTGAAGGCTCACATGAAGAAATCTGAGAGGACCCTAAAGGTACAGCTGCCCCTCCTCCGTCCATCCGACACAACGCTGAGATGCACGGCCAACTCCTCCCCTCCCCTGGGAAGAAGGACTGCAGAGCGAACTCCTCTCTGCATGGATCTCCCTTAAGCCCTGAGCTGCCTTCACAGCTTTGTACCAGACACAGAAGGCCCTGGGAGGGCCAGTGCAGCACCCAGCTCATCCTGCCCCACTGTGACCCCCAAGGGCTCCAGGCAGCCCCCAGAGGGGCTCATACTGTCCCCAGTGATTGAAAAGCAAAGTGCCATCCTAGAGGCTTGTCTCCAAGAGCAAAGTGCCGGTGCTAATGAGATGGCCTGATTAAGCAGAAAGGAAATGTGATCCAGGGGAAAGATGACTTCTCACAGCACTTCTGCATGACACAGTTCCTTCTTCTCTTGCTTTCCTTTCCCTGTGTGCATATATATGTGTGTGTCTTGATGGGGAAACACTGACAGGAAAATGATAAGATGCGAATCCAAGCTCTAAAGAAAGCTGGCAAAGAAAGGAAGATGAAGATGCAAAAGGAGAGTGAGCTCTTGAGAGCTAAGAAGGAACTGGAAGCCCTGAAAATTAAGCACCAGAAACTCAGTGACAGAGTGCAGAACTACTCTATCTTTGAAACCTATCTGGAGGATGTGGTGAAGGTCTCACAGGTGAGTGTGGAAGGCAGCTCATGGCCTCAGGGAGGGCCTTACTTGGGCATTAAACCTAGAGAAGATAAGGTACGTCCAGGAAAATCATAGCATTTGGTCAAGCCCAGAGGCCTCAGATGGGATGAGAAAAGGTTCCCTGTAACCAGGTGAGACAGGGGAATCAGAGTTAAAGGAAGAAAACCAGAAAAGGAGGGGAAGGCTTGGGAAAACTAAAGGAAAACTATTAAAAAGGGAAAAGGCACAGGGATGAGTGGAATGGGGAGCACTTTGAGTCACTGCTTCGTATCACACTGATGGTGTGAGAGGAGTAAAATGCTGTCTGGAGATGGGAACCCAGGCTGTATCCTTTCAAGGAAGCCTGGGAATTATTCCATGCATCACTCCTCCTGGGATGCCAGTGGCCCCCTCCCAGGTCCAGGTAGATCAGCACAGGCAGTTGCATTTGTGCTTTTATCAGCGCAATGCCTCACTTGCTTATGGCAGCTCTGGGAAGAGCACAAGAAGTTACCAGGGATGAGGCACTGCTCACAGCCCAACTTGGCTGGCAGTCCATAATAGAGGGAAGACATTCCAACTGGGGCAGGTGCTGCACCTCATGAACAGTGCAAGACTTACCATCATGATGGAGGGCTGGGATTACTAACCCCACTGTGCTGCAGTTTGAGGAGATCCAGGCAATCATTTGGCACTACAAGAGGTTAGTGAGGATGCGCAAGGCCCTGCTGCAAGCAGAACGTGGGCTCAGGGAAGCAAAGCAGAAAGCCAAGGAACTCAGCCAGCATGATGAAGATGAGAGCCTGCAGTACAACAGTGACCTGGATCAGCTTCAACTGCGTTCTCATCAGGCTCAAAGGGATGTTCTCACCAGGGTGAGGAAAGATGGGGCAGGCAGGGGAAGACCTCCCAGGCCTGGAATGAGTTGAGTCCCATCAGGCAGAACGGGAGAGTGGGAGGGTGGCAGCAGGATTCCCAGTTCACGGAGGTCACAAATGGGGTGAAACCCACCAGAGTGAGGGCCGCAGGAGCCAGAGGAGAGATGAGAAACTCCTGGGGCAAGGAACAACTATGGTGGTGTCTGGATAAGGTTAAAACACGCCAACCAGCAAGCACGTGATCTTCTCAGAAAACCAGTCAACTGTGGAAATTAATCTCTCCAAATCAGGGTCTCTAGTGCTAAGGCAGCATCTTTGCTGGGTCATGTCCACATGCTGCCTGTCTCCTTTCCTCTCAGGAGTGTCTCTGGGCTGACATGCAGAAAACAGCTGCCAAGAAAAGCCAGGAGCTGGGGACCATCAAGATGGCCATTCTTGGCCTCTTCCAGCACGTGAGCAAGCAGATGAAAAGAAGCCTGAATGTGCCAGTGGATGACAGCTACACACAGCTGAGCGTGGTAGGGCCAAGCCAGACCACTTCTCCCTGCCCAGAAAGAGGAGCAGTAATGACCCTCAGCTGCCCAAAGGGAGGGGAGAGCCCAGGGAAACCAAGATGCCCAGCAGATACCAACGTTTTCACCTGTGTCCTCTCTTGGACAGAAGACATCAGGAAAACCTGGGTGTGGGTCCCTGCTGCAGGGTGACAAGGGGTGGGAGACTGGCAGGTTAGGACAGGATGTGCGGGTCAGCCCATGGCCAAGGTCTGGATTAATTTACCCCTTGTCTTCCTAAAGGGCCAATAAGTTCCCCCCTGCCTCTTGCTCCCATCCCTACCATGAGACATATTCCCTAGCACTCTGAGCTCTACCATCTCTCTTCCCTACCCTAGATTCAACAGTTTATCCAAGACCTCATGGACATCTTAATGGAAGTGAAAAGAAAGGGCATACAGAGCCGTTAGCATGCAGCTATGCCTATGGGGCTGCAAGGAAGATGCCAACTTGACCTGGTCTGCCAGCAAAGGCCCAGCAGCATGGAAAGGGTGAGAAAAGGACAGAGAGCCCCACAGATGTTGTAGACTTTACTATAGGTTACGTCAGTGAAGTTTCATACCTTTCTTGCCCTTCTCTCCTGCACTGTCACTCGCACCTTCTCACACTATTAAAAACAATATGTTTTAAGATGGATCCATTTCTTGGGGTGGTTGGAACCACTGGAACAGCTCCATCCCACAGCTTCATCCAAGCGGTGCCTTCTCTGGCAGATGGGATGCTGGTTGCAGAGTACAGCATCCCAGGATATAGGCTCAGATAGGGGTTCACGTCCACACCTGGACGTACCACTCAGTTTAAGCTGAGGTATTCAACAGGAACATCACAAAGGAGGGAGGACTGTCCTTCCAGAGAGCTTCAGAGATTTTCCTGCATCACCACACCCAGTGCCTATGGGAACGTGGATTTCCCTACGCAGCCACTCACTGTGTACCCAAACCCATCCCTCTGCTGCTGTTAGGAGAAGTGTTGACAGGTAAAGGATGAACCAGCTGAATGAATCGCAGCAAGCATTTGCTTGTTCACTGTGAGTCCTAACATGATGAATACAGAAACAGAGGACTACTTTCACCTGGATTTCAGGTCTCAGCAGCAGAACATCGCCCTGCTCAGCATCTCGGTGCGATGCAAGCGCAGAAGGAAACACAACAGTGAAAAACTCAGTTGCAGAGGCAAGGGCAGTAATTGCTCCTCAGCTACTGTGTGTGAAAAGAGAGCTCATTTCTTTCTGAAACCTTGACGTGTTAATGCTGTGTGGGCCAAGACAGGCCCTGTGTTCTTCTGAATAGATCACCAGAGCAGTGGGAGGTGAGTGGCATTCCGCATTCCAGCTGGCAAGGAAAAGATGTTGCAACTTTATGCAGCCACCGTGTGCCCACACTTTAATGATTTCATTATGTTCCTTCTGTAGAATGGGGATTGTGACTGTCAAGGAGGAGCAGGGGTGGGCTGCTCCTTGAGGCGGCTGCCCCATGGTATGCCACCAAGGAGAGGTTCATGGCTGAGGTTCATGAGTAATGGCCAGGCTATGTGCAGCTCCAAGATCAAGGTAGAAAGTCCAGCTGGCAGGTCAAGATGAGAATCAGTTATAAGGCCATGCACTGGCTTTCCTGCAAGGCAAAGACCAAAACTCCCACGCTGAGTCTCATGCTGGAAACTCCTTGGGCAGCAGCTCTTCATGCCAGTGCAGGATCTGAGAGCCCTTCCCCCATTGCATCTTCCTATCTTGCACTGCCTTGCATCCTGGGCTCTGCTTTCCAGTGAGACCAAACAGCAGCAGCAGAAGGGAGAGAGAATTACAGGAGAGAGCACGTCTTGGTGAGGTCCTCAGGGGTACCAGAGGT
This sequence comes from Tetrao urogallus, assembly GCF_951394365.1. NCBI lineage: Eukaryota > Metazoa > Chordata > Aves > Galliformes > Phasianidae > Tetrao > Tetrao urogallus. Next base: position 8,894,935 of record NC_136831.1, on the reverse strand, counting down.
TGGTAAATGTCTTGTAGAGGCACTGGTGACGATAGAAAAAGCTGCTGAAAAAGTCATCTCATGACTCATCCCAGCAGAGATGAGGTTGTGTGTTTGTGTCCTTGCGTCTCCTCTCTGCAGAGATGCACCCAAAAGGACCAGGAGCATTTATACCCACCCTGAGAAGTGACTCAGCTGTCGTCTCTTCTTCCACCCATGGCCACCCCCTCACCATCCTCAACATCAGTGGCAGCTGCTTGGGGCTGATGGGAACGGGGTGGTTGTGCCCAGGGAAATGGGGGCTGCAGCCCTGAGCCTGCTTGGGGTAATTATGGAAAGACCTTGGAGAGTCTCAGGGTCAGGCTGTCCACTGCAAACAGGCTACTGGAGGGAGAAACCAGCAGCTGTGCATCTCCAGAAGGGAAAAGAGTTATTCCCAGAGCCCTGCCGGATGGCTTTGGCATGAGCAGGGTGGGGGGACGGAGCTGAGCCTAATGCCAACCAAACTGTAAGGACAGGGGGGTGACACAGGAGGCGTCCAGGTGGGAAAGTGTGAGAGCAAGGTGTTTCCCTGAGCATCACAATGACTGCAGTGCTGCCTACCGACCCCGTCTGCCTTGTGGTGGTGGGTGAAGCAAAAGCAATGTGACTCACACTGCTGTAGGAAATGGAAGCAAAAACTAAAATTACCTGATCAGATGTCAGGGTTTAAGCTCAGTGATGCTGCATATAGCCAACTGTTTGTGTGTGTGTCTGTTAATAGCCTGTCTTTTCCTTGCAGAATTGCAGGGTTTTGGTTTGTTTGCACTGTGTTGCTTGATTTTGAGTGTTGGGGTGTTTGTTTTTTTGTTTTGTCTTGTGTTGTTTTTTTGGTTTTCTTTTTGTAAGATTTCTTTCTCTTGGCACAGAAATGACTTAAGCATTGACTAAATCCACAGACTGTTGACAGAAAATCCCCGTCACACTGAAATGTTGTCACTGGTTTAATCTGGACTCTGTTAACATTTCCTCTGGAGCAGCCTGCTGTTCAATCAGTGTGGGAGGAGCTGGAAATGCAGGTCCCCCTGCTCTGACCCCACCAGTGATAGTGGCATTTCCACTGTCCAGAGAAGCCAGGTGTGCCTGGTGCCATTGCACACTCAAGTGATGGGACAGGCTCTGACATAGAGGGTCACCCCATGATGCTGTCACCTGGAGACATGCTTCTCCCATCTTAGGTGCTCTGTGAGGACCTAGGACAACCCATGCTAGCACCAACTGCTGTCCTCCATAGTGACTTTAGAAAACATTGCTGGCTTGTTAACCCCATAATTAGCACTTACCCAGGACTTGGCATGCCAAGCATCACCAGATGCCAGATGGCGGACATGAGAGTCATTAGACCCAAATTAGAGCATTGTTTCTGCATATGCAGTTTCTATTCAAGAGAGAATGTGGGTGCCAGAGCTGCCTGGTCCCCCCTCAGCAGTCACTGGAGTAAAAACACATCGTGTCTGTGAGTGACTGTGAGCTCCTTGGTCCTACACATCTGCACAAAGCCTGTCCTGCTTCTCTGCCCCCAAACTGCCTCTCTCCCCTCCTCGTTATGGCCACCATGAGGTGTTTATGAACCAGAAAGGGAGTCTCCTGCCTTCCCAAAGATTTTTCAGCCTGATCCAGAAATGAAATGTTAGGTCACCAGCCAGAAAGAGAAGGGTCAGGCTTCTCAACCCTTTTGTTTCTACTCCTGCAACACTAGGGGATCCCAAATGCAGCCTGGCTTTAGGGGACTTGGTTCACGTTCTGCTCCAACCACCCTGCTGTGACACCACCTGATACACCTCTGCAAAGGTTCCAAGCAGGAAAAGACATTTACAAACGAAGCTTCCAACAGACATTTATTAGTTTGGGTTGAAATCAATGCACATGAAGGAGTGTCGCTCCCGTGTGCTGCACACCTTTGCCATCAGTTCAGTACAGGCCAACTGGGATCATACGGCCAGGACTGCAGCCTTTCTCCATGACCAGCCTTACAAACACAGCCATCAACAGAGCAAAGTGAGTCAGGATCCTTCCCACCTCCTTCCTGGCCATCCTCCCTGCCCTACCAGCACTGGGTCCTGGGGCCTCATAGGATGGAAGCAGGGATTAATTTGGGGGTCAAACTAAATCAAGAGCTCTTCCTTGCCTTTGGCTCCCTGTCAGCCCAAGCAAGCAATGTGGCTCTGCTATTCCCCCTTCCAAAGAAGGCCTGGGGAAGGCCAGCACAGGGAGGGCCTTTCTAGTTCTTCAGGTCTGTTGTCCACAGTCAATGCCCACATTGCACCATGTGTGTGGCTGCAGAGTGATGAAGCCAACCACCCACAGGGCGGGGAATGAAAGAGCAAGGAGTAAGAGAAGCCTCATCTGCCCCACCAGCTCCAGGCTGGATGCTATTGAAGATGGTCCGTCTTCTTGAGCAACAGGCACAGCACCTTATTGCAGTGTGGAGGCACCTCGTGCTGCTCCACAGGGCTGGCAGAGCAGAGGGAAGCACTCTGACCTGCAGTGCTTCCTCCAGGGTTCCACATCCCCAAAGCAAAGGGTACAGGGAACAGCAGTCAGGTACTGTGGGATGCAGGAGGTCACCAACAACAGCACAACACATAAGGAGGCTTCACACTGAGACCTCAGAAGATACCAAAAGCAGGGTCCCACCTGCACTGAGTATTATCGGGATGAATGTGCCATTAGGTGCAAGGAAAAGAGACTGATGGTTGTGATCTCACTGACCTGGGCATGCAGGACAGTGACCCAGGCAGGAACACCATCTCAGGACTGCAGCAAACAGCAGCAGCGCCTTCAGCAGCTTGGCTACAGGGCAACCAGAGCTCTTGGGCAGCCACCAAATGGCCCCCACATACCACCTAGTGGAGCCATCCCATCCTACAGGGCAGGCAGGTTTTGGAGATGTGAGAGCTCTTCACATCCTATAAAGAAGAACCCTTGTGCTGTCATGACAGCCATTAGCAGCTCCAGTTGTGCCATCTAAACATGGATCAAAATGTTGACGTGCTCAGAGGGGACACCAGCATCTGAGGCACTGGGAGACCTCGTGGTGCTGTGATCTTTCACGCAGGGATTACGTGCTGGTCATGGTGCCAAGCCTGGAGGCACTGGTGGGCACTGGTGGTCAGGGCTGAATGCCCTCCTGGCAGTGCAGGTGTCCCTCACCTGCTCTCTCCAACCATCCCTGCCATATTTCTCATCTCCTGTTTGGTTTCCATTTCCCATTGCATTTTCCCCTGATCTTCTGATTTTTTTCTCCTTTCCTGTTTTGCTCTGGTTTCCTTTTCCTTTGGAGCTGAAACTGAACCCAGTAACAGTGAGCTGGGAAGGGCAGCTCATCTGCCTGTAATTCAACACACTACATCTGTGCTCAGGTGACAACTTCACAAAAATCAGCCCTTCGTTCAGTTGCCTTTAGGGATGGCCCTTCCCTCCCCACAGCCCTACCCAGAGCCATAAAACCAATGCAAGCACAACAAAACCCTGACCAGAGACATTCCCCACAAAGAATCCTTTGGAATCAGCCCACAGAGACTCACAAGGTGGTACAAGGCCAAGGATGAGATCTGCAACGACGACATGTCCAGGGATGGTGGATGCTCCCCAAATATCAGCTCCAATGCTTGTTTAGTTGCCCTGTCCAGGTGAAGAATATCTCTGGATATTCTTGTTTGCTGCACACATCTCTTCCAAGCTGAGCTAAGGTGGAATTCAGTGTTTGTTGATGTTATGGAGGTTTGGCCATTGATGTGGCACCAAGGAAACATGCCATCATTCAAGCTTGCACCAGCCTGCATGGAAAGTCTCGTCGGTAGCAGTGCTGCAGTGGGAAGCGTGAATAATGACGGGAGGTTGGAACTCTCAGAGGAGAGCAGGTTGTGGACTCTGGCTGGAGACCTGGGCAGGAAAGGAAAGAAACAGGAGACCATGGGTCGCAAGTGTGTGATCCCCTTGGTGCTTCCTTCCATGTCCTCAGCATCCTCCCAGCAATGACCACTGCTCCCCTTCCAAACCCTCTCTCAGGACTCAGTGGGGCTCTGACACTTTTCTTCAGTGACCAACACACAGAGCAGGGCTGCAGCCTGGTGGTCCCTCACACCCTGCTTCTTTTGTGTGTCCCACACACCATGGCAACCAACCCTCCCCGCACTTGGCAGCTTCAGCACCCCCAGAAGTCCTTGTCACAAAGCCCAGCACACTACCGTGGTCACGTCCCATGCAGAGGAGCTGGGAGCCGGCTACATGATGGAGCAGGTGAAGCCACAGCACTCCTTGAGCAGGGTGAGGCCCGTTTTGGTCATGTACGGTGCGGAGGTTTGCTGCCCCCTGGAAGTCATTTTCTTCTCTCTGACAGGAGCTACAGAAAGAGGCACCGTAAGCTTCAGGTGTGTTCTTGGAGACAAGGACATAAGCCCGCTGCTTCTTCTGAAAGGTCCTCTCAGCACAGCACTGCTGCCCCAGAGGAAGGCTGAGTGGATGGCACGACTTGTCGCTTTAGTCAGTGCATGACGAAATGGAAGGAGCTGATTAGAAAGGGCCTGATGAAGTACACGAACCACAGGGTGACACCTGCTCATCCCAGATCTCCTAGGACATGCTGGCTGAGAAACGTATGGAAGCATTGCATCTCTACTGACTGGTGATGTTTCCAGCACCAGCACCTCCCCACACTGAGCTAGTTCTACACAGAGGGATGAAATCTTGGCACCAGACTGCTTAGGGAAGGGAAGAAACTGCCAGGGAGGTTCAGTGCAAGGAATACAACTCATTGACCACCTACTTGCTTTCTGGAGGTAGCTTTTGGAGAGCTTACTTTGCAGGAATTCTGCCATTTCTTTGTCTTCTTCTCTCTCCCTGCAACAAAGAGATTGTTTAGCACATGGAAAAGGAGCAACGAGGCATCCAGAAACATCTGTCAAAGCGTAATAGAGATCTGAGGAAAGCTTGCACTGTCCTCACTGCAAGGAATAACTTGTTCCCAGCTACCTGAGCCTCTCAAACTCCACATCGTCCACCAGGAAATCCCGTGTTTCCACCAGCTTGTGGATCTGCTGCACCAGTTCCTCCTCTTTCTGCTTCTCCTCATTGGACTTCTCAGTCTCTGCAGCACAAGAAGTGTATTTAGCTCCTCTGCATCCCTCCCATGCAAAGTTGAGCCAAGCCAAGCTTGCTGTGCTCTGCTCCACCTGGGAGTGGCTATGAGAGTGGGGGTAAAACCCAACCCAAAGTAGGCTCCAGGATCCAGATACAGGCTGCTAAATAAGCAAAAATCTCACCTCAACCCACCCAGGTCTGGTGTCATCAAACTCAGATTTTTGAGTTTTGCCCCTGAAATTTCCATGGGGATGAGCACTGTGAGAAGTAACTGTGAGCTTCACAAGGCAGAGGGGTCCCTAAGCAAGGTGAGATCCCACCAGTGAGGCTACCTTGCTTAGAGATCCCTCCTCTGCTTCCCTAGGGGTCTCTACCCTGCACTGGGCACCTGACCCCCAGGTGCTCAGAAAAGTCAGATTCAGGTGTCATCCTCCTGCCAAGATGTGCTGAACCCACGTTTCCCACACCAGCACACCCAGCCGCAGTGCCAGCATGGTGCTGACCCATGGAGAGCCCCAGAAACCCCACCTGGCTGCCTCTGAGCACCATGGGACCCATTTGTGTCACACATAGAGGAACCTTCAAAGCCCATCTGGTCCTACTCCCCTGCACTGAACAGGGACACCCACAGCTCCATCAGTGCTCAGAGCCCCGTCCCCTGACCCTGGGTGTCTGCAGGGATGGGGCACCACCACCTCCTTGTGCAGAGAGTTAGTGAAGCCCTGGGAAACTCTCACATCATGCAAACTCATGTTCTATACAAACTGGTATATAGCAGCAAGCAGAATGCATAAAAATCCTTGGGGATTGGACTAGAGGATCTTCACAGGTTCTCTCTTGCTCAAAGCACTCTGTGATTCTATAAGATGACAGAGCTAGCGCTGGGGAGTGTTAAATATGGACAGCTAGCTTGGGTGGAAATGGTAAATGCCTGTGTAGCACTATTTAATAACAATTTCTGAATTCAGCAGCCAGCTCCAAAATCAATCCAGCTCAGGATGGATCAATCTCCTGTCTTCCTTCAGCTAAATAAAAATGCAGCAGAATTCACAGCATGGAGCCAGCCTGCAGGCAGGGTCTCAGCAGCTCCCTAAGCTGTGTATTGATCTGCAGCTTCAAGTCTGCTTTGTATTGATGGGAGGTGCTGCTGCAGGGGTCTGGGTAGAAGGAACTTCTCATAACCTTTGTGTTGTCGGAAAGATCCCCAGAAAATAATTTGCTGTGATATTTTGGTGCAAATAGGGCACTTCATTCTGATGCCACCAGAAACATCAGGCTGGGCACAAACATACCAGCTACATGGGGATAGTTAATGGTCTGCACTCTTGGGTTAGAGCACATCAGAGTTAACATACCCTCCATACAAACACTGCTTTTTTCCAAATTGCTGATGTCACAGTCCATCAGGACCACCCCTTTGAACTACTAAAGGCACTTTAAGCTCAAGCTTCTCATTGCTGCCTTCAGCAGCAGCATCTCCGGGAGCATCCCAGTGTGGGAGCTGGCCAAGAGCTTCCTGGGCTTCATGGAGATCTTTCTGCTGAGCGCATGGCAGGGTGCAGCTCTACAGAGCCTTACCAGGAAGGGCAAGGAGCTTTTGAAGCTCCTTTTTCAGCCGGCTGATTTCTTTGCAGAGCTGAATGTCATCCATCCTGCAGAGACACAAATGGAATCAGGGCGGTTAGCAAAGCAGAAATCTCATCAATGACAACAACACCTCAGTAAAACCTGGCACACGCGCCAGGCGATAGCATGGATAGCATGGAAATGGGGTGTGGGCTGCTGGCTCATTGAAATCAAGGAACTGTGATCTGTTCTTCATCCCGACAGACTTCATTGGTCCTCCCAAGCTCTACCAAGAACCCAACATGAAGCATGACCTTCCCAAGGCCTCCAGTGCAGCAATGCACCGACACTGCAGGCACATGGCAGAGCAGCCAACCTGGCACCACACAGTTGAGATTTCTCACAAGCTCCACGTCTGTGAGCAGTGCAAAAGCCCTAATTCATGCTCCGTGTCTGCAGATAACACACGATTGGATCCACGAGCTGCTGCCACAGATGTGCCCCTGGCTCCCTGTGCGGTGTGCATTGCTAAGAGCCCTGTCTGCTTCTCCAGTAATCCCGCAGCCCTTCGCTGAGTCACCCCGTCAGGATGAGTCACACTGGAGCTGGGGGCACCAGAAATATTAATTAGAGAGAGGGAAACCAACAGAGCGACAAAGAGGAACCCTGTGTGATACTGCTGTAGGAGGAGAACATCCCAAGTGGAGGAAGCCTTTCCTCTTGGCAGAAGTAATGAATTGGCAATAATAAAAGTTGTCATTTCAGTACAATCTGGGAGATAGCAAAGGCAAGCAGCCGGGTCGTTGCTGCTGGAGCTGGGGTTGTCTCTGCCACCTGAGACATCTCGTTGCAGCAGGTTTCATTATCTTCCAAGCACGGACATCTCAGCAATGTTGGAATGTGTTGGTTTGACATTTTCAACAAGAAAACACTGATTGCTATCGACTGACCAGGCGACTCACGTCACTGTATGGTGGCACACGATGGAGGTGTACGTCTCCCTGAGTCCTACAGTCCACCTGACCCTAAATATGACTTTTATTTCCCCCACTGTGTCAAAAGCCCCACTCCAACCCCCAAGCCCTATCCCTTGTAGCCCTGGTGTGCGGAAGGTTCCTGTGCCCCCAGCAGGGCAGCCCCAGCTCCTCCTGCCCAGCAAAGCTGATGCTCCCATAGTTTCACACCACAGGTCTGATGCTCAAGCTCTGATGTGCAGCCCTGCTGTTCCCCAGAACACCCAAGCAATGAATGCTGCAGCTGTACCCACCCCAGGATGTGTTTTCTGTAGGTGATTCCCAAGTGCAAGCCAAGGAAGAAAACAAACAACGAGGTAAGAAGAACCACGAGCTGTGAGTTTTGACAGCACCTGTGAGATTTAGGTGCCAGTTGCCATGGAAAACATTCAAGCAATTCAGCTTTTGTGACTCCCAGAAATCCTCTGCAATCCCAACAACAACGCCTCAACTCCAGGTCTGTGGTGTGCGCTCCCTGTGCCAGCCCAGCACTTCTGGGGTCAGCCCAGGGCAGTGCTGGCAGCCCTGTCTCCATGGTTCTGGCTCAGAACCCAGTGCTGAGAGTATTGTTTATCCCATGCTGCAAATGAGCCTTGCTTTTTCCTTTGCTTTTTCTCAGCTCCCTCCCTGTCTGCTAAGCCAGTGTTAGGACTGTGTTCACCAATCGGCTCCAAAGGAGCCGTGCAGCTCTGTCACATTGGCTTTTCTCTTGTCACCATCCCTCTGTGTTACAGTGGCTTTATTTCTGCCTCTTTGGCAGGGCCACATTAATTCTGGCACTCTGTGGACACAAATCCTCCATGCTGATGCTCCAAAAGGGGAGGAAGGGCTGGGAGGCCATAAGGTCTCCTCCAACCCACCCATGATGTGATACGATTCGACGATAAACTCAGGTTCTGTGGCTGCCCATGTCAGGGAGCAGCAGTGAGCTCCCAAACCTCGAGTACCTTCCCATGCCCAGCCCAAGAGCATCAACCTGCAGAGAAGACATAGTGCTCAGAGAGGACCATGGGCACGTTTTAGCTCGGTCAAACACATGCCCCCAATCCGCACAGGTTGGCTCCCAGCACTCACATGTATCGCAGCTCTGACTCCCTCCTCACCAGGATCTCCCTGATCCTCTCGATTTTGAAGAGCTCCCCTTCGATGTCATCAATAGTGGTGGAGGAGTCAGCCATGGAAATGATCTCATCCTCTGCAAAGGAAGCAGGAGCCCCGTCAGCCAGCAGCAGATGTTAACCAGGTGCTGAGGACAACAGGGCTGTACAGCAGACACCACGCAGCATCACAAGGCTACACATGCAGCTTCAACTTCTTTTCCAGGCTACCCACCAGGCGCTGCAAGAGGAGACAGCCCGACATGGAAAGTCACCACCACATACAGGGGCACTGAGCTACTGGCAGATGTGTTTTGCCTTTATTTGTGCTCCACACAAAGCTGAGCACCAGAGCAGCTCTGCTCAGTGCTGCAGCTGCATCAGACCCCTTGGCTGAGCAACCTCAGAGACACAAGCCTGTGTCTGCCTCCTCCTCCAGGACATGCCAGGGCCAAACCTGGGCCCATATAACACAAAACCCCCAAGGAGTCATGGAGGTGAAGGTCCCACTGCAGCTCCTGTTCCATTGCAGGGTGGGTGAACCCCTCCAAGGTACCTGGCAGGGCAGTTCAGCTTCCTTATCTCCTGAAGTGCTGAGCATCATCTCTGCAACCCACCTGGGGAAACTGAGTCAGGAAAAAGGGATGCCATTTGCTCCAGACCAGAGGCAAAACCATCCCAGCAAACCACAGGAAAAAGAGGCTGTTGTTTTTTAGTGGCAAGTTCAGGGATAGGCAGGATGAGAGCCCAGAAGCAGAGCTCTGCTCTCACCACCAGCTTTGTCTCTGCCAAAGTCTGATGTCCACACCTCCCAGCCTGCTCTATGGGATGACAGCTGAGGTTCTGCTCCCAGGCCAGCTACCACCTTCCTGCCAGCCCAGCTCCCAGCATCACATCACCCAGCTTGTTATCACTGATGTGCAGCAGTGCATTCATCACACAGTGGCTAATCTAATCCAGCTCTCCTGTGATGTACAGGCAGCACACGGTGGGGAGTGGGGGGCTCAGCAGCTACAGCAAAGCCAGGCTATGAGAAACACTAACAATCACACATATCAGGGGAAAACTGAGCTTCCTTTGGATCCCCACAAGGCACATCTCTGCTTGGAGAGTTTCTGCAGCCCTGTAGAGCAGGGAGGGGTTGCTGTGAAGGCACAAGGCAGAACACCCCACACAGTGGTTCTCTACCCATCGCATAGAACTGCTGGAGAAATTGTCCCCAGTGAGGCATGTTTCTGAAGCTGCTGGTGGAGAAAGTTGAATAGCAGAAATATATGTAGTTTAGGTTGGTGTGACTGGTTTGGGGAATAGCTTTCCACTCTTTCTGGCTTAGAAACTCATAAGGATTAATTGTAGCACATCTCCCTCTCCTCCAGCCATGCAGGTACTTTCTACCAACACCTTTACATGGAATCCTTCAACATTCCCCACCCTAAGCTGTTGGGATGCTCTCAGGAGCCCCACCCTGATGGACCACTGGATATGTGAGCTGAGCACAGAGTGGGGTGGGATGGGCTGCCTTCTGGCAGCTCTTGTCCCTGCTGCAAACAGGTGCTGGAAACCCTGCCCTTAGCCTGCTTTCTACTGGCCTGAATGGGGTTGCTAGGGGACTGGACTGTGGTTGCTATGGGACCAAGGATGCAGTTTCTGCAGGACCGGACTGCTGTTGCTAAGGGACCGGACGATGGTTGCTAGGGGAGAGGGATGCTGAGCTCCCTTGTCCCAAGCATCCACCTGCTCAGCCACCCCAGGATGCCCGTGGCCCAGGGGATTTCGTGCACCTGAAGACAGGCAGGTGGCCCTGGTCACATCTCCCTGCAGCTGACGGGGACAAGCAGGTAACAACGCACGCGAGGTTGCAGATGGAACAGCCGCCGTGTGCCTGTAGGCTCCCTGGGGCTCGGCTGTAGTTCAGTGTGGCTGTAGATCTGTCAGAAAAAGCTGCATTGCTCAGCGTCACTTCTGCAACCAGGCTGAAATGACAAGGCTGATTATTTTATACATTCTCCAGTAAACAAAGAAACAAGCTCACTGCAGCTCTCATTAGCCAGGAACAAATCTTGGAGCACAGGGGTGGGTCTGGGGGAGGGAGGCTGTCACTGCTGGTCTGGGTGGGTGAGGGAATAGCCCAGAACATCTTTGATCATCGGTGGCAGAAGTACTTGGCTCAGGTCATCAGCCAGCTGCTTCCCAGTGGGTGAGCACAATGGCTTGGAACAGGTGTCAGCATCACTCCTTCTCCCTTTTCATCCCAGAACCTCATTAGCAGCAGCCAGCCTGTCTGGGACAGGCAAATCCTCACCTGTGTACCAAAGGGAGGAGGAGGCTGGATGATTTCTGCCCACGGTCACTTCCAGCAGCAGAGGCTGCAGGTTAGGAGTATACTGTGAACCAAGGGCAGGTGGGCATCACACAGCACAGCCATGGCTGCAGGAACTGAGCTGGAGGCTCCCATTGGTGATGGGTGGCACTCTGTGTCCCGAAGGTGAGACTTATCCTCAGACACACCAGGGAAGGTGTCAACAGAGCTCTAATCAAAGAGCTGCTTAAAACAGGAGAAGGGGCAGCTCCAAGGGAGAGCTCGTGCAAAAGGAAGCCTGTGGACCTCTGGGGGAGTGCACTCTTCCCACTGATTCCTTAAAATTTGCCCCAAGCACCTTCTCACCTTCTAAATTCAATGAGGAATGGGAAAAATCCTCGGGAGGGATCATAAATGCCAAGCTGCTGCTGTGCTTTTGGGTAAGGGTGAGGCCAGCATCAGCCAATCCTTCATGCTGTATTTGACACCAAGATTGCCCAAGGGCTCTGGAAGCAGGGCCAGAGACACCAGAGGCTGTGTGAACACCCAGGGAAAGGGACAAACTGCTACACTTCTGCATGAAACCCATCCACCAAACCTCACGAGAAACCAGCGAATCTGTGCAAGAGACCAAAAGGCAGGAACCCTTCAGGAAACTGGAATGGCTACCAGAGAAGTCCAGGGATCTGCATCGTTGGTCCAAGACACCTTCTGGACAAGGCTGTGAGCAACTCCATCTACCTACTAAGCCTGCTTTCAGCAGGGAGTTGGACTTGAAATCTGCAGAGCTCCCTCCTGATCCAAGTTACTCTGCAAAAACCAATTGAGTTTTGCATGGCTCTTCCCTACTAGACCAGGAGATGCCTCCTCCAGACAGATGTGGGGTGACATCAAGTTCCTGAAGCCCCAGCTACAGACATGGGCTAAAGCACAGCTTCCCTTTGCAGCCTGGGGTCCCCAGGGCTCCGTGCATCCACTGCAGGTGTGGGAAGTGTGAACACTCAGAGCTCAGGAGGGACTAAACCTGGGCACATGGCACAGCAGGCAGCAGGGCAAAGACTTCCCTGGAGGTGGTTTTACTGAACGGGTCTGTAACACCCAACTCTCAGTGCCTCCTTACATCTGGGCCCATGCTTGTGGTGCTGAGCATCCGTTCAGGGATGCAGGATGACCCACGTGTGTGCAGCTCCCACACATGCACACGCCAATGGAACCAGGCACAGGCATCAGCTCCACACTGCCCACAGAGCTCTCCAAAAGCCACTGCTTCAACCTGGCAAACTGAAGAACAGGAGAAGGCTTTGATTTCAACTTGGGACTGTTCTGATCGTCACACACAGCCCAGGGGAAGAGAGTATCGTTAATGAGGAGTATAATAGCTGGAGACTCTCACTCCATATGGCTTTGATGCAAACATTTAGACAGCCAGCAACAAGCCCAGGATGAGTCACAGCAGCAGCCAGTGCAGGGTTGAGTTGCAAGTGATTTCTTTCATGATTAAAGATGGGCAGTAGATTGGCAGTGCTCTGGAGAGGGAGGGCAGAGGTCTTCACCTGGGCTCCGTCCCAAGAGGCTTTTAATTCAGCTGCGGGTTTTCTCTGCCAGGAAAAGCAGTGTGAGCAGGGGGCATCCAGCTCATCAAAACCAACCCTTGTTGATTAGTGCATATGTGATAATGAGAGCAATCGCAGCTCGCTGCCCAGCTCTGGGCAGTGTTTGCAGAGGTGCGCACACCCCTGGTGCCTGCAGCATCTTCAGCACACAGCCAGGCACTCCAGACCTGGAGGACAAGGTTAGATCCCTGCAGGCCCCCCACCCAGATACCTGCCATGCAGAGGCAGGATGGAGGGATAAGTGCTGCTGTGCTGGAAGATACAGAGGAAGATAAAAACTTCAGGATGCTCCCCATGGAGCCGAGCAGCACCCGCACACTCGCATCCAGCTGGATGCTGAAGTTTGCTCTGTGCCTCCCCTTTTTGCCTTTCTGGCTGCTCGCCGCTGCCCTGCTGCACGCAGAGGTCTGGTGGGGAGCAAAACGAGATGGGAGCAGAAGGGGACGGGGGAGATGTCGGAGTGATGTCCTGGCAGGAGGTCCCCCCAGGCTGCGATGCTGCCTCCCAGCCCTGGGGCTCGACTGCGGATGACACCCGGCTCAGACCCCGTTTCCTACAGGAGGAACTGCTCAGAGTGGGGAAAGGCAGCAAAGGGCCGTGCGGGCACCCCAGGCTGCCCATCACAGCCATGCCCACAGCACGGTGCCTCCACATCTCTCCGGGCTGCACCAGCCGTGCGGAGGGCTCCATCCCCCCTCCACCACTTCATTTCCCCCAGCCATCCCTCCTTCCGCTTCTTTCCGTCTTTTCTCTCCCCCCATCCAGCCCTCCCACCCAGCGGGGGGCTCAGCGGCTCCCCCATCCTCTCTCCCCTCGCTTCCGAGACGCACCGCGAGACTCCACGACCCGACGTAGGTTGGGGGGTTTGGGAAGGGGGCAACACCGGAGCCACCCGGGGGAAAGTTTGGAGCTCACCTGGCGCCGTGCTGGCGGGCGGCCACCGGGTGGATTCCAGCGAGCCGTACCGGGGGGGGGTCCGCTTCCCCTCCATCCTGCAGAGCGCTGCGGCCGCCTCGCTTCTCCCCCGTCCGCACCGCTCGGAGCGGAGCGGCTCGGGGCTCCCGAGGCTCCCCGCCCCTCCGCCCGGCTCCCCCCGCTCCGCTCCCGCCGCGCCCTCTGCCGTTCTCCGCCGCCCCGCTCCGCTCCCCGCCCTTCGCCCGCACCGCGGCCGCTTTCTGTCTTTCTCTCTCGGGGCGGTTCGTAGCTCGGCTTGGCGTCCTCTGCCGCCGCGCACCCCCAGCCCTGCCACAGCCCCTGCCTCTCCAGTTCCGTGCCACAGACTTGAGCAGCTTCAGCACGAACACGGTCCCGTTTAGCCCAATGCATCCTTTGTGTCTCTCAGCGGGGCACGGCTCGCTGCAGACAAATAAACCGTGCGACAAAAGCGGGACAAAGAAAAGATGGTTAGCAGCACTTTGGGAGCACAGGGGCTGGGTATGGGTCTAAAACCTTGCAGGGATCTTAGTGATCATAGAATCACAGCAGCATCTCAGTTGGAAAAAATCATCGAGTCCAACCATCAGCCTGACCTGCCACATCTCACCCAAGGCCACATCCATCAGTGCCGCCTCTGTAACACCTCCAGGGATGGGGACTCTGCTGTAGCCCGGGGCAGCCCTGGAGGTGTCCAAGGCCACGCTGGATGGGGCCCTGGGCAGCCTGGTCTGGCATCAAATGTGGAGGTTGGTGGCTCTGCGTGTGGCAGGGGTTGGAGATTCATGATCCTTGAGGTCCCTTCCAACCCTGGCCATTCTGTGATCCTGTGAATCATTAAGATTGGAAAAGACCACTAAGATCATCTATTCCAACCACCAAGACACAATCACCATGCTCACCAAGCCATATCCCTACGTGCCACATCTGCCTTTTCCCTGAAAACCTCCAGGGATGGTGATTCCACCACCCCAATGCTTGTTCACCATGGCCACAAGGAATGAGTGCCTGGATCAGCTGTGCTCTGCAACTGGCATTTAAAGCACTCCAGAAGTTTGCTTTGCTCTCCCCAAAAACACAGGATCACCTTTAGCAGCGCAGAGTCACACTCAGAACTGTTTGCACACCCATTGCACACACTGCTTGCTCTGCTCTGCCCAATGCTATCGTTGTGTACAAACCTCTCTTGCAGAAGATGCTCTACATCCTCGAATCCACTGTAAAGAAGTTTTAATGGATCCACTCAGACACTGGAAAGGTACTGGGAAGCACAAAGAGCACTGAACTGCCTATTCCTGCAGAAGGGCATGTATGTCTGGCCAGAATAACAAGATGGGAGTTATTAAATAATTCCATGAGCTTCTTTTCCTTGGGATTTGTCAAAAATTCAAGCTCACATCTCTCAATCCACTATTAACACAACTCCAGCGTGTGATTGTGTTTCCTGGCTCAGAATTCCTTTTCCCATCAGCACAGGCCTGCTGTTCTCACTGCTATCATCCCCTCTGCAATCCCAACCTGATTACAGCTGGAAATGCTTTCAAAGGTCCAAAACCACAGCCCTACTGCCAACAACGTCCTTCTCTGCTCCGATAAGGTTGGCATGAGATCACTTCTTCTGTTGCTCGATTTCTCCAGGCAGGGTTTCTTAATACGAAAGGTGAAACAGAGCTTAATTTTACAGTTAGCTCCTACTCAGCTCTGTGTCTGCGTGCACAGTGTTATGGTGTCAACACATCTGATTTCAAGGGAAAAAAAAATTGCCTTTGGCCAAAAAAGTAATTCCTATCACAGCAAAAGCAGTGGAGAAGTGATGCACAAAGAAATGTATCTGTGCCCAGAGAAATGTACAACTGAAGTCAGCAGATAGAAGAGGAAGAAGGGAAGGGAAGGGAAGGGAAGGGAAGGGAAGGGAAGGGAAGGGAAGGGAAGGGAAGGGAAGGGAAGGGAAGGGAAGGGAAGGGGAAGGGGAAGGGGAAGGGGAAGGGGAAGGGGAAGGGGAAGGGGAAGGGGAAGGGGAAGGGGAAGGGGAAGGGGAAGGGGAAGGGGAAGGGGAAGGGGAAGGGGAAGGGGAAGGGGAAGGGGAAGGGGAAGGGGAAGGGGAAGGGGAAGGGAAAGGGGAAAGGGAAAGGGGAAAGGGGAAAGGGAAGGGGAAGGGGAAGGGGAAAGGGAAAGGGAAGGGGAAGGGGAAGGGGAAGGGAAGGAGCCAGGTGTTTTAGCTGTTTCCTTGCAGTGTAGGAATGAAAATAAAAGGTGAGATAAAGTATTGGGTTCAATGAGCTGTGTGGATTCCAGTCCAGTTCCATTGGCCATACAATGACTTACGTGCAGGGTCTGGGCACTGTTTCACTAAAAGCAAAGAGACATTCAGCATTTGTTGGTGAATGCTGCCTCATCTGCTGGAACTGATTCAGTGGGAACCACTGAACCATGTCACAGAGAACATGTACATCAATCCATGTGACATCCAAACAGCACCAGCCACAGAGGACATCCTCAGCACCACCAGTTAAACCAACAAGGATTCGCGTGGCTCTCAGGTGTGCTGCTTGCACAGGACTGCTGTCATGCACCCCGTTAACGAGCAATTAGAGTTCCTGAGGTATGATATGGTAACAAGGCTGGAATAGATTCTTGACACTAAAACTGCTCTCTACTTGAGTTTGAGTTCCAGGGAGAAGGCAGTTCTCAGTACAAAGTTCCAGTTATTCTTGGCTCGAGGACAAGCCTATCTATAGTTCTTGCAGCAGGTTGTGGCATGGCATAGTGGGTTTGTGCCAGAAAATAGGGAGCTAATTATGCTGAAAGCATCTGACATGCAGATAAACTGTAATCAATACACACAGAGATCATCTGCAATAGCATCACTTTTCCTTGTCTCTCCTATGAGCACAGCGGGGAGCAGGGCAGGAGATCACCATGGCACTCGTATGCTACATAATAAACGTGCATTTAGAGAAGTACTCTGGGTTTTGCAGCTGGCTTGTAAAACTTCAGGGAGACGCTATTAAAGTTAACTCTTCTGCAAAGGAATGAGGTCTTCCCATGTACCTGGTCAAGTGACAGCAGCTTCTGATGAGAGCTGAAAGCTTTTCAAAGCAGAGCTTAGTCATTAACACAAGTTCATGAATTGTTTTCCACTTATGGGGCTGCAGGTCCTTCTGTTCCCACAATTCATACCCCACTCACACCAGCCACAAGCAAGTAAATTTATAAAAAGATCCATTTCTGCTGCTTTTTTTTTCCCTCTTTACATTTTTATATATATATATATATATATAGGCATTAAGAGTCGCACCTTCTGATATGAATCCTCTATGTCACCTGTACAAATAACTTATAACCCATCTACACCATTTACAGCTGTACAAATTCAGCCCTGGACACCACAGACCACTCTGTGAGCTGCTGTGAGCTGCTGGCTGGTGTGCCAAGGGCCACGTGCCCCAGCAAAGAGCCCAGCGAGGCAGAGGTGTGCTCAAATTCACCACTTTGAGCCCAGTGTTACCATATGCAGCAGTTCAGAAAGGAAGGATGTTGGGACAAGCAGGTTGCTTGACTTATTTCTGAGCCTCCTTTCCAAATTCAGCTCCTTCCAAGGCCAAAGAGCTCGGTGCTGTCCTGGCATTGGTCGTCATTTTGGAGGAGAGATGAAAAACTGCACTGAAGAATTGAAGATGGTTGCTGAGACCTTCCAGGCCGTTGAGGTGCTGTGATGCTGTTGCCCCTCAGCTATAGGTGCTGGTTTGGGGTTAAAGGCTTTTTGGGACCTGGAGGCTCTTTATGCTGCTGAATAACCCATCACACACCAACAGCTCCAGAGTTGCTTTGCCCCCTGTAATGTATTCCAGTGCTAGTTTGGGGCTGTGTGGTGCATTCAAAGTGAGAGTGCATAAACCCTGAATTTGGAATAGGAATCAAAGCTGTCTTCTGTGCCAAGGCAACAATGAGGGGCAGCAGCAGGAGGGTTTCACAGGGCCCAACCAGCCAGGGCAACCTGCAGGCTTGGAAGGAAGCATCTCCAGACTTGCGTATCTGTGCTCCAGGGATGCCCTGTGGTGACAGTGGAAGAGCTGCTGTGTGCACTGACAAGGCTGAAGGATTCCTCCTTGGGGCAGGGGATACAAGCCAGCACCCCTGAGCTGCTGAGAGCTGAGAGAATCAAAGCTGATAGTGTCGTAGGAGGGTGCCAAGGATCCCACATCCACTCCAATGTGATTTACAGAAGACTCCCTGGAGACAACCCAGATATCACAGACCGTATTCGGAGAGCCAACCAATGTTGCACACCGTGTTTCTTCCATTACTTCAGCAAAGATGGGCCTTGGACACACTGCTCCATAGAGCTGCATGGGTTTGAGCCCACCTGCAAACCAGGGGAGGGCTCCCACACCCTGACAGCAGCAGGGGGAAGGAACAGAGTAGTCTGCCAGGGGTTTTGCAGGCTTCTCAAAACAAAGCCAGGCTGTGCTGCCTGGACAACCTGAGTACATCACTGACAAATATTGCACTGGATTTCTCGTGTCTCTGCTTCACACCACCCATCGTTCTTGCATAGCCCCTCTGAAACAACTGGCTGTCCCACTGACTGCACGCATTGGACACACAGCCACACCAGGCCAGGAGATGCCAACCCAATAAATATTAGTGCTAGCAACTGCTCTCTGATCCACAAGCACAGCAAGCACCATCACCTCGGCTCTATTTTCTCCAGTCCTTTCCCTGAAATGAAAAGCTTGGAGGTTTTTCACCACTTGTGCAAAAGGTCAAATCTCTCAGTCCTTCAGGAGAGCTCTGCCCTGGCAGGGAACGCAGGCTGTGGCCACCACAGCTTGGTGCACAGCTGTCCTTCCCAAGCCCTGCCCACCTCTGCCTTTGCAGCTTTAGAAGGCTTTAGAAACACCTGGTTGCAAATCCACTGTTGGCAGCTTCTTAGTGTGCTTTCTTTTTTCCACGTCTTCTATCACGACCCAGGTGCTGCATCTTGCACATCGGCTTTTTCTCCTTTTCTTCATTGGATGACACCTGCAAATGTGTTGATGGGCAGCAGCAGAGACTTGGGCATGTATTTCACAAGTCCCACATCCTCTGCTTCGTGCGGGCTGAATTTCATTGTCCTTGACTTTTGCAGGCAGTAGCTGGGCTCTAGGCAAGGAGACACTTCCAGGCTGCAGGAGGAACAAGAACGTGATTACTACTCGTGCAAAGCTGCCCTTGAGGGCCAGAGTCTGATCTCAGACTACATCCCAACTCTTTGCTCTGACTGCAGAGCAGGGGCTGCCACACAGAGCCGTGCAATTGCTTTTATGCTTTCAGAGTGGATTTGGCTGGGAGCTGATGTGTACCAGCATTTAAACACTAAAGCAGTGGCGTCAGCCTTGCTTGCTTCAGTTCTCAGAAATTCCCACTTTACCTGTGCTCCACATGAACCTCAAACTCTGTCTATTCCCTTCCAACACTTCATATGTCACTATCACCACTGCAGCCACATTAATCCCTAACTTTTCACAGGGCTGATTCTTCTGCCCAGACCTTCATGTGCTTGAGATACCCCAGGAACCTTTAGACCTAAGATTTTGGACGTACTTGCCCTTCTACTGCCTAATGACAGCACATTACTTAAAACAGAAGAACCCATTTTTTTCACGTCATCACCCCAAGGTGCAAATCTAGGAGAGCACAACCCACCTCCTGTCCCTGCAGACACCCAAGGTCAGGCTGCATGGGACTCTGAGCACCTGATTGACTTGAGGGAAGTTGGACCAGATGGCCTTTAAGGGTCCCTTCTGACTCAGACACTTCTCTGATTCCACAGTTCTTTGACTCTGCCCTGCTTTCCCAGGAAAGCACCCTCACCTGATCACACTCCTGTAGGTCCTTCTGCTGTCCTTGTCCAGACACAGTGTGAAGGGCCTCTGCTCCGTGCTCCTGATTTTGATGTTGCACGTCTTCAGCTTGTTTGCCACGGTCTGGGTTGGGAGAAAAAATGACAACATTCTCACTCAGTTTAAACTTCAGAAGTGATGCAAGGTGGCTGCTCTAAAGATGGAAGGGTCTCTCTTTCCATGATCGCAGCCTAAGGTTGCAAGGGCAGATTTTGTCAGTTGGCCAAGTTTGCACAGGCTGGAAGGTTTGGGACGTCTGATGTGGGGCATGGCCTTCTCTCCTGGTGGACTTCGGTGGGCAGCATGGGCTGCAGTACCTTGGTGTTTCCGAAAGCCAGAATAACCAAAAGAGTACTGGCTATCTGAAAACACCAGCAGAGAGACTGAAGGCTCCATGGCAACACAAAATGACCAAGGCACGATAATGCTTATGGACACTCAAACTGTGGAGATATATCCCTGCAGGTCAGAACATCCCCTGCCTGGCCTCTCATGCGAAACCGAAGGAGCCCTAGAGAAAATCCATCTCTCTGAGGTGCTGATCAGATTCACTGAAGTTCCTGTTTCCTGTTTATGCTTTGTTAAAGCATTGCTATATCAGCCCCTACTCTGGTGGGCCATACATGGATTGACACAAGTGGTCTGGAGAGAACTGCAGCTGGAGGTGTGGAGCTAATGGGGTCGATCCCAAACATACAAATCCTCTTCCACACACACCCTGACAACTAAAGGACTAAGCTTTATTTCTCTTAAGCCTTATTCACTCTGCCCCTTGATCACACAATCACCAGTACTTCAGAGTGTCCTGAGAATGTGTGTGATGCAGTGTTGAGCAGCAGGGACAGCATTTGGGGTTGGACTTGAGAAAATGGACTTTTCCAGGGAACACCCAGCCTTGGAAACTCCCAGAGCCTTCCCTTTCCATGGAGAGTTCCCCTTCACTGTGGCTGTAAGGGCTTTCCATTCACTGGCCAACCCTCCCAGGGTCAGGATCACCCACAGCCACGTACTGAGAAGGATTGTCCTGACAAGTTGTTGATCCTAACGACTTCAGTGATGTCCACATTTAGACACGCCAGATCTGCAACGGAAGCAGTATGTTAGACTCAGGCAGCCCAGGCACAAACGGCACTGAGTACTATGGTCAGATTCACCCTATGGAGCACCAGGAATCTCAGCAAAGCTTGCTCCCAAGCAGAGAAACCTACCTTCAGCCGCGTTGGCAGGGATGGCCTTCATGGAGAGACCTGTGGAGCGCAGGGACAGTGACACCTCCTTTGCCCGGTCACTCACCACGACCTGTAGGGAAGGAAGGCTCTGTTCATTCAGCCAAGCCATGGGATGGCTCTGGGGAGCTTTGGGGCAGTTTTTCACAAGTACAGGGATAGCTGGCAGTCTATCAGAACCTCTCTGTCCTCTCATGGAGTGCAACTCCAGGGAAAGAAGGAGAGCAGATCACTGTTTTTGGAAGGTCCATGCTATGCCTGCGGACATGGGCACGTTGGGTGCCCAGAGCCCCACTCACCTTCCTGTATGTTACAGTCAGATCTACGCCAGGGCCATCCAGGGTCATCTTCTTCTTGGTTGGGTTTAGCTCTGCAAGGGGAGGACCAAGAAGGATGGAGGTGTCACTCATCCCACCCACCTCAGGGCAGAGGACAGCAGTCAAGGGACAAGGCACTCTAGGCACACTGGAGGCTCTGTGCCACCAAAAAAAGGTTTGGTGAGACGGACTCGCCATAGGGTCTGTGCTCAGCCCCAATGGCAAGCATCCACTGGATCAGGCACTGGGTACAGACCAGCCCTCGGGCATCACCTGTCTGAGACCAGGACCCAGTGACACCCTCTTGCCTATCATCACATGCCAAGGAGGGAGACGGAGGAATTCAGGGCGGCTCCTGGTCCTGGGTGTGAGGGCTGTGCTCATTGCAGAGCCGTGGCTGGTGTAGCCCCAGCTGTGGGGTTTCACGGGGAGCAAACGCACCTCTGGGGGGGATGCTGTCCTGCAGCTGGGCACACAGCTCTGTGAGGAACACATCCTCAGCTGGCTCCTGAGCTGAGCTGCTGAAGAAAACCTGAAAGAGAGGGAAAACTTTGAGAACAGTCGTCTGTACCATCACAGAGGGACTGCGGCAGCAAAAGGTTCTCTGAGTGCCCCAGTGGGACATCGTCAAAGGAAATCTGTCACCTCACTGTGGGGGACAGATGGGATGGGAAGAGCTGATTTTGCTTTGCGAAGCACAGGAGCACGGCACGCCTCGCAGTGCACAGCCATGGGCCCTCGCCGCTGGGTGTCACTGCGTGCTCACAGACGGCTGCTCCCTGCAGATGCCCAGTGCTGGGGGAGCAGCTTCCAGCTGCCTTTACTCAAGGCTGGTCATTTCTCCCTGATACCCTGAATCAGCCGCTCACATCAGATCTATGCAGTGCTCTGAGCAAAATATGAAGACAAGCTCCTGGAGAGCTTGCCCTCCACCCAGCTCTTGTGGGGCTCAGTCCTCATTTCTAAGAAAGCACTCTGCAGCCAAAGAGGAACAGTGTGATCTTAACCAAAACAGCAAAGCAGGCTCTGTGCTTCCACATCGTGCTCTGTATGACAGCAGGGCAGTTCCGAGTGCTTCTATATGAAAACCACATCTGGAGGCAGTTCCTCTTCCCCCATTTGAGTCACCACTCTTTCACTCGCTCCTAACTTCTGTCTTGGAGGAGGAACGAGTCCAAGAAAAATTCAGAGGGAAAACAAAATCCTCAGCAACTCACATTGCAGATCAGGTGCTTGCAAGCTACACGTTATTAATTCAAGTCTTGATGATGCTCCACCAATAATTAACAAAGCTCTTCCATCTCTTTGCAAGCCATGTGCCTGTTTGCTCATGCAGTGGCTGCTCCTCTGCTGCGATAGATCACCACGTAGGCTGCAGGCAGCTTCAAGGGAGATATGTGCACTGATACCACCCTGAGTTTTGAAGGGGAAGACTGCCAGAGGAGCAGATGGAGGGCTGATACTTCAGGACCAAATACAGAAGTGGCAATATCAAATACCAGGTCTCACCCTGCTACCATTTCAGAGAAAAGCTGGCAGGAAACAAAAAAAATTAGCATTTCAGGAAACCCTGCAAATCCTCTGCAAGGTTTTGTTGAAGCCACTCAGTGAACCCCTGCTTGAAGGGGTGGCCTAAAGCAGCAGGAGGTGCCAGAGTTGCTGAGCAAACCTGTGCCCAGCACAGCAGGGAGGAAGGGGTAATGTCTGCATTTGCTTTGCTGACTTTCAAGATCCCAAAATAGTCTTCCCAGGATCACTGACCTATCCGTACCCAGAACCTTACCCCTACCCCTAACTGCTGATCTGGGAGTCTGGTGAGGAGGGGGAGGGCTGGGGGACAGGAACCAGCTCAGAGCTGCCCAAATCCAGCTGACCCCATGGGCTTTGCAGAGCACTGCCAGCAACAGGGAGCAAGCACTGGCAGTGCCACGGGGCAGCACAGCATCCACAGAACCCACCTTCACTGCGTACACCTGGAAGCAGACGGGCTGGGCGCCCATACGGACGTAGTAGGCAATCACATCAGTGATGAAGAGATCGGTCACCAGATGCTTGCTTGGAGAGGAAGGCTGAGGAGGAAATCGCAACGAGGATCAGCCTGTCATTGCCTTCCTACAGGGAGCACAGCTGCTCTGCCATGACCGGCCAAAGCCAATGGGAGAGGTGCAGGTTTGCCCCCACCTCCCCACATTTCTTGCAGGCTGTCAGTGCTGGCTCAAACTGCCAGGAAATGAGAGCTGGGGTATTACAGCAAATGCCTCGTTTATATTTGTGTTCTTGAAATGTGCCATTTCCTGTCCCTTGGCCAAAAAAAAACAAACCACCATCGTAGAAAATGGGTCTCGTGGGCTCAGCACCAACCCTGGCTGCCTGTAGGGCATGAGCCACCATCTGGGGCACAGAAGGGCTTTGCAGGCACAAGCTCACCCCTGAGGGTTTTTGGACAAGGGATCAGTGCTGGGGGTGGGGATGGTTCCTCGTACCATGGTGGCCAGCTTGGGGATCACGTGGCACAGCGTGTTGATGTTGCTCTCATACCAGGGATCGGCTCTGCCCAGGTAGGCGGCCACCTCGCAGAGCTCCTCAGGGCTGGTGGCAGAGGGGTTCTGGTGGAGAAACACAGCTCAGGGCACGGCCACAGCTCACACCTCACAGGAGGCAGAGGGAGGCACTCAATAAATGGGGGTCAGTCCCTGGGATCCCCCTGTCCCTCCTCCTCCAGCAGTGACCAGACTCACCGCAGCTGCCAGCGTGCCCGGTTGTCCGGTCACCGGCACGTAGTAGAACTGCAGGTTTAGCCTTGGGGTCAGGAAGACACGGCGTGTTTCTCGCTTCCTTGAAAGGGAAGAAAATAAATATAGCCATGCCTGAAAGGTGAAGAGGCAGGAAAACAGTGCCAGGAGATTACAGCGGCTCTGCAACAGAAGCAAACACCCTCCCCGCTCGCCTCCTGTACCCAGTGCAACACAGCAGCAAAGCAATGCCCCTAGATTCCCAAATCCAGATTCCCAAAATCGATGGGATGTCCCACAGGTGGGCTCATTAGGTTCCTTCCCCTGTGCACTGGAAAAATTCTTGCCTGGTTTGATTGTTATTTTTTTAAATCTGTCTTATGCACAGAATGGAGAAATTCCACATGTGCACCATTTGGGCCACACAGCTGGGGAAGATGGCAATTGTTCAACGTAAGCGTGGTGAAGCACTGACACAGATTGTCCAGAGAGAAGATGTGGATGTCCCTCGTGGTTTTCAGCAGTGAGTTGGATGGGGTTTTTGGCAATGTGGTCTAGTGAAAGATTTCCTTGCCTACAACACGAGGGTGAGACTGGACGGTGTTTGAGGGCCCCTTCCAACCCAAACCATTCCAGCATTCATTCCAAGATTCAGGTGCAGAACATCCAGCTCCAATCCCGTCCCAGGTAACCCCGAATCCCAACCCATCCCCAACCACAACGGCTGCTGCGACCAAGAAAAGCCCCCACTCCACCCCCCTCCCCCTGGCAGCTGCTCACCGCAGGGAGTGGTAGGCTTGGGCCAGGCGCCCCAGGATGCGGTCGTCCCCCAGCAGCACAATGCGGGCAGTGTGCAGCCTCAACAAGGGGGCCATGGGCTCAGTGGGGATCCCCACTCTCCTCTGCACTTTGGCTGCAGGTTTCACCCCGGGGCCGTTGCAGCCGGTCTGCAGGAAGGCCACACTCTCCAGCGGCGAGGGCTTTTTTTTAATGCCACCTTTCCTATGGAGCCGGGATTGCTCTGTGTCAGCACTGCACGGGGCTAAGGGCTCCTCGGAAGTCGGTGGCAGATCCCTCTCGATGCCGCTGTCAGTGGAGAGCACGGAGAAGCGGGTCTGCTCACAGCACTCGCAGTCTGAAATGATGTCCTGGATCTCAAAGTTGTCCAGGTCCTGGCTCAGGTGATCGGGCTCGCAGCTCTGTGACAGCGGGCGGATGAACAGCACCAGCTCCTTCCCTGCAGGCAGGAGGAGCTCAGGGAGGGAGATGCAGCCAGACTCAGGCCAAGCCTTCGTCCTGCCCCAGCTGCCAACCAGAGGGCCACCAACAGCTCCAGATTGCCCTTCCAGCCCCATTTCCCAGCTCAGCACCGCTCTCATCGGGTGCTTCGTGTGCACCTCACAGGTGTGCCCTGCTTGTCTTTCCCTCCCCGTCCATCCCTGGTGCCTCACTCACAGAGCTGATCATCTTCTGTCCAGAGGTGGAAGCTGATGTTAGGGTTGGGCAGTGGGGTGCCCTGCAGCCCTTCCAGAGGAGCATCACCTGCGGGAACAAGGGTGCTCGTAGCATGTGGAGCAGGCAGTGCACAAAACCCACTGGTGCCCTACTTCAGCAGTTAGAATAGTCCTGAGCCCTGGGGGTTCTCCCACCCCATCACTTCTGACCAAATACAAGGCTGTAATCACAGTCCCCTGCCCTCACAAACTGCACAAATGAAGGTCCGTACACGACCTGGGAAAGGGAGAGGTGACATGGGGCAACTGAGGCGCAGGCAAGTGAAGGACCTTGCTTAGCTGCAGATAGCAGAGAGCTTGCAGAACAAATAACATTCATGGATGGGCTGCAGGAGGGTAATAGTGAGGATGGGCAGCACGGCGGGGGCTCACCTGGTGGTGAGGAGCTGAGGATGGCACTGTAGATGCTCTGCAGCCTTTCCATGTGCTGCCCACGGTCTGCAGCCACTTTGCTCCCTGTGCACTCGACGGCCATCACCACCTCCTGGAACCAGTGCTCGACCTCGCTGCTGGGCATGCCCTGCCACAGAGGTGCTGTCAGTGCCCCCAGGTGTAAGAGCAGATGCTCCATGGGCAGAGCGTTATATGACGGCAAATGGGCCCTGTGCAAATGGGCTCACGGATGAGCCTGTATTGCAGTCCCACTGCCCAGTGGGACTATTAGGAAACCATATTGGGGCCATATGAGTGCTGCTGGTTACCTGGAGCCGCATCCTCAAGGCGCTGAGGTCACAGCCCTCGCCCAGGGCTGCCTGCATAGCGTGGGTAATCACACAGCACATACACGCCTGTGGGCTCTGGGAGACACGAGCTGCCTCCGTGTCGCTGAGCAGAGCCTTGCAGATGGCTTCAGAGAGCAGCTCCGGGTCGGCGAAGATGAAAATCCTGTGTAGGTGTAGTTGTTGGGGACATCAACATGTAATTAACAAATTGCATCCCCCCAGCCCACACCCTGCCATGGAGTTTGCCTCCAAGTTGTCTGTGCACCCAACATCAATTCAGGGTGCAGGAAAGGGACAGCTTCACTAGAAAATTCAAAGGGTGTGGAAGAAATAAGAGTGATGATACATTTGAAGAGGTACTACTCACTTTTCCTGGTAGGGGTAGGGGTCGCTTTTAAGACTTTGTTCGGAAATCACCATCCTTTGGTAGAGCATCCCTAACAAAAGTGAGAAAATCAGTGCATAACGGCTGGAGCATGAGGCAAAACAACCTGGCCTGGCTCATGGGAAGGGCTCCAAGTGGATCAGCACTGATGGGAGAGGGGAGGTAAGGGCCAGGAGTTGGCCCTGGGTTAAATATAACCACAGACAAAGATAGGCCACGCTACAGAAAAAGAAAACTCCTTCTATTCATGGATAATTTCCTGTATTTCCCTTCCTTTGTTTAGAAGATTATGAGCTCAGAGGAGAGCTTGGCGCTGGAGGAAAGGCTGACTGCTGGCCACGGCCATGGGGCCACGTCAGGGATGGCGCTGAGTGTGGGGATGTGAAGAGCACCATCCCAAGTGTGGAGGGATGTGCTTCACCCCACCTGGCCCTGGGGTGGGAAAGACATAAGTGTCCCATCCAGCTGCTAATACCCACCCAAAACCAGGAAAGGGAAACTCTTCCATCCAAACATATCCTGAAGACCTAAGGCTGGGCCAGCCTCATGCAGCAACCCCAGGCATAGCTTTAGGCAAAGGCCAGCTCCGTAAGCAAACCCCCCAAACTCAGGGGCAGAGCAAGGGAGCATCGTACCTGGTGCCATCCTTTCCATCTTCAGCCTGGCAGCATAGTCCAAACCAATGGTGCAGAAAGGCCTGGGCAGGGTGAGCAGCTTCGTGCAGAAATCATACACTCTGCTGCAGAGCTCGTCAGAGATGTAGGGAGCCTGGGGTGAGAACAGGGCAGCTAATGAGATGCTGCAGGCAGTGATCCCACATGGACTCTCTCCATGACAGACCCTGGGAGGGGAGGGCAGGATCGGGCACCAGGATGGTGATGGTGCCTCCATCAGTACCCACCAAAGGCTGCGGGATGCATTTTGACCAGCTTTGGAAAGGTGCTTGGACAAATGGACTTCATTAGCAGTGTGACTTCCTGCACCATCAGCACCAAGAAAAGGGGGAAGGACCCAAGTGGGATGAGCTTCCCTCCCAAACATGTCATTATTTCAGACATCACACTGGGAAATGTGTGTCCATCTGTGGCAGGGCAGGGCTTGGCTGGGCTATTTCAGTACAGGAATAGGTGGTCCCTCCCCTGCCTTCTGATTTCCCAGGATCTTGCCCCAGGGAGGTTACCTTGATCAAGGCGTACATCAGCGTGTGCAGCAGGGGGATGATGTAATGCCTGTAGTCACCTCGCTCTGCCTGCGGGACCAAAAGATGCCGTCAGTGCTGGGGCACCCGCCACAGACCTCCATGGGTGCAGGGTGATGCTCATGGGCTCTGTGGGCCACTGGAGTGGGCAGGGTGTCCCTGGGGATGAGGACAGGTCCTGCCTGGTGGGCTGCCCTTGTTGGCTACAGATCATGAGGGGTGAGTGGTGAACCACTAAGGGCACAGTATCTGCAGAGGGAGATGGCAAAAAGTTTCTATCTGAGCTCACTGGGGAGTGCTTTTTTATTGCCCCCTCACCCCCCCCCCCAAAAAAAAAAAACACACCCAAAAACTCAAATAGAAACACAAAACCTCTGGGAACCCTCTGGGAAGGGCCCATGTTGTGTTTGGTGGGTGTGGGAGCAGAGTGGTGAGGGAGGTGGGATGCTCCCCCGTTCCAGGCTGTGGGAAGGCAGCTGGGAGCTCCCACACATCTCCAGCAACAGGAACAGCCCCAGATACACCTGATTTCCACCCCAAAACCTCACGGATCCTCACTGCCAGAGGGAAGGGGCAACATGTTATATAGGTGTACTCAAATGGAAATGGGGCTGCTGCAGTGTGAAGGTGCTGCACGCTGCTGATGCTCCCCCACTCTCGTGTAGCTCAGCAGAGCAGATAAGAATACATCGCAGGGCTGTCAGAGCCTTGCCGTGGTGGTGCTGATGCTCAGGGTCTCCCCCCAGCACCTCTTTTCAGAGATGATGTGCTGCTGCTGGATCCCAGCTAAATGGAACCGATGGCAGCAAAGCTTTAGAAATGATCGATAAAATGAGCAAGGTTGAATTGCTGAAGCCAGCTAATCCCTGGGCAGAGCCATGGAGAAACTCAAGCATGAAATTGCTGAGTTATTATCGGTGGTTGGTGCTGAGTGCTCAGGGCTGCTGCAGTGTCAGGGGACTGAAAAAGCATAATGCTGATTTCCAGGGAGAGCTTCAGGGAGACAAAGGGAATTACAGACCGGGAGGACTGACGGCCCTCTGAGAATAAGAACAGCAGAGGAATAATAGCTCTAATGGGGGGAACGAAGGGGTGGCTGACCTCAGCCCCAAAGGGGGACAGAGGGAGGTGACAGAAAGGGGTCTCTGCAAATGAGGGCACTGGATGAAACGAGGCACGCTCACAAAGGTGACACCGTGCCCAACCACATCACCACTGCTGCAGGTGCTGAGGGTGCTGAAGGTTCACACGAGTTCAGAAAATGAGGAGATGCATCACTGAAACACAAATTCCATCCGTGGGTTTCTGCACAATGCGCCCAGGTCAGGATACAGGGCAAGGTGTGACACCACGCGGAGGAAATGAGTGGCAGGGAGAGAAACTTCTCCAGTACCTGCAACCACAGGGCGGCGTGGGGGCGGTTGGAAAGCCTCTTTGTTTTGCTGCCTGTGGGCTGCAAACATCATCTGCCCCTGGCTATGAGGCTCCAGTTCATACAGTCTCCTTCACTGGGGCATGTCCTGCTTGGGATGGATGAAGCCCCACGGAGATGCGACCCCCCCCACCTGCAGGGCACTGTGAGGCACTCACCCTCTCCAGCTCTTTCACCAGGATCCGGACCAGGATGGGGCTGTTACTGGGATTCTGGTCAATTTTTTTGTGCAGGGTCCATCGTAGCATCCCTGAGAGGTGAGAAGTGGGGGAGGTGAGGCTGCCCTGCAGAGCAGTGAACTGATGGATGGGGAGATGTGGGCGCTGCAACCACCACCCACGGGGATCTCTCCTACAGCTCGGTGCTGCTTCTCCACCCTCTGCTTCACCCAGTGACCCTCAGCAAGGGATGGGGCATGCTAATTGGGTCTAAATAACAGTAAAATCAACGCTCAGGCTGAGCATTATTCCCCACCACAGCGATGGAGGGATTGCAGCTGACTCCCCAGCAAAGAGCTGAGCAATGTGTGGCAAAGCAGCAGGCCCACAGGTACGGTTGGTAAATTCCATGTGGATGGGGCTGTCCCTGGGCTCACCTCGGTCACTCTGGCAGGCAGGGTGGTGGCCATCCAGCTCGCGCAGCAGCGTGCGAACACGGCGCAGGATGTCCGACTCCACCTCTGTGGGGACATGAACATGAACATAACAGCCTGAGCACCCAGGGATGGGAGCAGGGAAACCTTGGGATGGGTACTGAAGGCATCAAATGCGGCTGAGCATCAGTGGCAGACAGTCAGAGCCATAGGGCAACCATACCCCACAGGCATGCTGAGAGCAAAGCTGGGACGTGGTAGAGCAGAGAGGGTCTGCTCTGAGTGAGCTCTGAAGAGCCTCTCTCATTGGAAAAAAACAATCACATATTAAATACAGAAGCTAAAGGACCAAAAG
Source organism: Tetrao urogallus (assembly GCF_951394365.1). Classification (NCBI taxonomy): domain Eukaryota; kingdom Metazoa; phylum Chordata; class Aves; order Galliformes; family Phasianidae; genus Tetrao; species Tetrao urogallus. The sequence goes on along the minus strand of NC_136831.1, from coordinate 8,864,956 downwards.
CAATGCTTGGCACAATGAATGAGCAGAAGCACTTCTGCAGTTGGGCACCGTGGCAATTCAACCTCATCCCCATCCACCATAGAATCACAGAATGGTTGGAGTTGGAAGGGATCCCTAAAGGCCACCTGGTCCCACCCCCTGCACTGAGCAGGGACACCCACAGCTCCATCAGTGCTCACAGCCCATCCCCTGACCTTGGCTGTCTGCAGGGTTGGGGCACCACATCCTCTCTGGGCAACCTGTGCCATTGCCTCACTGCCCGTAGTGTGAACACTAAGGGTGTTTTCCTTATATCTAATCTAAGTCTCTCCTTTCTAAGTCCGAAACCATTTCCCCTTGTCCTACCACACAGTCCCTGCTCCAGTCTGCTCTTTCTTACACCCCCCCCCCCATGGCATGGGAGCATCCCAGTGACAAGGGCTCTCTTTCAGGCTCCTCCAACCCACAGCTGCCCACCAAGGGCCCCGAGCCCCCCCAGGCAGATACGGAGCTCTGACTGCCACCCGCTCCCCATTCACGTCAGCAGTGAGCCGCATCCTTCCCGTGGCCAAAAATAAACGTGAAAACCTCAGAGCTGATTTGGGGTATGACTTGTTCCTGTGGTGAGGACTGCTACTCACGAGGGAGCTCGTGTGTCAGCACTGGCACGACGCAGCTGTTGAAGCCATGCGAGGGATCAGATGGGAAGCACCCATTCCCTAACTCTAACCCTGACCCTAACCCTAACCCTAACCCTAACTCTGCCCTTCCGTCCCAGTTTTGCTCCCAATTTTGCCCATCCCCCACACACCCTCTTTAGCCACAGCTCCATCTGCCCAAGCATCAGGGATGGCTCAGGGCAGTGGTGCATTCCTCTCTGCCTACAGGAAATGAGAGCCTGAGTGATGCTATGGAAGCACTTTGCTCAAGGACCACAACTTCCACACCTCCTTGCAAGGCTCTGCAAAGGGATAAAGCTGACAAAGCTGGGGCTGGGTGGTGGAGCAGAGCCTTGGGCTTCCCAAGGAGCAATGACCAGGAGAGGGGAGCCAGGAGCCATGTCCAGGAAGGGACAGAAGGAAACTTCCCATTCTTTTTTATTTGTGTATATTTGTAATGATGACGGGAAGCTTTTCCTGAAGCTGATATAAACACTGTGTTCTCTCTTTCTAAATCAAAGTGCCTGCAGCCATGGTACACTGCCATTTCTTCACAGGGAGCAAAGCATGAGACCACTGCTCCAACACAAACAAGGGGCACTTTGATCTATAAATGCTCACAGCCTACCAGCAACAGCAGGAGTGGCTTACACACAAGATCAAATATTTCAGCATCAATATCCTGTCGATAAAATGTCAGATTGTGCCAGAATGCGTATTTGATCCGCTCTCCACCCACCTGCACTCTCCATGGCTGGGCTGGGGCTGCAGCAGAGCTCGGCTGCAAGGCTGCTGAGTGCACGGCTGCTGCTCACTGCGCACGGGCATGGCCTCGGGTCCGGGGTCTCACCTGCAAAAAGCACAGGGTGCTGTCAACTGTACCTGCAAAGGCAGGGCAGGGAAATGGAGCCCAGGGCACAGGGCACTTGGCACTTAGCCCTGAGGCACCAGATTGGTGTTTGTTGGGGAAAGGCTCAGCTGAATCCAGAGGAGCTCTTGGTACCCACAGCAAGGAGGATCAGCATCACCATACGGGTCATCACTGAGAGCCTTCTCCTCCCCAGGAGTTAAGGAGAAATGTTTGGGTTTAAGCCAAATTGAGTCCAAAATGCAAAGTCCAAGAAGACAAGGAACATATGAAAAAGACAAGTGGAATTGCCATAAGGCCCCTGCCCAGCACCTCTGAGAAACAAAACCCAGTAGAGCTCAGTAGCAAGCCATGCTCCAAAGCCTAGTGTTGGACGGCATAGAATCATAGAATCACCAAGGTTGAAAAGGGCCTCCAGGGTCATCCAGACCAACCATCCACCTACCACCCACTAAATCATGTCCCTCAGTACAACATCTGAGGCACCCCTTTCCATCAAGCATTGCTCTCTCCAACAAAAGAGGAAAAATAAAGCAGGGGGGAAGAAAGGGAGGTTCCCCTGTGACACAGCACCCAATCCCCACCCATGGGACCCAAATCCCTCCAGGCACCATCAGGCCATCAGCCCACGCTCTTCCTCACATCCTTGCTCTATTTAGGATTTGTTCTCCACAGAGATCCTGAATCTGTAATCACCAAACACAGAGCATCCTGCTGGGCAGCTCCTGGCCGCATTGATGCCCACCATGGTGCTCCCACTCCTCCTTGCTACGAGCGCCACGCATCATGATAGAGGTCGGCACCGTGGCTCTCAGCACATTGTTTCCTGCAGGAAAAAGGCCCCCAGAGGGGCCAGGTGCGTGCAGTGCTCCTCAGTGCCCGCTGAAGTGAAACGCGTGTCGGCTGTGAGCGGCGTCGTGGCTTCCCACATCCGCGTCCCACCTGCCCGCGCGTGGGAGGGGACCCAATGTGCAGTGCTCATTTTCCAGATTTAGAATAGGACCTGGGTTGAGGTGAGTGGTTCCGGACCCACGGAAATGTGCTTCTCATTGTCCTGCTCACTGCTCTGCTGCTGTCCTTGCTGCCTGCACAGCCTGGAGGTGGGACAAGGAGCCCCGCATGCTCCAAGGATGCAGCTCCCCAGGAAAATTCTACCAGAAATGCCCCCAAACTGATCCCCAGAGTCCATCAGAACAAGCAGAAGTTATGTGAAAAGAGGCACTAGAGGACACAGAGAGAAGGTGTGGGGTCAGCTTGCTCCTCACCAGCACCAGCAGCTGGTCCCTGTTCATCCCGGCCATAAGCAGCACAAGGACCTGCTGGGCAGAAACCACTCCTTTTTCACAGGGGACATTTTCTTCCTGCTGTGCTCCACAGGAGTACCAAGAGGCAAGGAGGGAAGGGACATGGGGCTGAAGATGGGAAGAGAAGGGTGGCACCAGGCCCCTGCATCACGCCCGCTCCACCAACCCAACCCAAACCCAAACCTGACAAGGAGGGCTTTGAAGAAGCAGGAACACATGCTGCAACCAGGACTCAATTCCCCCTCTGTGTAGAGACCTCACAGACAGCACAGACAGGAGCCCAGGCTTTTTTTTTTTTTTTTTTTTGAACAGCAGCAGGGAGATAACCCAATTTGCCCGCACAAAGCCAACACAACTGATGGAGAAAGATGAAGACACCAACCTCCACAGACCCAGCACACTTGGTCTGCTTCAGATGAGGTTTACAGCTGCAACAGCCACGTCCTTTGTCCCTCACCCATGCAGATGCAGGCTGCTCCCATGCAGCTTTTGAGTGGCATCAATGAAGCCAGGCTGATCTGTGCTAGATGACCACGGTACCATGGTTCACAACCCCAGGAAGGAGGCTGCCAACCCATGTTGGGCTTGGCATCTGAGTAGGAGGGAAACCTTGGCCACCACCAGAAGCCTGCAGGGCCACAGGAAACATCTCAAGCACCAGTGCCAAACTCAGAGCCATTGATTTGGGTGAAAATGCATTTTAGCAGATGTGCGCAACTGCAGACACGGAGACACCAATGCTGGTGTCAGGGCAGTGGCTGATGCTGCACCACAGCACCCATTAATGGGGTCCCCAGTGCCGTGCCAGGCTGGGACAGGATCTGCCCCAAACACCCATGCCACGTCCCCCTGCCTTCCTCAGACACAGCAGCCACAAATGGAGACCCCCACCTGGCAGACAGCCTGTGAGAGAACGCCATGGGCTTTCCTGGTACCTTGCCCTGCAGTCCGGTGGCACCGACCCCATCTCACCCCAAACCCACACCTCCCCACTGTACAGGGGGACCCACAAGGAAGACCCGCAAGGAAGACCCCGTCCCCTATCTTGCTCCGGGCCTCACTCACCTCCCGCTGTATCCTCCCAGCTCCCGGCATCACCGCGGGGCGCAGGATGGGCTCATGGTGAGGAGGAGGAGGGTGCGATGGGCCAGGAGCCAGCAGGCAGCAGCGGTGCCGAGCTCTGCTCTATGTGCACGTGTGAGAGCTTGCAGCTCAGCGGCCACAAGCCTGGCCCAGAAAAGGAAGGGCTGTTGGGCCCCAGGCCGTGGGGAGACGGCTGAGCTGAGGGGAAATGCGACAGCGCGGTGCAAACACTGGCCCTGCAGAAGTGCTCAGTTCCCCGAGTCACACCACTCCTCCTTCTGCCCCCTCCTCCCCACGCATCTCTTCCCTTCTCTGCAGCAGCCATGAGACACATCTCATCCCGTAACTGGTTATTTTGCTGTCTGCCAGCTCAGCAAGACCAGCGGCTTCTCCGCACTCATCCCACTTCTCTGCAGAGCTGCCGAGCCCCGCTTCCTCCCTGCAGTTCTTAAAATACCCATAGCATCAGCTGGATTTTAGTTCGTTTGCAGGGAGAAAAATCAGCAGAAAGGGTGAGAAGGAAAGTCGCATCCCTCCCTTCAGTTTCCAAGAGCTACGAGGCTTTTAGAGATGAAACCTGCACGACTCCAAAGCCACCTCTCCCAGGAGCTGAGGCAGAGATGGGAGCCATCTGGCTGCACTAAGAGAAATGAGGAACTTTGCAGTGAAAGCACGGTTTGCCCCAGAAACAGGCTGATATGATCACGGCTGAAGAGGCTTTGCAGCCTCATCTTCCTCTTCCAAACCTGCAGGGTGTCAGCAGCAATGTGAGCAGAGCGCCAGCAGCCCACCCTACACGCTTCTCAGACAGTCCTGTAGGTCACCAGGCTTTGCTGACAGGCTGGGGGGCCCTGGGGGTATTGATTCCCCCCTTAGCTCCCATCTATGACTCTTCTAAGCTCTGGGGTGAGGTTGGAAGTGCTATGGCAGAAGGATGGAGACATGCCCACCCACATGAGCCATCCCAGCCCCACTGAACTCAGTGGGGTGACTCAGCTGTCCCCAGCAGCGCTTGACTTGGGGATGCATGGGCACCCTGAAAAACCTGTGCTCTTTTTCAAGGGCCACCAGGAGCTGGCAGAAACTTCGGAACACGCTTGAGGGGAGCTGAGATGGCACCCATAGGAGGAGCAAAGCAGAAGTGCCCAGCACCATGGCGGAGAGCCCAGAGCCAGAGGGAAGACCTGGGAAACTCAGTCACTCCATCAGACCTGCTGAGCACAACCAGCCCCTCTGGCAGCTCTGCCATGGACACAGGTGACAGAGCAGGGCAGGTGCAGCCCATGCTGCACACACTTTTGCTCTCCCTGCGTTATATTTAGTCCTGCTCCAAAGGCAGTCTCTCCACGCCTCCTGCAGCCCTGTATTTGGTTACACGGCTCTGCCTGAGGCTTCCTACAGCTCTTTATCAGCTCAGTGACAGATGCTTGCCAGGAAAAACCCATGTACTGCACAGGAACGGGGCAGCGCTGCACAGCGCTCTCAGGCGATGGCAAATAATGGTGTGTGTTTGACCCACTGGATAAACACAGCACTCAAAACAGCAAAAATACACAGCAGGTTTGGTAAAGTTTGAGAACAGATTTCAAGAGTGCCCAAAAAATCATCCCTCAAACCAGGGTTACAAACACAGGGTCCCATGTCCCACTAGTTTTGTATTTTTGTTCCACTTCTTTTTTTTTTTTTTTTTTTTTTAATGTTTTAGGAAAAATATTAAAGACTGAAATGTTTTGTTACCTACATATCAACGATACTGCAGGGTTCTCAATGATATCAACGACATGAGAGCTGCTCCAAAAGTAACGCCTCCTGTTTTGTGATGTTGGCCCACAGTGTCAGAGGCAGATGTTGGTGGGATGGCAGTAGAGCCTGAACCTTCTCACCAATATCCACCAATATCCTACATTTAGTTGCTGTGTGACAGAGGGCAGCAGAGGGGCACTCACAAAGACACCTGACATGGAAGTGCAGGTGAAGCAAAGGGGGAGAACTGAGTTCCTCCATGTGCAAAGGACAGACAGGAGGAGGAATTAATTTTAGAGAAACCTATGATGTAATTCCTCTTCACTCAATGCATGCCAGACAAGGTAGGGAAAGCTACCATCATCCAGCTTCTGCCCATGCCACCACCACCTCACCCCCACAGCAACCAAAGCAGGGAAGGGCTGGCAAGGACTGTGGGCAGCACTGAGTGAGCTGCTCTGCAATGGAGCATCCCAAGGGAGATGGGGTGTGTGTTGGGCTGGGGGGACACAGAGCACATGTCCTCATTGGGGACCAACAGATGTCCCCAGTGCAGAGCAAAGGAGAACTGGCCACCCCCTCACTGCCCCCATAGCTGCCTCCAGCCAGCTTAGTTAGGAAAGCAGCACAGTGATGCTGTGTCAGATGTTACCCACAGCCATGAGTCCTTCCAGCACTGAGAGCCAAGGAGGGTTGTCCCTGCAGGAGCTGAGGGCTGTGACCCCAACCTGACCCAGCTGCCTGGTATCACATGCTGGTACTGCCCAGACAGACCCCAAAATCCCCAAATCCCCAAATGCTGCACTGGGAGCCAGGGTCACAATGCAATGCTACAGCAAGATCCACCAGCACAGCACACCAGAACCTTCTCTTTAGCCATGCAGAGCTGCCAGCGCTGGGCTGCTCTCTTTGGGCCAGATCCCCACCTCCAGCCCTGCCGCACAGCCTGGGTAACACACTGGGACCAAAGCAGCCCCTGCACAGTGCAGCAGTGCAGCTCCAGATTCCACCAGGGACCCAAGCCACAGACAGCGACGCACGCAGAGCTCAGGCTCATCTCCCCTTAGATCAGCCCCTGAGCACAAGTGTCACAATTAAAATGAAAACTATGCCAAACTCACATGAAAATCACCTGAAGACCTTGTGTGAGAGCCTCACTCCTGTCCCCATTCCGATCGGTGGGGGGGACAGCCCCAGGATAAGCAGCAGAGCCACGCGCAGTCCCTTCTGGCCCCATCTGCAGCCTCAGCTCGTGGCAGGTTGGTGGCTTCAGGCGGCCCCGTAGGAAAGCAGCTGCTCTCCCCAAGACTCTCCCTGCCAAGGAAACGCGTCCCCAGCTCAGACTGTGCTTCCCAGCAGCACTTTGCTGGGCTGCTCCAGCACGGCACGTCCCTGCCAGCAGACCCACAGCACGGGGTGGGCAGGAAGGACCTGGTTCAGCAACCGAACCCCCTCAGAGCCCACATCCATCTGTTCATCAGCACCGAACGGCCCCGATCCCGTCCCTAAGGCTGCCCTGGAAATGGAGCTCTTCCTGGACACCAACGGCTCGTTGGAGATTTCCTCACCAACGTCACATTGCATTTTTTCTAAGGGAAGAAACGAGTTTTCCGGACACATCGGCTTTTTCAATTTAGTGTCTCTCTTTCCATTCCCGGAGTGAGCTTTGGATAAACAATCGGAGGGAAAAAAGCTCTGCCAGGATTGCTCACACAGAGTGCTCAGGGGAAATGGTGCGCAGGGCAGCCCTGCAAGCCACGGGCAGTGCATGGGGAAAGCAGCCTCGTGTTGGCTGCACATCCCTTATCCCTTGCTAAGAAATGTGGGGCTCAAGTGGGAACTCGGGGCATGTTCACCTCTCACAGTGTGCAGCAAACCCCCCCCAGGCAGCACCGGCAGGGTCTGAAGAACTGCAGTGGGGCCCCACGTGCAGCACCCAGCGCAGCGCAGCTCTCCCAGCAGCTCCTGCCCAAACCGTGGTTGATGGACGGCGCTGCCTTCAAGGCATGTCACACCTCAGAATAGAACAACGTGACTCAGCCAACTCGGCAGCTGCCTTCTGCACAGCCATTGGCACCGGCAAAGCTCACAAAAACAAGAAAGCAACGGGGAGGAAAGTACTCAGGGAAACAAACCCCAGGAGATCTCACGTCTGGGTAGGGGGACACAGCCATGCCAAGGGGCTCCTTGGATCAGCTCCTTCATAAGGACTTGGAGGTGAGGAGCTGTATTTCTTGAAAAAACCTGAGCTTCTTGCTCTGGGCACATTGGGCTGCAGGGGAGGAGCTCTGCCATCGCATCCCAACCATGAGCTCACGCAGCAATGACTGATGCTGCTGCTGCTGCACCCACCCCATGTCCCAGAGAGCAATGGGAGCTCAGAGCGCCCCGGAGCTGGGGCACGAGTGTTGCCTTGAAGTGGGACAGCATCAGACACGAGGAGCACGTTGCAGGACTCTGTGTGGGAAACCACTCCAACAGAAATGTTGAAATTGGAGCTTCCCCAGCAGAGAGATGGGCAGGCTGGTGTCTGGTGGTGGGCCGGGTACTTCCCTGCAGCTCTTACGTGCAAAAGTAAAATAAAATAAAATAAAATAAAAAAGAACAAGAAAAAAAAAGATAAATATATACGTATATATATAGCAAAAAATATAGTTATTTTGTGTAATGCAACAGCATGAACAGAGCTTCCCATAAAGCCCAGGAAAACAACGGTTTGATGCCCTATGCCACCGTGGGCAGCACAACAGCAGTAGCCCCTATTTGCTCCCACTGCAAGCTCAGCTGTGAGGGCTGAATGCTGTCCTTGGATTTGGATCATCCATAGAGGAACTGCTGGAGAAAGCCGGGAGAGCCACGCACCCACTGTGCAACGCAAGGACCGAGTACACACACACACACAAAAGGAATTGTAATGCGCAGAGGTGATCCATCAGCCCTGGAAGCCCAGAGGAGATTGTTTCCTTGCTCAGACTTGGCAAAGAGGCAGAGGGGGAGGCGGTGCTGTGCAGATGAAGGAAGGGCTGCACCGTGTCCCACGAGCAGCGCACCCGGCGGCTCTTGTTGAAACGCAAACCGCCAGCGCTCCACTTTTCAGTTTCCTTTCCGGACGGGGCTGCTGTCTGCTCCGTGCTGTCACCACAGCCATCGCAATTTACTGCCATGACCCAAGGGGCGGCTGCAGGTTGATGAGGGAGCACGCAATCGCTTGGGCGGGCAGGCTGGGTGCGAGCCCAACAGCAGCAGCAGTGGAGCACTGGGTGCCCAGCAGCACCGGGCACCAGGGAGGCCATCCCCACGTCCCTCTGCCCCAGCACCTCCAGTGCCCTCTCCCCTCGCTCCCCCCGGTAAAAAAACCGTACCGACTCCGTTCAGCCCTTCCCAAGGATCTTACCCGCGGGGATGCACCGCGTATTCCCGCAATTCCACCCTCTGTGCGCGATGCCCATCGCGGCCCGTACCTGCGTGCCCCGCGGGCTCATCCGGCGCAGCGCGGCGAGACACGGAGCTGCCACTGAGGTCCGCAGTGCCGGCGATGGGGCCGCACGCAGCGGGGCGAGGGCAGCTGTTTTCGAGACAACTTCCTCTTTCAAGCTGAAGCCCCGAATGGAAAGCTGCCGTGCCGCGCTCAGCCGCCGCTCTCCGCCCCGTCCCTGCCCCGCAGAGCCGCTCCGGCACCGCACCGCACCGCCCGGGCTGCCCCGCGCCGGGAGCAGCCGGTGTTGCTACGAGAGACAAGGAGGAGTCTGTCCGAGCTCCAGAGCGAAGTTTTGTGCGCTGCCAGCGCTGGCATCCCGCCGTGCGCATCTGCTCCGCGCATCTACAAAGCGCGTCTGCTCTCCGCCGCCGTGGGACGGTGCCCCCCGCAGCCCCCCGCTGCCAGCTGTGGGGACACCCGACCCCCCTGCTCCCTCAGGGATGGGGGTCACGGGAAATTCGTCACCGCGCTGACACGGGCCTGGTGCAGAGCTTTGCTGCTGCTCAGCGGTGTCACGTTGTCCCCCACCCGTGAATCGGCGGCGGGGCTGAGCCGAGATGCTGCCGCGCTGGGGGAGGCTGCAGGTGAGGCTGCACGGAGCTGAGCCCGTTTGTACAGCTGCATTAGCACGGCTGGGGCCGGCTCAGCACCCAGCAGCAGAACGCTTCAGGCTCCAAGCAGCTTTGGGGCACACTGCTGACACAGGGCATGGGGATGGCAGCCAGTGCTGCATCCCATCCCACCTTCTTTTTTGCAAGCAAAAAAAAAAAAACACCTGGGCGCCAGTTGTAAAAATAACCCACTTCCTTCCTGCCCAGAAGAGAAAGGCCGGAGGCGGCTGCTCAGCTGCCTGCTGCTGCTCACAGCCCCCTGCCACGCTGGTGCCAAAGGGGGGCTCAGCTCTGCACGCCCCACACACACAGAGCAATAATACCCACGTTTCTCCTCAACTGGGTTCGTTCACACTCCCATTCATGAAGGACCTGGCCGTGGTGTGGATGCGTGGACAGGGCAGCAGAGACACATGCACGTGGGTTACTGTTTGCAGTAGGTTTTTCCCCACCAGCGTCACAATTCGCTTCTGCAGCGTGCCGTGGCTCAGGTTTGGGCAGAGCCATTTGACAGCTTACATCCACACATCCTGCTGCCATGCTGCATCCATCCTGCAGCAGGCACCCCGTGTGCAGGAACTGCTGCAGGCAGAGGCTGTTTCTCACACAGCTGCCAAAGCCGCAGAGGGGATGAGCCCCTCAGTGCCACCACCTCTGGGGTTCTGACCCCAATTTCACTTCACTCAAGGATTTTTCTGGAAACCTTCCATGCCTGTGAGCTTTGTCCCTGGTTTCATATGGGGCCAGCAGCAGGATTTCATATGGGGTCATATTTGCTCATGGCAACCCTAGTAATGGGGAGGAAGCAGTTGGTTCCCTGTGTTTTCCATAACAATCTCTGTCCAAGCAACACAACAAAGCACTCACCTGAAGCACCACTTCAGGAGGGGTTTTCCAACTCAGAAGGAATGCTCTGCCCAGCCTGGGGCTTTCCTGCTGAGGAGTGGCACACTGCTCTGTATGCTTTGAAAACACACCAGCAATGGTGAGCATGGACTTGTACACCCAATGGCCCACAGCACAGTGCTGGGACCAGCTCCCTCCCAGCCGTTGCTCTTCAGTGCTCACCACTGCACCATCATCCTGCGCCCAGCTCCAAAGCACAAAGCTCTTCTTCAGTCAAAGAGGAGCTCTGGAGAACCTCTCTTCCTGCTCTGGTTTCTGTTCACAGATAACTTCATTCTTCCATGCTTTAATTTTCTGTCATTGCGTGGCTGCTGTCACAGCAGACCCAGCAAGCTGGCCGAGTTTCTGAGGGAAGGAGAGGTATTTGCAGGAAGAAAAGGACGCAGTCTGAGCGCTGCTCCTGCCAAACCACCCAGCCTGCAGGGAAGGCTCTGCTGGCCCTCATCTGAACCACCATGGCTAAAGCCAAAGGATGGTTTTCCTCCCATTTGCAAGTGAGCAAGTCACAGACTGAGCAATATTTTATGTCACATCTCAACCCGGTCAGACTCTGGTTTATTCTATCTTTAACAGAGAGGATGGAGATATAGGGGGAGAAAGAGAACCCAAGGGAACAGCTGGTTTTGTGGCCTTAGTTTGCCTTTTTGGTTTGTCCAAACCAAGCTACCTTCAAGACTTTGTGAAAAGCCCACAACAAGAAGCAAGATAATAAGGCATGGGCTTTGCAAGTCTGAGCAGCATCAGCGTGTCTTGCAAGGGTGGATAAAGGCTTGTGCTAAAGTACATGTGCTAACAGCAGGAGGGATGACTGCTCACCTCTAGGATAATACGGGCTAGAAAATCATAGCAAACAGCTTGAGCAGACAGCTGATAAGAAACCGCTGCGCCTGGAATCACACCAACAGGCAGCAATGCAGCAGCCAAGGCAGCATCCAAGGAGGTGGATGTGGGTGCTGCAGCCACTGTGTGCTGCTGGCACCAAGATCAGCTGCTGGACACCACCTCCAGATCTGGCTTTTTGTGCAGACCTGAAGTGCTGCATGCACGTAAGCCAAGGGCTTGCATTTCTGCTCCCAGAAACGATGTGGGTGCCAGGGCAGCAGGGCTGCTCCCACAGTGGATTTTCAGGCTGCACGAGCTCCGGTTTCCATCCCATGGGGTGGGGCAGAGCAGGGGCAGGTTGTTGCTTAACCCCACGCTTGCTCACGTGGGCAGGGATGGGCCCAGAACCCATCCAGCACAAGTACACAACTGGGCATGGCAAGCATCCCTGCCCTGTGCACAGCCACAGAAGCTCAGAGCCAGGCTGCATCCCAGCATCCCCACGTCCTCATCACCCTCAGCCCCATGTGTTGGCCCCCACTGCACTGCAGTCTATGGATAAATAAGGATACTACCTTTAAATTGTGATTTTCCTACCCAGTCACTTTCCTCCTCTGCTCAGCCTCACCTATGAAAACAATTCAGGTGTCATCTGCTCCATCACCCACCTCATTCATGAAAACATGGGGAGCACCACAGTTACATAGCAGCCTTTCTCCCCCTCCCTAAACAACATGGGTATAATGTGCTTTGCTCCCCAGAGATCCCTCATTTCCCCATTGTTTTCAGGTCCTTGCAATGGGTTGGTTTGCACCCTCCTGGCAGTGGGATCAAAGTGAAGGCACTGCCATTCCCTTACTCATCATAAGTGCTGCTCCATCCCTCGTCCTTTTTAAAGCCAGGGGTGAAGAACTGGGGAAGGAAGGAAGATGGGAGAAAGCCACAGAGGAGGAATAAAGCCCCTACAGTATGGGAAACTCTGAAATCAGCAACCACCCAGAGCAGTGAGAACCTGAGGAGCATGGGGTGAGCACAGCCCTGGAAGGACATTGGGTATATGTTGGAGTGAAACCCCCATTCAGAGCTGCACGTGTGTGCAGGGCCCGGCTGCGGGGGTTGCTTTTGTTTTTCATGTGTCTGCTGGAATAGAAACTTGACACAAAGAGCATGCAGCTACCTGCTGGGTTCGGCCATGTGTTGACAAGCAGACTGTGTCCGTGTTGCACTGCTGTGCTCAGCGATACACTTGGGCACGTCTGTTTGAGTAACAGAGGCTGGTGCTGCACACAGACCCACCCACTCTTTTACCCTAAAACGCAGGGAGCTGTTCCCAAACCCGCAGCAGGGAGCTCAGTGCAACCTTTCTGCCCACATCAGCGCTTATAACACAGCAAGCACATCTGTGTGCAGACGTGTCTTGGCGGCACGCGGGCTTCAGCCATGATATAGCACAGATGGCTCTAAGAGGGGCAGAAGTTGGCTCCAAAGTGAAGATTGGCACGTATTTCCTCCTGTGATGGCTGTGAAGTTAAGCAGAGGAAGAATCCCTGCTGTATGCAGACTGCTCGTGCCAGGCCCCAGCACATCACATCTTGGAGGGGCCACACGCCCATGGGTCACTCTGCTGTAGGGGCAGGGGCTCACAATGGGCTGCAGGTGTGCACATAGAGGTGCTGCCCCTTCCTTCGTCCCTTGCATCACCTCCTGGAGACCTTGTGCTAGAGAAGGGGTGCAGCTGGAGCTACCCCACTGCTTCTTGTTGGTAACAGTGCCCTGTGCCCCATTAAAACTGCCCCGAAAACAGCAGCAAAACTGCTTTGGGATCACATTTCAGCTGGGTTCCTGGGCAGGGAGGCTCCCAATGGGCTGAGCTTTGTGCAGTTTCTTCGAGGAACCTCTCACAAGAGCGTCCTGTTCTCAGGTGGCTTAGGGCCATGGTTGGTTATAAGTCGACACAGAAACCAACTATGGGAAAGAAAGGCACTGTTGTACAGGAAAAGGCTCTTTCAGAGTGAGGCAGTGCCCAAGCCCTGGCTCTGCAGACAGATCTGTCCTCACATTTCTGGCTACAGGGGCAGTGCCTCAGCCTGCGGTTCAGACAGCCCTTCTGGAAAGACCCTGCACTCAGTGCACAGGCACAGCATATTGAGCACATCTCAAGCAAGGAAAACAGCCGTGTCCTCTGCCAGGTTGCTGCCAGGCCAGGTCTGACCCCTTCTGAGAGCCACCAAATTCCTAAGCCAGGAGCAGAGGGATCAGCAAGGAGCGAATTGTGCCCACAGCGAGCGCTGACACGTGGGCTGTGTCTGAGCACACTGATCCTTACGCATCTTTGTGTTGTTGGCACATTGCTCCTCTTCTCGAGTGAATTTTCCCTATTGGAAAACTGTTCTTCATCCAGGCACTGGGAGCCTCATGAACTTTTAATTGATCATTAATTAGCAGAAGTGAGATAAGGACAGCGGAGCAGCAGGCACTGCCAGGTGAGCACCAGCCTCCTCTGGCGTTCTGCTTCCTGGCTCCGCTCTCACCAATCCTGAACAAAGCGTGATCCCGAGGCACGCAGGAGTCACCTGCCCTACTCAGACCTCGGCACTGGCCAAAACCCTTCAGAAATGAGCAAAACTCACAGCAGACTTCCACTCTTTTCTACCTGCAACTCCTTGAAAGCATTACGCTGAACCACGCTTTGGAAACCAGCAGTCCAGGAAGGAAGCAGGGCAGGGAGCCAGGCCCTGCGCCTCACCTCTGCTTCTCCTTTTTCTTCCTGAAAAGATGTGAATTGTGTTGGTGAACGCCTGCGAGATCAGGCAGTGCCAGAGGGTCACACAGGAGTGTGGGCAGGGAGCCCAGCTGGGCTGAAGGACACCTGAGCTGCAGCGATGGACGCACACAGAATGGGAGGCACAGCACTGCTGGGCTGGGACTTCTACCAGGAAGGTGCAAGGGGAAGCTTTTGCAGTGGCACTGCCAACAAACAGCACGGTGAGCATGAGGAAGGGATCAGAGGTGCTGAGCTGCACACACCTATGGGCAAGTCCCTGCACCTGGGATGTGACCCACGGCACCCAGCCTAGCACCAGTTCAGCCCATCTGTGGCAGATGGGTGGGTTAGGGCTTTTTTTGTCTATACAGCACCCTGATCCTCACCTCTACCAGCTCAGCCTTGAATGCACTTCAGGAAGAGAAAGGCACACACACAGATCTCACACATACAAACTCTGCAAGCTTCTCTCCTTAATCCAGAACAAAGCTGATGTGGGCGTTACAGCACTGGGTCTTGCTTCTGAGCTCAATTTGCTGCTGCAGGTCTCGATTCCGTGCCCTCTGGCACCCAGCTCACAGCCATGGCGACCTGATGGGCTTTTTCCTGCCCTCAGATCAGTGCTCTGCAAAGCACTGGGTGCCCTCTGTGCACAGATACGAAGCTGTGCCTTCCTCCTGCTGGAGAGCACTGACACAAACACCATGCCTGTACTCGAAATAAATCCTCCTTTAATATCTTACAGTTACTTTAAAAGTCCTTTAAACGCTATTTTACAGATCAGCACAAATGTGACACAGGTTTGGTAAGGCTGCACATATATGTACAAGGACGGCCTGAAGGAACCTTCCACTTCCTTCTTTTAATTTCCAGAAAGCATCAGAGGTCAAAAAATGAGCCAGGATTACGAGTCCCCAGAGGGTGTGCTTGTTTTTCCTCCCCAGCGTGGAAACTCTTCTCCTGTAGTTCTATACGGCCAGCTGAGACCAAAGAGCTTTGCACCACCGACAGCAGCAGGAATATATTTAGCCACGGATGTAGGGATCACAAATAGCACTGTTTTGACAGGATAAGGTGCTATTTTAATGAATTGAACAACAACTAAAGAAAAAAAAAACAGCTGTCAAATTTCAGCCCCATTTGAGACAACGCACACAAACCTGTCTGGGAAATGTGAAAAGTCAACGGGAAAACTTGTTTAAAATCTGATCCCGGTCCTCGGAGCCTCTTGGACTTAAAATGCTCCAATGTCACCACCAAGGGGAACACAGCTGCTGTGCCCACAGGCCTTGGGATGGAGCTCAGTCTCACTCCAATTAGTGCCAAGGGCTGCCCAGGCCCCATTTGCTGGAGGACCCAGATGGAGCAGAGCTCACCGTGGCTGAGCCCCGCAGCCTCAGCAGGATGGAGTCCCTTCCAGATGCCTCCCAGGGAGCACATCCTTGGTGTTGGCATACTCCTAGCCTGCAACAGGCAGCATGCTCTTCTGCCAGCCATCGTTAGTGCAACCACCAGCTAATTTGAAATAACCTGAGAGTTGTCAAACCAAGCAAGGCACTTCTAGCCTCATTTATTGTTCCTGGGGTCAAAATACTTCCAAAAGCTCCCAACTATTGCAAATTTCTGTACCTAAGGCCTCACGGAGAGAAAGAGGGGGGTGGGGGGAAACCTCTCTTTGCAGGGGAGAGGGGATCTCAGAGCCTATCATTGTCTGCAAGCATCACTAGTGTTATTGGTGCTGGGTCCTTCTCTACCAAAGCCACACCCTGAGGTGAGGCAAGGCAATCCTAGCACTTTACCCAGTACTCCCCTCCCTCCTATGAGCACGAACATGGTTTATGCTCTATCTCAAGCACCTATAGAGCATTCAGTCTCTGGGATGTCTCTAGCACTCATGCACTGGTGAGCAGGATGCAAGAACACCAGCTGAACAGCAACTCCATCTCCCTCCTGGATGAACTCTGAAACTCTGCAAGAAGTGGAAGGTTATCTCCTGCAGGTCCTGGATTTACAGCTAACACATATGTGTGATGAGCTGCCCATGCCCTGTTATGGCCTATTGCACTGGATTCGCTGGAACACAAAGAGCAGTCCATAATTCATACTGGGCTCTTTCTGGGCCCCAGCTGGGTCATTCTGCATTGTGCTGTTTCTCTGCACCCATCTCTCATAATTTAAAGCAAACCCTGAGAAAGCCTGTGCCTATCCCCAGAGAACCATCCCCAGCATCACTGGCTTACTGCAAGTGAAATGTCATCAGAACATTGGCTGCGTGGTTTTCAACTCCACATGCATCTGCTCCACCTGCCACCACTCAGCCAAAGACATTCACTTTCCAGAATGCATTCTCCCCAGCATCACATGGGCTTTGCAGTCACTAAGTATGGCCACAGCACCATTTGCTGGCAGGAAAACGTCGCTGTCCTTGCCTTGTCCTCTCAGATTGGTGTTGGCAGCCTGCTCAACCAGGTGGAGATCTCACTTTCCTCCCAGGGAATCCTGAGCTGTACCGGAGCCTGACGCTAACATCATTTCCCAAGGATGGGCTAAGCTCACATCAGGAGCAGTTCAATCACCACACTATGGCTTCAGACTGCAGGATGTCTTGGACAAAAGTGGCTGGTCTCCAGCAGGACAGCTTCATTTTGGTGTTGGATGCATGTCTGGTCCAATGAGAGCACAGGGTTCTTCTATGGCAACGCTCCACTGAAGGTGGAAATGGGTAAACACAGGAGAGAATGAAACTCAGAGGGGTCCTGGGGAGTCAAAGAGGACCTTCTCAGTGCAAGAGGATCACTGTCCCTTGGTCTGTAGCACACAGAGATCTCACACCTGCGAGGGAGCAAAAAGAAACCAAGATGTACGTCGGGTGTGTGGCTGAGAATCACAGTCATGGTGTGCAGCAGAAACTCTGCAAGCAGGAATCAGTGCAGTCTTTAACAGGACTGGGGTTTGAATGTTAGGGTTCAGGTCCTATAAGCTGGCTCAGGTTGGGATCCAGAGCAGAAGGATCCACACAGAGCCATTTCTGACACCCATTAGAGAAAATGAGAATTTCTGCACCTCTACTGTTCTGGTGAAATGGAAATAGCTCCTTGTACATTTCCCGCACTGTACTCTCACATTAGTCCCTTGGGTTTCACAGCAAACAAGTTAACTAAGAAACTTTTCTTTAGGAAATGAAACAACATCTGAAATCTTTTTTCCAGTGGGTCAGCTGGTTTGATCTCTTTGTGCCCATGGAAGCACAGTGAGTTTACAAATCCCGTCCCAGGGTGCCAGCTTCTGCCCTGGGGGCACAATGGATGGAAGAACAGTCAAATAAACAATTTTTGCATGCTCTACCCCAGGCTCTGCATGAAAATCATGAGTGGGAGATGAATAGGCATGTCAAAGGTGATGGAGGACTCCAGTGAGATTAAGAAGTTGAAGGCTCTGCTCATATACACCTAATGCTCCCCAAGTACCCATTTAGAATGCATGACTTTTCTCTGACTTATGACTGGTCTTGCTGGAAGAGCTCTTCAAGAAGCTGAACAGTTGACTAGAGATCACCCTCTAGGCTGTGGCAGTCATAAAAGGTAAAATGCTTTTGGGATATGATCATCCATCCCATGTGAACAAAACTGCACTACAGATCTTGAAGCTATGTCACACCAGCTTGGGCATCTGGCACAGGTACACCATGGTGATCAGGACGTTGTCCCTCCTGGTCACCTGTACTTTGTGGACAAGTCCTTAGACAGAGGATGCACCACCCTGGGAGGCTGGTGCCACATTGCAGATCTCACCTGGTTACACTCTGCAGGATCTTCTGTTCGTCCTGATCCAAGCACACGGCGAAGGAGGACTGGACACCAATAATCTGGACCTTGTCTACCTTTATCTGGGACACGCTGAGCTGCTGATAGAAAAGGAGTCCAAGTGAGGGATGTGACAGGCTCTGTGCATTAACCCTGTGCAGGGAAGGAGAGCAGGGCGCCCCAAAGCTGGGGCCGATGGCCAACACAAACAGGATTCCCCAAGGAGTTACTGACAGCTCCACAGATCTCAAACTCCACCTCTTGCCCTGCTTCCCTCCCATCTGAGGAGCCCCTGTTACCAAATGTAAAAGCACCATGATTTGAGTTACCTGATTGAAACTTTTTTTGGATTTGGAGTTTTGCCTTTTAACCACCTCCGTCATGGTCAAGTTGAGACACTCCGTCTTTGAGGCTGTAACAAAAAGGGAACTGTTATCACCTGGGGATCCTGGTAGGAACTCAGCTGG
The DNA here is from genome assembly GCF_951394365.1 of Tetrao urogallus. Lineage (NCBI taxonomy): Eukaryota > Metazoa > Chordata > Aves > Galliformes > Phasianidae > Tetrao > Tetrao urogallus. The sequence goes on along the minus strand of NC_136831.1, from coordinate 8,846,469 downwards.
TACCCCTGCCCAACAACACGTCCCAAAGCAAGTGGGTCCCAGCAAGACTCCACTTGCAGGGAAATACAGTGTAGCTGTAGCTTTCCTACTTGCATGGTAGGAAAGCAATGAGGGAGACAGGGATCATCTTCAAAACACAGCAGCAAAGAACAAGTAAGTATCTGAGCCCCTAAACAGGAGAAAAGCAATGGACTCAGCATCAAGAGCTCTCCCAGTTTGGCCTTTCCTGCAGTCTGCTTGGAGATGCTCCTGCTTGTCTGGAATTACAGTGACATCCTGTGGCCAAACCACTGAGTGTGAAAACACGGAGACCCTCAGGAGACCAGTTTTATTTGGAAGGAAGGAGATTCAGGAAGGAGAAGCTTCTCCCCAAGCACTGAGCTGAAGTCATGCCCTGAAACAAAGCCAGTGCACAAAGCAAAGCTCCTGAACTCGCACAGAAACACCCAACTCAAAGCACACAGGAGATGAGCAACTAACTCCTGCTGGAGTATTTCCAAGGTTGTCTGCAGGACTTAACAGATGGAGCACCAACAGGAGGAATGGAGATTTAGGTGGAGCTCCGTGGGGCACATAGGAGCTATCTCCTGGTTGGTAGACCACCTATTTGACCTGGCTGCTCTGCTCACGAATAGAAATCTGCCAGACAAAAAGCACACAAGGAAAGAGGATCCAAAAAAATCCTCAGTTTGCTCGGAACTGTGTGTCTGCTTGTCAAAATAGCAGAGCTCAAGCAAGAACGAGAAGGTGTTGCTTCTACATCAGCAAGCTAACAGACTAAAAGTCTTGCTGCCTTTAGAAGCTTCAAAGCCTTATTCATACCCTCTGAGCAACCTGAACTGAAAAAAAAAAAGGTAATTATTGAAACAAACCAACATGGCAGCAGCTATCTGCGAGGGCAGGAAGGAAACGGAGCTGCAGTGAGAGCCTGCAGAAGGCTGGCTGCAGGACACTGCTGCTGTGATGGCAGCACCCAGTACAAGCACTTCTTCCCTCAGTTCTTTATTTAGGAATTTTAACCTCTTCCTAAGGGGCAACCCAATGCAGCAGACTCCCCTAGCTTGAAGCTAAAGGATAACGGGAAATCAAATGCCCTTCAACCCTGGCATGGTGCAAAGGAGAGCCAGAGGCTGCCCTATCTCTTGCCCCAGGGAGCAACAGGCACCTCCCAGGTGTCTTCTGCAGTCACACATCCCTGCTTTGCTCTGCCTAGAGGAGCCAAGCTGTCATCTCACTCCACCATTCCCTCCCACTGCCTCCCACCCCGAGCCCCAAAGCTCAGCTGTACCCACCCAGCTCTTCGTACTTCTTGCAGGCTTTGCTGAGGTTAACAGATGTGCAGACCTTCTCAACGTCGTTCCACTGACTCCTTCCACTGATGGCTGTCTGCAGGGACAAACTGAAGCATGTGAGATGCCATTCTTCAGGCTGTTACCCTGCCTCCCACTTCTACCTCCTGTGGTGGGCTGACCCAGACCTGGGTTTCCCTGAAGCTGAACAGGCAAATTTTGAGTAGGCATTAAAATGTGTTTGGCCTTGGAATTACAAAAATTGATCAGAGGTAACACCAAGTAATTACAGAGAAACCACAAAAATAGGACTGCTGTGAGCAGCAGGAGATTGCTCCCTGGAAGCAATGCCTACTGATATAAACTGGCACCCAGCACGCATCAAGGCTATGGGAGCTGGCTGCACATTCCTTATTATCTTGGGCTTCTCAGGAGTGGAAAGCCACCACCAATTAGCCAGCAAGTTGAACATTAGGTTCATTTTGGCTCCGCTCGCCTTGGATTCAGGCTCCACCAGCACGCTCTCAGCACTTGTCCCTTTCAGCCCCCAGCTGAGACAGCACTGAGGTGGATTTCTGACACATCTGTGCTCTGCAGTCCCCACGTGCTCACCTTGCTGTAGGCGATCTGTAGTGTTAGTGGGATTGCTTCTCTGTCTCCATCTATGCCCAGCCTTTTGCTGCCCGGACCTGCACAAAACAAGGAGCAAATGTCACCTGGTGACCTTTTCTCCCCAATCTTCAGGGCTGCTAACGCAGCACCACTCAGTACCTACAGAAAAGGGAAAAAAAAATCCTGCTTTGATGAATGCAGACACAGAGCAGAAAGGAAAATGTGGCTTAAAAGCTGCCAGAAAGCAATCCATCCAGTGCAGAAGTTACAGGGCAAAGCACTGCAAACTGAGAGCAGTGCAGCAGGGGCAGTGCTCCGGGGAAGGCACAAAAGCAATAAGAGGATGCATGGCTAACCCAGCTCCTTGGCCAAGTCAGCACTTTGGGGGAGTGGGGTGATGATAGTTTGTGGGGGAAGGGGTGCTTGGTGAGCTCTGTTCAAACGGACAAGACGAGATGTCAGAAAAGCTGCAGGTTAAAAGCATGACACAGTGCTGGGATGCAGTACAGTGGTTAGCCAAGAGATGTCCTGCGAGCTGCAGGCTTGAAACTGCTTTACAGCTCATACACTCAGAGAGTTAACAGAAGTAAAAGGAGCAAGGTATGGTCACGGCTTCATTCCTGAAGGGGAATGCAAGAACCTGAAGCCTAGCTTCAGAGCCTTCCTGGATCCCACATTGAGGCCAAAGTCCTCTCCCTCCCCCTGCATCCCTGCAGCCCCTCTTGGCAGACATCTCCCAGCCCGGCAGTGTGTGGACACCCACCCCAAAGCTGCAGAAGTGGGGAGAAAGAAGAAGGAACAGTCACAGACCTGACGCCTTGATGGCCCGTGTGGCCGCCGAGTGACCCAGCTCCAGGGAGTGGATGAAGACTTCGGTCATCTTCTCCCCCCCTATGAAGGTGAGCTGCCAGGAGGAGAGAGGAGATGTGGTGATGAGGTGACCTCACAGGGCCGTGGAGCTGGAGGATGTAACCTGCCCCTCTCACTTCTTTCCACAGGAAATGGGCAAATTATTTCAGCTTTGAAAATACACACTTCAACCACTGCCTCGGGTGGCACTTTCCTCCAGCTACACCTCAGACTGTTTTAACAGACCATCAGCACATGAACCATCAAAGACGAGCACAGAAATGCATTCAAACCTTCTCCACTGCAGGAAAACTTTCTTGCACAGCAGGTTATGGGGAAGGGATTATGTGGAGGGGTTTGGCTTGGGAAAAAGAACACCAGAGAGATTTCCAGCAATGTGATTGATCTGCCAGCACTGACAGGAATCTCTCTTGTGTAGGGCAGAAAGGTATTGGGAAGGAAAACTGCTCGTGTCAGTTGAGAATGGTTGGGCCAGGACCTGCAGACCCCTGATCCCTTAGCCAGAGCATCAGCCACAGCGCTGTGGGCCCACGTGCGCAGGTCCCCAGGGGAATACAAGGAGACCAAGCTCAGCCCCACCAGCACACAGCAGCTCTGCCATACCCATACCCACCTCCCAGGTGGGCCCCACGTTGGTGATACAGGCAGAGGACCCCCTTTCCCCTGCTGAGCTCCTCTGCCTACCTCGGTCTGGTAGAGCTGCAGCAGGACGGGGCGTGTGGCAAAGCGGCAGTAGTAGAGGATCATGTCGGCCAGGATGGGCAGCTGCTCCCGGGAGTCCTCCTGGGGCTCAGCCTCAGGCTTGGCAGACTGCAGTGAGGAGGGGGGTCACAACCCTGATGGATATGTGGGACCTATAGCCCAGCACCACCACCTCAGGGATGGAAACCTTCCTCCTGACCACCAGAACCACCCGTTTCCACCCCACGTCCACACACAGCACAGCCTGTCGGGCAGCTTCAGGTGCGATGTTCAGCAAATGTGCCTCAGGGAAGGGGACACCGGGCTCTCCCAGCCAACACGTTCATACCTGACACAGGACATCCATGGGCAGGTTCATCAGCCCCAGAACGTTCCGCTCGTACCATGGGTCCAACATGCCGATGTAGTGGGAGATGTCGTTGGTGCTGCTCTCCGCCCCAGCTGAGGTGGGCTCCTGAAACCAGAGATGGGGGGTCACCCCGGAGCCCCCCGGCTCTTCTGCCCTGGCTTAGGGCTGGTGGAAGAGACCCCAGGGCTGCTGCTGCCCAGCCTGCTGTGGGATGAGGACACGTACCACCTGTGCTGAGGCGCGGAGCTGCAGGTCGCTTGGGGATGGAGGAGGATGCATCAGCAGGGCCGTTGGAAAGGGGCAGCTCCTCTTCACGGGGACATAAAAAAACTGCAGCTTGAAGTACCTTGTCAGTGTAGGGCAGGTGCTCTCCTTCAGCCTAGGAGAAGCAGGGAGAGGGCTGGGTGAGCAATGTCCTTCGGTACAGCCTGGCAAGGCAGGATGTGATGTGTAGAATTAGACTCCAGTGGTAGCTGGAGGACCCCGTCTCCTCAGAGCGAGGCAGCGATGGAAGGCACACATAGAAAATGGCTTGTCTGTGCCACACTGACTTAATGACAATGTCACCTGGCAGTCACCGTCCCCGCTGGCAGACAAAAGCAGCTGGATGTCCCCCACACCAGGACCCCGGTGACCACAGCAGCAAGCCTTCAAGGCATGGACCCCACCACGGCCCACAGCCACGTCCCCGCGCTGCCCCGCTCACCTCAGGTTGCTGTAGGCTCGGGCTACTTTCCCTGAGATGCGGTCGGAGCCGAAGACCACCACACGCATGGTGGCCACTTTGGCATCCTCGTCATAGCTGAGGAAGGGCCGGCGGGGCAGGCTGGGCAGCTGTGGGGTCTGCGGGGTCTGCAGCCTCTGGCCCAGCCCGTGCTGCGGCAACGAGTGAGCGCGCCGGGAGCGTGCCGGGATGCGGGGCTTGGCCGGGGGGTGGCACAGGCTCTCAGCACGGCGCAGTGGGAGCGAGCCCATATCTGGACAGTCCTTCAGGTCTCTCCTGAGGACCAGCTGGCTTTTGCTCTTGAAAAGTTTGTAGATTTTGTTGGTCAGCGTGTGTCTGTATTTGTGGTGGGTCTTCTCCATCTTCAGCTCCGGCCGCCCAATCATGTCCAGGGAGCTCTCGTCGCTGTCCTCTGCGTACCCGCTGTCCATGCAGTCCTTCAGGCTGGAGACAAAAGACCGCAAGGACTTTTTGGAGACCACTGTCAGCTCTGAGATGGAGTCCTTGGAGCTGCTGAAGAGGGACACGCGGGAGGGCTTGGGTCCCTCTTCTGACAGCGCTGAGTACACAGAGTCTTTGGAAATGGAGGAGATGGGGGACAGCAGTGAGTCCCTCTCTGGGGAACAGCCATCTGTTTCCACATCCTCCTCTTCCTCTTCCTCATCCTCCTCATTCTCTGAGGCCACAGGCTCAACAACGCTGCACTCCTTGCTGAGGACATCATTGAGGACATCTGAAAGGCATGGGAGGGAGATCAGAAACGCGAGCAGTGCATGGGCATCCCACGCAACGGCCCTATGGCAGCATGGCCAGCATTCTGTCTAACCCTGCATGGCTTCAAACAAAGAGCTAAAAACTCTTCCCGAGCACTTTTAGGTTTCCATAAGGCGCTCTGATACGATGACAAAACAAAACTCGTTTGACATCACATTCTGTTTGGGTTCTCTAAAAACAAAGAGTGGTTGGGTTTTTGCTTCCTTCCCATGCAGAGTTCCCAATGCACCCTGCATCCTATCTGGGTTAAATCAGAGGGGAAGAGGGATGCAAGGTGTTTGGATTATCAAACCCTAAATGGACAGTCAGGAAGGTGACAAAGCCCAAGCTAGAGAACAAACTAGAGAACAAACCCTTCAGCACACTGCAGCCATGAAGCCACGAATGCTCAACCTTCATGGGGCCAGAAGAGGTCTTCCAGGAATGGGGAAGCCAAAGAGGTCAGGACCCCTCTCTGCTTACCAAAGTTATCCTGGTCCCAGCTGTAAGCATAGCAGCGTGAAGTAGGGATGGGGATGGGCTGCAGCCTGCGGGGCTGCGCATCTCCTGTGGAGAGAGGAGAGGAGTCAGCTTGTGGGGACCCTCCCCATGCTGCAAGCCCCACACAGGGCATCTAAATGGTCAGAGCCATGGGGTGCTGCCCACCCCATGCTGGTTATATGGGCAGTTCACATCATGTAGAGAAACAATGCTGTCATTAACCCATGAAGTCACATGTGACTCCTCAGAGCCACCAAGTCAGGCAGCAGACATTGCTGCCACAGCTGGTTTTCTGACTGAATGTTCCCATCTTGGCCACAAAGGCTGGAGATGGATTATTGTTTTTTGACAAGAAAAAACATCTGGCTCATCATGCAGCGATGAAATAGAGAAAAAAAAAAAACAAACCCAGTCCCTGTCTTATTGTGCCAGGTTAAAGTTTTGCACAAAACAGGGTTTCACACTTCCAAGTGTAGCTCACAGCACAAGGGAACCCATGGCTGATGGTGGGATCAAGCTGGCACTGGACCCAGGAAGCAAGAAGAGTGCAGGGACTTCTCACCTCCAATGACAGGAAGCGCAGCTGCCCCAGCAATGTTGTGCAGAACGCTCTGCAGCCGCTCCCGGGCCAGCACGGGGTCACTGCTGGCAGCTGCCACCTCCTGAGCTTCAGCAGCACTGGCGTAGATCTCAGAGAGCTCCTCCAATGTCTTGGCCTGGGGAGAGCAGAGCCAAGGGAGAGGTGGAGGGGAGCACAGGTCTGTAGGGATGGTCACGGAGTCTGAAGCTCTGTATCTCTTCCCTCCACTAACCCTCCAAATCATATACAAATACAGAATGAACAGAGTGGGATAAGAGTAGAGGAGGAGTAAGGAGTAGAGTAGGAGAAAGAATAGTTCCACCATCAGAAGATCATTGGTTTCAACTATCCAACATATCCAATCCAACCTAAATCTTCCCTCCTTCAACTTAAAACCATTTCCCCTTGTCCTGCCATCATCTGCCCTTGTAAAGAGTTGAGCATCCCTTCTGAGCTTTAAGTTGCTGCAGTTTTTTCTCATATCTAATCTGAGCCCACCCCGATGGCGTTGAGCCATTGCCATGAGCCTTGTCACTATTACCCAGGGAAAAAGGGTGTCCGGCTCCCTTCCCTTGTCCCTTAATGCATTCGAACACACCTACAGGATTTCACCACAAGTTTTTACCCCCCATAAACACCAGAGCAAAGAGTTCCTGGAATCAAATGACATTTTTTTGCTGCGTTTCACAACAGGGAGCTTTTCCTGTCTCCAGCTGGGGGCACAGCACCAGAGCCCAGACCCGAGAAGAGAAGGGAAAGGCCGTGCCTACCTTCAGGAGGCAGCGCAGGCTGCCCAGGTCGCAGCGGGTGCCGAAGGTGACCTGGTAGAGGTGCTCCAGCAGCAGGATGAGCGCGGCGTGCCGGGGCGGCTCAGTGCCGCTCAGCTTCTCTGCGATGGAGAGGAATTCGCTCTGCACCTCGGAGCGGTTCAGCAGCAGCACCGTCCTGGGGACACGGGATGGCTGTTAGAGCTGGCAGCCAGGCTGGCACGCTGCTGGTGCGCAACACTGGGTAAATTCCCGCTAGATGGCAGCGTCCCTTCACAAGAGCTGCGGATGTGGCTGTGCAGGAGCGCCAGAGCCATGCTGGCGGTGAGGGTGGGTGGGAATCCTCTGTCCTGCCCCTCCCTGGCATCATCTCTTCTGACATATCTGCAATATCACCAGCCCCAGAAGGGCTCCAGCCTAGCAGCCAGTTGTCCAAACTGGACACCCAGCATTTATGATGGAGAGGGGAACAGAAAATCAGAAAACGTCTTCTTTTGCAAGGTGAACATCACAGCTTCACAGAATCACACAGCATCACAGAATGGCCCGGGTTGGAAGGGACCTCAAGGACCATGAATCTCCAACCCCCCACCACATGCAGGGCCATCAACCTCCACATTTAATACTACACCAGGCTGCCCCATCCAACCTGGCCTTGAACACCTCCAGGAATGGACGGGGCATCCACAGCCTCTCTGGGCAGCTGTTCCAGCAGCTCACCACTCTCATAGTGAAGAACTTCCCCCTGAATCCAACCTAAATCTTCCCTCCTTCAACTTAAAACCATTTCCCCTTGTCCTGCCATCATCTGCCCTTGTAAAGAGTTGAGCATCCCTTCTGAGCTTTAAGTTGCTGCAGGGCTTTAAGTTTTGTGAAGGACTTCGGCAGGGAGATGGTGCAGGTATGAGCTACATTTTCCTCCTTGTTGAGGGCGTCTGGAGGAAAATATGTGAGGCTGGCAGGCTTCATGGGAAGCCCTTGCACACATAGCTCACCTCCTCCTGCTCTGCCACCAGCAAGGCTGCCTTCTTTCCAGGAGCTGCTGCTGGAGAGAAGAGCCACATCCTTCAGCTGGGAAGGCTTTTTGCTCTGGACCACAACATGAACACCAGCAGGCTTTAAATTCCCAAATCCTGGAGAGCACGCAGCCGTGTGCTTACATTTATGGACGTGAACGATGCACATAACTGAACAAAACCAGCTCTGAATTAAGGATGGGCCAAGGTGCAACTGGTTCTAGAAAGCTCAGGCAAAGGGCACAAGCTTTCAAAAAGCTTGACATTCAGCTTGTGTACAGTCTTGTGCCAAGTTTTCAGGGTTTCATGCAAATGCAGCCACCACAGGTGCTTGCACTTGCACTGGCACAGAGCAGGGCAGCTGTAATAGGAAAGCAACACAACAGCATCAGTGCAGCTGGGTGGGATACTGGTGCAGATCCCAAGCTGTGCAGCATGCATATAGAAGCCAAAGCAACAGGACAGCCTTCCCATCGTGAGCAGGGGTAGCTGTGAAAGGACTGTCCCTGCAGCCAGGATGGGCACGTACTGCCTGGGCTCATTTCCCTATTTACAAATGAGGTGCCAGGGCAGGAAGAAACGTTCAGCCCTCAAGTAAGGTGCAGGGTTTGACTGAACCAGCGAGCCCTGCACTGCTGCACTGGTGTGAGCTTGCTCCTGTTCTGCTTTGGCCTGGTGGCTCAAGCCTTTGCCTTCCCTGCCTCAGATTTGCCCTCAGATCTGTCTCCCTGTTTGGGGATATCCAGCACAGGATGCCTGTAGGTACACATCTGTGGTTGTGGAAATGTCACAACCACTCTCCCCCTCCCTTTCCACAGCTCAGCTCTGCCATCCAGCTCTTCTCCCCTGTCACCACCTCTACTTTTGAGATGCTGATTGCTGCAACTCTGCTGTTGCTGCAGAAGTAGCATGGGATAGTGGAAATGCTGGAGCAAGGCCAGCAGTGCCTGCACTTACACAGTGGAGCTCTGGTAGTTCTTCACAGGCAGCCCCTGCTCCGTCCTCACCAACCTCTGGAAGGAAATCCCTGGGGGAGAAAGCAGAGGACATAAGCTATGGGGGTACCACAGGCCGCCCTGCTCCAGGTGCTGTCTGCTGTAGCAGGAACAGCAGCAGCAAAAGTCCTTACAGATGCAAAGCACAACTCGAGTGCAAGGGGAATGAGCCCAGGAGCAAGGGAGCAGTGGGAGAGGAACCAGAAAGTGGGAAGGGGAAGCAGCTCCATGTCCAGCCCCTGAAGCCCCACTGCTGGCTGCTGTGGGTTACACCAGTGATAATTCAGCAGACTCTGCCCCTTGCTTTATCCTTCCAGTCCTGGATGTCCCTGTGGCCAGCAGGTCACAGCCACTGCCCCTCCTGCAGGGACAGAGCCCACGATGGCTCTGGTAGGACTGAGTCTAGCATGGGCAGCCCATGTCCCCAAGCTGCCTCCCCCAGGAATGCCCCCATGGTGCCATCAGGATGACATCTACTGGACCTGGAGTCGCAGTCCTTGTGACTGGGAGACAACAGCAAAGCCCATCCCACCCTAAACAGCAGGAGGGGCATACTGGGAAAGATGGCATCAACAAGATCCAGCACCCTTAGCACCATGGGCAGCCACATCCCAACCCCAACTGCTGCTTGACAGCCCCAGAGCTGCACCAACACGGGAGGAGTACCCACAGCCCCCTCAGTTTGCACCACTCTTTCAGAGACATCAGCCCCAGCTTGTAGATAAAAGCTATAACATTCTTGGCAAATATTGACAGCAGCTTGTTCTCAGTTAATATTTACCCCATCTCAGTCAAAACTGTTGCTTCAGCCTCTCGTCAGGTCACAGAGGCTGTGAGGTCCTGGCCAGTGTTCCAGCAGAGGACACATTTTCACTGTTCTTGGCTGCTCTGTGGCACCCGCCCCCACACACCAACACCTCCCATCAGCTGCTTCATGCAGTGGTGGGGGAACCCCTTTTGTAGGAGGGGAAAAGCCCTTGGATCGAAGTCCCCAGCTCAGCAGCCCTGGGCACTTGTGACAGCATGGTAAGGGCAGAAAGAAGCAACATCCCCAGTGCTGGGGCTTTTCCAGTGGTCTTTACAGCAGGGCCCCAAGTGGTGTCACAGCAATATACGGCCAAGGAGGAGCTGGGACAAGCATCCCTGTGATCACATCAGCCCTGCTGCTCCTTCTGGAGGCCAGGAGCTGTGTGATGGCCCAGACACACCTCTCCGGGTGGCCAGGGTCTCCTTAGAGACTTGCAAAGGGGATTTTAATGGTGGGCATCCATCCCTATCTTTCCTTGTCTCATTAAAAGATTAACAGTGTGCCCCTTGGGGCTTTGCATGGATGGAGACCTTGTGTTTCACATTCCATCTCCAAACCAGCTGTCTGTATTAAGGACACAAGGTGGTATCAGCAGGCCCACCTGCAGCCCCCATCCCCTTCCAAGCCTTCCCCAGCCCTGCTCAGAGCAGATCACGGCCCTGTGCAAGACAAAATGATGGCTGAAATCTGCTCTGTGCAGTGACAGCTCTCCGTGAGCCACGGAAAGATGGGGAGATTAGGAGACAGGGCTTTTGAGAAATAATTGGAAGAGCTGCTCCATTGGGAACAACAGGGTATCAGCAAAGAGTCCCTAATTAATTGGGGCGCTGCTGCCACTCCACATGCCCAAAGCCGGATCACAAGGCAGCATCTCTTCTGCAAGGACACAGCTGGGGAGTTCCTCAGCCTTATGGAAACTCCACCCCACAGCAGGCTCAGACCCTCCCACCACCTTCATGCTGATGAATGGACCCACTGTTAGCACCCTCGTTATGCCACAGAGCACCTCGAGCAAAGGCTGTGGCTCGGCGGAAGCTGCTGGCATGAGCTTTGCTATGCAAAAGACCAGCAGACTGAAAGGCAGCCAGGAAATAGTGACAGTCCATGCTAATCCACACCAGCCCTGGGCCGAGATCGGATGCTCCCATTACTTTGCCCACAAGGCAGCACCCCAAAAACACATCCCCAAAATCCTGCCTTGCTCCTCCAGAGAAATCAGAGAAATCAGAGAGATCACAGTCACACTGTGCATACGCTGGGGGCTTTGCTCACCCAGGGAAGCAGCATCAGTGTCACACGAAAGCCCACGGCAGGGCAAGAGCACTCACCTGGTGCCTTGAGCTCATCACTGATGAAAGTGAGCAGCTCACGGAAAACGTCGCAGTAGGGCACGGGCCAGGTGAGGAAGCTGTGGTAGACGCTGGCAGCTTTCAGGAGCAGCTCGGAGTCTGGTGGGATGTGGGGAGCCTGCAGGGATGGGGAGGGGTGGTGAGAAAGGGAGCAAGGAGCTGGTGCTGGAGCTCTGCATAAAGCCCAGGGGGTTATGGGGTGGGATGGGAGGAGGAGCGGATGGGATCAGGGCTCACCCCATGACACCCCATCCTCTTCTAAGGAAGAGCAAAAGCACCTCACTGGGCACAGCTGCAGAACAGCTTCCTCCCCTGCGCCTCCCCAGACTCACATGCCACAGCCTATATATAAACTCCCTTTTAACAGCCATAGATCCATGCAGATGAATCACATTGAAGTCTGTGCTTTTGCAAGACCTGGCAGCAATGATTTCCTCGGGATAATGATGCATTGTGCTAATAATAATGATAATAAAAAAATACTTCCTGTGAATGCTCTGCTCCTTTTCATTAGCATTGTCTGCGCATTTTGCCCAACTCTACAGTGCAATGAAAACAATTTGGCTTCTCTGAAGAGAGATACTGCCTCCCTTTCTGACTGACCCATCTTTAAATGCAAAGATTAAAAACACCAAAGTGCATTTTTTTTCATCTCTTGCAGCTTGTGCAGCCGTTCCTTGCCCTTGATCCCTGCAGATTCGTATGGGATCTTTTCAGAGAGGAGCAGACCAAAGCAGAGTGGGACCTTGCAGATGGCAGCTACAGGGGGTTGGGGAGTGCTGTGTGCAGCTGACTTACATAGAGGACGGCGTAGTAGAAAAGCAGGGCCAGGGGCATCACCAGGTCGTAGTCACACTTCTCCTGCACCTGTAGGAAACAGCAAAAGGGAGAAGGGTGAGCATGGGGGTGCCAGATGTTCCCCTGTGAGTGCATCTGAGCCCTCTCAATCCACACCACTGTGCAACCATCCCCAACAGGTGGAGACAGCTCATCCCCATGGGAAAATCCCCCTAAAGCACCCACAGAAGCAGCAGGCAGTGGCACACTCTGCCTTTACTCTTGAGAAGCCGCATCCAGCCGAGCTCCTGACCCTCTGATGCTCTCGATCCTTGCAGAGTTGCATAAAATTTTATGCAGGTGGACCAAAGCAGGCAGCCCAGCCCTGCTTAGGGATTGCAAATGGCAAAGCCCAGTGCAAAGCATGCATTTCTGTCCCAATCTCAGCAGGATTATTTCCACAAGGGGCGTAGGGAATGCTCAAAAGCAGGCTTGCAGACACCATTTCCCTTTGTTTACAAGCATGGCACAAAGTGCAAGAAAAATTTACGTACAGCACAACATAATACAACGTCATTGTAACAAGATCAATCCCAGCCACTGAAAACAACTCGTCGATTAAACAGTAGCAGCAATCACGTTAATGTATTAGCGAGGCAGCCTTTCTTCCCTCAGAAATAAAAGGCAGCATTTACCCCATCACATGAACCCCAGAATTCCTCCCACATCATGGCATTCCCCCCAGTCCTCCTGCCTGCAGCCCCAGGCGGCCCTGAGCTCTCCCACACAGGGTTGGGCATGGCAGCCAACACAGTGAGCCCCACTGATGCTTCAGCTGCCCCAGCTCCATCCCCCACACTGCAGGAAGCTGGGCAGAGCCTCAACAAAATCTCCGTATCCATCACTTTGGAGCTGCTGGACCAACATTGCCCACCAATGGGGTTCGAACACAACCCCGAATTGCCCATCAGGACCTGCAAAGCTCCTCCCCAAAGCCAGCAGCCCCCACTCACCTCCCTGGCCTTGCCGAGGATTTTCTCCACCAGGATGAGGTAGTTGCCAGCATCCCTGCTCACCAGCTCCTGCAGGCTCCAGCAGTTCAGGCACAGCCCTGCTGCAAGGGAGACAAAGCACAGTGACCAAATGGTGCTCACAGGAGGGATGAGCAGCAGGGAGGGGTCAGGGGGAGGTGTTTGATGCCTGGGTCATATTGCTATGGGGGAAAAAATAATCACACCCCAATTCTGGACAGATTCAAGCTCTCCAAACGGCGCTTGTCACAGCAGCATCACTTTTGACCAAGTCTCTCAGCACTCTTCTTGCAGCCCAGTGCACCAAAGGCAAAACTCAGATCCCAGCCCCTCTGCAGCCAAGGGTGATGCTCACCCCCTGAACAGCTTCCCAGGCCCTGCAGCTGCATGGTCAGATCTCACAGCAGCATTGCTGCGGGTGGTGAACACATCAGCATCGCTGCTAAGCCTGCCCAGCATTTATTCCACCTCCTCAGTACCTCCAAACAGTCATAAAATACATGTAAACCCATCCAGAATAGCCAGATATTGAAAGAGAACTGCAGAAGGAGCTGTAGTTCCCTCTGTCCCTCACAGACAGGTGCTGGGACGGCCATGGTTTTCCTGGCTTCCTGCCATGTTTGTAGATGAATGAACAGGGCAGGAGCTGTTGCCCATTGCAAAGTTCCCTCGCTGCCATGCAACATTTTATTTTCCACAGATCAGTGTTTTCCAGAGCAACCTTTTGTTGTGGCACCTGATCAACGAGGGCACAGCCATTATGGACAGTAATTCAGCTCTGAGTTTTCCTTTAAGAGAAGTCAGTGCAATGGCACAAAAACAAGGCTCTCCTCCGGAGGACCCCAGCAGACCAAACAACTCAATGCTGCCCTGAAGAGCAGCACCCTCCAGGAAAACACCCAGCGTCCAAGAGATATGGTCAGAGCAGACGGGAGCTTTGCTGATCTCAGTAAGAAGCAAAGCCCTGAAACACAGCTCCAGCAGGGAGGTTTGGGGTTAATTCAAGCTCTTTTGCACCCAAAGAGCCCAGCCCAGCAAAGCTGAGCAGTGCAGCACCAGCCAAGGAGCAAGAGGCTTCCTGCATGAACATAGCTGTAAGCACAGAGGGCAGAGCCAGGCACGAGCCCTTTCCTTCCTCTCACTGCTGGCACAGAGGAGGAAGCAGCAGTGGCTCAGGCAGGGAAATACTGGGATGCTTCCCTGGAGAAGTGCTGGGCTGAATGCACAGCAAGCTGGGAGCAGGGGAAGACAGCAGAGACAAGAGCAGGGCTGGAGGGAAGCATCGTGCCAACACAACGCAGGGCCGAGGGCTCTGACCCATTTCTGTGTGTTCTACAGGAAATCTGAGCTAAAGCAAAGGATGCAGCAAGGCTGAGTTAACGTTGCTCTGAGCAGAGGAATTCCTGTTAGACTCACAGCCACAGCAAGGTACTGGGATGACCCACAGCAAAGCAAACAGTGCTGGGAAGCTACAAGCTGCAGGGGCTGGGCTCCTCGATTTGGCAACGCAGCGGTAACCAAAAACACACCAAAACAGCTGCATCCTTGCTAAAAATATTCTCCAGCACAAAAAGCAGCTCGGAAATCCTGGACACAATAAACAAAGACTGTGCAGCAGAGCACCATCAGGCATCGGTCAGGACACTGGGTGGGAATTCCCTTTTGTCTGTGCATAGTCCTGGTCACAAGCATCACCTTTCTGAGCACTGGGAGCAGAGTTCAACCTTGTATCCAGAAAAAAGAAAAAAAAAAGGCTCTTTGAGCACTGAAGGTGATGCTCTTCACATGCACAGGTCAGGAACGAGAGCCCCAGATGACACGAATAGCACATGAGCCACCTGCTCTGCAAGTGTCACCTCCATCCCTCAGCAGGTGCCCTGTGGGTAGCCAGGACACAGCTGGGCACTGTGGTGGCACCAGGGCACTTTTATGAACAGAACCGAACAGAACTGCAGAACAGCACCTGGTTTATGAGCAGAACAGGGACAGGCTGCAGCCAGGTGGGAAACCACATCCAGAAGTTTACTTGCAGCTGCTCATCCGAATCAGTACAGCTCAGCAAAAGGACAAAGGGAGGATGCACACTGAGTGCACACCGAAAGCTCAAACCAGACTGTCCTGCACATTGCACTTGTACTTGATTCACCAGTAGCACATTTCTTGCTCTGAGATACAAAGGAGGCTGGCGGTCCGCAGGGAGGGCGCAGCTTGGGGGCAACCTTGTATGATGCTGGAGCCTTGTTCCCCATTATCTCCTGTGAAAGCACTGGTGGGGGAAGATAGGAATATCCACCCATAGGAAGTGCTGTGAGCAGAGACCCAGGAGGCTTCAATTGCTGTCAAGTTCTGGCCCCGTGGGCGGCCTCGGAAGGATGAGGCTCTGTGAGCAGCACTGTGAGCCGCCTCCTCCTGCTGCAGCTCCTTCCTGACCTCAGCTGCTGCGGTTGCTGCTTCCCCTGCGCTGCTCATAGAGGGGAGAGCATCAAATGGGGACAGATAGATAGATAGATAGATAGATAGATGGATAGATGGAAAGATAGATAGATACATGGATAGACGGATAGACGGATAGATAGATAGATAGATAGATAGACAGATAGATAGATAGATAGATAGATAGATAGATAGATAGATAGATAGATAGATAGATAGGGAAAGAAGAACCTTCGCCCACGGTGCTCAGGGCAAGCATCCCGGTGCTGTCAGAAGTGATGCAGTTGGAAGGAGAGAAAAGCAGAACGCTGCAGCTCCATTTCCAGGCTCAGAGCCACACAGGTGGGGCCCTGCAGCACATCCTGCACTGTGTGCAGCTGTGGTGCTTCCAGCAAACCAGGGGATGGGGAGGGCAGCGATCCCAGCCATAAAACACCACACCAGGCTGTGAGATCAGCTCCAGGGTTACAACCTGTAGGGCTGAGAGCTAGTGGTAGTTCAGTGTTCTGTTATTAAACTGGAGCACCCCAACTACACAATTCTGATATTTAGATGACTGCATTCAAGCAGTGCTTTCAGCCTCCCTTCACTTAGGAGGAAGTTTTTCACCCAGAGGGTGGTGAGGCACTGGAACAGGTTGCCCAAGGAGGCTGTGGATGCCCCATCCCTGCAGGCATTCAGGGCCAGGCTGCATGTGGCTCTGGGCAGCCTGGGCTGCTGGACCCTGCACACAGTAGGGGGTTGGAACCAGATAATGTTTGTTGCCCTTTTCAACCCAGGCCATTCTATGATTCTATGACTCATTAGAGCTGAGCACACCAATCTGAGCCCCACTATTGTATCATCAGATGCTGCTCTGGCTCTCCAATGACCTCCATCCTTCCTCAGCAGCACCTTCATCCTTCGTGGCACCAAGCAACCCACAACACAGACACAGCATTCACCTCTCCCTGGGACCTTTGGGGCACCAGGCTTCCCTACAACTTCCCCAGCATCTCCCCACCCATCGAGACCCTCAGTCCCCATCCTCCTGCAGCCCTTCTCACACCTCTGATTTCCCCAGCAGCCAGACCCAGTGCACTCCTCCACCAAACACTCTGTTCCTGTGAGCAATACACCGTTTTGCTTCCTGTGGCACACCAGGAGTTTACTACCATGCCCAGCAGTGAGGAATAAGGCAGTCACACTGTGCCCAAACGCATCTCCACGAAGGAAAGCACATCATGTTTGCTAGCACTTTTCCACTTGATTCCTCCCATAAATGCTGCAGTATAGGAGGGATGCTCAGTTTAGGCTCCTGAGCTCACTATGTGCTCTGGGACGTAAATCTGCAATGCCAAAGCACTCTCACTTCTGCCCTTTGCTGATTCCACAAACCTCAGCAGCTCAGTTGCTCACGCGGGTGAAAACGTCACATCGGAAGTAATTATTCATCCTCTCCAGAACAACCTCCTGCAAAGTTACTGTGCAGAAATTAGACCTCCAGTAATTTAAAATGGAGCAAAGCCCCAGCAGCGCTCCAGCCCAATGAGCTGCAGTGTGGAACACCTTATTTTGGTGCATCGCACAGGGAAAAAGGAGGGGAGTGCAAGTAAACTGGGAAATAAAAGTGATATAAGAAGTTGAAAATGAAAAAGGAGAAGGATGCTGCCCAGCTAAGAATGAGACAGAGATTCAAGGAAAATAGGAGGAACAGATCCCTGCCATAAATAGCAGCATAGCTCTGACACTGGACAGCCATAATAAAACTGGCGTTTGTTGCACAACAAAGGCAGGAGAACATGAAAAAATTCCCACTCTGTGCAAATAAATAGGATATGTTCTACTATGCTCTGTTTTCCCTACACCACCTTACTGCAGTAACAAACTACTTCCTATAACAACCACAAGTGGGTCGGACTCGAAGCAGCAGCTCTTCCAAGGCTGGGCAGCACTGCTGCTCCCATCCCTTCCACCCACAGCCCAGGTCGGCCTTATCTTCGCTAATGAGCTGGAAACATTACAGAGTGGTTTTTAAAAGGCTACATCATGCAGCCACCAGCACTGAGGGGCTGGGATTAGTGAGTGACGTGGGGAATGATGAGTTGTAATGATGGGAAGAGGTGAGCTGTGAGTGGCACAAGGAGCTGCCCGGGCAGAGGCATTCCTACAGGCACAGCCACGCTTCCAGGAACCAGGAATGTAGGTCACACTTCAGGAACTGGTACCCAGAATGCGTGGAGGCCCAGAGGGCTCTGGTGCTGGTGATATCTGCATGAAGCAGGCCCTGCAGTGATGCTACAGCCCCAGAGCCAGTGTTGCTCCTGTGGGTCTGGCATCGGACAGGAGATGGTTTGCAGCTCCTCTTTGACCCATGATGGAAAAGCAGAGGAGGCGTGCAGAAGAATTGCACAGACATAAAGAAACCTGGGTGTGACATCCCTCATGTTCACTTCTTTCATCCCCAGGTGGATACAGGAGTGATTTAATTGCAGCCTGGAACTGCAAGTATGAGGATGAGAATTCAAAATGTGATATATAAGAACGGTTTCTGCTTGTTGCAGCTCTTCCCTCACCTTTGCCACCCTGAATCTTGTCCCAGTGCTCTGAATGAGGCTCCCATCTTTATGGCCAGCACGGTATCTGAACCAGATTAACCAGCCGATAGCTATATCTCAACAGTTGCTTCTGACAATGCAGCAGGGATACGCCCAGAGGGTCTGAGGTCTTTGTGCCCCAAAGCAGGTATCCCTGGCTGATTACAGAAAGGGGCCTTTCTTGGAGTGAGCAAAGAATCCTTCTCTGCCATCTCATGCATGGGCAAATGCATGGCAAAACAAATGGCTGCTCTGCTCAGGGTGCATCTCTGTATGACCTAACCTGACTTGCTCAGCCACTCAGCCCACCCTCCTACTGCTATGAGAAACTCAGGAAAATGGACTGGATTGGATCCCACCTCTAACTTTGAATGTTGGAAGGGACAAAAGGCCGCTCAGCCTCCCAGGAGCACCAGCAGCTCTGTTCTGTCCAGGTAGATCAGCAACAAGAGGGTAAAGCATGCAGAAACAAAAGGGTGCCATCAAGGCTGTCAGGGAGCTCACGATCAACAGGTCACCTACCAGCCCATCTGCTGGAGACAGCGTCTCTGCTAAGCCCATGCAGACATCTCTCCAGTGCATGGTAGATCCTGTCCTCCGTGCACGTGGTGTGCTGCATTTTAATTCATCTCCTAAGGAAAGAGAAGGAAGAAGGTTAGAGCTTAGCTGAGAGCATGGTGACACTCCTGTGGTGTGCACAAGATGCTCCTGGTAAAATGTCCTGCTGTTACTGCCTCCTGGCACCTTTTCCAACCCCAAAGCCAATGACATTCATCCTTTGTTGTCCTCTTCTCTCCCAGTCCCTCCCAATCATGGCAAAGAAAAGGAGTTGCACACATCTATGACCAACCGTGAGGCTGTAGGACCAAGGCACCCAGCTCAACCCACTGCAGGCGTATCTGCTGCCTCATTGCTTCCACCTGTGGCACAGATGGAGTCTTGCTTACATGTTTGTGGGTTAGCCTCCATCAGAGATAGCATTGCAGGAGCTTACAGCTGCAGCACCTTGCAGGGGAAAAGCAATGGCAGCCTTCAAGATTCCATTGCTTGCATTATGCATGGACCATCCTTGGTGCCTCCAGCACTGTCCCCTTGCTGCTGTGCAGCCAACGTGGACAGGATGCCGCGTGGCCCTGTGGCAATGCTGGAAAATACCAATGGGACCTCAGCCCCAGCATCTACAGGCATTGTGAAACTGGACCGTGTGCCTGGCTGTGCCCCTTTCACAAAGTGCTGCTGTCTCAGCTCTCCCCCTGGCTCAGGTGCCAGCCCAGACCTCAGATAGACTGGACTGGGGACATGAGGATTTTATCCCACCCACTCCAAACACTGGGACATCAGGAAATCAAAAGCCATTTGCCCAGAACCTCTCCTTAGATCTGCTCCACCTCTGAGCAGAGAGGTGCCCAGGGCAGAGAGTGCCTCATCCCCTGCAGTGCCAGCCCTGCCTTCCCCAGAGACCTTGGGACAGTCACCTCTCTGCTCCCAGCACACAGAGAAAGGCTCTTGCCTTTTGGTTACAGGTGGCACAAGCACATGAAAATATTCCAGGAAAAGGAAATAAAACTTGCCAGTATTACAAAAGACACCTGTCAATGAGACTTTTGCTGTCAGCCTGGCCAGGACAGTTGTACATTTCCCAAAGCTACCCCAAAATGTTTGATTTCTTCTATTTGGTCAACACTCGATGCTCAGCAGACACTTCCCCACCATCAGGAGCAAAAACTGAGGGATCTCAGCAGAGGGGTCCCTCCATCTGCCCAGTGCTGGCTGCTAATAAATAGCCCCTAATTGCCATCAGTCCCTCATAACGTCCCCCAGGGCTGAGGCTCCGGTCCCAACATTCACCATCCCTCAGCTCCGAGCAGATGAAAGTGAAGCCATCTGGAAGCACTGACCTGCATGGGAGATCTCTCCTTTGCCCTGAGAAGGCTCCCGTGCTCCTGCCCCACCTGCCACTGCCACGGTTTGTTCTTACATCTTCTAAAGTTTTGCACATCCACAGTGTGAGGAACGCCCGCGAAGCGCCCTGCTGCTGTGCTGGGGACTGATTGAGAGCGGAGCTGCACAGCACCTTAGTCATGACTTGTGGTGCAAGCAGTGACTAAGAGCACGGCGTGACTCACCAGCACCGTTCCAACACCCGGCTCACAGAAATACACCTCCTGCACGTCAGCTTGCTCCAGAGCACAGCTCGGCTCTCGGAGGGGAAGGGTGATGAGGTGAGCCCCGTGCCAGCCCAGCTGCCCCTTCCCAACGCCTCAGCACAGAGCAGGCAGGGAACATAAGGGTGAAAGATGACAAAGATTTTATCGTTGTGTTCTAAACCAGAGAAAACACAGAGCCTTTGTTTTCTTTTCCCTGGTGTGCTTGGACCACACAAGGATTCAACCCAAGGGGTGCTTACAGAGGCATCTTTCATGGGAGAGCGCTGCGTGTTCACCGCAAGCAAGAGGGAACTTTTCAACCTCTTCTGCTGTTTATTCCCCAAACTCTCCCTTCCTTTCCACCCACACTGGGCAAAATGACACAAGGCAAGGGACAGTTCTGGATGTAATCGGACTTCCCACAGAGCTGGGAAGAAACCAGGGTTAAGGTCAAGGGTTCAGATCGATGGGAGGGTGGGTAGGCATTGATTAAAAAAAAAACAAAAAACAAACAGAAATCTGTCCTCTCCCTCCCTCCAGCCAGACTCCCAGCAGCAGAGCTGTTAGATCTTGACCTTCCCTGCAGGCTGGCTGGTGCGAGGTGCTTGGAAGGGATGGCACAGACACTGCAGGGTGAAGCTGTGGTCACATCTGCAGCACGCCCAGGGTGTCCCAAAACCCTCATCAAGACTGATGGCTGCCTGGCTCACATCTAAGCAGAGCAGCATGTTGCAGAAGCCGTGGGTTTCCCTGCCTTCTTGCCCCTTGCTCACAGCTTGGACTCCAACAACATCAACTATGGGACTTCAAGTCCTGGATGTCCCTAAGACAAGACTGCTTTCTCTTCTCCAGTAGTAACAGTGCACACTGTGAAAGCAGCCTCCCAGCACTGGGAAAGCTGTCATCACCACTTAGAGAGAGAAGTCAATGCTTGGAAACATCAAGTAGCTTTTCTGCTGTCCTACAGCGAGTTGTGGCACAGCTGGGAGGAGAAGGCAAACCTTCAGCTCTCCAGGCACATTCCTTATCCTCATAAAGTCCTCATGCTACATCAGCAGTCAGAAGGGGTTGGAATTCTTCACAGCACAGCTAGACCTCATCCACTTGGAGCCCTCTCTGCCTCCCATCACGCAGTCCATACATATGGCTGCTTAGCAGAGGCAAGCATCTGCCCCTCAGTGCCCATGGAAACATCTCCTCCTCCACCACTGCCCCAGTGGAGGTGGCAGGAGGAACTGACACAGACCAAGAGCAGAACCAGGAACCACAGCATGGATCTGGGCACAGGACCTCACAACAAAAGTACAGTTGGCTCTGTCAGCCTTGCATCACACCAGCAACATTACTGCTGTGACAACACTGAAGCCTTCTGGTTTCCTTCGGAACAGAGCATTCTTGCCTCGTGGCTTTGTTTTGGAGAAATGAGCAACAATTTAAGCAATGCCACAAGCACGGGGCAAAAGATCCTGGGGCGTCTGTGAAATTGTCCCAGCAACCCAAATGGATGCAGAGGTTTCCAGTTGAGTTTGCTTTCTCTGTGTGTCACAGTTAAAAAGGTGGGCAGAGCAACACGTTTTTCCTGTTAACCCGCGCTGAATAGGTAAGCACTCATCCCTTGGCACAAAGAGGGGATTCACTGATTGCTGTTCTGCTTTCAGGCAGAAAGTTTGCCAAAATCCTGACATTTTTGAAGCATTTGAAAAAAATCAGTCCATTTATTTATGGATTCTCCTGCTGGCTTATGAAACTTTAGGCCACAGAGAGCCCTCAGGCACTCCCAGCTCCAAGACGCGTTTTCCACTCGGCTGACACAGTCTGTGGTTACCCTGCTTGCCTTTGGTGCCCTCAAACCTTTCCTTTTCTCAGCTTTCCAGCTCAGGGTTAGAACAAGTGAGACCTGAGGCCCTTGGTGCCCAAGTGCTGCTGCCCCTCTGCATAGAGCATCCAAGTCAAGGAGATAGATGAGAGAGGCCACCAGCAGCTCCACGTGGTGGGGACAGGGCAGGTGAGAAGGTGACTTGGGAGGCACACATCTGCTTCTCTGCATGGTGGGGCACCTTTCTGTGTTAAGGTCCACATAAGCCCTAGCTGTCATCCAAAGAACTTCCCTGGTTTCCTTCTACTGTGGTGGAGCCCAGGACACCACTATTAGATGGGAACAGAAGGAGATGCTCAAAGACCAAATCCAGTGTTGGTCTTCCCAAGTGAAGGAGTGAAGAGAATTAAACCATCTTCTGTGGGTACACTGGGCACTGCCTACCCCAGCAGCAAGCAGATTCCTGCCTGCCCACCCCAGTGCTCTCAGAGGCAGCACTGCAGCCAACATCCTGCTGGCTCCCAGCCACCTTCCCAAAGAGGAGAAATGCAGGCAGACATCAAATAAGTCGAGATCTCCCCTTCCAGAACAGCAAATCCCGGCAGTATCTCCTGTGGCTGGAAGTCCTCCACCTTCCTGCAGGGAAAACTGAATTGGGAAGCACAGCCCTGCTCTCCAGAGAAAGCCCCTGGGTACTTTCACAGCCGGATAACTCCCTTTCATGCCCTGATTGCTTTGAGGCCTCTGGCCGAGCATCCCAAACAGGAAACAGGAAGGAAAAACAAGTGCTTGACCCACGGGAGCAGGTCATGAACACACTGCCCAGGTCCACAGGCAGTGGCAGCGGGTGGAAGGATGGAAGGACAGATGTGGGCCGCCTTGCAAAGCTGCTGACCCATGGGTTAGCACAAAGAGGGACCTCAGCACTTGGCTTGCTGCTGCATCAGGACTTAGGGCACTGGGGATAAAAGCAGCGATTCTGATGAGGATAAAGGAAAAAGGAGCTTGGGCTGATGCTGCAAAAGAAGGAAAAGCACTTAATTGGGAATTAAAGCAAATGGATTCTAAGGAGAGCTATTTTTCAGGGCAAGGTCCTCCTACCAATGCATCAGCAGGGATCTTGGGCAAGGTCATGTCCCCCAAGCAATACTTGCTTGCTACCTCCCTGGAAGGTGCAACAGGAGCAGAGCAGCACGGGAGCCCTGGGAGCTGCATCCCCACTGCACTGCAGCAGATGGTACATGCGTGGTTTCTGCTCCACCAACAAAAACATCTGCTTTTCTTAGATTACACTGAGCTCTTGGCTTTAACTATCCTTAGCTTGCAGGATTTTATTGCTACCTCTACACCGTGCACAGGAACCAAAGATAGAAACTCAGAGCCGAGAGCAGGAGCAGCTGGAGGAAGTCTTTGTAGAAATCAGGGCAAAGAGGGGAGGAACCTGCGAGTTTTAAGATTCAAACTTCAACCATGATGTATTTACAGCTCAGGCGAGCGCCGGTGCATCAAAGAGCAGCAAGATGGAGGTGATAAGATGCTTGTTCAAGCTGCATAAAGGCAGCATATCAGAAGATCCTGGAGGCAACTGGTTTGACAAACATCCTTTTGGGGCGCTTGCAAAGGACAGCGTACCATGCAAACACCCCAGCACCACATTATTTCCTTACAGACCCACAGGTTCCTGTCCTGCTGAGCAAGCACAAAAGCTGCTTTTAGCCCAAGAAGTAACAGCACTTCATGTCTTGGCGGGGATCATGACTGACCTTTGCTCCTTCGGCTGCAAAACCTCACCTCCAGGGAGCCTCCATAGCAGAGAAGCAAAGTAAGGGCAGAGAAGCCGTGGTACAGACTGCCCATGGAAGCTGTGGATGCTTCATCCCTGGAAGTGCCCAAGACCAGGCAGCCAGCCCAGAGGGATGGACCTGAGTGGGTTTAAGGTCCCTTCCAACTCAAACCATTCTGTGATGCTATGACATGGAGCATCTTTTCCAAAACCTGACTGATAACACCCAAAGCGAGCCCTTATTGAACCCTGGCACAGAAGAACCAATGACATCAACCACTGATGAGGCCACAGCGGGCAAACACAAGTGAGATCTGCTTGGGTGACAGCACCCACATCCCTGCAAACCACCCACACACAAACCCACTACATGTTGGCTTGCCCAGAGCACCGCCTCTACTGCTGCCAAGTAAAAGTACTGGTTTGAGAATGAGCCCAAAGACTGACAAAATTGCCTTGGGTTACTTGAGAAGAGGAGAGGGTCCAGAGGAGAGCCACGAAGATGAAGAGGGTTCTGGAGCACCTCCCCTATGAGGACAGGCTGAGGGAGCTGGGCTTGTTCAGCATGGAGAAGAGAAGGCTGCGGGGTGAGCTCATTGCAGCCTTCAGTACCTAAAGGGAGCCTACAAACAGGAGGGGAGTCAACTCTTTGAAAGGGTAGATAACAGCAGGACAAGGAGAGATGGTTTTGAGTGGAGGGAGGGAAGATTTAGGTTGGATGTCAGGGGGAAGTTCTTCACAGAGAGAGTGGTGAGGAGCTGGAACAGCTGCCCAGAGAGGCTGTGGATGCCCCGTCCATCCCTGGAGGTGTTCACTGGCAGGTTGGATGGGGAGCTGGGCAGCCTGGTCTGGTGTTAAATGTGGAGGTTGGCAGCCCTGTCTGTGGCAGGGGTTGGAGATTCATGATCCTTGAGGTCCCTTCCATTCTGTGATTCTGTGAGAAATGCACCCTACAGAACTGCCCCCTCTCCTCATCCGTGAAGCACAGAACTGAACTACTCAGGACAGCCTACAAACACTGATCACGCCAAGGTCCCCATGAAGCAAAGAGCTGAATTACTGAGGGCAGGTGACAAATGTGAATCACACCAAGGCCCCCCTGATGCTATCTGCTGTACTTACACATAGTGAAAGACAACCAACAGGCAAACAAAAAAAACAACAGGAAAAAGGATGTACTTCTACCCCCTCCCTCTTTTTCAGGGCTGGAAAGGCACACTGAGGGGTGACCAAATGCAATTGGGGCCATTGTTGTGAATACTTGCTGCCATCAGGGTACCAGAGGATGAACCAGAGCAGAAACAGCTTCAAGGAGCAATGCAGACTCAGGGATTTGGTGGTAAGGAAGTAGGATGCACGAAGCAATACACACCAAGGAGAAAAGTCCAGACAGAGTGGTGCACTTGTGATAGAGACATCAAGATCGTGGGAGATTTTGAGACAACCAAAACCACATAAAGATGAAATTGCTGTTGTGTTAAACAAGGAACACAGGAAAACATGGACACATGGGGTGTGCAGAACTACAGCCAGGAATAAGCATTCATCCATCACTGAGAAACTCCACCTTTGAGGTTTCCAGCTACTGGGATGTATCTCCATTGGAAAGAACAGGACAGTGCTGAGAGAGCCCATCAGCATCTGTAACAGCCCATTTCTGAAGGGCAGCGATGTCCTGCTGAGCCACAAAGGCTCATTTCCACCAGCAGTCATGAGAACTGGAGAGCTTACTAAGACACAGAGCTCACTCCTTGCTCTCACTGTGCCTGAGAACAGGGCTGAATGAGAGACTCCCATCACAGACAGGGGAAGCACCTAACGTGCAACAGTGGTTTCAGAGACCTTTTAATATTAAAGGGCACCTAAAGGTAGCTAAGCAGATCTGGACTGGATGAGGCAAACCGTAGACCCAGGCATTAATTGTTTGCAGAACACTTCGGCTTCTTTACAGAAAGAAGTCCAGACCACTTCATGATACAGATTTGCCAAAGGAAACGGCTCTGTGGCAAGGCACAGTCAGGAGCATCTCATAAACCCACAGCTGGGACACGGCATCCCTAAGCAGCAAACTGCAGGATGGTTCGAGTGCTCCCAGCAGCTGCATGGCCATCATTTTTGCTGCTCTCCTGGCAAAGGGGCACAGCATATCAGTGTGCAGCAAAAGGAAACATCTCTGGTCAGGGGGGGGGGGGTCCCCAGACTAGAAAGGCAGCCAAGGGCTGGAGCATCATCATCCTCATAGGAGATGAGAAAAAGTCACCCAGGAGGAGCAGAATGAAGGCAAAGAGCCACTTTCCCATCACAAGCAGCTTCTAGTTTTGCATCCAGTCTTTTGTCTGCAACAGCAAGCCCATCAAGAAAGCATCCCAGATGTCATAAAACAGCCAAAACCTGGAGACAGGATGCATCACATGCCCAGAGCTGGGCAGGGGAGCCGAGGGCAGGGAGGAATTAAGGTCTGGGCAGGGCTGATTTAGTGCTCATGCAAGTTTTCCAGCTCTGCAGCAGCGACGCTTTGCTCCCAGGGAAACGCAGCAAGCTGCGAGGCTGCATTGCCGGCAGGCAAGAGCAGGGAGGGGGAGAAGTAGCGGAGGGGAAGAACCACGAAGCTCCCACACGTGCGGTGTGTGATGTCGGAGCCGGCAGCGCTCAGCATCACGTAGCCCCGAGCGGCAACGCCAAATAAAGAAACGCAGCGCCCTGCCCGTCCCCGTGCATAGAAAGCACAAGCGGTGCAGCCGTGGGAAGCGGCGGACTCGATTTCAGCTCTGCACAGCCGCAGCCCGCTGAGAGGATCGGGCAGGGGACGGGCTGCTGTCTGCTGGTTGGGGAGCAGCATTCTGAGCCTCTGCTGAAGTGGGACAACTGGGCTCGGGGCTGCGGCTGCGGTAATGCAGCTCCCTGCGGCGTAGCTTTGCCCTGCTCGGCCGTCGCTAAGCTCGCCCGGCTCAGGTGATGAGAAGGGAAAGCCGAGAGGAAGCTGAGGAATGCCTCACGTCAGCTCCGTGCTAATGCCTCCCTCTGAGCCATTCGCGATGCTGCAAGGGGAATTATTTAATGGGATTTCCCAAATTCCATCCCTAAGATTACCGTATTAGCAGCCGGGGCTTAAGGCTCATGGGGTGAAGAAGCTGAGAACACCAGGAAAGTAAAATCCAGAAGGGCAAAAAACTGCCATTGCTTTTCATTTCAGACTCAAAGTTGAAGGCTCCACGGGAAAAAATAAAGATGCTCAGCCCTAATACTGCACACCTTTTCTGTCTTTGAGCTGATGGAGCCTCAACTATGATTCACAGCACTGGGAGCCAGACTGACACTGACAGAACCAAGTCCATTGCCCCAGTGATGCTGGAAATGCTGCCTAGGGTCAAGTTTTCAGAGGGCTGTGGGTTTAACAAGCTAAATCACGGTAGCAGCAATACGAGGGCTGCAGGAAACTTGGCAAAAAGAATAAAGTAATCAGATAAACTGCTTCAGAGTGAGCCAGCTCCTCAGTGAGTTGGACTGAGCCCCAGCAAAACGCATCTGCACGGAGGGTGCACAAGGGGAGGAGTGGGGGGAAGGGGTCCTCAAGGGCTCAGAATGAAACTTGCCAGCCCATCATTTTGAAACAGCATTCACACTCATCTCACTGCAACTCTGAAAGTAAAAATTGAGCCACAAGTAGATGAAACTTGTAATTTCAGACCAAATAAAACATTTTCCTCCTGCATGCACGGGTATTTCCGTTCTCACTGCTAAGAGACCCCCACTGAGACAGCTCTCCTGGGCCCAGTCTGACACCAGTTTTCCACAGCACTGGGTATGGACACCAGCACCCAAACAGGCACCTGCTACCAGAGGTGCTGCTGTGCCCATTCTCCCATCCCAGCAGCCCCAGGCAGCTGCAGCTCCAAGCTCTGATCACACTCCTGCTCTTAATGGCTCACCAGCACCCCTTCTATGGAAACCCTGGCAACATTCATCTTCTCAGGGCTGGAGCCAGATGCCAACCTCACAAACACAGCCAGCAGAAACATCTCACCCAGGTCAGAGTGGTGAACCTGTGGCATCGCTCCAGGAACGCTTGGAGGAGGAGAGCCGGGCGCTCTGCTCACAGCGCAGTGCTGCAGGTTCTTTGGTTTTATTTATTATTTTTTATTTCATTCTGTTGAATGGAGAAGCTTTTCAACCATTTCCCAGCTGGCTTCCCCACTGGGAAGAGCCAACCAGGACAGCCAGGCCCAATGAACCCCCCAGGTCTCCGTGCTGACCTGCCAGATGGCTGAGAGCAGGAAGGAGCTCGGCTCAGCACAGCAGCACCGGCGGATTGTTTATCTGCTGGTTCCTGTTTTTAGTTTTGTCTCTGTTTTCTTTCTTTGTTCTAAAATTGTGTTGCAATGGCGATACCTGCTCTGAATGGACACGCTGCTTTGAAGCAGGAACCAGCTCAATGCTTCGTGTTGTTCGTTTTGTTATCTAATAAAAGAACAGAGACCCCAGCCCTAAAGTTAGCCTTTAACCCTTCAACGCTTAAGTTGAATTTGGAGCAGGGATTAACTCAGGAGTGAACCCAGGCACACAGGAGCCCCAGTGAGAAGGCACAGCCCTGGGCACATGCCATCCTCTCAGACCCAAAGCTGACACTCACCTCTCTTGGGATGAAGCCACCAGCTCCCCATACTGGGAGACCAGTTTGAGTGATGATGGGATTTGTCACCAGCATCTATTCAGGGGAACCAATCCACAAAGTGCCATCCAAATCCTCATTGCAGATGGCATCTACCAGGACATTGCTGGATCTGGATGCTCTGGTCCCAGGCAGGAGGTGGGTAGGAATGGTGATTTCACCAGGAGGATGCTGCCAGCAAAAACCTCTCACTCACATCACTGGGAGCTCATGGCCTGGGTTCCTTCTCTCACTGAGACACACAGACAGAGGTCCAAGAGGTGACCCATGGAGAGAGAGCTTGAGGGTTTGATGCTCCTTGGGTTTGGTTCCCAGCAGGCCAGAAAAGCCCACCAACCCTCAGGGAGGACCATACTCCTGAAGGATGTGGGACACCAACACAAGCGGAGCACTCTTGCTTCGTTCATGCTGCCATCCCAGCACTGATGCCCTTGAGCACTTGAGCAGTGTCAGCTGCATTCCCCTCCTCAGGGTGACCCAGAGGAGGGCCTGGAGCCAATTTGGGGCAGCCTGGCATGGGACAGGCCAGCCACCCCTGACACCAGCAGCAGTCACTGAAGGAGTGAACCCTTGCCAGTCCCAAGCCACAAGCCCGGATGGGAGCAAGCTGTGCTCCAGCTGCAGCTCACGAACACGTCTGGCCAGGCCAGGTACCAAAAGCTGTATTTTTAGCAAGTCGGGTTGATTCCCCAAAATGGCTCAATTGAACATCTTTTCTTGCAGTCCGTGCCTGATTCTGATGACTTTCATCTTGGCTTCTACCCTACAGGTCCTCTAGTTCCACCCTGCACCCTGAGCCAGACTTCAGTCCCGTCTTGGTATGGCAGCCAACCTCAAATGTGCCCCTTCCCATCACCATTTTTTCTCCATTTCCACCTCTATACCCAGTCACCACAGCCATCCACTGGAGCACCCAAAATTGGGATGCTGCACCCAAGCCAGCCAGCCCTGCGATGGGCACACCTCTAATAAGACTCTGGACCCAGCACTCCAGAATCACAGTACTTGGGAATTATTCACTCCCTGCACTCCCTCAGCACCAGCCTTGTGTGCTACTTACTGCCCTTATTCTCAAATAACTGCTTCAAGGAAGGAAAATGGACTGCTGTCCGTGCAGCAATGGGAACCACAGCCAGTGGGGAAGGCAAAGTAGAACAGAGACAGGACACGAGCCCCACCAGGATCCTGCCACCACCTTAAAGCCAATGTGCTTCACCCTCTGAGAGCTGCATGGAATGCATCTGTTACATTTATCCTTAGCTTTTCCCAGCTCTTCCACCCTTTCCATTTCATCTATGACACTCACAGCTCAGGACACATGCAGGCAGACACTTGGAGGCAAGTTGTGAGAGGTGCTTCAAAGGGCATTTTTAAAAATAATAACAAATGGAAATAACATATGGTTTGGATATGTGAAATAATACTATCTTGGAAATAGATACTACTGATAGAAATAAAAGAGCAGAGGCTCAGCAAAGCAAGATCCCTGCTCTGCTGGCTCACAGCTCAGCGCAGACCTTTCAGATTCCCCTTCAGCTCTCCCTGCCTGGCAGTGACCCATTTCCTTTCCCTCTGACCTCCAGGGAAACCCCAAGAGGTCTCTTTTGCTTTTGTCTTCATTGGCACCAAAGAAGTGGGTCTGACAGTTGGAGCTCATGTCTCACCTCTGCCAGACACCAGAGGGATCAGAAGACACAGCAATCTGATCCAGCACCTCCCTGGGAAGTTCCTGTCCCCTTGGCAATGGGCTCCACTCGCCAGACCAGTCAGGAAGGTGTAATGAGCTGACTAATTGGCTAGCTGGAGCAGGAATTAGCAGGCAATTTGCCCCAACAGCAAACTGCAGCCAGTGGGACCTTTCTGTAGATAAGCATCGCATCACTACCTTTCTGGGAGGGCAACTCTCAAGTGGGTTAAGTGCAAATTGCTTTTTCTCACAGCTTTTTTTTTTTTTTTTTTTTTTTTTTTTTACTTTTTGCAGTTATTTCTGACCCCCTCCCTCAGCTCTTCCCCTACAAAACTCTTTCAAGCAGATGCAGTTCTCCACCTCTAACGCTGCCATCATTTTCTCGAGCACAAGTGGTGCTGTCCTAGGGTTTGGGATTCTGCATCAGCCGAGGCAAATCCTGTAATACTTTGAGAAGAGCCAGCAGACAGGTGAGGAGAGCAGAGCATGAGCTCCATGCTTAGGTTTTCCTGCAGCCAGCCTGGTCCCAGGAGCTGCAGCCCTGAAGCAAATGAATCCAGAGCTGAGGGAAGCAGCACAGCCAGCACTGCCCTCAGTGTGACTGATGAAGCTGGCACTGAATCCGACTTCCAACAACTGTCCAGAATCCTTCTTTCTTCAGAGCCCTCAAATATTCATCGTGGTGAATTCACTTTAAGCAGCGGTGTGGCCATGCAACCCTCAGAGCATCCCAGTTGCCTGTTTGTAAATGGGATGAAAGTGATGCAGCATGGAGCGGTACCACAGAGTGCCCGGTGCTGGGCACCACCTACTGGAACCCCTTGAGCTGGGAACAGAGCTGTCTAGTGGTTACAAAAGGAACCGAAAGCCCCCAATAGAAACCAAGAGCCCAATGCCATGGCATGAGTGACCTCTCCGTGCCTCAGTTTCCTCCTTCCTGAGCAGAAGCAAGGCTCTGCTGCAGCACACCCCAGCAGCCCCATCTGGGATTCATTGGCAGAGGAATATGATGGCACTGTGGTCCTTCCATCCCCTTATTTCTAATTCCTGACCTAGTCATCCCAATCCCGTTTCTGACCTTGGCAGGTAGAGCTGGCAAAGCAGGACACACCGAAATGCATAATTAAATGAAAAAAGAAACAGTGATATGTCACAGAGGTTATTTGCAACCCACAAAACCACTTGCCTTAACCAAGATATCCTGCCGCGGGCACTTCAGGAGCGCAGCACCCAGACACCCATCCTCCAGCAGCAAAAAAACGATGGAAAGGGATGAGAACAGCTCATGCAGCAGCAGATGGGAGGAACGGAGCTGTGTGTGAGCAGAGCTGTGTTCCCAGCAGCAGCACACGCACCGGAGCTGCACATCCAAACGCCAGCACCAGAACCAACACAAAGCTTTGGGCAGTTTTTAAAACCCAAATTCCTAAGAAACAAAACACAGAGCTGCCTTGCCCAGACTTTTGCAGCAGCCGCTCGGCTCTGTAAATCTAATTAATGAGCCGGGAAAAAAAAAAAACAGTGTCACTCCTTCGCTAACGACTTCACCAGGGGCTGCCAAATAGACAGATAAAGGATTGAGCTGGGGCCCTATTCCAGCCAAAGGAGCTGGGAACCTGGCAGGGCCCGCAGAAGATTAGAGAGGGGTGAAAGGAGAAAAAAAGGAGGAAAAAAAAAAAAAGAAATACCTAAACAGATTAGCACTTTCCAAATGCAAGCATGTAAATCAGCTTACATCAGTATAATGGCACTGTTGTGAGTGCCCAGATCGGCTCTGCTCGTGGCACTGCAGCGCAAAGTCCCGGCTGAGCCGCGCTGTGTTTGGGCTCAGCAATCTCACAGCGCTGCCTCCCTCACCAAACCAGAGGGTTTTGTTTTTATCAGCTTTGTAAATTCTCACAGGAAGCCAATTAGGGGAAAGCTGGGAACAGAGGAAGATTCATAATTGCAATTAAGGCTTCAAAGCACTTATCCCAAGCGAGGCTGTTAAAATTAGAGCTGGGGAAGAAAATGGCTTTGAAACCTTGAGCCTTCAGACACCGCCAGGCTGGAAGTGCTCCCCACTTCCATAGCAGCCCATCCCCCAGCACAGGTCACCCAGCACAGACCCAAGCTCCAGGCAGGCACCTTCTCCCACCTGCCTCCTGCCTTTGGGAACAGAGCTCAGCCCTGTGCACGCAAAACCTTTTCTTCCACCACCATTGGAAGCCTTTGCTTCATCTCTGGTGGTCTCAACTTGTAGGGTTGCTCCCCACCACTGCTGCATCCCCAGCAAGGTCAGAATATCTTTGCAGATTAAGCTGCCCACTGGGATACAAGAGATCAGCATCCAGTGCTACAGACCAGCGCCCTTCATGTTGTCATAAGTGAAAACATCCTCTGAGAGGGTCAGCAGTGTCAGCAGCGAGCTGGACACCGGCAGGCAGTGGTTAAGCAATCCAAATAGCTGCGTTTATTTGGACTGCTTTGCCTGTTTGCAGTCCCACATCCACCCCAGCAGCTTGGTGTGAACACTGCCTCTGGGCTCAACCACTTCAACTTGGAGTAGAACAGACCAGCCCTACAAGTAGCTCAGCTCTCCACTGGTAGCAGAACTAGACCAGGGCCTTCGGCATGATGGAAAATGTCAGCAAGCATGTGCAAGCAGGGCTGGACAAACACTTCTAACCAAGACCATGAACATTCTATATCTAGCGTATTTGTATACATACATATATATGTAAATACACATGTATACACATATAGATACATTCCATAATCTTAGATCCAGGCCAGACCTTCTGTTGAAAAACTCACGTAGGGAAAGCACAAGTTACAGAAATACCACATCTGCACAGGGACACTTTGGTTGCATACGGGCCCGTGACAAAGCGTTGGAACCTTGTCCTCAGTCATCTTCAGCCATAATATCCCTTAAACATACTCACTGTCCCCACTGCACTCATCCTGACCCTATAGTTCCATGCTCTCCTTCATCTGCCTCGTGCCACGGCTGAGTTGTGCTCAAGGACTTTGCAGATGTGGTTCAGAGTCCACTGCAGACCCTGCCCTGTGACCTTGGAAAGTCATCTTTGAATCTGGAAATGGCTTTGGGTATTTTTGCATAAGATGCTTTCCCACTGGTATTCTCACCCTACTGCTGAGTGCACAGGGCTCAGTAACCAAATGAGGTCAAAAAAAATTCCAGCCAAGGCCCCAGCAGTCTCTGCCCTTCTCCAGCAGCTGATGGCATCCAAATGAACGCAGCCCAGGTGTGGGTGATCCCTTCCCTGCTGCAGCAGCACGGGAAACAGGGATTAACCCCAACGTGCCACGAGCAGGAGACCTCTCAGACAGCATGAGGAGGATAGGGGCTCCCAGGAGAAAGCAGATCCCCAGGGCAGAGGCTGTGCCCCCCGGCCTCTCCCTGTGCACTGAACATCCTTCCTTCCCACCTGAGGTGGAAGCCATGAGTGCTCCCAGAAGCATCCTCCCCCACTGGCTGGATCTCAGTTCTTGCCCCTCAAGACAGTTTCCAAGAGCAACCTGCACTTCTGCATTTTCTACAGAGATCTTACTTCACCTTCCCGCTCACGCTGCTGCCAAAAGGAGAAGTGCCCTAGAGCCGGGGGAAGTTGTGCCACCATTTCCTATTTGGGACAATGATTTCATGCTCCTGCCACATCCGAGGGCCACACGTGGCAGCCACAACACCGTGCTGTGGGCTGGCAGTGTGCAAAGGGCTCTGGTTTGGGCCAGAGAGTTCCAGGAAACCTAACAGTCGCATTTAAGCAAGTGCAAAGCAAAGCAGGGTGCACGGCTCAGCAGAGGGGAGGGAGCCATGCGCAAAAGCTGCAGCCCAGATCCCAGCAATGACTTCTTGTGCTGCTCATAAACTGCAGCACACAGGGCTTGGTTGGGCTCATGCAGCCCCCACTGAGAGAAAGCCTCCTTCCATCCCTTCACTCCTGGCTTTCCATTTTCTTGCCCAGCACGTGTTTCAAAGTCAGGAATCACACACCCCACCCACAGACTTGGGTCTTACTTTCAATCTGGACAGCAGCTCCAAGGATCACTCCAACAGTTATATACTGTTCTCATTACAGCTGCAGTAACTTGGCTTTCCCCTGGCAACAACAGAAATGTCATCTTGAAAGGACAACACCTCCCATCTCCCTTCCCATAAGGATCTTGCTAAGCCTCACTACAAGAAGCTTCTTCCTACAGTACAGCCAGAAAGTGTTTAGCATACTGCCTGCTTAAAACCTATTGCTGTAACCTTACCAGTGAAGCACCACCAGATATTTTTAGAGGTAAAGGAATTGCAGCGCATTAATTAGCAGCAAGGCACAGGCTGACAGTCACAAGGTCATAACAGAACATCCATAATTTACACCTCATTGGGAGTTACTGAGAAAACAGGACATGCAGGAGCCAACACGAGGTGGGATGACTTGAAAGGCTCTGGGCACACAGGATCCCATCTGCCCAAAACAAACAACAGAAACATCCAGAGTGGATTGAGCAGGACAACTGGTGTTCAATGTGTCGTGCTTGTTCGTAAGCACGTTCTGTTAGATGCCCTTTCTGCTAGAGTGGTTTTCACCCTCTTCCTTGAGCACCACGGCCCACCAGCAGCCCTGCTGGCATCCCCATGAAGGCTCTTTCCAACACAGTGAATGAGGAAAGTCCTTTACACCACAAATACATTTGTGAATCTGCTGTACAACCAATGACATTTCAAGGCAAGGAATACCAGACAGAAGTCAGCATCTTGTTTCTTACATCAAGGTGTTTAAGGCTGGTGACTTCAGGGTTATCAGCCAGTCAAAAAAAGCAATGGAATTCAAGGCATGAAGCAAGGCAACTGAGCAACAAACTGGTCTGGAGACTTTAGAGAATCCACATCCACTCCACTCTGGGTCCAACCCAGAGATAGGATTCATCTCCTGCAACTTTACCTATACAAAAATGAGGTGAATTTCTAAGCAGGCCAACAGCTATGGACAGAGGACCTAACACAGCAGTCAGCTCATCCCATCCCATCCCACCCATCTGGATTGAACCCCTCCAGGAGCAGCCAGCAGACTTAGTGACTTTAGAGCCCCAGTTTTCAGTCAGGCATCCTCGTGCAAGACAGCTCCCATTCTTATCCCCCAAAGCTGCTTCCCACATGCAAAGCAGGAATAACAACACTTCCTTCCTTGCCCAGCAGTTGCATGACCAAACGTTTCAGAGCCTGCAACAAGCTCAGATAGTGCAATAATGGAAACATGGACATTGCAATACACTCAGCTTAGCTTACACTTCTTTCACCCTCAGACTTGATTCATAACAAACAAAAGCAGAAGTCAACATTTCTGCAAACTTTGTCCACTTGAGATCTCCAGGCCTCTGGGGAGGAGTGCTGGAAGGAGCAGCTCGTGGGTCAGTAAGTCACTGACCCAAGAAATCCTTACCAGCATGACACTTGGCTGTCTGCTTTTACAGCAGAGACCTTTGAAAACAGAGTGTGTGCTTTGATAAGGTCAATTTCATGGAGCCATTCACAGATGATACGCATTAGTACGTGTACAGAAATCAACCACAGCAAAATTCTAGTGAGTTCAGAGTGAAACCACCATTTTCTGCTGGTAATGAGCTTCTCATTCTCATCACAGTGTTACTGACAAGCCTCCAGCTCCAGGGAGCTGCAGCAAGAGATCATTTCCATGCCATGGAGCAGATAAAAGTATCCTCCTAAGCCTGAGCAGAGATACCAAGGCAAAGCAGGCTGCAGAATACAGAGTTGGAGCTGGAAGTGAGTTGAGTTTGCAGCCAGGCTCTACCAGAGGCCACACCTGGCTGCATGCAGAGGAACACGCTGCTTCCAGCTGCATGGAGACACAGATACCCAAACCTGCATGGCCTCAGAGGTGGCAGGGCTGATGGCGTTGCCAGCAGCTTCTGGGCAATTCTCAGCTATTTCAGAGAAAGATGATCTCAGAAGCAAAGTGATGAGCAGCTGTCCTGATTTGAATCACAGAATCACAGTTACAGGGGATGAAAGGGACCCCTGGAGACCTCCCAGTCCCCCTGGCAAAGCAAGTTGTGCACTTCAGAAGGAAGTAAAATCCGAAAGGATTTTAAATATCTCCAGAGAAGGAGGCTCCAGTAGCTCTCTGCACAGCCTGTCCCGATGCTTTTGCCATCTTCCACATAAGAAGCACGACCCGCTGTCACCTTCATTTGCAGGGGATACCATCAGATTCATGGATCCCCCGAGGAACCCCCCCAGATGTTTTCAGAATTTGGCCCTGGGCAGTCAGAGCTGCAATGGGAGGAAGCGAGAGAAAAGTAGTCCCAGCAATGTTCAGTAAGAGCAATGTGGAAACTGCAATCCAGCCAATCCACGCAGGAATGGGGTGAAAACAAAGCACAATTTTTGTCCACCTCTGTGGTCTCACGGGAGCTGATGGGAGACACAACAACAGCAGCCACTCGTGGGCTGGTACCCATGGGTAGCTAATTGCAGCAGGGCAACACAGCCACCCTCCTTAACCCTGAGCAGACCAGCAGCAGTTTTCGGAAGCCAGGGGACCTCCCAGAGACATAAATTCAGCAGAAATTGAGTGACTGTAGCATTTTGCAGCTGGACGTGGACTCAGGCAATCAGGTGCTTACTGCTTCCACATTCAGCCTGCATTTTGGAGTAACTGTGCATTTCCTTGAGAAATAGAAATAGCATGTGATGCATTGCAGACTCATGCAAGCTGAAGACACGAATTATTCTGGGACCTTCTACAAGCAAGAGATTTCCTCACTGCAATGTCAGCCACACCAATGTTGATGTTATGGCGGTGGCGTGGAGACCAGGGTCAGCATCAGACCCCAACAGCAGCGCTGATGGGAAACCAAAGCCAGCACAGGGTGAGTGTCCCACACAGAGCTGTCTGCAGTGCTCCCCACCGACTGCCCGGCCTGCAAGCTGAGACTTCCTCACCAGTTGTGTTTAAAATGTTCTTTTCTGCAGTCACCGCTTCTCAGGACAGGATCTAGTGTTCTCTTGACAAACAGACAGCAGGGGAATTCCACTCGCTGCCCCTTTAAAGCCACGACATGAGAAATAAGAATCTCTAAATTAGTCCCACCAAGCCATCACTGAGAAGAGCTGCGATGGTGCCTCCTTTCTTTTTCCAAAAAGACATTTCTCTTTTTGCTCACTGAGGTCCTTTCAACCAGAGATGCTTTAACCATTGGCAAGACATTGCCTCGGCAAGCTCAAAGCATGGCCCGCACCTTTCATATCTCAATTTTAGCTCCTGTGCCACAATGCTCTTAAACTGCTCAAGTACCAGGCTGCAGGGAAGAGGCACAGGGAAGAATGTATCCCCCTGCTAAGGTTTGATTTGAGTCTATTACTTTTCGCAGTGATTTCTGAAGGAAACTGTAAAAGTCCCATTCTTGGAGCAAGAATAATAGAATTATTTAGGTGTGACGAGATCTCTAAGGTCGTGCTGAAAGACAAGCTTCAAACTGAAGGGCGGGGAGAAAACACATTGCTGCTGGGAGCAAAGAAATGGGATGAATGATCATAAAACAGCTGCTGGAAAGAGGAAGAGAATTAGCAATGCCATCCATGTCATCAAGGGCAGAATGAGCAGAGACTCACACCGAGTGGAAGTGGCAGAGCGGTCCATGCCCCAGAGCCAAGGACCATCCTCAGCCCTCCTGTGCTGCTGCCTTGCCCACCCTCAGCTGGATGAGTGGCCAGCAGTGGGAAGTTCATGGATTTCACCATTGTGAAGTATGTCCTGACACCAAACTGTAACTTCTAAAAAAAAAAAAGCAACAAATGAGAAGAAAAAAAAAATCCCAGCCCTACTCTGTTCTTCCTTCTCTCTTTGCTCCATCAACACTTTCCTCACCTTCCAGAGCACCAGACCAAAGCTGGCAGGTTTTGGTAGCTCGAGGCTCTCTGTGGCCAGGAGCACAGAGCCACGCTGACCTCTCCTCCTGCCAAAGGCAGCCCTGCCACCAGCAGCATCTGCATCTCCCTAGCATCCAGACCTGCTCCTAGTCAGTCTTTGAGGGGTGCAGAGGCATCAGCACGCCCAGCCCCATTCATAACCACACAAAGGACTGTGTGGGCTGGACAAAACTCAGCCAGTGTCAGAAAAGCCTCTGTTTTTCTCATCAAAAATCAGCAGAAATGACACACATCTGATCTGAGTAAGAAAAGACCAGTTAGGCATACTCACTTTTCAGAGAGGAAACGTGCTTGTTCCTGGCATCGATTATGAAAACCCCTCACCACATGATGCAAGAGTTAATTTTAGCTCCTATCAGCCTTTATCAAGAGAGCAAAGGTTGAAGTTTCACCCAACACCACAGCTGACAACAGGCAGAGCCAAGTGAAGCCCCAGCGAGAGGCAGGTTGGAGATAGCACTGGGCTCTGGCACAGCCCAGCTGGGCTCTGCCGTCAGCACAGCAGGGAAGGGAGAACTCGGCAGAGAAGTGGCAGATCAGGTGGTTCCTCCCAATGTTCCCCAGGCTGACTTCAGCCCAGGGGAGTGGATCACAACCTCTGGGAGGCCTCCAAAAGTCAGTCAGTGGGCCAAAGGGGACAAGTCTCCAGGTATTTCCACGTTCAGCAGGGAGAATCTCCCAAGGACATGCAGCTATGTCTTCTTCTTGGGAGGGAGCCAGCCCAGCACTGAGCATCTCTGGGCATGGATCTCAACTCGTGGGCTTCCCAGGGCACTGGGATCTCAACTTGTGGGCTTCCCAGGGCGCTGGGTAAATGGGGCTCCTTAGGACATGACCCTCAGGAAAGCACCACGTTTTTACAGTGGAAAGTCACACATGTGTGCACTAGTGTATTTAGGATGGCATCAAACGAGTGCAAGCAATGATACCACGATGTAACAAAGAAAATCCCATTGGCTCTTCCTCATTCCACCAACACAGCACTTTCTTCTGCCTCTCCAAACTCTCCCTAAGACTTCTCGTTTCTCTCACAGGAACACATCTTGCTTCTCCCTGCTCTGCTACACTGCTTCACTATTTCTTGGGCTTCCCTTTCATGCATTTTTTTAATGCTGCAAAACCATCCATCATCTGTGGTGGGGTCATGGACCACCCTCGTGCCCCAGCTGAGCAGGGGAGCGCAGAGCCCACCCACCCAAGGGTCCCTTTGTGTGCAGACCCCAGCCTCTGCCCCTCACGGCCTTTCCTCCAATCCTCTCAGGATGAAGGGCAATAAGAGCCCACACTATTTCCTTTCAGCCTATTCAGAAAAACAAGTTTACATGTGAGATTTCCATTGGCTCCACCTCTGCCTGATTACTCCAGCTGTGAATCAAAGCAAGTGAGAGACAAAGCACTGCACACAGGCAGTGTGATCATTCCAGAGGGCTTTATGTGAGCCTTATGCCAAGCCCACTAAATAGATTAACTTACAGCATAAACAAGCAAGTAAATCTTTCCCCCAAAGCCCCGTGTGTCCAAAGGAAGCTTTAGAAGTTACTTCCTGCCATTGTAGAGGCCCTGCTGGGAACCCAGAAGTATTTTCAGTCCCTGGCATGGTTGCCCAAAAACTTCAGTTCCCATTCCAGCACCACTGATGGCAACTCCACACAACACAGATGATGGTGAGAATGGTTTTGGCTGTTCCTCATCACACTTAGGCCAACAGCAAGTGAGGTGGTGACTGACACCCGCTCCCAAAGCCCACCGAGGGCCTGGGGCCGCTTTGGGCAGAAGGGTTGGTACAGCCCTAACCAGCTCTCGTGCACAGGAGAAGACACCAAACCCTTCCAGTGTGTCACAGGAGCAAAGGATGCAGCAGACACAACCTGAGTTCCTTCCAGTCCTCGGCTCCTCCCGTGATGAGCAATGCCTTCATCCCAACTCATCACCAAGAGCCAAGTCTGCAGGAACTAAGTTGCACCAGGGGATGTTCAGATCGGGTATTAGTAACAATTTATTCTCAGAAAGAGTGGTGATGCAGTGGCACAGCTGCACAGGGCGGTGGGGTGTCACCATCACTGGAGGTGTTCAAGCACCGTGGAGACGTGGCACAGAGGGATGTGGTTGGTGGGGATGGGTTGATGGTTGGACTAGATGATCTTTGTGGTCTTTTCCAATCCAGCACTGCAAGCCAGCAGCTCAGGGACCACCATGAACAAGGTGCCCAGGCTCCAGGTGAGCTGCATACCCAGCAAAAACAGACTTGGACTCCTGCAGCCATTTCTTGCTTCTGCCTGAGTTCATAAAGGATTATGCACTGTTCAGCATTCAGACCAGAACAACCCCAGAGTAATTTGCACCTGAAGAGCAGTCTGGTAAGAACATCAAGCTTGTTATGTTTGCTTGCCATCCAGCTGATCAATCCAATGAGGCAAACATCAAACAGGAGCCTCTTTGGTGAGCAGGATCCATGCCCAGGAAAGGCAGCAACAGCAGCAGCAGCAGCGTAACCCAGGCAGGGCATCATTCAGTCACACACAAAGGACCCACAGCCAAGTGCCACCGTAGCTTCTTTGCACAGCCCCACGTGCACCAATGTGCAAAGTTTATCAACACAAAGGCACCGAGAACAAAGAAACATTTGTCAAGTTTCACGTGGAGAGACTGCCAAAAACAGTGAGAAAAGGGAAATGCCACCTGAAAGGATGACTGTTGGTTTGCAGAGAAGCCTCAGAGCTGAGGAGGTTTAAATAGACACAGAGCGATGGGGGAAGCAGCTGAAAGGGGAAGCGCTTCATCCTTATTTCAGACCAAACAAGAATGGGCCGTGTGGAAGGGGTGAAAAACTCCTTTGCAAGTTTGAGACAGCACAGTCCTTCCTAAGTGAGCCTGCCCATGCAGCACTGCGTTTCAACACTGACACAGCTTTAATGCTAAGGCTGCCTACTGGGTATTTCAACTGCTCTGATGTTACAGCACAAAACAACTCTAACAAAAAAAAAAAACACAAGACGCTGCAGCACTGGTGGGGAAGGTCACAAGACCGGGCTCAGAGCTGACACTGTGACCACAGCAGGACAACGCTCCTGCATGCGCCGCGGTCCCAGGCGTCCTCATCACATGTGCTGCTCACTTCTGCTTCAAGCCACCCCAAACAAGGACAAGCAGCATCTCAGGAGCTGCTCTCACTTCAAGCACTGTGAGAATTTGGGGCAATAAAATGAGGCATTTGAGGGAAAACCAAGCTCTCTTCCTACCAAACAGGACATCAGTGATCATCACAGCACCGCAGGAAACATCACTGAGAGAGCATTTTCTAATTCCGCTTTTAACTCAGCCGTGGGGTGAGCGTTCACATCTGTCAGCCAAAAACATCTGCAGCACTTTCCACTGCCCAGCACAGCTGGGAGGCAGCTCTGGAGCCCGCTCAGCACCCAGGGGCTGCCCGGCCCCATTCCGGGAACAGCACAGTGCAGGTGGGAGCACTGAGCCACGCAGCTGCTGGTCAGGCTCTGACTGCTGGGCTCCTTCTTACCAGCAGCACACTGGAAGCCGGGCGAGCTCTCAGATGTGGCAGGTGAAGCACAGCTAAATACAGCAGTCAGACTTGCGAGGGGAGCACATGTGAGCAGAAAGCACAACACCACGCTGCGCTGCTCCTGGCAGGAGAGCATCCTGCAGCACTGTGCTGCCTTCTCCTCCTGCTTCACATCTGCACAGGCAGCCAAGCATCCCCTGCAGCACCGAGCACAGCGGGGAGCGGATCACCCAGCCATGAGCTGAGGTGGCTTTTCTGCTTTTCTTCTTCAATGGCAGAGCTCGAAATCAGAGATGGAGAAGTCTGAAGGAGCTCAGCCTGTCCACTCATGTATTCCAGATGCACGCGCTGCAATCACGGCTTGCCAAACAGGATACGAGCCGTAAGAAAATAAAGCATTTTATCTTCAAGCTTTTCCAAGAGGGTATTAGAAACAATGGGGAGGAAATACAAAATTAACACTAGAGAAGAGCAATTGGCAGAGCCCCTCGTGAGCCTGTTCTTCATTACAAGGCCGCCTATTCAGTAGCTTTCATTAGGAAAATCTCATCTCAGAGCCATTCCCAACAGTGTCCCTATTTCCTAATTAAGCTTCACCAAACAGCCACGTCTTTTAGCTACCGCACAGCACACAATCACAACAATTACCATTTCATCACGCTCTGGCTGCTGAAAGCCCTGCAATTAAAGCATCCGAGGAGGAGTCGTACAGACGTGTCACTGGGGAGACAAATTCTCACATGGCGTTAATTGGCAGCAAAAAGCACGATCCTACAGAGGGGAAGGCTGTTTTAGGGGGGATTTTGGTCTCTGTGCTGAGAAATGCACTGGGAGCTGTAGCTTCTCCCCAGGTTCCCAGCCTGGGTGCTGTGCAGGTCCTGGCTGCAGCCTCGTGGGCATCAGCAGCTCCACAACCAGCTGTGCCTTCAAGGAGGGCAAAGATGTACACAGAGCAGGACAGACACAGTGCTGGGTGGGGTTGTGAGGTCACCTGGAGACCTCCAGAGATGGTTTGTGGTGGGTTGGGACCTCACAAGGAAGTGGCTGGCAATGGAGTGGTGGTAGATGTCCACACAGCAGGTCCAGTCCCACAGTACTGAGCCTCTTAAGGAAGCAGAAAGGGAGAGGAGAGGAGAGGAGAGGAGAGGAGAGGAGAGGAGAGGAGAGGAGAGGAGAGGAGAGGAGAGGAGAGGAGAGGAGAGGAGAGGAGAGGAGAGGAGAGGAGAGGAGAGGAGAGGAGAGGAGAGGAGAGGAGAGGAGAGGAGAGGAGAGGAGAGGAGAGGAGAGGAGAGGAGAGGAGAGGAGAGGAGAGGAGAGGAGAGGAGAGGAGAGGAGAGGAGAGGAGAGGAGAGGAGAGGAGAGGAGAGGCTGATTGCATCCACATCTCTTTTTCCTCCACTGCATTTCCAGCCCAAAACACCTCCCTGGTTGAGCATGGCTGCAAAGCTGCAGCAAGGGAAGATGTGTCAGGCTGCAATGCGATGCCTGTGGGGACACACGGTTTCCATAGGAAACTTACATACCCTAACTTACTGCCCAGCAGAAGCTCAAAGCAGGGATGGGAGAGGAGTTTAGAAGCAGCAGGAGCCTCCCACAGCTCAAAAACATCTCATCAGGGCACTCACCTGAGCAGCTCTCCTCCAGCAAACGCATGCACATTTTCCTCTTGCAGAATGATAACGCAAAAACTGGCAGCTCCAGCACACCCAAAACAGCTCAGTGGTCACCCCCCCCCCCCCCAAAAAAAAAAAAAAAAGAGAAGCTGAAACTGCCTCAGGTGAGCTGCAGAATAGCAAGACTGCAGCAGTCCCTGCATCACTGTACAGGTGCCACAGCCTGATCCCCACCATGGCTGGAGCATCACTCTGATGGCAATCAATGCCACATCCTTCAGCCCCAAAGGCTGCAGCAGCACTTTGTCTGGATTCAGTTCTTCTTTCTCAGTGCAAAACTCACATCTTTGTTTTCACATTCATCAAAAGGCACAAGGTGACAGTTTTGGTTTGCTTTTCTCCAAACAGGGGTGGCCTGATCTATGAGGGGGGAGGAGGGTCTGGCCAGCTGCATCCTCCTGCAGCACTGGTGATGTGCCCCTGTCCCAAACCCACCTTGCCACTACAGCTGCTCCTCCTGCAAAAACACCCACAGCACTTTTGCCATCCCCTTTCTTCTGCCCTGACCTGCAGAGCTGCAGGAGAGCCCCAACCATGCGGCACAGAGCAGCGCATCCCTGCTGCCAGCCAGGATCATGGTGCAAAGCTGAAGCACTCCTCCATCTCACAGCATAGCAAACTGAGCTCTGCACCATCAGAAACCTGCAGGGCACCACCCAGCCCTGCTCCAGGGGATGCCAGCATCCTTCAGCCTCCTGCAGTCACTGCAGCCAAGGGATGTGCCCACTGCTGCAAGGCTCTCCTTCTTTATCATCTCATCTTTCCAGGCTTAAGCTCTAATCTGAGCAACACTTGCAGCTCTGAAACACTTTGCAGTCATGTTGCAGAAACCATTTGCAACGCCATCCAAGTTTTTTGCTGTGACCATGAAACAACCAAACACCACAGCCCTCCCCAGCATGTACACGCACAGAAAGACACAAAAAGTCACACAAAGTGTTGACATCCTGCACATCCCTGGAGTTTGCAACCTCTGCATCTAACCAAGATCTAGAAAATTACTTTAAATCAAGAAACTAAATAAATTGCAGCTGCTTAGCATCACCCCTTTCAGACACAGGATGAGCAGCACCAGCCTGCAGCTGCCTGAGCATGTTTTCCCTGCACTGAGAGTAACAGCACCAGCACCGAAAATAAGCTATTCGCAAAGTTAACGGGTGCAGAGGACTAGCAGTGAGATTTTAATAAACATGAAAACAAAGGTCTGAAATCTCTTTTCTCCCACTTTCGTTAGTGATTTGAGTCAGCCCGAGCCCTTTCCTCCTATAGGGCTTGCACCATCCGAAGCAGCTAACCGTGTTTTCGGGTGGGTACTGCAGCGCTGAGCAGAGCATTTGGCCGGGCTGTGTCCGTGTGACTCCCTGGCAGCCCTGCCCACCGAACGGAGCCGCCGGGGGCACCGCACCAAGACGCTCCTTCACGGGCACGGGCATCAGCACGGGGACATCTCGGCGGCCGATGCGTGAGCGGACACCGACGCCGAAGGGATGACACGCGGCTGGGCTTGTCACATCCCAAACCACATCCTGTTGCCACAGCACAGCGCTGCCAAGGGCGCACCTCCGCCCTGCCGGGCTGCGGGGCCGAGGGTGTGCGGAGCAGCGATGCCCCGAGCAG
Source organism: Tetrao urogallus (assembly GCF_951394365.1). Classification (NCBI taxonomy): domain Eukaryota; kingdom Metazoa; phylum Chordata; class Aves; order Galliformes; family Phasianidae; genus Tetrao; species Tetrao urogallus. The sequence continues at coordinate 8,801,477 of NC_136831.1, read as the reverse complement.
CGGGTCCGTGCGGGGGGAGCTCCGCGGCGGTGACACCGGGCGGCGGTGACTCAGTGCCACCTCCGGCAGCGGCACCGCCAAAACTCCAACCGGGTGCCGGAGAACCCCCGGGATTTCCCGGGGCGCCGCGTGCACTGGGGGGGTCCCCTGGGGCCGGGCCCCACACCTGGGCCCCAGACAGCATCACCGTGGGGCGGCAAACAAACACGCGGGCCTGAAATGAGTCACGGCAGCGCGGCCCGTCCCCAGCCGCGGGTTCAGATGGGGGATCCCGGGGGATGCGGGGGGTGAGGCGGGGATCGGCGCAGCCGGGTGAGCCCAGCACCGCGTGCTGCTCGGGGGCTGCAAGGAGCCGTGCGGATCGATCCCAGCGGCTTCTCCAGCACAGCGCTCCCGACTGATCACGGAGCCCTCGACTCCGCGGTCCCCCCTCATCACACCGCGATTATCACCCCCACAGAGCATTTGGGGCGCTTCTCAAGATTACACGGCCACCACACCCACCACCAGCTCCTCGTTTTACACGGACGCTCCCGCTATAAGAAGCCCCACCAGGGGCAGCAGGAATGCAGAGCACCCCGGTTACAAGTTGCTCCCGGTTACACCGCCCCCCGGCCCGGACTCGGGGGGGAGGAGGAATTTCAGCGCCCCGTTTCCCGGTGTTCCCCACCTGGAGGGCGGCAGCCGCCGGGGCCCCCTGCCCATCCTCGCCGCGCCCCGTCGGGCTCCGCTCCGCGCCGCTCCCCGCCGGGCGGCACCGGCAGCACCGGGGCGGGCTCGGCGGGCGGGAGGGGCCGGAGGCGGGGCCCACCCTGCACGTGTGGCCCGGCCGGACCCGCCTCGCCTGCACCTCCGCCCCGCCCGGCCGCTCATTCCTCCAGCAGGACAGCTTTGTCCTTCCGGACCTCCCCATCCACCCGTCCCTCCATCCATTCACTCGTTCATCCACCCACCTACTCCTCCATCCATCCATCCATCCATCCATCCATCCATCCATCCATCCATCCATCCATCCATCCATCCATCCATCCACCCACCTCCAGCCCTCTGTCCACTTACCCCTACATCCCTCTCCCCTACCGCTCTGCCATTCATCCAACCCTTTATCCATCCAACAATTCATCCAACCATCCCTCCATCTGTCCTTCCCACACTTTCCGTTCCATTCCATACATTTACCCCTCCCTTCATATCTTTCTCTAGTAATTCTTCCTTTCACCCGCCTATCCATCTCTTCACCTATCCACCACTCTGTTTCTCTATCCATCCACCCATCTGTCCACCCATCCATCCATCCACCTATCCAACTACTGCTCTGTCTTCTCATTCACACACCCATCCACCCATCCATCCACCCATCCATCCACCCATCCATCCACCCACCCACCCATCCATCCATCCATCCACCCACCCACCCACCCATCCATCCACCCATCCATCCATCCATCCATCCATCCATCCATCCATCCATCCATCCATCCATCCACCCATCCATCCACCCACCCATCCACCCATCCACCCATCCACCCATCCATCCACCCACCCATCCACCCATCCACCCATCCACCCATCCACCCATCCACCCATCCACCCATCCATCCATCCATCCATCCATCCATCCATCCATCCATCCATCCATCCATCCACCCATCCATCCACCCACCCATCCACCCATCCACCCATCCACCCATCCACCCATCCACCCATCCACCCATCCATCCACCCACCCATCCATCCACCCACCCATCCATCCATCCATCCACCCATCCATCCATCCATCCATCCATCCACCCACCCATCCACCCATCCACCCATCCACCCATCCACCCATCCACCCATCCACCCATCCATCCATCCATCCATCCATCCATCCATCCATCCATCCACCCATCCATCCACCCACCCATCCACCCATCCACCCATCCACCCATCCACCCATCCACCCATCCACCCATCCATCCACCCACCCATCCATCCACCCACCCATCCATCCACCCACCCATCCACCCATCCACCCATCCACCCATCCACCCATCCATCCATCCACCCATCCATCTATCCATCCATCCATCCATCCACCCATCCACCCATCCACCCACCCACCCATCCATCCACCCACCCATCCACCCATCCACCCATCCACCCATCCACCCATCCACCCATCCATCCATCATCCATCCATCCATCATCCATCCATCCATCCATCCATCCATCCATCCACCCATCCACCCATCCACCCATCCACCCATCCATCCATCCATCCATCCATCCACCCATCCACCCATCCACCCATCCATCCATCCATCCATCCATCCATCCATCCATCCACCCATCCACCCATCCACCCATCCACCCATCCATCCATCCATCCATCCATCCATCCATCCATCCATCCATCCATCCATCCATCCATCCATCCATCCACCCCACCCACCATCCACCCACCCATCCACCCATCCACCCATCCACCCATCCACCCATCCACCCATCCATCCATCCATCCATCCATCCACCCATCCATCCATCCATCCATCCATCCACCCACCCATCCACCCATCCACCCATCCACCCATCCACCCATCCATCCATCCATCCATCCATCCATCCATCCATCCATCCATCCATCCATCCATCCATCCATCCATCCATCCATCCCTCTACCCAACTCTGCTGCTTTCTGCTCTGGTGGCACCTGGAAATGTTCTTCCTTGCCGCCCTCAAGAGATCTCCAGCACAAGGCCCTGTGCCATATCAATTTTGGCCAATGTTCTCCACATTTTCCTTGCGGTCCATCTGCCTCCCAGGGCCGGATGGAGCCCAGCTGATGCTGCATGCAGTAGCAGCAATCCGGCTTTGGGTTCCTTTGCGGGTTTTCATATTTCAGAAGAGAGTGACCGCTGCTACCGACGTTCCGAGACTCGAAAGCCGCTCAGGCACTGAAATAGTTGTGGGTTTCACCGTGAGATTCCAGTGAATTTCAAAAAAGGCAAACGTGCTCAGAGCCAAAATCCCCCTGGGGTTCTGACCCCTGGGACCACCTGCAGTGCTTGTCATGTGGCATGCCCGCCCTGAGCCCCGCTGCCACCCACCGCATGGCTGCCCCAAGGCTCGCACCAGGTGAAATCCCATGATCTCGGCCTTTGCCAGCTGAGTGGCCCTGTTTTGGGAGAAATTCAGCAAAAATGACAGGGTGGAGAAAGTCTGTTGTTGGTCATGCCTTGCAAAATAGTGCAGCTCCCAGCAGAGCAGCAGGAGGGTGGGAGGGATGCTGTGTCCTGCACTGCCGGAAAGAATGGTGATGGGATGGGGAAAGGATGGTGGGTACCAGCCCAGGTTCAGCTGTTGGGATGCTGATCTGATCTCTCCCACCCATTCTTCTCCAATCCCACCTTCCAGTTTCACTCCCAGCCCTTTGTGTTTATCCCTAAAGCAAAGGAATCAGGACACATCAGCAGAGGCCAAACTCTTTGGGGTGTCCAAGCCGCACATGTTCTGTCCCTCCAGATCCCACCTGTGCACTCTGCCCTCTGCTTGTTTTGCTCCTCGGGGCACACAGCAGCCTGAGGAAGTCACCAAAAATGGTAATGAAGGGGCTGGGGGGGCGGAAGGAAGCGGGGCAGAGCAGGGAGGTGCCTTGCTGCAGCGTAAGGGATGAGGTGACAAACAGCAGCGTGCCGCTACCGAGCAGGATGAAACCTGCAGGGTGCAGCTCAGCCCTGCAGCTCAGCCATTCCCCAGTGCTGCCCAACACTCCCTGTGCTGGGTGGCTGCAGCAGGACACCAAACCGTGGATGGGGAAGCTGGGGCTGCACCCTGACACACAAACTGGAGCTTTGGGTTCTCTGAGTTCCAGTGAACTCAGCTGGAAACCCCACACCAACACACACCCTGAGCGGGGGTGGCTCAGGGCACAGAGATCTGAGGTTTGCAAGCACTGGGATGGGATGCTTTCATCAGCAAAGTAATCTGCTGCAAAAACCACTTTGCTATTAGAAAGCGATTTCCATGATGAACATTTCTAAGCAAATCAGGTTTCTGATGCATGCAAAGGGGCTGCGTTGTGTGGGGCAGCAGGCTGCAAGCACTCCATGTGCGAGCATCCAGTTTGCTTCCACCAAACCTTTCTCATTTCCAGGAATACAAACTCTCTGACCCACACCTCCTTCCCCCATCTCCTGTTCTCATTCCTCATCCTCCAAATCAGCACCAAACACCACCTGGCCAAAGCCCAACATGGCCACTCACCTCCATCTCACGGGAGTGCTTGGAAATCCATTTTGGCCACAGTCCCACCCCTCTGAGCCCAACACATTCCCATTGGGCACCGCTTCCCAAACCGAGTCAGCCTGAGTTCCCAGAGTGCTTCCAGATCCGTGTGATAAATCCCTGGAAGGCCATTGTTCTGCTTTAAATATTGCAGCGTGGATTTCTTGGAATGCAGTGGCGATCGGCCAAATCTAAGGATAGTTATTATTCACTGTGTGATGGCCGTCAAAATATCGAGCTCACCTGGGGGCATCCTATTGACCACAGTGTTGCACATTCAGGTGGAGCAACAGCTGTGGGAAGGGCTCACGGCTGAGCTCAGTGTTGCAGGGCTCCCAGGGATCTCCTGGGGTGCAGCAGTGCAGGATTCAGCTGGGTGTCATCCAGGGAGCAGGCAGGACGGGGAGCAAACCGGCTATGGGGTGAGATGTCCTCACAACCAAAGAGCTGCTGGGTATGCATGATGGATTCCATAGCCACAGACTGAAAGCACGATAACTGAGCTGCAAAGGATGCCAGATACCATCATCTCCTGGTGTGGTTCAGCAGTAGCAGACCACAGGCAGCACTGGACGCGTTCGCATCTCCCAAGGACATTCACATCTCCCATGGCTGCACTCCCTGCAGCTCACACCACAGATTTCCCCGCATCCTGGATGGTGAATGCTGCCATCCCACGAGCACCCAGGCTGTGGCTGTGGCTCTGCCCATGACTGCAGAGGCTCTCAGTGCACTCATTACTTCCTCCTCTGCACATCACGCAATGATGGAGCTTGCAGCCCTGCTCTCTCAGGCTCTGCCCGCACAGCCTCCAAGGGAAGAGGAAGCAGGATCCACCAAAAAGGGAACCTGCCTTCTCTCACCGGTTCCTCCCGTGACATGTGTTTTTCATTTCTCTGGTGCAATTTAAAGGATACTGAAAGTTTGCTCAATGCCACCTGAACCTGGCCCTTGAGAAATGAGAATGGCCATAGGCTTCAGT